>NC_133462.1:3408140-4858140 GCF_048565385.1 Saimiri boliviensis | reverse complement strand
TCATTTCTCGGAATAGACCTGCTTTCTCTGCAGGAAGGGTGTGGTGGATCCAGCCCTCATCCGCTAATGCCAACCCCAGTGAGTTCTTCTGACTGCAGCTGCACTGGCTGTCCTATTCCACCAGGCAGAACCACACATCTAAATGCCAGTTGCTTGGTAAGGTGTGAAGCGTTGGCCGTAGCTAATATAAGAATCCAAAGCCGGGCGCGGTGGCTCACGCCTGTAATCCTAGCACTTTGGGAGGCTGAGGTGGGTGGATCACCTGAGGTCAGGAGTTCAAGACCAGCCTGGCCATCATGGAGAAACCCCATCTTAAGAGAAAAAAAAAAAAAAAAAAGAATCCAACTATAGTAGACAAGATGAAGCTCAGCCACAGTGATAAATGTTGCATGGGACAGAACCAGAGACATTTTCACAAAAACCTGGAGGACCCTAGAAGGGGCCCCCTTGTAACAGCTGGGGTGCACGGCAGCGCTTCCTGTCACCATAGTGAGAGACGTCTCTCCCTCCAGCACTCAACACCTTCCACACCATGGAAGATACGCCTGCACTGGTTTGTAGGACACGACTTGTATTGAGGTAGAGTTGAAGGGGACTTCATTACCCCTTGCAGATGGGATGTGCACCGGTCAGCAAGAGCACAGAGGTGGAGTGCATGGGGTTTGAGTTGGGTAAGTGAAGCTGAAGTGTAGGGTACATTACAACGTCATAAATGCAAACTCGATTTATTCTTTTTTTTCTTTTTTTCTTTTTTTTTTTTTTTTTTTTTGCACACTTGCAACTGTCTTGAGTCATATGATTTATTTTTTATTTTTAAATTTTTGGGGGGACGGAGTCTTGCTCTGTCGCCAGGCTGGAGTGCAGTGGTGGGATCTCAACTCACTGCAACCTCTGCCTCCCAGATTCAAGCGATTCTCCTGCCTCAGCCTCCCAAGTAGCTGGGATTACAGGCATGCATCACCACACCTGGCCAATTTTTGTATTTTTAGTAGACACAGGGTTTCACCATGTTGGCCAGGCTGATTTCAAACTCCTGACCTCAAATGATTCACCTACCTCCGCCTCCCAGAGTGCTGGAATTACAGGTGTGAGCCACTGTGGCAAGCCTAATTTTTATATTATAAACACAGTGGTCTAGCTATGCTGCCCAGGTTAAACTAGGCTTTAGAGATCTTCCTGCCTCTGCCCCTTTATACTCTAGTAGTTTGGACAGCAGCTGAACATTATGATATTTGCAACCACCACCACTCTAGTTTGGAGATTTTCATCACCCCACAGAGGCTTATTCCCATGTGCAGTCAGTTCCCTCCCCGCTCTTCCACCCAGACCCTGCAGCCTCTCTGCATCTCTCTAGCTCTGGATCTGCCCCTTGCGGGCATGTCACCTAGACCAGTGTTGAATGGGCGGCCTGTTGAGGATAATGGGTGGTCCTGGCTGTCTGCAGTGTGAATCTTACCCCTGAAGGGTGGTCCCTGGAGGGAAGCAGGAGGCTGGGAGAACTGGGCAGAACATCCTTTGGGAATGGAGTGGGGCGGGCAGAGCCTGATGTCTGGGAAGCTCATGGGGTGGCAAACCCCACGTTCCTCCCTGAGAACTGCAAGGTGACCCCCCTGGGGCACTGGAAGTTTTCTCTTTGCACTCCTTTGCCCTTTTGTTCACACATTTTTTGTCTAAAGATTTATCTTTCCATGCTGCCTTTATCTTTTTCTTTTTTTTTTTTTTTTGAGACGGAGTTTCGCTCTTGTTACCCAGGCTGGAGTGCAATGGCGCGATCTCGGCTCACCGCAACCTCCACCTCCTGGGTTCAGGCAATTCTCCCGCCTCAGCCTCCTGAGTAGCTGGGATTACAGGCACGCACCACCACGCCCAGCTAATTTTTTGTATTTTTAGTAGAGACGGGGTTTCACCATGTTGACCAGGATGGTCTCGATCTCTCGACCTCGTGATCCACCCGCCTCGGCCTCCCAAAGTGCTGGGATTACAGGCTTGAGCCACCACACCCGGCCCGATGCTGCCTTTTTCAGCTTCGCTTCTACTTTTTCTTTTTCTTCTTCTTTTTTTTGAGGAGGACTCTTGCCCTGTCACCCAAGCTGGCATGGCTGGATGTCAGCCCACTGCAACCTCCGTCTCCCAGGTTCAAGCGATTCTCCTGCCTCAGCCTCCCGAGTAGCTGGAATTACAGCCACCCGCCACCACGCCTGGCTTATTTTTGTATTGTTAGTAAAGTTGGGGTTTCTCCATGTTGGCCAGGCTGGTCTCAAACTCCTGACCTCCAGTGATTCACCTGCCTCGGCCCCCCAAAGAGTTGGGATTACAGGGACAGCCACCGCACCAGCCTCCCAGTGGGCTCTTCTTTGGCGGCCCCTTGTGGAGCTGACCTTCCTCTGGGGCATCCTGGCGGCGGGGAGTGGCATGCGGAGAGCCTTCGGGAAGCTCTGCTGGCTGGTCGCTGCCGCCCCTCCCCCGTCGCCAGGGCTACTGAGACCCACAGTGGGGGCTCAGAGGAACCAAATGAAACCGGAACTTTTTTTTTTTTTTTTTTTTTTTTTTTGAGAGGGAGTCTCGCTCTGTCACCAGGCTGGAATGCAATGGCACAATCTTGGCTCACTGCAACCTCCACCTCGAGTCATCTCCACCTCAGCCTCCTGAGGAGCTGAGATTACAGGCACACAGGCCACCACTGCTGGCTAATTTTTTTTGTTTAAATACTGTCATTCTTAGGATATGCTTAAGTTACTTCTGGCTAATTTTTGTACTTTTTGTAGAGATGAGGGGGTCTCCCTATGTTGCCCAGGCTGGTCTCAAACTCCTGGGCTCAAGCGATCCATCTGCCCTGGCTTCCCAAAGTGCTGGCTGTAATGCCAGGGGTTTGGGAGACCACGGTTCGCTGGATAGGTTCCCCAGCAACAAACACTCCAGGGAGAGAATGGTGATTTCTCAACCGTCAGTCAGCAAGGGGCTAGTATATATTGAAAAGGTTCAGGCTGGGCGCGGTGGCTCATGCCTGCAATCCCAGCACTTTGGGAGGCTGAGGCGGGTAGATCACAAGGTCAGGAGTTCAAAACAGCCTGGGTAAGATGGTGAAACCCCATGTCCACTAAAAATTACAAAAAAAAGTAGCCGGGCGCCATGGAAGGCTTGCCTGTAGGCCCATTTCCTCAGCGGTCTGAGGCAGGAGAATCACGTGAACCTGGGAGGCGGAGGTTGCAGTGAGCCAAGATCGGGCCACTGCATTCCAGTCTGGATGACAGAGCAAGACTCTGTCTCAAAAAAAAAAAAAAAGAAAAAGAAAAAAGAAAAAAGAAAGGGCTCGGGACATGTCACCCCAAAGTCCATCACGTTAGCCTATGGATTATTTGGACCAGGGCTTCCTTGAGAAAAAACAGATGCATCTGACTTCCCCCTTCCCACATAAAAGCAGATCGTAAAATTTCTTATGAGAAAAATGCCCTTCCTGCGACAGGAAAGGAAGCATGTTCCCATCAGCAGAAGATAGGAGTCCATATGCTAAACAACTCTGCTAACTTAACCCTTATCTTCCACGACTTCCCCACGGTTTCCGACCCGCTTCCTGTAGCCCGAGCCCCTTTGTCTTCTCACATCTCCACAGTTTATCATTTTTGGTGGTGGTGTTGCTGTGATTGAGACAGTCTCCCTTTGTCACCCAACCTGGAGTGCAATGGCGCCATCTCGACTCACTGCAACCTCTGTCGCTCAAGTTCAAGTGACTCTTCTGCCTCAGCCTTCCCAGTAGCCAAAATCATAGGCATGTGCCACCACGCCTGGATAATGGCAGGGTTGTGCTATGCTGTCCAGGCTGGAGGGCAGTGGCACAATCATAGCTCACTGCAGTCTTCAACAACTGGGCTCAAGCGATCCTCCCACCTCAGCCTCTTAAAGCACTGGGATTACAGGTGGTAGCCATCATGCCAGGCCCCAAAGAAGCCACAGGTGTGCACAGTGGCTCACGCGTGTAATTCCAGCACTTTGAGAAGCTTAGGTGGGAGGATCGCTCGAGCCCAGGAGTTGAAAGCTGCAGTGAGCTATGACTGAACCTCCAGCCTGGGCAACAAAGTGAGACCCTATCTCCAAAAAGAAAACCATAGGCTGGCCACAGTGCAAAGTGCCTGTGATCCCAGCACTTTGGGAGGCCAAGGCAGGCGGATCACTTGAGGTCCAGAGTTCGAGACCAGGCTGGCCAACATGGTGAACCCATGTCTCTAGTAAAAATACAAAAATCACCTTACCCAGGTTCCCAAGGCCCTGCCATCCCCTGGGGAATCAACCAAGGAGCTCTTGTTCTCAAAGAACCCAAGGCCTTGTGAACAAACAATGGTCTAAAGTAGAGGTCTGCAAACTACAGCCTGTGGGCCACATCTGGCCACAGCCTGATTTGTAAATAAAGTTTAATTGAAACACAGCCAAAAAAAAAAAAAACAAAAACAAAACAAAAATTAGGCCGGGTGCGGCGGCTTAAACCTGTAATCCCAGCACTTTGGGAGGCCGAGGCGGGTGGATCACGTCAAGAGATTGAGACCATCCTGGTCAACATGGTGAAACCCCGTCTCTACTAAAAATACAAAAATTAGCTGGGCATGGTGGTGCGTGCGTGTAATCCCAGCTACTAGGGAGGCTGAGGCAGGAGGCGGAGGTTGCGGTGAGCCGAGATCGCGCCATTGCACTCCAGCCTGGGTAACAAGAGGGAAACTCCGTCTCACAAAAAAAAAAAAAAAAAAAAAAAAAAAAAAAAATACAAAAATTAGCTGGGCATGGTGGCAGGCACCTGTAATCCCAGCTATTCGGGAGACTGAGGCAGGAGAATTGCTTGAACGCGAGAGGCGGAGGTTGCAGTGAGCTGGGATCACGCCATTGCACTCCAGCCTGGGCCACAAAGCAGAAAGACTCGGTCTCAAAAAAAAAAAAAAAAAAAAAAAAGATGCTTGAGATGCTGGTTACTGGTAGCATTGTGCCCTCTAGTGGTCCCCATGGAAAAGCGCATCACGAGCTACTGCTGTTTATTTTATCGAGTTTTGGAAGCTTGGAATTTAGATTCCATTTTGAAGTTCAATTTAGATTTAGGTCACATTCTCCACCAGACGGTGGAGAAACGTGGTGGCCACCAAAGGAGAGGCCGTGGGTCGCAGCCAAGCGTTTGCACTGTGGACATTCTGGAAGGTGGAATCCCACGGATTCTTGAGTTCGTTTGTGCTTTGTTTTTTAAATTAATTTGGGCAGGAGCGGTAGCTAACGCCTGTACTTTGGGAGACTAAGGAGGGAAGATTGTCTGAGCCCATGAATTTGAGACCACCCTGGGGAACAAGTGAGACCCTGTCTTTAAAAAACAAATAGGGGGCCGGGCGCGGTGGCTCAAGCCTGTAATCCCAGCACTTTGGGAGGCCGAGGCGGGTGGATCACGAGGTCAAGAGATCGAGACCAGCCTGGTCAACATGGTGAAACCCCGTCTCTACTAAAAATACAAAAAATTAGCTGGGGATGGTGGCGTGTGCCTGTAATCCCAGCTACTCAGGAGGCTGAGGCAGGAGAATTGCCTGAACCCAGGAGGCGGAGGTTGCGGTGAGCCAAGATCGTGCCATTGCACTCCAGCCTGGGTAACAAGAGCGAAACTCCGTCTCAAAGAAAAAAAAAAAAAACAAATAGGCCGGGCACAGTGGCTCACCCCTGGAATCCCAGCACTTTGGGAGGCCATAGCGTGCGAATCACCTGAGATCAGCAGTTCAAGACCAGCATGCCTACAATGGTAAAATCCTGTCTTAACTAAAAATATAAAAATTAGCCGGGCATGGTGGCTTTTACCTGAAGTCTCAGCTACTTGAGAAGCTGAGGCACCAGAATAGTTTGTATCCAAAATGTGTAAGTTGTGGTGAGCTGAGATCGCACCACTGCCATTCAGCCTGGGCAGCAGAGACCCTGCCTTAAAAAAAAAATTTTTTTTAAAATAAATAATTATTTTACAGGGAGCTTTTCTTTATATAAACAGCTACAAATCGATAAAATGCCAACAATCTAACAGAAAAAGCACCATAAGCAGGAGAAGAAATATAAATAGCTTTCAAACATTTGAAATCCTAAGTTTATTTAAATCTTAGTCCATAAGAGAAATGCAAATTGAAACTCCCAAGAGATAACATTTTTAACTGTGAGGTCATGCATATAATTTAAATATATACATTAAACACAGCCAGTATATGCAAGAAGGACTCAAATAGACTTTGCGTGCTAGGGAAGATGTTAGACTCCAGTAACAGCGAGTGCGTATGCAATAGGTATAATAGACGCAGGTCAGTAAACCAAATGTGACCTAAATACGAACTGGACTTCGAAATGGAATATAAATTACAAGCTTCCAAAACTCAGTAGCTCAAGATGCGCTTTTCCATCGCGGCCACCAGAGGACGCGCCAAGCGAGGGGGCCCCGCTCAGGCGCAGCTGGGGCTCCGCTCCGGCAAGCATTTCCTCCTCTGGCCAGCAGGGGGCAGGGATGAACAACTCCAGGGTTGTCTGGGCTCTACCGCCGTGATAGATGAGTAGGCGTTAAGTGCCAGAGACCTGGGTTCAAACCCGGACTCCACCAGTTGCCAGCGAGAGGACCCCCGCTTTCAGAGCCCTCTCGGCCGGGAGCGGTGGCTCACGCGTGTAATCCCAACACTTTGGGATTACTGCCGAGGCGGGCAGATCCCCTGAGATCAGGAGTTCAAGACTAGCTTGGACAACACAGTGAAACCCCATCTCTACTAAAAATAAAAAAAATTAAAAAAAATAAAAAAAAAAATTACCCGGGCGTCGGGGCAGCTGCTTGTAATCCCAGCTATTTGGGAGGCTGAGGCAGGAGAATGGCTTGAACCCGGGAGGCGGAGGTTGCAGTGAGCCAAGGTGGTCGCACTGCACTCCGGCCTGAGCAACAAAGCAAGACTCCATATTAAAAAAAAAAAAAAAGCGCCGGGCGCGGTGGCTCAAGCCTGTAATCCCAGCACTTTGGGAGGCCGAGGCGGGTGGATCACGAGGTCGAGAGATCGAGACCATCCTGGTCAACATGGTGAAACCCCGTCTCTACTAAAAGTGCAAAAAATTAGCTGGGCATGGTGGCGCGTGCCTGTAATCCCAGCTACTTAGGAGGCCGAGGCAGGAGAATTGCCTGAACCCAGGAGGCGGAGGTTGCGGTGAGCCGAGATCGCGCCATTGCACTCCAGCCTGGGTAACAAGAGCGAAACTCCGTCTCAAAAAAAAAAAAAAAAAAATGGTCCTGGGAATGGGCGCGGGGGCTCACACCTGTAATCTCAGCACTTTGGGAGTGCTGGGAGGGTGGATCACAAGGTCAGGAGCTCGAGACCAGCCTGGCCAACATAGTGAAACCCCATCTCTACAAAAATATAAAAATTAGCCAGGCATGATGGCAGGTGCCTGTCATCCCAGCTACTCGGGAGGCTGAGGTGGAAGAATCACTTGAACATGGGAGACAGGTTGCAGTGGGCCAAGATCTCGCCATTGCACTCCAGCCTGGGCCAGAGAGCCAGATTCCCTTTCAAAAAATTTTTTTTAAATTTAAAATTGCAAAAAGATTTAAAGGCCGGGCGCGGTGGCTCAAGCCTGTAATCCCAGCACTTTGGGAGGCCGAGGTGGGTGGATCACGAGGTCAAGAGATCGAGACCATCCTGGTGAACATCGTGAAACCCCGTCTCTACTAAAAATAAAAAACATTAGCTGGGCATGACGCGTGCTTGTAGTCCCAGCTACTCAGGAGGCTGAGGCAGGAGAATTGCCTGAACCCGGGAGGCGGAGGTTGCGGTGAGCCGAAATCGTGCCATTGCACTCCAGCCTGGGTAACAAGAGCGAAACTCCGTCTCAAAAAAAAAAAAAAAAAAAAAAAAAAAAGCTTCTGGAAGGAGTTGGGTGAGTTAGGTGGCCTGAGCTTGTGGTCCCAGCTACGTGGGAGGGATTTGGAAATGCAGAATCACCTGGGTTTCATTGTTTTCTTTTCTTTTCCCTCCTCAGACCCCCTAGGACACTGTAAGGGAGTGAGAAGTCACCTCCAAATCCTGTTTGTCATTTATGTGGGCTCTTCAGCTGGATCTAGAAACCAGACTGACAAGAGTCAGCTTAACAATGGAAAAGGATACACACGTGTTATTACTTTTTCATGTATTAATACATCACACGGGGATCTTCACGAGAGAGTGTAGAAGGAACCAAAATAAAATGCTTTATTTTTTATGTTTATTTGTTTGAGACGGAGTCGCCCAGGCTGGAGTAGAATGGGGCGATCTCGGCTCACTGAAACCTCTGCCGCCCAGGGTTCAAGCGATTCTCCTGCCTCACCTCCCAAGTAGCTGGGACTACAGGTGCCCACTGTGACACCCAGCTAATGTTTTTGTTTTTGTTTTGTTGCACACTCTGTCGTCCAGGCTGAAGTGCAGTGGCCCAATCTCAGCTCACCGCAACGTCTGCTTCCTGGGTTCAAGCCATTCCCCTGCCTCAGCCTCTTGAGTAGCTGGGACTACAGGTGCACGCCATCATGCCCGGCTAATTGTTGTATTTTTTAGTAGAGACGAGGTTTCACTGTGTTGACCGGGCAGGTCTCGTACTCCTGAGCTCATGATCTGCCTGCCTCAGCCTCCCAAAGTGCTGGGATTACAGATGTGAGCCACCCACCTAGCCTGGTTGCCCATTTTTATGGTTATTTATTGATGATATGCTTGAAAAAAAAAAAAATGAGTGGGTTATACGCCGGGCGCGGTGGCTCAAGCCTGTAATCCCAGCACTTTGGGAGGCCGAGGCGGGTAGATCACGAGGTCGAGAGTTCGAGACCATCCTGGTCGACATAGTGAAACCCCGTCTCTACTAAAAATACAAAAAATCAGCTGGGCATGGTGGCATGTGCCTGTAATCCCAGCTATTCAGGAGGCTGAGGCAGGAGAATTGCCTGAACCCAGGAGGCGGAGGTTGCGGTGAGCCGAGATCGCGCCATTGCACTCCAGCCTGGGCAACAAGAGCGAAACTCCGTCTCAAAAAAAAAAAAAAATGAGTGGGTTATTCCTGCCTCCCCTCTTTAAACTATACAGAGTAACATCCTGATGTGTCATGGCACTGGCGGGAGTGCAGCAGTGAGGACGAGCAGAGGTCACACTCCTGGCTGTCTTGGTTTCCGCGGGATTTGGCCGGCTTCTTTACTGCAACCTGTTTTATCAACAACGTCTTTATGACCGGTATCTTGTGGCGACCTCCTATCTCATCCTGTGACTTAAAATGCCTTCACCATCTGGGAATGCAGCCCAGTAGATCTCCGCCTCACTTTACCCAGCTCCTATTCAAGATGGAATTCTCTGGTTCACACGCCTCTTGACAGAACCACTGGGATTACAGGCATGAGCCCCATGCCCAGCCAGATGCTTTTATACAAAGGGGATAGATTTCTAGGGGAGTTGCCAGGAGATGCGTGCGAGTAGGTGAATCTAGTGGAAGCTGAGAGCTATGGTATTAGCATCTTAATTCAGGTCCATGAAAGCCCTGAGTTCTCAGTCTCTGGTGATAGGGGCTGTTATCTCTTCCAGGCTTAGGGAGTGCCCCTCCCAGAAGAATCTCTGGCTTGCTGCCTGCAGGAAGAGGCAAGTGAGCTAAGCCCTTCTGAAACTACGATTTCCCCAGTGTTTTCAGCTTGAAATAGTCAGGCTACCCATTCAACAGATTTTGGGATGGCACGTCCTTCCTGCCTTCAACACTAAGATGTGGCACAGTGAATTTCCAGGAGGGAGAATATGGGATCCAGCATTCCCCTCGTTTTTCTTTTTTTTTTTTTTTTTTTTTTTTTGAGACGGAGTTTCGCTCTTGTTACCCAGGCTGGAGTGCAATGGCGCGATCTCGGCTCACCACAACCTCCGCCTCCTGGGTTCAGGCAATTCTCCTGCCTCAGCCTCCCGAGTAGCTGGGATTACAGGCACGTGCCACCATGCCCAGCTAATTTTTTGTATTTTTAGTAGAGATGGGGTTTCACCATGTTGACCAGGATGGTCTCGATCTCTCGACCTTGTGATCCACCCGCCTCGGCCTCCCAAAGTGCTGGGATTACAAGCTTGAGCCACCGCGCCCGGCCTCGTTTTTCTTATATCTTCCTTTTTTTTTTTTTTTTTTTAAGATGCTGTCTCTGTCTATCGCCCAGGCTAGAGTGCGGTGGTGCGATCCCAGCTCACTGCAACCTCCACCACCTCCCGGGTTCAAGCGGTTCTTCTGCCTCAGCCTCCATGCCCGGCTAATTTTTGTATTTTTAGTAGAGACAGGATTTCACCATGTTAGTCAGGTTGGTCTGGAACTCCTGACCTCATGATCCGCCAATCTAGGCCTCCCAAAGTGCTGGGATTACAGGCGTGAGCCACCACGCCCGCCCTCTCTTCCTTTTTAAATAAATTAGTGGCTATATGTGATTACGCCTGGTTTCAAAAATTCAGGTTTTTCTTTTTTTCATGCATGTCAAGCAGTTTTTAAAAACATAAAAATTGGCTGGCTGGGCGCGGTGGCTCATGCCTGTAATCCCAACACTTTGGGAGGCTGAGGCAGGTAGATCACGAGGTCAGGAGTTTGAAACCAGCCTGACTAACACGTTGAAACTCCCGTCTCTACTAAAAATCCAAAAAATTAGCTGGGCATGGTGGCGCGCCTGTAATCCCAGCTACTTGGGAGGCTGAGGCAGGAGAATCACTTGAACCCGGGAAGCAGAGGTTGCAGTGAGCCAACCAGCCTGGGCAACAGAGCCAGACTCTATCTCGAAAAAAAAATTGGCTGGGTGCAGTGGCTCACTCCTGTAATCCCAGCACTTTGGGAGGCCAAAATGGGCAGAGCTCCTGAGGTCAGGAGTTCAAGACCAGCCTGGCCAATATAACAAAACCCCACCTCTACTAAAAATACAAAAATTAGCCAGGCATGCTGGCATGCACCTATAATCCCAGCTACTTGGGAGGCTGAGGCAGGAGAATCACTTTAACCCAGGAGGCAGGGACTGTAGTGAGCTGAGATTGTGCCATTGCACTCTAGCCTGGGCAACAGAGTGAGACTGTCTCAAAAAAGAAAAAGAAGCCTGGCTCACACCTGTAGTCCTTGCACTTCTGGAGGCCAAGGTGGGTGGATCATGAGGTCAGGAGTTTGAGACCACTCTGGCCAACATGGTGAAACCCCCATCTCTATTTAAAAAAAAAAAAAAAAAAAAAAAAGAGCTGAGTGCGGTGGCTCACGCCTGAAATCCTAGCACTTTGGGAGGCCAAGGCGGGTGGATCACGAGGCCAAGAGATCGAGACCATCCTGGTCAACATGGTGAAACCCCGTCTCTACTAAAAATACAAAAAATTAGCTGGACATGGTGGCGCGTGCCTGTGATCCCAGCTACTTAGGAGGCTGAGGCAGGAGAATTGCCTGAACCCAGGAGGCAGAGGTTGCGGTGAGCCGAGATCGCGCCATTGCACTCCAGCCTGGGTAACAAGAGCGAAACTCCATCTCAAAAAAAAAAAAAAGAAGAAGAAAAAGAAATGAAGGATGGGATACTCACTAAGCAAGCACGTGGCACGCTGCTTAGCAAATAGTTAATGCCCAATCAGTAGGAGCCGTCATTCACCCTGATATATCCATCATCTGAGTCATAGATTCCCCCCCAGGTCTGCCTCATCAGGGGTCCTTAACTCACTCATCCACTCACGTGACAAGCTTCCTGCATGCCAGCATCTAAGCTGTCTCACAGCAGAGACCGTGGCTGATCATGCCCTTGCTAGAGGAGCTCCCAGTCTGATGGGGACGGTGCCCCCAGCAGTGGAACCTGTGTGGTGAGCTCCTGATTGCAGACATTTGCTTCCCAGGGATTTGCACCTCTTTCTCATAGTTTATTTCTACCTTATGTGTTCCCTTTTCCTGCTTCTTCGCCTTCTTATGAAATGTGCTCCCCAGTGCAGTTAGCCAGGGTGAGAGCTGGGACTGCCAAGTCTAGAGAAGATTATATCCCCTCTGGGTTTCAGTGTTCCCGTCTGTGAAATGGGTCGGTGATAAGAGACTTTCTGGTTGCTCCCCAACCTAAATACTCCCAATGAGCGAAGATTTTTTTAAAAAATCAAGTCTTGGGGCTGGGCGCGGTGGCTCAAGCCTGTAATCCCAGCACTTTGGGAGGCCGAGGTGGGTGGATCACAAGGTCGAGAGATCGAGACCAACCTGGTCAACATGGTGAAACCCCGTCTCTACTAAAAATACAAAAAATTAGCTGGGCATGGTGGCGCGTGCCTGTAATCCCAGCTACTCAGGAGGCTGAGGCAGCAGAATTGCCTGAACCCAGGAGGCGGAGGTTGCGGTGAGCGAGATCACGCCATTGCACTCCAGCCTGGGTAACAAGAGCGAAACTCCGTCTCAAAAAAAAAAAAAAAAAAATCAAGTCTTGGGCCAGGCACGGTGGCTCACACCTGTAATTCCAGCACTTTGGGAGGCCGAGGTGGGTGGATCACCTGAGGTCCAGACCAGCCCGGCAAACACAGTGAAACCCTCCCCGCCTCCCACCTACCAAAAATACAAAAATTAGCTGGGTGTGCTGGCTCAGGCTTGTAATCACCACTGCTCAGGACGCTGAGGCAGAGGGATCGCTTGAAACGGGGAGGAAGAGGTTGCGGTGAGCCGAGATCTCGCCACAGCGCTCACTCCAGCCCGGGCGACACAGCGAGACTCCCTCTAAAAGAAAAAAATAAGGCTCTTGGCTCGGTGCGGTGACTCACACCTGTAATCTACTCCAGCAGTTTCGGAGGCCAAGGCAGGGTGATTGCTTAAGTCCAGGAATTCCACAAGAGCCTGGACAACGTTTTTCTTTTTCTTTTTCTTTGTTTTTTGGTTTTGCTTTTTTGATTTTGAGATGGAATCTAGCTCTGTCACCCAGGCTGGAAAATGGCTCGATCTCGGCTCACTGTAACCTCCGCCTCCCAGGTTCAAGGGATTCTCCTGCCTCAACCTCCTGAGGAGCTGGGATTACAGGTGCCCACCATCAGGCCCAGCCAAGGTTTTGTATTTTTAGTAGAGACAAGGGTTCACTGTGTTGACCAGGCTGGTCTCGAACCTGTGACCACACCACTGCACTCCTGCCTGGGTGACGGACCAAGAGACCCAGTTTGGCGGGGGGGGAGGGGGGGGGGTGGAAAAAAAAATTCAGCTGCAAAGAAGACACAGCAGCCTTCATTAGCATGAGAATCCCATTGGAAGCCCAAGAAACGCCCTCATTTGTGAAGTTAATGTATGTAAACTTTCTCTCCAGGCTGCTCCTTGAGTTTTCCATAAGTGGGGACTGCTTCAAGCATCTGTAAATAAACCTTTTCACCTGTAGATGTATTTTCACTTGATTTGCAGACCACCGGCTATAGGACCCAGGTTGAAAGAGAAACAAGCTAACGAGCTTCTCTTCCCAGAACTTTCTTCGGGAGGTTTTCCTGGCTTCCCGACTGGAGGCCTCACCCCTCCACCACCCCCCGTCCCGGTGGAGCCCTAGCTGAACTGTAGTCAGCTGCCTACAGTTCTGTCCACTTAAATACGAACTCCCGGTAGTAGAGAACTTTTTTTTTTTTTTTTTTTTTTTTTTTAAACAGGAGTCAGTTGGGCGCAGTGGCTCACACCTGTAATCCCAGCACTTTGGGAGGCCGAGGCAGGTAGATGGCCTGAGGTCGGGAGTGCGAGACCAGCCTGACCAACATGGTGGAATCCAGTCTCTACTAAATAGAAAAAAAAAATTAGTGGGGCGTGGAGGTACATGCCGGTAATCCCAGCTATCTGGGAGGCTGAGGCAGGAGACTCGCTTGAACCCAGGAGGCGGAGGTTTCAGTGAGGCGAGATCGCGCCATTGCACTCCAGCCTGGGCAACAAGAGTGAAACTCCATCTCAAAAACAGGAAGGAAGGAAAAGCAGAGTTTCCCTCTGTCAGGCGAGAGCCAGCGTACATTGCCTGGGTACTAAGAAATTCTATCTCTATTTCTTTGTGTGTGTGTGTGTGTGTGTGTGTGTGTGAGACGGAGTTTCGCTCTTGTTACCCAGGCTGGAGTGCAATGGCGCGATCTCGGCTCACCGCAACCTCCGCCTCCCGGGTTCAGGCAATTCTCCTGCCTCAGCCTCCTGAGTAGCTGGGATTACAGGCACACGCCACCATGCCCAGCTAATTTTTTGTATTTTTAGCGGAGACGGGGTTTCACCATGTTGACCGGGATGGTCTCGATGTCTTGACCTCGTGATCCACCCGCCTCGGCCTCCCAAAGTGCTGGAATTACAGGCGTGAGCCACCGCGCCCGGCCTCTATCTCTATTTCTTAAGATTGAGTTGGGGTCTGGGTCTGAGAGAGACAGATTTTAATAAATACTTGTTAAACAGCTAAATTCTTCTGTAAAGTCTTTAGGAATATTCAGTAAAAGAGAACTCCAGGAACTAAAAACCTCAGCAGATGGAGACAATGAGACTGTCCCCCACCCTTTCCCCTCAGGGCCTCCACAGTGATAGAGGAGGAATTCTCCTGTTAATGAGCTACCCCTGCTCTCTGTCAGTAAAAACAAGAAAAAAAAATTTCTTGGCCAGGTGCAGCAGCTCATGCCTCCAGGCAGATCACTGGAGGTCAGGAGTTCGAAACCAGTCTGGCCAACGTGATGAAACCCTGTCTGTACAAAAATGTTAGTCAGGCGTGGTGGCAGGCCCCTGTAATCCCAGCTACTCAGGAGGCTGAGGCAGGAGAATTGCTTGAACCCAGGAGGCAGAGGTTTCGGTGAGCCGAGATCGCGCCATTGTACTCCAGCCTGGGTAACAAGAGCGAAACTCCGTCTCAAAAAAAAAAAAAAAACTAGCTGGGCATGGTGGCGCGTGCCTGTAATCCCAGCTACTCAGGAGGCTGAGGCAGGAGAATTGCCTGAACCCAGGAGGCGGAGGTTGCGGTGAGCCGAGATCGCGCCATTGCACTCCAGCCTGGGTAACAAGAGCGAAACTCTGTCTCAAAAAAAAAAAAAAAAAAAAAAAATAGGCACCTGAGGCCGGGCGCGGTGACTCATGCCTGTAATCCCAGCATTTTGGGAGGCCGAGGCAGGCAGATCATCTGAGGTCAGGAGTTCAAGATCACTCTGGCCAACATGGTAAAACCCCATCTCTACTAACAATCCAACAATTAGCCGGGTGTGATGGTGTTTGCCTGTAATCTCAGCTACTGGGTAGGCCGAGGCAGGAGAATCCTTTGAACCTGGGAGGCGGCGGTTGCAGTGAGCTGAGAGAGTGCCACTTCACTCCAGCCTGGGCAACAGAGCCAGACTCCATCTCAAAAAAAAAAAAAAAAAAAAAAAAAAAAAAAAAGGCAACCAGGCATTGTGGCTTACACCTGTACTCCTAGCCCTTTGGGAGGCTGAGGCAGGCAGATCACAAGGTCAGGAGTTTGAGACCAGCCTAGCCAATATGGAAAACCCCGTCTCTACTAAAAATACAAAAATTACCCAGGCATGGTGGCATGTGCCTGTAGTTTCAGCTACTTGAGAGGCTGAGGCAGAAGAATCACCTGAACCCAGGAGGTGGCGGTTGCAGTAAGCCGGGATCGCGCATCTGCATTCCAGCCTGGGTGACAGAGCAAGACTCAGCTTCCCTCATCCCCGCAAAAAAAAAAAAAAAAAAAGGTCACCTGAATGGCAGATGGATGGAGGGAGCTTAAAATAAAACAGTAATAGCCAGGGACGGTGGCTTGCACCTTCCAGCACTTTGAGAGGCTGAGGCAAGCAGATCACCTGAGGTTAGGAGTTTGAGACCAGCCTGTGAAGAGATGTAAAACCCCATCTCTACTAAATATACAAAAATTAGCTGGGTGTGGTAGTGTGCGCCCTACCATCGCAGCTACTCGGGAGGCTGAGGCAGAGAGTTCCTTGAGCCCGGGAGGTGGAGGTTGCAGTGGGCCGAGTTCGTGCCACTGCACTCCAGTCTGGGCGACAGAGCAAGACTCCATCTCAAATAAAATAAAATAATAGCCGGGCGCGGTGGCTCAAGCCTGTAATCCCAGCACTTTGGGAGGCCGAGGCGGGTGGATCACGAGGTCAAGAGACCGAGACCATCCTGGTCAACATAGTGAAACCCCATCTCTACTAAAAATACAAAAAATTAGCTGGGCATGGTGGCGTGTGCCTGTAATCCCAGCTACTCAGGAGGCTGAGGCAGGAGAATTGCCTGAGCCCGGGAGGCGGAGGTTGCGGTGAGCCAAGATCGCGCCATTGCACTCCAGCCTGGGTAACAAGAGCGAAACTCCGTCTCAAAAAAATAAAAATAAAAATAAAAATAAAAATAAAATAATAATAATAATAATAAATGGGCACCTGAAATCTCTTTTCCCGAAGTTGCAAATTGTGGTTCATGACTTGGAATGTAGTCATATTTCCAGACCTGTCCCCACGATTGCCCCGAGTTCTGTTTCCATTTCCTCAGTGAAGTCCCCCACCTCTCTTTAGACCCAAGCCTCTTCACTGAGGCCATTTTTCACAGCAGCATCGTCCAGCAGAGATGGATGAGTTTCGCTCTTATTGCCCAGGCTGGAGTGCAATGGCATGATCTTGGCTCACTGCAACCTCAGCCTCCTGGGTTTAAGCCATTCTCCTGCCTCAGCCTCCTGAAGAGCTGGGATTACAGGCATGCGCCACCACGCTCGGCTAATTTTGTATTTTGTATTTTGTATTTTTTTTTTGAGATGGAGTTTCGCTCTTGTGACCCAGGCTGGAGTGCAATGGGGCGATCTCGGCTCACCGCAACCTCCGCCTCCTGGGTTCAAGCAATTCTCCTGCCTCAGCCTCCTGAGTAGTTGGGATTACAGGAGCGCGCCACCATGCCCAGCTAATTTTTTGTATTTTTAGTAGAGACGGGGTTTCACTGTGTTGACCAGGATGGTCTCAATCTCTTGACCTTGTGATCCAACCGCCTTGGCCTCCCAAAGTGCTGGGATTACAGGTGTGAGCCACCGCGCCCGGCCCAATTTTGTATTTTTAGTAGAGACAAGGTTTCTCCATATTGGTCAGGCTGGTCTCCCAGCCTCAGGTGATCCACCTGCCTCTGCCTCCCAAAGTGCGGCCACACCCGGCCTATTTTGAGACTGAGTCTCACTCAGTCGCCCAGGCTGGAGTACAGTGGCGTGATCTTGGCTCACTGGAACCTCCACCTCCCACGTTCCAGCAATTCTGCCTCAGCCATGCCCACATTTTCTTTTTTTTTTTCTTTTTTTTTTTTTTTTTGAGACGGAGTTTCACTCTTGTTACCCAGGCTGGAGTGCAATGGCACGATCTCGGCTCACCGCAACCTCCGCCTCCTGGGTTCAGGCAATTCTCCTGCCTCAGCCTCCTGAGTAGCTGGGATTACAGGCACGCACCACCATGCCCAGCTAATTTTTTGTATTTTTAGTAGAGACGAGGTTTCACCATGTTGACCAGGATGGTCTCGATCTCTCGACCTCGTGATCCACCCGCCTCGGCCTCCCAAAGTGCTGGGATTACAGGCTTGAGCCACCGCGCCCGGCCCCTGCCCACATTTTCTAACAAGCACACCATCAGCGAAGTACTTTGGAGCATGGAACCCCAATATAAATTGTATGGTTCTGGGTGCCTAGCAGGGCAGGCTCTAGTTCAGGCAGCTGGAAGATGGAGTCCTTGACGTCTGTAGGGTTCAGCCACTTCAGAGATCATCCATAGCTCCAGTGAGGAGTCATCCAATGCAAATATAAAAAGCAGGGGTTGGGGGATGGGAATGAAAATAATCATGATAATATTAATAAAGCAGGGGCCGGGTGTAGAGGCTCATGCATGTCAGCCTAGCACGTTGGGAGGCCGAGGCGGGCAGATCACGAGGTCAGGAGTTTCAGAGTAGCCTCACCAACATGGTAAAACCCTGTTTCTACGAAAAATACAACTCGGCTGGGTGTGGTGGCACCTGCCTGGAGTCCCAGCTACTCCTCATGCTGCGGCAGGAGAATCGCTTGAACCCAGGAGTCGGAGGTTGCAAAGATTGTCCATTGCACTACAGCCTGGGCAACAGAGCAAAACTCCATCCCCCAGAAATATATATATATATCAGCCGGGCGCGGTGGCTCAAGCCTGTAATCCCAGCACTTTGGGAGGCTGAGGCGGGTGGATCACAAGATCGAGAGATCGAGACCAACCTGGTCAACATGGTGAAACCCCGTCTCTACTAAAAATACAAAAAATTAGCTGGGCATGGTGGTGCGTGCCTGTAATCCCAGCTACTCAGGAGGCTGAGGCAGGAGAATTGCCTGAACCCGGGAGGCGGAGGTTGCGGTGAGCCAAGATCGAGCCATTGCACTCCAGCCTCGGTAACAAGAGCGAAACTCCGTCTCAAAAAAAAAAAAAAAAAAAAAGATTATATATATATATATATATATATATATATATATATATATATATATATATATATAAAGTGGGCCAGCTGTGGTAGCTCAAGTCTATAATCCCAGCACTTTAGGAGGCTGAGGCAGGAGGATCGCTTGAGCCCTGGAGTTCAAGACTAGCCTGGGCTACATAGCAAGACCCTATCTCTACAAAAAATTTAAAAATGAGCCGAACGGCCGGGCGCGGTGGCTCAAGCTTGTAATCCCAGCACTTGGGAGGCCGAGGTGGGGGGATCGTGGGTGGTCGGAAGTTTAAGACCATCCTGGCCAACATGGCAAAACCCCATCTCTAGTAAAAATACAAAAGTGAGCTGATTGTGATGATGGGTGCCTGTAATCCCAGCTACTTGGGAGGCTGAGGCAGGAGAATCTCTTGAACCCGGGAGGCGGAGGTTGCAGTGAGCTGGGACTGGGCCATTGCACTCCAGCCTGAGCAAGAGAGAGCAAGACTCCATCTAAAAAGGAAAAGAAAAAGAAACAGATGTTGAGCATATACCTGGAGACTCCCCCGTGACCAAATTTAGGCTTTGGCTGCTATCTTTTTTTTTTTTTTTTGAGACGGAGTTTCGCTCTTGTTACCCAGGCTGGAGTGCAATGGCGCGATCTCGGCTCACCGCAACCTCCGCCTCCTGGGTTCAAGCAATTCTCCTGTCTCAGCCTCCTGAGTAGCTGGGATTACAGGCACGCGCCACCATGGCCAGCTGATTTTTTGTATTTTTAGTAGAGACAGGGTTTCACCATGTTGACCAGGATGGTCTCAATCTCTTGACCTCGTGATCCGCCCCCCTCGGCCTCCCAAAGTGTTGGGATTACAGGCTTGAGCCACTATCTTATCTTTGACCGGCCCAGCCCAGACTGAGCAGACATTCCTGCTGAGTCATCTGCTGATTCTTCCCATCTGATTGCCCCTGGTATCTGATGAAGTGCCTCATCTACCATCTTTGATGCAGGAGTCCTGGCCCACCTTTAGCAAGAATCCTGTTAGGCCAGTTGAAGCAGAAGTCCTCTATCCTGCATGCCTCCTTTGTAGCTTTCCATCCATGACCCCGTCTTTCTGCTCTTTGGCTAAATCCCATTTTTGCTTTTGTTTTATTGTTGTTTTTGAGACAGAGTCTTGCTCTTGTTGCCCAGGCTGGAGTGTAATGGCGCAGTCTCAGCTCACTGCAACCTCCGCCCCTCGGGTTCAAGTGATTATCCTGCCTCAGCCTCCTGAGTAGCTGGGATTACAGGCAGCTGCCACCACGGCCTGGCTAATTTTTGTATTTTTAGTAGAGATGGGGTTTCACCATATTGGTCAGGCTGGTCTCAAACTCCTGACCTCAGTTGATTGACCTGCTTCAGCCTCCGAAAGTGCTGGGATTACAGGTGTGACCCACCATCCCTGGCTATTTTCTCTCTTTTTTTTTTTTTATTTTATTTAAAGATGGGGTTTCACCATATTGATGAGGCTGGTCTCGAACTCCTGACCTCAGGTGATCCGCCCACCTCTGCCTCCCAAAGTCCTGGGATTACAGGCGTGAGCCACCATGCCCTGCTTATTTTCTCTTTAATAACACATTATCTTGATATAGTATTATAAATTAGACATGTATTTATCACCTTTTTTTTTTTTTTTTTTAGATGGAGTCTCACTCTTGTTGCCCAGGCTGGAGTGCAGTGGCATGATCTCAGCTCACTGAAATATCCACCTCCCGGGTTCAAGCGATTTTCCTGCCACAGCCTCCCAGGTAGCTGGGACTAGAGGAGAGCGCCACCATGCCCGACTAATTTTTGTATTTTTAGTAGAGACGGGGTTTCACCATGTTTGCCAGGCTGGTCTCAAACTCCTGACCTTGTGATCTGCCCGCCTCACCATCCCAAAGTGCTGGGATTACAGGCATGAGCCACGTCGCCCAGTCTTATTTTTATTTATTTATTTAATTTTGAGACAAAGTCTCACTCTGTCATCCAAGCTGGAGTGCAGTGGTGCAATCTCATCTCACTGCAACCTCCTCCTCCTGGGTTCAAGTGCTTCTCCTGACTCAGCCTCCAGAGTAGCTGTAATTACAGGTATCCGCCAGCATGCCTGGCTAATTTTTTTTTTTTAACTTTATTTATTTATTATTTTCTAATTTTTGAGATAGATTCTTTTTCTGCCTCCCAGGCTGTGGTACAGTGGAGCAACATCTGGGCTCACTGCAGCCTCAGCCTTTCAGGTTCAAGTGATTCTCCTGCCTCAGCCTCTTGAGTAACTGGAATTATAGGCCTGTGCCACCAAGCCTGGCTAATTTTTGTATTTTTAGTAGAGACAGGGTTTCACCATGTTGGGTGGGCTGGGCTCAAACTCCTGACCTCAAGTGATGTGCCGGCCTTAGCCTCCTGAAGTTCTGAGATTAAAGGCATGAGCCACCATGCCCAGCCTTAAAATTGTGTGTGTTTTTTTTCTTTTTCTTTTTCTTTTTGAGATGAGTTTCACTCTGTTGCCTGGCTGGAGTGCACTGGTACAATCTCAGCTCACTGCAACCTCTGCCTCCTGGGTTCAAACCATTCTCCTGCCTCAGCCTCCTGAGTAGGGGGGACTACAGGCACACACCACAATGCCCAGCTAATTTTTATATTTTTAGTAGAGATGGGGTTTCATCATGTTGGCCAGATGGTCTCCATCTCTTGATCTCATGATCCGCTCGCCTCAGCCTCCCAAAGTGCTGGGATTATAGGCGTGAGCCACCGCGCCCTGCCTTTGTCCACTCCTTATCTATATACTGAGGTTAGCAAACATTTTCTCTAAAGAGCTAGATAGTACATGGTTTAGGTTTTGTCGGTCACGTAGTCTCTGCCACAATTTCTTATCTCTGCAATTACTATAGCCAGAAAGTAGCCACAGGATCAGCTCCCTGGCTCTCTCCTATACTTTCGACGCTTTGGGAGGCGCAAGCACGAGGCTCACTTGAACTCAGGAGTTTGAGACCAACCTGGGTAACGTGGCAAAAACCGATACCTACTACAATTGCAAACAATTAGCCAAGTGTGGTGGCATGTGCCTGTGGTCTCAGCTACTAGGGAGGCTAAGGCCGGGAGTTGTTTGAGCCCAGAAGTTCAAGGTTACAGTGAGCCATGATCTTGCCACTGCACTCCAGCCTGGGGTACACAGTAAAACTGTGACTCTTTGTGAAATAAAAATGAATAAATAAATAAGCAGGGCCCAAAGGCTCTGTTTTTTTTTTTTTTTTTTTTTTTTTTAAAGACAGTTTCGATCTTGTTGCCTAGGCTGGAGTGCAATGGCTCGAATCTCAGCTTACTGCAACCGCAGCCTCTCAGGTTCAAGCCATTCTCCTGCCTCAGCCTCCAGAGGAGCTGGGATTACAGGCGCCTGCCACCACACCCAGCTAATTTTTGCATTTTTATTAGAGATAGGGTTTCACCATGTTGGCCAGGCTGGTCTTGAACCCCTGACCTCAGGTTAGCCTTCTGCCTCTGCTTTCCCACGTGCTGGGATTACAGAAGTGAGCCACCACGATCAACCTTTTTTTTTTTTTTTTTTTTAGACGGAGTTTCACTCTTGCTGGAGTGCAATGGCGCGATCTCGGCTCACCGCAACCTCCGCCTCCTGGGTTCAGGCAATTCTCCTGCCTCAGCCTCCTGAGTAGCTGGGATTACAGGCACGCACCACCATGCCCAGCTAATTTTTTCTATTTTTAGTAGAGACAGGGTTTCACCATGTTGACCAGGATGGTCTCGATCGCTTGACCTCGTGATCCACCCGCCTCGGCCTCCCAAAGTGCTGGGATTACAGGCTTGAGCCACCGCATGACCGGGAGTTTTGAGACCAGCCTGGGCAACATAGCCAAGACACTATCTCTAATTTTAAAAAATGCCACCACACCTGGCTAGTATACATATAGTATTTTTTGTAGAGATGAGTTTTCAGTATGTTGCCAAGGCTGGTCTCAAACTCCTGAGCTCAAGCAATCTGACAGACTTCATCTCCCAAAATGCTGGGATTACAGGCTTGGGCCACCACACCTGGTCTTTCTTTCTTTTCTTTTTCTCTTTTTTTTTTTTGTTTTCGTGATGGATTTCCGTCTCTCTCTCTCTCTTTTTTTTTTTTTTTTGCATACAGCAAAAATTGAAGTGAGAACAAGTTTCCCTCTTGTTGCCCAAGCTGGAGTGCAGTGGTGCAATCTCTGTTTACTGCAACCTCCGCCTCCCAGGTTCAAGCCATTTTTCTGTCACAGACTCCTGACTAGCTGGGACTACAGGCGCCTACCACTATGGCCAGCTATTTTTTTTTTTTTTTTTTTTTTGAGATGGAGTTTCGCTCTTGTTACCCAGGCTGGAGTGCAATGGCGCGATCTCGGCTCACCGCAACCTCCGCCTCCTGGATTCAGGCAATTCTCCTGCCTCAGCCTCCTGAGTAGCTGGGATTACAGGCACGTGCCACCATGCCCAGCTGATTTTTTGTATTTTTAGTAGAGATGGGGTTTCACCATGTTGACCAGGATGGTCTCGATCTCTTGACCTCGTGATCCACCCGCCTTGGCCTCCCAAAGTGCTGGGATTACAGGCTTGAGCCACCGTGCCCAGCATTTTTTTTTTTTTTTTGTATTTTTAGTAGAGAAGGGGTTTCACCATGTTGGCCAGGATGGCCTCCATCTCTTGATCTCTTGGCCTCTTGATCCACCCGCCTCAGCCTCCCAAAGTACTGGGATTATAGGCGTGTACCACCATACCCGGCCTGATCTTTCTTTTTTTCTTTTTTTTTGAGACAGAGTTTCGCTCTTGTTACCCAGGCTGGAGTGCAGTGGCACGGTCTCCTCTCGGCTCACCGCAACCTCCGCCTCCTGGGTTCAAGCAATTCTCCTGCCTCAGCCTCCTTAGTAGCTGGGACTACAGGCATGGGCCACCATAGCCAGCTAATTTTCGTATTTTTAGTAGAGACGGGGTTTCACCATGTTGATCAGATGGTCACAATCTCTTGACCTCGTGATCCACCCGCCTGGCCCTCCCAAAGTGCTGGGATTATAGGTGTGAGCCACCGCGCCCGGCCAATGGTCTGTCTTATGTAATGTTCCCCGACACCCCCATATCGAGGAAGGATCCCTGCACATATTTTTGTCTTCCATATATTAAATGATGTGTATTAAATCTTGGAAGCAAACCAAATAGGCAGCCATTAACCCCGGGAAGCGTTTAATTTCGTCTGGAAAGAAACTTTCCTTCCTGAACTCATCCCCTAGCAGAAAAGGTAGATAAAATGTTAATTTTCCCTTCATGCCAGAAAGAGGTTTATCATTCACCTACCCCTAGGTTGTAGATAAACATAACTGATAGAAAAATGGGATTACAGGAATGAATATCATACATAAAAGGATGTCTAAGACTGTTAGGCTGCTTACAAAAATAAAGCTATTCTCATTGTTATGTGGAGCCAGGGCAGATTCTGTGGAGGGGTGGGTTTCCAGGGTGTGGAATCAGGGCGATTATCATGACAAGCAGGTCTGCTGGTTTGCAAATGATGACCTTGCACTTCAGCAGGAAGAATTTCTGATTAGGCAAAGTTTCCTTTATCTATCCCTTCCTCCCAAGAAGTACCAGCTATGAAATCTGATGTCCTAAATATCTGGGATTTCTGATTCCTTCTGGTATAATTTTTTTTTGCTTTTTTGAGATGGAGTCTCACTCTGTCACCCAGACTGGAATGCAGTGGCGCGATGTCGACTCACTGCAACCTCCACCTCCTGGGTTCAAGCGATTCTCCTGCCTCAGCCTCTTGAGTAGCTGGGATTACAGGCACCCGCCACCATGCCTGGCTTTCGTATTTTTTAGTAGAAATGGGGTTTTGTTATATTGGCCAGGCTGGTCTTGAACTTCTGACCTCAGGTGATCTGCCCGATTTGGCCTCCCAAAGTGCTGGGGTTACAGGTTTGAGTTACCGTGCTTGGCCCACCTCGTCTCTATATTTTTATACAAATTATACAAAAAAAGCACAATATCACGTTGGATCTTGGGTCTTTTAAATTTTATTTTATTTTATTTTTATTTTTATTTATTTATTTTTTTTGAGACGGAGTTTCGCTCTTGTTACCCAGGCTGGAGTGCAGTGGCGCGATCTCGGCTCACCGCAACCTCCGCCTCCTGGGTTCAGGCAATTCTCCTGCCTCAGCCTCCCGAGTAGCTGGGACTAAAGGCACGCGCCATCATGCCCAGCTAGTTTTTATATTTTTAGTAGAGATGGGATTTCACCTTGTTGACCAAGAGGGTCTGGATCTCTTGACCTCGTGATCCACCCGCCTCGGCCTCCCAAAGTGCTGGGATTACAGGCTTGAGCCACCGCGCAGGGCCCTGCTGTGCCTTTTTCATTGATGAAAGAGCTAGTTTTCTTTTTCTTTTCTTTTCTTTCTTTTTTTTTTTGCTCTCCGCACCACACGAGGAGCTAGTTTTTTGTTGTTGTTGTTGTTGTTGTTGTTTTGTTTTTTGTTTTTCTGAGGAGCTAGTTTTAACAGAAAGGTGGAGCACAGACTCCCACCGCAGTTTAAGATCACAATTCCTGTGGTCCCAAGTCTTCCCTCTTGCATTCATTATCTGGAGCCCTTCCATTTTCAAGCCCCTCCTTACCTCTCCACCCCTCACCCTTCTGAGTTCCTCTCTTTGCCTCAAGGTCAAAGGAACTCTAGGGGTTTCAGGAAATAAAATCAGAAATGGTTCCCCTCTTTTATCACAGTTGCTCTCAAAATTATCCACTGCCACATTATTTTTTTCTCTTCTCTTTTTTTTTTTTTTTTTTTGAGACATTGTCTCACTCTGAGCCACCGCGCTGGGCTTTTTTTTTTTTTTTTTTTTTTTTTTTGTAATTTTAGTAGAGACCAGATGTTTTCCAGGCTGGTCTCCAACTCCTGGGCTCAAGTGATCTGCCCGCCTGGGCTTCCCAAAGTGATGGTATTCCAGGTATGAGTCACTGCACCTGGACTGAAATGATTGACTTTTGAAGAGCACGAAAGTGTGTTTCCCAATATAAACGTTTTTATGAATAGGCATAGACATTGATATGAAATAAAGCAATAGGCTGCATGTGGTGGCTCATGCCTGTAATCCCAGCACTTTGGGAGGCTGATCCTGGTGGATCGCCCGAGGTTAGGAGTTCGAGACCAGCCTGATCAACACAGTGAAACCTCGTTTCTACTAAATACAAAAACTTAGCTGGGTGTAGTGGTGCATACCTGTAATCTCAACTAGTCAGGAGGATGAGGCAGAATTGCTTGAACTTGGGAGGCAGAGGTTGCAGTGAGCAGAGATTGTGCCTTTGCATTCCAACCTAGGCGACAAGAGCAAAACGAAACTTCGTCTCAAAAAAAAAAAAAAAAAAGAAAGAAAGAAAAGCAAGCAAGCAAGCAATAGGAACAGAAATTATATGTCTGAATGCTTGGGTTGTTGATTTTCCTTCCTTCTACTCTTCCTCTAGACCACAGTTTCTTAGCTCTGTCTCCCAAAATTTGAAGCTGCATAATTCTATATAAGGGGGGGGGGCTGTCTCATCCATTACAAGATGTTTAGCCATATCCCTGACCTCTGTCCACTAAATGCTGCTAGCATTCTCCTTTTTTTTTTTTTTTTTTTTTTTTTTTTTGAGGTGGAGTCTCATTCTGTTGCACAGGCTAGAGTGCAACGGAGTAATCTTGGCTCACTGCAACCACTGCCTCTAAAGTTCAAGCAATTCTCCCACCTCTTGCCTCATCTTCCCGAATAGCTGGGATTGCAGATGCCCGCCACCATGCCCAGCTAATTTTTGTACTTTTTGGACCCGGTTTTGCCATGCTGCCTAGGCTGGTCTTGAACTCCCGACTTCAAGGTACAGCCCGCCTCAGCCTCCCAAAGTTTTGGGATTAGAGGAGTGAGCCACTGCACTCTGCCACAATATTGTATTTAAGTATTTGTTGAGTGGATGACTGAACCCCCAGATGGTGGAATGATTTTCTTCTGGGTATTTCTCTGTTTTCCAACGTATTTATAATGAACACATTTTGGCGTTACTAGTAATAGGAATCATCTAATTGTCTATTTGAATCAGTGTTTAAACAAGAATCTGTTTTAAAAAAGACAAGAAGGTGTGTCTGACTAAGGTAATCTCCGATCTAAGGGGGCAGGGTGGCTTGGGGCGGAGACCAGGAGAAGGAGAGGGTGGGAAGGGGTGGGGGATAATCCTATCAAAGTTGAATGGGCCTTCGGCCTATATAAGAGCCCAGCAGCAGAGCAGCGGCCATCTCTGCTATTCCTGGAAGAGCTGCCGCGTGGTGTCATGGTTTGGTTCTGTGAGTATTGCCACGTGCTTTTAACTTTCTTTTTCAGACGGAGTCTACCTCCTATCGTCCAGGCCGGAGTGCCGTGGCCAGCCGTCTCAGCTCACTGCAGCCCCTGCTTCCCGGATTCATGCGGTTCTCCTGCCTCAGCCTCCCGAATAGCTGGGACGACAGGCGCGCGCCACCTTGCCCTGTTGATTTTTGTATTTTTAGCAAAGTCGGTCTCAAGCCTACCAACATGGCGAAACCCAGTCTCTACCAAAGACGCAAAAATTAACTGGGTGTAGTGGCGGACGCCTGTAATCCCAACTACTCGGGAAGCTGAGGCAGGAGAATCGCTTGAACCCTGGAGGTAAAGGTTGCAGTGAACTAAGATGGTGCCATTGTATCTCCAGCCCGGGCAACAGAGCGAAACTCCATTTAAAAAAAAAAAAGCTGGTCTCGAACTCCTGGGCTCAGGTAACCCTGCCACTTTAACCTCAGTAGGTGAGACTGCAGGCTGGAGGCGCCGCGCCCAGCCATGCCTATAGGTTTGTTTTTCCGTCTTCGGAATTAAGGCCCCCCATCCCTGCACACGTGTTCGTTACTCTTCCTACTTGGAACCTACTCAATCGCTTACATCTGGAAGAAATTTTGACTAAGTGGAAAGCCTGTTGTTTTTTTGTTTTGAGACGGAGTTTCGCTCTTGTTACCCAGGCTGGAGTGCAATGGCGCGATCTCGGCTCACCGCAACCTCCGCCTCCTGGGTTGAAGCAATTCTCCTGCCTCTGCCTCCTGAGTAGCTGGGATTACAGGCACCCGCCGCCACGCCCAGCTAATGTTTTGCATTTTTAGTAGAGACGGGGTTTCACCATGTTGACCAGGATGGTCTCGATCTCTTGACCTCGTGATCTTTTTTTTTTTTAAACGTATTACCCAGGCTGGAGTGCAGCGCCCCGATCGCAGCTCCCTGCAGCCTCGAACCCCTGGCTTCAAGAGATCTTCACACCTGCGTCTCCCGCCCCGGGCACGATTCCTATTACGTGCCTGGTTTCAGCTCTGTTCATCAGTGGTTTTCTCAGATTAACCCTTCATGTTTTTCAGGTCCGTCCATCAAGGGCATTTTCTACGTTCCTGATTTAAGAACCTGGAGGGTAAGTGTTCCCACGTGCCACCGCGTCCTCGCCGCTGCCCCTCGGCCTGTGCCACTCAAACTGTGGGGGCACTTTCTGCTGTGTGGTGAAAGTGCCGCCATTTTTTGAGTGCTACCGACCGAGGAAACTCAACCTCTTGGGGCGGGATTCGGGGCCGGAAGTGTTGCAGGTGGAGCTGCTCACGCGGTGGGCCTCAAATGTGGAGCACTATTCCCGGTGTCCAGGTGGAAAGTGCTGCCATATTTGAGTGTCACCGGTGACGCCCAGGTCGACGGAGGCCGCGGAGCTCGGTGTCCTGCCGGAACCAATAACCTGGGGTTTCCATTCCCACCCGGAAAGTGTTTTGGGTGAACTTCCTGTAGAGCACCTGGGTGTCATGCCTCCGGAAAACCTCGGGAGGGCGCTCCTGAGCTTTCACTCGGTATCACTAAGGGAAAATCTGGGTTCGATACTGAGGAAGGGAACGTTCAAACAGCAGCTGGGAGAGGGGCTGGATGCACAAGAAGGAATGGAATGATTTTTGCTTTTGCAACTTGAGTAACTTTGCTCTTGCTGACATTTAGCATGTGTTTGGATGATGGAGGCCAACCTGTTGCAGGCAAGAAAGGTTCATTGGTGGCAGACTAACACCTCATGCTGGGATGCCCAAAATAGAGGCACTTTTCTTTTGGTCTGTACTGGAAAGTGCTTCCATTTTGGGGAATCCTTGCGTGAATAGGCATCAGGACCAATCCTGCTTCAAGGCAGCCTGCCGGGCCACCCCGCGGCTCTGACTGCAGCTTTTGCTCTGACCTGGAATTCCGGGGTTTCTGTTCTGCGGGTTACCAGTGTATGTTCTCATTGACACTAAAAAGTTGTTTTCTGGGGTGGGCAGGAAAACATGGGTGGAAAAGCTTGGTAGGGCATTAATTGGCTGGGTGCCGTGGCATGGATTCCAGCACTTTAGAGGCATAACTAAAGCCTCCTTTGTGATTTAAGTAAACTGCATTAATACTTGACAGTGTTGTGCTTTTAGAACTTTCAACTTAACAAATTTTCCTTTTTTAAAAAATACGGTGTCACCGTATTGGTCAGGCTGGTCTTGAACTCCCGACCTCCGGTGATCTGCCCACCTTGGTCTCCAAAGTATTTGGATTATAGGCGTGAGCTACGATGCCCAGCCTCAAATTTTCCTTTTTAAAAAGTTTTGCTCCAGCCTGGACAGTCATCCCTGCTCACTGCAGCTGAAATTAAATATCCCTGCCACCACAACCAGCTAATTTTTGCATTTTTAGTAGACTGTTTTCACCAAGTTGATCAGGCTTTAACTCCTGACCTCATGATCCACCCACTTCAGCCTCCCAAGATGCCTGGATTACAGGCAGAGCCATTAGGCCCGGCTAACATTCCTTTTAACAAGTAGTATTTATTGGTGACATTTAACATGTGTTTGGAGGCCAACCTCTGGCAAGAAAGGTAAATTGGTGGCAGTTCCCTTGCGAGCAGCTCATGCTGGGATCCCCAAAATAGAGGCGCTATTCCTTTTGTCTGTAGTGGGAAGTGCTTCCATTTTGGGGAGCCCTGTGTGAGTAGGGAATCAGGAACGATCCTGCTTCAACGCAGCCGGCCGGCCCACCCTGTGGGCTCTGACAGCAGTTTCTGCTCTGACCTGGAGTTCCCGGGTTTGTTTACCAGTGTATGCTCCTTCTTACATTAATAACAATGGATGTATTCTGGGGTGGGCAGGATCTGCCATTTGACCACAGATGAACAGTAAAGGAAAAGCTTGATGGGGCGTCAGGAATCCTGGTTGTTTAAAGGGAATTTGCCTACCCTGTTCCTCAACTGGTACACAGCCTGTATGTCAGCTGATTATAGTGTTTGGCCAGAGCGTGGGGTGGAATTCTTGCACCCTGCTACACTGTGCCACTCTCTCACCTCCTAATTTGATTCTGAAATAAAATGTGAACAGCAGCATCTTGTTTCCCGGCTGGTCTGTTGGTTTCAAATGGGCTCAGCCACCCACAAGTGCTGGGATCCCAGACCTGAGCCTTCCCAGAGCTTCCTCTGCTACCCAAGTACATTGCTTCTTACAAATGGCTAGTATTGTTTCCCTTCTATCCCTGCTAGAACTTGGAAGTTTTAGTAAACCCAGCACTTTGGGAGGCTGGAGGGGCAGATCACTGGCCAATATGGTTAAAGCCTATCTCCGTTAAATTAGCTGGGCGTTCTGGCACATGCCTCTGGTCAGTGCTCCCAGGAGGCTGAACCCAGAAGGCAGAAGTCACTAGAGTGCCACTACAGAGCAAGACCCATCTCAAGAACAAAGTTCTGGAGGTAGATGGTGGTGGTGGGATTTTTAAAAATGAAACTCCCACCCAGGCTGCTCCCAGTGAAGACCTCCCTGGCTCCATAGATCCTGCATAAGCACCCCCCGCATGCCACCCTTAGTAGCTGGCAGTACAGCAGTGTGCCCCCATGCTCCGTGAATATTTGTAGAGATTTGGGTCTATCATTGGCCAGCTTTGACTGAACCTTACTAGTTACCAGTCATCCCTCCTTTACAGACGGGACTTTACTATCTTGCCAGGGCAGGATGGCCTCTCTTGACATGACAGAGGTGACCACAGCACCAGGTGTAAGTTCATCCTTACTAGGTTTTTTTTTTTTAATAGATGGGGATTCACCATGTTGGCCAGGCTGGTTTTGAACTCCTAACCGCAGGTGCCACCCACCTCAGCCTCCCAAAGTGCTAGGATTACAGGCATGAGCCACTGTGCCCAGCAGTAGGCTGGCCTCCCGAGCAGCTTCGACCTCTGGCTCCTGGGACCAGCAATTCTGCCTTGGCCTCCAGTAGCTGGGATTTCAGCTACAAGCCACCATGCCCGACTTTTTTTTAGTGAATGGGGTTTCACCATGTTGGCCAGGCTGGTCTGAAAGTCCTGACCTCAGGTGATCTGCCCATCTAGGATTTTAAGTATGAGGCTCCCTATCATTGGTTCCAGAGCTGCTGGTCATTGTCCCCCGGGGCTGTTCCCAAACCCAGCTGCTTTGCCCATTGCACACAATATCTGAAGGTGGAGGAAGCTCTGATATTCAAGGGAGTTTTGTGCCGCTGTTTGCCTCTGCAATTCAAAAAACAGTTGTGTCCTGGACGGAGGGAAGTCCTCATGGTAACCAATAAAACTTCCCCTTTACTTGACCCACCTGGGCCTGTCATTCTACGGGAAACCTGGGAATTGTTGAGGTTATTTTTTTTTTGCTCTTGTTACCCAGGCTGCAGTACAATGGCGTGATCTCAGCTCACCACAACCTCTGCCTCCTGGGTTCAGGCAATTCTGCCTCAGCCTCCTGAGTAGCTGGGATTACAGGCATGAGCCATCAGGCCCAGCAGATTTTTTGTATTTTTAAAAAAATTCTATTGGTACCATGTTGATAAGGCTGGTCTAGAACTTCTGACCTCATGTGATCCGCACACCTTGGCCTCCCAAAGTGATGGAATTACACTTTAGTTGAGTTTAAGCTTGTTAGGGTTTGGTCTATATGGCTGCCAGAGAGTGGGCGGGGGTGGTTTGTAGTCAATTCTGTTTGCTTCAGAAGCAGCTGTAGAAACGATTGAATTCAGGCACATAAAGGATATTGGATAAATAACTTTTTTTTTTTGAGACGGAGTTTCACTCTTGTTACCCAGGCTGGAGTGCAATGGCGCGATCTCGGCTCACCGCAACCTCCGCCTCCTGGGTTCAGGCAATTCTCCCGCCTCAGCCTCCTGAGTAGCTGGGATTACAGGCACGTGCCACCATGCCCAGCTAATTTTTTTTTATCTTTAGTAGAGATGGGGTTTCACCATGTTGACCAGGATGGTCTCGATCTCTTGACCTCGTGATCCACCCGCCTCGGCCTCCAGAAGTGCTAGGATTACAGGCTTGAGCCACCGCGCCCGGCCTGCCCAGCTAATTTTTTTTGTATTTTAGTAGAGAGAGCGTTTCACCATGTTACCCAGGCTGTTCTGGAACTCCTGAGCTCAGGCAATTCAGCTGCCTTGGCTTCCCAAGATGCTAGAATTAGAGGTGTGAACCACCCCCCACCCCCGGCTATAACAAGCATTCTCAGGGTCAGCTTGTATACCAGTCTCTTCCGAAGTGCCGAGTGCCCCACGTAGCCTGTGACATTGGAGAACAGGCTTTCCTCAACTTGGCACAATTTGCCTTTGGACCAAGTGCTTTGGTCCTGTGCATTCCTATCGTCGTCCACTAGGTGGCAGTGGCACCCACCCTAGAGTTCGATATTACTAGGTCCGGATGCTGCCAGGGCTCTGCAGGGATGGGTGTCCTTCTGAGGCCCCCTACTGGGCATTTTTCAAGATCTTCTGTTGCCCAGGCTGGGGTGCAGTGGTGCAATGACAGCTCACTGCAGCCTCGTCCTCCTGGGCTTAAAAGATCCTCCTCAGTTCCCAGAGTAGCTGGGACTACAGGCATGTGCCCTCCTCCTGGGTAATAAGTTGTACTAATAAATTTCACCGTGTTACCCAGGCTGGAACGTTGGCTAATTCGTAATAGTGGAGGCTTGCTATATGGCTTAGGCTGGTCTTGAACTCCTGGGCTTCAGCAACCATCTTGCGCGCACCCCCCCATGAAAGTACCGGGGTTACAGGCATGAGCACCACACCTGGCCGCCTGTTGGGGTTTTACCTGTCCTGTTAGGGGCCGTCACACGTTAATTTGGTCCCAAGCAGAGGGACTTTTTTTTTTTTTTTTTTTTTTTTTTTTTTTTTTTTGAGACGGAGTTTCACTCTTGTTACCGAGGCTGGAGTGCAATGGCGCGATCTCGGCTCACCGCAACCTCCGCCTCCTGGGCTCAGGCAATTCTCCTGCCTCAGCCTCCTGAGTAGCTGGGATTACAGGCACGCGCCACCACGCCCAGCTAATTTTTTGTATTTTTAGTAGAGACGGGGTTTCACTATGTTGACCGGGATGGTCTCGATCTCTTGACCTTGTGATCCACCCGCCTCGGCCTCCCAAAGTGCTGGGATTACAGGCTTGAGCCACCGTGCCCGGCCAGGACTTTTTTTTGAGATGGAGTTTCGCTCTTGTTACCCAGGCTGGAGTGCAATGGCGTGATCTCGGCCGACCGCAACCTCTGCCTCCTGGGTTCAAGCAATTCCCCTGCCTCAGCCTCCTGAGTAGCTGGGATTACAGGCACACGCCACCATGCCCAGCTATTTTTTTTGTATTTTTAGTAGAGACGGGGTTTCACCATGTTGACCAGGATGGTCTCGATCTCATGGCCCCTGCGCAGAGGGACTTTTGATGTTAGTCTGCATGAGTTTGTAGGAAGGATCCTGATCATGAGGCTGTGGGGATGATAAGCACACTCCCATCTTCCTCTGTCCAGATTTCAAGTGGAGCCAGTAGATAGGACCACTCAGCAGCCAATGTCCAAGTACGGTTTTGTTGCTCGAAGTGCTGCCAGCCTACTGTGGGTCATTTTATTCAGGTCGATTCCAAATAACCTGTGGACACAAGAGTTGATGTTATCATAGTCCACTACTGTGGCATTCCATTAATAAGCCCAAAGTATCTACCTACAGGTAGATACTGTTGGAAAGCAAGCTTACTGCATGCCACACACAAGTCCCCACGCTGTTTTAACTCACATAATTTTTTTTTTTGGAGATGGAGTCTCGGTCTGTTGCCCAGGCTATAGTGCAGTGGCACAATCTCGGCTCACTACAACCTCTACCTCCCAGGTTCAGGCAATTCTGCTTCCGCCTCCCTAGTAGCTGGGATTACAGGCATGTACCACCAAGCCCAGTGAATTTTGTATTTTTTGTAGAGATGGGGTTTTTCCATGTTGGTCAAGCTGGTCTTGAACTCCCATGGGACCTCATGTGATTCACCCACCTCGACCTCCCAAAATGCTGGGATTACAGGGGTGAGCCACTGTGCCCAGCTGAATTTGGCGTAATTTTTTTTTTGAGACTGAGGCTCACTCTGTTGCCCAGGCTGGAGTGCATTGGTGTAATAATGGCTCACTGCAACCTCAACCTCATGGGCTCAAAGGATCCTCTCATCTTAGAACCCTGAGTAGCTGGGACCACGGGTGGGTGGGGGTGTGTGTGTGTGTGTGTGTGTGTGTCTGTCTGTCTGCCTGCGCACATGCGTGTTTCTCCTAAAGATGGGATTTTTTCATGTTGCCCAAGCTGGTCTCAAACTTCTGAGCTCAAGCAATTCTCCCACATCAGCCTGTCAAAGTACTGGGAAAACAGGTACCATGCCCTGCACCTGGCCTAAACTTTGATTGCATAACTGCGTTCCAGCCTGGGTGACAGCAAGATCCTGTTAAAAATAAAAGGCCGCTCAGTGGCTCACGCCTGTAATCCCAACACTTTGGGAGACTGTGGTGGGCAGATCACCTGAGGTCAGGAGTTTGAGACCAGCCTGACCAAGATGGAGAAACCGTTTCTACTAAAAATACAAAATTAGCCAGGTGTGGTGGCGCGTGTCTATAATCCCAGCTACTTGGGAGGCTGAGGCAGGAGAATTGCTCGACCCAGGAGGCGGAGGTTTCAGTGAGCCAAGATGGCACCATTGCACTCCAGTCTGGGCGACAGAGCAAAACTCCATCTCAAAAAAAAAAAAAAAGGGCGACTGGAATTTGAATCCAAGCAGAGTAATTCTAGATTCTCACTGAAATTACAGCAAGCTCCAGTGCGATAGGTAAGCCACGGTGGTCCCCTTCCACAGACAAGGAGGTTATCCAAGGTCACATAGCTGGATGACCTCAGTATCTTCAAGAGGTAATGCTTAGCCTCAGCTGTGTGCCTCCTCATTGCATAGGCCAGTGCATTAAAGTACCCATCAGCTTAGCTACCCCTCATGCTCCCAGCCCAATGTCCAGCCTCCTCCAGAGAGAATCTGTCATCATCCCTCACCAGAGAACTCGGAGTTTGCAGCCAGGATGGCTAAGCCGCTTGCAGAGCAGTCGGACACCTGTGTCCCCTAGGGCGTTGTTGGTCAGATAAAGCTCCGTCAAGGTCTGGTTGATCCCCAGGGTGAAGTACAGATTCTTACAAGCCTTGGCTGTTAGGCCACAGCTATCCAGCCTGTTGAAAATAAGGAGCTGGTTAAGGCTACTTTTTTTTTTTTTTTTTTGAGATGGCGTCTTATTATGTTTCCCAGGCTGGACAGCAACGCCGCGATGATCTTGGCTCGCTGCAACCTCCACCTCCTGGGTTCAAGTGATTCTTCTGCCTCAGCCTCCCAAGTAGCTGGGATGACAGTCACCCGCCACCATGCCCGGCTAATTTTTCAGATTTTTAGTAGAGTTAAGGTTTCACCATGCTGGCCAGGCTGGTCTCGAACTTCTGACCTCATGATCCACCTGCCTCGGCCTCCCAAAGTGCTGGGATTACAGGCATAAGCCACCATGCCTGGCTAAATTTTTTTATTTTTTATTTTTTTGAGACGGAGTTTCGCTCTTGTTACCCAGGCTGGAGTGCAATGGCGCGATCTCGGCTCACCGCAACCTCCGCCTCCTGAGTAGCTGGGATTACAGGCACGTGCCACCATGCCCAGCTAATTTTTTGTATTTGTAGTAGAGACGGGGTTTCACCATGTTGACCAGGATGGTCTCGATCTCTCGACCTTGTGATCCACCCGCCTCGGCCTCCCAAAGTGCTGGGATTACAGGCTTGAGCCACCGCACCCGGCCTAAATTTTTTTTTTTTTTTAATGTGGCAGCACCCCCAAATCAAGAATAAATTCAGAGAGACTTCTGGTCTTGTCTTTCCACCTCTCTTCTACCTGAATCTTTTGTGGAGAAGGCAGGATACTTGGTAAATAGGAAAATGCAGGATGGGAAAGCACTTCCATCGTCCCCGGCTCACTCCCTGATGCTCACCACAGTTTCTGGAGTCTGCAGGTGGGATGCTGCAGCCCCTCGGCCAGCAGCCACAGGCCCCAGTCTCCCAGGTCGTTGAAGCTCAGGTCCAGCTCCCGGAGGTGGTGGTTGGCCTGGAGCACCGCAGAAAGACCTTCACAGGCGGCAGCACCCAGCCGGCAGATGCCCAGCCTGCAAAGACAGGATGCCAGATCAGACTGGGAAGCATTCTTCCTGCAAACACCTGCCGGGAGGGCCCTGTGTCAGTCCTGTGCTGGTTGCAGACAGGGACACACTCAGTCTTTACCCTTGAGATGACAAAAAGCTAAGACTGAACTAGGAAGATGAAAGGATGGGAAGCATACAAGAACAGAAAGAAGCCCTGTGTGGTGGCTCACACCTGTGACCCCAGCACTGGGAGTCTGAGGCGGGCAGACCACGAGGTCAGGGGTTCAAAACCCGCCTGATCAACATGGTAAAACCCCATCTCTACTAGAAACATAAAAATTAGTTGTCTGTGGTGGTATGCGCCTCAAGTCCCATCTCAGGAGGATGAGGCAGGAGAATTGCTTGAACCGCCGGGCGCGGTGGCTCACGCCTGTAATCCCAGCACTTTGGGAGGCCGAGGCAGGCGGATCACAAGGTCAAGAGATCGAGACCATCCTGGTCAACATGGTGAAACCCCGTCTTTACTAAAAATACAAAACATTAGCTGGGCGTGGTGGCACGTGCCTGTAATCCCAGCTACTCAGGAGGCTGAGGCAGGAGAATTGCCTGAACCCAGGAGGCAGAGGTTGTGGTGCGCCAAGATCGTGCCATTGCACTCCAGCCTGGGTGACAAGAGCGAAACTCCGTCTCAAAAAAAGAAAAAGAAAATCCCCAAAATCAGCTGAGCGTGGTGACACATATCTGTAGTCACAGCTGTTCCAGAGGCTGAGGTGGTTCAGTCACTTGAACCCAGGAGGTGGAGGTTGCAGTGAGTCCATATTTCGTCACTGCAGTCCAGCCTGGCAGATAGAATGAGACTCCTCAAAAAGAAAAGAAAAAAAGGCCGGGCGCGGTGGCTCAAGCCTGTAATCCCAGCACTTTGGGAGGCCGAGGCGGGTGGATCACGAGGTCAAGAGATGGAGACCCTCCTGGTCAACATGGTGAAACCCCGTCTCTATTAAAAATACAAAAAATTAGCTGGGCATGGTGGCACGTGCCTGTAATCCCAGCTACTGAGGAGGCTGAGGCAGGAGAATTGCTTGAACTCAGGAGGCGGAGGTTGTGGTGAGCCGAGATCGCGCCATTGCACTCCAGCCTGGGTAACAAGAGCAAAACAACTCCGTCTCAAAAAAAAAAAAAGAAAAGAAACAAAGAAAAGAGGGAAAAAACATTAGTTGGGGCCAGGCAGGGTGGCTCATGTCTGTAATCCCAGAACTTTGGGAAGCCTAGGTAGGTAGATCATTGAGGTCAGGAGTTCAAGACCAGCCTGGCCAAACCTTGGCTCTACCAAAAATAGAAAAATTAGCCAGGTGTGGTGGGGTGTGCCTGTAATCCCACTAAAGAGGCTGAGGCTGGAGACGTGCTTGAACCTGGGAGGTGGTGGTTGCAGTGAGCCGAGGTGGAGCCACTGCACTTCAGCCAGGATGACAGAATGAAACTGCAAAAAGCAGATAGTTTGCTGGACATGGTGGTGTGTACCTGTATTCCCAACCACTACTGTGGAGGCTGACGCCGGAGGATCCCTTGACCCCAGGAGTTGGAGGCTGTAGTTCACTGTGACCCTGCCTGTGAATAGCCACTGGACTCCAGCGTAGGCAACACAGCAACAGCCCATCTCAAAAAAAAAAAAAAAAAAATTGTGTGTAATTCTAGGGAACGAGAATTGCTTGTGTAATTTTTTTTGTTTTGTTTTTTTGCTGGTGCCTTGATTAAAAAAAAAAATACTCAAAATGTGTATTTCTGAGCATCTCTACCCACATCTTGTGCTAGTCACTAGGAGATAGAGTTGGAATAGCTCCTACCCTTGCAGAATGCTACTACACACACACACACACAGATCACAAAGTTATTTTTTGAGATGGAGTCTCACTCTCGTAGCCAAGGCTGGAGTGTGCAGTGGCTCAATCTCAGCTCACTGCAACCTCCACCTCCTGGGTTCAAGTGATTCTTCTGCCTCAGCCTCCTGAGTGCCTGGAATACAGGTGCCTGCCACCATGCCCGGCTAATTTTTCTTTTTTTTTCTTTTTCTTTTTTTTTTTTTTGAGACGGAGTTTCGCTCTTGTTACCCAGGCTGGAGTGCAATGGCGCGATCTCAGCTCACCGCAACCTCCACCTCCTGGGTTCAGGCGATTCTCCTGCCTCAGCCTCCCGAGTAGCTGGGATTACAGGCACGCGCCACCATGCCCAGCTAATTTTTTGTATTTTTAGTAGAGACGGGGTTTCACCATGTTGACCAGGTTGGTCTCGATCTCTCGACCTTGTGATCCACCCGCCTCGGCCTCCCAAAGTGCTGGGATTACAGGCTTGAGCCACCGCGCCCGGCCTAATTTTTCTATTTTTAATAGACACGGTGTTTCACCATGTCAGGCTAGTCTTGAACTCCTGACTTTAGCTCCTCCACCCACCTTGGCCTTCCAAAGGGCTGGGATTACAGGGGTGAGCCACCGAGCCCAGCCTTCAAATTTCATTAAGTGATGCTGAGGGAGAGATCCTATGAGGTCACATAGGATCACAAATCTAGGAACCCAAATCATAGCTGGGGATTAGACAGGGTATCAGCTGGGTGTAGTGGCTCATACCTGGAATCCCAGCACTCTGGTGGGGGCCAAGGCCAGAGGATCTCCTAAGGCCAGGAGTTTGAGACCAGCCTAGGCAACAAATCAAGACCTTATTCTTAGAAAACAATAAAAATTACCCAGGTATTGCGCCATTGCACTCAAGCCTGGGCAACAAGAGCAAAACTCTCTCTCACACACACACACACACACACACACACACACACAAAATTTTAGCCAGGTGTGGTGTGTGCCTGCGGCCCCAGGTACTCAGGAGGCTGAGATGGGAGAACGGCTTCAGCCCAGAAGGTTGAGGGTACAGTGAACCGTGATCACTTCACTGCACTCCAGCCTGGGCAGCCAGCAAGACCCTGTCTCAAGATAACAAAAGTGTCTAAATAGAGTGTTCAGAAGAAAAGCTGAATTTCTCTGGGCAAAGAGGGAACAGAGCAGGAGGGCGTTCTAGGGAACAAGAATTGCTTGTGTAAAGGACTGTGTGTCAGAAAAAGCCTTTAACAAAGGCTGAGGGGGCCGGGCATACTGGCTGAAGCCTGTAATCCCAGTGCTTTGAGAGGCTGAGGTGGGCGGATCATGAGGTCAGGCGTTCGAGGCGAGGCTAACCAACATCTCTAACTTTTTTTCTCATTTTGTATTTTGTAAAAATAGAAAAATTAGCCAGGCGTGGTGTTACAAGTTTATAATCCCAGCTACTCAGGAGGCTGAGGCAGGAGAATCGCTTGAACTTGGGAGGTGGAGGTTGCAGTGAGCTGAGATTGCGCCACTGCAATCCAGCCTGGGCAACCAGAGCAAAACTCTGTCTCAATAAAAAACAAAACAAAACAAAACCAAACAAACAAAAAATGCTGATGTAGGGCCGGGTGTGCTGGCTCATGCCTGTAGTCACAGCACTTTGGAAGGCCAAGTCGGGCTGATTGCCTGAGCTCGGAAGTTTGTGACCAGCCTGGGTGACACAGTGAACCCTCGTCTCTACTAAAACACAGAAAATTAACTAGGAGTGGCAGTGTGCGCCTGTAGTCCCAGCTACATGGGAGGCTGAGGCGGGAGACTTGCTTGAACCCGGGAGGTAGAAGTTTCAGTGAGCCAAGATGGCACCACTGTACTCCAGCCTGGGCAACACAGCAAGACTCCATCTCCGGGGGGTGAAAAAGGTTGCTGTAGTAGCTAGAGTTGAGCAGAGGCAGCATGGCCTCTGCAGTCCCAGGTGAGGGGCTGGGTTCGTGGATGGGGGCTCACCGGAGGGTCTGGAGCTTGCAGGTGGGATGCCTGAGGCCCTCACACAGCAGCAGTGCCCCGGGGTCCCCCAGGTCATTGAGGCTGAGGTCCAGCTCCGTCAGGCTCTGGTTCACGCTGAGGGTTGAGGCCAGCCCTTCACAGGCAGCAGCATTGAGGTGGCAGATCTTCAGCCTGCACAAAACAAAATCCAATTTAACAGCGTCATGGAGACTTACGAAATTTTGAGACAGAATCTCACTCTGTCCCCCAGGCTGGAGTGGAGTGTTGCAATCTCGGCTCACTGCAACCCGCCCGTCCCGGGTTCAAGTGATTCTTCTGCCTCAGCCTCCCAAGTAGCTGGGACTACAAACACTTGCCACCACTCCTGGCTAATTTTTGTATTTTTAGTAGAGACTGGGTTTCACCACGTTGGTGAGGCTAGTCCCAGTCTCAAGCTCCTGACCTTGGATGATCCACCCACCTCGGCCTCCCAAAGGACTGGGATTATAGGTGTGAGCCACTGTGCCCAACCCCGAAATCTTTTTTTTTTTTTTTTTTTTGAGACGGAGTTTCGCTCTTGTTACCCAGGCTGGAGTGCAATGGCGCGATCTCAGCTCACTGCAACCTCCGCCTCCTGGGTTCAGGCAATTCTCCTGCCTCAGCCTCCTGAGTAGCTGGGATTACAGGCACGCACCACCATGCCCAGCTAATTTTTTGTATTTTCAGTAGAGACGGGGTTTCACCATGTTGACCAGGATGGTCTCGATCTCTTGACCTCATGATCCACCGCCTCGGCCTCCCAAAGTGCTGGGATTACATACAGGCTTGAGCCACCGCGCCCGGAGGTAATTTTTGTATTTTTAGTAGAGACCGGGTTTCATTCACCATGTTGGCCAGGCTGGTCTTGAACTCCTGACCTCAAGTGATCCGCCCACCTCGGCCTCCCTAAGTGCTGGGATTACCAGCGTGAGCCACCATGCCCTACCTGTGGATGCATTTTTATACCTTCATTTAGTATGAAGGGATTTGCCATTTTATTATAGTTGAGCTCAGGAAGAACTCACCACAAAGTTCGTAGTCTGCAGGCTGGGTGCCTCAGTCCCTGACACAGAAACCTCAGGCCCAAATCCTCCAGGGCATTTCCTGTCAGGTCCAGCTCAACCAGATGTGGGTTTGTGCTGAGCACAGAGGCCAGCTCCTGACACGCCCCGGACTCCAGCTGACACTTCCTCAACCTTGGGAGGAAAGAGAGGTTGAAGGCGGAGCCATCTTGCTTTTCTGTGTCCTGATCACTCATGCCCTGGCCTGTTTATTTTATTTTACTTATTTAGAGACAGAGTCTTGCTCTGTCACCCAGGCCGAAGTGCAGTGGCGCGATCTCAGCTCACTGCAACCTTCACCTCCAGGGTTCAAGCAATTCTTCTGCCTCAGGCTTCTGAGTAGCTGGGATTACAGGCGCCCGCCACCCCACCTGGCTAATTTTTTGTATTCTTAGTGAAGATAAGGTTTCACTGTGTTAGCCAGGATGGTCTCGATCTCCTGACCTCATGATCTGCCCGCCTCAGCCTCTGAAAGTGCGGGGATTACAGACGTGAGCCACCTCGCCCTGCCTATTTTATTATTTGTTTAGAAACAGTTTCTTGCTCTGTCACCCAGGCTGGTGTTCAGTGGTGTGATATCAACTCACGGAAGCATCGGCCTCTGCGCTCAAGCGATCCTCCTGCCTCAGCCTCCTGAGTAACTGGGAATACAGGTGTGTGCCACCATACCTAGCTAATTTTTCTTTTTGAGGTGGAGTCTTGCTCTGTTGCCCAGGCTGGAGTGTAGTTTCGAAATCTTGGCTCACTGCAGCCTCCGCCTTCCAGAGATTCTTATGCCTCAGCCTTTTGAGTAGCTGGGACTATAGGCTGGACTGCAGGCATGCGCCACCACACCAGGCTAATTTTTGCATTTTTAGTAGAATCAGGGTTTCAACATGTTGGCCAGGCTGGTCTCAAACTCCCGACATCAGGTAATCCACCCGTCTGGCCTTCCAAAGTGCTGGGATTACAGGCATGAGCCACCACGCCTGGCCCATACCTGGCTAATTAAAAAAAAAAAAATTTTTTTTTTTTTTTTGTAGGTTGGGTGCAGTGGCTCACACCTGTAATTCCAGCACTTTCGGAGGCCAAGATGGGTGGATCACCTGAGGGTAGGAGTTCAAGACCATCCTGGCCAACATGGGGAAACCCCATCTCTACTGAAAATACAGAAAAAATTTGCTGGGTGTGGTAGTGGGTGCCTGTAATCCCAGCTACTTGGGAGGCTAAGGCAGGAGAATCACTTGAACTCAGGAGGTAGAGGTTGCAGTCAGCTAAGATCGCACCACTACATTCCAGTCTGGGCCACAGAGAAAGAACCTGTCTTAGGGGAAATAAAGAAAAGGTGGGGGTGGGGGGTGGGGAAGTGGCCCCAGGGGTTCCTCATCCTGTGGAATTGAGTGTGGAGTCCAGGGCCAGGGTTGAAGGTCAATGGGTTAAGGGCCAGCCCTGATTCAGAGGTGGAGATCTGGGGGGTACCAGCGTTTTATGAAATTTCATGCTCCGGGAGAGAGACAGTGAGCTTAGGAACTTGCTCCCGGGGATGGAGACTCACTGGATCATCTGCAGCCTGCATCGGGGATGCCGCAGGCCCTCGCAAAGCAGCGTCATGCCTGGGAGTCCAATACCATTGCCGCTGAGATCCAGCCTTGTTAAATTCTTATTGGCTATGAGAGCTGCAGAGAGGTCTTCGCAGGCTGAGCTGGAGACGCCGCACCGCTTCAGCCTGGGTGGAAATAAAAAAGAACCAGTCATTTCCTTTGCTTTTTTTTTTTTTTTTTTTTTTTTTTTTTGAGACGGAGTTTCGCTCTTGTTACCCAGGCTGGAGTGCAATGGCGCGATCTCGGCTCACCACAACCTCCGCCTCCTGGGTTCAGGCAATTCTCCTGCCTCAGCCTCCTGAGTAGCTGGGATTACAGGCACGTGCCACTATGCCCAGCTAATGTTTTGTATTTTTAGTAGAGACGGGGTTTCACCATGTTGGTCAGGCTGATTTCAAACTCCTGACCTCAGGTGATCCGCCTGCCTCGGCCTCCCAAAGTGCTGGGATTACAGGTGTGAGCCACCATGCCCTGCTTTGTGGCACTTATCACTGGCTGCTCCAGCTAACGAATACACCATCCCATGAGACAACATTTGTGACCGAGCCCCATGAGAGCCCAAGGCAGGGACCACCAGAAAGTCCCAGACCAGCCCGCACTCACCTCAGGTTCTGAAGTTTGCAGTTGGGGTGTCTGAGTCCTTGACAGAGCAGTTTCACCCCCCGGCTGCCCAGGGCATTGCGGTACAGAGCCAGCTCAATCAGGTTCGGATTGGTGCATAGGGCCGAGGCCAGATGTTCACTGTAGGTGTCTAGCAGAACGGTCCTCTCTGGTCTGCATGGAGGAAAGACAGGCCACTCTGGTGTTACTGGGTGCTTGACAATTATGGCCTTTGCATGTCACTTCACAGTTTATGAAGCATGCTATTATTCTTACTTTGTTTTTGAGATGGAGTTTTGCTCTTGTTGCCCAGCCTGGAGTGAAATGGCACGATATCAGCTCACTGCAACCTCTGCCTCCCGGGTTCAAGCGATTCTTCTGCCTCAGCCTCCCAGGTAGCTGGGATTATAGGCATGTGCCACCAGGCCTGGCTAATTTTGTATTTTGTTTTTAGATGGAGTTTTGCTCTTGTTGCCCGGGCTGGAATGTAGTGGTGCGATCTCAGCTCACCACAACCTCCACCTCCCAGGTTCAAGCAATTCTCCTGTCTCAGTCTCCCGAGTAGCTGGGATTACAGGCATGGGCCACCACACCTGGCTGTTTTTGTATTTTTAGTAGGGACGGGGTTTCACCATGTTGGTTAGGCTGGTCTCAAACTCCCAACCTCTGGTGATCCACCCACCTCAGCCTTTCAAAGTGCTGGGATTATAGGCATGCACCACCACACCCCGCTAATTTTTTTTTTTTTTTTTTTTGAGACAGAGTTTCGCCCTAGTTACCCAGGCTAGAGTGCAATCTCGGCTCACTGCAACCTCTGCCTCCTGGGTTCAGGCAATTCTCCTGCCTCATACTCCCTAGTAGCTGGGACTACAGGTGTGCGCCACCATGTCCAGCTAATTTTTGTATTTTTAGTAGAGATGGGGTTTCACCATGTTGACCAGGATGGTCTCGATCTCTTGACCTCGTGATCCACCTGCCTCGGCCTCCCAAAGTGATGGGATTATAGGCGTGAGTCACTGCGCCTGGCCTAATTTTTGTATTTTTAGTAGAGACAGGGTTTTACCATGTTGGCTCAGCTGATCTGGAACTCCTGGACTCAGGTAATATGCCTGGTTTGGCCTCCCAAAGTGCTGGGATTATGGTTGCAGCCACCGTGCGTGGCCGAAGCATGCTATCTTTTAATTTTTTTTTGTTTTTTTGGCTGGGGCGGGGTGGGCGGAGCAGGCGAGGGTCTTGCTCTGTTGTCTAGGCTGGAGTGCATGGTGAGATCTAGGTTCACTGCAGGGCTGACCTCCCAGGCTTAAGCAATTCTCCCAAGAAACTGAGACTACAGGTGTGCACCATCATGCCCAGCTAATTAATTTTTTTAGAGGTTGGGGTCTCATGTTGTCCAGGCTGCACCTGACTCTATCTGAAACTTTGAATCAATTAGTTGGTTTATTCGTTTGCCTCTTTATTATCTGTCTCTGTTCTCATTAGGATGGGTGCTCCGTTGCGAGCAGTGGCTTATTCACACTGTTTTCTGTCTACACAAGATTGTTATGTAGACAGATAAAAGGGACATAGAGCCGGGTGCAGTGGCTGTCACCTGTAACTTCAGCACTTTGGGAGGCCGAGATGTGTGGATCACTTGAGGTTACAGAGCTTGGTTACTCAGTCTTGAAAAAGGGGGCCAAGGTGGCCAGATCACAGGCCAGGAGATGAAGACCATTCTGGCTAATACAGTGAAACGCTGTCTGTACTAAAAATTCAAAAAAATTACCCGGGTGTGGTAGCATGTGCCTGTAGTCCCAGCTACTTGTGAGGCTGAGGCAGGAGAATTGCTTGAACCCGGGAAGCGGAGGTTGCGGTGAGCTAAGATTGCGCCATTGGACTCCTGCCTGGGTGACGCTGAGAAAAAGGGACTTAATAATATTTGTTGATTGAATACATTCTCCTTGACATCAACCTCAATTTAGCCCCAGGGCATGGTGTTTAATCTCTACGGTGGCAGTATTCACACTTGGAGCCAGAGGGAGTGTTCTGTGTATTGCAGGAGGCGGGCAGCACTCCCAGTTTTATCCACTAGATGTCAGTAGTGTTACTTGATTCCCAGTTGTGACAGCCAAAAATAGTCTCCAGATAGCTGCCAAGTATCAGAACAAAGTCACCCCTAGTTGAGAGGCACTGGTCAAGAGCATGAACCTCGAGACCAAGGCGGGCAGACCACTTAAGGTCAGGAATTCAAGACCAGCCTGGCTAACATGGCGAAACCCCGTCTCCACTAAAATTAAAAACATTATCCTGGCATGGCATGGTGGTTGGTGCCTGTAATCCCAGCTACTGAGGAGGCTGAGGCAGGAGAATCTCTTGAACCTGGGAGGCAGAGGCTGCAGTGGGCCAAGATTATGCCACTGCACTCCAGTTTAGGAGACCGAGAGAGACTTCATCTCAAAAAAAAAAAAAAAAAAAAAAAGGCTGGACATGGTGACTCACGCCTGTAATCCCAGCACTTTGGGAGGCCGAGGCGGGCGGATCGCCTGAGGTCGGGAGTTTGAAACCAGCCTGACCAACATGGAGAAACCCTGTGTCTACTAAAAATACAAAATTAGCTGGCCGTGATGGTGCACGCCTGAAATTCCAGCTACTCCAGAGGCTGAGGCAGGAGAATCGCTTGAACCTGGGAGGCAGAGGCTGCAGTGAGCTGAGATTGTGCCATGGCACTCCTGCCTAGGAGACCGAGAGAGACTTCGTTTCAGAAGGAAGGAGTGAATGCATGCATGCATGCATGAACCTGGGCAGCCCCAGGGATACTTACAGCTGCACCAACAGCGTGTGGGTCCCTGCAGAGCACCTGGCCCGGTCTTCCCTGTCCGCACTGTACGTGGCGCCGTACAAGTGCAGCACCTGGGCACTCCTGCAGTTCTTCAGGCAGAAGGAGGAGACCATGTGCTCCATCTTGGAGGCGATGTTGCTGACCACGATCACCTGGAAGTGGCTGAGGGCCTGCTGGATGAACTCCTCCTCCTGGATCTCGTACAAGCAGCTGAAGAACTCCAGGGAGCCCTGCTGCAGGGTGGAGCCCGCGCTCTGCGCTTTGCTCTGGATCCACTGCAACAGCCGCGTCTTGATGTGCGGCGAGACCTTCCAGCAGAGACTCTTCTCCAGGTGGCTCCTGGTCTCCTCGTTCAGCAGCCCGAAGAGGAAGCGGATGGTGAGCGCCAGGAAGCTCCTTTCGGAAAACTCGTACTCGGCCAAGAGCCTGTGAACGTCCTGCTCCGGGCCTGCCCCACGCTCGCCCTCGTCCAGGAGATAGTACATAGCGGCGAAGAATTCCTGGAAGCTCAGGTGGATGAAGCTGTAGTACCTCTCACAGTTGATGTCCTTCTGGAAGATGTTCATGTTGAGGAAGGCGGACACGTCCGCCCCGTGGAGGCCATGTCTCCGGAGATCCTGCTCCTCAAACAGGATTTTCTGATTCCAGAGCCCGTCTGCCGCCAGGGAGCACAACCCTCTCTGGTTGGGAGGGGGCTGGAGCTGCGGGGTCCCGGGCTTGGGTTGCATCAGACTCAGCAGGTAGAGCATGTACACCTCAGTGGTGGTCCTGGATGTCTGTCTCAGCAGCCCCCCACCCTCCAGCTGCTGCTGGAGGCAGGTGCAGACCACCCAGCACACCAAGGGCACGAAGCACATGGTGAAGAGAGGCTCGTTGTCCCTCACGTAGTTGAAGACGTGGCCTGCCTGCTCTGCATCTTGGAAATACTTGTAGAAGTACTCCTTCCTCTCCGCCTCCGAGAAGCCCAGGATCTCCACGTGCCTGGGGTGCTCCAGCAGACGGTGGAGCTTCTCCAGCGCCGTGGGCCTCGTGGTGATGAGCAGAGAGAGCTCAGGGAGGAGCTTCTTCCGAATTAAGCTGCTAAGGAGCAGCTCCGTGGGCCGTTTCTCCTCCCAGCAGAGGCACCAGGGTCCCTGAGGATCGTGGAAAGAGGGCTTGAGCTCATCGAAGCCGTCGATGATGAAAAGGAGACGCTCGGGAACGCGCACTAGCTCCCGCGGAGGCGCGCAGGGCTCCGGCCAGCAGCTGGAGATGAGGTCTCGCATGCTGCGTTCCGCGGCACTCTGGTTCAGCTCCCTGCAGTTGATGTAGAAGAGATAATCAAACCTGCCTTGGAAGAGCTTCCTGTCCGCCCAGTCCAGCATCACCTTGTGAGCCAGCATGGACTTGCCTATTCCCGCCGCCCCTTGCATGACCACGGTGCGCGGTGGCTCGGGGCGCTCCTCATCTGGCTCAAAGAGGGTCTCTATCTTGATGGGGCTGGTCTGGTGTCCCACGGTCCTCGCGTGTTCCCGGCCCGTGTCCAGAAGCTGCTGCTGGGCCCGCATGGGGTTTGAGTGCTCCTTCACCAGCAGGAGCCGGGTGTACCGGTGGCTGAGGTTGACACATTCCCCTAGGCGCGCATTGCGGTCTTCCATGAGCCGGAATTTCCTGCGGACGTAATCCCTGTAGGTTTCCTGGGGATCTAGGGAAGAGGAAGGAAGGTTTTGTGGAATACTCATCAGCAACCTCTAAGGAGTTCATGAGGAAAAGTACTCCTCGTCTGGGTCAAAGAGGGCATGTGCCTGTAGTCCCAGCTACTTGGGAGGCTGAGATGAGAGAATTGCTTGAATCCAGGAGGTGGAGGTTGCAGTGAACCAAGATCACTCCAGCCTGGGCAACAGAGCAAGACTTCTCAAAAAAAACCATGGCCTAGCACCCACTTGCTCCCCAGTATCCTTGAGACAGTTTTCAAGAAGGAATCTGAGAACCTTAGTCCTCTGTAAAGATCTTCTCTTCTCACCCCGCATGGTGGCTCAGGCCTGTAATCCCAGCACTTTGGGAGGCCGAGGCAGGTGGATCACGGGGGTGAAACCCATCTATACTAAAAATAAAAAATTAGCCGGGCGTGGTTGCAAGTGCCTGTAATCCCAGCTACTTGGGAAACCGAGGCAGGAGAATTGCTTGAACTGGGAGGCGGAGGTTGCAGTGACCTGAGATCAGCCCACCACATTCCAGCCTGGGTGACAGCGTGAGACTCTGTTTCAGAAGAAATAAGTCGTGCATCTGTGCTTGGCCTAAGCTCCGTTGGGTCATCTGCTCTGTGTAGATTAATACATGTAGGTACCTGGCTTGAGGCTCACCTTTCTTTGGAGTGGCAAGAGAGACTTCCAGAAGGCATGTTGACTGGTTCCCAGGTGAGGATGGGCCACTAGGTGGGGTATCTGAGAGAGAAATCGTGGAAGATCAGCTGGCACGCATCTGGCTAGGAGCACTGTGTGGCATTAGCCTCGATCACATTAAAATGCCTCCGTAACTCCCTACTCACCCACACCCAGGAATGTTCAGTAGCCACTGCACAGGCCATGTGTGGGGAACAGCTCACCCCTTGTTCCCTGTAGCCCACCCTCCTTCCTGGGTGCCCCTCGTGGTCGTTGGCACCTCCATCCATCCAATCAGTCTCACTCTGTCACCCAGGATGAAGCACAGAGGTGTGATCTTGGCTCACTGGAACCTCCACCTCCCCGGTTCAGTGATTGTTTTGCCCCAGCCTCCCGAGTAGCTGGGATTACAGGTGCACAGCTAATTTTTGCATTGGCTGGTCTCGGCCTCCCAAAGTGCTGGGGTAACAGGCGTGTCCGGCCCCAATCAGTCTTTTTTTTTTTTTTTTTTTTTTTGAGACAGTTTCACTCTTGTCACCCAGGCTGGAGTGCAATGGCGCGATCTCAGCTCACCGCAACCTCCGCCTCCTGGGTTCAGGCAATTCTCCTGCCTCAGCCTCCTGAGTAGTTGGGATTACAGGCACGTGCCACCATGCCCAGCTAATTTTTTTGTATTTTTAGTAGAGACGGGGTTTCACCATGTTGACCAGGATGGTCTCGATCTCTCGACCTCCTTATCCACCCGCCTCGGCCTCCCAAAGTGCTGGGATTACAGGCTTGAGCCACCGCGCCCGGCCAGTCTTTTTTTTTGAGACAGAGTTTCGCTCTTGTTACCCAGGCTGGAGTGCAATGGCGCAATCTCGGCTCACCGCAACCTCTGCCTCCTGGGTTCAAGCAATTCTCCTGCCTCAGCCTCCTGAGTAGCTGGGATTACAGGCACGCGCCACCATGCCCAGCTAATTTTTTGTATTTTTAGTAGAGACGGGGTTTCACCATGTTGACCAGGATGGTCTCGATCTCTTAACCTCGTGATCCACCCGCCCCGGCCTCCCAAAGTGCTGGGATTACAGGCTTGAGCCACCGCGCCCGGCCCCAATCAGTCTTTTTGACGGAAGTTCTGAGTCAGTCCAGACTCCTCTCTCAGCTCTTGGCCACGTCTATTCATCTTTGCTTTGCTTTGCTCTGTCACCCAGGCTGGAATGTAGTGGTACAATATACGATATCTTGGCTCACCGCAACAGCCATCTCCCGGGTTAAAGTGATTCTCCTGCCTCAGTCTCCCAAGTAGCTAGGATTACAGGCCTGTGCCACCACACCTGGCTAATTTTTGTATTTAGTAGAGATGGGGTTTTGCCATGTTGGCCAGGCTAGTCTTCAACCCCACCTTGGCCTCGTAAAGTGCTGAGATTATAGGCGTGAGCCACCATGCCTAGCCCATCATCCATTTAAAAATACACATACATTAGGCACCAACATTACCCAGCCATTGTTCTGGTCACTGGGTAAATAGCAATAAACAAGACATGAGGTTACTACTTCAAGGACCTTATATTCTAATGGTGCATGGAGCTCAGCACATGACAAACACTTTGCTGGTGGTGGCTCATACCTGTAATCTCAGTACTTTGGGAGGTTGAGGCAGGCAGATCACGAGGTCAACAGTTCAAGACCAGCCTGACCGGTATGATGAAACCCTGTCTCTACCACAAATACAAAAATGCCGGGCACAGTGGCTCACGCCTGTAACCCCAGCACTTTGGGAGGTCAAGGTGGGTGAATCACCTGTCAGGAGTTCGAGATCAGACTGGCGAACATGGTGAAACTCCATCTCTACTAAAAATAGAAATATTAGCCAGGCATAGTGGCATGTACCTGTAATCCCAGCTACTGGAGTGCTCAGCAGGAGGATTGCTTGAACCTGGGAGGCGGAGGTTGTAGTGAGCTGAGATTGTGCCACTGCACTCCAGCCTGGGTGACAATAAAACTCCATCTCAAAAAAAGAAAATTCTGAGGCTGGGTGCGGTGGCTCACGCCTGTAATCCCAGCACTTTGGGAGGCTGAGGCGGGTGGATCACAAGGTCAAGAGATCGAGAGCACCCTGGTCAACAAGGTGAAACCCCGTCTCTACTAAAAGTACAAAAATGAGCTGGGCATGGTGGCGCACGCCTGTAGTCCCAGCTACTCAGGAGGCTGAGGCAGGAGAATTGCCTGAACCCAGGAGGTGGAGGTTGCGGTGAGCCGAGATTGCGCCATTGCACTCCAGCCTGGGTAACAAGAACGAAACTCCGTCTCAAAAAAAAAAAAAAAAGAAAAAAAAAGGTAATTCTGGCCAGGCCTGGTGCCTCACACCTATCATCTCAGCACTTAGGGAAACTGAGGCAGGAAGATTGCTTGAGTTCAATAGTTCAAGGCCAGGGTGGGCAAGATGAGACCCCCAACTCTCCCAAAAAAAATTAGGCTGGGTGCAGTGGCCCACACCTTTAATCCCAGCACTGTGGGAGATCAAAGTGGGTGAATCACTTGAGGCCAGGAGTTCAAGACTAGCCTGGTCAACATGGCGAAACCCTGTCTTTACTAAAGATAAAAACTTAGCTGGGTGTGATGGTACATGCCTATAGTCCCAGCTACTCAGGAGGCTGAGGCAGGATAATCGCTTGAACCCAGGATAGGGGCGTTGCAATGAGCTGAGATTGTGCCTCTGCACTCCAGCCTGGGTGACAGAGTAAGACTCCATCTCAAAAAAAGAAAAAAAAGCCGGGCGCGGTGGCTCAAGCCTGTAATCCCAGCACTTTGGGAGGCCGAGGCGGGTGGATCACGAGGTCGAGAGATCGAGACCATCCTGGTCAACACGGTGAAACCCCGTCTCTACTAAAAACACAAAAAATTAGCTGGGCATGGTGGCACATGCCTGTAATCCCAGCTACTCAGGAGGCTGAGGCAGGAGAATTGCCTGAGCCCAGGAGGCGGAGGTTGCGGTGAGCCGAGATCGCGCCATTGCACTCCAGCCTGGGTAACAAGAGCGAAACTCCGTCTCAAAAAAAAAAAAAGAAAAAAAAAAAAAAAAAAAAAAGAAAAAAAAAAAAAAGCTGGTGGTGGCGTTGTACACCTGTAGTCCTAGCAGGAGGCCGAGGCAGGAGGATTGTTTGAGCCCAGGACTTCAAGGCTGTAGTCATGAGCTACGATCACAGCCTTGCACTCTAGCCTGGGCAACAGCAAGACTCTGTCTCTTAAAAAGATTTTTTTTTTTTTTTTTTTTTTTTTTTAAAACAGAGTCTCACTCTGTAGCCCAGGCTGGAGTGCATTGGCTTGATCTTGGTTCATTGCAACCTCCACCTCCTGGGTCCCAGTTCAAGCCATTCTCCTGCCTCAGCCTCCCGAGTAGCTGGGATTACAGGCACGTGCCACCATGCCCAACTAATTTTTGTATTTTTAGTAAAGATGGGGTTTCATCACGTTAGCCAGGCTGGTCTTGAACTCCTGACCTCAGCCTCTCAAAGTGTTGGGATTATAGGCATGAGCCACTGCACCCAACAGAAAAATATTTTTTATCTTTATTGTTTGGTAGAGGTTAGGTCACAGTATGTGACCCAGGCTGGTCTGGAACTCCTGGTCTCAAGGGTTTCTCTGACCTTGGCCTCTCAAAGTCTTGGAAACACATGTGTAAGTCATGGTGCCCAAGCCATAAAAGGCTTTTGTCTGGATATATCATAAGATTCTAGCCGGGCATGGTGGCTCAAGCCTGTGATCCCAGCACTTTGGGAGGCCGAGGCGGGTGGATCATGAGGTCAAGAGATCGAGACCATCCTGGTCAACATGGTGAAACCCCGTCTCTACTAAAAATACAAAAAATCAGCTGGGCATGGTGGCGCGTGTCTGTAATCCCAGCTACTCAGGAGGCTGAGGCAGGAGAATTGCCTGAACCCAGGAGGCGGAGGTTGCAGGTGAGCCGAGATCGTGCCATTGCACTCCAGCCTGGGTAACAAGAGTGAAACTCCGTCTCAAAAAAAAAAAAAAAAAAAAAAAAAAAAAAAGATTCTACACATCAGTCATTCCTTGGCATCTTTGGTCCCAAGAAGACCCCCGAAGTCCTAAGAGTGAGTGCCTATGCTCTCACCTGATACGCTGCCCGCCCAGTGGGAAAGGCTCCCCACCTGGCTAGTTCTCCTAGCAGCTGACCCAGCTGCACCCCGTCTGGTCCTCACTCTGACAAGTTTTCACCACCCTGCTGGTTGCTAGTCCGTGAGATGATTCACAAAAGCAAAGCACATCCTCTTGCCAGGGCCAGGAAGCACCCTCATTACCACACAGCCCACCTCCCACGGCCCTCTGCACCCTCCTGGCATACGAGACACCTTCCGTGTGCGTCTGTGTAACTAATAAACTGTTGTCTTTCATCTGCTCAGTGCTGGCTCTGGTATGTTCAGTCATCTCATGCTATTTTATTACTTATTTTTACTTAGAGACCTAGTCTCACTCTGTCTCCCAGGCTGGAGTGCAGTGGCACCATCTCAGCTCACTAAAACTTCCGCCTTTTGGGTTCAAGCAATTCTCCTGTCTCATCCTCCTGAGTATCTGAGATTACAGGTGCCCGTCACCACACCTGGCTAAGTTTTGTATTTTTAGTAGAGACGGGGTTTCACCATGTTGGCCAGGCTGGTCTCGAACTCCTCACATCAGGCGATCCACCCACCTTGGCCTTGCAAAGTGCTGGGAATACAGGGGTGAGCCACCGATCTGGGTCTAAGTTTTCTTTTAAAGGTAATCCTTGAAAATTGCAGCTGAGGCTGGGCGCAGTGGCTGACACCTGTCATCCCAGCACTTTGGGAGGCCGAGGCGGTGGATCATGAGGTCAAGAGATCGAGACCATCCTGGTCAACATGGTGAAACCCCGTCTCTACTAAAAATACAAAACATTAGCTGGGCATGGTGGCGTGTGCCTGTAATCCCAGCTGCTCAGGAGGCTGAGGCAGGAGAATTGCCTGAACCGAGGAGGCGGAGGTTGCGGTGAGCCGAGATCCCGCCATTGCACTGCAGCCTGGGTAACAAGGGCAAAACTCCGTCTCAAATAAAAAAAAAAAAGTGGCCCAGCCTCATATCCCCCATGCACAGGGCACCTCCAAATGATCTAATAAAGACAAGGGAGAAAAAGTTGTACGAGATGAAATCTGACGAGGACATAAGAGGTGTATCTGTTCCCGTCACGGCACTGGTTGCAAAGAGCCTAGTGTTCAATTTCATCCATGCATGGTGGCTCACGCCTGTAATCCCAGCACTTTGGGAGGCCAAGGCAGGTGGATCACCTGAAGCCAGGAGTTCAAGACCACCCTGGCCAACATAGTGAAACACCATCTCTACTAAAAATGTAAAAATTAGCCGGGCATGGGAAAGCGTGCCTATAATACCAGCTACCCTGGAGGACAATTCCTTGAACCCGGGAGGTGGAGGTTGCAATGAACCAGGATCATGTCATTTGCATTCCAGCCTGGGCAATAAGAGCAAAACTCTGTCTCAAAAAATAAATAGGTAAAATAAAAATACAAAAATTAGCTGGGTGTGGTGGTATACATTTGTAATTCCAGTTACTTGGGAAGCTGAGGCAGGAGAATCACCTGAACCCAGGAGGCAGAGGTTGCGGTGAGCTGAGATCACACCATTGCACTCCAGCCTGGGTGACAGAACAATACTCCATTTCAAAAAAAAACTACGAATTACCAGCTGCTTGACTTGTAATTTTGGTAGCTTGAAATTCACCATGCTGGGCCGGGCGCGGTGGCTCAAGCCTGTAATCCCAGCACTTTGGGAGGCCGAGGCGGGTGGATCACGAGGTCAAGAGATCAAGACCATCCTGGTCAACATGGTGAAACCCCGTCTCTACTAAAAATACAAAAAAATTAGCTGGGCATGGTGGCTCGTGCCTGTAATCCCAGCTACTCAGGAGGCTGAGACAGGAGAATTGCCTGAACCCAGGGGGCGGAGGTTGTGGAGAGCCGAGATCGCGCCATTGCATTCCAGCCTGGGTAACGAGCAAAACTCCGTCTCAAAAAAAAAAAAAAAAAAAAAAAAAAAAACAGAAATTCACCATGCTGAAATGATTTACACTCAGAAATTTAAAATGCTGGCCAGGCTCGGTGGCTCATGCCTGTAATCCCAACACTTTGGGAAGCTGAGGCAGGTGGATCACCTGAGGTCAGGAGGTGGAGACCAGTCTGGCCAACATGGTGAAACCCTGTCTCTACTAAAAATACGAAAAATAGTTGGATGTGGTGATGCCCGCCTGTAATCTCAGCTACTGGGTAGGTTGAGGCAGGAGAATTGCTTGAACCTGGGAGAAGGAGGTTGCAGTGAGCCTAGATCTCACCATTGCACTCCAGCCTGGGTGACGAGCAAAACTTCATCTCAGAAAAAAAAAAAAGGCCCGGTGCAATGGCTTGTGCCTATAATCCCAGCACTTCGGGAGACCGAGGTGAATGGATCACAAGGTCAGGAGCTCAAGATCAGTCTGGCCAATATGGTGAAACCCTGTCTCTTTAATTAAAAAAAAAAAAAAAAATAGGTGGGGCGCGGTGGCTCACGCCTGTAATCCCAGCATTTTGGGAGGCGGAGGTGGGTGGATCACGAGGTCAAGAGATGGAGACCGCCGGGCGCAGTGGCTCAAGCCTGTAATCCCAGCACTTTGGGAGGCCGAGGCGGGTGGATCACGAGGTTGAGAGATCGAGACCATCCTGGTCAACATGGTGAAACCCCGTCTCTACTAAAAATACAAAAAATTAGCTGGTCATGGTGGCGCGTGCCTGTAATCCCAGCTACTCGGGAGGCTGAGGCAGGAGAATTGCCTGAACCCAGGAGGCGGAGGTTGCGGTGAGCCGAGATCACGCCATTGCACTCCAGCCTGGGTAACAAAAGCGAAACTCTGTCTCAAAAAAAAAAAGAAAAAAAAGAGATCGAGACCATCCTGGTCAACATGGTGAAACCCCGTCTCAACTAAAAATACAAAAAATTAGCTGGGCTTGGTGGCGTGTGCCTGTAGTCCCAGCTACTCAGGAGGCTGAAGCAGGAGAATTGCCTGAACCCAGGAGGCGGAGGTTGCAGTGAGCCGAGATGGCGCCATTGCACTCCAGCCTGGGTAACAGGAGAGAAACTCAGTCTCAAAAAAAAAAAAAAAAAAAAAGGAAATAAATGCTACCAACAAGTGCCTTTGCTTTTTCAGAGTCATTAAAGACTGTTTTTTTCAGAGATGTTTAACATTTCCCAGCACACAACTACAATCACATCTCATTAACCATGAGTCACTAAGCTTCGCAGAAGTGACTGTGTATAGCCAGTTATTGGCAGGGCTTGCTTATTCGTTCTGCAAATGTTCATCAAGGTTTACTCTGTTCCTAGACCTAGCCAGACACTGGAATCACAGAGAGTCACACAGGGGAGTCAGGATGCTCTCTCTCTGCCTTTGAGGGGGTCCGTGTTTTACTAGAGAAAACAGGTGAGAAATGATACTAAAAACCACAGCTCAAGCCAGGCACGGTGGCTCACCCCTCTAATCCCAGTACTTTGGGAGGCCGTGGCAGGCAGATCATTTGAGGTTAGGAGCTGGCCAACATGGTGAAATCCTGTCTCTACTAAAAATAAAAAAATTAGCCAGGCGTGGTGGCGTATGCCTGTAGTTCCAGCGACTTGGGAGGCAGAGGCAGGAGAATTGCTGGAACCCAGGAGGTGGAGGTTGCAGTGAGCTGAGATCGTGTCACTACACGACGGAGACTGTATAAAAAAAAGGTCGGGGGGAAGGGTGCAGTGGGGATGTTGGGGAGGGATAACATTGGGAGAAATGTCTGAAGTAGGTGACTGGGATGGAGGCAGCGGACCACCGTGGCATGTGCGTACCTATGCAACAGTCCTGCAAGATCTGCACAGGTACAATGGAACTTAAAGTACAATTTTTTTTAAAAAAAGGAGAGAAGGTAGTACCTTCAAGGTTTCAGTAAGTAAATAAGTAATAGTTTTCCAGGCAAAGAAGATGGAGAAGGAGGAAGACAGCATGAACAAAGACCAAAGGGATGAAATTAGAATTCCGCACACAGACATAAAAAAGAACCAAATCGTGTTCTTTGCAGGAACATGGATGCAGCTGGAGGCCATTATCCTAAGCAAACTCATGCAGGAATAGAACAGCAAAGACTGCGTGTTCTCACTGATAAGCAGAAGTTGAACACTGGCTTCTCATGGACATAAAGATGGGAACACTGGGCACCGGGGGCTCGTTGTCGGGGGAGGTTGGAAAACTCACTGCTGACTACTATGTTCAAGTACCTGGATGATAGGATCAATCTTACCCCCAACCTCAGCATCGCTCAATATACCCATGTAACACACCTGCACGTGTACCCCTTGGATCTAAAATAAAAGTTGAAATTAGCCGGGCACAGTGGCTGTTGCCTCTTATCCCAGCACTTAGGAGGACTGAGGCAGTGAATCACCTGGGGTCAGGCATTTGAGACCATCCTGGCCAACATGGTGAAACCTCGTCTCTACTAAAAAGACAAAAATTAGCCAGGTGTGGTGATGGGTGCCTGTGATCCCAGCTACTCAGGAGGCTGAGGCAGGAGAATCACTTGAGCCTGGGGGTTAGAGGTTGCAGTGAGCCGAGATCAGGCCACTGCACTCCAACCTGGGATACAGAGCAAGACTCCATTTCAAAAAAAAAAAGTTGAAATTATATTTATGTATCCATCTGTCTGTCTGTCTGTCTATAAATTAGAATTCCAGGTCTCCCAGGCTCAGGGATTAGTATGAAAGAAAAGGGAATTGGTGACCAGGGAGTGGTCATTCTTGTCTGTGGTCCAGCACTTTGGGAGGTGAGGGCAAGAGCTCGTGTGAGCCCAGGAGTTCAAGACCAGCCTGGGCAATGTGAGGATACCTCATCTCTCTCTTTTTTTTTTTTTTTTTTTGGAACAGAGTCTTGCTCTGTCGCCAGGCACCAGGCTGGAGTGCAGTGGCGCGATCTTGGCTCACTGCAACCTCCACCTCCCGGGTTCAAGCAATTCTCCTGCCTCAGCCTCCCCAGTAGCTGGGACTACAGGCACCTGCCACCATGCCCAGCTAATTTTTTGTATTTTCAGTAGAGATGGGGTTTCACCATGTTGACCATGATGGTCTCGATCTCTTGACCTTGTGATCCGCCCGCCTCGGCCTCCCAAAGTGCTGGGATTATAGTCATGAGCCACCGCGCCCGGCACCTCATCTCTTTTTAAAATATTTTTTGACATGGGGATCTCACTCTGTTGCCCAGGCTGGAGTGCAGTGATGTGATCTCAGCTCGCTGCAATTGCCACCTCCCGGGTTCAAGTGCTTCTCCTGCCTCAGCCTCCCAAGTAGCTGGGACTACAGGCATGTGCCACCATACCTGGTTATTTTATTTATTTTTTTCTTTGAGATGGAGTCTCACTCCCGTCACGCAGGCTGGAATGAGGTTGCGTGATCTCGGCTCACTGCAACCTCCACCTCCTGGGTTCGAGCGATTCTCCTCCCTCAGCCTCCCAAGTAGTTGGGATTACAGGCGTGCACCACCGTGCCTGGCTAGTTTTTGTATTTTTGATAGAGATGGGATTTTGCCATGTTGGCCAGGCTAGTTTTGAACTCCTGACCTCAGGTGGTCCAACCGTCTCGGCCTCTCAAAGTGCTAGGATTAGAGGTGTGAGCCACATCGCCTGGCCTTTTTGCATTTTTAGTAGAGATGGGTTTTGCTGTGTTGGCCAGGTTGGTCTCAAACTTCTGACCTCAGGTGACTCACCCGCCTTGGCCTCCCAAAGTGCTGGGATTATAGGTGTGAGCCACCATGCCTGGCCACCTCATCTCTTAAAATATATATTTGAATATAATATATATTTGAGTAAAATATAATATATATTTAATAAAATATATATTTGAATAAAATATATATTTGAAGTGTGTATATATATATATATATGAGGCAAGGTCTTGCTCTGTCATCCAGGCTGGAGTACAGGGGCAGGATCATCGCCCACTGCAGCCTAGACCTTCCGCTCTCAAGTGATCCTCCCACTGCAACCTCCTGAGAAGCTAGGATCACAGGTGGGTATCACCACACCCGGCCAGTCTTTATTATTTTTTATAGAGACAGAGTCTCACTATGTTGTCCAGGCTGGTCTTGAACTCCCAACCGTAAGTGATCTGCCCTCTCCAGCCTCCCAAAGTGCTGGGATTACAGGTGTGAGCCACCGTGCCTGGCTGGGGTCCTAGCCTTGCCTGTCCCGCCACCTCCTTACCCCTCACCAGGTCCTCTCTCTGTCCTCTCTCCCACAGGTCCTTCCTGTTCATCCACTCAAAGATGCTGAGAGCCAGCCTCCAGGCCTCCGCTGTCCCAAAGTGGGTGATGAGCAGCTGGGCCATTTCTAGGGGACCCGCGGTCTCCATGCGTCCCCAGGGGATCCTGCCGCCTTCTCCCAGCTCTGTCGCCGTCCCCAGGTAGAACTTGAACTTCTTCAGCTCCACAGCCTCGAGTTCTTCCAAGTAGGTGGACAGGCGACAGAGGCCGTCCCTGCCTGCGGGGCGTAGCATGGGGTTGCCGTGAGCCCCAGAGGAGAGGAGCTGGAGGCCGAGATGTTCCTAGGCATGGGACACGGGGCAGCTCCAGCGCTTCTTCCACAGCATCATTTTCAGGGGGAGGCTGTGCCAGGGGCTGGAGGACTGAGACAGGGAGGAGAGACCTCTTGCTGAAATAGTGCTTCCTGACCTTTCAGTTCCCTCCTGCCCTGCCCCGCTCACCAATGGGTGCTCTCACCGAAGAACAGGAAGTCGGGAGGAATGATGAAATGCTAGGTACCACCGGCTGATGAAGAAGGTTCTCACTTCTGTGGTCTCTTCCCAGCAATCTGGACAAAACAGTCCCTCTCCTTCCGCTGCTCTCTTGTTTTCCTCGTTTCACGAGTGTGTGTGGTCGAGCGTATTTTTTTTTTTTTTTGATATAGAGTCTCACTCTGTGTCCCAGGCTGGAGGGTAGTGGCACGATCTCTGCTCACTGCAACCTCCACCTCCCGGGTTCAAGCGATACTCCTGCCTCAGCCTCTCGTGTAGCCGGGATTACGGGCACTCACCACCATGCCCAACTAATTTTTGTGGTTTTAGGAGAGACAGGGTTTCACCACGTTAGCCACGCTGGTCTCGAACTCCTGACAGGTGATCTGTCAGCCTCGGCCTCCCAAAGTGCTGGGATTACAAGTGTGAGCCACCATGCACGGCCTGCTGGTTTTTGTTATTGTTGTTTACTTGCTTTTTTTTTTTTTTTTTTTTTTTTTGAGGCAGAGTTTCACCCTTATTGCCCAGGCTGGAGTGTAATGGTGCCATCTTGGCTCACAGCAACCTTCCTGTCCTGGGTTCAAGCAGTTCTCCTGTCTCACCTCCCAGGTAGCTGGGATTACAGGCACACACCACCACACTTGGCTAATTTTTCTATTTTTAGTAGAGATGGGGTTTCACCATGATGGCCAGGCTGGTCTCAAACTCCTGACCTCAGGTGATCCACCTGCCTCGGCCTCCCAAAGTCCTGGGATTACAGGTGTAAGCCACTGTGCCTGTAAAAGCCTGGATTGGCTTTTACAGGCAGTGTGACAAAATGCTGTCTCTAACTGGCGTTGAATGACACCAGAGGCTGTCCCATGGGAGCCCACAGCTGAGGTTTCTGTGCCTCTTTTCTCTCACGTAGAGAAGACACCGAGGGCTACACACCATTCCCATCACCACCGCCACTGTCACTAGCGCACAGCCAACCAGCAAGAAAATGGAAATCAGGCCGGGCGCGGTGGCTCAAGGCTGTAATCCCAGCACTTTGGGAGGCCGAGGCGGGTGGATCACGAGGTCAAGAGATCGAGACCATCCTGGTCAACATGGTGAAACCCCGTCTCTACTAAAAATACAAATCCATTAGCTGGGCATGGTGGTGCGTGCCTGTAATCCCAGCTACTCAGGAGACTGAGGCAGGAGAATTGCCTGAACCCAGGAGGCGGAGGTTGCGGTGAGCCGAGATGGCGCCATTGTACTCCAGCCTGGGTAACAAGAGCGAAACTCCGTCTCAAAAACAAAAAAAAGAAAGAAAGAAAGAAAGAAAGAAAGAGGCCGGGCGCAGTGGCTCACTCCTGTAATCCTAGCACTTTGGGAGGCCGAGGTGGGTGGATCACCTGAGGTCAGGAGTCCAAGACCAGCCTGGCCATCATGGTGAAACCCCATCATAAAAAAAAAAAAAAAAAAGGAAAGGAAAGAAAGAAAGAAAAAGAAAATGGAAATCATCATTCTCCACGTATGAATGGAGAAATTGAGGCTGGGAGGGAAGCTCTGAGTGTGTGGCCTACACAGCAGGACTGGAAAATGATGGAGATGACTCTCAAAGCCAGGTCTGTCTGGCTCCAAACTTCAAGCAGCTGAAACCCTCATCAGCTTGTACAATGAGGCCGATCCTCCAGTTTGAAAGAGGGATAGATGGAGGTCGAAGGTGGCAAACCTTGCAGGCCGTCATCTGGCACTCACAGGCTGCCCAGGGACTCCCAGGACACAGTCGCTTTCATCAGGCCCTGAGTGTAGGGCTTGTGAAACTTCCTCCTCTGACGAGAGCTCTGACCACCATGTCCTCACTCTGACCACAGACACTCACAGGAAACTCGTCCTGGCTGTGACCTTCCCTATGGGTTTTAGGAACAGCTTTACCGGGTCCCATCCTACCACAGGCTCCACAACGCTTGCCTTGATCAGTCAGGAAGATTCAGCCACTGGCTGATGATGCTAAAACTTTTTTTTTTTTTTTGAGACATGATCTCACTCTGTCACCCACACTGGAGTGCAGTGGCACAATCATGACTCACTGACGCCTCAAAACTCCTGAGCTCAAGCCATCCTCCTGCCTCAGCCTCCTGAATACTTGGAATTTCAGGCATGTACCACCATGTCTGGCTAATTTCTTTTTAAAATTTTTAGTAGAGATGAGCTCTCACTATGTTGCCCAGGCTGGTCTCAAATGCCTGGGCTCCAGTGATCCTCCCTCCTTGGTCTCCCAAAGTGCTGGGATTATAGACGTGAGCAACCGTGCCTGGTCTAACATGGTCTTGCTTTTTTTTTTTTTTTTTTTTTTGAGATGGAGTTTTGCTCTTGTCGCCCAGGCTGGAGTGCAATGGTGCGATCTTGGCTCGCTGCAACCTCTGCCTCCTGGATTCAAGCAATTCTCTTGCCTCAGCCTCCTGAGTAGCTGGGATTACTGGCCTGTGCTACCATACCTGGCTAATTTTTTGTATTTTTAGTAGAAATGGGGTTTCGCCATGTTAGCCAGCTGATCTCGCACAGCTGACCTCAGGTGATCCACCCGCCTCGGCCTCACAGAGTGCTGGGATTCCAGGCGTGAGCCACCGTGCCCGCTGGTATTACATTTTTGATTCAGGCTTCAAGTAGATGATTCCCTAGTTTCATTACCAAAAAGAGATACAGTTTGTATAAAACAGCTTTCCTATCTAGCTAGTTTTAGGTATACTCCTGCTGGTCAAAGTTATTATATAACACTTTGGGGAACGGAGCTATAACTCCCTTAGGATCCACACATGCATGTACTTAAAAAAATGAATGAACACTTCTTGGGATTAGAATGCATCTTTTATACCGGAGCAAATTGAGGCTTGGGTTACACAGTTCTGCCTGGGGCACGAGATTTCTTTTCTCTCCTTTTTTTTTTTTTTTTTGGAGACAGAGTCTTACTCTGTCACCCAGGCTGGAGTGCAGGGGCTCACTGCAACCTCCGCCCCCAGGTTCAAGCAATTGTCCTGCCTCAGCCTCCCGAGTAGCTGGGATTACAGGCGCCTGCCACCGTTGCCCAGCTATCCTTTTTTTTTTTTTTTTAATATACATGTATATATACTTTATTGCACTTTAGATTCTGGGGTACATGTGCAGAACATGCAGGATTGTTGCATAGGTACATACATGGCAATGTGGTTTGCTGCCTCCATCCCCCCGTCACCTGTATCTGGCATGTCTCCCCATGTGATCCCTCCCCAACCTCCCTACTCCCTGCTCTCCCTCCCCTATTCCCCCTCAACAGACCCCAGTGTGTGATGCTCCCCTCCTTGTTTTGTTTGTTTGTTTGTTTTTGAGATGGAGTTTCACTCTTGTTACCCAGGCTGGAGTGCAATGGCGCGATCTCGGCTCACTGCAACCTCCTTCTTCCAGGTTCAAGTGATTCTCCTGCCTCAGCCTCCTGAGTAGCTGGGATTACAGGCACGTGCCACCATGCCCGGCTAATTTTTTTGTATTTTTAGTAGAGACGGGGTTTCACTGTGTTAGCCAGGGTGGTCTGAAACTCCTGACCTCGTGATCTGCCTGCCTCAGCCTCCCAAAGTGCTGGGATTGCAGGCGTGAGCCACCGCGCCCGGCCTTCCTTTTTGTTTTTAAGCCTAGTCTCTACTGTCACCCTGGCTGGAGTGCAATGGTGCGATCTCGGCTCACTGCAACCTCCACCTCCTGGGTTCAATTGATTCTCCTGCCTCAGCCTCTCGAGTAGCTGGGATTACAGGTGCACACCACCACAACCAGCTAATTTTTGTATTTTTAGTAGATAAGGGGTTTTGCCATGTTGGTCAGGCTGTTCTCGAACTCCTGACCTCAGGCGATTCCCCACCCTCATGCCCCTCAGCCTCCCAAAGTGTTGGGAATACAGGGGTGAGCCACCTCGACCAGCCTTGGCAAGTGATTTCTCTCTGCCTAATTGTCTAATTATTAACCAGCAACTGAAAATCATAAACAATTTTAATCTTATGAATAATTGCCCAGTAGTCAATTCGTGCAAGATAGCACTTTGGGAGGCCAAGGCGGGTGGATCGCAAGGTCAAGAGATCGAGACCATCCTGGTCAACATGGTGAAACCCCGTCTCTACTAAAAATACAAAAAATTAACTGGGCATGGTGGCGTGTGCCTGTAATCCCAGCTACTCAGGAGGCTGAGGCAGGAGAATTGCTTGAACCCAGGAGGCAGAGGTTGCGGTGAGCCGAGATCGTGCCATTGCACTCCAGCCTGGGTAACAAGAGCGAAACTCCGTCTCAAAAAAAAAAAAAAAAAAAAAAAAAATTGAGGCTTCTGTGGATGGTGATAATCAAAATTGGAATTACTTTCTTTTTTCTTTTCTTTCTTTCTTTTTTTTTTTTGTGCCCCAACCCCCTGGAATTACTTTCATACGAAACAATGAAGAGTGCCCCTATTTGAGTTTTCTAGATTGACCTCTGACCTCTGTTTCGGAGGACCCGTCAAGGACTGATCTGGGACTGCAGAGGATTTTGTTTTTTTTTTGTTTGTTTGTTTGTTTGTTTGTTTGTTTTTTGAGACGGAGTTTCACTTTTGTTGCCCAGGCTGGAGTGCAATGGCGCGATCTCGGCTCACCGCAACCTCCGCCTCCTGGGTTCAGGCAATTCTCCTGCCTCAGCCTCCTGAGTAGCTGGGATTACAGGCACGCACCACCATGCCCAGCTATTTTTTTTGTATTTGTAGTAGAGACGGGGTTTCACCATGTTGACCAGGATGGTCTCGATCTCTTGACCTTGTGATCCACCCGCCTCGGCCTCCCAAAGTGCTGGGATTACAGGCTTGAGCCACCGCGCCCGGCCGATTTTGTTTTGTTTTAATTTAATTATTTTATTTTATTTTCTCCGGACGAAATTATGGCACCAGTAGAGGGCGCTGAGACACAGGTGAGTGAACGGAAGGCATGGCGTTAAAGGTGAAATAAACCTAACAGCGTTCCCTTTAAACTTTTTTTTTTTTTTTTGAGACAGAGTTTTGCTCTTGTTACCCAGGCTGGAGTGCAATGGCGCGATCTCGGCTCACCGCAACCTCCGCCTCCTGGGTTCAGGCAATTCTCCTGCCTCAGCCTCCTGAGTAGCTGGGATTACAGGCACGTGCCACCATGCCCAGCTAATTTTGTGTATTTTTAGTAGAGACGGGGTTTCACTATGTTGACCGGGATGGTCTCGATCTCTTGACCTCGTGATCCACCCGCCTCGGCCTTCCAAAGTGCTGGGATTACAGGCTTGAGCCACCTCGCCCGGCCCCTTTAAACTTTTAAATGACTCACAACTGACTAAACTTAAGAGTTAACAGGAATAACCTCAGGAAACAATGGCATAAATTGCCACCAGCCGAGGAGCCACGTTCTGATAACAGATAACTAAGAAACGCAAGTTAAAGGACGCCATTGTTCCCTTAGGGGGAAGAAATCTTCATTGTTAAGTCAGTGATTACCAGCAGAAGGTAAAACCAGTTCAGAAGGTCGACCAGTAGTTTTGGAAATTAATATGGTCTCATGCATGAAAAATCTCACAGTGATTCGAGTCTGACAAAAATAGCAGAGATGTTTTCTGTTGTTTATTTATTTAATTTATTTATCTTTTTGAGACAGTCTCACTCTGTCGCCCAGGCTAGAGTGCAGTGGTGCAATCTGGGCTCACTGCAACCTCCGCCTCCCGGGTTCAAGCAATTCTTCTGCCTCAGCCTCCGGAGTAGCTGGGATTACAGGCCACCACACCCACACCCAGCTGATTTTTGTATTTTTAGTAGAAGGAGTTTCGCCATGTTGGCCAGGCTGGGCTTAAACTCCTGACCTCAGGTGATCTGCCTGCCTCGGCCTCCCAAAGTGTTGGGATTACAGGTGTGAGCCGTATTTTTTATTTTTGAAGCAAGGTCTCACTCTGTTGCCCAGGCTGGAGTGCAGTTGCCTGATCATAGCTCACTGCCTCCTCCACCGCCCCGTTTAAATGATCCTCCTGCCTCAGCCTCCCGAGTAGCTGGAACTACAGGTACATGGCACTATGCCCAGTTAAGTTTTGTATTTTTTGTAGAGACAGGGTCTCAGAATCTGTTGCTGGTCTCGAACTTCTGGACTCAATCGATCCTCTCACCTTAGTTTCCCAAAGTGAAACCTCCCGGGAGGCGGAGATTGCAGTGAGCCAAGATCGTGCCACTGCACTCCAGCCTGGGCAACAGAGCAAGACTCTGTCTCAAAGTAATAATAATAACCGTAAGACAGTTTATTATACTCTTGGACTCCAAGAGGAGGGGCCACAGAGAAGCATCAGGGTGGGTCTGGAGGCAGAGGGAGTGGGGAGCAAACATGGGCAGGAGCCTTTACTGTGTTTTACGTGGGAAGGGACACACACTGGGTAAGCAGGCTTAGGATCAGCTGGTGCGAATAATTTCAGCAGAGTCTGGGGCACAGAGGCCTCCTGGAGTTGTCTGGTTCTTGGCCCTAGGTGATGAGGACAGGTGCACGTGGGTCTGAGTGTGGAAACTGAACAAGGGAAGTAGGTGGCTGGGGGCTGGGCTCTGGACTGGTTGGTTTGCATATGAAAGGCGTGATTGAAGGGGAGTGGATTACTGTCTCTGGGAATTAGCCAGTCCCCAGACGGGCAGTCCCTACAGGGTCTACAAGGCTCCAAAGTGTCAAAGTCCCAAAAATACAGATTAAAAAAAGATGATTGACCAGGTGAAGTGGCTCACACCTGTAATCCCAGTCGTAAACTGTCTTATCTTATCAATGGCAACTGTCTCCTGATCTGTTGGCCTCAGAATAACTGAATAATAAAACCTACAGCTTGCCAGGCTCAGTGACTCAGGCCTGTAATCCCAACCCTTTGGGAGGCCAAGGTGGGCGGATCACCTGAGGTCACGAGTTCGAGACCAGCCTGGCTAACATGGTGAAGCACGGACTCTATTAAAAATATAAAAATTAGACAGGTGTTGTGGTGGGTGCCTATATTCCCAGCTATTTGGGAGGCTGAGGCAGGAGAATCACGTGAACCCATGAGGTAGAGGTTGCAGTGAGCCGAAATGGTGCCACTGTGCTCCAGCCTGGGTGTCAGAGCTAGACCCTGTCTCAAAAACAACCCCCCCCCCCAAAAAAACCTTACATCTTAAGAGGCAAAATTGCCCTTCGTTGGGAACCACCATTCTAAACTTAATCTTTTAGAGTCATTTATTTTACACACGGAATAACTTTGCAAAGAGGAATGACTTTATATTTGTTCCAGATTCTAAAATAATCTTTGCAGTCTTGTGCAGGTTGAGATACTTAAAACTCTATCGCCAAAGTCACAGCCATAGCTCGTTATTTTGAGTTTGTTCAGCAAACTCACCTTCCTTTTGCAAGCATAATTTACAGCGTCTAATCAGGCTTTTTCACAGAAAAAGATTTAGCAAACACAGCTGCCATGGTTTCCAGGTTGCAAGTTCATAATCCTTGGAATTATTCAAATGTGTCTGTAAATGCTACAAAAATACTGTCTTCTACAATGGCAAGTTATGGGATATATAGTGATCCTAATTTCAGGACACTTGGTATGTAAATATTTGCTAACTTTTTTCTTAGTTACATACACAGACTAATGAGTAACCTGATGCTCCCTTATCTCATAGCTTCTTGAAGTTTTTTTGTTTTCTTTTCAGACAAAGTCTCACTCTGTTGCCCAGGCTGAAGTGCAGTGGCACAATCTCAGCTCACTGCAACCTCTAGCCCCCAGATTCAAGCCATTCTCCTACCTCAGCCTCCTGAGTAGCTGGGATTACAGGTGCCTGCCACCACACCCGGCTAATTTTTGTATTTTTAGTAGAGAGCGGGTTTCATCATCTTGGCCAGGCTGGTCTGAACTCCTGACCTCGTGATCCACCCACCTCGACCTCCCAAAGCTGAGAGATTACAGGAATGAGCTACCAAGCCTGACTGAAGTATTTTTAAAAATTTAAACAAATATGTTATTTATTTATTTATTTTTGAGACAGTGTCTTGCTCTGTTGTCCAGGCTGGAGTGCAGTGGCAAGATCACAGTTCACTGCAGCCTAAACCTCCCAGGCTCAAGCAATCCCCCCGCCTCAGCCTTCTAGCTGGCTGGAACTACAGGTGAACACCACCATGCCCAAGTAATCTTTGTATCTTTTTTTTTTTTTTTTTTTAAAGACGGGGTTTCGCCATGTTGGTCAGGCTGGTCTTGAACTCCCGACCTCAGGTGATCCACCCGCCTTGGCCTCCAAAGTGGTTGGATTACAGGAGTGAGCCACCATGCCCGGCCAATCTTTGTATCTTTATAGAGACGGGGTCCCATTATGTTGCCCTGGCTGAAATAGATGTATTTTAAGGAAAGGATAAAGTAAATAGTATTTTAGAATATACATAAGGGTTGAGTATCTTTCATCCAAAATGCTTGGGGCCAGAAGTGTTTTGGATTTCTGATTTTTCAGATTTTGGAATAACTGCATATAACCACAACAGCCAACATTTACTGAGCACCTACTGTGTGTTAGAGAACAATCCGGGTCTTTTATATGCATTAAGTTACTGTTGAGAAATGTCAAGTATATGATAAAAAATATTATTTGCTAGGAAGAATGATGGCAAGGAACACCTGGCCTCCCCCACTACCCCCCACAGTCGAAAACGACTTGGGGCAGTCTAAAGTGGCATGACAGTATACGTCTATCATACACCGGTGAAAACAATTCTTTACGAATGGGGTATGTGAGGCTGTGCCCGTGGCTCCCTCGTGGAGAATGCTTTCTAGTTTATCTGTGATCAGTGGTAAGTGGGCACCAGCTGCCTACCTGGTTTATTTTTGTGTTATGAGAAAATACGGAACATCTGTTTGTTAATGATCATCACCTCTTCAGAGAGACTAAATGCGTGGATCAGCCTCTGCTCGTGGCCGTCAGCCCAGAATGTGGTCAGCCCCTGAGGCTCTCAGCTCCATAAGGCTGCTCGCCCCTCGGATAGTCCCACTTTGCTGTTCAATGTGGGTGTCTGCTTCTTAATTCCTTCACCGACGCCTTTGTGGGGGTCTCTACGGCCGAGCTGGTCTTGGTAAGTTTGCGTCATTACTCAACAGCCCGTGAGGTGTGTATTGTCGTCACTTTCAGTCCACAAAGGAAGAAGCAGAGAGAAGAAACTTGCTCGGGAGCACACCCTGACACCTTTAGCTGTATAACAAACCTCCCCATCCTGTGAAAGGGCCCTGCGTGCAAAGCAGCCCCCAAATTCACGTGGAGTTGAGAAACTAAAGAATGAGGCAGAAAAATCCAGGTTATCCATATTAAGTGATTGATTGATTGATTGATTGATTGACAGAGTCTGGCTCTGTGGCCCAGGCTGGAGTGCACTGGCGTGATCTCACTTCAACCTCCGCCTCCCAGGTTCAAGCAATTCTCCTGCCTAGCCTTCAGAGTAGCTGGGATTACAGGTGCACACTATCACGCCTGGTTAATTTTTGTATTTTTAGTAGAGATAGGGTTTCACCATATTGGCCAGGCTGGTCTTGAACTCGACCTCAAGTGATCTGCCCGCCTTGGCCTTCCATAGTGCTGGGATGACAGGCTTGAGCCACTACGCCCAGCTGGCTCTTGCTTTTCAAGTCTCCTTCTTCCTTATTCCCCTGAGTTGAGTTATTTTTGTTTTGTTCTGTTTTGTTTTGCCTTAGTTGAAGTCTTTCTTCTGAGGCAAGAGCTGAAGTTGCCGCAGACTCATGCTAATTCTCTGCTGGTGACGTACTTAGGTGCCATGTCTCGGGTAAGTTTCTCTACTAACGTACGTCGGTGCTCTTTGGCTCTGATACTTTTCCTAGTGATATTAAACTACAACAAAATAAATAGGAATGGTAGGTGTCCTCTGAAGGCTTTAAGAGAAAATGAAATTAATAAAAAAAAGAAAAAACAGGCCGGGCGCGGTGGCTCAAGCCTGTAATCCCAGCACTTTGGGAGGCCGAGGCGGGTGGATCACGAGGTCGAGAGATCGAGACCATCCTGGTCAACATGGTGAAACCCCGTCTCTACTAAAAATACAAAAAATTAGCTGGGCATGGTGGTGCGTGCCTGTAATCCCAGCTACTCAGGAGGCTGAGGCAGGAGAATTGCCTGAACCCAGGAGGCGGAGGTTGCGGTGAGCCGAGATCGCGCCATTGCACTCCAGCCTGGGTAACAAGAGCGAAACTCCGTCTCAAAAAGAAAAAACAGGCCAGGTGCAGTGGCTCACACCTATAACCCCAGCACTTTGGGAGGCCAAGGCGGGCAGATCACTTGAGGCTAGGTGTTCAAGACCAGCCTGGGAAAAATGGTGAGACTCTGTCTCTACTAAAATATTTAAAATATTGTAGGGGCCGGGTGTGGTGTTTCATGCCTATAATCCCAGTACTTTGGGAGGCTGAGGCGGGTGCATCACCTGAGGTTGGGAGTTCGAGACCAGCCTGACCAACATGGAGAAATCCTGTCTCTACTAAAAAATACAAAAATAGAAATAATAATAATAATAAAACAAAAAATAAATAAAGCAAAAAAAAAAAACAAAAATAACTGGGCTTGCTGGTACATGCCTGTAATCCCAGCTACTCAGGAGGCTGAGGCAGGAGAATTGCCTGAGCCCAGGAGGCGGAGGTTGCGGTGAGCCGAGATCGTGCCATTGCACTCCAGCCTGGGTAACAAGAGCAAAACTCCGTCTCAAAAAAAAAAAAAAAAAAAAAAAAAATTAGCTGGATGTGGTGGCAGGCGCCTGTAATCCCAGCTATTTGGGAGGCTGAGGCAGGAGAATCACTTGAACCCAGGAGGTGGAGATTGCAGTGAGCCGAGATTATGCCGTTGCACTCCAGCCTAGGCCACAGAGTGAGACTCCATCTCAAAAAAAAAAAAAAAAAAAAAAAAACAGGCCGGGCGCGGTGGCTCAAGCCTGTAATCCCAGCACTTTGGGAGGCCGAGGCGGGTAGATCACGAGGTCGAGAGATCGAGACCATCCTGGTCAACATGGTGAAACCCCGTCTCTACTAAAAATACAAAAAATTAGCTGGGCATGGTGGCACGTGCCTGTAATCCCAGCTACTCAGGAGGCTGAGGCAGGAGAATTGCCTGAACCCAGGAGGCGGAGGTTGCGGTGAGCCGAGATAGCGCCATTGCACTCCAGCCTGGGTAACAAGAGCCAAACTCCGTCTCAAAAAAAAAAAAAAAAAGCCATAAAATCCTAAGAAGGAGAAAGTGTATTCACTGTTCGTTAAGTGGAAGTGGATCATCATAAAGGTCGTTGGCATCTTCATGTTGAGTCGGCTGAGGAGGAGGAGGAAGACGAGAGGTTGGTCTTGTCTGTCTTGTGGGTGGCGGAGGAGGAAGAAAATCCCTGGGTAAGTGGACCCATGCAGTTTGGACCCGTGTTATTCACGGATCAACTGTATACATCCTTACATGTCTCAAAAACACCCTACGAGTTCACAGCTTGCCAGATATAAAGGACTTCACAGTTGACAACCTGAGTGACAGCGGTCAACTCACGCGCCCCCTGTGGCCCCGGTTTTCCTGGAGAGCCCGGCTGGCTCCTCAACCCAGTCCTTGGGGATCCGTCTTTTAGATGTCTCTCTCCCAAGCGTTGCCGGCTGCTAGATCTCATTTCTTACTCCTCTTTCCCTCGTTCGCTCTCCTCCAGCACGGCATTCATTTTAGTCTTTTTAGAGCAGGCAAAACACACTCCCACCTGCAGGCATCGGATCCGACGTTCCCTCCACCAGAATCGCTCTCCTTGGAGGCACTCGGGCCTCGTCTCCGACAGGCTTTCTCCCAGCGCCCCTCCTAGGATTGCACTGGTTGCTCCTGCTCTCCTGCCCAGCTCCTTTTCTTCGTCACACACGTCACTGACATAGCGTGACATGTTTGTGTGTTCCTGTGGGTAATGATCAGTCTTCCCTTACAGTTCAGGAATGCTATGAGGACAGGGACTTTTTGGTTTTTAAGACAGGGTCTGTTGGGCCAGGCGTGGTGGCTCAAGTCTGTAATCCCAGCACTTTGGGAGGCCGAGGCCGGTGGATCACGAGGTCAAGAGATCGAGACCATCCTGGTCAACATGGTGAAACCCTGTCTCTACTAAAAATACAAAAAATTAGCTGGGCGTGGTGGCACATCATGCCTGTAATCCCAGCTACTCAGGAGGCTGAGGCAGGAGAATTGCCTGAACCCAGGAGGCGGAGGTTGCGGTGAGCCGAGATCGTGCCATTGCGCTCCAGCCTGGGTAACAAGAGCGAAACTCCGTCTCAAAAACAAAACAAAACAAAAAAACAGGTTCTGGCTCTGTCACCCAGGCTGGGGTGCAGTGATAGGATCACTGTGGCCTCAACTTCCCTGGGTTCAAGCCATCCTCCCACCTCAACCTCCTGGGTACCTGAGACCACAGGCACACACCACCATGCCTGGCTAATGTTTGTATTTTTTTTTTTTTTTTTTTGTAGAGATGGGGTCTTGCTGTGTTGGCCAGGCTGGTTTTGAACTCCCAGCCTCAAGTGGATTACCTGTTTGAGCCACCATTCCAGGCTAAGGGGACTTTGTTCTTCTTTTTCTTTTTCTTTTTTCTTTTTTTTTTTTTTTTTTGAGACGGAGTCTCACTCTGTCACCCAGGCTGGAGTACAATGGCATGATCTCAACTCACTGCAACCTCTGCCTCCTGGGTTCAAGCCATTCTCCTGCCTCAGCCTCCTGAGTAGCCGAGACTACAGGTGTGCACCACCATGCTCAGCTAATTTTTTTTTTTTTTTTTGTATTTTTAGTAGAGACAGGGTTTTGCCATGTTGTCCAGGCTGGTCTTGAATACCTGGGGTCAAGTGATCCTCCCACCTCAGCCTCCCAGAATGCTGGGATTATAGGTGTGAGCCACCACGTCCCGCCAAGAGGACTTTCTTTCCTTTTTTGTTTTGTTTTTTTGAGACGGAGTTTCACTCTTGTCGCTCAGGCTGGAGTGTAATGGCACCATCTTGGCTCACCACAACCTCCGCCTCCCGGGTTCTCCTGCCTCAGCCTCCCGAGTAGCTTACAGGTATGCGCCACCATGCCTGACTAATTCTGTATTTTTAGTAGAGACAGGGTTTCACCATGTTGGCCAGACTGGTCTCAAACTCTGCACCTCAGGTGATCCACTCACCTCGGCCTCCCAAATCGCTAGGATTACAGGTACGAGCCACTGCGCCCAGCTGAGGACTTTTTCTTAATGGCTCTATCTGTAGTGCCCATCTGTACCAGGACACAAAGCCCTCTAGGATACTTGCTGAGTGAGGAATTCCGCCAGTTACCCAGCATAGCTTCATCTCTCCTGCCACCACCCATTGCAAGCCCACCAGCGTCTTTCCCAAGGACCCCTGTCTACTGTCGCCTTTCACTTGACTTCCTTACCATGTTGTGTCTGTTTCTTTTAAAAACACAAATGGGATTATGTCATTTCCAATCCTAACAACCCCTAATGGCTTCCTTGTCCACTGGGAACAAAAGCCAGATTCTTTACCCTGTCCTAAGACGCCTTCCATGATCTGGCTCCTGCTGGTTGGCCGCTTCCCGTCCTCTCTCTGGGACCCTCCGCTCTCCCTCTGGGATCCACTCTGTTAGCCGCTGGGCTTTTCATCATACACTGGAACCAGGCGGCTTTATGTAGGGCCCTTATGGGAACCCTCCCCTGTGTTGTGACATCCAGACTTGCATAGGATCTTCAGGTCACCCCTCCTCATTCTGCAGTTTTCAGTTTAGACGTTACCACCTCTGCTTCCTCACAAAATTAAAAATAGAAACACCATATGATCCGGCAATCCCACTGCTGGGTATGGATCCAGAGGAAATGAAATCAGAATGCGGAGGAGACACCTGCACCCGGTGTTGATGGTAGCACTGTTGACAGTAGGCGAGATGTGGAATCCACCTAGGAGTCCACCAGTGGATGAACGCACAGGGAAAAAGGGGTGTGTGCACACAGTGGAATACTAGGCAGTCTTCAAAAAGAAGGAAATCCTGTCACTTGGAACAGCACCGATGAACCTGGAGGACGTGTTAACTCAGCCAGGCACAGAAACACAAATACTGCACGATCGCTCTCATGTGGAATCTGAAAACGTGGAACTGGTCGGGCTCGGTGGCTCATGCCTGTAATCCCCGGGCTTTGGGAGGCCTAGGCAGGCGGATCACCTAAGATCAGGAATTCAAGACCAGCCTGGCCAACATGGCAAAACCATGTTCGGGCATGGTGGTGGGCGCCTGTAGTCCCAGCTACTCCAGAGGCTGAGGCAAGAGAATCACTTGAACCTGAGGGGTGGAGGCTGCAGTGAGCTGAGATTGCGCCACCGCACTTCATTCTAGGCAACAGAACGAGACTCTGTCTCAAAAAGAAAAAAAAAAAAGAAAGAAATCCTTGCCTGTCCTGAGACCCCAGAGATGTTTCTCCATGCCTTGCTCTTGAATATTCATGGTTTTATGTTTCATAGTTAGACCTGTGAGCCATCTAGAAATGATTTGGGGTACAGCATAAGGTCGGGGTTGTGAACCAAACACAGCCCCACAAAAATGTCTGTTCTTTCTCGGCTGCAAAAACGCAGTGTGAGTTTGTGCACAGATGAAGCGCATCTGTTTCTGAAATCTGTAGTGTTCTGTGTCATCAGCCTGCATTTCCATAATTGTGACAATACCACATTATCGGCCCCATTTCCTACCGCGGTTCCTCAGTGACTCTGACTTCGGCGGCACTAGCCTAGCTGCTCTCGGAGCAGAACCTCTGAGAATATCTTGGGCACCTGTGACTGGACCGGCAGCCTTCCTTACACGCTTTGGTGGCGTCTTGTCCTTCAGCCCGCAGCTCAGAGTCCTCCCCTCAAAAGGCCTTTCCCTGAACACTCCGTCTAAAGTAGCTCACCCCGGGCCCCTCTATCTTTATTTTTTTAAATAATGCACCAGAGAAGGTGATATAGGTGTATTGACAGGCCTTCTTTTATTAGCTTGAGCTTTTTTTTTTTTTTTTTTTTTTTTGAGACGGAGTTTCGCTCTTGTTACCCAGGCTGGAGTGCAATGGCACGATCTCGGCTCACCGCAACCTCCGCCTCCTGGGTTCAGGCAATTCTCCTGCCTCAGCCTCCCGAGTAGCTGGGATTACAGGCACGCGCCACCATGCCCAGCTAATTTTTTGTATTTTTAGTAGAGACGGGGTTTCACCTTGTTGACCAAGATGGTCTCGATCTCTTGACCTCGTGATCCACCCGCCTCGGCCTCCCAAAGTGCTGGGATTACAGGCTTGAGCCACCGCGCCCGGCTCTATTAGCTTGAGCTTTTATTATTTATTTATTTATTTTGAAACGAAGTCTCACTCTGTCGTCCAGACTGAAGTGCAACCTCTGCTTCCCGGGTACAAGCAATTCTCCTGCCTCAGCCTGCAGAGTAGCTGGGATTACAGGCGCGTGCCACCATGCCCAACTAATTTTTGTATTTTTAATAAAAACAAGGTTTCACCTTGTTGGCCAGACTGGTCTCGAATTCCTCACCTTGTGATCAGCCTGCCTCAGGCTTCCAAAGTGCTGGGATTACAGGCGCGAGCCATTGAGTCTGGCCTTATTATTATGTGAGACAGAGTCTTCACCTGTCGCCCGGGCTGGAGTGCAGTGGGACAATCTTGGCTCCCTGCAACCTCTGCCTCCCAGATTCAAGCGATTGCCTTGCCTCAGACTCCTGAGTAGCTGGGATTTTTGTATCTTTTTTTTTTTTTTTTTTTTGAGACAGAGTTTCGCTCTTGTTACCCAGGCTGGAGTGCAATGGCGCGATCTCGGCTCACCGCAACCTCCGCCTCCTTGGTTCAAGCAATTCTCCTGCCTCAGCCTCCCGAGTAGCTGGGACTACAGGCGTGCGTCACCATGCCCAGCTCATTTTTGTACTTTTAGTAGAGACGGGGTTTCACCTTGTAGACCAGGATGCTCTCGATCTCTTGACCTTGTGATCCACCGGCCTCAGCCTCCCAAAGTACTGGGATTACAGGTGTAAGCCACCGTTGTATTTTTTTTTAATTTTTCTTTTTTAAATCTTGGATTCATGATAAAAGGACTTTTGTATTTTTTAGTAGAGACGTAGAGACGGGGTTTTGCCACGTTGCTGAGGCTGGTTTCAACCCCTGACCTCGAGTGATTCAGCTGCCTCAGCCTCCCACAGTGATTCCAGTGTGACCCGCCGCACCCGGCCACCAGCCCCCTGTATCTTTTCCTGTTCTGGTACATTTTGCTGTGCAGAAACAACTAATGTGTGCGTTTGCTGGCTCACTGTCTCTCTCTTGCCTGTAAACAGAGCAGCAGCGATGATGTTTGCATATCTTGTTCACTGGCCATGTCCCCTGGGCATAAATCCTCTTAACAGCCATTTAGGATGAATGCATTCTACCCTCAGAGTCCTCTAGAGGGCGTCCTCACATGAATGCATCCCTGCAGGGCACAGCTCATGAGTTGTTTTCGTTTAACTGACCTGCACCTGTTTTTTGGGTGGTTTTTTTGTTTTTTGTTTTTGTTTTTTTTGAGATGGAGTTTCACTCTGTTGCCCAGGCTGGAGTGGAGTGACTGAGGCTCACTGAAACCTCTGTCTCCCAGGTTCAAGCAATTCTCATGCCTCAGCTTCCAGAGTAGCTGGGATTACAGGCACCTGCCACCATGCCCAGCTAAATTTTGTATTTTTAGTAGTAATGGGGTTTCAGTATGTTGGCCAGGCTGGTCTCGAACTCCTGACCTCAGATGATCCACCTGCCTCAGCCTCCCAAAGTGCTGGGATTACAGGTGTGAGCCACCACACCTGGCCTATTCTAAGTGTTTTACATGCATTGAGTCATGTAATACAGATTTTTCTTTCTTTTTTTTTTTTTTTTTTTTTTTTTAGCCAGAGTTTTGTTCTTTGCCCAGGCTGGAGTGCAATGGCATCATCTCTGCTCTCTGCACCCTCTGCCTCCCCAGTTCAAGGGATTCTCCTGCTTCAGCTTCCCAAGTAGCTGGGATTACAGGTGCCTGCCACCACACCTGGCTAACTTACTGTATTTTCAGTGGAGATGGGGTTTCACCATGTTGGCCAGGCTAATCTCAAACTCCTGACCTCAGGTGATCCACCTGCCTCAGCATCCCAAAGTGCTGGGATTATAAGCGTGAGCCACCTCACCCAGCCTGATATAATTTTATATAGTTAATGCATTAATATGTTTAAAACAGAAAAATTATACAGGTTGGGTACAGTGGCTCCCACCTATAATCTCAGGACTTTGGGAGGCCAGAAGTTAGAGAGGAGCCTGGGCAACACAGTGAGACGCTATCTCTAGAAAGTTAAAAAAAAAAAAAAAGTAGCTGTTTAGCTGGCCATCGTAGCAGCTAATCCTAGCTACTTGGAAGGCTAGGGCAGGAGAATCACTTGATTTTTTTTGTTTGTTTTTTTGAGACAGAGTTTTTCTCTTTTTGCCCAGGCTGGAGTGCAATGGCACAATCTTTGCTCACTGCAACCTCTGCCTCCTGGGCTCAAGTGATTCTCCTGCCTCAGTCTCCCGAGTAGCTGGGATTACAGGTGTGTGCCACCACACCTGGTTAATTTTGTATTTTCAGTAGAGACAGGGTTTCTCCATGTTGGTCAGACTGGTCTTGAACTCCTGATTTCAGATGATCTGCCTGCCTCGGTCTCCCAAAGGAGAATCACTTGAGCCCTGGCATTCAAGTTTGCAGTGAGCTCTGACTTCATCAGTGTACTACAGCCTGGTCAACAGACCGAGACCCTGTCTCTGTTTTTTTTTTTTTTTGAGACGCAGTTTCGCTCTTGTTACCCAGGCTGGAGTGCAATGGCGCGATCTTGGCTCACCGCAACCTCCACCTCCTGGGTTCAGGCAATTCTCCTGCCTCAGCCTCCTGAGTAGCTGGGATTACAGGCACGTGCCACCATGCCCAGCTAATTTTTTGTATTTTTAGTAGAGACGGGGTTTCACCATGTTGACCAGGATGGTCTCGATCTCTCGACCTCGTGATCTACCCGCCTCGGCCTCCCAAAGTGCTGGGATTACAGGCTTGAGCCACCGCGCCCGGCTGTTTTTTTTTTTTTTGAGACAGAGTTTCGCTCTTGTTGCCCAGGCTGAAGTGCAGTGGCGTGATCTTGGCTCACAGCAACCTCCACCTCCTGGGTTCAAGTGATTCTCCTGCCTCAGCCTCCCGAGTAGCTAGAATTACAGGCATTCGCCAACACACCCGGCTAATTTTGCATTTTTAGTAGAGAAGGGGTTTCACCATGTTGGCTAGGCTGGTCTTGAACTCCCAGCCTCAGGTGATCCGCCTGCCTTGGCCTCCTAAAGCAATGTGATGACAGGCATGAGCCACCACGCCCAGCCTACCTATCTGTCTTAGTCCATTTGTGTTGCTATAAAGGAATACTAGAGGCTGGATAATTTATAAAGTAAAGAGGCTTATCTGGCTCACGGTTCTGCAAGCTGCACAGAAAGCATGGAGCCAGCATCTGCTGCTGGTGAGGCCTCAGGCTGCTTCCACTCATGGCCAAAGGCAAAGGGAATCCTGCCACATGGTGAGACAGGAGGGACAGGAGACAGGAGGGTGATGCCAGCTTCTTTCTCTTTCTTCTTTTTTTTTCCCCCCAAGAGACAGGGTCTCACTCTGTCACCTAGGATGGAATGCACTGGCACAGTCATAGCTCACTGCAGCCTCAAACTCCCCAGCTCAAGTGATCCTCCCATCACAGCCTCCTGAGTAGTTGGGACTACAGGTGCACACAACCGTACCTGGCTAATTTTTAATTTTTGTTTTATAGAGATAGGGTCTTGCTATGTTGCCCAGGCTGGTCTTGAACTATTGGCTTCAAGCAGTCCTCCCATCTTGGCTTCCCAAAGTGCTGGGATTACAGGCATGAGACAACCTGCCTGCCAGGCTCTTTTTAGCAATCAGCTCTCATGGGAACGAATCCACTCATTACTGTGAGAAGAGCGCTAAGCTCTTCATGCCGGATGGGCCCCCATCATGCAAACACCTCCCACCAGGCCACAGGCCTCCAACATTCAGAATAAATTTTCTATTTTTTTGACAGTTTCACTCTGTTGCCCAAGTTGGAGTGAAGTGGCACTATCTTGGCTCACTGCAACCTCCGCCTCCCAGGCTCAAGCAATTCTCCTGCCTCAGCCTCCAGAGCACCTGGGATTACAGGCGCCTGCCACCACGCCCTGGTAATTTCTGTTCTTTTAGTAGAGTGGGGTTTTTACCATATTGGTCAGGCTGGTCTCGAACTCCTGACCACAGGTGATCCAACCGCCTCGGCTTCCCAAAGAGTTGGGGCTACAGGCGTGAGCCTGTAGGATCAATTTTCAACATGAGATTTGGAGGGGACAAATATGTAGTCCATATAAATAGCCTTATTTTTATGTTTTCTCTCCTGTAAGATCACATCCCCATACATCATTTTGCATCTTGCCTTTTTCACTTTGGACTATCTCCTGGGAAGTTTTTCATTTAGGTAACTAGAGCTTCCTCGTCCTTTTTAAAAGGTACCCTGTTGCCTTATCTGAATTTGCCATCCTTCAGTCCCCTATAAGATGGAGTCTTGATCTATTTCCAGTCTGAGAAGTACATTCAGCTGGGGAATTTTACAAATCAAATAGATTTCCTTCCTCGTTCCCCCAAAAATGCAGCCTACGTCTTCAAAACAGAAGACTTCAGTCTATTTTGCTTGAGGATGACAAAAGTCACCATCTGTTAATCCAATCTGCATCACGAGGAGAAGGAAAATCATTTCATGGGATGAAAGCTCCTCTTGGACTACTGAGGGGTATTCTTGAGGGTCTCTTGCCGTGTGGCAGGGAGAGCCCCTGCCTGTGCTGGTTCTTGTTTGCAGACCACAGAGTTGCCTCTGGATCCAAGAAGCAGAGGAGGGAAGTGTAGAAGGACCTTGAGGAGTCAGGCGCGGTGGCTCAAGCCTGTAATCCCAGCACTTTGGGAGGCCGAGGCGGGTGGATCACGAGGTCAAGAGATCGAGACCATCCTGGTCAACATGGTGAAACCCCGTCTCTACTAAAAATACAAAAAATTAGCTGGGCATGGTGGCACGTGCCTGTAATCCCAGCTACTCAGGAGGCTGAGGCAGGAGAATTGCCTGAACCCAGGAGGCGGAGGTTGTGGTGAGCCGAGATGGCGCCATTGCACTCCAGCCTGGGTAACAAGAGCGAAACTCCGTCTCAAAAAAAAAAAAAAAAAAAAAAAAAAAGAGAAAGAAATAGCACTCTTGAGCTCCCAGGTCTTTGTAAACTGGGATCCCCTGGGATGTGCCCCTGGTTCAGAGGGTTACCCATTCTGTAAAACAGCACCCCGACCCCAAAGATGATGACTTCAAGCTGGCAGTGTAACCCAGTCTCAAACAGGTCGTGCCTCTCTGTTCCACGAGGCTGGCTGCTTTGCGGTAATGAGGTATGTGGACTGCTCCCCACTGGCTTCCTCCTAATAAATGGAGCTCCTTGATCAGAAGCAATACTGTGTGGGACAACATGAGGGTGAATAGGGCCATTCAGTGCATACACAGATGCTGCTGTTGGCAGAAGTGCAAAGGGCAAGAAAAGCAAATAACAAGCCCGGAGCTGTTTATTCTAGGGAGGAAAAACTCATTGCCCAGTCTGTGATGAAAGGGCTCCAGTGTAATCCTCACGAGCCCATGTATTTAGCTTTTCGGTCTTCTGAGGAAACTGTACCACACTGGGGGCTCGGCAGTTGCTACTGCCAGCTAGGTGGGCATTCATCAGTGACATAGCTGGTGTAGCCCACCTCCGACTACTTTGCTCCTGAGCCCATGGAGCAAGCCCTGAGGACGCCAGGGAGAGAGGCTGAGCAGAGCCACAGACTGCTCATCTGACCTCCCACATGGCCTCAGAGCATTCTCTGGACTAGAGGTTTTCAGGGGAAGAGTTCACTTGGGATAAAGATTAGGAACTTGTTTCCACTCCCAACATGTCTGACACCAATGTGTGTGTTTTTTTTCTTTTTTGAGACAGAGTCTCACTTTTGTCATCCAGGCTGGAGTGCAATGACACGATGTTGGCTCACTGTAACCTCTGCCTCCCAGGTTCAAGGCACTGTCCTGCCTCAGCCTCCTGAGTAGCTGAGACTTTGCATCCAAATTGAGATGTGCTCTAAGTATAAAATACTCGCTAGATTTTTTTTTAAAATTTTTGAGATGGAGTCTGGTTCTGTCACCAGGCTGGAGTGCAATGACACAATCTTGGCTCACTGCAACCTCTGCCTCCTGGGTTCAAGCCGTTCTACTGCCTCGGCCTCCTGAATGGCTGGGACTACAGGCATGCAGTCCACCACGCCCAGCTAATTTTTTAATATTTTGTATTTTTAGACGAGGTGGGGTTTCACTGTGTTAACCAGGATGGTCTCAGTCTCCTTATCTTGTTATCTGCCCACCTCAGCCTCCAAAAGCGCTGGGATTACAGGCATGAGCTGCCACACTTGGCCCGCTTTTCATTCTTTTTACTGGTACTCTCTTTAAAATCTAGTGGGTATGGCCACGCACCATGGCTCATACCTATAATCCCAGCACTTTGGGAGGCCAAGACGTGTGCATCATGAGGTCAGGAGTTCAAGACCAGCCTGACCAACATGATGAAACCCTGTCTCTACTAAAAATACAAAAATTAGTTGGGTGTGGTGGCGCATACCTGTAATCCCAGATACTCAGGAGGCTGAGGCAGGAGAATCACTTGAACCTGGGAGGCAGAGGTTGCAGTGAGCTAAGATCACGCCATTGCACTCCAGCCTGGTGACAGAGCAAGACTCCGCCTCAAAGAAAACAAAAATCTAGTGGGTGTTTTACACTTAGAGCACATCTCAGTTTGGATGCAAAGTTTGAAGGGAAATGTTTGATCTGTATTTAGAATTTATAAAATAGATGGTTGAAAAGTAAATTCTCATACCAAAGTTGTCCAAACATATGTAAAAGTTATTGAATAACTGAACTATCAGCTTTAGATTTAAATTAGTAAAATATAAATAAATTTAAGGCCGGGCACGGTGACTCACAGCTGTAATTCCAGCACTTTGGGAGGCTGAGGTGGGTGGATCACCCGAAGTGGGGAGTTCACGACCAGCCTGGCCAACTCGGTGAAACCCTCATCTCTACTAAAAATACAAAACTTAGCCTGTAATCCCAGCTACTCAGGAGGCTGAGGCGGAAGAATCACTTGAAACCGGGAAATGGAGGTTGCAGTGAGCTGAGATCACACCACTGCACTCCAGCCTGGGTAACAAGAGTGAAACTCCATCTCAAAATAATAAATAAGTAAAAAAGAAAAACACTGAACAGCTGGGTGTGGTCGTGCACACCTGTGGTTCCTGCTGCTACTTGGGAGGCTGAGGTAGGAGAATCTCTTTAGCCCGTGGGTTTGATTCTGCAGCGAGCTATGAGTGTACCACTGTACTCTAGCCTGGGCAGCAGAATGAGACTCTGTCTCAAGAAAAAGAAAGAAAATGAAAGTACAGTGACAAGGGGGAAGGCAGTGACCAGTGGTGCTGGAGGCAATGGTGGCTTCCCCACCAAGCTGTGACTCCCCTGACATCGAGAACTCTCTCTCTGCTGTCTCTTCTTGGCTTCCTGCCGCGTTCCTGAGTGATTCCCTAGCCTTTCCACGCATCCTTTGCTTTTCCTCAAGGTCCTTCTTTTTTTTTTTTTTTTTTTTTTGAGATGGAGTTTCACTCTTGTTGCCCAGGCTGGAGTGCAATGGCATGATCTCAGCTCACTACAACCTCCGCCTCCCGGATTCAAGCGATTCTCCTGTCTCAGCTTCCGAGCAGCTGGGATTACAGGCACACACCACCACACCTGGCTAATTATTGTAGTTTTAGTGACTACTAAAACTACAAATGACAGGGTTTTGCCATGTTGGCCAGGCTGGTCGGGAACTCCTGACCTCAGATGATCCTCCCACCTCGGCCTCCCAAAGTACTGGGATTACAGGCAGGAGCCACCCTGCCCAGCAAGCGTGCCATTCCTTATGATCACACTCAGTAACACACTCTTCAATTTTTTTATTTTTTAATTTTTATTTTTTTAAAAAAGATGGGGTTTCACCATGTTGGTCAGGCTGGTCTTGAACTCCCAACCTCAAGTGATCTGCCCGCCTTGGCCTCCAAAGTGCTTGGATTACAGGCGTGAGTCACCACACCTGGACTGTTTTGTTTTTTGTTTTGAGATAGAGTCTTGCCCTGTCGCCGAGGCTGGACTGCCATTGCCATCTCGGCTCCCTGCAACCTCTGCTTCCCAGGTTCAAGTGATTCTCCTGCCTCAGCCTCTTGAGTAGCTGGGATTACAGGCGACACCCCCATGCCCGACTAATTTTTTTGTATTTTTAGTAGAGGCGGGGGTTTCACCATGTTGGCCTGGCTGGTCTCGAACTCCTGACCTCAGGTGATCTGCCTGCCTCAGCCTCCCAAAGTGCGGGGATTACAGAGGTGAGCCACTGCGCCCCGCCTTCACAATTCAGAAGTTTGCTTCCTCTTCCTGCTACCCTGAAGTCTGCTGTAGAGGGGTTCTAGCGTCTACAGGGGAACCGCTGCCAGCACAAGGAAAAACACAGTAAGTTTTGTAAGTGGAGACCACCCCTGGGCCGTTTTGGGTACCTCGAGTGTGTCACTATGGGGTCAGGGGGAGTGACTGATTTAGGGGAAAGTTTTGCGGCTACATTTGGGGCCAAGGAGACCTGTAACTAGAGCCTAGGGGTGGCCCAGGAGAGTCTCCAACTAACACCACGTCCCCACTCCCTATCCGTCCACAGCCCTCCCTCCTTAGACAGGGCCTGACCTGGGCGAATTGGGGCCCCATCCCCTATGCAGGGCACAGAGTAACAAAGAGGGTCTCTGCCCCCTTTCCTTTGCAGAAGCACAAAAAGTGCACACAGGTTCTACCTTCCTCCACCCAGCCCCCACCCCGACTCCTGCAGACCCCCGCCCCCCTTCCTGCAGGTCCCCCTCCGGCCCCTCCCCGCTCCGTAGCGCACGGAGACGCGGATCCCCAGCGCCCGGACCCCATCCGACCGCTCCCTTTGCCACTTGCGCGGCTTCCACCCCTGGGCTGGCCTCAAAGCCCCCTCCGTTGGCGGCCTGGAAGGTGCCCAGCGGCAGCAGCGCCAGACGCGCCCCGTTAGCTCAGCGTCGCTGAGCATCCGCAGCCGCCACCAGGCCCCGCCCAGCGGCCGCCGCCAGCCAGGCCGCGCCCGGGACGACTGCAGAGCGTGGTGAGTGAGCGCGGCCGGAGGGAGGGACTCAGGCGTCCCGGGTCCCCGCCTTGCACCTCCTCGGGGGCCCGACATCCCGACCTTCAGCTCCCTCTTTTTCTTTTGGCTCTGGCAGTCCGTTTCAGGGCCGCAGAGCCGCCTTTAAAAGACGCTCCCGGCAGCCCTGCCCTGGCCTGGGGCTCCGGGCCCACCAGCCCCTTGGATCCCTTCCCCTCTTGCAGGATCCGGGAATCCAGAGCCCCTAGCCCCAGCTCCAGCCCCATCCTCATTAAAATTCTGAGTCCCTCCCTCCATCCAGAAGTCAGGAATGTAGGCCAAAAATATCTGCCTTCCAGACCCAGGCGGCTCGGCTTGCAACTTCTGCTCTGAAAACCGAAGAGCCTGAGCTTTGATGGTTCTATTATTATTATTATTATTATTTTTAATAGAGCAGGGTCTCCCTGTGTTGCCCAGGCTGGTCTCGAACTTCTGCGCTCAAGGGATCCTCCCTTCTCAGCCTCCCAAAGTGCTGGGATTACAGGCGTGAGCCACTGCGCCGCGGCCTGATTGTTCTTCTGAGCCAAGATTCTGGGCCTGTGCAGCCCGGAGTCCTAGCCCTCAACTCCTACCACGGTAGCCCCCAGGAATTTTGCCCCCAAAACACCCCACCCCTATTTACTGTGATATCTGAGACCTGCGTCCAGTCCGAATCCCTTACCCCGCGGGGCCCGATGCCAGTGGGGACTAGGGGAGCATTTTGCTGCCCTTTGAAGATCCTTAAATACAGGAATCTAGCCTCTGTTTCTTGGGGGGACCCAGCAAGCAGGTATCGTAGCCCAGAACCACCTAAAGCCCAGGAATACTGCTGTCAATTCTCAGGGCTCCAGGAGACAGAGATCCTAGCCCACAAACCCCCTTAAACTGAGGAGCCTGTTCCCCCAATCCGCTGAGACCAGGTGTCCAAGGTTTCATCCAGCAAGGGAGGGGTGGAGGCGGAACACACCAGGAAGGAAGGGGCAGGAAGGGAGCGGGAGAATTGAGTGAGATGGGGGTGGGGACCTGAGCTGGGGGGCTCCGTTCTAAACAAACCCTAAACATGCGGGTTCCTATGGTAACGGTCCTTCCTTGCCTACCCTGGAGACTCCTCCAGGGCTGTGTCGAGGAGGGCAGCCCCCAGGAGTCCCCACGCCGCCAGCTGTTGTGTCTTCCTGTTTTGTCACCAAGGCAACGGTGACCTCAGCCCTCCACTCGGCTCTCTGGGGTAGGGCGGGAGCTCTGCGTTGCAATTTTCCCCGCGAGGGGCGTGGCCTTCTCTTGGCCCCGCCTCGGGGCGGGGCTGGGATAACCCTGGCTCGGGGAAGTCCCCTGTCCACCGCCCTATCCTGGAGCCGCGCCCTGCCCCGGCCCCACCCTCGGCCCGCCGGCGCTCGCTCCCTTGGCCGCCAACCCCACCCAGAGCACAGACCCTTCCAGCTGCAGCTGTCGTCTTTGCTTCAGCCGCAGTCGGCCCTGGCTGCCTGAGGTGAGGTTGTGGGGACCCCAGAGGGCGGACGCAACTGTCTAGGTTTTTATGGCCAGAGGGAGGAATGGGCTGGGTCTCAGAATGTCTGGGTCCCTAGGGAGACTGGAGCTGGGTTAGGATTCCTGGGGTTCTGCAGACGAGAGGGCTTGAGGACATGGACTCTGCAGGTCAGATGTCTGGAAGGAGGAGGAACAGGACCTAGACTCCTGGGTCTGAGGGAGAAGGGGCTGGCGGCCTGGACTCCTGGGTCTGAGGGAGGAGGGGCTGGGGGCCTGGGCCCCTGAGTCCGAGGGAGGAGGGGCTGGGGGTCTGGACTTCTGGGTCCGAGGGAGGAGGGGCTGGGGTCTGGGCTCCTGGGTCCGAGGTGGGAGGGGCTGGGTGCCTGGACTCCTGGGTCCGAGGGGGGAGGGGCTGGGGACCTGGATTCCTGGGTGCGAGGGAGGAGGGCCTGGGGGCTTGTACTTCTGGGTCTGAAGGAGGAGGAGCTGGGTCCTGGACTCCTGGGTCCCAGGGAGGAGAGCAGCTGTGGTCTGGACTCCTAGGTCTGAGGGTGGCGGGGCTGGGGGCCTGGACTCCTGAGCATGAGGGAGGAGGGGCTGGGTCCTGGACTCCTGGGTCCCAGGGAGGAGAGAGCTGGGGTCTGGACTCCTAGATCTGAGGGTGGAGGGGCTGGGGGTCTGGACTCCTGAGTCTGTGGGAGGAGGGGCTGGGGGTCTGGATTCCTGTGTCTGCGGGAGTAGAGATGGGGACTCGTAGGTACCCCAGTTGGAGGCTGGAATGTGGTACGTGGAGATCCTTTAGGAGGGGAAGAGCTTGGGGTTAGGTGTCCTGGGTTTGGGAATGAGAATGTAAAGAATTCAGAATTGCTGACCCCTCCGCATCCAGGGGACAGACAGAATAACTTTGGGCTCTGAAGGCCCGAGGGAGGGGGTGTTCAGATCCAGCGCCGTGCTCCGAAAGTGTAGATGGAGCTGAGAAACGAGGAGGTGACAGGGCTGCGTCCCGCATCTCTGGGTGCTGAGAACCGAGGCCGGGGTTCCGGGGCCCGATTCTGGGCGTGAGCGATGGGTGTGGCGTCTCGAGCAGAGGAGGGAGGACCCTGAGGCACCGGGGAGCCCCGTGCTCTGCCAGGAGGCCTGGAGGGGTGTTTCCTCACCCTCTGCGCTCCGGCGGCGCATTCCTGAGCTCTGACCTCAGGCGACTGCAGGAGCCCTAAGGGCGGGGTGGCCCCGTCCCCCTGGCGCCCCCTCCCCGGTGCGCCCACCCAGCGCGGGGGACTGAATGAGTGACGCCCTCGCTCGTCCTCCTCCTGCTTGGGGCGGGGCAGTGCCCGCCTTCCAGAGGGCGGAACGCTGGGCCAGTCCCTACTTCCTTCTCCTTCGGGGGTCCTGCAGGGGCGTGGGGGCGGGCGGCGTGTGGCTCGGGGTGGCGCCTACCCGGGACTCCCGCAGGCCCCGACTGGGGTTCAGGGAGCCCGTGGGAGGCGTGGCCGGGCCTCGGGCCTGACTCCAGCACCGCGTGCAGTTTCCGGCCTGGAGCCCGAGCCCCTCAGAGGCCGGGGTCCCCGCCCGCTCCGGTCTTAGAGACGCTCTGGAGCGGGGGAGGGTCTCAGCCCTTTTTATAGGGATCCAGAAATGGGGGCTTCCAACGCTGGGAGTCGGGGACCCCCACCTCCGGAAATCGGGAGAGGGCGGGCAGCCCCGGAGGCGGGCGGGGGTCCGGGCGCCGCCTCCAGGTCCCCAACGCGTTCCAGATGCCGGAGCCGACTCCAGGCCCTTATAAGGCGCGGAGACGCCGGGTCCGGCCGCGCCGCCCGCCCCGCAGCCGCCGCCCAGGGCCCACCCCTCCGCCGCCCGCACCCCCGTGCTCGCAGGGTGGCGCTCACACTCGCGCCCACGCCGGCCCGCGGGGCGTGCACCCTGGCTGGGCTCCACCCGCCGCAGCACCCACAGTTTACGGAGCCGGAGGAAGGAGGGGGCGGGGCCTCCCCGGGGTCACGGCCGGGCCCCGCGGGGCTGCGCGCCACGTTCCTGTCCTTGAGGGGCGCGGCTCCCGGGACGGAGGGCGGAGCAACGCGAACGGACGCCAACGGCCTCCCTCCTCCTCAGGTGCTGCTGTTCAGTGTGTGGGGCTTAATCCGTCTCCACCGCCAGATCTTTCTCCGTGGGTTTCGTTGCCAAGATCGCTGGTGAGTGGGCTACGGGCTGGGACTCCTGAGTCCGAGGGAGGAGGGGCTGGAGGCCTGAACCCCTGGGTCCGAGGGAGGAAGGGCTGGGGTCTGAACCCCTGAGTCCGAGGCAGGAGGGGCTGGGGGCCTGAACCCCTGAGTCCGAGGGAGGAGGGGCTGGGGTCTGGACTCCTGGGTCCGAGGGAGGAGGGGCTGGGGGCCTGAACCCCTGGGTCCGAGGGAGGAAGGGCTGGGGTCTGAACCCCTGAGTCCGAGGCAGGAGGGGCTGGGGGCCTGAACCCCTGAGTCCGAGGGAGGAGGGGCTGGGGTCTGGACTCCTGGGTCCGAGGGAGGAGGGTCTGGGGGCCTGAACCCCTGGGTCCGAGGGAGGAGGGTCTGGGGGCTAGACTCCTAGATCCTGGGAGAAGGATCGGGAAACTTGGGCTCCAAGGAAGAGGCTCCAGACTCTGAGGTGTCTAAGGAAGAAGTGAGTTGCCCCGGCCTTCTGGCCTCAGGGAGCTGCTGTCCTGGGACCAGGGGGAGAGGTTAGGCCTCTGCTGCTGCTTGCAGTGCCTGGCGCTGAAAGGAGGAAGTCACTTCCCTGTGGCTGAGAGAGGCCTCTGGTTTCGTGGTGTGGCTGAGAGATAAGACAGTTTCCAGCCTGAAGAGAGAACTGGGCACCTGGTTTCTGAGAAACCAGCACTTGATTCCTGAGGGTCATCGGACAAAGGGGGTGAAAGCTGTAGGTTTCCCAAGGACAAAAGAAGGAAGTTGGTTTCCTGGAGTCTGGGGCACCTGGGATGCTTTAGGCTGAGGGCCCAGGGCCAGAGGTCTGACCCCTTCTAACAGGACGGTGAGGGCCGGGCGTGGTAACTCAGGCCTGTAATCCCAGCACTTTGGGAGGCTGAGGTGGGCGGATCACTTGAGATCAGGAGTTTGAGACCAGCCTGGCCAAGATGATAAACTCCCATCTCTACTAAATACAGACATTAGCCAGGCGTTATGGCGGGCACCTGCAATCTCAGCTACTCTGGAGGCCGAGGCAGATCACTTGCATCCAGGAGGCAGAGGTTGCAGTGAGCCGAGGTCACGCCATTGCACTCCAGCCTGGGCAGTAGAGCAACTCTGTCTCTAAAATAAAATAAAATAAAATAAAAACAGGACCGTGAGGCCTAGAGAGTTCAGGGGAAGGGCCTGGGGTTCCTACTGCACAATTGGGGATCTGGGAGCTGAGTTTCCCAGAAGCTGTGGGGCCAGCTGGCTGGGTTTTGGGGGAGAAGGTGGAGGTGGATGGACTCTTCAGGACTGGGGAGGGGGAGGCCGAAATGAAGCTTTTTTGGGTTGCAGTACTCCAGACCTAAACCTCAGGTGGGAGTTAGACGGAGAGTGAAGATTCCTGATCTCTGAGGTGGGGGTAGGGAGAGGAGGGGTGCCCTGAGAGTTCAGGCTCCTTGCCAGAAGGGAGAGATCTCTTGGTTGTCCCCAGCTGGGATCTCTCTAAGAAGAGATCCTTTATTGGGAGGTCGGGAGATGGGTCCCTAAGTGAAGCCTGGGGAGGTTGGGCTGCTTAGAGGGTGGAGCCGTCTAGGTCACTGTTACGTGAAAGAAGGAAGTTTGCTCACAGGGTCAGGGTCTCTGGTGCAGAACTGAATACTCAGAGAAAGTTGAGAGGTGGGGTTTTCAGAGCCTGTGGAAGACAAGCCTTTTGTCCTGACACTTGGGTTGTGGCAGAAGTAGGATGCTTTATTTTTTATTTTTGTTTTATTTATTTTTTTGAGAAGGAATCTGGTTCTGTCGCCCAGGCTGGAGTGCAGTGGCGTGATCTTGGCTCTCTGCAACCTCTGCCTCCCGTATTCAAGTGATTCTTCTGCTTGTCTCCCGAGTAGCTGGGATCACAAGTGCCCACCACCTCGTCTGGCTAACTTTTGCATTTTTAGTAGAGATGGGGTTTTGCCCTGTTGGCCGGGCTGGTCTCAAACTCCTGACCTCAAGTGATCAGCCACCTTGGCCTCCCAAAGTGCTGGGATTACAGGTGTGAGCCAATGCATCCGGCCTATTTGTAAATCTAAAAAAAGTTTTTTTTGAGTCAGGGTCTCACTGTTTCCCAGGCTGGAAGTACAGTGGTGCGATCACAGCTCACTGCAGCCTCAACCTCTGAGGCTCATGCAATCCTCCCACCTCAGCCTCCCAGGTAGCGCCCCCCCCCACACACACACACCCCGCACCATACCCAGCTAATTTTTAATTTAAATTTTTTTTTTTTTTTTTTTTTTTTGGCAACCTTCCCAAGGTTGCCCAGGCTGGTCTGAAACTGCTGAGTTCAAGCAGTCCTCCTGCCTCAGCCTCCTAGAGTGCTGGGATTACAGGTATGAGCCACACCCATGCCTGGCCAGAGGGATGGTGCGGTAGACTACAGAGTGTTAAATGGCCAAGTCACTCAGTCCCTGGGGGAATGAGAGAGACGAAAACACCGAAAACACCGTATCTGGAGTAGGAAGCAAAAAATGTGGTTCTACAACAGTTAGGTCCCGAAAGAGAGGAGTCTCCTGGGAAGGAGAAAAATAGGGGCCTAGACTCCTGCGTTCTGATATGGGGAGGGGAGGAGAGAGCCTAGATCCAGAGGGGACAGGCTCATTGCTGTTTGCCCAGGACTGTCCCCATTTGAAAACCCAAGGCTGGGCGCGGTGGCTCACTCCTGTAACCCCAGCACTTTGGGAGGCCAAGGCTGGCAGATCACCTGAGGTCGGGAGTTCAAGACTAGCCTGGCCAACCTGGTAAAACCCTGTTTCTACTAAAAATAAAAATTAAGTCGGGTGTGATGGCATGTGCCTGTAATTCCAGCTGCTCGGAGGCTGAGGCAGGAGAATCGCTTGAACCTGAGCAGCACAGGCTGCAGTGAGCCAAGATCATGCCAGTGTACTACAGCCTGGGAGACTCTGTCTCAAAAACAAACTGGGTGTGGGGGCTCACACCTATAATCCCAGCACTTTGGGAGGCCGAGGCAGGTGGATCGCCTGAGCTCAGGAGTTTGAGACCAGCCTGGCAAACATAGTGAAACCCCGTCTCTACTAAAAATACAAAATATTGCCGGGCATGGTGGCGGGTGCCTGTAATCCCAGCTACTCAGGAGGCTGAGACAGGAGAATCACTTGAACCCGAGCGGTGGAGGTTGCAGTGAGCCAAGATCGTGCCAGCCTGGGCAATGAGAGAAAATCCATCGAGAGGAAAAAAAAAAAGACAACCCAAAGCCCCACATCTTGGGAACTCCCTAACTAGAGCTCGTATTAATTTCTCCCTGGGGTAGACAACTGCTAGGGGACCTGGATTCTTAGGTTTGTCACCTTATAAGGACACTGTCTTTCCCCCTTCTCGCAGCCATGCCAGTGACGGTTACCCGCACAACTGTCACAACCACCATGACGACGTCCTCGGGCCTGGGGTCCCCCACCATTGTGGGGTCCCCTCGAGCCCTGACCCAGCCCCTGGGTCTCCTTCGCCTGTTGCAGCTGGTGTCCACCTGCGTGGCCTTCTCTCTGGTGGCCAGCGTGGGCGCCTGGACGGGGTTCATGGGTAACTGGTCCATGTTCACCTGGTGCTTCTGCTTCTCCGTGACTCTCATCATCCTCATCGTGGAGCTCTGTGGGCTCCAGGCCCGCTTCCCCCTGTCTTGGCGCAACTTCCCCATCACCTTCGCCTGCTACGCGGCCCTCTTCTGCCTCTCGGCCTCCATCATCTACCCCACCACCTTTGTCCAGTTCATGGGCCACGGCCGTTCCCGGGACCACGCCATCGCCGCCACCTTCTTTTCCTGCGTCGCCTGCGTGGCTTATGCCACCGAAGTGGCCTGGACCCGGGCACGGCCCGGCGAGATCACAGGCTACATGGCCACCGTGCCGGGGCTGCTGAAGGTGCTGGAGACCTTCGTGGCCTGCATCATCTTCGTCTTCATCAGCAGCGCCCACCTGTACCAGCACCAATCCGCCCTGGAGTGGTGCGTGGCGGTCTACGCCATCTGCTTCATCCTGGCGGCCGTCGCCATCCTGCTGAACCTGGGCGAGTGCACCAACGTGCTGCCCATCCCCTTCCCCAGTTTCCTGTCGGGGCTGGCCTTGCTCTCTGTCCTCCTCTACGCCACTGCCCTCGTCCTCTGGCCACTCTACCAGTTTGACGAGAAGTATGGCGGCCAGCCCCGGCGTGCCAGAGATGTGAGCTGCGGCAACCGACACAACTACTACGTGTGTGACTGGGACCGCCGGCTGGCCGTGGCCATCCTGACGGCCATCAACCTCCTGGCGTATGTGGCTGACCTGGTGTACTCTGCCCACCTGGTTTTTGTCAAGGTCTAAGACTCTCTCCCAGGAGGCTCCCGTTCTCTCTGCAGACCTCTTGGTTCTTCCTGCGCGAGTTTTCTTTCCTGCGGACTTCTTGGCTCTGTTTTCCAGTGTCCCCTCCCTGCCCTTTCCCTTCCAGTTCATCAGACTCTAAGCAGTTCTTGGATGCGTCGCCTCTCCTTTCCCCTCGCTGTTTCCTTCCGCAGTTCTGCTGCCCACATCCTGTTTCATCCCTGAGACGTTTCTCTTTTTCTTTTCTTTTTTTTTCTTTTTTTTTTTTTTTTTAAGACAGAGTCCCCAGGCTGGAGCACAGTGGCACGATCTCCGCTCACTGCAACCTCCACCTCGTGGGTTAAGGCAGTTCTGCCTGAGCCTTCCAAGCAGCTGGGAGGACAGGCATGAGCCGCCACGCCCAGCCTGTTCTCTTTTCCACTGTTTTTTTTTCTCATCTCTTTGCCGGGTTTCCTGTTGGCTTTCTCATCTGTTTCCCAACCACCTTCTCCTGTGTCCTCGGGAGCCCTGGGACTTCTTTCTCTCCCTGCCCCCACCCACCTCCAAAGGTGCTGAGCTCCACACATCCACACCCCTTGCAGCCGGCCATGCCACAGCCTCCCAAGGGGCCCCATTGCCAAAGCATGCCTGCCCGCCCCGCTGTGCCTTAGTGTGTATGTGTCTGTGTGTGTGTGTGTATGTGTGTGTTTGGGGGGTGGGGGGTGGGTAGCTGGGGATTGGGCCCCCTTTCTCCTAGTGGAGGAGGGTGTGCAGTACACCTCCCCTTTAAATTAAGTATATATATATATCTGAAGGTAATTTCCAACGGGCGGGAGGCTTTAAGCACAGACCCTGGGTCCCTAGGCCCCGCCTGGCACTCAGCCTTGCTAGAGATTGGCTCCAGAATTTTTGCCAGGCTTGCAGAACACCCGCTGCCTAGAGGCCATCTTAAAGCAAGGTTGGCTGCCTTTCATCCCAACTATTCTCTGTGGTATCAAAAAAAAAAAAGGAGTTGGGGCCAGGCATGGTGGCTCATGCACGTAATCCCAGCACTTTGGGAGTCCAAGGCAGGTGGTCACCTGAGGTCGGGAGTTCAAGACCAGCCTGGCCAACACGGTGAAACCGCATCTCTACTAAAAATACAAAAACTTAGCCGGGCGTGGTGGCACATGCCTTTAATCCCAGCTACTTGGGAGGCTGAGGCAGGAGAATCCCTTGAACTCGGGAGGTGGAAGTTGCAGTAAGTCGAGATGGTGCCACTGTAGTCCAGCCTGGGTGACAGAGCAAAACTGTCTCACACACACACAAAAAAGGAGTTAGACAAAGAACCACAGGATGTTGAAGACAACTGTTTGAAGTATTTGTGAGGGACAGTGATGTGACCCTCCGTGTTAAAAATAATGTGTCCTGCTTTGGCAGAGAGGAGAAGAAAATGGCCACTGCCCGCCTTCAAGGCAAGATCAGCCTTACTGGTTTGGTTTTGTTCTTTGCTTTTTCCTGGTCGTGAGGGCAAAAATTACTGAGTGGTCCTTAAACAGGGAAGTTTCTTTTCAGCTGTTGTGTTTTGATGGTGGGTGGGATGGTGGGGCTTGCTGCTGTCCTGGCCGGAGGGATGGCTTTGCTTGAATGTGTGCTGCACACACACGGGTGTTTCTGTGTGCTAGTTGCTTCTTGCTGCTCCTGCCTGCTTGTCTGGGACTCACATGCATAACATGATATATATATATATAAATGTATAAATATATATTTTATTTTTTTTTAATTCCCTGGAGCTTTTGGTTCCCATCAGCTCTTGCTGTTAATCATAGAAGCCTTGTTCCTTCCCCTATTCTCCTATCCATCACGTTCTTTTTCTTTAAATGTCAATATAAAGATAAAAGAAGGACTTGTGTTTTATTAACTGGGAGGGCTGCCGGGCCGGGTGGCTCTCGCCTGTAATCCCAGCAATTTGGGAGGCCGAGGTGGGCGGATCACTTGAGGCCAGGAGTTTGAGACTAGCCTGGCCAACATGGTGAAATTCCGTCTCTACCAAAAAAAAATAATAATAATAATAATAATAATAATAAGTCAATGGGTAGGTCTTTCAGAGAGGGGCAAGGGCCAGATTCTTGGATTTAGTGAGAGAATGGGGTTGAGGCCAAGATAACCTTGGCCTCATCAGAAGATCCTATGAGTCTGGGTCTCCTAAATGACTGACTCAAACCAGGAGGGTTGGGTGGGAGAAAAATGAACTACATTTCTCCCTCCCTGGAGTCAGTGCCCTGAGCACCTCACGAATACAATGTCCCAATTTGAGTGAAGTTTTCCTCCCAAATCACCTCTTCCTTCGAGGCTCCCCATTCTCTGGGCTGAGAACCAAGCACATGATCCTATCTTCTCTCATCTCCTAGTCCCTCATCAAACAGTATTCTTCCTCCTAAATACCATTTCTACCACCCTCTTCTCCAGGTTCCCAGCCCAGCTCAAATTTCCATTTTTTAATTTTTTTTCGAGATGGAGTTTCACTCTTGTTGCCCAGGCTGCATAGAGTACAACGGCGCGATCTCAGCCCACTGCAACCTTCGCCTCCCAAGTTCAAGTGATTCTCCTACCTCAGCTTCCCAAGTAGCTGGCATTACAGGCATGCGCCACCACGCCCAGCTAATTTTTTTTTTTTTTTTTTTTTTTTGTATTTTTAGTAGAGATGGGGTTTCACCACGTTAGCCAGGCTACTTTGGAACTCCTGACCTCAGGTGATCCACCCGCCTCAGCTTCCCAAAGTGCTGGATTACAGGTGCGAGCCACTGCACCCAGCCTCATATTCCATTTTGTTTCACCTGAGGTATTGATTGCCCCAGCCTTCTCTACCATCCCACCCTGGCCCCAGAGGGATTCTTCCAACCTGCACATCTGATCCTGCCCTTCCCTGCTGAAGTCTTGTAGCCCGTGCCACGTGTTCTGCAGGCACTATCAAAGCCCCTCGGTCTGGCCTTCAAGATCTGATCCCGCCTGCGTTCCCCTATCAGCTCCCCCCTTACCCTCCAATGTAAGCACCTGAATACACCTGGTCAACCGAAGACCTTTCTACAGATGAGATGAACTACTGCGACGAATCTCTGTCCCACAGAAGGTCATCTTGTCCGTTTCACCAACCTCAGAAGAATCACAAATACACAAACGTAGATATAAGCCCCGCAAAAGTCCAGGATCAGCCAGTGCGGACGCTCGTGCCTGTAGTCCCAACACTAGACGGCCAAGGCGGGAGGGTCGCGTAAGCCCAGGAGTTTGAGGCCAGCCCGGGCAACATAGCAAGACCTCGTCTCTATTTAAAACAAAAAAAAAGTTTTCAAGAAAAACGTAGGCTCACACACCCCCTTTCTGCATCTACATCCGCAAAAGCAATTGGGTAGAGAAACCGCAAGGGAAGGAAGGGTTCCCCTGGAAGGGGAGAGGGAAGGGCCAGCTGGGGCGCACACACCCGCTGAGCGAGGAAAGGCCCCCCTGCCATTTCTGCAGCGTCCGCTCTCGAGCGTCAACCCACCCCATCGCTGTCTTCTCAAAGGACGCCTCGCCCACCCTCCTCTCTCCCATGCCATGCCTGAATCCCTTCTGGAAGGCACCCGGGAGAACAGCTATAGAACTCTGGGGTGATACGGTGGTTAACTCGGGAAAGAACCCAAGGACACTGGACTAGACGTGGTGGGATTCCCAGATCGGTTTTCGCGGCCTTCCGCGACCCCTATCCTTCGCCCTAGGTCACCTGGAAGTGGCTGGAAGGCCAGTGGACTCCACATTTGGGGAGAGAGTGGTTACAAGAGGACTCAGATTCCCCCACTTTCCCTTCGGCTTTGGGAATCCCCGGAAACCCGCCCGGGACCCCTAAAATGTCCCAGAGAAGGTGTGCTGGGCGTCCAGAGTCCCCCCGAGGCGCAGCCGCAGCGTCCCGCCCAGCCTCGCGGGGCACGCCGGGAGACGGAGTTCTCGGCCGCGTCCCGAGAGCGGCTGGTCCTCAGGCTCGGACTACAAGTCCCAGAATGCACTGCGCCCCAGCAGCCCGGGGCGGGCCGTGGTTGCCCCTGGCAACAGAGCGGCTCTCCCGAGAGCGGGGACTGGAAAGCGTTCTCCAGCTGGGGAGGCTCAGAGCCCGACAAGAGAGAGGCGGGGACGCAGGGAGAGCGACCAAGGGGTGGGGAGGCCGGAAGAGACGGACCGCGCCGGCCCTCGGAGAGACCCCCCCTTCCTGAGAGGGGGCGCCCAAAGAGGACGCCGGAGCCAGCGAGGCCTAGAGAGAGGGTGACGGGGGTTGAATTACAGAGACATTCAGAGGGAGGGAGAGACCTCAGAGACAGAGAGATTCACAGGGTCAGAGAGACACGTGGAGTGGGTCAGAGAAAGGGGACAGAGGACAGAGACACAGAAAAGAGGGGAGGGAGACAGAGAGACTGAATCACAGAGACACAGGGAGGGAAGTCTCTATCTAGAGACCCTCGGCAGAGAGTCACAGAGCCAGAGACAGAGACTCAGAGAGCCAGAGAAACAGAGAGATTCAGAGACCTGTAGAGACATTCATAGATCCTGAATCATAAACAGAGATTCACAGAGCCAAAGAGACAAACGGAGAGATTCAGAGAGCCAGAGACACACGGAGAGATTTGGAAAGTCAGAGAAACAGAGATTCGGACAGTCAGAGAAACAGAGATTCATAGAGCCAGAGAGTGAGAGAGACAGAGAGAGAGAGAGATACATAGAGCCAGAGACACAGAGAGATTCAGAGTCAGAGAGACATAGAGATTCACAGAGCCAGAGACACAGAGAGAATGAATCACAGACACAGAGGGATGGGGAGACCCCTAGAGACAGAAAGAGATTCAAAGAGCCACAGAGACAAATAGAGATTGGCTCAGAGAGAAAGGGACAGAGACAGAGATAGACAGAGAAGAGAGGAGGGAGAAAGATCCCCCCCCCCCCACCCATGCAGTGACAGAGAGAGAGATTGACAGAGCCAGAGAAGGACAAGCACAGAGAAACAGATGGAACCAGAGAGATACAGGAAGAGACAAACAAAAACAGAGACAGACAGAGTTGCAGAGCCGGAGAAAGGGAGAGAGACACAGACAAAAGCATTTATAAGGACAGGGGTGGAGGTGAGGAGAGAGAGGGAGAGACAGGGCCAAGCACCTAGAGAGCCACCCCCAGAGAGGAAGACAGAGACAGACTTCCAAAGAGATCAAGAGGCAGAGGGAGGGAGAGACAGAGTCACAGAGCCAGAGAGACAAATACAGACAGGGAAAGGGACAGACTCAGGGAGACAGAGGCGGAAGAATTTATCAGACATAGAGGGAGAGACAGAGGTAGACCGATTCACAGTGAGACAGACCAAGACCCCAAGAAGGGCAGAGACACCAAGACCCAGAGATGGCGACAGATACAGATGGAGACACACAGCAGAGGAAATAGAGAAAGAGAAAGAAATAGAAACAGCATTTCTCTGAGACAGGGAAAAGAAAACATCCTCCGAGAGGCAGAAACAGAGACACATGGAGAAAGCTCGATCTGGGAATAGAGGGAGAGGAGGAACAGAGGTCACAAGAAAGACACTCCCAGGCAGAGACAGCCATACGAAGAATGGAGAGGCCGGGGTGCGGGGGGTGGGGAGCGGAGAAATAAAGACTCCGGCAGCATCAGAGAAAGTGAGAACCCCAGCAGCCTCTTTGTCCACCGCTGGATTCCTAGCCCTGGGCATAAAGTTTGTTGATGGAAGGAGAGGGGCAGGGTCAGACACAGGGACCCCAGGGCGCCCACAGGACGCACGAGGCATCCTAGTGAGGGAGGAACACGGGGCAGGATGACAGATTGCAGGGTGTGGGGGAGCCAGGCTAAGAGGATGCCCCTCCCTCCAGCCAACCCTCGGAGTGGGTGTGTGCACGTGTTGGGGGCGGGGAGGGAGGACATTTGTCCCGAGTCTCCAGGAGGGGAGCGCCTTTAAGCCGAAACCCCGCCCTCTCGGTCGTCCTGGCAACGCCTCCCCCCACCCGGGGCTCCCACATTTCAGCAGGTGCCGGAGCTGGAGCTCCCACCGCCGCCGCCCGTGCCTCCGGCTCCCGGCGCCCCTGCCTTCGGCTCTCCCCCCCGCCACACTCGCCCGCTCCCCCTGGCGGAGCCGGCGCGCCCGAGGGTGCCGCTCCCTGCCCGGCGCGCTCCGCACCTGGAGGTGCCTCGCCCCTCTCCTGCCCACCTCGGAATTTCCCTGCGGCTCCTTTGATCTTTCGAGTCTCGGGCTCCTCTCCCTTCCACCTGTTTCCCCCAAGAAAGGCAGGATCCTGGTCCCTGCTACGTGTCTGGGGCCATGGCTGGTCTGGGCCCCGGCGGAGGTGATTCAGAGGGGGGACCCCGGCCCCTGTTTTGTAGAAAGGGGGCTCTGAGGCAGAAGGTGGTCCACGAAGTCAAGAGCCACAAGTTCACCGCTCGCTTCTTCAAGCAGCCCACCTTCTGCAGCCACTGCACCGACTTCATCTGGTGAGGGGAGGGGGCCGGGGGGCTGGGGGAGGAGGAGACTAGGGGTGCGGACTCCTGTCACCAGACCCCTGTGGGAGGAGGAAGGAGGGGGCTGTAGCCCGGACTCCCGGGTTCTAGGATGGGAGGCTGGACCCGTGGGTTTGAGGGAGGAGGAGGAGGCTAGTTCCTGGAGTCCTGGGTCTGAGGCAGGAAGGATCTAGGGGGCTGGGAGGCTGGATTCCTGGGTCTGAAGAAGGAAGAAACTGCGGGCTGAACTCCGGTCTGAGGGAGGAAGGGCGAGGGGCCAACATGTCTGGGTTCTATAAAGAGGAGGCGGCTGGGGCTTGGCCACCTGGGCCCTGCGGGAGGAGGGTCGGAGAGCGCAGGCCCCCTGTGGCTCGCAGAGGTTGGGGGTCCAGGTACCCCTTTCTGCACTGACCCAGGATCCCTGGCTCTTTCAGGGGTATCGGAAAGCAGGGCCTGCAATGTCAAGGTAAGACCTGGGGCCCGGGGCTCCTGGGACCCTCGAGCGGGTGGAGGCTGGGGCCACACAGCTGAGGCTGCTTGACACACGTGTTTTCTGGTCCCCAGAGAGGCGCGGGGGAGCCCGGGGCGGGGGGTGTGGCAGAGACACAGCCTGTGGTGGGGAGGGAGCTCTCATGGTGGGGCCACCGCGGAGGTGGTGCTGGGGGCCCCTCCCTCGGCCGGCTCCAGGTGGGGACAGATATTTGGAGAATCTGTTGCCATGGGAACAGGGAGATTTGGAAAAGGGGAGCTGAAGGGGGGAAGGGGGAGGGGGCTGGAGATGCAAAGTCAGAGTCCCCCCCACCCCAGGCTGCTGTTGCCATGACAACGCCAGCCGTCCTAGGCAGGGGCAAGCCGGGTGGGGTCACCAATGGGCGAGTGGGGGCCGGGCGGGGCCGTCAGTTCTGGGGGGCGGGAGAGGGGGGCGAGTCCTTGAGCACCAGCTGCTACTGCTGAGAACAGAGTGAGTCAGGGTGGGGGGCGGGCCGGCAGCAGCGCCCCCAGACTCACTTCTGCCCAAGTTGCTGCTTCCGGGGCTGCCTCTGAAGATATTTCGGTTTTCGCTCTTTGAATCTGTCTGCCTCTCTCGCTTTCTGATCTCCGCCGGTGGGCCTGCGTCTGTTTGTCAATGGGATCTATTTTCTTTCTCTCTGTCTTTCTCCATCTCCCTTCCCTGGGCTCTGGGCTCTGCGTCTCTGTTTCTGACTCAAAGCCCACCTCTTGGGTTTCTGTCTCCTGCTTTTCTCTCTCTGGCCTCCGATTTTCTCTCTGTTGGACTCTGTGTTGAGATTTCTGGTTTTCTCTGTGTCCGAGTTCGGCTCTTACTTTCCAGTTTTCTGTCTGCTGGGGTATTCCTCTGGATGGATCCGTGCCTCCGTCTGTGTCTCTATGATTTTCACCTTTAGTCTGCAGCTTTGTGGTTCATCGGCGATGCCACGAATTTGTGACCTTCGAGTGTCCAGGCGCTGGGAAGGGCCCCCAGACGGACGTGAGTGCCCGGACACCTGGTTCTCCTCCTCGGGCCGCGCCCCCGCCCTCACCCCCTCGGCGTCCGTCCCAATTTCTCCTGCTATTTTTATGGCTGGGAGGGGAGGGGGGCTGGAGAGATAGGGGGAGCTATCTGGCCCAGATTCCTTGCCCTTGGCCTGGAAAGGGGGAATGCGAGGGGGACTGACAGGCTGGGGACCCAGGTGGGGGACAGAGAGGAGGCCGGGGCTGAGGAGACTGAAGACGGGCGCTGCAGGGGGTGGGCTGTGATCCGGAGTGATGGGATTTAAACCCTGAGAGCTGAGGGGCACACAGAGAGAAATATCAATGCAGGTGCTGAGATCCCAAGGTAAGACAGAGGGAATCTCAGGAAGAGGAACAGAGATACAGAAAAAGACAGACATCTAGGAGAGACTGAAGCTGAGGCAGAGAGAGAGACGGAACAGAGAAAGAACCAGGGAGAAAGAGGGGAATTTGGAGGCACCGAAAGACAGACAGAGAAACTCCAAGAGACGGAGACGCAGACCCCTGAGAGAGAGATTAAACAGAAAATGGTGGATACAGACTAGAGCTTAGGAGACGCCGAGAGGAGACCCAGAGAGGTCCCACAGTACACATGCACACGCGTGTGTGGATGCACAGATGCCCGTGTAATCACAGATGTGCAGCACGCAGACACACGGCCTCTCCCCACCCCATCTCTCCATCAGAGGCTCACAGAAACAGTCAACGCTGAGTGCCCATCCCTGTTCCCTTTTCCGCTTTATCTCCGAGCCTCAGTTTCCTCCTCTAGAAAATGGGGCTGATGCTGTAGCATTAACCAACAGAACCGTCTACAGTGACGGGAACATTCTGTACATGCAGCCACCAGCTCCCTGTCACTAGTGAGCATTTGAAACAAGGCCACTGTGATCGAGGAACAGAAATTCCATTTCGTGTCATTTGAATTGTCTTACATATAAACAGCCACATGTAGGTAGTGGCTACCGAATGGGACAGCACACATCTAGACACTTCCCAGCTTGTTTTGAAATCAGGTGGGTTGAGAGTTTCGCCCAGGGTTTGATGCAAGATTGGAGACAGTTTTATGATGTACAGATGGACAGAGAGGCAGAGAGAGAGAGAGACAGAGAGAGAGACAGAGAGAGAGAGAGAGACAGAGAGGAAGAGACAGAGGGAGAAAGAGATAAATATCCACAAAAGTCCATCAGGTGTTTTACCAGCTTATCAGCTGAAAATAGCAGAAGTGTACGTAGAAGATGTGACTTCATAGAACATATATTGAGCACCGCTGTCTACCAGCACGTGTATGTGATTGATCACCTGCCTCAACCACTCACCTCCACCACCAGCACCAGACTAAGTCTGATGTATTCAGGGCTCAAACACTCAACAAATTTTTTGTTTTGTTTTGTTTTGTTTTTTTGTTTTTTTGAGACGGAGTTTCACTTTTGTTACCCAGGCTGGAGTGCAATGGCACGCTCTCGGCTCATCGCAACCTCCTCCTCTTGGGTTCAAGCAATTCTCCTGCCTCAGCCTCCCGAGTAGCTGGAATTACAGGCACGTGCCACCATGCCCAGCTATTTTTTTATATTTTTAGTAGAGACGGGGTTTCACCACGTTGACCAGGATGGTCTCGATCTCTTGACCTCGTGATCCACCCGCCTCGGCCTCTCAAAGTGCTGGGATTACAGGCTTGAGCCACCGCGCCCGGCCAACAAATTTTTTTCTTGTTCTTTCTATCCTGTAATCCCAGCTCCTGGGGAAGCTGAGGCAGGAGAACTGCTTGAACCCCGGTGGCAGAGACTGCAGTGAGCTGAGATCGAGCCACTGCACTCCAGCCTGGGTGAAAGCGAAACTTTGCCTTGGAAAAAAGAAAAAATTTTTTTTGTATTTGTTTTTGAGAGAGAGTCTCGCTCTGTCGCCAGGCTGGAGTGCAGTGGCACAATCTCGGCTCACTGCAACCACCGTCTCCCGGGTTCAAGCGAACCTCAGCCTCCCAAGTAGCTGGGACTACAGGTGTGCACCACCACGCCCAGCTAATTTTTGTGTTTTTAGTAGAGACAGGGTTTCATCATGTTGGCCAGGATGGTCTTGAACTTCTGACCTTGTGATCCCCCTGCCTCGGCCTCCCAAAGTGCTGGGATTACAGGCGTGAGCCATTGTGCCCGGCCTATTTTTGTTTTTGTTTTAGATGGAGTCTTGCTCTGTCACCCAGGTTAGAGTGCAGTGGCACGATCTCAGCTGACTGCAGCCTCCACCTCCCAAGTTCAAGCAATTCTCATGCCTCAGCCTCCTGAATAGCTGGGAGTACAGGCATGTGCCACCCTACCCAGCTAACTTTTGAATTTTGAGTAGAGATAGGGTTTCACCATGTTGGCCAAACTGGTCTTGAACTCCTACCTCAGATAATCCACCCACCTCAGTCACCCAAAGTGCTGGGATTACAGACATGAGCCACCGCACCTGGCCGATATTTTGGGTTTTTTGAGACAGGGTCCCACTCTGTCAGCCAGACTGGAGTATAGTGATGAGATCATAGCTCACTGCAGCCTTGAATTCTCCAGGCTCAAGTGATCCTTCTGCCTCAGCCTCCTAAGTAGCTGGAACTACAGGCAAAAGCCACAACACCTAGCTAATTTTTTTAATGTCAGAACTCTTGAGCCAATTTTTTTTTTTTTTTTTTTTTTTTTGAGAGGAAGTCTTGCTTTTATCCCCCAGGCTGGAGTACAGTGGCACAATCTCAACTCACTGTAACCTCCACCTCCCAGGTTCAAGCGATTCTCCTGCCTCAGCCTCCCGAGTAGCTGGGATTACAGGTGCCTGCTACCATGCCTGGCTAATTTTTGTATTTTTAGTAGAGATGGGGTTTCACCATGTTGGCCAGGCTGGTCTCCAACTCCTGACCTCAGGTGATCTGCCTTCCTCAGCCTCCCAAAGTGCTGGGATTACAGGTATGAGTCACTGTGCCTGGCTACACTTAGCTAATTAAAAAAATTTTTTTAAATAGAGATGGAGTCTCGCTATGTTGCCCAGGCTGGTTTTCAACTCCTGGTCTCACTCGATCCACCTGCCTCAGTCTCCCAAAATGATGAGATTACAGGCCCCAAGTATTTTGTATACAGCATGGGATTGGGTCCACACAACAGCTGATGTGGTTAAGTTAGGTGTTTTTCCTGTCTTTATCTGGTTTGAATTTCAGCTTCACCACTTTTTGGTTCTGTGACCTTTCCTGAGTTAATTTACCTCTCTGCACTCTTTCAATTCCTTGTCTATATGTGGAAATGATAATTATTCTCACTATGAATTGTTTTGAAGATTTAGCGAGTCAGACATCTGGGATGGTTTCTGACAAATAGCAAAAGCCAAAATGTTATTATTATTGTGAAAATTTTTACCAATGAGGAATCAGGTGAATAGTGAAGAGGAGATCTTTCCTCTACATCACTAGGGTTTTTTTTTGTTTTTTGTTGTTGAGACAGGGTCTCACTCTATTGCCCATGCTGGAGTGCAGTGGCATAATCTCGGCTCATTGCAACCTCTGCTGCTGGGTTCAAGTGATTCTCCTGCCTCAGCCTCTTGAGTAGCTGGTATTACAGGCAGATGCCAACATGCCTGGCTAATTTTTGTATTTTTAGTAGAGATGGGGTTTCAGCATCTTGGTCAGGCTGGTCTTAGAACTCCTGACCTCGTGATCCACCCATCTCTGCCTCTCAAAGTGCTGGGATTACAGGCATGAGCCACTGTGCCTGGCCTGATCTTAAAAGTAGCTTGTGTTAAGAGCTTAAGATGTGCTAAGGGTTTGGCAAGTATGACTTCATTTGGTCTTCAGGGAGAGCACATGCCCCCACTTTTCAGAGGCAAAACTTGAGGCTTTGAAAAGGGGGCAAGCGTGGTGAGGCCACCTAGCTGGGTAGGGGGTAGAGGCAAGATTTGAACTCCGATCTATCTAACCAGAGCCTCCATGCTGTCTCCGTTTTAACAGCAATGTTCACTTTTTTGTTGATTGCTTGTTTTTTTTGTTTGTTTGTTTTTGTTTTTTTTTGAGACGGAGTTTCGCTCTTGTTACCCAGGCTGGAGTGCAATGGCGCGATCTCGGCTCACCGCAACCTCCGCCTCCTGGGTTCAGGCAATTCTCCTGCCTCAGCCTCCTGAGTAGCTGGGATTATAGGCACGCACCACCATGCCCAGCTAATTTTTTTTTGTATTTTTAGTAGAGATGGGGTTTCACCATGTTGACCAGGATGGTCTCGATCTCTCGACCTCGTGATCCACCCTCCTCGGCCTCCCAAAGTGCTGGGATTACAGGCTTGAGCCACCGCGCCCGGCCGCTTGTTTTTGTTTTTGAGACAGAGTCCCACTCTGTTGCTAGACTGGAGTGCAGTGGTGTGATCTTGGCTCATTGCAACCTCCAATTCCCTGGTTCAAGTGATTCTCCTGCCTAAGCCTCCCGAGTGGCTGGGACTACAGGCACACATCACCATGCCCAGATAATTTATTTATTTATTTATTTATTTATTTAGAGACGGAGTCCTGCTCTTGTTACCCAGGCTGGAGTGCAATGGCGCGATCTCGGCTCACTGCAACCTCCGCCTCCTGGGTTCAGGCAATTCTCCTGCCTCAGCCTCCTGAGTAGCTGGGATTACAGGCACGAGCCACCATGCCCAGCTAATTTTTTGTATTTTTAGTAGAGACGGGGTTTCACCATATTGACCAGGATGGTCTCGATCTCTCGACCTCGTGATCCACCTGCCTCGGCCTCCCAAAGTGCTGGGATTACAGGCTTGAGCCACCGCGCCCGGCAATTTTTTTATTTTTTATTTTTAGTAGAGATGGGGTTTCACCACGTTGGCCAGGATGGTCTCTAACTCCTGACCTTGTGATCCACCTGCCTCGGCCTCCTAAAGTGCTGGGATTACAGGCATGAGACAGCACACCCAGCCACGACGTTCACTTTTGAGAATCAGAATAGCAGCCTCTGTCTGTGGATGCTTGTGTGCCAGGCCCCCTGTGGAGAGCCTTCACACACAGCATTTTATTTAGTGTGGCAGGAACCCTTTGAGTTAGGGTCAGTGGAAGACCTTTTGAGACCCAGTGTGTTGAAAGGGATCCTTTCAATGGGTTACACTAACACCCTCCCCTACCCAAATATATATTCGAACTAGAAACCCCACTAAAATAAATGGAAATTCGAGAAGGGCCTAAATTTTCACCCTGTGATAATTCCTTTAACGGATTCTTAGAATCCAGTTATTTAACAAGCAGACATTGTCCTGGGAGTAGGGGGTGGTGGGGGAGAAGGAGAAGCTTTACTAATGCCCTGCATTCATACTTAATGGACCTTGGAAATTTAGCATTGCTTCAAGATACAGATGATTTATTTCCACTTGACAGAGGAGGAGGCTGAAGCTCAAAACTGGGAATGAACTCGCCCCAAATCACACAGCTGAGAAGTGGCCTAGCTCTTACTTCAATTCAGGGCTTATGTAGGCACTGCAATAAAATCCCTAATAATAACCACAGTAAGATTCATAGCGTTGGGAGCATCTAACATGGTAGGCACAGCTATGTTTTGTACACGAATTCTTATTTTTTATTTTTGTACGTCATTATTTCATTTAGGCCTCCTGGGTTCCTATGATAACTGAGGGGTCATATTTTCCATTCCACCTGGAGTTGTGAGAAGGCATACCATGTAGACACTGACAGAAGCTGCCAGTGAACGAGCTGGGGTTCAGGATGGCCCACAAGTCCTCAATAACTTCTGAATGTTGGGGGGATGAGGACTATGGGATGTTGGAAGCTCCTGCCTCCATTTGTCAGTGAGGCCCCTCTGCCTCCACCAACTGTTTTTTTTGTTTTGTGTTGTTTTTCTGAGACAGATTCTTGCTCTGTCGTCCAGGGTGGAGTACAGTGGCGAGATCTCGGCCCACTGTAACCTTGGCCTTCTGGGTTCAAGCGATTCTCATGCCTCAGCCTCCTGGGTAGCTGGGATTACAGGCGTGTGCCAACATGTCTGGCTAATTTTTGTATTTTTACTTTTTATTTATTTATTTATTTATATTTTTAAGATGGGGTTTCACCATGTTGGTCAGGCTGGTCTTGAACTCCCAACCTCAGGTGATCTGCCCGCCTTGGCCTCCAAAGTGCTTGGATTACAAGCGTGAGCCACCATACCTGGCAATTTTTGTATTTTTAGTAGAGACAGGGTTTTGCCATTTGCCCAGTTGGTCCCAAACTCCTGAGCTCAAGGCATTCCACTTGCCTCGGCCTCCCAAAGTGCTGGAATTACAGGCATGAGACACCACTCCCGGCTGGGACTACCGTATTTCCAATTTCAGTTCTCCAATTTCTGGTGATTCCATCCCTGCCTCACTTTTCTCCAGAGCACCCATTACCATATGTGTAACTATATTTTTTATTTATTTACCATGTCTACATTCTGTCTCCCTCCACTAGGAAGTAAACTCCATGTGACAAAGAGGGTTTTTTAAAAAAAATTGTTGTTTTTTTCATTTGTTTAATGCTTTGGTCCCCACACAAAGAGCAGTCCCTGGCACACAGCAGGTGCTTAATAAATATTGGTATGTAGAGTGAAAGAGATGGAGCCTCAGGCCAACAGAGAGCAAAGCAGGAGGAAAAGATAAAAGGGCCCCTCCCTTGGGGTTTCAGTATCCTCCCAACGCCCCCTAAGCCAATCTTCTCTGCCCCCAGGACCCCCGGAACAAGCACAAGTTCCGCCTGCACAGCTACAGCAGCCCCACCTTCTGCGACCACTGTGGCTCCCTCCTGTATGGGCTTGTGCACCAGGGCATGAAATGCTCCTGTGAGTGAACTTGACTTTGGGCCCTTTCAAAAGCTCCTGGTCTGGGTTCCCGGAAATGCCCGGGGTGGGGTGGGGGGGATGGAGTCTTGGCTTGGGGACACGCCTGAGTGCTACCCGCTGCCCTCTCCCGCAGGCTGCGAGATGAACGTGCACCGGCGCTGTGTGCGTAGCGTGCCCTCCCTGTGCGGTGTGGACCACACCGAGCGCCGCGGGCGCCTGCAGCTGGAGATCCGGGCTCCCACTGCGGATGAGATCCACATTACGGGTGAGGCCACGCCCCCTCGCCTGGCCCCGCCCCTCCCCAAGCGTGAGGCGGGGCTAAGTGAATGCACCTGTGCTGGCCCAGCCCCACCCCAGACAGGGGCCACGCCTCTCTCAGTGGTCACGCCCATACTGCTGACCCCTCCCCAAAGGCCGAGCACACTCTGCCACGCCCCTTTTGGCTCGAAGCCCCGCCTCCAGCCCGGCCTCTTGCAACTTTCAGTGCCTGTTAATGGCTTTCTTATTTATTTATTTATTTATTTACTTTTTTTTTTTTTTTAAAGATAGGGTTTCAACATGTTGGTCAGGCTGGTCTTGAACTCCCGACCTCAGGTGATCCACCCGCCTTGGCCTCCAAAGTGCTTGGATTACAGGCGTGAGCCACCACGCCCGGCCCTTTATTTATTTATTTACTTATAGAGACAGAATCTCGCTCTGTCACCAGGCTGGAGTGCAGTGGTGCCATCTCGGTTCACTGCAGCCTTCACCTCCCGGGTTCAAGTGATTCTCCTGCCTCAGTCTCCTGAGTGGCTGCGACTACAGGCTACTATGCCACTATGCCCAGCTAATTTTTGTATTTTTAATAGAGACAGGGTTTCACCATGTTAACCAGGATGGTCTCGATCTCTTGACCTCGTGATCAAGAGATCGAGACTTGGCCTCTGAAAGTGCTGGGATTACAGGCGTGAGCCACTGCACTCGGCCCTTTGCTTTACTTTTTTGAGATGGAGTCTTGCTCTGTCATCCAGGCTGGAGTGCTGTGGTGTGATCTCGGCTCACTGCAACCTCCACTTCCCGGGTTCAAGGGATTCTTCTGCCTCAGCCTCCCGAGTAGCTGGGATTACAGGCGCCCACCACCATATTCGGCCAATTTTTTTTTTTTTTGAGATGGGATCTCTCCCTGTCACCCAGGCTGGAGTGTAATGGCACAATCTTGGCTCACTGCAACCTCCACCTCCTGGATTCAAGCGATTGTCCTGCCTCAGCCTTCTGAGGAGCTGGGACTACAGGTGCATGCCACTGCACCTACCTAATTTTTATACTTTTAGTAGAGATGGGGTTTCACCATGTTGGCCAGGCTGGTCTCGAACTCCTGACCTCAGGTGATCCACACCGGACAATGGCTTTCTAGATATAAGGATCTTGAGAAGGGAGAGTAACTGGTTCTGAGGGAGGCTACAGTTTGGTACTGGTAATATGGCCGGGGTCCAAACTCTGGTTCCTAATGGAGAAAAGGGCTCTGTGTCTGATTTCGGGATCACTGGTTGGGGAAAGGGCTCTGTGCCCTGTCTTCTGGGTGCTGGAGAGGTAAGAAGTCATGAGGAACAAGACTGAGAGCTTGGAACTCTTGATTGCTGACTGGAGGAGGGCTGGGAGCCCCTTTCTGGATCTCTAACCCCCATACTCTTTCTCACTTCCCCCTTTAGTTGGTGAGGCCCGTAACCTTATTCCCATGGACCCCAATGGTCTCTCTGATCCCTATGTGAAACTGAAGCTCATCCCAGACCCTCGGAACCTGACGAAACAGAAGACCCGAACGGTGAAAGCCACGCTAAACCCTGTGTGGAATGAGACCTTTGTGTTGTGAGTCTGGGGTACAGGGAAGGCAATGATAGCTGACAGAGAATGATCTGAGGGTCCTAGTGGCCCCCAGAGAGCAGCTGATGGGAGGGGTTAGGATAGAGGGAACCCAGAAAAGGGCAGAAGAAGATGGTGGAAAAAAGGAATGGAGTGATTGAGGGAGTTGATGGAGATGCAGAAACAGGCAGACCACTGTATAATTAATCTTCATTGAAGCCCCCCAATCTTAGACAGAGATGAGAGAGAGAAGAGGGAGTCTCAGAAGAGGCAGAAACCCAAAGAGAGACACAGATGGAGAGGGAGGGGAGAAGATGGGGGATGGCAGGGTAACAGGCCAGTTGACAGAAACACAGAGTGACAGAGACCCAGAGAGGAGAGAAGGGTACAGAGACTCAGAAAGAGAGAGAGAAATCTCAAGAGACAAGAGACAGGGATGGGAAGGGACTGCGATTGCAGGAGGAAGGGAGAGGAAGAGCTCTCTAGGTTTACTTCAGGCCCCAAAGCCCTAGCTGGAGAGAGAGCCCCGCTAGAAAGGTCAGAGGTTGGAGACAAAGCAGGAGAGGAACCCCAGCTCGCTGGATTTGCCCCCGCCTCCAGCACAAAGAACAGGGAACCGAGGAGAGCCATGAGCTCAGCCCCGCACCCCACGCACCCCACTTTCCTGCAGCAACCTGAAGCCAGGGGATGTGGAGCGCCGGCTCAGCGTGGAGGTGTGGGACTGGGACCGGACCTCCCGCAACGACTTCATGGGTGCCATGTCCTTTGGTGTCTCAGAGCTGCTCAAGGCGCCGGTGGACGGCTGGTGAGGTTCAGGGCTGGGTCCTGGGGATGGAGCGCAGTATTACCATCTCCATCTGTGTGTGGTCTCTCTCCTCCGGCCACTGTCCTTCCCTCCACCTCCCAGCACGCACGCGCGCGCGCGCACACACACACACACACACACACCCCTCTCTCTCTCTCCATCTCTCTCGCTCCTCTTCCTCTCCCCTCCCTTTCTCCCTCTCCCTCTCTTTTTATCTCACTCTTTCTCTCTTCCATCTCTGTGTCCGTCTCTCTGTGTATCTTTCCTCACTTCCAACGTCTGCCTCTCCCATGGGTGCCCCATCCTCCCTGTCCCCCCTCTGGTCTCCGTCTGTATGTCAGGTACAAGTTACTGAACCAGGAGGAGGGCGAGTATTACAATGTGCCAGTGGCCGATGCTGACAACTGCAGCCTCCTCCAGAAGTTTGAGGTACCCAGACCCCGGCTTCCTCAGGGGAGCCCAGCCCAGCCTCCCACACAGTTCAGAGCTGGCCTTTCCCTCCACCCTTGATTGCCTGCTGATCCTGGGACTACAGTTCCCGGAAGACCCTAGGCCTCCCTCCTCTGCTCTTCTAGGGAACTCGAGCCCCAGGGTCTGATGGGAATTATAGTTCCTATCCATTGCCATGGCTTAAGGGTGTTAGGGGCCCCCAGCCCCTGCTCTAGGGCAATCCCCTACCTCTCTTGGGACCCTGACTCTCCCTTTCTTTTCTCCCAGGCTTGTAACTACCCCCTGGAATTGTATGAGGTGAGTAGAACCAGGGCGTTGAATGGAGCAGTCTCTGTCTGTCCCTGTCTCCGATTTCTTATCCCTCCTCTGACTTCTGTCTTTAACTCCACACACACAAGAGTTGAGCACATATTTGCGCTAGGCTTGTCTTGTGCTTGCTGAATAATCCGGGATCCAGAGGTGAATCTGACCCTCAAGCAACTCCCCAAGGTAGGAACACAGTCACAGATACTTAAAATATAGGAAGATGTGCTAAATTAGAGGTAGCCCAGGGCACTGAAGAGGCCTAGAGGAGGTGCTAACCCAGCCTGGGGGAGGATGGTCAGGGAGGACTTCCCTGAGGAGGTGACGCCAGAATTGATTCTTGAGTTTTAAAAAATCTATCAACCATGACTTTAATCTCTCCATTCTCCATTCATTCATTCACTCATTGAATACCATTTTTTTTTTTAATGGAATCTCGTTGCCAGGCTGGAGTGCAGTGGCATGATCTCTGCTCACTGCAACCTCCACCTCCCAGGTTCAAGCAATTCTCCTGCTTCAGCCTCCCAAGTAGCTGAGACTACAGGCGTGCACCACCATGCCCAGCTTTTTGTATTTTTAGTAGAGACAGGGTTTTACCATGTTGGCCAGGGTGGTCTTGAGCTCTTCACCTTATGATCCACCTGCCTCAGTCTCCCAAAGTACTGGGATTACAGGCATGAGCCACTGCGCCCAGCCTTTTTTTTTTTTTTTTTTTTGGAGACGGAGTTTCGCTCTTGTTACCCCGGCTGGAGTGGTGCAATGGCATGATCTTGGCTCACCGCAACCTCCGCCTCCTGGGTTCAGGCAATAGTCCTGCCTCAGCCTCCTGAGTAGCTGGGATTACAGGCATGCGCCACCATGCCCAGCTGATTTTTTTTGTATTTTTAGTAAAGATGGGATTTCACCATGTTGACCAGGATGGTCTCCATCTCTTGACCTCGTGATCCACCCACCTCAGCCTCCCAAAGTGCTGGGATTACAGGCTTGAGCCACCGCGCCCGGCCTTTTTTTTTTTTTTTAATTTAAATTTAAATTTTTTGAAACAGAATCTGGCTTCATCACCCAGGCTGGAGTGCAGTGGTGCAATCTCAGCTCATTGCAACCTCCACCTCCCAAATTCAAGTGATTCTCTTGCCTCAGCCTCCCGAGTAGCTGGGATTACAGAAGCATACCACTATACCTAGCTAATTTTTGTATTTTTAGTAGAGATGGGTTTTGCCATGTTGGCCAGGCTGGTTTTGAACTCCTGAGCTGAAGTGGCCTCGGCCTCCTAAGGTGCTGGGATTACAAGCGTGAGCCATCATTCCCAGGCAAATGCCCATTTTCTATGGTGTCATAAGCCAGGCCCTGTTCTGGGAATAGAATCAGACCATTCCCTTGGAGAACTCCTCTTCTAGTGGAGGACAAAGTTACAGACGCAGACATTCTCACCACCAGGAGGAATGCGGCCGTAACAGAGATAGCCTCAGGCACTGGGGCATCCCTTGCACAGCCTGAGTCAGAGAAATCTTCCTGGAGAGGTGAGACCTGGTGGAAGGAAGGGCAGGATTTCCCAGACAAAGGAGAGACCAGATTTCCAGGCAGAAAGGAGGAATACTCTCTTCCTCATTTATCCTTTCAAAAAATACTTTATTGAGCATCTCTGTGTGCAAGGCATGGCTCTACTCTCTGAGGATAGAGAGAGCAGGGAAAGAACAAACAAAAAAGTTCCTTTCCTCATGGGGTTTACACAAGTAGGAAGACATCAAACAAAATATATAAGCATGTGATAGGCCGGGCATGGTGGCTCATGTCTGTGATCCCTGCACTTTGGGAGGCTGAGGTGGGTGGATCACCTGATGTCAGGAGTTTGAGACCAGCCTGGCCAACATAGTGAAACCTTGTCTCTACTAAAAATACAAAAATTAGCTGAACGTGGTGGTGCGTGCCTGTAATCCCAGCTACCCAGGAGGCTGAGGCAGGAGAATTGCTGGATTCAGGGAGGTGGAGGTTGCAGTGAGCCAAGATCATGCCACTGCACTCCAGCCTGGGTGGCAGAGGGACGCTTCCTCTAAAAAAAAAAAAACAAGACAATCTTCAAGATTCAGCAACAGCAACAACACGCTCTGTTCTTTCCTCTGGACTCTTACAGAAACTTTCAGCAGAGTTTTTAGTGTTCCATGTGGGGTTCACCCACATCAGAATTCCTAGAGTACTTGCTTTTAAAAGCATATTCCCTGGGCTTTCTGCAGACCTACTGAGTGAGGACCTCTCTGATACCTCAGATGTCTGCACACTAAACGACCTCCTCAGGCAGTGCTTTTGCAAAGTTAAGTTTGAAAACGGGCTTTGCTGGAGACAAGGACACCAGTGGGAGGAAATTCTGAGCCAAAGAGATAGCGTCTTTTGAGATGAGCAGGGATGATCTTCCCCTGCAAACCCGAGAAACCCAGCAGGGCAGACTGCAGGCCAAGGCCTAGAGGCAGGGAGTTTGGGATGGTGTGTGTCCCTGCTGTGCTTCACAGCGGTCTCCCACAGCTCAGCAGGCTCCGTTTACCATTACCAGTGAGGACCTACTGTGGGCCAAACCTTGAGCTAGGTACGGAGCTAACAAGAGAGCAAACAGAAACAGCCCTTATTATTATTATGTATTCATTTATTTGCAATGGAGTCTTGCTTTGTCACCCAGGCTGGAATGCAGTGTTGTTATTTCGGCTCACTGCAACGTCCACCCCCTGGGTTCAAGCGATTCTCCTGTCTCAGCCTCCCAAGTAGCGGGCACTACAGGTATGCGCCACCACGCCCCACTTATTTTTTGTATTTCTAGTAGAAACAGGCTTTCGTTATGTTGGCCAGGCTGGTCTTGAACTCCTGACCTCAGTTGATCCGCCTCGGCCTCCCTCCTGGGATTACAGGCATGAGCCAGTGCGCCTGGCCCTCAACAAATATTTGTGTAGCCTCGATGATGTAGGCACTGTTACTGTGTCTTAGAGAACAAAGCAGACCCCTGCCTTAGGGAGCTCACAGGCCGCAAGCAGATGGTCACACAGATAGATGTAAATTACCAAGAATAAAAGTGCCAGGAAGGTGCTGTCCATGGTGCCCAAGGGGTGGTAAGAGAGGCAACTGACCCAGTTAAAAAAGTCAGGCGAAGCCTCTGTGAAGTGATGGTTAAGTCAAGGTCTAAAGGGTGTTTGGGAGGCAACTAGGAGGGAAGGGGAGGGGAGAGCTTTACAGGAAGACCTAATGGCACACCCAGAGGCCCCAAGGTGGGAGGGGGGTCAGTGTGTGTCAGGCCAGGGTGGCTGGAGTCTGGAACCCCCAGGAGAGAGAAGAACAACCTTCAGGGTCAGTCTCAGCCTGGCTCTGCAAGTCACATGGAATAAAATCTTAACACAGAGAGAGAGAGAGAGCAGTTAACGGGTTTACAAGCATAGGGGAGACATGACCTGGTTTATTTATTTTTAAATTGGCTCCTGTGCCTGTGGAGTAGAGAATGCATTAGAAAGGGCAGCCGTCCATGTAGAGGGACAAGTGTGCAAGCTGTGACAGCAGCTTGGTCATGAGGCCCCCTCCCTGGGGGGCCAAGGCAGGAAAAGGTAGAGAAGGCACCCTAGCTGAAAGCCAGGTGTGGTCCCTGGACTAGCAGGACCCGGGTCACTCAGAAGCTTTTTACACATACACGTTCTCAGGTCCTACCCCAGAGTTACAGTGTTAGAAAATCTGGGAGTGGGACCCAGCAATCTGTTTTACCAAACCCTCTACATGATTCCGGTTAGAGGCTAAGAGCAACCAGACTCTAGAACTGAATCACTTGGGTTTCATTTCTCGCTCGGCTCTTTACTGGCTGTGTGACTTGGGGCAAGTTGCATAACGTCTCTGTGCTAGTTTCCTCTTCTGTAAAATGGAAACAATAGCAGGATTTTCTGGGAACAGCATATCTACAAAATCTACAAAAAGAAAAAAGAGATCTAAGTAAATGTTAGTTAAATAATAAGCCCTCCAGGCTATGGGGAGTCCGAGAAAATTAAGCCAAGGACAGGGTGGGAGGGTGGCCATTTTTTCTCTTTCCAGCTATTCTCATCCTTTTCTTTCTTGGGTGCTGTCTGTCTTGGGGGCATCTCTAATGGCTGTATAAGGTCTAACTCCCTCTGGCTCTTTCTTTCTCCTTTCCACAGCGGGTGCGGATGGGGCCCTCTTCCTCCCCCATCCCTTCCCCTTCCCCTAGTCCCACCGACCCCAAGCGCTGCTTCTTCGGGGCGAGCCCAGGACGCCTGCACATCTCCGACTTCAGCTTCCTCATGGTTCTAGGAAAAGGCAGTTTTGGGAAGGTTGGATTTCTAGGGTTCTGGGGGAAAAGGAGGGTGTCTGTGGGGAGGTCAGATTTCTGGTCTTTAGGGAGGAAGTGGGGGCGGGAAGAGTCTGGGCTCCTCCATCTTCAAGTATGGTTAGGTTGGGCCGTTCAGTTTCCTGGAGAGGAGAGGGTTACAGATGCGGGCACTCTCCCTGAGGGGGCGGGCGGCAAGTCAGGGCTGCCATTCCCTTAAGAGACGGAGGGAGGACCTGGGATCCCGTTTCCCCGAATCCCTGACAGGGAGGGGGCAGGTCCTGTACCACTGGCTTCCCAACATGGATTGGCCCTTTTGGAACTGTGCGTATAGGTGATGCTGGCCGAGCGCAGGGGCTCCGATGAGCTCTACGCCATCAAGATCCTGAAAAAGGATGTCATCGTCCAGGACGACGATGTGGACTGCACGCTGGTGGAGAAACGCGTGCTGGCGCTGGGGGGCCGGGGTCCTGGCGGCCGGCCTCACTTCCTCACCCAGCTCCACTCCACCTTCCAGACCCCAGTAAGGATGCGGGGGGCAGAGGCTGGCCTCGGGGCCCTGCCTCATCCCCTTCTGGATAGATCCCGCAGCTGCGTTGGGATTCTGATTTTAGGGCGAGGCAAGAGAACCTTGTGCTCTCTGGGTGAGGCAGGGCGGAAGGGCTTCACGGGGGGCGTGGCCGGGTCCAGGGGTTCCTGGGGGGCGTGGCCATGCATAGGAGCCCCCCTGGGAGCGTGGCCAGGTGGAGGGGGCCCCCCTGGGGGCGTGGCCAGGTGGAGGGGCCCCCTTGGGGGCGTGGTCAGGCGGAGGGGCTCCTTGGGGAGCTGGGTGCAGAGGACAGACTCATTTGCGGGCGTAGGCAGGGGGAGGGGGGCGTAGGTAGGAGGAGGGAGGCGTGGGCAGGAGGAGAGGGGTGTAGGCAGGAGGAGGGGCTCCTCGAGGGCTTTTTTGGGGGGCGTGGTCAGGCGGATGAGATCTCGGGGTTTGGAGGGGAGGGCTTTGTCAGGCGGATGGAATCATGAATAGGCGTGGCCAAGTAGAGGGCTCCTTAGGGGCGTGGCCAGGAGGATAGAATCCTTGCGGGGCGTGGCCAGGCAGGTGAGACTATGAATGGGCGTGTCCAGGCAGGTGGATTCCTCTGAGGGCGTGGCCTGGAGGATAAGCTCTCCGGGGACAGGGCCAGGCGAATGTGTTCCTCGGGGGCGTGGCCAGGTAGATGGGTCCTGCGGGGCGTCGTGATTCGTTGAGCTCCTTGGGGGCTGGCCAGATGCCTGTTTCTCTGGGGAGCTTGGACGTGAGTGGGTGTAGTCAGCATTCTGGATTTTTGAGCAAAGGAGCCCAGTGAAGGAGAGTGCCTTCCTAGTGGGCCTGCCCAGAATGGAGATCCGAGTGATGGGGTCATCACTTTTGGATTCTGACTGAAGGACACGTCAGAAACACGGCATGCGGCGTGGGGGCCGAGAGTCAGAACTTTCAAGATTTTGAGAGGGTGTGACTTTACCTCCAGGGGCTCTGAATGAGCGTGGCCAGCTTCCTGGATAAAAAAATATATATTCTAATTGCAGGTGAGGCTTGAGCAATTTTGATTCTCAGTAGGTAGCCACAATTGCAAATGTGTGTGAGTGGCTGTGGAAAAACGTTTTGGTGTCCCCGGATTTCGAGCGAATGGTGGGCTCCAGTCTTCAGTTCTGAGAAGGCGGGTCTAGAAAGGCTGACAGTTAAGGGTGGTCTGGCAGGCGGAGACTGAGGTAGCAGGGTTAGCACCTTAGGGCCCTCCTAGGGGTGTGGCTGGGTGCTCTGGATTTCTGGTTAGGTGCATCCGGAGCCTTCCACGTCTGCCCTGAGTGTTCAGGAAAGGACTTTTCCTACCCCGGGTAGATGGGTCCCGCCTCTAAGCCTACACACTCCTCCGCAGGACCGCCTATATTTCGTGATGGAGTATGTCACCGGGGGAGACTTGATGTACCACATTCAACAGCTGGGCAAGTTTAAGGAGCCCCATGCAGCGTGAGTCTCGGCCAACAGAGAAGGATCGGGGCAGTAGAAGCGGGCAGGGTCCAGCCACTGACCTTCTGATGTCCCCACCTGCCCCACCCTCCAGGTTCTACGCAGCAGAAATCGCCATCGGCCTCTTCTTCCTTCACAATCAGGGCATCATCTACAGGTGAGCAGCCCCAGGACTTTCCACGGAGGAAATCATGCTCCTGGAAGGGAAGGGATTTGACCATGTGGCTCCAGACTGCTGAACTCGACTCTTCTTGCAATTCCTACCCCATCCCCCCGTCGTCCAGGGACCTGAAGCTGGACAATGTGATGCTAGATGCTGAGGGACACATCAAGATCACTGACTTCGGCATGTGTAAGGAGAACGTCTTCCCCGGCACAACAACCCGCACCTTCTGCGGAACCCCGGACTACATAGCCCCGGAGGTAACCCTAACCCTGCTGCTCTGACCACACTTTGAAATCCCTTAGAGGGTGTGGCTGATGGTCCAGTATTTATCACGGGTGAGGCCTGACCCTGGGGCCTGGTCATGAGTTGTGGCCTTCTTACCCAGCCAGGCATTCATTCTTCCAGCCTCCAGCACAGGTGAGCCTGTGCACTGAGAATGCCAGGTGGGCCCAGCTGGGTCTCTAAATAGGTAAGGTGGGCGGCACCTGTGGGTGAATGTTCCGGGAGAGTGGGACCAGCGAGTAGGAATTCCCAATAGAGGCTGATCCTAGCCCCTTCTGAGAAGGTGCAGACAATTTCTAATGTTCTCTGAGTGGGTATGGCCTGTACCCTGCAAACACTGAGCATGTCCCAACTATCTCCTGAATACTCTCAACTGGGCAGGGCTCACTCTGGAGTATGCAGTTGGATGGAAGCTTATTTCCTAAGTATTGTACCTGGTTCTCTGATCTAAGTGGGCTGGCTGTGCTGTACTGTTTAACAGGGCAAGATCAGCCAGGTGAGGTGGCTAACGCCTGTAATTCCAGCACCTTGGGAGGTTCAGGCGGGTGGATCACTTGAGGTCAAGAGTTCAAGACCAACCTGGCCAACATGGTGAAACCCCGTCTCTGACAAAAATACAAAAATTAGCTGGGCGTGGTGGCATGGTGGCATTCGCCTATAGTCCCAGCTACTCGGGAGGCTGGGACAGGAGAATCGCTTGAACCCAGGAAGTGGAGGTTGCAGTGACCTGAGCCTGCACTCCAGCCTGGGCGACAGCATAACCTAATCTCAACAACAACAACAACAACAACAACAACAACAACAAAAACTGGGCACAGTGGCTCACGCCTGTAATCTCTGCACTTTGGGAGGCCAAGGCAGGCAGATCACAAGGTCAGGAGATCCAGACCAGCCTCACCAACATGATGAAGCTCCATCTGTACTAAAAACACAAAAATTAGCTGGGTATGGTGGTGAGTGCCTGAGTGCCTGTAGTCTCAGCTACTTGGGAGGCTGAGGCAGGAGAATTGCTTGAGCCCAGGAGGCAGAGGTTGCAGTGAGCCAAGATCATGCCACTGCACTCCAGCCTGGGCGACAGGGTGAGACCCTGTCTTAAAAAAGATGGCAGGATGAGATCTCTAACATTCTGGGAGAGCAGATGCTGTCCTGTGAGTGTTTTAAAGGGGCAGAGTATTGCCTGACTTTGTTAAAGGGGTGGGGCTGATGTTCTGAACATACATACAGATGGATAGGACACATACCTGTAGTCCCAGCTACTTGGGAGGCTGTGCCTGACTAGTGCCCAAGTGATCAATGTCAGTGATCACAAAACCCGGCCTGGTAATCAGAATTATCTGTAGAAAATTTGAAAAATGGCTGGGCATGGTGGCTCATGCCTGTAATCCCAGCAGTTTGGGAAGCTGAGGCAGGCAGATCACTTGAGGTCAGGAGTTCAAGACCAGCCTGGCCAACATGGCGAAACCCTGTCTCTACTAAAAATACAAAAATTAGCCAGGTATGATGGTGGGTGCCTGTAATCCCAGCTACTCGGGAGGCTGAGGCAGGAGAATCACTTGGACCCAGGAAGTGGAAGTTGCAGTGAGCCGAGATTGTGCTACTGCACTCCAGCCTGGGCTACAGAATGAGACACCGTCTTAATAAAGAAAAAAGAGGCCAGGCTCGTGGCTCACACCTGTAATTCCAGCACTTTGGGAGGCCGAGGTGGGCAGACCACAAGATCAGGAGATCGAGACCATCCTGGCCAACATGATGAAGCCCTGTCTCTACTAAAAATGCAAAAACTAGCTGGGCATTGTGGCACGTGCTTGTGGTCCCAGCTACTCACGGAGACTGAGGCAGGAGAATCACTTGAACCTGGGAGGCAGAGGTTGCAGTGAGCCGAGGTCATGCCATGCCACTCCGGCCTGGTGACGGAGCAAGACTAGGTCTTAAAGAAAAGAAAATTTGAAAACTATACACATATTCCTGACTCTGACACAAATATTCTAGGTGTATAGAACCCGTGACTTGGTCTTTAGGTAGTCTATTTGAGGCCAAATGAATGTTTTAAGTGAGTATGCTTTGTTTCCAGAATATTCCAAAAGGTAGATCCCTGGCCAAAATATTTAGAGTGGAGGCTGGGCATGGTGGCTCACTCCTGTAATCCCAGCACTATAGGAGGCTGAGGGAGACAGATTGCTTGAGTCCAGGAGTTCAAAACCAGCCTGGGCAACATAGTGAGGCCCTGTCTCCACTAAAAGCGCAAAAATTAGCCAGGCGTGGTGGTGCATGCCTGTAGTCCACCTGCTTGGGAGGCTGAGGTGGAAGAACCACCTGAGCCTGGGAAGTTGAGGCTGTGATGACACCACTGCACTCCAGCCTGGGCAACAGAGTGAGACCCTGTCAAAAATAAATAAATAAATAAATAAATCACCCTACAAAATAAACATTCAGAGTCAGAAGAGCTAGTGCTGCACGCACTTAAGTGAGTAGGGCTCCCAGGGGGTGAGGCCAGAGGGGTCCTGGGCTTAGGCTTCTTGAGGAACACATCATGATTCCCTGCTTTCCACCTCCCCCAGATCATTGCCTACCAGCCCTATGGGAAGTCTGTCGATTGGTGGTCCTTTGGAGTTCTGCTGTATGAGATGTTGGCAGGACAGGTAAGGGAAGGTGGGGAGAAGCTGACTTGGCTAAAAGAGGCAGAGTGGGGCGCCTCGATCTCAAGAGGAGCGGGTTAGAAGGTTGCCCCCGAATAGCACTGTCCATGGTTCTGAAGCGTCATCTTAACTGTAGACCAGATTGTTTTGTTTTGTACCGTGAATCCCTTCTCCCTAGATGCTAAAGTAGCAGTCTGATGAAGCCTATGGATCCATTCTCAGAAGGATGTTTTTGAATGCATGAAATAGAATAGTATATGCACAAAAAAACAAGGTTCAGCCCTCACTGGCTGTGTGAGCTTGAACAATCACATACATTCTACATCAGCTTGACTGGATTCCTTGACTGCTGAGTGTACTACAGCTAAAGATGTTTAGGTGCTACCTTCCTGATCATCTTAGCTGGCTATGGTAGAGGGCACCTACAGTCCCAGCTACTCAGGAGGCTGAGGCAGGAGGGTCACTTGAGCCCAAGAATTTGAGGTTACACTGAACTATGAGTATGCCACTGTGCTCCAACCCAAGCAACAGAGCAAGACGCCATCTCAAAAGAACAAACAATCTCCCCGGATCATCCCTCCCTGCTCCCCCCACCAAAAAAAAGAACAAACAAGAGAAAAAAAGAAATAAATTGTTGAAAGATAGCCACCAAAACTTTTACAATCTAATTGAATCTAACAACCAACTAAATTAACTTAAATTTATACAGTTGTGTATTTAGAATTGGAATATGGACCTATGTACAATTTCTTATTAGTTCATTAAGTCATAAGTTCTAACAGTAATAGAAAAAAGGAGCTCTAACAGTAATTTTCAAGTAGGAACGACTAATAATTTGAAATATCTGCAACTCTCATGTGGTGAGAAAATACTTGTGATTTATATTGGTAATGAAGCCACAAGTACTGCTGCTGCCTGCATTATAACTGAAGGGAACGCTAAATTTTAGTTAGAAGTTAATAAAAATTTGACTGGGCACAGTGGCTCATGCCTATAATCTCAGCACTTTGGGAGGCTGAGGTGGGCAGATCACTTGAGGTCAGGAGTTTGAGACCAGCCTGGCCAACATGGTGCAACCCCATCTTAAAAAAAAAATTCTTGCCTTGGCATTATTTTTTCAGAAGACTGGGTTCACAGAAGACTGTGAACCCACTCATCCAACCAGGAGAATGCTTGTAGGGTGTTTCCAGCAGTTTTTCCTCTCTTCTGTTTCACTGACATGTTGTGTAATTAGCACCCTGCTGATTTACATAGCAGATAAAGAGAGGCAGAATAGATCAGAGATGCACAGAGCTGAGGCATCTGAGATGGGAAATGAGAGACCCTGATAAGGAGAGAGATCAAGCTTTGGTGGTTTGGTTCAGTCTCTCTCAAGGATATGGGGGGTGTAATGGGTCAAGCATGTTCATGGTGGGGTGAGGATGGTGTGGAAAGTTTGGAGAAAGGCAGTTGGGCAAGTCTCTGACTTTGTCCCCTCCACTTTCATAGCCTCCCTTCGATGGGGAGGACGAAGAGGAGCTGTTTCAGGCCATCATGGAACAAACTGTCACCTACCCCAAGTCGCTTTCCCGGGAAGCCGTGGCCATCTGCAAGGGGGTGAGAGCCCCCTGACTCCCAGCTTCTCCAGGCTCGCAATCCATGCACCCCATTGCTGTCTCTGTGTCTGGTAGAAAAAGGCTCCCTTCCCCAAGTCACTTTACTTCCACCCATTGGAAAAGTTGATATGATACACAGGTTTTGTTAGAACAATGATTTACTGCCCTGTTGCCACCAGGTCTGGAGGTGGCCTCCGTCTCATCCCTCTCTGTGGCCCCTACTCCTCAGCTCCCTGCTTGCAGGAAGTGCTGGGAGTCCAGGGTCTCTTTCCAGAACTGGGTGGGACAGGTAAACCCAACTTCTACCGCTTTTCTTCCTGTGGGATCTTGGGTGAGTCACCAAAACTTTGTGAGCTTAACTCTCCTCAGAGGTTATGGAGTTGCCACAGAAGAAAGCACCTGGGTCTAGCAGGTGTTCACCCCGTGTCAGCACCTTCTGCGTCTAGCGGCTCTCTCTGCATCTCCTTGACGGTCTCTCTCGTTTCTGTCTCTTGCCTCCCCCTCCATCTGCATACAATGGGGTTCTCTGTGTCCCTTCCTTTTCTCCGTGTCTCCTTCTGTATCTGTCTGCACTTTCACACCTTTTCCTCCCTGCTTCCCCCCGTTCCCCTCCCCTGTCCACTCTCATACACACAACACTCTGCATCTCACCCACCTCTCTTGCTGGCTTTCTGTCCCCTTTCTCTGGGTCTCTGCCCCCATATTGGGTCTTTGTTCTCGCTCTGGATGTGTGTTTTCTGGGTCTCTATCCTTCTCTCTTTCCGGATCTCCCATCCCCCGGGTCTCCTCTGTTTCCTCCCTTCTCCGGGTTTCTGCATTCTCACCTGGGGTCTCTGCACCCTGTTCCGAATTTCTATTTCCCTTTTCTCTGGGTCTGCAACCTCTCTTCCCCCCTTCCCCCCCTCTTCCCCTTTGTCTCCTCTCCCCTTCTCTCCCTCCCCTACCTCCTTCCCCCCTCCCCTATCCCATCTCCATCTCCCCTGCTCCATCTCCCTCATTATCTTCCTTTCCTTCTCCCCCTGGGATCCTCCCTGTATCTCTCCTTTTTCTCGGGTTCTCTGCCCCTCACAATCTCACACCATGATGTGTACTGTTTGTCTGTGTGTCCCTGGGTCTCTGGGTCTGAGTTTGGTCACTCCCATTCTCATGTATCCTCCCTCTTCCTCTGTGTCTCTGTCTCTCTTCTCTCTGTGTGTGTCTCTCTTCTCTCTCTTCTCTCTCTCTGTCTCTCTTTTTTTCTTTCTCTCTCTCTCTCTCTCTCTCTCTCTCTCTCTCTCTCTCTCTCTCTCTCTCTTCTTTCTCTGCCTTTCCTCCCTCCCTTTGCCTGTTTCCCCTGGCTGTTCTTATCTCTCTGGATCTCATGCCTGTGTCTCTTGGGTCCACCATCCTCCCTTCTGTGTCTATTTCTTTCTCCATCTCTGGGTCTCCCTGTCCGGGACTTTGTCTGTCTGTCTGTCTGTCTGTCTCTGTGTTTCCCACAGTTCCTGACCAAGCACCCAGGGAAGCGCCTGGGCTCAGGGCCTGATGGGGAACCCACCATCCGTGCACACGGCTTTTTCCGCTGGATTGACTGGGAGCGGCTGGAACGATTGGAGATCCCGCCTCCTTTCAGACCCCGCCCGGTCAGTCATCCTCCAGGCAACAAAAACTTGGTCCCTGAAGGGGTGGGGTTCCCGTGGGTCTCCATGTACCTGTGTCCGGGGTTGGAGCTCCCTCCGCCGAGGTCCCCCTCCCAAAGGGAGGTGCAGTGACCGTGAGGCATGCACAGAGATTCTGCAGGAAACAGGAGGTGGCACCGGGGTGCACAGAGGGACATGGAGGAGCCCAGGGAGCTGCTTCACTTTCCCTCCCCGGTCTCCCACAGTGTGGCCGCAGTGGCGAGAACTTTGACAAGTTCTTCACGCGGGCGGCGCCAGCGCTGACCCCTCCAGACCGCCTAGTCCTGGCCAGCATCGACCAGGCCGATTTCCAGGGCTTCACCTACGTGAACCCCGACTTCGTGCACCCGGATGCCCGCAGCCCCACCAGCCCAGTGCCTGTGCCTGTCATGTAATCTCACCCACCGCCACTAGGTGTCCCCAACTACCCCTCCGCCGCGCCGGCAGCAGCCCCCACTTCACCACCACACACCCCCCCCGCCCCATTCTAGATCCTGCACCCCAGCATTCCGGCTCTGCCCCCGCGGGTTCTAGTTGCCCCTTCCAAGCGTTCCTGTTCTTCTAAACTCTATAGAGCCTCTAGAGCTGTCCCGCGTTCAAGCCTTGAGTGGAGCCCGATATTCTCCCCAACCTTAGCATTCTGGACTCTGCCCCCATGGGGTCCAGAGACACTACCACACCACCGCCATCCCCAACTCCATGGGGTTCGAAACTCCATCTTGGTAGTTCTATGCCTCCCTCCAGACCACCCCGCCCCTGGGGAAACAGCCTCACGGGGTTGGCTGTTCCAGACTCAGGTTCCAGAACAACCCTCAGCTTCCGAGGCCCGCTCCCCCGCCTCCACTCCAGTTCTAGATGAGTGGGAGGCGTGACCCCTCCTCCAGTACGTCCCACGGCTGTGCTCTGGGGATTCCTGGGATATATGGAGAATTCTTTCCCCAGCGGCTCCCAATCAGCTTTTGTTCTAGACTTCCCCATCCCGAAGCCATCACTGATCCCCGCCTCCCGCCCGCCTGCCTGTGCATGGCTCCAGTCTGGCTCGGACCCACCGCAGTCTTCCCCAGTGCCTGCCACTCTCTGGGACTCTCCTCCTCCCCTCCCTTCCCTTAGCCTCTGCCACCCGGCCACAGCTGCTGGAGAATAAATTTGGGATGCTGATGCTGAAGTGTTTGGATATTTTCTTGTAAGCTTGGAGAATGAAGGGGGTGTGGAGGCGGGACAGTGACTGTACATAGAAACAAACAGAGAAGGAAAGCGTGGAGACCCACAAAGTGGAGGGGAGACACCCACAGCAGGGGAGCAGGCAGAGGAGCGCACACACAGACGGAGGCAGGGAGAGAAAATACCACAGGGGGCACCAACGTGGACAGTGCACAGCGAGGTCACTGAGTGCCAGGTGGAGACCTCAGCACAGAGACCCAGCGCGCCCTTGCTCACCAGAGCAGCCACGCAAGCTCACACGCGCACCCAGGCTCAGACACGGGAGAGAAGTCCTTCCCGAGGGGGGAGATCACAGGCTGGTCTCCAGAGACCCAGAGACCTGATCAGAGGAAGAGACCCCCCATGCCAGAGCAATCGAAAACAACCGGAACCCGTGAGCCTAGGAATCGGCGACTGAGGCACACGGCAGGCAGACGCGCCTTCTGGGCCTCTTTCCCTTGACCCACTTGCGAGTCTGGGGAGTGCCGGGGTTCGTGCAGATGGACTACAGTTCCCAACAGGCCTCGCGGCAGACCCTTCCCCCAAGTGTGGCTCCTCGCCGCCAGGGCTGATGGGAAATGTAGTCTCCGGACAGGGCCAGGCCAGCAGAGCGGTGTGCCTTGTCTGTGTGTTTAGAGGGCACTGATCTCCAAAGCTTCGCAGGCTTCCTTGCGGACCCGGGCGGCTCTTCTTCCCTGCAGGCTCCTGGGTTTCCAGACCCGGGTCCAGCTGGATGCCGAGGCTGTCCCGGTCTCCCTCATCACTGCGCGATACCCCTATCCCGTGCCCGCAGGCCCCAACCCTCGCTCCGACCCTCGGCGGGCGGCCTGCCCCTTTAAGAGTGGCCCCGCTGACATCACGGCGGGTGGGGGGGGTGCTGGCCCGGCTCCCGGCTCCGCGGCGGCTGCAGGACCCGGCTCCGCTCTGCGCCCGCCCGCTGCTGTAGGGACCCCGGCCCGGGACGCCCCCTCCCGCTTCCTGCAGCCGTCCGGACCCCAGGCTCCGCCCCAGACCTGGCTAGAGCCCCAGTCCTCATCAGGGGACCCCCAGGATTGTCCCTTCTGTCTCTCCTTCTCAGAGTCTCTGTCTCTCTCCTCTCTCTGTCTGTCTCTCTCTGCCTCTCCGTCTCTGCTCCGAGCTCAAGGTCTCTGGGTCTCAGCACCTCTCAGCCCCAGGCCTCTGAGCGTCCCCCGTCTCTTTCTGTCTCTTTCTGGTCTCTGACCTCTCCACTGCCCGGGTCTCAGATTCTCTGTGCCTAGGTGGTGGGGGGTGGTCTTAAACTCCGTCTCTCTCCCTCCTCGACTCTCTCTGTCTCTGTCTCCTTCCGTCTCCAGACCCGAGTCCCTGGATTTCTCGGCCTCAAGGTCTCGGCGTGACTTTCTCGCTCTGCCCTGTCTCTCTTTGTGCCTGTACCCTTCTCGGGCTCTGTGCCTCTGGCTTCTATTCTCTCTCCCTCTCTGCCTCCCCCATCCTCAAGGCCCATCGCCCTCCCTCGCTTCATCCTTTCCCCACTCCCTCCCCGCCCCTCCCCTCCTCCGCAGTAGCCAATGAACGGCCGCCGGTTCCTGCTCCCGGCTCCGTCCGCCGAGTGAGGCCGCGGGCGCGGGGGGTGGGGGGTGGGAGGCCGGGAGGGGGCCGGGACGCCGGGCTCCGGGGCGGGGGCGGGGGGCGCGGGCACCGGCGACCCCGGTGGCGGCGGCGGCGGCCGGGGGAAGCCGCGGGGCCGGTCATGCGGCTGCGGGGCCCGCGGCCCGGAGCGTCCGCCCAGCCCTGAGCGAGGTGAGCGCGCGAGGGGAGGGTCCTGGGAGGAAGAGGGGGCGCCCCTCGAGGTGGCTGCGAGCCGGGGTTGGGGCGACCAGGGACCCGAGTGGCTCCAGGGGTGGGATCCTGGCGGTCGGGACGCCCGAATTCGAGCGGCTACGGGGGATGCAGGGACGTCTGGGCCTGGCGATGCGGGAGGACGGGGTCTCAGGGTCCCGGAGTGGGAAACTGCACTGTTCACGGCGGAGTCGCGGCGACCCTGGGCCGGGGAGGGCAGAGGCGGGGTCCTCGAGGAAGGCGGTACGGGGCGAGGGCGGAGGACCCAGGCCCGGCCAGAGCTGGGTGTGCGGGTCTGGGAAGGGGTCCCCGCAAAGGGGGAGTTAAGTCTCCGGAGAGGTGGAAGGGAGGTGGAGTCTCGGCTTAGGACTTGCAGAACCGGACCCTGGAGATTCCAACGCCTGAATCTGGGAAAGGGTGGGAGAAAAGGAGGATCCAGGCCTGTGGGGAGGGTCCCAAAGGAGGAATAAGGAGCGAGAGTGAGGAGGAATCGGAGCAAGACTGGGCTTTAAAAGGGGTGCGAGAACGTGGAGAAGGGACGAGGTCCCAGCTGGAGTCAGAGGAGTGAAAGGGGGAAGCTGAGATCGGCCACCTGGGTCGGAGGCAGCCAGGGTGGCCGGGGTGATGGTGCCGGGTTCCGAGCCCACAGGGCTGGAAGAGGAGCCGGCGGCTCGCGGTCAAGCCCCTGAACCGCTAGGCGGGGGATGGGAGGAAAAGCTGGCCACAGCGTTCCCAGACTCCGGATCTCGGAGGCCTCCGGGAGCCTGGGGGGCGGGGAGGGAGCGGGGCGCTGGAGTCTGGGAGTGCGGGGTGGAGCGGGGAGGAGGAGGGTCGTCTCAGACTCCAGAGCCTTTATTCAGGTGGAGCAGAGCTGCAAGGCTGGAAGAATTCTGGTTAAGGAAAGTGGCGTTGTATGTCTTGATTACTTTGTTGGGGAGAATTTTTCGGGGTCTCAACTTTCATAGTTAGAAAGATCCCAGGTATTCAGGGATGTAAGGTCTCTGGTTGATACAGGCTGAGGGTCCCAAGTTGAGCCCCCCAAGTCATAGGATTGTGTGGCTTGGGGAAAGTTCTTGCAGGGATCGGGGGAGGATCGTGGTTAAGGGATTTCAAGTCCTTGAGCTCTGGGTTGAGGAGCTCCCTCGTTGGAATTTCTAGGTTCCTAATTGGAATTGGGGATGTCACAGATATGAACTGGGGATCTACTGTTTGCAGTCTAGTGTTATGAAATTTGGGCTCCATACTGGATATTGAAGAGGATTTTAAAGTTCAGGGCACTGAATCCTAGCTGGAAGGATGAGAGTTCATTGTTTGACTGGGGTGCTCTGATTAGGATGCTGCATTATTGGTGGTGGTGGCGGTGGGGTCTAGCTCATGATTTTTTTTTTTTTTTTTGAGATGGAGTCTCGCTCTGTCACCCAGGATGAAGTGTAATGGCACAATCTCAGCTCACTGCAACCTCACCTCCCAGGTTCAAGCGATTCCTCCTGCCTCAGCCTCCCGAGTAGCTGGGATTATAGGTGTGAGCCACCGCGCCAGGCTAAGTTTTGTATTTCTTAGTAGAGATGAGGTTTCACCATGTTGGCCAGGCTGGTCTCGAACTCCTGGCCTCAAGGGATCCACTTGCCTCAGCCTCCCAAAGTGCTGGGATTACAGGCATCAGCACGCCAAGCCCCGGCTGGTGATTTTGACATTCTGGAATCTCTCATTGAGATTCTGGTTCCATGTCTCTGAGTTCCAATATTCTGGGACTCAGCAGCCTGTGAAGATGTTCCAGCATTCCAGGTTCAGGGGCCTGCCTAGATCTGGGAGGGTAGAATTAGGGTTCTGGAGCTAGGATCTGTGTTATACAATGAGATGTTATATTGGGGTATCAAATGAGGTCAAGGCACAAGATCAGAGTTAGAAGGTCATGGGTCAAGTTCTTGGTGTTCAAATAGGATGTTAGGCTCAAGATACAAATCCAAGAGGTTAAACTGAAGTTGGGGGGCGGGGGGGTGCTCTGCTCAAAGTCTTAGATGGGCCTGAGGTCAAGGCTGTGAGGCCCTGGTATGGGATTGGAGATCCTTGATTGGTGACCCACTTTGCAGATTTCTGGGTGCAGTTCAGAGACAAGGTGCAGGGTTTTAGATTAGGGCATGGACTTCAGACTGGGTAGCCTGGGTTAGAGTTTCTGGCCAGCTCAAGTTGGAGAGCATCCAGAGTTCACGCCCAATTCCCTGTGCTCTGGGATGTAGGTCCTGGCTCAGAGTTGAGGTTATTGATTCTCATTGGAGTCTGGTGCTCACAACTGGGGGTTTCGATCAGAGCACAGAGGCAGGGCTGCAGGATGCCAGGTCCTAGAGGTGACATCATTGATCTGCCTAACAGTTTCTGAGTCACTGACCCGCACTCAAGGTTACGGACTCTAGTGGCATCTGATTTCTATGTTAGGGTCTCAGGTCAGCAGGTGAGGTTAGGGTTGGGCGGGTAGGGGGAGCCCAAACAATTCTCTGGGGTTGAGAATCTTGAATTTGAATTTCGGCTCAGGGTCACAATATTTGAGACCCAGGTCCAGCCATAGTTGGAGCCAAGATTCCATCTCCGGGTCTGGGCTGAAAGTTATGATTAGAAATCTAGGCCGGGCGCGGTGGCTCAGGCTTGTAATCCCAGCACTTTGGGAGGCCGAGGCGGGTGGATCACGAGGTCGAGAGATCGAGACCATCCTGGTCAACATGGTGAAACCCCGTCTCTACTATAAACTACAAAAAATTAGCTGGGCATGGTGGCACGTGCCTGTAATCCCAGCTACTCAGGAGGCTGAGGCAGGAGAATTGCCTGAACCCAGGAGGCGGAGGTTGCGGTGAACCGAGATCGCACCATTGCACTCCAGCCTGGGTAACAAGAGCGAAACTCCGTCTCAAAAAAAAAAAAAAAAAGAAAGAAAAAAGAAATCGAATTCTGGGGTTGGGGATCGCCTCTGGAGCCAGAGCACAGGTGGCAGGTTTGGGGAGCCCAGTCCTGAGGTTGAGGCTCAACAGTTGGTGTCTGTGGTCAGAGTCCGGGGTTGGGATCATGGGTCAGAACACAGAGGTCAGATCTGAGAGAGTTTGATTTGGGAGTCGGTGTCTCTGGCTGGGGCCCAGCATCCCGGGTTGCCGCATGGGGTCGAGCACTGTCTCTGGTCGGTCCCATGGAGCTCTGCACTGCAGCTTCCCTCCCACAGGCCCCGCAGGGCGCCCCCTGCCTCTGAGGATGAGTCACTGCAGCAGCCGCGCCCTGACCCTGCTGAGCAGCGTGTTTGGGGCTTGCGGCCTGCTCCTCGTGGGCATCGCGGTCAGCACTGACTACTGGCTGTACATGGAAGAGGGCACAGTGCTGCCGCAGAACCAGACCACTGAGGTCAAGATGGCCCTGCACGCCGGCCTCTGGCGAGTCTGCTTCTTTGCAGGTACGGCCCTCACCTGCTTTCCACTCAACAGTTCCTGCCTTGCCTGGGGTCTGAGAGTCCTTAGCCATAGTCCCACCTCTTGGGTTCCAGAAATCAGAAACAGATCCTGTTTCTCTCCTGGAAGTTCAAATTTCTATGTGGAATCCCAATGACTAGCCCTTTATTCTTGGATGTAGGAGCCCCAATGCTCCGGGCCCCTAACCCCTAAGGAATTCTGAAGTCCTCCCTTACAGTCCGTAGTCTAGGTTAAGAACTTGTCCCCTGCACAATTTTAATGCTGAGTGGGCAAGATTAAAAAAAAAAAAATGCAGGTCGGGCGTGGTGGCTCACACCTGTAATCCCAGCACTTTGGGAGTCTGAGGCGGGTGGTTCATGAGGTCAGGAGTTCGAGACCAGCCTGACCAACATGGTGAAACCCCATCTCTATTGAAAATACAAAAATTACCTGGGCATGGTGGTATGCCTGTTATTCCAGCTACTCAGGAGACTGAGGCAGGAGAATCACTTGAACTTGAGAGGTGGCGGTTGCAGTGAGCTGCAATCACGCCACTGCACTCCAGCCTGGGTGACAGAATGAGACTCCAACTCAAAAAAAAAAAAAAAAATGCATGCCAGCCAGGTGTGGTGGCACACCTCTATAATCCCAGCTATTTGAGAAGCTGAGGCAGGAGAACTGCTTGAACCTGGGAGGCAGAGGTTGCAGTGAGCTGAGATCAAATCATTGCAATCTAGCCTGGGTGACAGAGGGAGACTCCATCATGCCTAGCTGTGACTGGTGACACGCACCTGCACCCTCAGTTGTTCAGAAGGCTGAGGTAGGAGGATTGCTTGAGTCCAGGAGTTTGAGGCTGCAGTGTGCTATGATGGTGCCACTGCACTCCAGCCTGGGTGACAGACCAAGACCCTGTCTCTTAAAAATAAAAGTAAAAATCTGTACCTGCCAGGGACCACGGAGACCCATTCCTTGTAAGAATCCTGGCTCCCCAGACCTCGTCCTCCTTAGGGACCAAGAGTCCTGATCCGCAGCCCCTTTCTTGCTTAGGACCTAGAGTTCCAACCTTGTCCTCCTCCAACCAGGATCTCTAGGGCAGCTAGAAAGAGGAGTCCCAGGCCAGGTGTGGTGGCTCACACCTGTAATCCCAGCACTTTGGGAGGCCAAGGCGAGCAGATCACCCGAGGTCAGGATTTGGAGACCAGCCTGGCTAACATGGCAAAATCCTGTCTCTACTAAAAATACAAAAATTAACTGGGTGTGGTGGTGGGTGCCTGTAATCCCAGCTACTTGGAGGCTGAGGCAGGGGAATCAATTGAACCTGGGAAGCAGAGGTTGCAGTGAGCTAAGATGGCACCACAGCACTCCAGCCTGGGCAACAGAGCGAGACTCTATCTGAAAAAAAAGAAAAAGAAAAATTGCAGACATCCACCCATCCCCTTTTCCAACCCCCTGGAGTAGTATAGGAGGTAACACTTGGGCTAGGTCTTGCACCCCCATCCTGAGGTCTCCCCTGTATCCATCCTGCTCCCTACAGCCTCTCTAGAGCTTAGGAGCCTCTCATCAAGCCCTATCTGTTTCTCTTCCCCCCAGGTCGGGAGAAAGGTCGCTGTGTGGCCTCGGAATATTTTCTTGAACCAGAGATCAACTTGGTGACGGAAAACACGGAGAATATTCTGAGTGAGGGGATGTGGGGGGGGGCCTGGGCAACAAGAGAGTAAGGTCACAGCCGGAAGGGGAGGACTAGGGAAGGGGTGGGCTCCAAGCGAAGGAGGGGAGGCTTGAAAGAAGGCAGAGTGGGCCAGGCGCGGTGGCTGACGTGTGTAAACCCAGCACTTTGGGAGGCCGAAGTGGGCGGATCACCTGAGGTCAGATCGAGACCAGCCTGGCCAACATGGTGAAACCCCGTCTCTACTAAAAATACAAGAATTAGCTGGGCGTGGTGGCTTGCACCTATAATCTCAGCTACTCGGGAGGCTGAGACAGGAGAATCGCTGGAACCCGGGAGGTGGAGGTTGCAGTGAGCTGAGATTGTGCCACTGCACACCAGCCTGGCCAAGAGTGAGACTCTGTCTCAAAAAAAAAAAAAAAAAAAAAAAAAGACAGGCAAAAGAAAGAGAGAGAGAAAGAAAGAAAGAGAGAGAAAGGAAGGAAGGAAAGAAAAAGAAAGAAAGAAAAGCAAGTCAAGGCAAGGCAGAGCAGAGTGGTTAGGTAAGAAGGGGCAAGGCTGAAAGAATGAGGTCCCGTTGGTGAGGAGGAGTCAGCCAGAAAGGGGCGGGATTAAGCCCACGGGGGTGTGGCCTGTGAAGGGGCGTGGCAGGCCTGTGTCGACCGAGGACGTATCAGGGGAAGGGGAGGAGCCAGTGGGGAAGGGGAGGAGTCAAACTAAAGGGCAGAGGTGGTGAGAGCAGAGGTCAAGGAATGGGGAAGTGTCCCGCTGGAGATTCCCCCTCACCCCTGTCTCTCCCCATCCCCTCCCCAGAGACAGTGCGCACGGCCACCCCCTTCCCCATGGTCAGTCTTTTCCTCGTGTTCACGGCCTTCGTCATCAGCAACATCGGCCACATCCGCCCGCAGAGGACCATTCTGGCTTTCGTCTCTGGCATCTTCTTCATACTGTCGGGTGAGCCTAAGGCCTTGTGCGCTGGGGGACCATTTCCAGTTCCAGGGACGCGTGGTTCCTCTTCCGCTTAGCCACTTCCTTGCTGTGTGACCTGGGAGGAGTTGCAGACCCTCTCTGAGCCCCACTTTTCCTTCTGTGTTTAATGGAAACAGTAGTGCCCATTGCAGAGAGTCCTTTAGAGCACCACATGATAGCGAGGGCTTACTGGGTGCTAATTAGGTAGCAGGCTCTGTTCTGATATCCACAACAACCTTGTGAGGTAAATCCTATTAATAGCCCATTTTACAGATATGGAAACAGACACTCAGAGGGATGAAGTCATTTGCTCAGGGCCATACAACTAGTGAGAGGCAGAGCTGGGAATGAAACTCACGCAATTCGCCTCCGGAGGCTGTATTTTTAACCACTGCTGATAAACTGCAATTAACAGTTTACAAGGCTCCTTATTTTCTGTGCAATATTTTGTTTTAAATTTTCTCAAATAAATGGAAAAGTCCAAAGAAATGTATAGCGAACACCCATGTAGCCACCACTTAGAGTCAACCATTAACAGACCCCTAGACCTGCACAACCTTGTATCTGTCCATCTGTCCATCTGTCTATATGTTCAACCATCCACCAATCTACCTTGCTGTCCAGGTGCATTTCAGAGTAAGTTTCAGGCGTCAGTACACCTCACCCCACATACTTCATCATACATGGAATCAGAGTTCAAAATTTGTTTACAGGTTTTTTTCTTCTTTTGAGGCACAAGCTTGTTCTGCCTATGTGATCTCACACCCATCTTCTAACATCTCTAGGAGTTATTATTAGCATTCACTTGAGAAAATGGGGGTACCTAGGCCCAGAACTGCATAGAGAGTTGCCCAAGATACCAACATAAACAATTGCCAGAGGATTTGAGTGTCCAGAGTTCCAGTAAAGCCTTTTTTCTTCTTATTATTAATTAATTATTATTATTATTATTTTTGAGATGGAGTCTCCCTCTTTTGCCCAGGCTGGAATCCAGTGGCATGATCTTGGCTCATTGCAACCTGTGCCTCCCAGGTTCAAGCAATTCTCCCATCTCAGCTTCCCGAGTAGCTGGGACTACAGGCACCTGCCACCATGCTCCGCTAATTTTTGTATTTTTAGTAGAGATGGGGTTTTGCCATGGTGGCCAGGCTGGTCTCAAACTCCTGGCCTCAAGTGATCCTCCTGCCTCGGCCTCTCAAAGTGCTGGGATTACAGGCGTGAGCCACTGTGCCTGGTCTAAGGTCTTTATTTGTTTGTTTGTTTATTTATTTATTTTGAGATGGAGTCTCGCTCTGCCGCCCGGGCTGGAGTGTGCGGTGGCGTGATCTCAGCTCACTGCAACCTCCACCTCCCAGGTTCAAGCGATTCTACTGCTTCAACCTCCTGAGTAGCTAAGATTACAGGCACCTGCCACCACGCCTGGCTAATTTTTGTAATTTTTTAGTAGAGATGGGGTTTCATCATGTTGGTCAAGCTGGTCTTGAACTCCTGGCCTCATGATCCACCCACCTCAGCCTCCCAAAGTGCTGGGATTACAGGCATGAGCCACCGTGCCTGGCCTGAAGTCTTTTTTCACTAGTGTTGCTCTCCAAATTTCAGCTCAATCCAAACCAATTCAGCTAAAATCAGCCCAAATCAACTCAGCTTGAGTACATTTAACTCCATCCATCCAATCCAACTAACCCCAGTTCATCTGACTCCATTCTTCAATTCAATTCAAATTAATTCAGCATAATTTAATTAAACCCAAATCAGGTCCTTGTAATTCAGTTGATATTTTATGAACAAACCCCGCTGCATGCCTCATCTCCATTCCATCCCTTGGGGCTGGCACTGAGCTCCTTCTTTACAGTGGCTGTGCTAACAGTTGAAAAGGGATCCTCCAGCATCCCCTCCTCCAGCCCCTGCTCCTCACCCAGCCTCCTCTGGGCGCAACCTCCCCCATGCCTTCAACCTATCCTGAAGACACCTTTTCCAGGGAAGGCAGGGTGCAACCTCCGTGCAAACTTGAATCACAGCGTGTGGAGCCAGACACTGAGCTAAAATAAGACATAGAGAATATCACGATCCTAGAGTGTCAGAGCGGAAAGGTCTCATCATTTTTCAAATGGAAAAATAGTGGCCTAGAGAGAGAAAGTGGGGCAGGAGTACATAGCATGGGGATTTTTATTCAACCCATCAAAACCATTGTAAGGAAAGTCCCATTGTTTGTGGTTCACAGGAATGGAAACAGGGGCTGGAAGAGGCGATATAACTCATCAATGGCAGAACTGCGATTAGAATCTAGGGCAGGCGTCCCCAAACTTTTTACACAGGGGGCCAGTTCACTGCCCCTCAGACCGTTGGAGGGCCACCACATACTGTGCTCCTCTCACTGACCACCAATGAAAGAGGTGCCCCTTCCTGAAGTGCGGCGGGGGGCCGGATAAATGGCCTCAGGGGGCCGCAGTTTGGGGACACCTGATCAGGGGTGTTCTGATTCCCAAATCCATGCTTCTACCACCCACTGCACCAGGAGCCGGTGGCCCAAGATCACGCTGAGGATCAGGGTGCAGTCAGGCTGCAAGCCATGCCTCTAGGGTAACAGTAGAGTAATTTGGAAGAGATTGAATCCAACTGCTGAATTCCTTCCTAGTATTCATTTCACCAGCTACCACCTATGCACTCTCTCCCACAGTATCAGTCATGTGCCACCAACCTTGTGGGGTATAGAACCTAGAAAGAACTGGGTTCAAATCTTGCTTTTAACACTTACTCACAGTTGAACCAAAGCCTTCTCCTTTTTTTTTTTTTTTTTTTTTTTTTTTTTTTTTTTGAGATGGAGTTTTGCTCTTGTTGCCCAGGCTGGAGTGCAATGGTGCAATCTCACTACAACCTCCGCCTCCTGGGTTCAAGCAATTCTCCTGCCTCAGCCTCCCGAGTAGCTGGGATTACAGGCATGCACCACCACACCTGGCTAATTCTGTATTTTTAGAGAGATGGAGTTTCTCTGTTAGTCAGGCTGATCACTCCCGACCTCAGGTGATCCACCTGCCTCAGCCTCCCAAAGTGTTGGGATTATAGGCATGAGCAAGAGCACCCGTCCAGCCAACTTATTTATTTATTTATTTAACATGGAATTTTGCTCTTGTCACCCAGGCTGGAGTGCAAAGGTGCAATCTTGGCTCACTGCAACCTCTGCCTGCCAGGTTCAAGCAGTTCTCTTGTCTCAGCCTCCTGAGCAGCTGGGATTATGGGCATGTGCCACCATGCCTGGCTTTTTTTTCTTTTTCTTTTTTCTTTTTTTCTTTTCAAAGGAAACATGCATGCCATTGCAAGCCTGGCTATTTTTTGTATTTTTAGTAGAGACAGGGTTTCATCATGTTAGCCAGGATGGTCTCCATCTCCCAATCTCAGGTGATCTGCCTGCCTTGGCTTCCCAAAGTGCTGGGATTACAGGCGTGAGCCACTGCCTTTTTTTAATTTTTTTCCCCTTCTGGTTGAATTTCAGCTCACAACAACCAACTTTTTTTTTGGGTCCAGACAGTTCTAGGGGCTTCACATATATTAAGCTATTTATTTTTCTTCACCCTGTAAGGCAGGTGCCATTAATACCTCCATCTCACCACTGGGGAAACAGAAGCATTCAGAGGTTAAGTTGTTCCATAGGGGAAGCAAGGCTCCAACCTAGGCTCCTCACCATGTCATTGTGCTGCCCCAGCAAGATTCAAATAATAAAACGGGAGATTTAAAAGGAGAAGTTAAGGACAGAAATAGTACCAGTGCCTTCGATCTTGGAATGGAATAGCCTGGTCTGACTGCTCCTGTTCCCAATGAAGAAATCAGAGTTCAAAGAGAGAAAGACAGGGATTGCCCAAGGTCTGGTGATTGGTGGAGCTGTCTGAGATCTGGTCATTGGTGGAGTTGCCCCTGGTTTGGTGATTGGTGGAGCTGTCTGAGGTCTGGTGATTGGTGGAGCTGTCTGAGGTCTGGTCATTTGTGGGGCTGTCTGAGGTATGATAGTTGGAGTTGTCTGAGGTCTGGTCATTGGTGGAGCTGTCTAATGTCTGGTCATTGGTGGAGTTGCCCCTGGTCTGGTCATTGGTGGAGCTGTCTGAGGTCCGGTCATTGGTGGAGTTGCTCCTGGTCTGGTGATTGGTGGAACTGTCTGAGGTCTGGTCATTGGTGGAGCTGTCTAAGGTCTGGTCATTGGTGGAGCTGTCTAAGGTCTGGTGATTGGTGGAGCTGTCTGAGGTCTGGGCATTGGTGGAGTTGCCCCAGGTCTGGTGGTTGGTGGAGCTGTCTGAGGTCTGGTGATTGGTGGAGCTGTCTGAGGTCTGGTCATTGGTGGAGTTGCCCTGGTCTGGTGATTGGTGGAGCTGTCTGAGGTCTGGTCATTGGTGGAGCTGTCTGAGGTCTGGTCATTGGTGGAGGTGTCTGAGGTCTGGGCATTGGTGGAGTTGCCCTAGGTCTGGTGATTGGTGGAATTGTCTGAGGTCTGGTCGTTGGTGGAGTTGCCCCAGGTCTGGTCATTGGTGGAGTTGCCCGAGGTCTGGTCATTAGTGGAGTTGCCATTCAGTTCTGGAGAAAGCAGTGGAAGGGCTAGGGCAGGAGGGATAGAGTCACAGCTGGGCATTACATGTCGCACAGGGATCTGTGCTGGGGATGGACTGAAGGTAAAGAGACTGGAAATGTAGAAACTGAGGAGGCTTGTGTAGTGACCCAGGCGGTAGCAGAGAAGGTCTGCACCGGGGCTGCAGATCTGAGGAAAAGGCAACTGGATGGCCATGTGAGAGAGGGATATTGATGGAAGAATCTATAGAATCAGATGACTGACTGGATGTGGTTGGTAGGAGAAATAGCAGGAAGCTAGAGGGGCATTTGTTTTTTCCAGGTCATAAGAGGCATACCCATGCATGTCCCATATTAGCCCCCGATCATCAAATATGATCTGTGCATCTGCTTATTCATTCAGTCTTCAGATCGCCTGTATTCTGGGCCCTGTCCTTGGTACTGAAGACGCAACTAAATCTTCATATATAGTCCAGAGGCACTCAACTCACAGAACAGCTCCCGACTACATGTCAGTCAAAGCTTTTCACCCTTTTCCTTAAATCCCTTCAATAGATTCCCATTGCACTTTGAATACATCCAAATCCCCCACTCTGGCCTCCAAGGTCTTCCATGATTTGGCTACTGCTCAGATCTCTGAGCTCATCTCCTCACTCACTAACACTCTCTGCATTGCTTATAACTTCAGCCACACTGGCCTCATTCTTCTCCTTGAAAATGCTAATCACAGCCTCACCTCAGGACTTGGTACACTTATTATTCTTTCCTGCTTGGAAGTCCCTTCCGCACCTCCATCCCCACCCGACCCTAATTCTCAGAAGCCTCAAATTCTTTCCTCTTCCGAGTTGCTTGTTCTGATGACAGTACCTGGTACAACCTTGCCCCTACTATGCTGTCACATCCTTTATTTTATATTTTTTCATAGCATTTGTTGCTACGGTCGTGCTATTTGTTTTTTGTCTTGTACCAGAATGTAATCTTCAAAAGGGCTGAGACAGGCCAGATGTGGTGGCTCATGCCTGTAATTGCAGCACTTTGGGAGGCTGAGGTGGGTGGATCACTTGAGGTCAGGAGTTCAAGACCAGCCTGGCCAACATGGAGAAACCCTGTCCTACTAAAAACATAAAAATTAGCTGGGAGTGGTGGTGGGCCCTGTAGTACCAGCTATTTGGGAGGCTGAGGCAGGAGGATCACTTGAACCTGGAAGGCGAAGGCTGCAGTGAGCCGAGATCATGCCACTGCACCCTAGCTTAGTTGACAGAGCAAGACTCTGTCTCAGAAAAAAGAAGGGTGTGGGGGGCACTGAGATCTTTTCTTTATGAGATGGAGTCTCGCTTTGTCACATAAGCTGGATGGAGTGCAGTGGCACGATCTCCTGCCTCAGTCTCCTGTGTAGCTGGGATTACAGGCATCCAACGCCACACTTGGCTAATTTTTGTATTTTTAGTAGAGACAGGGTTTTGCCATGTTGGCCAGGCTGGTCTTGAACTCCTGACCTCAAGTGATCCACCTGCCTCGGACTCCTAAAATTCTGGGATTACAGGCGTGAGCCACTGTGGCCCAGCCAGGCGGAGACCTTTTCAAACATGTTCTTGTTTGCATCTTAGAGCCTAGAAGTGTTGTTTGTATGAAGTGCAAATTGAAATATTTCTCGAATGATCGCGCCCATTGCACTTCAGCCTGGGCAACAAGAGCAAAAATCCATCTTAAAAAAAAAAAAAAAAAAAAAAAAGAGGCCAATGACAGTGTACCTGTCCATGGTCCTGAAACCCAGTTCTCAAGCCAGGATGGTTCTATTCAGCTTGGAATGCAGAATGGCTGAGTGACAGTCCTGGGTATTCTGAGAAAAGGGAAGACGCATTAACCTGACATAATAGGGTGCTGTAGCAGTGTAGGGAGGGTGGGAGAGACCAGGGAGGCCTTCCAGGAAAAGGTGACGTCTAAGTTGATATTGAAAGGGTCAGGGGGAAGTTTTCACGTCTAGAAAAGTGCCTGGTTTGGAGATGGAATTCACAGCATGCGATAAGGCCCCAGAAAGCAGCTAGGATAGTCCGGGCTAGGTGGCTCCCGCCTGTAATTCTCAGCACTTTGGGCGGCCAAGGTGGGTGAATCACCCGAATTTAGGAGTTCGAGATCAGCCTGACCAACATGGTGAAACCTCGTCTCTACTAAAAATACAAAAATTAACTGGGCATGATGGTGGACACCTGTAATCCCAGCTATTCGGGAGGCTGAGGAAGGAGAATCTCTTGAACTCGGGAGGCAGAGGTTGCAGTGAGCCGAGATCGCGCCATTGCACTCCAGCCTGGGCGACAAACAAAACCCCGTCTCAAACAAAATAAAGGAAGCAGCTAAGACAGAGGTCGACGCCAGTGTACCTGTCCATGGTCCTGAAACCCAGTTGTTCTCAAGCCAAGATGGTTCTATTCAGCTTGGAATGTAGGTGACTCTTGCCTACTGTGCTTTAAGAATTACAAGGCAGATGTAGTTGAGGGGGTGGGAGGAGAGTAAGAGAGCTGGATTGCAGAGATAGAAAGGGGGAAGGGAGGGAGAAAAAGAGAAAGGGAAAAGAAGGTTATTTTTGGAGAACCAGGGCTAATGCAAAATGGCCAGAAAGAAAAAGGAATGGCAAGAATGCCTTACTACAAAGAAAAAAGAAAAGAAAGCCTCTTCCTCAGTGGAAATATTTCTTTCCTTTCCATCAGACCCTGGTCCTGACTCTGCTATGGAGACCGTTATGTATTTATTTATTTTTGGAGACAGGGTCTCATTCTGTTGCCCAGGCTGGAGTGCAGTGGCACAATCTCAGCTCACTACTACCTTCAGCTCCTGGGTTCAGGTGATTCTCTTACCTCAGCCTCCTGAGTAGATGGGATTACAAGCACACACTATCACACCCAGCTAATTTTTCTTGTTTGTTGTTGTTGTTGTTGTTGTTGTTGTGGAGAGGGGGTTTCACCACATTGGCCAGGCTGGTCTTGAACTCCTGACCTTAAGTGATCTGCCCACATCAGCCTCCCAAAGTGCTGAGATTACAAGCATGAGCCACTACACCTGGTGGAATGTTATTTAGAGCTGTAACGTGAAGTTTGGGCCTTAAGTCTGGAGTTGGAGTGAACTCTGAAGCAGGTGTCATCAGCAGGAAGCAGATCACAGAGAGCCTGGAATGACAGGATGAATTCTTTCTCCTGTGGACAGTGAGGAGGAGCCAAGGAAGAGTTCTGAGCCTGGAGGGATAGAGTCTGCTTTCGGTTTCAGAAAGGGAGGTGAGGATTTTGGAACAATGGTACAGGCATAGAGAATAAGCCCTGAGCTGGGGCAAGGGACTTGGGGAAGAAAAAGGGGGCTTAGATTTTTGAGGAATTCAGGAAGTAAAACACATAATTTGATTGTCCTTCAGTGACCATTCCTGATGAAAAAGAAAGGGAGATGGAGGGGGGAGGGTGGAGAGAGAGAGAGAGGAAAAGAGAAGAATTAAGCTATCTCCCCTGCATTTGATTTAGGCACTGCAATGAGTATGGTTTCTGGGCCTCTTCAGTACTCCTTTCCTATAAACCTGATCATATTTCAAGACCAATCTCAGGTGCCTTTTCACCATGTAATGCTCTATAATTACCCCTTTTTTATTTTATTATTTTATTTATTTATTTTGAAATGTTGGTTCACTCTTTTCACCCAGGCTGGAGTGCGATGGCACAATCTCAGCTCACTGCAACCTCCACCTCCCAGGTTCAAGAAATTCTGCTGCCTCAGCTTCCTGGGTAGCTGGGATTACAGGCATGCACCACCATGCCCAGCTGATTGTGTATCCTTAGTAGAGACGGGGTTTCTCTTTGTTGATCAGGGTGGTCTCGAACTCTTGACCTTAGGCAATCTGCCCGCCTTGGCCTCCCAAAGTGCTGGGATTATAGGCGTGAACCACTGCACCCAGCTTTTTAAAATTTTTATTTTTTGAGATGAAGTCTCGCTCTGTCACCCAGATTGGAGTGCAGCAGCACAATCTCGGCTCACTGCAACCTCCACCTCCCGGGTTCAAACAATTCTCCTGCCTCAGCCTCCCAAGTAGCTGAGATTACAGGTGCCTGCTACCATGCCTGGCTCATTTTTGTATTTTTAGTAGAGACGGGGTTTCACCATGTTGGCCAGGCTGGTCTTGAACTCCTGACCTCAAGTGATCCACCTGCCTCAGCCTCCCAAAGTGCTGGGATTCCAGGCCTGAATGACCACGCCCAGCCTACAATCACTGTCTTACTGCGTCTCAACATTATGGAATACTAGAAGTTGAAAATGCTATGGAAGTTCAGAGCCAGGAAAAGTTAATTCTTGGAAGGGATAGAGGAATGGTGGAATTTCGAGTGAATGGGCTTTTTTAAGAAGTTCCAGCTGCATGGCCAGTATACTCATCCATTCAAACAGTATTGACTAGTTGCTGAATATGGTGCTAGTTGCTAAGAGAATAATGAAGAACAAGGTGGACTAGTTTCTAGCATCCTGGGGATCTAGCATCCCACTGGGGATGGAGGAGATGTCTAATAAAAAGTAACACATAATATAATGTTAGATGGTGCTATATGCTACTACATGCTACAAACATAAAAAAGCAGGTTAGGAGAGGTTTGTTTGTTTGTTTGTTTGTTTTTTAGAAGGAGTTTCACTCTTGTCGTGCAGGCTAGAGTGCAATGAATGTTGCGATCTTGGCTCACTGCAACCTCTGCCTCCTGGGTTCAAGCAATTCTCCTGTCTCAGCATCTTGAGTAGCTAGTATTACAGGCATGTACCGCCACACCTGGCTGATTTTGTATTTTTAGTAGAGACAAGGTTTTACCATGTTGGTCAGGCTGGTCTCAAACTCCTGACCTCAGGTGATCCACTTGCCTTGGCCTCCCAGAGCGCTGGGATTACAGGCATGAGCCACCACACCCGGCCAATCCAAGGTTTCAAAATGTTTTTCTCTCTTTGTCTTTCCCTCCTCAGCTCACTGCAACCTCTGCCTCCCAGGTTCAAGTGATTCTCCTGTATCAGCCTCCTGAGTATCTAGGATTACAAGCATACACCACCATGCCCAGCTAATTTTGTATTTTTATTAGAGACAGAGTTTTACCATATTGATCAGGCTGGTCTTGAACTCCTGACCTCAGGTGATCCGCCTGCCTCAGCCTTCCAAAGTTCTGGGATTACAAGTGTGAACCACCACATCCGGCCAATCCAAGGTTTTAAAATGTTTTTCTTTCTCTATCTCACCTTTAAAAATTTTTATGTTATTTATTTATTTATTTATTTTTTTGAGATAGAGTCTCACTCTGTCGTCCAAGCTGGAGTACAAGTGGTATCATCTTGGCCCACAGCAACCTCTGTCTCCCAGGTTCAAGCGATTCTCCTGCCTCAATCTCCTGAGTAACTGAGATTACAGGCACCTGCCACCACCCCCAGCTAACTTTTGTATTATTGGTAGAGACTGGGTTTCACCATGTTGGCCAGGCTGGTGTCGAACTCCTAACCTCAGGTGATCTGCCTGCCTTGGCCTCCCTAAGGGCTGGGATTATAGGTGTGAGCCACTGTGCTCGGCCTCACCTCATTTGAACATACTACACACATATTTTTTTGACTTTACCATTTGAAAGTAAATTGCAGACATGTTGATAGTTTTTTGTTGTTGTTGTTGTTGTTTTTTGAGACGGAGTTTCGCTCTTGTTACCCAGGCTGGAGTGCAATGGCGCGATCTCGGCTCACCGCAACCTCCGCCTCCTAGGCTCAGGCAATTCTCCTGTCTCAGCCTCCTAAGTAGCGGGGATTACAGGCACGCGCCACCACGCCCAGCTAGTTTTTTTTTTTTTTGTATTTTTTTAGTAGAGACAGGGTTTCACCATGTTGACCAGGATGGTCTCGATCTCTCGACCTCGTGATCCACCCGCCTCGGCCTCCCAAAGTGCTGGGATTACAGGCTTGAGCCACCGCGCCCGGCCCAATGTTGATAGTTTATCTCTAAAATTAAGTGTTAGTATGCATCCTTTAAGAATAAGGGTTGGGTGCTGTGGCCTCACTTTGGGAGGCCAAGGTGGGCAGATCACTTGAGCTTAGGAGTTAGAAACCAGGCTGGGCAACATAGCACAATCCCATCTCTCCAAAAAATACAAAAGTTAGCCTGGCATGGGGCGTGTACCTGTAGTCCCAGCTCCTCGGGAGAGTGAGGCGGGAGGATGACTTGAGCCCAGGAGGTGGAGGTTACCATGAGCTGAGATCGTGCCACTACACTCCATGCTGGACAACAGAGCCAGACTCTGTCTCTAAGTAAATAAATAGAAGACTAATGACATTCTTCTACATAACTACATTATCAGACCTAGAAATTGTGTAATTTCATAATATAATTTAATACTTTTTTTTTTTTAGATGGAGTTTCGCTCTTGTTACCCAGGCTGGAGTGCAATGGTGTGATCTTGGCTCACCACATCCTCCGTCTCCTGGGTTCAAGCAATTCTTCTGTCTCAGCCTCCTGAGTAGCTGGGATTACAGGCATGTCCCACCATGCCTGGCTAATTTTGTATTTTTAGTAGAGACTGGGTTTCTCTATGTTGGTCAGGCTGGTCTCGAACTTCCAATCCGACTGCCTTGACCTCCCAAAGGGCTGGGATTACAGGCGTGAGCCCCCGTGCCTGGCCAATTTAATACATTTTTAAACTGTCCTGGCTATTTCAAGAGTGTCTTTTATAACTCTTTCCCCAGAACCAGGATTCAATTTAGGTTCATGCATGACATTTAATTAATAAGTCTCTTTTTTTGGCCGGGCGCGGTGGCTCAAGCCTATAATCCCAGCACTTTGGGAGGCCGAGGCGGGTGGATCACGAGGTCGAGAGATCGAGACCATCCTGGTAAATATGGTGAAACCCTGTCTCTATTAAAAATACAAAAAATTAGCTGGGCATGGTGGCACGTGCCTGTAATCCCAGCTACTCAGGAGGCTGAGGCAGGAGAATTGCCTGAACCCAGGAGGCGGAGGTTGCGGTGAGCCGAGATCACGCCATTGCACTCCAGCCTGGGTAACAAGAGCGAAACTCCGTCTCAAAAAAATAAAAAAATAAAAAAATAAGTCTCTTTTTTTGCCAGGCACGGTAGCTCACTCTTGTAATCCCAATACTTTAGGAAGCCAAGCTGGGCGGATTATTTGAGGTCAGATGTTTGAGACCAGCCTGCCCAACGTGGTGAAACCTCATCTCTACTAAAAACACAAAAAAATTAGCTGGGTGTGGTGGTGCATGCCTGTAGTCCCAGCTACTCGGGAGGCTAAGGCAGGAGAATTGCTTGAACTCGGGAGGCAGAGGTTTCAGTGAGCCAAAATCATGCTACTGCACTGCAGCGTAAGCAACAGAGTAAGACTCCGTCTCAAGGAAAAAAAAAGAAAAAAAAAGTCTCTTTTAGTCTACACTAGTTCCACTATTTTTTTTTTTTACAACACTGACTTTTAAAATATATCTCATTATTAAAATATAAAAAGAAGCCAAGCACAGTGGTTCGATCCTGTAGTATCAGCTACTCTGGAGGCTGAGGTGGGAGGATCACTTTGAACCCAGGAGATGGAGGCTGCATTGAGCCATGATGGTGCCTGCACTCCAGCCTGGGCAACACAGTGAGAACTTGTCTCAAAAAAAATTATAAAATAAAATAAAATATAGAAAGAATAGTATAATGAAATTCATGGATCCTGGACTCAGTTTCAACAATTACCAACATATGGCAAATCTGTTTTTAGTCATCTTACCATGTCCTCTTCTGCATTTCACTGCATTATTTTAAAGCCAGTCTCAGACATCATTTTATTCACAGACATTTCAGTATATCCTGAGTTATAAGTAGTCTTTTATTTACTATAACCACAATGCCATGATCAAGCCCAAGCAAATAAGAATAATTATTTAATATTATGTCATTTCTAGTTAATGCTCGATCTTCCCCATTGGCCTAGTAGACGCCTTTTTGTGGTTCATTTGTTGCAAATCCAGATCCAAGTTCCACATGTACATTGAGTTGATAGATCTCTGAAGCCTCTTTCAATCTAAAACAGTCCCTTTCCTATTTTTTTCTCACTTTTTTTTTTTTTTTAGAAATTTGGATTTTTGTTGTGTGGAATTCCCACATTGCAATTTTTCAATGACATCCCTGTTTTGGTTTAATATGTTCATCCATTTCAGTGTTTTCTTTTCTTTTCTTTCTTTTTTTTTTTTTTGAGATGAAGTTCTGCTCTTGTCACCCAGGCTAGAGTGCAGTGGTGCAATCTCAGCTCACTGCAACCTCCGCCTTCCATGTTCAAGGATTCTCCTGCCTCAACCTCCTAAGTAGCTGAGATTACAGGTGCCTGCCATCACATCAGGCTAATTTTTGTATTTTTAGTTGAGACAGGCTTTCACCATGTTGGCCAGGCTGGTCTCGAATTCCTGACCTCAGGTGATCTGCCCACCTTGGCCTCCCAAAGTGCTGGGATTACAGGCGTGAGCCACTGCCCCAGCCTTTTCTGAAACAGAGTCTCGCTCTGTTGCCCAGGCTGGAATGCAGTGCCATGATCTCGATTCACTGCAGCCTCTGCCTCCCAGGTTCAAGCGATTCTCCTGCCTCAGCCTCCTGAGTAGCTGGGATTACAGGTATGTGCCAGCACATACTAATTTTTGTATTTTTACTAGAGATGGGATTTTGCCATGTTGGCCAGACGAGTTTCCAACTTCTAACCTTAGGTGATCCACCCGCCTCAGCCTCCCAGAGTAGTGACATTACAGGCATGAGCCACCGCACCCCGCCTGTTCCTGTGTTTTCTTGTAAGCCAAGATCTAAAAGAAGCTTAGCTGGATGAAGGTCTGATTTTTTTTTTTTTTTTTTTTTTTTTTTTTGCAAGAACACTTTATAGATAGGTGGTGCTATTCACATCCTGCTGTATCTATTGCATCAGGAGACACAGAATGTCTGATTGTTTCTCTTTTTGAGGTATGAGAGTTGATCACTGATTCGAGTGTCATTAGCTTGGTCCATGTCATCATTTTTCTGAAGACTGAGGGATAGGGTATCCTGGTGAATGTCTTGAATCTTGGATTTATTTTTTAAATTTTATTTTTATTTTTGAGAGCGTTTCACTCTGTTGCCCAGGCTGGAGTGCAATGGTGCAGTCTCGGCTCACCACAACCACCTTCTCCTGGGTTCAAGCAATTTTCCTGCCTCAGCCTCCTGAGTAGCTGGGATTACAGGCTCCTACCATCACACCTGGCTAGTTTTTGTATTTTTAGTAGAGACAGGGTTTCACCATGTTGGTCAGGCTGATCTCGAACTCCTGACCTCAGGTGATCCCACTGCCTCAGCCTCCCAAAGTGCTGGGATTACAGTAGTGAGCCACCGTGCCCGGCCCAATGCTGCCTCTTTATTGCCACTTTTCCTGATTCAGGACCCAATCGAATTTCCATATTGTGTCTCCCTAGTCTCCTTTCATCGTTTTTTAATGTGTGGAGAATGCCATGTGAGCTTTTCATTTTTTATGTAGCTCTGCAGCCTTTTTTTCATTTTCAGTCTTTCATGTTGATGTTTTTGAAGAGTGCAGGCAGTTGAGCTGTAGAGCATCCCACTGTCCTCATGAGTGGATTCAGGTTACACATTCTCAGCAGGAACAGGACATAAAGGAGGCAGTGGCTCGCTCAGCTCTCTTCTCCAGAGGCCCATGACATGGGTCTGCCCTGTTGCAGGTGATGTTAACTTCGATCGCCTGGTTATGGTGGTGGCTGCCAGGTTCTCTCACCGTAAAGGAAACTTTTTATCTCTGTAATAATTAATAGCTCTTCTGTGGGGAGATTCTGTCATTCAGCAATGGAGCATCCCCTCGTGACTCTTGCCTGAATCTAACGTTACTACTAGGATTGCAGAGTGGTGTTTTCTTCTAACGCTATTATTCCACCTACATGGATAAATTGGTGTGCTACTGAAAAGAACTTTCTCTTTTTTCTTATTTTAAATATATGTCAGTGTGGACTCATGTATTTTATTTTGTTTTTAATTTAGTTTTTTGTTTTGTTTTGTTTTGTTTTGTTTTTGAGATAGAGTCTGGCTCTGTTGCCCAGGCTGGAGTACAGTGGCATGATCTTGGCTCACTGCAACCTCCGCCTCCTGGGTTCAAGTGACTCTCGTGCCTCAGCCTCCTGAGTAGCTGGGATTACAGGCACACAGCACCATGCCTGGCTAATTTTTGTATTTTTAGTAGAGACAGGGTTTCACCATGTTGGCCAGGCTGGTCTCAAACTCCTGACCTGAAGTGATCCGCCCACCTTGGCCTTCCAAAGTGCTGGGATTACAGGCGTGAGCCACCGTGCCCAGCCTAATTTAATTTAGGTTTTTGACGCAGTTTTGCTTTGTCACGAACGTTGGAGTGCATATGATTGCATGTGGGCTATGCAGTCATAGCTCACTGCAGCCTTGAACTCCTAGGCTCAAGCAATCCTCCCTCCTGAGTCTCCCAAGTAGCTAAGACAACAGGAACTAATTATTTTTTGTAGAGATGAGGTCTCACTATGTGATCCAGGCTGATCCCAAACTCCTGGACTCTAGTGAACTGCCCACCTCAGCCTCCCAAAGTGCTGGGATTACAGGTGTGTTCCACCATGCTTAGCCTCCGTTATTTTTCAATGACAAATCATGCTGCAATCAATCAGCCTGTGCATATGTAGTTTCCCATCATGGGAGGGATATCCTCAGGTTAAATTCCTGGAAGCGGGATTGCTGGGTTAAAGGATAGATCCGTGTGTGATTTTGTTAGATGCGCCGAAATCCCCTCTCCCATGGCGGCACCGTTTTGCATTCCCCCCAGCAATGTAGAAGAACGTCCATTCTCTCAGCCTCCGCAAACGAGTGTGCTGTGAAGCTTTTAAACTTTGACTGCCTGGTTGATAAGAAGTGGTATCTCATCATATTTTTTTCATCTGTGTTTCTCAAATTTTGAGTGAGGGATAGATACTTTTTTAAACAGGATCGTAAAAGGTCACTCTCTCCCTGCCTCCTTCCCTCCCTCCCTCCCTCCCTCCCTCCCTCCCTCCTTTCCTTTCTTTCTTCTTTCCTTTCTTCTTTCCTTCCTTCCCTTTTTTAAACAGAGAGATCATAAAACCTCCTTTCTTCCTTTCTACTTTTTTTTTTTTTTTTTAAGACGGAGTTTCACTCTTGTTACCCAGGCTGGAGTGCAATGGTGCGATCTCCGCTCACCGCAACCTCCACCTCCTGGGTTCAGGCAATTCTCCTGCCTCAGCCTCCTGAATAGCTGGGATTACAGGCACGCGCCACCATGCCCAGCTAATTTTTTGTATTTTTAGTAGAGACTGGGTTTCACCATGTTGACCAGGATGGTCTCGATCTCTTGACCGTGTGATCCACCCGCCTCGGCCTCCCAAAGTGCTGAGATTACAGGCTTGAGCCACCGCGCCTGGCCCCTTCTACTTTTTAAAATAGAGAGATCATAAAACCAACCTCCCTCTCTCCCTCCCTCCCAGAGTTTTGCTCTTGTTGCCCAGGCTGGAGTGCAGTGGCATGATCGTGACTCACTGCAATCTCTGCCTCTCGGGTTCAAGCGATCCTCCTGCCTTAGCCTCCTAAGTAGCTGGGATTACAGGTGTGTGGCATTGTACCCAGCTAATTTTTGCATTTTTAATAGAGACAGGGTTTCACCATGGTGGCCAGACTGGTCTCGAACCCATGGCTTCAAGCGATCCTTTCACCGACACCTTCGGCCTCCCAAAGTGCTAGGATTATAGGCATGAGCCACTGCGCCCGGCCCATAGAAAGTCTTTCTACAGAGGCAACAAGTGAGGAGAGAGCTAAGTGACAGAGACAGACATGGGAAAATCTGGGGGAAGGGCATTTCAGGTAGAAGGAATGGCAAGACCAAAGGCCCTGAGGCAGAAGTGAGCTTGAGGAGTTGAAGGAAGAGCAAGAAATTTAGGTGTTCTAGGCTGATTGTGATGGCTCACGCTTGTAATCCCAGCACTTTGGGAGGCCAAGGTGGAAGAATTGCTTGAGCCCAGGAGTTTGAGACCAGCCTGGGGCAACATGGGGAGATCCTCTCTTAAGTTAGCCAGGCATGGTGGTGTATGCCTGTTGTCTCAGCTACTCATGAGGCTGAGGTGTGAGGATCACCTGAGCTAGGGAGGCGGAAGCTGCAGTGAGCTATGATTGCACCAGTGCACTCCTGCCTGGACAACAGAACAAGACCTGTCTCAAAAAATAATAATAATAATAAGGTAAAGAAAATTAGGTGGTCTAAGCAGAAGAAACAAGGAGAAACTGATCAGAGATGGTATAGGCAGGGACCGGATCACGTATGCATTATTACAGTCTAAGAGGTTAGCCAAGTCTTCTGCAAAGAGCCAAATAATAAATACCTTCAGCTTTCCTGGCTGCCTGGTCTCTCTTGCAACTGCTCAGCTTTGTGTTTGTAGCACAAAAGCAGTCATAGGCAATATGTGAGCAAATGGGTGTGGCTGTGTTCCAGTATCATTTATAGAAACCAAAATTTGAAATTCATGTACTTTAAAAAGTACATGTACTTACATCTGTAAGACCAGGCACAGTGGCTCATGTCTGTAATCCCAGCACTCTGGGGGACAAGGTGGGCAGATCACCTGAGGTCAGGAGTTCAAGACCAGCCTGGGCAACATGGCAAAATCCTGTCTCTGGAAAAAATACAGAAAATTAGCTGGGCGTGGTGGTGTGCACCTGTAGTCCCAGGTACTGCAGCAGCTGAGGTGGGAGGATCTCTTGAGCCTGGGAGATGAAGACTGCAGTGGGCCATGATTGCCCCCAGTGCTCTCCAGCCTGGGCAACAAAGCAAGACCCGGTCTCAAAAACAAAACAAGACAAAAAAGTTGTGAGGATTACACACCTGTAATCCTAGCACTTTGGGAGGCCAAGGTGGGCAGATCACTTGAGGTCAGGAGTTTGAGACCAGCCCGGTCAACATGGTGAAGCCCTGTCTCTACTAAAAATACAAAAAATAGCTGGGCATACTGGTAGGTGCCTGTAATTCCAGCCACTCAGGAGGCTGAGGCAAGAGAATCACTTGAACCTGGGAGGCAGAGGTTGCAGTGAGCCGAGATTGCGCCACTGCACTCCAGCCTGGGTGACAGAGCAAGGCTCTATCTCAAAAAAAAAGAAAAAAAGAAAACCAAAAAAAGAGAAAAACCAAAATTGAGATGTAATTCACCTACTATACATTTCATAAAATTCAGTGATTTTTAGTACATTCACAAGGTTGTACAACCATCTCCATTAGCTAATTTCACAACATTTTCATTATTCTCAAAAGAAACCTCACATACCTTAGCAGCCAGACACAATTTCCCCCTCCATCCTATTCCCTGGCAACCACGAATCTACTTTCTGTGTCTGTGGATTTGCCTATTCTGGACATTGCATATAAATGGAATCACACAATATGTGGTATTTCGCATCTGGCTTCTTTTCCTTAGCTTGCTTTCTAGGTTCATCCCTATGGTAGCATGAATCAGTACACCGTTCCCTTTTTTGGCTGAATAGTATTCCTTTCTATGGATATACCACATTTTGTTTATCCAGTCATCGGCTGATGGACATTTGGGCTGTTTCCGCTTTTTGGCTATTATGCATAACGCTGTTACAAACATCCGTGTACAAGTTTTTGTGTGAACATATGTTTCCGCTTCTCTTGGGTACATACCTAGGAGTGGAATTGCTGGGTCATATGATAATTCTATCTTTAACTTTTTGAGGCGCTGCCAAATGAAATTCATAGACTTCTTATGTGCCACAAAATACCAGTCTTGTTTTGATTTTTAAAATCATTTACTTATGTGAAAGCCATTCTTAGCTGGTGGGCCACACAGAATGAGGGGGTGAGCTGGGTTTCATCCATAAACCATGGTTTGCCGACCCCCTGGTGTAGACAATGGAAGGACTCTGGGCTTATTCTATGTGTGTTGCACACAGAATGTTTATTTGTAAGATTCTAGGGGAAGAGGCTGGTAGTGATTAGTTAGATACATTTAAGGCAGGGAACTTAGTAGCCTCCTCAAGCCACTCTTGGCATAGTTACTGTTTAAAGGAAATTTCATCTTGAGAAAATGATAATCGCCTCTTAGAAATTCTCAGATCGGACCTCTCCTCTGCACACTGCCCATATGCTCTATTTCCTCAATTGTAAATGGCGTTAAAAATGTACCTCCTTCAAAGAGGTGTTGTGAAGTTTGAATGAATTTATATATATACAACACCGAGAACAGTGCCTGGCACAGACCAAGACCTATATAAGTCGTTGCTATTATTATTGCTATTGTTGCAATTATTATCCACACAGCCTCAGCTCAGGCCTCATCCTCCTCCCCCTGGAATATGTCTCCTTCCAGTCTGTTTCCAGCACCAACCAGCCCTCAGAGGTTCTTCTAACAAAGATCTGGCCCTGTCCTTCCTCTTCTACAAACTTTGTGTAGCTCCCTAGTATCCTTAGTGCCGGGCTCCTGGGCCCGGCATTCGAGGCTCATCATGGCTCTACCTTTCCCTTTCTCTAACCTCATTTCTTGTGGCTACAGCTCATGTTACAGCTACATGGGTGGACCAGCTCCATGTCACCCCCCTCCCCACCAAACCTTTGCCCCTACTGTTTACTCTGCCAGTGTACTCTTATTCTTCCCTGGGCCTCATCCTTTAAGACTTGAACAGGCTGGGCACGGTGACTCACGCCTGTAATCCCAGCACTTTGGGAGGCCGAGGAGGGCAGATCACCTGAGGTCAGCAGTTCGAGACCAGCCTGGCCAGCATGGTGAAACCCTATCTCTACCAAAAATACAAAAAAGTAGCCAGGTGCAGTAGCGGGCGCCTATAATCCCAGCTACTTGGGAGGCTGAGGCAGGAGAATCACTTGGACCTGGGAGGTTGGAGATTGCGCTGAGTCAAGATTGGGCTACTGCACTCCAGCCTGGGCCACAGGGTGAGGCTGTCTCAAAAAGAAAGAAAGACTTGAACAAAGGAATCTTTTCTTCATTTATCTTGCCCCTGCCCCAGGTGGGTTTGGCGCCCCTTCCAGACTCCCACAGAGTTCCGTGCTACTTCCTTGTAGCACGTATCACTTTACATGTGACTTGATCAGTGTTTCTATTTTCCTTCTCCAATTCCATTGTGAGTTCCTGGATGGTAGATTTAGGGGGAAGAGGGAGGTGGTTGTTGATTCATCTCTGGGCTCCCTGCACTCAGCCAAGGCCCAGCACACAAGGGGCTTCAGGAAGGTAGTCCAGGACAGAATGGGGAGGAGGGGAAGGCAGTGAGGTGGGGCTGGGGCTGGAAAAAGGGGCCCACTTCTAATGGATGAGGGCACCCCCTCTGCTCCCCCTAGGCCTCTCCTTGGTGGTGGGCTTGGTTCTTTACATCTCCAGCATCAACGACGAGGTCATGAACAGGCCCAGCAGCTCTGAGCAGTATTTTCATTATCGCTACGGGTGGTCTTTTGCCTTCGCCGCTTCCTCCTTCCTACTCAAAGAGGTGACTTCCGTGGGACCTAGACTCTAGCGTTCTGAATGGAGAGAGGTCTTGGGGGCCTGGTTCCTGAGTCCAGGAAGAAAGAGAGGCTGGAGATGTAGACTCTGGCGTCAGAGGGAGGTGGTAGCTGAGGGTCTAACCCGTGGGTCCTGAAGGAAGAGGGGGTCTGAGAGCTCCAACTTTTGGGATCCTTGGGGAGGAGGGGTCTGGAGACTGAGACTCCTGGGTCTTGAGGGAGGGGCTATCCTGAGGGCTTGGACTCCTGAGGTCCTGGGGAAGGAGAGGGCTGGAGCCCTGATCCTAGGTCCTGGGATAGGAAGGGGCTTGGGGTGGGGACTCTGAGTCCTGCAGTTAGGGGAGACCAGTTGGGGTCCCGGGATGCGCGAGGGGCGCCCCTGGGACTCTGACCTTGCCTTGCCGCAGGGGGCCGGCGTGATGTCCGTGTACCTGTTCACCAAGCGCTACGCGGAGGAGGAGATGTACCGCCCACACCCCGCCTTCTACCGTCCGCGTCTCAGCGACTGCTCAGACTACTCGGGCCAGTTCCTGCAGCCCGAGGCGTGGCGCCGCGGCCGGAGCCCCTCCGACATCTCCAGCGACGTGTCCATCCAAATGACGCAGAACTACCCTCCCGCCATCAAGTACCCGGACCACCTGCACATCTCCACCTCGCCCTGCTGAGGTCCGCCCCTCGGAGCTCCCCTGCCTCCTCCTCCTCCTCCTCCTCCTCCTCCTCGGGGGTCTCCCGGCAAGGCAGCCCCGCTTCCCTCCTCGGGACTCTTGGCTCCCACCCGAGGGAGGCTTTGCCAGCTTTAGGCCACGCCCTCTCCCCAGTGGCTCCGCCCACACCCTCCCTCATTTCAATGGCCGCGCCCCTTTTTCCTCATCTCTCCTTTTCATTGGTCCCTCTCACTAGCAAATGACTCCTACCTCTTCATTTCCCCGCCCCTTTCTCTTAAGGCCCGCCCCTTTCTTCTGACTCCTCCTCTCTAAGAAAATTAGCTCCTCCCTCGTTCTCCACGTGTTCTGCGCTGGGAGCAGCCCGCGGCTGTGCAGGCGCCCAGCTCCCCGGAGCCCCAACCTCCGACCTCACCGCAGGGGCCCTGGGTTGGGAAGCAGGTTCGGGCAGCCGCCAGGAATGCTGACCATCTTCTTCTCCCTTCTGCCTCGGGCTTCCTTTTTCCCTACCTAATCTCACCTCCTGACCTGCTGGGTCCCCGGGTGCAGCGGGAGGACCGGCTTGCTCCACCCACAGCCGCGGGATGGGATGGGGAAGGGGGCTGGAAGCCACGAGTACGGTTAACCTGGACCCTGGCCCTTCCCTTCCCGCCTCCTCTGCTTCCCTGGGAGGTCCCATTCGTTCTCACCGGCTGGGCTCTTTTCTGCTTCCTGAAGGTTACCTGCCTTTTAGGGGGCTCTTGTCTAAAGGATCTTCTTGTTTTCTCAGCTATCCTTGGCTGCTTTTTCGTCTTCCTCCTTCTTTAACTCTTTCTCTCCTTTCCTCCCTCCACCCGCTCGTCCCAAGCTCCTGAGTGCATCCAGCCGTAGGCACACGCCAGGCGGCCAGAATGGGGACCCTAGGGTGGAGGGAATAACCCCCGCGCCATCTCCACACCTGTGCCCGCCTCTCCCCCCTCGAGGCCCCGTCGAGGGAGGGAGGGGCAGTAGCGGGGGTCGACGCCCCCCCAAACCTCTAAGTCTTCCATTTTCTGGCTCTTCACCTCATCGATGTCCCTCTTCCCCCCTCAGAACCCCAACTCTGGCCTCTTTCAAGGGCCCATCCGCCCCGTTGGACAGATTTTGGGGGGAGAGGAGGTCACCAGGAACTCGCCCACCCCCTCTTCTTAGGGAAAGAGGGGCAAGGTAGCACAGTGCTGTACACGGAACCAGAATGGCCCCCGGGGTGGGGGGGAGGGGGGCAGGGGAGGGACGGGGGCTTTTAGTTTGCATCTTGGGTGGGAGGGGGGAGGAGGGGACCCGCCACAGTTAACCTGACTTTACGCAGCGATTTTTAACGAGGCTGGGGGGAGGGGGGCACTGGGGGTGGCGACAGGGTGGGGCGGGGGGCCTGGCTCTGTTATTTACCGTGTATCATATGTAAATATCGACAGAAACTTCAATAAACTTTATTTCAAACACGTCTCCGCCTGCCCAGAGGGAAGGGATTGGATACAGGGGGCTTAGCCTAGGTCTCTGCTTCTAGGGTTGCAGGCCTAACGTGCTGCAGAATAAGGTTAGATGGGTCGTTGCTAAAGACTTCATCATCATCATCATTATCGATGGCAGCGCTTTATACTTCAGCCCGTGTAAAGCATGCAGGACGGTTAATGACACCGGTCAGGATCAATAAACACTTTCTCTTGGTATTACTATGACCATGTAGACTACTGTTACTATGACTCGCCTTCCTTTGACATTCATTGCTGCTTTTAACTTTCTTCCTAAGCCTGCACGTTCAATTTATTGGCCTCATTTTGCATATAGGTCCAGAGAAATGAAAAGATGTAACCAAGAGCACACAGGTGGGAATTGGCAGAGTCATTTGCTAAAACCAAGCTTGGGCTGGGCATGGTGGCTCACACCTGCAATCCCAGCACTTCGGGAGGCCGAGGCGGGCAGATCATTTGAGGTCAGGAGTTCGAGACCAGCCTGGCGAAACATGGCAAAACCCCATCTCTACTAAAAATACAAAAAATTATCGGCGCTGTGGCTCACGCCTGTAATCCCAGCTACTCGGGAGGCTGAAGCAGAGAATCGCTTCAACTTGGGAGGCAGAGGCTGCAGTGAGCTGAGATCACGCCACTGTACTTTAGCCTGGGTGACAGAGTGAGACTCCATTTCAAAATAATAATAATAATAATAATAATAATAATAAAACCAAGTTTATCTGGTTCCAAAGCTTGGGAGTTCTCCTGCTTGCACCAGGCAGTGGTGGGCTTTCTCGGTGCTTGGCTCTGTCCCTCTGTTGAGAAATGACGGTTACCGTTTACTGCACACCTACCTGAGCCAGACGCCTTCCTTCCTTAAGTGATCTCATTAGACATTCACAGCAGCTCTGTACAGCAGCTCTGTATCACCCCATTTTTTGCAGGTGAAGAAGGCAGGCTCAGAAAGTAGGCACCACAATCTGCAGTCTCACCCACTATACTGAGAGACTGAGAACAGCCTAAATGTTTGATAAGCTCATTCTTGGAGCGTATTGTAAAGGAAGCACTGTGCCAGATCCTCCCTTCTTTGCCTTGTCTTGATTTGGCCTCTTAAGGATCCACCAGAACAACTTTTGCAACTACAATCACAACTGTTAACAGCCACAGCCACATTTATCAGGTCATCGTTAGGGGCTCAGATGCTGCACTAAACACTTCTTCTTCTTTTTTTTTTTTTTAATACAGTGAAGTTCTCCCTATATTTCCCAGGTTGGTCTTGAACTCCTGGTCTCAAGAGCTCCTGCTACCTCAGCCTCCCAAAGTGCAAGAATTACAGGCAAGAGCTACCCTACCAGGCCAGCACTAAGCAATTTTGATTATTAGCTCACTGAATCCTTCCAACCATCCTGTGAATCAGATATTCCAATTAGCTCCATTTTATAGATAATGAAACCGAGGCTCAGGAAAGTGAGGCCATCCAGCTGGTAAGATGAGGAGAATTCATGCCTGGTCTGTCTGACCTCAGAGTCCACACTCTTCGATGCTCTAATTTACTGCTATGGATTTGGTGCAAACTCATTCTGTGACCTTGAGCAAATCTTTGAATCTCTGGAGCTTCAGTTTCTTTTTCTGTAAAAATAATAATAAAGATTAAAAAATACCAAGAGCAGTGATTGGTTTAGAAGGATTCCAAATCCCTCTGGAATAAGGAGGTGGGTGGGGGTAAGTTAGCGGGAAAGAGTTCTGAATCAGCAGAACTGGACTCCCGGAGGGAAATATTCTGAGTCATTTTCAATGATTTCACAAATTTCTGGAGGTCATGCTTAAGATACGGGACTGCAAATAATGTCTCAGGTTCGTTGTCAAAACTAAGTGATTCGTAGTGCCTGCTTGGAGCCCAGTATTAGAAGGATTCTGAACATCTGCTCAGTAGGAAAGAATGTCGCCATCGATTGGTGCTGTCTGCCGCGCTGCTCAATTGGTGCTGTCTGCCTTGCCTGCAGGATGGGCTGTGGTGACGCACATGCTAGATATTTGCTAACACTATAGGGACGTTAATCCAAAATCCTAAGGTTTGTGTTCTTTTTAAAAAATCAAGCTAGTTCTTTTGTTTATGGAACTTTGAACGTGGAATGCAACCCCACAGTTCAAGATTGGTGAGTTTTTTGTTTCGTTTTAAAGAAATGCCGTGAAAAGTTCCACCTTTATCCAAAGTAAGTCAGGATGTCCTAACCTTCTGAAATCCTCCTCTCCCTGAGGCATGGCATTATTAGTTTTTAATGTATAATTTCAGGAATACTCTATGCATATTCAAGCGTATTTGCATGTGTTTAAATCCACATACAGATGAGTATGTGGTATACACATTTTTTTATTTTATACATTTATCATGTAATGTACATAGTTCTGTTCCTTCCAGGTTCACATGAGAATGCATGATGGAGCTCGTTAGGTATGTTATATAACTCTACCTTACTGTTTTCCAAGGCTGCTTAATAACAATTGTTTGCATAAATTAATTGCATAATTTATTGAGTGCTTACAGGCCAGCCTCTTTGTGTTTCAGTCCTAAGCACTTTACAGTCTATAACCCCAGGAGGTTTGGTACCCTTAGTATCATTCTCACTTTATAAATGAGATCCCTAGACACAGAGAGGTTAATTAGCTTTCTCCTGGTCACACAGCTATTAAGTGGTCAAGCTAAAATTTGAATCCTGGGAGTCTCCTCTGTCTACAACACTCATCCTCTAAGCGGTATATGTGTGTGTGTGTGTGTGTGTGTGTGTGTGTGTGTGTGTGTGTGTGTTTGAAACGGATCTCTCTCTGTTGCAGTGGTACTATCTCAGCTTACTGCAATCTCCACCTCCTCAGTAGCTGGTATTACAGGCATGTGCCACCATGCCCAGCTAATTTTTGTATTTTTAGTAGAGGTGGGGTTCTGCCATGTTGGCCAGACTGGTCTTCAACTTCTGACCTCCTTGGCCTCCCAAAGTGCTGGGATTACAGGCATGGGCCACTGCGCCTGGCCCTCTGTGTATATAGAAGCCACCTGGTTCCATCTATTTATCAATGACCTATGTCTCCCTGAGCTCAAACTGCTGAGCTCAAGCAATCCACTGGCCTGAGCTTCCCAAAGTGCTGGGATCGCAGGCATGAACCACCACGCTGGGTTCTAGTCACTCTTTTTGTTTGTTTGTTTGTTTGTTTTTGTTTTTTTGAGACGGAGTTTCACTCTTGTTACCCAGGCTGGAGTGCAATGGCACGATCTCGGCTCACCGCAACCTCCGCCTCCTGGGTTCAGGCAATTCTCCTGCCTCAGCCTCCTGAGTAGCTGGGATTACAGGCACGCGCCACCATGCCCAGCTAATTTTTTGTATTTTTAGTAGAGACGGGGTTTCACCATGTTGACCAGGATGGTCTCGATCTCTTGACCTCGTGATCCACCCACCTCGGCCTCCCAAAGTGCTGGGATTACAGGCTTGAGCCACCGTGCCTGGCCCACAATAAACTCATTTTAATTATGAATGTATATATTTATTCTTAATTTTTAAATATTTTTCTGTTTTTTAATTTAAAAATTTTTTACCAAGGACACATTTATTTATTTATTTATTTATTTATTTGAGATGGAGTTTAACTCTTGTCACCCAGGCTGGAGTGCAATGGTGAGTTCTCTGCCCACTGCAACATCTGCCTCCCAGGTTCAAGTGAGTCTCCTGCCTCAGCCTCCTGAGTAGCTGGGATTACAGGCATGCACCACCACACCCAGCTGATTTTTGTATTTTTAGTAGAGATGGGATTTCGCCATGTTGGCCAGGTTGGTCCCAAACTCCTGACCTCAGGTGATCTGCCTGCCTTGGCCTCCCAAAGTGCTGGGCTTACAGGAGTGAGTCACCATGCGTGGCTCCTAAAGTTAATAGTCATGATTTAAAAGTTTCAGCATCAGAGAAGGGTAAAGAGAAAGCAGCTTTTGGCTGGGCATGGTGGCTCACATCTGTAATCCTCGCACTTTGAGAGGCCAAGGCAGAGTTTGAGACCAGCCTGGCCAGCAGGGTGAAAACCCATGACATAGTTAGTCTCTACTAAAAACACAAAATTAGCCCGGTGGAGTGGTGCATGCCTGTAATCCCAGCTGCTTGGGAGGCTGAGGCAGGAGAACTGCTTGAACCCTGGGAGGCGGAGCTTACAATGAGCTGAGGTCCAGCCTGGATAACAGGAGTGAAACTCCATCTCAAATAAATAAATAAATAAAAAATAGCTTTCTCCTCACTCTTCACAATTTCAGCCTCATTTCCCAGAGGGAGTGATTGGTACACTTTCTTACTTTTTTTTTTTTTTTTTTTCGCTCTTGTTACCCAGGCTGGAGTGCAATGGCGCGATCTCGGCTCACCGCAACCTCCGCCTCCTGGGTTCAGGCAATTCTGCTGCCTCAGCCTCCTGAGTAGCTGGGATTACAGGCACGCGCCACCATGCCCAGCTAATTTTTTGTATTTTTAGTAGAGACGGGGTTTCACCATGTTGACCAGGATGGTCTCGATCTCTTGACCTGTGATCCACCCACCTCTGCCTCCCAAAGTGCTGGGATTACAGGCTTGAGCCACCGCGCCCAGCCTGGTACACTTTCTTACTTTCTTCTTCTAGGCCAGTGGTTCTCACCCGGAAGTCATTTTGCCCCCAGGTTACATTTGGTAATGTCCAGGGATATTATTGGATGTCACAACTCAGGGCTGGCGGGGAGTGAGGTGCTATGGGAGCCTAGCAAGACGCTGGAACGCAGCCTGCAATGCATGGGACGGCCACCTCTGGCAAAGCAGCAGCTTGTCTCTGACATGACTAGTGCCACCATCATTGAGAAAGCCTGTACCAGACTTCCATCTAGAAATCAATAAACAGAAATATCTTCATTAAGATAGTTCCTTTTTTCTTTTTTACCTTTATTTTTATGGACACAAATGAGATCTTCCTAAATTGATTCATAAGCTGTGATTCTTTGTACAATTTTTTATTTTGAGACAGGGTCTCTCTCTCTGTCACTTGGGCTGGATGGAGTACAGTGGCACAACCTTGGCTCACTGCAGCCTCAACCTCCTGAGCTCAAGCCATCCTTTTACCTCAGCTTCCTGAGGAGCTGAGACTACACTCCTGCTTCATTTTTTAAAAATTATTTTCTGGTCGGGCGTGGTGGCTCATGCCTGTAATCCTAGCACTTTGGGAGGCTGAGGCGGGTGGATCACCTGAGGTCAGGAGTTCGAGATCAGCTTGGCCAACATAGTGAAACCACCGTCTTTACTAAAAATACAAAAAAATTAGCCAGGCGTAGTGGTGGATGCTTGTAATCTCAGCTACTCAGGAGCCTGAGGCAGGAGAATCACTTGAACCCCGGAGGCAGAGGTGGTGAGCCAAGATCATGTTACTACACTCCAGACTGGGCAATAAGAGTGAAACTCCGTCTCAAAAAATATATATATATATTTTGTGTGTAACTGGGGATCTCACTACGCTGCCCAGGCTGAACTTCCTGAAGTGCTGGGATTACAGGCCTGAACCACCGCACTCTGCCAGCTGTGATCATCTGCAGGCGATTAGGGACCTCTTTGAGAATCAGATAAAAGCTACGGACCCCCAGAAAAAGTACTCATAGAAAATTTGGTACATAATTTCAGGGGCTTCCTGACATCCCAGTAGCTCGGCCAGAATTCCCTGGATGTGTGATTTTGAATCACAGTCTCCGGCAACAGAGAGATCACTAACTGCATCGCCTCTTCTTCTACAGATGAGAGAATGAGAGAAGGAAGGTGCAGAGCGAACTGAGGTTTGGCTCCGGGTTCCTCGGGGCGGCAAAGGAGAGCGCAGATTGGAACTCAGGCCACCTGGCTCCCCAGCGTTGGAATATTTCCACTTCACCCTGAATGAGGACGTTTTAGAAACGCTGATCGACTCTTCCTGGTACAGCAGGAAGACAAGCCACCACCACTCTGTTCCTCTTGAGAAAACACAAAGGCCCCAGCTGTTGTTGATGAGAAACACTCGAGCACCTGGGAAAAACCACACACTCAGGATCTGAGGCAGGGAGACGGGTTGGTTAGGGACAGGAGGTTGGAACTGGCTGTGGAGGGGATAGAGACCCTAGAATATGTCTGATTCCCTGACTCGTTCGTTCGTTCGTTCATTCATTCATTCATTCCTTCAGCTTCCCTGGACTGAGGACTCCTGTCCACCAGGGCTGAGCTGGGATCTGGGGGGACACAAGTAAATCAGACCCGTGCCTGTCCTTGAACAGCTCCTGTACCAGTGCGGAGAAGACAATCTCAGTGTAGCTTGCCGTGGCTTAAGGGAGCTAGTGCAGGGCAGGTTGGAAGCACTGATGTAGACCCTGATGCGGGCTTGGGAGGTTAGGGAAGGCTTCCTGGAGGAAGGAGTGTGTAAGTTGAATCTCAAGGAGCCGGGGATAGAGCCAGGTGCAGTGGCTTATGTCTCTAATCCTAGCACTTTGGGGAGGCTGAGGTGGGCAGATTGAGCTCAGGAGTTTGAGATGAGCCTGGGCAACCTGATGAGACCCTGTCTCTACCAAAAATACAAAAAAAAAAAAAAAAAAAAAAAAAGCCAGGTTTGGTGGTACGCACCTGTGGTCTCAGATACTGAAGAGGCTGAGGTGGGGGGATGGCTTGAGCCTGGGAAGTCAAGGCTGCAGTGAGCCAAGATTGTGTCACTGCACTCCAGTCTGGGTGACACAGCAAGACCCTATCTCAGAAAGAAAAAAAAAAAAAAATGGATAGAGGGTTTGCCATATGGCTGAGAGACGGAAGGGGGTTTCGTGCAAGGAAACCACCCAGGAAACCCTCAGAACAGGAAGGAGCTGGGAATGGTAGGGAAGACGCCGGAAGGAGCTGGGATTGCTGGGGAAGACACCTTCAGTCCGCAGGAGGCGGCAATGGGGGCGGTTTACGATGAGGCTGGTGCTCTCGGCAAAAGTACCTAGGAGGTAAGGAGCTTCGATTTGCTCCCAAGGGCAATAGGGGGACGTGGGAGAATTTTATTATTATTTTTTGTGTTTTTGGAGACAGAGTCTTGCTCTGTTGCCCAGGCTGGAATACAGCGGCACAATCTCAGCTCCCTGAAACCTCTCCCTCCCAGATTCAAGCGATTCTTCTGCCTTAGCCTCCCACGGAACTGGGATTATGGGTGCACACCACCATGCTCAGCTAATTTTTGTATTTTTAGTAGAAACGAGCGTTTCGCCATGTTGGCCAGGCTGGTCTCTTAAGTCGTGACCTCAAGTGATCCACCTGCCTCGGCCTCCCAAAGTGCTGGAATTACAGGCGTGAGCCACCATGCCTGGCGAGCTCTGGGGTCTTACGAGGCTGAAGTTAAGATGTCAGCTGACTGTGTCCTTTGCTGGGGGTTTGGCTAGGGAGAGAGCTACTTCCACGCTCCCACGGGTTGAGCCGAATTAATTTCCTCGTGGTTGTTTGACTGAGGTCTCTGTTTTCTAATTAGAAGGTGCCACTCGCTCTCAGGTCTTTGCCACAACGAGGCAATTTGCTTCCTCAAGGTTCACAGGAGAATCTCCTTTGCTTTGGTTCTTTCTTACCACCTGATCCTTTTCTAAGAGATCACCTGATTAGGTCACACCCACCGGGGGTAATTTCTTTTTTAATTAAGTTAACTGATTCGGGACCTTAATATAGCTACAGAATCCCTATACCTTGCCATATAATGTCATGTAATCATGGGAACAGCATCACCTCCTAGTGACAGGTCTCGTCCACACTCAAGGGAAGGAGATTCTCTCAGGTGTGCACACCAGGGGGTGGAAATCTTGGAGATCATTCTAGAATTCTGCCTACCACAATTGGAAGTGAGGATCGAGGACTTCCTCGAGGGGAGGGACTAGCGAACCTATCTCTAACCCTGCAGGCTCTAGGTCTTGGCTTATGTGAAATGAACATATGAGCAAATGTATAAATGTGATCTTTCAAAAGACCACAACCTGCTTCTTCGGTGACTCCCCTTCTGAAGGGGGCTTCCGCAGCTGAAGGTGTGATCCGTCTTTCAAAATGAAGTCAAGAGATGCTGTCTCATTCCTCAAAGGGGTACACATATGACCCACACATTCACTGCTAGGTATGTGCCCAAGAGATATGAAAACATATGTACACATAAACTTGCACACACATGTTCACGGTAGCATTATCCATAGTAGCCAAAATGTAGAAAAACCCCAAATGTTCATGGGTACGTGAATGGAGAAATAAAATGTGGTATCTCCATCTATACTATGGAATATTCTGCCATGAAATGGAATGAAGTACTGACTCATGGATGAACCTAGAAGGCATCATACCACAATTAGCCTGAAAGCAGCCGGACACAAAGAACAATACGTTGTATGATTCAATTTCTATGAAATGTCTAGAATAGGAAAATCTATCCAGACAGGAAGTACATTAGTGATTGCCTAGTGCTGGGGTGGGTGCTTAGATTGGGGGTGATGGCTAAGGAGTACGTGGTATCTTCTTGGACTAACGAAAACGTTCTAAAATTGATCCAAAGCTGATGATTGCACAGCTCTATACAGTTAAAAACCATTCAGTTGTACACTTTAAGTGGGTGAATTTCATGATATGCGAGTTCGATCTCAATAAAGCTGTGAGAAAAAGAGAGATACTCCTTAGTTGTTGAAATAAATCATGATGTAATCATGCATCACTTAGTGTCACAAAATTACCAATAGAAGAACTAACACATGAGGAAGAAAGGGAGGAAAAGTGAGGGCTAGTTAATTTATCTGTTAGAGAAAAATATCTATTAAATAATGTGTAATTTTGATACATCCAAAAGAAACTTATTATTTAGGGATGTCAAGGCAAGCAAGAGAAGAAACAGCTAAGAATGTTAATAGACTTTTCCAATAAGAAACAGGATTTGAGGTGAAACAGGCTAAATTATTTTTATCATAATCCCTGCGTACCCTTTGATTCTTCTCTTTCTTTTTAAACCATGAGCCTATGTTGATTTGACTGGGAAATATATTTTCTTTTCTTTTTTTTTAGACGGAGTTTCACTCTTGTTACCCAGGCTGGAGTGCAATGGCGCGATCTCGGCTCACCGCAACCTCCGCCTCCTGGGTTCAAGCAATTCTCCTGCCTCAGCCTCCTGAGTAGCTGGGATTACAGGCACACGCCACCATGCCCAGCTAATTTTTTTTTGTATTTTTAGTAGAGACGGGGTTTCACCATGTTGACCAGGATGGTCTCGATCTCTCGACCTCGTGATCCACCCGCCTCGGCCTCCCAAAGTGCTGGGATTACAGGCTTGAGCCACCGCGCCCGGCCAATATATTTTCATTTAAAATAAAGACGTTCCCCTCAGTTGCTAATTCGTATAATTTCACAGTTCTCAACCAGGGGTGATTTTGTTCCCCAAGGGACATTGAGCGATGTTTGAAGACATTTTTGGTTGTCCCAAAATGCTATTTTTAGGGTGCTATTTGGAGGTGCTGTTGGCATCTAGTGGATAGAGGCGAGGAGTACTGCTCAGCATTCTACAATGCACAGGACAGCCTCCACCACAAAAAATTATCCAGCCCAAATGTCGACAGTGTTGAGGCTGGGAAACTCTGACTTTTAAAAATCATCTTCGTAGTTTCATCAGTGCCGTTATACCGACACAGGATCTGGAATCTGACGTCCTGACCGATTGCCTCCAAAACAACTTACCTCTCAGTCTCAGTCTTCACATCTTTAAAATGGGGGCTGCTAACAGAACCCACTTCTTCTGTAGGTGGAGCCAATACCCTCAGGCTCCTTGGAGTCTGTAATATTAAATGTCCAGGTTTTATCGGTTCTCATAGCTGTTGACTGATGTATTCTTCCCCCTGCCCCACCCCACCAACCCAGCAAAAGAGCAGAAAATAAACAACTATTCCTGAAACGAATGAATTCCAGGCCCCTTCCCTTGGGGGCTGTGTTTCTTTGCTTCTAAACCAGGAGTGTTGGAATGCATCTCTAAACTTTCCCCCATGGGGCAGGGTGAGAATTAAGTGAAATGACCTAAGAAATTTCCGTAGAAATGTGAGATGCCATACCGCCCCTCCCAAAGAAGAGACCAGCAGGAGCCAACACCAGGTAAATAGATGTAGGGAACACAGGTGATTGCTGTTTGTGCCAGCCCCCTGGAGGGAGAGTAAAGGTGTGCTGGCTTAAATGACTATGAGTGTCACCTATTCTTGGCCGCCCTCCAGCTCGATAACCCCTAATGTCTCAGAGCCTCAGGTTACTCATCAGTAACTTGGGAACATGGATGCCCACACTGCAAAGATTCTGTAGGAAGTCCGTGAGAGAGTCAAAGTGAAGCCCGCAAACTGCCTCCCACCAGCCATGGCTAGTTCTTAGCTTTTGATAACATTCCTATCAGAATCCGGTCTTGGGAAAACTGCTTGCTTGGAGCCACGTGCAAGGCCCCTTCCCATCCCTGTTCTCACTCAGTTGGAGGCGGCTTCCGTCGCCTTCATAACGAAGAGCAACTGAGTTGAGAGAAGTGCTGTGTCCAAGGTCACACGATGCCTAGGGGGCATCCGTGAAATGCGGACCCAAGACCAAACTTCCAGATCCTCATCTCAGACTCTTCCACCCCCACAACCTACTAGCGAGTTACAGAAGGACAGGTCCCTGCTTCTCAAAACTGTTGCGTAGACCCTACCCAATTCCAGACGGGTTTCTTTAAGACATATTTGCACCCAGGCTTTTCACATTCTGCTCTCTTTCCGGGCCCCCAGCCCCATCTGCCGGGGGAGGGCATCTAACTCTACCCCTTCTTCCCCAACAGGTTTGAACTAGGGGAGGGAAGGGAGATGAGAAAAGAAACAAATGTTGGTGAAAGTCAAAGGCTTGCTAACGTTGTAAGTTTAATATTGTTTTATTTGCGGGGGGGGGGTGGTGGTGGTGAGGAATCTTTGCCCTTGCCATTTGGAGGAGGAGCCGTGGGAAGACCCCAGGGAGTTGCGCTTTCCCTTGGATTTTGGGAAAGGGGAGCATTCCTGGGGTCCTTTTGAAAAGGCCCTCCCCTCATTTCCGGCCGCCGCTGCCAGCCTTGGCTGGGCGCCTGGATCCTGTTGCTATGACGACAGGAAGAGGCGGTGGCGGCGGCAAGCGATGCTGAAGAGAGATGGAGGCTAGTGGGGGTGGGGGTGGTGGCATTGGAATGGGGGAGGGGGAAGGGACGGGGCTGGGGACGCGGGCGGGGGCGGGGGCGGGGGTCCCCCATCTCTGACCTCCGCGGGGCACCTCGGCCTGACCCCTCTCCCGCTATTTTTTCCGGGCTTCCTTCGGGCGCCTCCCCAGTCTCCGTGTCTGCCTCTGTTTCTCTGGGTCGGTCTCTCTTCCTGTGTCAGTCCCTCTCCGTCTGTCTCTCTCTGGGTGTCCCTCTTCTTTTCCTGCACCTGCCTTTCTTTCCCCAGGTGCCTTCTGCCACCCAGACCCTTCCACCCTCCATTTCTTTCATTTACTATCCTGCTCCCCCGCTCCCTCTCTGTACCTCTTTCTCTCTTTAAAGCTTCCTTCTCTCTACCAAGACCTTGCCCCCGTCCCCACTTTCTCTCCCTCCCGGCTCTCCATTCCCTTCCCTCTCCCCTCACCATCCTCGCAGTCTCTCTCTCTCTGTCTGTCTCTCCCCATCTGTCCCTCCTCCCCCCTCTCTGGATGACTCTCTCCCTCTCCCTTCTTTCCTTCTGTTTCCCAGATCCTGACCCCCCCCTTACCCCAGCCCTCCCTCCCCCCCTCCCCCCAGCCCCTGGGTTTCTCTCTTTGGGTCTCAGTCCCTGTCCCCTTCTCTCTCTGGATATTTCTCTGTGTGTGTCTCTCCAACTTCCTTCTGCTCCCAGCCGCTACCTCCCCCAAATTTCTCCCTCCCCCATTTCTGTTTCGCGGTCTCTGGGTCTCTCTCTTTCCGTTTCTCCTCGTCTCTCTCTGTCTCTCTCCCTCCCTCTCTGGATCTCTGTCTCTCTCTTCTTCTCTGGCTTCCTTTTGCCACTCGACCCTGCCCCCCTCTTTCCCTTCCCCCATCCATCTCCTCTCCCAGGCTCCCCCATCCCTCAGCAGCTCCCCTCCCCCTCCCTCCCTACTCCCTCCCTCTCGTCCTCCAGCTCCGCACTTTACCCAGCGACACGAGAACCAAATTGTCTCCTCACCTTTTTTTTAAATATATATATATATATATATCCCGACCCTCACTCCCTTGGGGCCCAGGCTCAGAGCTGCCCCTCAGCCCCCGCCTGGCCTCAGCACCCCCATTCCCCATACGCCTCCTCATCTCCACCCCCCCCAACCAGGTCGGACGCCTGGGTCCCTCACTGCTGGGGGAGGGGGAAGCAGCGAGAATTGGGAGCTAAAAGGGCTTTTCTGGGGGGGGGTGCCAACGGGGGGAGCTTGAAGTCCCCTCCCCCCAGCATCGGAGAGTTGACCTATCGTTAACAGAGGTGAGACAGATCTTTTTATTAATCGGAGGTGGGTGGAAGTAGAATTAATGTTCTGTGCCCCCCCAATTCTGGAGACAAGAGCTGGTCCCCTTCAGAAGGAGAAAGGACAGTGACCCCCTCAGATCCGGAAGCTTTAGAATTGGGGGTCCCCTGTTCTCTTCTCCCTTGCAGCTGCTGAGCAATGGACTAAAGGAAGAGTCCCTAAAACCAGATTGCCCCCCAAATTGACAAAATGGAAAGCTCTTCAAAGCTTTTTTTTTTTTTTTTTTGGACGGAGGGAGAATTTCCCTCCTTTCCCTCGTCTTCCCTTCCCCTCTTATCCCAGGTTGTTAGGGGCCTGGGTCACAGGCTTAGCCCCACTGAACCGCAGAGATCTATTAGGACAGGGCAGGTGGCTGTGCTGGTGGTGAGGGGCACCAATTCGGGAGAACAGGCCAAGAGGTCAAGAAGAGGAAATTCAGCCTGTGGACAGGGAGGCGAGGACCGGCCCGCGCCGAGGCTGGGAGGCTGGGGGATGCCGGGTCCAGCGGGCTGCTGAACTGTGGCCTGAGGAAGGGCTGTGTGTGGGCAGACGAGAGTTGAGGTGGGGGAGGGAACACAACGTGTGGGGCACTAGGCCCAGTTGCCATGGAGACACCCCCCATAGACAACCTCTTTCCACAGCCCCTCCTGGGAGCAGCCCCAGTCTGAGGCCAGCTGCTGAGGGGCAGTGGAGACGGGGAAGCCACCAGGAGGCCAAGGTCACCCCGTACTGGGACCTAGCTGCTGCTGCTTTTTTTTTTTTTTTTTTTTTTTTTTTTTTTTTTTTTGCTTTTTCTTTTTTTAATTCCCCCTTTCTCCGAGGTTTCCAGGCTCTTAACTATAGTGGGTTTGGGGGAAGAAGTTGAGGAAGCAGTGGTGGAAACAAGTAAGGAATACACACCCCGAGGCCAGCTGGGGTGAGGGGGATGGACAGGGCTGGGGCGTGGTGGTCGGGGAGAATGTGGAGGAGAGAAATGAAAGAACCATGGGGCAGCGGGTGCAGAGTGGGAAAGTATTCCTCATTTAAAAGAGAGTTGTAGTCCTGTGGATCACAGTTTTCAGAGGGACGCAGTCTCTTGGGGGGCTCTTTCTGCATGCGGAGGAAGGCGAGGGGCCACCGTGTGTGTTCCTGTATAGGTGACATCGCAGAGGGGAGTACTGGGGGGCGTTCCCAAGGAGGGAAGCCAGGGGGGCCCTGCAGAGGAGGTTTTCCTGGGCAGAGGAGAGGCTGGGAGCTGTAGCGGTGGAGCAGGAGGAAGTGAGTCAAGGGAATTGCACATGATGGGAGAGAAGTTGGGGAGGATGCCTCCTCGTACGTTGAGGAGAGAGTGGGTTTCGAAGTGAGTCGGAGGGGTCTGGAGTTGGGGGAGCCTGTGTGCTGAAGAGGTCATGTAATGATGAAGGGTGACGAGGAGGGATTTAGAGGCAGTGGGAGATGCTGTGAGGGCAGAGGGGCCCGTGGGTGCCAGCTGGGCAGAGTGGACGTACTGTGTGCTCCCTGCTGTGGGAGTCCAGGGCAGAGATCGGAACGCTCCTGAATGGAGAGAAATCTGGGGTCTGGAGGAAGCCATTCCTTCAAGTAGAAAATGCCGTGGGACTCATGGAGGAAATTTTTCTTAATGGAGGAGAGAACGATGGTTATGATATGAGTTCGTTTAAGTTGTAGTGGGGGGAAGATTCGGAAGACTCTTCTAAGCAAGAGAGAGAGAGTGGAGTTTTTCCTGGAGTAAAGACATAGTATGGGATGGGGGGGGTGAATGGATGTGGGGAGACACTGAGGGTTGTGAGAGGGAGTGGGTTGGAGATAGGGGGCATCTTGCAAACCAGTGGGTCCGGCGTTGGGTGCATGAGAATTCCCCCGGGAGCGTTTAAAAACTTAGACGCTCAGGCCACACTGCAGCCCAGTGATGTCGGACTTTCTCAGGTGGGGCGCGAACATCCGAGTCTGTAAAGGTTCTCGGGCGATTTCAAGGTGTGCCAGAGGCTGCCGAGGCGGGAAGGGGCTTCCAGGCAGTGGAGACTGACTGAGGGTGTCTGCTCACTCTGAGTTGCACCAACTGTGAGGGACAGGCAACTGGGATTTTCTTTTTTTTTTTTTCCTCTCCTTCTGCTTTTAAGTTTTCCTTTTTAGTCAAAGACTTTCTTTTTCCTAAGCAGAGGAAATTGCAGGGGACCATTAGGAGTGACTGAATGACAGAACCCAGAGCGGACGTTATTCTCATGGAGGTGGTGCTGCTGGGGCTTCTCGAGTTGTGGAGACGCTCAGGGGGAAGAAGTCGGGGAGACAGGAAGGGGTTCTGGCAGGTGGAGAGGTGGGCCTTGCAGGGGAAGAGTGGGGAGAACCGGTGGGGGCCGAATGGTGATGGGGTGGGGGTCTCTAAGGAAGGAAGAACGTGACAGGGGCTCCTGGGGAGGAGGAGGCCTGGGGCTTGGCGTCGTGGGGTGGCTTCCCAAAGCGATCAGGACCGTGGAGCTCACCCAGGAGGAGCCAGCGGGGGCTGGGGGCGAGGGCTGTGGGTGTGAGAGGTGGTGGGGACATCTCCGAGTGGGGTTAATGGGATGGATGACTTTGTTGGGCAGAAGACGAAAGTGGAGAGGTTTTTTTTTTTTTTTTTTTTTTTTTTTTTTTTAATTCGAGAAAGGAAAGCAGTGGAGACCCGAGTGGAAGGAGTTTCTGGAGCTGAGGCAGGGATTTTAGGGGGGGCGGGGACTGGGGGAGGTACCTGTGCCTTCTTCTCCTCTAATTCGACATCTCGCTCCTTGCCCTCCACCAGCCGCCGACCATGGCCGTGCTCTGACCCCCTCCCCAGCCGCAGCCTCCTCGCCGCCCCCTCCCCCGCCCCGCCGGCCCCCGGCCCCCCGCTTCTGCCTGCGCTGTGACCCCCCCCAGCCGCCGGCACGGCCCCGCCCCCGCTGCCCCGGTGGTGGCCCACGGCCCCCCGGCTGCCCGTGGTCAAACTGGAGTCGCTGAAGCGCTGGAACGAAGAGCGGGGCCTCTGGTGCGAGAAGGGGGTGCAGGTGCTGCTGACGACGGTGGGCGCCTTCGCCGCCTTCGGCCTCATGACCATCGCCATCAGCACCGACTACTGGCTCTACACGCGCGCGCTCATCTGCAACACCACCAACCTCACGGCCGGCGGCGACGACGGGACCCCCCACCGCGGGGGCGGGGGCGCCTCCGAGAAGAAGGACCCGGGCGGCCTCACGCACTCGGGGCTCTGGAGGATCTGCTGCCTGGAAGGTAGGGTGCGGGCGGCCCTGCCCGCAGCCCCCGCCGCTCCCCTCCCGGAGACCCGGAGCCTCCCGGGGCTGCCTCTCCCTGATCCTGGGGCCCCCATGGGCACCCTTCCTCCTCTGAGGGGCTTCTGCGCCTTCGCGTTAGCGCCCCGCCGTCTCTCCTTTCCGCCCCACTCCTCCCTGCGGAATTCCTCTGCCGGGTCGCCCTGCCTCTCCGCTAACCCCTTCCTCTGTCTTTCCCCGGTCCCTGTCTCCTGCCGTGCGGTCACACCCCTCCCTTCTTCCCTCCCTCCAGCACCTGGGGCTCCTCCTGTTTCGTTTCCTCCAGCTGCCCCGTGCCTTTTCTCCTCCCCGCCCCCTTTTTTCAAGACAAGGTCTCATTCTGTCGCCCAGGCTGGGGTACAGTGGCACAGTCACAGCTCACTGCAGCCTCCACCCCCTGGGCTCAAGCCATCCTCCCACCTCTGCCTCCTGAGTAGCTGGGACCACAGGCGTGAGCCACTGTGCCCGGCTAATTTTTTTCATTATGTGTAGAGATGAGGTCTCCCTGGGTTGCCCAGGCTGGCCTTCAGCTCCTTGGCTCAAGAGAGCCTCCTGCCTCAGCCTCCAAAGTGCTGGGATGCACCCGGCAGCCTCTTTTTCCCTCTCCCCTCAGTTCATCTTGACCTGCTCCTCCATCCCACCTGCCCCTGCGTTTCCTCTGCCCGGTGCCCCATGGCGACTTCTCTCTCGCGACATTCCACCCCAGTCCCCTGAATTCCCCTGCTTCTCCCGCCCCATCCATGGCCCAGTCTCCAGGGCTCCGTCTCTTTCCCCTTCTCTTTGGCTGCTGCTCTCCTATAGCTTCCTGCCTTATTTCACTGTCACTTATGACCTGCTCTCCTTCCTGCCTGTGATTCTCCTCCTGTAGATCTTCCTCTCCCCGTCAGGCCCTTCCGCTGTCTCTCCCACCAGGATGCCCTCCAAGCTCCTACCCTGATCCTTTCCTCCTTTTCCCTTTTTTTTTTTTTTAAAGACGGAGTTTCACCATGTTGGTCAGGCTGGTCTTGAACTCCCGACCTCAGGTGATCCGCCCGCCTTGGCCTCCAAAGTGCTTGGATTACAGGCGTGAGTCACCACCCCCGGCTGTTCCTCCTTTTCCTTAGTGGGCTCCACTTCCTTTTCTTCTGCTCGTGCCTTGGCTCTGATACTCTCCTGACTCCATGCCTCCTAGTGACTTTAAGGCTCCTGGCTCCTGACCCTGCTCCCTCCTGGAATCTCTGCCTTGGTTCTTTTCCTGTTTGTCCAGTTCTCCCTCTCGCAGCTTCTCCTCTAGCTCGGCTCCCTGGCTCTTGACTCGTCCTCTTCACCAAGACTCTCGCCCTCTCCTGCACCCCAACCCCTTCTCTCTCCCACTCTTAGCATCAGTATTTCTTTCCTGAGTGTCATGGAGTTGCAGGGCTGGGAAGCAGGAGTCCTGGGTACCAGTCCTGCTGCGTATCTGCCCCCCCCCACCACCGTGTGACCGCTATCTTCCCCCTGCACCCCAGCCTCACAGCCCTTGCCTGCAACATGAAGGAGTGGAACCGGCCGTCCTGATGCCCCCTTTGACCAAAAGATTGAAATCTCTTGCTTCTCTTTTTCACCACCCTCTGTTTCTTCTGTCCCTTCTTCCTCTGTTTTGCTGAGTGCTCATGACAAGCCAGGAATGTTATTTAACCCTATGAGGTGGGGACCACTTCCCTGTTGAGGATGGGTAAACTGAGGCTCAGAGAGGTGAAGCCACTTGTCCAAGGTCACCCAGCTGAGAAAAGGGCAGAGCCAAGAGCAGAGCTCCAATCCCATGGATGGGATCCGCAGATGTGCTCTGCCTAGTGTACAAAGTGTTTAAAACTGAAAGCAAAATCTGAATCCATTGCCAACAGTTAAAAATAGGGAGGCTTCCCATTGTAGTTCCAATTTCCGGCTTCTTCTGAGCGATCGGAAGATCTAATGCAAGCCTGCGTTCTACCCTGACCACGACAGGCCGGATCTGAGCAGCAGCTGGGGGCCTCCATTTCCCCCACAGTCACCTCCATCCACTCCATTGCCTCCCATTCCTCCCGCGGCTCTCGTGATGCTATTTTCCTCTTCTGTGGAAGTTTGAGTTCATGTCCATTCACGGGCCTGACCAAGGACCAGGCACAGAGCCAAGTGTGAGGGCTCACATCATGAAACCCCTAGGATAACGCGTGGCAGCATTCATTCATTTATTCATTCAACATCCCATTTGTATTGAGTTTATACTATGTGCCAAGGGTTGTTCTGGATTCTGGGGCTGCAGCAGTGGAAAACAGAGAAAAACCCCTCTCCTTATATATCTTATATTCTAGAGGGAGAGACAGATAATAATGGAGGTAAATCAAGTCAACATTTAGGATGTTAGGTAGAACTGAGTGCTCAGGAGGAAAAGGAGTGGAGGCATGGGAGGTGTCAGGGTTCCCCCTGGAAGTAGATAAGGAATCTAGGGAAAGCTCCCCTGAGCAGGTGACATTTGAATGCACATCTGAAGGAAGTGAGAGGTGGAGGCTGTGGCTATCTGGAGGAAAGTGCTTCAGACTGTAGGAATAGCAGGTGCAGAGTCCCTGAGGTGGGAGGGAGAGTGCCTGTGTGTTGACCGAGCCAGTGGGAGGTCAGTGTGACCGGGGCAGAGTGGGTGAGCGGAACGCAGCAGCAGGAGGTACAACAGTCGTAGGGGTAACAGGATCCCCATCCCATAGGTTCTGTATTATTATTATTATTGTTATTATTATTATCATTATTTGAGACAGAGTCTCACTCTGTAGACCAAGCTGTAGCGCAGTGGCACGATCTTGGCTCACTGCAACCTCTGCCTTGGGGCTCAAGCGATTCTCGTGCCTCAGCCTCCCGAGTAGCTGGGACTACAGGTACGTGCCACCACACCCAGATAATTTTTTCAATTTTAGTAGAGACGAGGTTTTACTATGTTGCCCGGGGTGGTCTGGAACTCCTGGGCTCAGGCGATCTGCCCGCCTCAGCCTCCCAAAGTGCTGGGATTACAGGTGTGAGCCACCATGCCCGGCCTTTTAAAAAATTATTTTATTATTATTATTTTTTTGAGGCGGAGTTTCGCTTGTTACCCAGGCTGGAGTGCAATGGAGCGATCTCGGCTCACCGCAACCTCCGCCTCCTGGGTTCAGGCAATTCTCCTACCTCAGCCTCCTCAGTAGCTGGGATCACAGGCACGCGCCACCATGCCCAGCTAATTTTTTGTATTTTTAGTAGAGACGGGGTTTCACCTCGTTGACCAGGATGGTCTCGATCTCTTGACCTCGTGATCCACCCACCTCGGCCTCCCAAAGTGCTGGGATTACAGGCTTCAGCCACCGTGCCCGGCCTTATTTATTTATTTATTTATTTATTTATTTAGAGGCAGAGTCTTGCTTTGTCACCCAGGCTGGAGTTCAATGGCATAATCTCAGCTCACTGCAACCTCGGTCTCCCGGGTTGAAGCAATTCTCATACCTCAGCCTCCCGAGGTGTTGGAATCACAGGTGTGCTCCACCATGCCCAGTTAATTTTTGTTAATTTTTTTTTATTAGAGATGGAATTTCACCGTGTTGGCCAGGATGGTCTCGAATTTCTGACCATCAGTGATTGGCCCGCCTAGGCCTCCCAAACTGCTGGGATTACTGGTACTTGGCCCGGTTCTGTTTTTTGTTCATTTGTTTTTTTGTTTTAGTTAGGGTTTTGCTCTGTCACCCAGGCTGGAGTGCAGTGGGAAGATCGTAGCTCACTGCAGCCTTGAACTCCTGAACCCAAGCCTCCCTCTTGGGTTCAGCATCCCAAATAGCTGGAACTACAAGCACATGCCACTATTTTTTGTAGACACAGGGTCTCACTGTATTGCCCACGCTGGTCTCAAACTCCTGGCCTCAAGCAATCCTCCTGCCTCAGCCTCCCGATGTGTTGAGATTATAGGTGTGAGCCCCTGTGCCCGGACTCACAGCTTCCTATACATCCCAGAAAGCACTTTGCTTTATATTCAGAGATGGGAGCCATTGAAAGTTCTTGAGCAGAGAAGTCACAAGAACCTTACAATCTTCTTACAAAAAAGAAGACTTACGTTTTTGCAGGATGGCTCTTTCTGCTGTGTTGACAAATGACTGCGGGGAAGGCAAATGAGACAACAAGAGGCTCATCGAGGGTGGGGGCAGTCGCGTTTGGGAAGTTGTTTGAATTTTTAGTATATTCTGGAGCTACTGTGGGCAGGAATTGCTGGTGGAGCAGTTGTAGGATATGAGAGAGAAGAGCCAGGGGTGTCTCCAAAGCAGGGATTTTCCACTGCAGCATGGTTGATATTTTGGGGTGGATAATTCCATGCGGAGGGGGCCGCCCGATCCATTGTAGGATGCTGGGCAGCAGCCTTGATCTCTGCCCACTAGATGCCAGCAACACCCTTCCCAGTCGTGACAAGCAAAATTGTAAATTGTCTCTAAACACTGTTGACCGTCCCCTGGGAGATAAGATCACCCCTAGGTGAGAATCACCACTTTAAGGCTTTGGCCTGAACTCCTGAGAACAGGCAAGCCATTCATAAGATGGAACAGCAGCTATTTTGTTTCTTTTCTTTTCTTTTCTTTTCTTTTTTTTTTTTTTTTTTTTGAGACGGAGTTTCGCTCTTGTTGCCCAGGCTGGAGTGCAATGGCACGATCTCAGCTCACCGCAACCTCCGCCTCCTGGGTTCAGGCAATTCTCCTGCCTCAGCCTCCTGAGTGGCTGGGACTACAGGCACGCACCACCATGCCCAGCTAGTTTTTTGTATTTTTAGTAGAGACGGGGTTTCACCATGTTGGCCAGGATGGTCTCGATCTCTTGACCTCATGATCCACCCGCCTCGGCCTCCCAAAGGGCTGGGATTACAGGCTTGAGCCACCGCGCCCGGCTGTTTCTTTTATTTTCTCTTACCAAGTTTGTTGTGAAGAAGAGGGATCACGGGCTCTGTTCTGGACATGTGAAATGTATGATACCTGTTAACAGATAACATCTAGGAGGGAGGTCAGCACAGTGAAAGGACTGCAAAGTGCCATATAGGAAAGATTTTAGGCTCTGTGGAGCAGACAGTCTCTATCACAACCACTCATGGAAACAACCAAGACAGTATGTAAGGAACTGAGCGTGGCTGTGTTCCAATGAGACTTCATTTACGGACACTAAAATTGGAATTTCGGCTGACGTCCTTTTCAGCCTCAGCCCACCTGCACCCAGGTGAATAAACAGCCCTGTTGCTCACACAAAGCCTGTCTGTGGGGGGTCTCTTCATTCAAAGCGCTCATTTTAACATTTGGGGCCATTTTCAAAAGAAAAAAATTTTTTGAATTTCACCTAGCGCAGTGGCTCATACCTGTAATCCCAGCATTTTGGGAGGCAGAGGCAGGTGGATCACTTGAGGTCAGGAGCTCGAGACCAGCATAACCAACATGGTGAAACCCCATCTCTACTAAAAATACAAAAATTAACTGGGCGTGGTGGTGGGTGCCTGTAGTTCCAGCTACTCAGGAGCCTGAGGCAGGAGAATTGCTTAAACCCAGGAGGCGGAGGGTGCAGTGAGTCAAGATCACATCACTGCACCCCAACCTGGGTGACAGAGAGATTCCGTCTAAGAAAAAAAAAAAAATCGAATTCCATGTCATTTTCATGTGCCATAAAATCATCTTCCTCTTGGATACTTTCTCAATCATTAGAAACACATAAAACCCATTCTTAGCTGGATTTGGCTTGTGAGCTGGTTTGCTGACCATTGGTGCAAGTTGTTAGAGATATGATATATGAGGCCAGAGGCCGGGCTGGAGATATCAGTTTGAGGGGCATCACCATACAGATGGATTAGATGAGGGAGTCACTTGGAGGAGAGACAGCCGGGTGCAGTGACTCACACTTCTAAGCCCAGCTCTTTGGGACCCCAAGGCGGGAAGACTGCTTGAGCCCAGGAGTTCGAGACCAGCCTGGGCAAAATAGAGAGACCCTGTCTCCATAAGGTCTAATTTAAAAATTAGCTAGGAGTGCAACTGCGTGCCTGTGATCCCAGCTGCTCAGGAGGCTGAGGTGGGAGGATTGCTTAGACCCAGGAAGTTGAGGCTGCAGTGAGCCGTGGTTATGCCACTGCACCGGAACACAGCCCGGTGCCTGGGCAGCAGGGCAAGATCCCATCTCAAAAACAAACAAAAATACAGAAGAGACAAGAGCAAAGAATAAAATATCATTGAAGGCTTAAGCCTTGGGCCAGTCCACCATTAAAAGGTGAGGGCCGAGAAAAGTCACCAGAAGGGGTTGAGAAAGGACTGGCCACAGGTTTGGGGAAAAACAGGTCACTGGATGTCCTAGAAGCCAAAGGAGGTTCGTGTTTCAAAGAGGGGAGGAATGAAGGCTCGCTTCGTTGTTCTTACACTTACTATTCTCTGTCTTTTTCCCCCCTTTTTGGTGACAACGAAAAAGGTCTCACTATATTGCCCAGGCAGGTCTCAAACTCCTGGGCTCAAGCTATCCTCCCGCCTCTGCCTCCCTAACAGCTGGGATTACAGGCGTGAGCTGCCGCGCCCGGTGACTCTGTTGTTCTTGTAATTGTCGCTCATTCGTCACTGGAGGCTCACAATAACCCTGCAAAGTAGGTACTTTATCTATTTATTTATTTATTCTCTTTTTTTTGGAGACAGTCTCACTCTGTTGCCCAGGTTGGAGTGCAGTGGCACAATCTTGACCACTGCAACCTCCACCTCCCAGGTTTAAGTGATTCTCCTGCCTCAGCCTCCGGAGTAGCTAGGACTACAGGCATGCACCCACCATACCCGGCTGATCTTTGTACTTTTAGTAGAGAAGGAGTTTCACCATATTGACCAGGCCGATCTCGAGCTCCTGGCCTCAGGTGATCTACACACCTCGGCCTCCCAAAGTGCTGGGATTACAGGCATGAGCCATCATGCCTGGCCAGTACTTTTATTATTCCTATCTTCTAGAAGAAGTAGTGAAGGCTCAGAGAGGTGAAGTGAGTCGCCCAAGGTCACACAGCTAATATGCAACAGTAGGGTCTGAATTTGTTTTTGTTTCTGATTTGGTTTTTTTTTTTTTAGAGATGGGGTCTCACCACATTGCCCAGCCTGGTCTAGAACTCCTGAGCTCAAGCAATCCTCTCGCCCCAGCCTCTCAAAGTGCTGGGATTACAGGCATGAAGCACCACGCCCGGCCCAGCATCTGGATTTGAATCCAGGTCTGTCTGCTTTTCTAGAACAAAGTAACACATCCACTTGGTTTCAGCCCATCGTGGCTGCAGGGGTGTAGAAATCGGACCTCCTAAGTCATTGCCTCCTGCTGTCACTATGTCCCTGGGAACTCCTGGGCTCAATCCCCATCTCCTTCTGGCGTGTGTCTGAAAGATGCAGTAGAATGTAATGATTGAAACAAGCTCTGAGTAGCTCTGCCTAAGGAGCAACCGTTCTTTATTCCCTTACTTTGTTTGATAAACTTGCTTTTGGCCGAACGTGGTGGCTCATGCCTGTAATCCCAGCGCTGTGGAAGGCCGAGGCGGGAGGATCCCCTGGGGCCAGGAGTTCCAGATCAGCCTGGCCAACGTGGTGAAATCCTGTCTCTACTAAACATACAAAAAAATTAGCCAGGAATGGTGGCGGGCGCCTGTAACCCCAGGTACTCGGAAGGTGGAGGCAGGAGAATCGCTTGAACCCGGGAGGCAGAGGTTGTAGTGAGCCAAGATCGGACCACTGCACTCCAGCCTGGGCAACAGAGCAAGACTCCATCTCAATTGAAAAAATGAAAACACTTGCTTTCACTTTATTCTCTCTCTCTTTTTTTCTTTTTTCTGAGACGGAGTCTCACTTTGTCGCCCAGGCTGGAGTGTAGTGATGCGATCTTGGCTCACTGCAACTTTTGCCTCCCAGGTTCAAACGATTCTCCTGCCTGAGCCTCCCAAGTAGCTGGGATTACAGGCACCCGTCACCACACCTGGCTAATTTTTGTATTTTTAGTAGAGATGGGGTTTCACCATGTTGGCCAGGCTGGTCTCGAACTCCTGACCTCAAGTGAGCTACTGCCTTGGCCCACTTTACTCTTTTTTTTTTTTTTTTTCCTTTTTGAGATGGAGTCTTGCTCTGTCACCCAGGCTGTAGTGCAGTGGCACCATCTCAGCTTACCACAGCCTCCATCTCCCAGGTTAAAGCAATTCTCATGCCTCAGCCTCCTGAGTAGTTGGTACTATAGGCGCCTGCCACCCACCTGGCTAATTTTTTGTGTTTTTAGTAGAGACGTGGTTTTGCCGTGTTGGCCAGGCTGGTCTTGAACTTCTGACCTCAAGTGATCTGCCTACCTCAGCCTCCCAAAGTGCTGCGATTACAGGCATGAGCCACCATGCCTGACCCCACATTACTTTTTTTTTGTTGTTGTTGTTGTTTTGAGACGGAGTTTCGCTCTTGTTGCCCAGGCTGGAGTGCAATGGCACGATCTCGGCTCACTGCAACCTCCGCCTCCTGGGTTCAGGCAATTCTCCTGCCTCAGCCTCCTGAGTAGCTGGGATTACAGGCACGTGCCACCATGCCCAGATGATTTTTTGTATTTTTAGTAGAGACGGGGTTTCACCATGTTGACCGGGATGGTCTCGATCTCTTGACCGTGTGATCCACCTGCCTCTGCCTCCCAAAGTGCTGGGATTATAGGCTTGAGCCACCGCGCCTGGCCCATTACTCTTAAAAGAAAAAGAAAAAGAAACCAATTCTGAGAAATAAGACTGGTTGGGTTTGCCTCCTGTCCGCTGCATCTAGCATGGTGACCTTGGCCTTACATTTCACCTTGCTGTGCCTCCATTCCATCATCCGGGAAATGAGAATCCTAATAGACCCTAACACAGGGCCAGGAGGGATCAATGAGCTAATATAAGTAAAGCATTTCAAAGACTGGCAGGCACAGAGGAAGAACTAGCTGATAGAGATGCATTTGTGTTGTTGCTCTGCTGTTCTTCTCCTTATCATTCTTATGACTTCACAATAGAAATATAACAGAAGAGTGGGCCAGTGGTTCACGCCTTGTAATCCTAGCACTTTGAGAAGCCAAGGTGGATGGATCACTTGAAGTCCGGAGTTCGAGGCCAGCCTGGCTGATATGGCGAAACCCCATCTCTACTAAAAATACGAAAATTAGCCAGGTGTAGTGGAGCTCCCAGCTACTCAGGAGGCTGAGTCAGGAGAATTGCTTGAACCTGGGAGGTGGAGGTTGCAGAGACCTGAGATGGTGCTGTTGCACTCCGGCCTGGGTGACAGAGTGGGAGTCTGTCTCAAAAGAAAGAGAAAGAAAGGAAAGAGAGGGGGAGGAAGGGAAGGAAGGAAGGAAGGAAGGAAGGAAGGAAGGAAGGAAGGAAGGAAGGAAGGAAGGAGGGAGGGAAAAGAAAAGAAAGAAGAAATATAACACAAGGCTGGGCTAGTGTCTTACCCAGGTAATCCCAGCATTTTGGGAGGCAAGGTGAGAGGACTGCTTAAGTCTAGGAGTTCAAGACCAGCCTGGGCAACATTAAAAAATTAAAAACTAGTTGGGCATGGTGGTACATCCCTGTAGTCCCTGCTACTGGGGAGGCTGAGGCAGAAGGATTGTCTGAGCCCAGGAGGACGAGGCTGCAGTGAGCTATAATTGTGCCACTGCCCTCTAGCCTGGGTGACAGAGGAGACCCTGCCTCAAAACAAAATGAAACAAAAATTAAGATTTTTCCAGTAGCTACATATAAATAAAAAGGAACAGGTGAACTTAATATTTTATTATTTTATTTATTTATTTATTTATTTTTGAAGACGGGGTTTCACCACATTGGTCAGGCTGGTCTTGAACTCCCGACCTCAGGTGATCCACCCGCCTTGGCCTCCAAAGTGCTTGGATTACAGGTGTGAGCCACCACGCCTGGCCCTAACTTAATGTTTTATTTAACCCCACAATAGCCAAGATATTATCAGTTGAAGATGTAATCATCAATATAAAAATTATCAATGAAATCTTATACATTCTCTCCCTCTCTTGTTTTCCCCATCCTGAGTCCGAAACTCAGTGCATCTTTTATCCTCACAGGACCTCTCCATTGCCACGTTTCCAGTTTTGGGAGCTGGGGGCATCTGCATGTGCCCAGCTTGTGCCCTCTCCCCAGGGATTTCGGCCGCACCCTGGGTCCTCTCTCAGGGCTCAAGTGTCTGGACCCACGGCCTTATTTATTAGTGCCGACTACAGAAAGCTTCTGCACCAGCACTTTGCCTGGCTTATTATCTCATGGAGCGTATTATTGGCAGGAATCTGGTGGCAAGCAAGGGGAAGTGACTCAGCCTGGACCCCCCAGCATGTGAGGAGCCTGGCACACTGGATCCCAGTTCTCCATGGGTCTTAACCCTCACATGCCCAGGTCTGCATTAGGAAGGCCCTGGGGGAGATTCAGGGTCACGACATCACCATCCATGCACAGGAAAAGCTCCTAGCATGATTGGTGGCATCAGGCTTCGCTACTGTGTATTCTGTGCCTGACTTTCTTTTTTTTTTTTTTGAGACAGCCTCGCTCTGTCACCCAGGCTGGAGTGCACAGACACAATTTCTGCTCACTGCCATTTCTGCTGCCCGGGTTTAAGCGATTCTCCTGTCTCAGCCTCCTGAGGAGCTGGGATTACAGGCACCCATCACCACGCCAGGCTAACTTGTATTTTTTAGTAGAGGTGGGGTTTCACCATGTTGGCCAGGCTGGTCTTGAACTCCTGACCTCAGGTGATCCACACACCTCAGCCTCCCAAAGGGTGGGATTACAGGCATGAGCCATTGCACCCAGTCTTCTGTGCCTAACTTTCTTTTTTTTTTTTGAGAGGGAGTTTCGCTCTTGTCACCCAGGCTGGAGTGCAATGGTATGATCTTGGCTGACTGCGACCTCCACTTCCCAGGTTCAAGTAATTCTCCTGCCTCAGCCTCTGGAGCATTTGGGATTACAGGCATGCACCACCATGCCTGGCTAATTTTTGTATTTTTAGTACAGACAGGGTTGCACCATGTTGGCCAGGCTGGTCTTGAACTCCTGTCCTCAGTTGATCTACCTGCCTTGGCCTCCCAAAGTGCTGGGATTACAGGCGTGAGCCACTGCACCCAGTCTTCTGTGCCTAACTTTCATTGAAATCTCACTGAAGCCTGTAAAGTCACACTACCGTCCTCATTTTCCCAATGAGACAGCAGAGGCTCAGGGACAATCCAGTTCCAAACCCACACAGCTGGGAAGTGGTGCTTTGGGATGTGTGTCCAGAGAGCTGGATTCAGAGCCTGTGGTCAGTAACCCCTACAGCCACCAGGCTCTGCTGTCTTAAATATGCTGACCTCCCAAACCAAGCTGTGCTGGAAGGAAACTCTGTCCCATCACTCACCCACCACGGGGCATTGGGCAACTTCTTCAGCTCTCTGCCTCAGTCTCCTCATTCATAAAGCAAGGATGCTGTTGCTGCCTACCTCCCAGGGTTTGTCCTAGGGACTGCATTCGTTATTAACCAGCTGTCCAATGCTTGGAGCAGTATGTGGTGCATGGTTAGCGATCAGTCAGGGCTAGTTATAATTACCATCAGCACTAACCTGGTCAGCGATTCAGTGTGGCATGTGGTTTACATGCTCAGTCTCATTTAATTATCACTAATGTTTTGAGGGAAGTACTATGATCCCATTCAAGAAAGGAGGGACCAGGCTGGGCGTGATGGCTCACACCTGTAATCCCTGCACTTTGGGAGGCTGAGGTGGGCAGATTACAGGGTCAGGAATTCAAGACCAGCCTGGCCAACATGGTGAAACCCCATCTCTGCTAAACAGACAAAAATTAGCCGGGTGTGGTGGTGGGTGCCTGTAGTCCCAGCTACTTGGGAGGCTGAGTCAGGGGAATTGCTTGAACCCAGGAGATGGAGGTTGCAGTGAGCCAAGATCATGCCACTGCACTCTAGCCTGGGTGACAATGAGACTCCATTTCCAAAAAAAAAAAAAAAAAAGAAATGAAAAAAAAGAGGAGAGACCTTGAGATCGTAATCATACCTACCACACTATGGTGGATGTGCTGATGGGTAAGAGTTTGCACGTGGGAGTAGTATTTTCACTCACTCATTCGCTCATTCATTCATTCATTCATTTTGAAAATTGTAAATTATACATAACATAAATTTACCATCTTCATCATTTTGAAGTATGCATTTCAGTAGTGGTAAGTACACTCATGTTGCTTTGCAACCAATCTCCAGAACTCTTTCATCTTGCAAAATGGAAACTCTGTACCCGTTAAATCACTCCACATCCCCACACCCTCCAGCCTGGCAACTACCTTGCTACTTTCTGTCTCTATGAATTTGATTATTCCAGCTATTTCATATAAGTGGGATCATAGAGTATTTGTCCTTTTGTTACTGACTTATTTAGCTTAGTATAATGTCCTCAGGGTTTTTCAATGTTTATAGCATGTATCATAATTCATTTCCTTTTTAAGGCTGAATAATATTCCATGGTATGTATATAGCACATGTCATTTATGCATTCATCTGTCAATAGCCACTTGGCTATTCCCACTTTTTGGCTATTGTGAACAATGCTACTGTGAAGACAAGTGTATGAATATCTATTTGAGTCCCTGCTTTTTTTTTTTTTTTTTTTTTTTTTTTTTTGAGACGGAGTTTTGCTCTTGTTACCCAGGCTGGAGTGCAATGGCGCGATCTCGGCTCACCGCAACCTCCGCCTCCTGGGTTCAGGCAATTAGGATACTAATTTTTAATAGTAGCCATACTAAAGGATATGAGATGGTATTTAATTGTGGTTTTCATTGCATTTCCCTAACGATTAGTGAAATTGAACATCTTTTCATGTGCTTGTGGCCCATTCAATCTTTTTTTTTTTTTTTTTTTTTTTTTTTGAGACCCAGTCTTGCTCTGTCACCCAGGCTGGAGTACAATGGCATGATCTCAGCTCGCTGAAACCTCTGCTTCCCAGGTTCAAACAATTCACCTGCCTCACCCTCCCAAGTAGCTGGGACTACAGGTGTGCACCACAACACCCAGCTAACTTTCATATATTTAGTAGTAATGGGGTTTTACCATGTTGGTCAGGCTGGTCTCAAACTCCTGACCTCAGGTGATCCACCCAACTTGGCCTCCCAAAGTGCTGGGATTACAGGCATGAGCTACTACACCTGGCCCATTCATTCATTTTTTCCTTAGAAATACTAAGCATTCAGTATGCACGAGGCACTGTTTAGGTGCTGGTAATACAGTGTTGAACAGCCCAGATGCTCACATTCGTGATGTGTGAGTTTTGCTGCCAGCATCCATCAGCTGTGAAATGATGACCCCTTTCTGTGCCTCGGTTTCCACATCTGGGTAATGGCTGCCACATATCAACTGCTATCAACTGAGCACTAGATTCTGTTCCAAGCAAAGTGCCAAATCTCCACCTGGACCCAGTCCATCATATCAGTCCCATGAGGTAGGTCCTGTTCTGTGTGTGTGTGTGTCTGTGTGTGTGTGTTTTGAGACAGACTGGAGTGCAGTGGCTTGATCTTGACTCACTGCAGTCTCCGCCTCCTGGGTGGTTCAAGCGATTCTCCTGCCTTGGCCTCCCGAGTAGCTGGGATTACAGGCGCCTGCCACCACACCAAGCTAATTTTTGTATTTTTAGTAGAGATGGGGATTCACCATATTGGCCAGGCTGGTCTTGAACTCCCGACCTCAAGTGATCCATCCTCAGCCTCCCAAAATGCGGGGATTACAGGCGTGAGCCACTGTGCCTGGCCTCAACCTTCATTTCTTGAGGTCTCCCATGTGCCAGGCCTAGTGCCAAGAAATGCTGGCACACAGGAATCAGACTCCCATGCCCTATCCCCTCCAGGAACTTCCAGCTTGCCACGGACAAAGAAGATCATCTGTAAACTAATGCATGTCCTACGGGGTACCTAAGAGCGGGAAACAGATCAAAGTTTGGTGGGAGGAATGAGTGCGTGCGTGCGTGTGTGTGTGTGTGTGTGTGTGTGTGTGTGTCTGTGTGTCTAGGGCAGGCGTCCCCAAACTACGGCCAGAGGGCCGCATGCGGCCCCCTGAGGCCATTTATCCGCCCCCCCCGCCGCACTTCAGGAAGGGGCACCTCTTTCATTGGTGGTCAGTGAGAGGAGCACAGTATGTGACGGCCCTCCAACGGTCTGAGGGACAGTGAACTGGCCCCCTGTGTAAAAAGTTTGGGGACGCCTGGTCTAGGGAAAGCTTCCTAAAGAAGGTGCCTCCCGAGCTGCCTGCTGCAGGTAAGTACTACATCAGCAAGGAATGTGAGCAGAATGTTCCACGGCGTGAGTTAGAGGCCTGCAAAACTGGACAGAGCTGGGCAGTGGAGGAAACCACATATTTTTATATTTTTAATTTTTTCTCCAGCTTTGTGCTAGAGGTAGTAAAACATTAACTGTTCCCAAGGATGAGCAGACAGATGAAGATGGGCATCTTAGGAGGGAGTGGAGATGAGGCTGCGTGATCCCTAGAGGCATACTCCATCCCCTCCACACACCTCTGCTTCCTTCAGCCACTCCATTTCTCTCCAGAAGGTTACAGGTTCCCTGCAGAAACAGACTGGAACTTCTCTCCCTCTCTTTCTCCCCTCTGCCTCCCGCCAGCTCTCTCCACACAGGACAGACTACAACTCCCATGATCCACTGCGGCTGCTCTTCTCACAACTGGATTCCAGACTTCATAGGGTCTCATGGGAAATGCAGTCCTCATCGTCTTGCGCATCTCTGTTTTTTTTTCCCACGCATTTCCAGACTTTTCAAGCAATTTAGAGGTGGAAACGCGCCTTGCTATTGTTGAAGCCAACAATACCCTCTTTCTTACAGAGATGGGAGTCGAAGTCCAGAGTGTTGGAGCAACTGAGCCCAGTTGACAGGGCCAAGGTCCTGTGGCCTTGCTGTGAGTGCTGGAAAGATGTTACACTTTGGGGTTTTTTTTCTTGCTTTTCTTCTTTTCTTTAACAGGCGGGGAAACTGAGACCAGAGAAGTTGAAAGTTTGTCCCATATCACGAGTCGGGCTCAGGAGCCAGGACTTGCGGTCTCCCAAGCAGCCCAGAGAGAGAAGGGGTTTGGGGGAAGGGCAGGCTCGGTTGTCAGTGGGGTTGCCCAGCCCCCAACCCTGAAGTACCTGCCCCCACCACTGCCCTCCCCGCTCCTCCAGGGTTGAAAAGAGGCGTCTGCGTGAAGATCAATCATTTCCCGGAGGATACGGACTACGACCACGACAGCGCGGAGTATCTACTCCGTACGTGGGGGTCCGGGACAGACGTGGGGAGTGGGGAAATCGCGGGGCCTGGAGGGCGTCGGGGAGGGCGCCCAGAGAAGGGACTGGGACCCCGGCACTTGGATCCACACGCTGTGGTTTAGCTTCCCAGCCAATCCCAGTCCAGATGGTGAGATCCTCTGGTTCCTGATTGGCTGCGTGCTCTTGCTCCCGCCCCCTCCTCTCACCTTGGGGCGGGCTGAGGGAGGATCCCGGGCGCCGATTGGCTGCCTTGCTCTGTCGGGCCCTCGCGGCGACTCTGCGCCGTGACTGGTTGTGGATTCCCGGGCTGGGATTGGCCGTGGGGCAATCTGCGGCGGGGAGGGGCCACTCCCGGGAGCCGGCTGGGAAAGCCTGTGTTGCCATTGGTAGCTACTCCGAGAACGCGGCAAATCCTAAATGATGATTGGCTGCGGCCTCAGCCAGGCTCCGAAATTGCAAAATCTGGTTGCCTGGGGTTTTAGGGGTGGGTGGAAAGGAAGGACTGCAGAGAAAGAGAGAAGCGGGGCGCGGGGAGAGAGAGATTAGGGGAAGAAGGGAGGGAGGAAAAGAGGGAGACAGACTCAGCTAGAGGAAGCCAGGCCTAAAGGGAGTGGGGAGGGAGGGAAGGAGGAAGAGAGACCCGGAACATAGAAGCCTGGCAGAAAAGGAGGGGAGAGAGACCCTGGAAGATGGAAGAGACCAGGCAGAAAAAGGGGCAGCGGGAGAGAACTAGGAAGACAGACGAGGCCAGGCAGAAAAAGAGGGGGGAGAGAGCTAGGAAGATAGGTGAGGCCAGGCAGAAAAAAAGAGGGAGGACTTAGGAAGACAGATGAGGCCAGGAAGAAAGGGGTGGGGGGTAGGAAGATAGATGAGGCAGGGAAGATAAGAAGAGAGAGGGGAGACAGACCCAGAAAGACAGATGAAGCCAAGCAATAAAACAAGGGAGGGAGCAGGGAGAGAAGGGAAGAGAAACTCAGAAATAGATTCAGCCTGGTAGAAAAGGGAGGAGGAGGGAGGAAGGAAGGGAGAGAGAGAGAGAGAGAAAAAACCAGACCGATGAAGCCAGGCAGAAAAGGGGTGCGGGAAGGGGTGTGGAGAGAGGTAGTAAGTGATTTGCGGGATATGGAGAGAGAAATTCGCAGACGAGAGGAAGTGAGGGACGAGAAAGAAAGAAAGGGAGAAGATTCATGGAGAAGTTGAGGGAAAACCCGGCAAAGTGATTAAAAGAGGGAGAAAAATATTCCTGGACAGAGAAAAAACGGTCCGAAGTAGAAAGAAAAGGACAAAGAAAAACAGGGAAAGGGCATCAGACCGAGAAACAGAGAAATTTTAAAAACAGGAGAGAGAATCAGGCCACAGTAAAATCAAACACACAGAACACAGCCGGAGAGGGAGGAGGACAGAACTGGCGGGAGGCGCCGCGAGATGGGGGGCCGGGAAGGGGGCGCCGGCGGCCGCCTCTGACCGCCCTGCCTCTCGCTCCTGTTCCTTTCTTTCCTCTCCCGCAGGGGTGGTCCGGGCCTCCAGCATCTTCCCCATCCTTAGCGCCATCCTGCTGCTGCTCGGGGGTGTGTGCGTGGCGGCCTCTCGCGTCTACAAGTCCAAGAGGAACATCATTCTGGGCGCAGGGATCCTGTTCGTGGCAGCAGGTGAGAGGCAGAGGGAGGGGGCGGCCGGGGCGCCCTACCTGCGCGCGCACGTGTGCGTGTGTGTGTGTGTGTGTGTGTGTGTGTGTGCGTGTACAAAGCCACCTTGCCCCGAGCACCCCCGGGAGCCCGGAGCCTTCCTAGGCGGTCCCCAAGCTCCATCGCCACTCGCTGGGTAAGGTGGGTGTAGCCTTCGCGACGCCTTCGCAGGAGGGAACCAGCACAGACAGGTGTCTGGCACGTAAGACGCCGAGCGCTTAAGATCCTAAACCCGCCGTCCTGGAGACGGAAGGGGAGGAGCTGGGGAGGGGGTGGGACCTCGAGACAATTGGGCTCTAGAGGCTAGAGAGGCGGGGCTGGGCCTTGGAGGGCGGGCCCAGGAGAGGGAGAAAGTGATCTGGGCGCGCCCCTTAGGAAACCTTGGTGGATCCAAGAGTCGGGGCTGGTCCTGGGAAACCGTCCCGGGAAGTGGAAACTGAAGGGGTTGAACCAGGGAGACTGAATCGGGCCCGTTCCCGTTGCTATTTGGAGAAGGAGAGGCTAGAAAAGACGGGGTGCTGCCTGGAAACGCCAGAAGGGGAGGGGTTATGTCCTTAAGGGCACAGAGAGTCAATCTGGCTGATACCAGCCAGAGGCCGACCAAAGCCAGGCAGTATCTGGGACTGGCCGTCTCAAGAGTTAGGGCCTAGACGGGAGAACTAGGACTGGAACACTCAAGAGACATGACATGAAGGGTAAGACCCCCTTTCCACCCTGCATGAGTAGCACTGGGGAATTCCAGGGGGCAGAGCTTTTTTGGAGAAGTAGAATATAGAGAAGAAGGAGGGCTTTGCATATTTTTTTTTTTTGAGACGGAGTTTCGCTCTTATTACCCAGGCTGGAGTACAATGGCGCGATCTCGGCTCACTGCAACCTCCGCCTCCTGGGTTCAGGCAATTCTCCTGCCTCAGCCTCCTGAGTAGCTGGGATTACAGGCACGCACCACCATGCCCAGCTAATTTTTTGTATTTTTAGTAGAGACGGGGTTTCACCATGTTGACCAGGATGGTCTCGATCTCTTGACCTCGTGATTCACCCACCTCGGCCTCCCAAAGTGCTGGGATTACAGGCTTGAGCCACCGTGCCCGGCCGGCTTTGCATATTTAAAGAGCAGGGTGGCCGGGCGCGGTGGCGCAAGCCTGTAAATCCCAGCACTTTGGGAGGCCGATGCGGGTGGATCACCTGAGGTCAGGAATTCGAGACCAGCCTGGCCAACATGGTGAAACCCCGTCTTTACTAAAACTATAAAAAATTAGCCTGGCGTGGTGCTGGGCGCCTGTAATTCCAGCTGCTCGGGAAGCCGAGGCAGGAGAATCGCTTGAACCCGGGAGGCCGGAGGCTGCAGTGAGTCGGGATCGCGCTATTGCACTCCAGCCTGGGCAACAAGAGCGAAACTCCTCCTCAAAAAAAAAAAAAAAGAAAAGAAAAAGAAGAAGAGCAGGTTATGCTTTGGGGATGGGTCTAGACCTGCAAAGTTCGGGGCTTGGAGGATCTGAAAGTCCGGAGTAGCGGCACCTGGGACCAGGGAGGGCCCTGGCCAAGAGCTGCATGGGGCGGGGTTTGGTAAGCTGGAGGTGGGCCTAGAGTAGAAGACCTGGCCTGCTTTATCAAGGGCAAATTTTTGACCAGCAGGGGAGGGCCTAGAATGGATACCCTCGCAGGAATTATACGATGAAGAGAGAGTTTAGGTAAGTGATAGACAGGGCCTGGTCACAGCAGGATGACATCATTAACAGAGTTCAAAGGAGCAGAGGGGCGGGGCTTGGGGAAAACCCAGGTTTATAACGTTAAGGGTGGCGTTAGACTAACTAGAGCAGGGCCTGGAAACTCATCTCATCAAAGGTGGGTTTTAAACCAGTCAGAGCAGGGCCTGGACTAGCAGCGGTGGATTACCACCAGCCAGGTGGGGTTTAGACCAGCCGAGGTGGGACCTCAGCTAGAGGAGTGGGGTTTATGCCAAGTGGGGGCAGCCCAGAACATCTGGGGGTGGGTCTTAGACCACATAGGGCTGAGTTTAGACCAGCCTGGGCTGGGTTAGGCCAGCAGAGGTGGGGCCTGGGCTCTCCCGGGGCAGGACCTGGACCATCCAGGGCCATGTCGGAACCATTCAGAGCAGGGCCTGGACCACCTGGGAGTGGAGTTTAGACCCTGAGATGGGACTTGAACCAGCCAGGGCCAGGACTACCTAGGATGTTGTCTGGACCATTTGGGGTCCTAGACCGCTTGGAGGTGGCGTTTAGATCAATGGGGGTGGGGTGGGGTCCCACACCAGCTGGGGCTTAGTTTAGACCAGCCAGGGAGAGGTTAGACCAGCACGGGGGTGGGGACGGGGGAGGGGGGCGGAGCCGCCAGGCTATCGGGGGCAGGACCTGGATCATCCTGGGGTTGAGACCATGTGTGGGGGTGCTCAAGCCTATCGGGGCCAGGACCACGCATGATGCGCTCTGGGCCATAGGCGGCCCTCCACCACCTGGGGGAGGGGGTTTAGATCAGCCGGGGCTGGGCTAGCTGGGACTCGGCCTGAGCCCTCTGAGTTGGAGCTTAACTGGCAGGGCCGCGCCTGGAGCATTGGGCGGGGAGTTGCGTTCCCTTTCGGCAGGACTTGGTCCGCCGGATCCAGGACAGGGTCTAGCCCACTTCTGGGTGGGGCCTAGAAGCGCCGCGGGGAGGCGCCTGGGCCCGCTGGCGCCGGCGGACCCGGGCCGGAGGCGGGGCGGGGCGGACCCGGGCCGGGAGCGGGGCTGGGCGGGGCGGGGCGGGGGCGGGGCGGACCCGGGCCGGGGGCGGGGCGGGGCGGGGGGCGGGGCGGACCCGGGCCGGGCCGGGCCGGGCGGGGCCGGGGGTGGCCTCGAGGCTTCCGTCTGACCGTCCCCGCCCAGGCCTGAGCAACATCATCGGCGTGATCGTGTACATCTCGGCCAACGCGGGCGAGCCGGGCCCGAAGCGGGACGAGGAGAAGAAAAGCCACTACTCGTACGGCTGGTCCTTCTACTTCGGCGGGCTGTCGTTCATCCTGGCCGAGGTGATCGGCGTGCTGGCCGTCAACATCTACATCGAGCGCAGCCGCGAGGCGCACTGCCAGTCTCGCTCGGACCTGCTCAAGGCCGGCGGGGGCGCGGGCGGCAGTGGCGGGAGCGGCCCCTCGGCCATCCTCCGTCTGCCCAGTTACCGCTTCCGCTACCGCCGCCGCTCCCGCTCTAGCTCCCGCTCCAGCGAGCCGTCGCCGTCGCGGGACGCGTCTCCCGGCGGCCCCGGGGGCCCGGGCTTCGCCTCCACGGACATCTCCATGTACACGCTCAGCCGCGACCCCTCCAAGGGCAGCGTGGCTGCGGGGCTGGCGGGGGCCGGCGGCGGCGGCGGCGGCGGCGGCGGCGGCGCCGGGGGGGCGTTCGGCGGCGGCGGCGGCGGCGCGGCGGGGGGCGGCGGGGGCGGCGGCGGCAGCGGCGGGGCGGGCGCCGAGCGGGACCGCGGGGGGGCGTCCGGCTTCCTCACGCTGCACAACGCCTTCCCCAAGGAGGCGGGCGGCGGCGTCACGGTCACGGTCACCGGGCCGCCCGCCGCGCCCGCGCCCCCCGCGCCCCCCGCGCCCTCCGCGCCCGCCCCCGGGACCCTGGCCAAGGAGGCCGCCGCCTCCAACACCAACACGCTCAACAGGAAAACCACGCCCGTGTAGGGGCGCGGCGGGGGAGCCGAGGGGCGTGTCCGGGGCGCGTGCGCGGGCGCGCGTGCATCGAGGCTGCTGGGGTCGGGGACGCCCCCGCCGTCCCCCGAGAGCGCGCTGGAGACTGCTGCGCCCGCCCCCGCCCCCCCTTCCGCCCCCCTCCTCCTCGGCAGCAGGAACCCCGAGGGAGGGGGCAGGGGAGGAAGGGGGCCGCCGTGAGGGAGCGTCGTGTTTTATTTTTTTGTGGGGTCTATGGGGAGGGGGGGAGGGCCATGGTGTTTTTTGCAGTTTCGAGATGTTTTCTTTTTCATGTTTTGCTGTGTGCATGGGGGGCGAGGCGGGGGGAGGGGAGGGAGGGACTCCCAGCCCAGCCCAGCCCAACTCCTGGAGAGGGGCCCATAACACACGAATACATAGTTACATCCACAAACTATATACGCCCTATATAAAGAGACACAGCGGAGGGACGCGGAAGAGCAGAGAGAAGGGTTGGACGCGGGCATTCATTCGTTTTTTTCATTCATTATTCCACAAGGGCTTATTAAGCGCCTACTGTGTACTAGGCACTGGTACAGAAGGCGACCTTGGAGCAGGGGACACGAACGATGCACAGAAAGGGCCTCTTCATTCATTCATTCATTACCGGCGATGAATTTGTGCGCTTTAAAGAGCTAGGCCTTGTGCTCCCTGCTCAGCGTGCAGGAGGCAGGAAAGCAGCCAGGAGCCCCGACATCCTCATAGAATAACATCTGGTGCATGAGACGCATTAATCGGTCATGTACATACACAACAAATTACAGTTAGGCCATAGGAGAAACGAGATGTTACGAAATGCACCATCCGGGCAGCCTAACCCCGTTGAGAGGGAGAGATTTCAGTGGACACTGAAAGGGTGAGAAGAAGCCGGCAGGGCAGAGCTGGTGTGGAGTGTGGCAGGCAGAGCAGCAGGTGCAAAGGCCCTGAGGCAGGAAGGTGCTTGCAGCCAGGGCTGAAACCTATGAGCCAGGTGATTGTGGAACAAGATGAGGCTGGGGCTGCAGACAGGGCCAGATTATACAGGGGCTTGTCGGTCAGGAGTCTAGATTTTATTCTCGGGGCAGTCAGGGCCATGGAATAGGTTTAAGCAGGAGCCTAATGTGAGTGGTGTACAAAGGGAAGACAGGGACTTGGAGACAAGAGTAAGAGGCAGAGATGCGCTGAAATACAGCACCACACCCAGGCACTGGCCCTTGGAGCTCACGCTTTCATGGGAGGAAGCACATAATTACACACACATTGAAGCATAGGGATGGTGTCTGGTGTGCAGAAGAAACCTTGGGGCATAGAAACTCCTGTCATTCATTCATTCAGCCTCTCGCCCATTGCCATTTTCGAGTATCTGCTAAGGTACCAGGAAGTGCGTGAGGATCCAGATCCCCAGATCAGGGGTGACACAGGCCCTAGCCCTGCTCTTAAGCAGTTTTTTGTCATCAAACGCCACCATCCAGTCAGGGCAATCAGTGCTGAACAGGGACCACAGTGGGTACCATGGCACACGGTGGACAGAGTGACCAACTGCGAGGAGTGGGCGGCACTCCGGGGAGGCTTCCTGGAGAATAGGATGGCCATCCTGGGTCTTGAAGAGATGAGTGGGTGCCTCCCGGGTGATGAAGGGCATAAGAAAGACATGGGGCCAAAGAACAACTTGGGTGAAAACCTGGGAAAGTGAATGAACATGACGTACTGGGGTCAGTGCTCATAGTTCTGGGATGCTCATGTACAAGGTGGGGCTGGAAGATGAGACCGGGAAAGTAGCCATAAGCCAGAATCTAAAGGTGCCAATGTGGCCAGGCACAGTGGCTCATGCCTGTAATCCCAGCACTTTAGGAGGGTGAGGCTGGAGGATCCCTTGAGCCCAGGAGTTTGAGACCAGCCTGGATATCATGGGGAAACTCTGTCTCCACAAAAAATCAAAAAATTAGCCGGGCGTAGTGGAGCACACCCGTGGTCACTGCTACTCAAAAGGCTGAAGCACGAGCATCACTTGAACCCAAGAGTTCAAGGCTGCAGTGAGCTAGGATTGTGGCACTGCACTCCAGCCTGAGCAATAGGATGAGACCCTGTTTCAGAAAGAAAAGAGAAAAAGGTGCCTGAGTTCCAGGTGGAGGGATTGAGGCTTGATTCTGAGGATGGTGAGAGAGGATGACAGTTGAGCTGGGGTGGAGAGGAGGGGATGGGTTTGCAGGTCACTGAGAAAGCAGAGGGGACAGTGCTTGGTAGGTTTCCTTTCCATGTTTGCTCAGCACGTGTTTCCTGAGGCCTCCCCTGTGCCAGGCCTTGTGCTGGGCGGTGCTGGGATTGTAGAGGTGATTTTGATCTTGCCCTGCTCTCAAGGGGCTCCCAATCTGGTGGGAAAACAGCCACAGATGCAGCATGAGGAGGGCGGTGGCAGCGAAGGTGCCAGGCTGCCAGGGACTGTGCCGGCCTTTATCTTGAGCATATGGGGCTGTGGAGGCGCTCAAGTCAGAGCTGGGTGTTCAGAATTTTTCTCCGAGGCCTGTGTGGAAGGACCAGGGAGAGGGAGACTGAAAGTCAAGGTCTCTAGGAAGAATTCTGCCAAGGCAGTTTGAGGAAGAGATGCTGGGAAATGCAGGAAAAGGAATACAAATCATTGAGATAGAGAAGCGCTGAGAGAGGATACATGGAGAGGCGAGGGACGCGGGAGATGGCGTTGAAAGAGAGGAATCGCTGGGTGTGGTGGCTCCTAATCCCAGCACTTTGGGAGGCTGAGTGCCTTCTTTGGGAGGACTGCTTGAGCCCAGGAGTTCCAGACCAGCCAACATGTTGAAATGTTGTCTACCAAAAATACAAAAATTAGCCGGGTATGGTGGTGCATGCCTGTAGTCCCAGCTACTCAGGAGGCTGAGGCGAAAGGATCGCTTGGGCCTGGGAGGGTGAGTCTGCAGTGACCTGTGATGGCATCACCGCAGTGTAGCCTGGGCAAAAGAGCAAGACTCTTGTCGAGAGAGAGAGCGCAAATCTTTGCTGGAAGAGGATTGGTTAGGGGAGAGTGGATTCTAGAGTTCGAAGACCAAACAGAATGAGAGAGAGAGAGAGAGGGGGGGGTGGAAGGTGGGCAGGAGGAAAATCGAGACAGGGAGGAGGGAGTGCAGGGTGGGGGGAGGGCAGCAGAGACCAAAACTAGTTGAATCCCAGAGAAAAAGTAAAAGACGGGAAGGTGATAAAAGAGAGAAAAGGAGGAGAGAGACAGACAGGCGCACAAATCAGAGAAGCCCCAGAGATAACAAAAACACAACCACAGAGATAGAGACAGAGGGGGAGAGGGAAGCTGGAGGAAGACTCAGAGATGGCCCGGTGCGGTGGCTTATGCCTGTAATCCCAGCACTCTGGGAGGCCAAGGCAGGTGGATCACGTGAGGTTGGGAGTTCAAGAACAGCCTGACCAACATAGTGAAACCCCGTCTTTACTAAAAATACAAAACTAGCCAGGCGTAGTGGCATATTCCTGTAATCCCAGCTACTTGGGAGGCTGAGGCAGGAGAATCACTTGAACTCAGGAGGCGGAGGTTTCAGTGAGCCAAGACCGCACCACTGCAGTCCAGCCTGGGCAACAAGATCGAAACTCCATCTCAAAAAAAAAAAAAAAAAAAAAAAAAAAAAAAAAAAAAACAACTCAGAGATTCGCACAAAAAGCAACATGGAGACTCAGAAGCAAGCATAGCTTCAAGGAATGATCCATTTCTTGTGTTTTTTTCCCCAGTATTCAAGAATATTTATTGAGTGCCAATCTGTTCCAGACCCAGTCTAGGCCTAGCGGATATGGCAGACAGGGGCCTGCTCTCCTGAAACTCACCGAAGAGATAAACAATAAATAATAGTTGAGTAACTGAAAAGTGCTCTAAAAATTAAGCTAGGAGGTCAGCTGCAGTGGCTCATGTCTGTGATCCCAGCACTTTTTGAGGCCAAGGCCGGTGGATCACTTGAGGTCAGGAGTTCGAGACCAGCCTGGTCAACCTGGTGAAACCCCATCTCTACCAAAAAATTAAAAAACTAGCCAGGTGTGGTGGTGTGCCTGCAGTCCCAGCTACTTGGGAGGCTGAGGAGGGAGAATCACTTAAACTCGGGAGGCAGAGGTTGCAGTGAGCTGAGATCGCACCACTGCACTCCAGCCTGGGCAACAGTGAGACTCCGTCTCAAAACAAACCGCCAAAATTAAGAGCAGGGCATAGTAACAGAATGACAGAGCAAGGGCGACTTTAGATGAAGTGCCTCGCAGAGACATGGATTGTGAGAAGGAAAGAGGTGATAAAGTCTGGGGCCAGGCCTTTGCCCACCAGAGGCAGCCCCAAAGCCCTGAGGAGCAGCAGATCTTCCAGGGGGCCGGTGGGGTGAGCGGATCAAGCATGGGTCAGAAGCACAGGGTAGAGACTGATCAGTTAGGGCCATGGACCCCGGGAAGAAATCTGAATTTTATTCTAGATCTGTTGGGAAGCCCTCTGAGGGTTCTGAGCACAGACATGTCATAATCATATATTTTATTTATTTATTTATATTTATTTTGAGAGAGTCTTCCTCTGTCTCAGGCTGGAGTCCAGTGGCCGATCTCGGCTCACTGCCAACCTCCACCTCCCGAGTTCAGGCGATTCTCCTGCCTCAGCCTCCTGAGTAGCTGGGATTACAGACATGCGCCACCACACTCAGCTAATGTTTTTGTATTTTTAGTAGACATGGGATTTCACCATGTTGGCCAGGCCGATCTCGAATTCCTGGCCTCAAATGATCTGTCTGCCTCGACCTCCCAAAGTGCTGGGATTGCAGGTGTGAGCCACCGCGGCCAGCTTCATGTTTTTATTTAAACAGGAACAGCAGAATCACATCGCCGTGCTGAGCATACGTAGACCTCAGGAGTCGAAGTGGAAGGAGCAGGTAGCCGGCTGTTGCCTTCCTCTGGTTGAGGCTGCTATAGGCCTGGACCACAGTGGAGTTAGTGGGACGGAGAAAGAAGTGGAAGAAGGGCATGGGATTTTGGAGGCAGAGCCTGCAGTGGCGGTGAACGGGATGTCACAGGGGAGGGAAGGAAAGGGAACCAGGAAGAGAAGAACTCTTTGAAATTGGACACGCACATGTCTGATGGGCACTGATGAGCATTGTTAACAGGAGAGGGAAGACTAGGATCAGGAAAGAGGCTTTGGGAGGGACAAACCATGGCTTCTCTTTTGGATGTGTCGAGTTAGAGACGCCTTCGAGAAATCCGAGTTGGGGTATCAAATAGCCGGTTGGATACGTGAGACTGGAGTTTTGGGGAAAGAGAGGTCATGGCTCAAAATTGTAAGTTCTGGAAATGTCAGCATGTAGGGGACATTTAACGCCACAGGACTGGGTGACATGACCCAGCAGGTGAGTGAGGACAGAGAATGACCCTGACCAGAGCCTTGGGGACATCTGCCTCTGGGGAGGAAGCCAGTGTAGCAAAGTGAGCTTGGGAGGGACAGCGAGGTAGGCTGAAACCGGGAGGGTCACGGAGGACAAATGCACACTGGTGTTTCAAGAAGGGGAGGAGACAGCTGGCTGTGCCAAGTGCCACTGAGAATCGGAGAAGGATCCAGAGAGCAGAGTGATCATTAGGTTTGATGACGTGGATGGGGTTGGTGATCTTGATAAGAGGCCAGTTCAGTGCAGTGGTGGGGATGGAAGCCCTGCTGGAGCAGAGGGGAGAGAGAATTTGGGGAGAAGGCAGAGGGAAAGGGAATTCAGGCAATTGTGTATGTGTGTGTGTGTATATAACTGACACAGAGGCTGGGCACAATGGCTCACGGACTGTAATCCCACCACTTCGGGAGGCCACAGTGGGTGGACCACTTGACGTCAGGAGTTCGAGACCAGCCTGGCCAACATGGTGAAACCCCATCTCTACTAAAAATGCAGAAATTAGCCAGGCATGGTGGTGGGTGCCTGTAGGCCCAGCTACCTGAGAGGCTGAGGCAGGAGAATCGCTTGGGTCTGGGAGGCAGAGCCTGCAGTGAGCTGAGATCACACCATTGCACTCCAGCCTGGGTGACAGCGAGACTCTGTCTCAAAAAAGAAGAAAAGTTAAAAAAAAAAAAAAAGATCCTGAAAGAAAACAGGGAGAAATAAAGATAGGGAGATAGAAGGCAGAAAAATGCACCCTGCAATTAGCTGTCACAGCAGGCAGGAGCCAGAGAGATGGGGAGGCCCAGGGCCAGGAGGGGAAGATGAATCAGGGGCAGGGAAGAGGGGATGCCATCAGCGAGGCTCTGGCAGATCCCCTAGCCCGGGCCGCTCTGCCCGGCTCCTGCCTCTTGCTGCTGTCGTGCCAGGCATGCTCTGGGATTCCCCCTGTAGACCCTGTCAAGACCTCTTGAGGTGAAGGGGAAGAACAGGTTTTCATCATTCATTTTCAGAAATAAGCATTCATTCAGTTCTCAGAAATACATCCTGGCCAGGCAGTGGCTCATGCCTGTAATCCTAGCACTTTGGGAGGCCAAGACAGGAGGACTGCTTGAGGCTTGGTGTTTGAGACCAGCCTGGGCAATATAGTGAGACCTCGTCTCTACAAAAATAAAAAATTAGCTGCAGCGTGGTGGCTCATACCTGCAGTCCTAGGTACTCAGGAGCCTGAGGTGGCAAGATGGCTTGAGCCCAGGAGTTTGAGGTTGCAGTGAGCTATGATTGCACCAGTGCAGTTCAGGCTGGCCCACAGAGCAAGACCCTGTCTCAGAAGCAAAAAATAATTTAAATAAATAAATAAATAAATAAATAAATAAAAATAACAAAATAGCCGGGCGCGGTGGCTCAAGCCTGTAATCCCAGCACTTTGGGAGGCCGAGGCGGGTGGATCACGAGGTCAAGAGATCGAGACCATCCTGGTCAACATGGTGAAACCCCGTCTCTACTAAAAATACAAAACATTAGCTGGGCATGGTGGCACGTGCCTGTAATCCCAGCTACTCAGGAGGCTGAGGCAGGAGAATTGCTTGAACCCAGGAGGCGGAGGTTGTGGTGAGCCGAGATCACGCCATTGCACTCCAGCCTGAGTAACAAGAGCGAAAACTCCGTCTCAAAAAAAATAAATAAATAACAAAATATTTCCTGAGGACTTCCAAGTACCAGGCTCTGCAATCTCAGAGCCACCTCTATTCCATGTCTGCCCTTGGAGGGGGACCGGCCAGGCAGGCATTGAAGAAACGAAGCAGGCCCCTTCCCTAGCTGGGGCGGGGATGTCTGTGTGCCGCCCTATCATTTCCTCTGGTCATTCCTTTGCTCATTCATCCATCCATTCATTCAAGTCACCCCATGCACATTTTCCAAGACTGCCTGTGACCTGGCCCTGTGCTGGGTACAGCTGAGGATGCCAAGGTGAATTCCTCCTGTGCCCGGCCCCTGCCTCAGTCTGCTGGGAGAACCAGACACCGACAATCACATTGCAGGGAAACACGTGCTCCAACAGGAAAGTCCAGAGCAGGGGGTGGACAGAGAGGGCCAGCGTGCACCAGAGCCTAGCTCAGGCCAGGAACCAGGCCTGGTCTGGAACAGCCAACTGTGGGAGAAGGAGGAGTTGGTGAAAGGTGGGTCCTACCTGGACCGTCCGCAGAAGGGCTGAGGGGTAGGGGGTGAGGGGTTGAAGATCAGGCCCTGCTGCCATGCCACATGGCTGTCCTCTGTCCCTGCCCCTGGGGGAGCTGAAACTGCATGGACGGTCCCCCAGGGGTGCCCCGTCTAATAAACTCGATGAAGAGGAGTGCTGCTCTCATTCTGCGCCCTGACAGCTGCCCCTCCCTGAGGCCTGCGCTTTCTCCAACATGGGAACCAGTCCCTCCATCCTTCCAGACCCAGGGTTCTGGCCCCAGTCTCTTCCTCCCCCAGGCCCAGGAGTCTGGGTCTGCCAACCCCATGACCAGGAGTCCAGGCTCCCCGGCCCTCCTCCTCCCTCAGACCCAGGAGTCCAGGCCCCTAGCCCCTCCACCATCAGACACAGGAGTCCACGCCCCTAGCCCCTCCGCAGTCAGACCCAGGAGTCCAGGCTCCCCGGCCCTCCTCCTCCCTCAGACCCAGGAGTCCAGGCCCCTAGCCCCTCCACCATCAGACACAGGAGTCCACGCCCCTAGCCCCTCCGCAGTCAGACCCAGGAGTCCAGGCTCCCCGGCCCTCCTCCTCCCTCAGACCCAGGAGTCCAGGCCCCTAGCCCCTCCACCATCAGACACAGGAGTCCACGCCCCTAGCCCCTCCGCAGTCAGACCCAGGAGTCCAGGCTCCCCGGCCCTCCTCCTCCCTCAGACCCAGGAGTCCAGGCCCCTAGCCCCTCCACCATCAGACACAGGAGTCCACGCCCCTAGCCCCTCCGCAGTCAGACCCAGGAGTCCAGGCTCCCCGGCCCTCCTCCTCCCTCAGACCCAGGAGTCCAGGCCCCTAGCCCCTCCACCATCAGACACAGGAGTCCACGCCCCTAGCCCCTCCGCAGTCAGACCCAGGAGTCCAGGCTCCCCGGCCCTCCTCCTCCCTCAGACCCAGGAGTCCAGGCCCCTAGCCCCTCCACCATCAGACACAGGAGTCCACGCCCCTAGCCCCTCCGCAGTCAGACCCAGGAGTCCAGGCTCCCCGGCCCTCCTCCTCCCTCAGACCCAGGAGTCCAGGCCCCTAGCCCCTCCACCATCAGACACAGGAGTCCACGCCCCTAGCCCCTCCGCAGTCAGACCCAGGAGTCCAGGCTCCCCGGCCCTCCTCCTCCCTCAGACCCAGGAGTCCAGGCCCCTAGCCCCTCCACCATCAGACACAGGAGTCCACGCCCCTAGCCCCTCCGCAGTCAGACCCAGGAGTCCAGGCTCCCCGGCCCTCCTCCTCTCTCAGACCCAGGAGTCCAGGCTCCCACCCCTCCACTTTCAGACTCAGAAGTCTGAGCCCCCAGCCCCTCCACCTTCAGACCCAGGAGTCCAGGACCCACGAGACCAGGTTCCTCTTGCCTCAGATCCAAGATTCTGGGCACTAAGGCCCCTTCCTGTACCACTCAGAATTTGGGGTACCGAGGCTTCTCCCTCGGCCCCAAGACTCCCTGTATCACCCCCTCCTCCCTGAGTCCCCCGGTCCTGCCTCCCGCCCCAACTCCCTGCTAACCCCAGTGAGACTGCCCCACCGGTCTGCTGCTGCCCAGGAGACTGGGCAGCTGGGACTCTGGGCGCTGCTCTACTCCCTTTGGGAAATGAAAGTTCCATCAGACTCGGCCCTTTCGGACCGGCCCCAGCCCCTCCTCCCAAGGCTGCCTCCCTCCTCCCGCCTCATCCCCTTAAAATACCCGGGATCCCTATGGCAACAGGCGCCCGGCGACAGGTGCGGGTGTTATTTACGGGTCAAGCCCGAAATAGCCCCAAGGAAGGAGGGTGGGGGTGGGGGGCGGGCGGAGGCCAGGCCGGTGGCGGTGGCGGTGGCGGGCAGGGCCGGACGCTTCGGAGGCAGCGCGGAGCTGGGGTCGGCGCGGCGCCGAGGCAGGAGAGCGAGGGGGGCTCCGGCCCGGGAGTCGGGGGTGGGAGCCCCTGGGGGGGGCCCTGGCCTGGAGCTGAGCCTGGCGCGGACCCGGCCGGGAAGGCCCTGGGAGCCCGGGGGAGGGAGGCGGACTGATCCCGAAGGGGCCTCTGGACCGCGGGGGGCCTCCGTCCGGGTTTTCTGAGTCGCAGTGTGGACCACAGCCCCTGGGTGTGAGCCCCAGCGGGGACCCACCCCCCACCTGAGCCCTCGGGGAGGCCCCTCAGCCTCCGTCTCTAGACTCCACTCTGTCTTCCAGCCACCAGGCCCTTTCTCAGCCTCGGCAGAGACCGTGGGTCTTTTCTGAATGGCCTGGGAGACCCCCATTCCCTTTTCCTGAATTCCAACGGGGCCCGGTCCTCCTCTGAGCCGCAGCCAGGGCTCCATTCCTACCTTCTGTGGATGCCGGGGCCCCACTGCTTCTCCGAGACCCGGAGAGAATTCCCGCCTCCCCTTGGGAGCTTCCCGGGACCTCCAGGTCTTCCTTTTCCGAATCCCAGAGTGTCCCCCAGTCCTCTCTTCTCAAACTCTAAGCCCAAGGGAACCCAAGCCGCATCTCCTGCAAACACACAGAGGACCTCAGGTCCCCTTCCTGGGTCCCCCCAAACTCTTAGCCCTAGTGGGGTGCTCAGATCTCTCAGGAAAACCAGTTTCCCTTTTGTGAAACCCCCAGCAGGGGCACCAAAGCCCCTGGGAGCCGCAGGGAGCTTCAGCTGGCGCCAGTTCTTCCTCTGGAGCTCTTGGGGGCACCCCTCCTGGGAACCCAGGCTCCATCTTTAAGTCGGGGGCGGGGGGCTTGCTTTTCCTCTGGTCCCCATCTTCTTGGCCAAGTTCTTCAGGGCCGCCTAGACCCTCCTCTGAACCCCAGGGGCTTCCCCAGACCCGGGGATCGTTTTTCTGTTCTGAACCCCAGAGGCAATCTCGACTTTCCCATCTGAGGCTCCAGAGAGGACTTGGCTCTCCCTCTTTCATACCCAGGGGAAACTGAGTCCCTCACCCCCTGCAAGACCCCAGGCCGCTCCCCGCTCCCGGCCCTGGAGGCCCCTCCTCGGCTCTGCCTCCCCCCGCTTCTCGACCCCACGGCCAGAAGATGATGATGTGGTCCAACTTCTTCCTGCAAGAGGAGAGCCGGCGGCGGGGGGCCGCAGGCCGGCGGCGGGCGCAGGCGCAGCTCGGGTCGGGGCTGACACCCGAGCGCGAGGGGAAGGTGAAGCTGGCGCTGCTGCTGGCCGCCGTGGGCGCCACGCTGGCGGTGCTGTCCGTGGGCACCGAGTTCTGGGTGGAGCTCAACACCTACAAGGCCAACGGCAGCGCCGTGTGCGAGGCGGCCCACCTGGGGCTCTGGAAGGTGTGCACCAAGCGGCTGTGGCAGGCGGACGTGCCCGTGGGCAGGGAGACCTGCGGCCCCGCAGAGCTGCCCGGAGGTAAGCGGCCGCCCCGCTGAGCCCAGGGAGACCGGGAGGGAGCGGGGCCCGTGTCCCAGGAGAAAGCCCGAGCCCGAGGAGGAGAGAGCTTGCATCCCAGTAAGCGCAGGTGCCCACAGTGACCTCTGCTCTCCGAAACTGCTGAGAGAGAGCTAGCTCCCAGACACGGCCTAGGCCCCTAGCTGCTTACCCCCAGAGAACCCGTGCCTTAGAGCTTGCTTTCCTGCTGCAGACTGTACCCCAAGACCAGAATGTGCCTGCAGAGAGTCTATGCCCCAGGCCATCCCATACCCCTAGACCAGGCTGTGACCTGAGCCTCCCAGACAAGGCTGTACCCCTATTCTGTACCTCTAAAGAGAGCCTGTGCCCCAAGACCATTCTGTGTTGCCAAAGTCTGTGTCCCAAGACCATCCTGTACCCCAACTATCCTGTACCCCCAAATCAGCCTGTCTCCAGCTACAGTCTCCATGCCTCCCAGAACAGTCTATACCCCCAAACCAGCCTGCGTGCTTCCACCAGCCTGTGCCCTCAGATCAGCCTGCAACTCCAGACGAGGCTATGGTTCCAGACAATTCTGTGACACCCCCCCGCAAAGACCCTGCACCCACACCGCCAGTGTTCCTAGTCATCTCTGGGTCCCCCCCCCCCAGGCCAGTCTCTGGCTCTAGAGACAGGCTGTGTCCCTAGAAAAACCTTGCCGGTGTCCCCAGACCCAGCCTGTGATTCCAGACACAGCTGGTGTCCTCAGAAAGCCGGTGCCCACCCCAGGCAGCCTGTGCCCTCTGGAAATGCCTGCACCCTGGAGACAGCCTGTGCCCACTCTGCCTGTGCCCACACACAGCCTGTGTCCTTGGAGAGGCAGCCTGGGCTCCTGTGTCAGCTTCCTCTTCCCAGCCTGGAGACAGCTTGCACTCCCATCCTGCGAGCCCGGGGGAGACAGACGCCCACCCCAAAGCAGAACCGATGCCTGTTTGCCTGTTTCCACCGACTGCTTCCACCAAACCAAACTCTCACCAGACACCGCCCAACCGCCCAGGCCAGACCTTGTGCCTTCCCTGCGATGTTCTTCATTTCTTATCCTCTTCCCTCCACATACCCAGACTGACTATTTCAGCCTTTCTCATTTTCTCTGAGACATACTCCCATACTCCTCACTTTCCCACATAGTGGCTGTTTTACCCCGGGGATGCCGGAAAGCTGTCCCATACCTCCGTGACAGGACATGCCATGGCTTGTACTTAACTTATACCAGGGGGATATTCTGTACCTCTTGGGACCTGGATGAAATCTCGTTCTCCACTGACTCCCCAGAGCCCATTCGGGCCGTCATATATGTGATCACCTAGATGAGATCTCTGGCACTCTGTGCTCCCCAGAGCGGGCGGTATAACCTCAGTGCCCCTCAAAGAATATGGCCTATTTCCCTGGGCTCCATAGGAGAGTTCCCTCATCCTTCACTTCTCCAGATGTGACATCTTATATGTGTAGAGTGCAAAATAGGATGTCCCAAGCCCACCACAGGACAGCAGGGCTGTCAATGCCCATTTGGTGGCCAGTAAGCTACCCTTAATCGTTTTGTTTCTGCAGATGGGCTGTCTCTGGCCCCTCAGGCTCTCAAACAGGATGATCCCAAACTTTTGCAAAAGGGGAGACCCAGTAATAAGAATATTAGATGCTTATGTCATGCCTGGTTCTGATCGAAGTGTTTCCTGTACATTAACTCGTTAACCATCATGTGTCTAGCCTATGAGTTCTTATCATCATTCCCATTCCAGAGAAGAGAAAAATGAGGAGCAGGAAATCTCAGTGGCTCGGTCTGTGCACCCAGGATAGTTACATGGAATTTGTTTTGTTGCTGTTGTTGCTGTTTGTTTGTTTGAGACAGAGTTTCGCTCAGCACCCCCAGGCTGGAGTACAATGGCATGTTCTCGGCTCACTGTAACCTCCACCTCTCAGGTTGCAGAGGTTCTCCTACCTCAGCCTCTCGAATAGCTCACAGGCGCACATCGCCACGCCCAGCTAATTTTTTGTAATTTTAGTAGAGACCACGTTGGTCAGGCTGGTCTCAAACCCCCGACCTCAGGTGATCTGCCTGCCTCGGCCTCCCAAAGTGTTGGGATGACAGGTGTGAGCCACCTTGCCTGGCCTCGGTGTTTGGATGTTTAAATCAAATTATTGTTAATTATTATTATTGTTTTCGTCAGCGCTGTGTTTTCACATCTCCCCATCTTGCTTTAGGTTCTTCTAGTTCATGGCTATGTGTACCACATACATTTTCACAAGGAGTGTCTCTCTCGTTGACTTGTTCGTCCCCTTATTAGAGGAACAAGTAAATGACACGGACAGTCCCTGTGAAAATCTCTGGCTTGATTCTGACTCCGTGTTACTTATAAACAGTGCTGCTGTAAATGTCGGAATATATGTTCCTGGTTGGTTTTTTTTTTTTTTTTTTCCTGGAGGCATATCCGGCAATGAAACTGTTGAGCCACAGGGTATGAACATTCTTCATTTCATAAAGTACCTCAGAGCACCTTCCCAAAAGACTAGTAGTACCCGTTTATACACGGAGTTTCCTCTTATCTATTCAAACGCTTGATACTACCCTTTTCATGTTGGCCAACCTAATTGATGGAAAGTCGTGCCTCCTGCTGATTCAAGCTGCGTCTCTCTGATCCCTGGTGAAGTGGGGCATCTCCTCACGGACTCGTCAGTTACCCAGCCTTCCTCTTCTGTGAATTACTATTCATACCCTTCGCCCACTTGTCAATTGGGTTCTCTCTCTCTTCTTGCTAGTCCATGGGAGCTCTTTGTGTCTTCTTTGCAGGAATCCTTCCTGAGACAGGAATGCTTTCTGAGTCTGTTACTCTTCTGCTACTTGTATCTCAGTATCCTTTGTTGAGTCAAATGATTATCCATTTGTAATCCCCCTTAAACCCCTCAACAAACCCATACGAAGGGGCCAGGAAAGAGATTATTAACTCATTTTCAAAAGGAAGAACTAGAGGCCCGGAGAGGCTAATGGCACACTCAGGGCTGCAGGTCTGGCATGCAGAGCCCTGGGTAGGAGTCCCAGCCCCCGGATGGCGCTGGCTTTCACATCTCTGGCCATGATTTTTTCCTCTGTGTATCAGGGATGGTAATGTTCAAGTTTTAGGCTCCTGTGGGCTGTGTGAAGTGTCCAGCCCTGAGCTTACCCAAGGGACCTCATATCCTCACATCTCTTATTTCTCTCTCCTGCTTCCACAGAAGCAAACTGCACCTATTTTAAATTCTTCACCACGGGGGAGAATGCATGCATCTTTCAGAGAACCACAAAGAAAGGTGAGAACGCTTCACCCAATGGTGGGCAACGGGGGAGTGGGGGTGAAATGCTGAACGTGCTAGAGGAGTTCTAGAGAGAATTATCCCCTCCTCTGCTTTACCCCAGGGCGGGCCTCATGTTGAGAATCTGTGGCTGTCCCCAGGGGAGTGCTGGCGGGAGAGTTAATGATGGGGACATGCTGCCCCAGAGCCCTGTGCTTGGAACTCTTTTTGTTTTTAGATAGTGTCTTGCTCTGTCGCCCAGGCTGGCGTGCAGTGGCTCAGTCTCAGCTCACTGCAACCTCTGCCTCCCGGGTTCAAGCGATTCTCCTGCCTCAGCCTCCCAAGTAGCTGGGACTACAGGCATCTGCAACCATAACCAACTAATTGTTGTATTTTTACGAGAGGCGGGGTTTCACCATGTTGACCAGGCTGGTCTCGAACTCCTTCCTGACCTCAGGTGATCCACCTGCCTCAGCCTCCCAAACTGCTGGGATTATAGGCATGAGCCACTGCACCCAGCCATGCCTAGAACTCTTAACCCATCTCTGCCTGTGCCACGTTCTGGGTAACCATGGGCAAGTCGCAGCCCCTCTCTGTGGATAGCACCTGGACATCTCACACATGCGCACATATCACGTGCTAACCACAGCGCTGGACACTCCATTTGTAAGACCTCCGGCCCTCGCAGTAGCTCTGCAGGGTGGGGACTTTATCTTCCATCTTCCAGAAGCCCAGGAATGATTACAATTATTTTTCTCATGAAGTGGCAGAGGCGGAAGCAGGATTGAGACCCAAATAATTCTGACTCTCAAGGAGCACGCTACTAAAGAATCTTCTGAGGCCAGGTGCGGTGCTCATGCCTGTAATCCCAGTGCTTTGGAGGCGGGCAGATCACTAAGGCCAGGAATTTGAGACCAGCCTGGCCAACATGGCGAAACCCCGTCTCTACTAAAAATACAAAAATTAGCCGGGCATGGTGGCACACATCTATAACCTCGCTACTCGGGAGGCTGAGGCAGGAGAATCACTTGAGCCTGGGGAGGCAGAGGTTGCACTGAGCTGAGATTGTGCCACTGCACCCAAGCCTGGGCCACAGAGCAAGACTCCATCTCACAAAGGAAAAAAAAAAAAAAGATTCTGAGAAGACCCTGTTTCTGTGCTGACCCACGTGGCTCCAGCACACCTGGAGTGTTGCAGGTGTGATGTGGAACTTAGTTTCTAATTGTGTTTAATTTAAATTTATTTCACGTGGAGGCCACATGCGGCAAGTGGTGGATGTACTGGAAAATGCTGCTCTAAACACTTCACACTTTTAAAAAAATTCATCTTGTATTTGAATTTTTATTTAATTATTTTATTTTTGAGATGGAGTCTCACTCTTTCACCCAGGCCAGAGTGCAGTGGCACTATCTCGGTTCACTGCAACCTCCGTTTCCCAGGTTCAAGCAATTCTTCTGCCTCAGCCTTCCGAGTAGCTGGGATTACAGGTGTGCGCCATCACGACCGGCTCATTTTTGTATTTTCAGTGGAGATAGGGTTTTGCCATGTTAGCCAGGGTTGGTCTCAAACTCCTGACCTCAAGTGATCCTCCCACCTCGGCCTCCCAAAGTGCTGGGATTGTAGATGTCTGGTTCACAGGAGGGAATTTAGACTGAGAAGGGTTCAGCCTAAATTCCTACTGAAAACTGGAAAATCCTACAAGAATCTTCCATACACGAAGTGGCTGGGGAGAATTCCAACCTGGATAATTCCATTCCGCTGTAGCACACTGACTTTGGCATTGTCTCCCACACACCTTACTGCCTTAGTTTCCTCACCTGTAAACCAGTGGTAACCAGATCCTAAATAAATATTGGCAATTTTCAACTCTTTCTCATCCTGGCCCTCTCCTCCCTTTGCTCGGTGACTTTAGAGAAATAACTGACCCTTTCTGAATCTTAATTCCTTCAACCGTGTAAGTAAAATGTTGGATTGGATGATCTTCTACTTGATAATTCTTCTCTCATCCCGAATCTTACATCTTCCCGGTCCTGGGTTCCTATCGGTGAATCCTCCTCATTCCCTACATCCCATGGTTTCTCTTCTTTCCTCTCCCCTCCTGGCAGAGGTGAATCTGGCAGCTGCGGTGATAGCAGTGCTGGGCCTGGCAGTCATGGCCTTGGGGTGCCTCTGTATCATCATGGTGCTCAGTAAAGGTGCAGAGTTCCTGCTCCGAGTTGGAGCCGTCTGCTTTGGCCTCTCAGGTGAGGGTTCAGAGCCTGGAGGCTGAGGACATTGCATGCCGGGAGCATCTCCAGACGGTGTTGCATGCCGGCAGATGGGCTGTCCGTGCACTGTTGCATACAGGGAGATGGGGGCTCTCTGCACTGCTGCATGCTGGGAGGAGGGTCTCCACACACTGTTGCATGCTGGGAGGTGGGATCTCCAAGCCCTGTTGCATGCTTGGAGTTGAGGGTAAGTCCAAGGTCTATAGTAGGTTCAAAGACGGGAGAACCCCAGCAACAGGGGTAAGAATTGGAGGGTGTCCAAACACCACTTTAGATTTGGACTTGGGATCTCCACGAATTGCTGCATGCTGGGAGATGGGATTTCGAGGCGCCGTTGCATGCTAGGAGTTGAGAAAGCTCAAGGACTGTAGACATCTAAAACATTGGAGAGTTCTAAGCCCTGTTGTTGGCTGGGAATTGGAAGCTGTCCAAATAGTTTTTTAGGTTTGGACCTGGAGTCTCAAACACTGTGGCATGCTGAGATGTTTTGAACATTACAGCATGTTGGGAGGTCAGGGAAGCCCGGGAGCTATAGTAGGCTCAAAGGCGGAAGAGTTCCAAGCCCTATTGTTGGCTCAGAATTTGATGGTCTCTAGATGCACGTTTAGTTTTGGGACTCCAGGTCTGCAAGGACTGTTGCATTCTCCGGAGCTGAAAGTCTAAATAAAATGCTGCATCTTATGAAATGTAGACTTCGGTAATGAACAACACTTCAGTGTATTGCACTTCCCGTTCAAATCCTTACAACAGCTCTACTAGGTAGGGCTTACTATCCCCCATTTCATTTATCTATTTATTTTTGAGACAGTCTCCCTCTGTCACCCACGCTGGAGTGCAATGGTGTGATCTCGGTTCACTGCAGCCTCCGCCTGCTGGGTTCAAGTGATTCTTCTGCCTCAACCTCCTGAGTAGCTAAGATTACAGGCATGCACCACCATCCTCAGTTAGTTTTTTTGTATTTTTCGGTAGAGGCGGAATTTCACCATGTTGGCCAGGCTGTTCTCAACCTCCTGGCCTCAAGCTATCTGCCTGCCTCTGCCTCCCATAATGCTGGGATTACTGTCATAAGCCACCACACCCGGCTCCCCCATTTTATAGAGGAGAAAATTGAGGCTCAGAGAAGTCAGATGAATTACTCATGGCTACACAATCCACGATGGCAGAGGTGGGTTTTTAAACTCGGTTTCCTTTCCCTTTTCTTTTCTTTCTTTCTTTTCTCTGGAGATGGAGCCTCACTCTGTCACCCAGGCTGCAGTGCAGTGGCATGATCTCAGCTTACTGCAACCTCTGCCCTCCAGGTTCAAGCAATTCTTCTGCCTCAGCTTCCAGAGTGGATCGCAGCTCATTTTTGATTACTGTCATAAGCCACCACAGCCAGCTCATTTTTGTCCCTCTCCTGTTGACGGGGTTTTGCCATTTGGCCAGGCTGGTCTTGAACTCGTGACATCAGTTGATCCATCTGCCTCAGCCTCGGCCTCCTACTCGGCCTTAAACTTGGTTTTCTTATACCAGAGTGTGTCTTCTCACTGTACCTTCATATTGCATTTTGGGAACTATATTTCTGTGGGATCTCTGTAGGTTCAGAGCATGGTCTGATAGAATGAAGGCCTCCCTGGGAGTCAGATGGTCTAGGTTCCAGCCTCCTCTGTGCCCAGAATCATTGTGTGACCTTGGGAAGGTTCCTTTTATTTTCCGGGTCTTGGTTTTATTATTGGATCAAATGTTTTCTTTCTTTCTATTTTATTTTATTTTATTTTTTTGAGACAGATTTTTGCTTCAAAACATGTCATTCATACAGAGATGTAAAGAATAAGGATGTCTAAGGCAGGCTCAGGGAGGGGGACGCAGAACAAGTTTTGCTCTTGTTGGCCAGGCTGGCGTGCAGTGGCGTGATCTTGGCTCACTGCAACCTCTGCCTCCCAGGTTCAAGTGATTCTCCTGCCTCAGCCTCCCCAGTGGCTAGGATTACAGGCCCGTGCCACCACGCCCGGCTAATTTTTATGTCTTTATTAGAGACAGGTTTTTACCATTTTGGCCAGGCTAATTTCAAACTCCTGACCGCCTTGACCTCCCAAAGTGCTGGTGAGCCACTGCACCCGGCCCCTCTGTCTTTTCTTTCTTTTCCACCCTCTTTCCCTTCCTCTCTCCCTCCAGTCATCTGTTTCTCCATTTTTTTAATTTGTCCGTTCATTTAACAAGTATTTCTTTAACATCCAATGAGTCCTAGATGCTGTGCCTGGAGCCACTAAGGACGGAATGATGAATACGATAAAGGTGATGCTTGTTCTCATGGCGTTTTTAGCTCAGTAGGAATTCGGTGCTGGTGTTATTATCGAACTCACACCTGCATTACTTCTTGGGGTGCACAGGAAGATGTTGATATAAGTGTTTTATGGGCCGGGCATCGTGGCTCACGCCTATAATCCCAGCACTTTGGGAGGCCGAGGCAGGCGGATCACTTGAGGTCAGGCGTTTTTGAGACCAGCCTGGCCAACACAGTGAAAGCCCGTCTCTACTAAAAATACAAAAATTAGTCGGACGTGGTGGTGGGCGCCTGTAGGCCCAGCTACTCAGGAGGCTGAGGCAGGAGAATCACTTGAACCCGGGAGGCACAGGTTGCAGTAAGCCGAGATCGTGCCACTGCATTCCAGCCTGGGTGACAGAGCTAGACTTTGTCTCAAAAAAAAAAAAGTGTTTTATGAAAGTCTTGGGCACAAAAATTTTCTGCAAATTGTACAACCAAATGAAAGTGAAGGAGGATTCGATGTTGTCAGTACTGCGGTTATATTGGGTATCAGGGATTGGGGTGGGTTGGGCTTCTGAGGTCTCCCTAGATAAAGGGACATGTTCAGATTGTATTGTTTCTCTCTTTATAAAATATCTATCAGCTGTTGTTCTACGTTTTAAAGGTATGAGACCGAGAAGTTTGCTGCCATTGTGTATTTATAGTGCAGTGGGAGACAGAAATGAGATAAAGAGACAATACTCATATAAATCAATATATATTCATTACTACCAACTGTGATGAATGCTGTAGATAAATAGCAAAGAGTCGGAGAAAAACGTGTTATAAAGGGACCCACTGTAGATTTAGGTGGCGGTGGTTAGTGAAGGCTTCCCTTCAGAACATGTAATTAATGCAGAGACGTGAAGAAGAGGATGTCTAAGGCAGGCTCAGGGAGGGGGAAGTGGAATATTGTTCCAAGCGGCATAAAGGTCTCCGAGCTTGAACGAATCTGGTGCATTGAAAGCCCTGCTTCACGTTGTGAGAGTGTGGGAGGAGCAGCTTGAGAGGAGGCTGGAGAAGCCACAGGAGCCAGACCCATGTGCCTTTTCATTTATTTTTTTTATTTTTGAGATGAAGTCTTGCTCTGTCGCCCAGGCTGGAGTGCAGTGGTGCAATCTTGGCTCGGTACAGCCTCCACCTCCCAGGTTCCAGCGATTCTTCTGCCTCACCCTCCCAAGTAGCTGGGATTACAGGTGCCCGCTACCATGCCTGGCTAATTTTTGTATTTTTAGTAGAGACAGTTTCGTTATGTTGCCCAGGCTGGTCTCAGACTCCTGGCCTCAGGAGATCCGCCCGCCTTGGCCCCTGCAAAGTGCTGGGATTACAGGCATGAGCCACCGCGCTGAGCCTATTTTTTTTTTAAATTATTTATTTAATGAGATGGGAGTCGGCCGGGCGCGGTGGCTCAAGCCTGTAATCCCAGCACTTTGGGAGGCCGAGGCGGGTGGATCACGAGGTCGAGAGATCGAGACCATCCTGGTCAATGTGGTGAAACCCCGTCTCTACTAAAAATACAAAAAAAATTAGCTGGGCATGGTGGCGTGTGCCTGTAATCCCAGCTACTCAGGAGGCTGAGGCAGCAGAATTGCTTGAACCCAGGAGGCGGCAGTTGCAGTGAGCCGAGATGGTGCCATTGCACTCCAGCCTGGGTAACAAGAGCGACACTCTGTCTCAAAAAAAAAAAAAAAAAAAAAAATGAGATGGGAGTCTTGCTCTGTCAACCAGGCTGGAGTGCAGTGGTGCAAACTCGGCTCACTGCAACCTCTGCCCTCCCGGGTTCAAGTGATTCTTTTGCCTCAGCCTCCTGAGTAGCTGGAACTACAGGCGCCCACCACTGTGCTGGCTAATTTTTGTATTTTTAGTAGTGACAGAGTTTCGTTATGTTGCCCAGGCTGGTTTCGGACTCCTGACCTCAGGAGATCCACCCGCCTCAGCCTCCCAAAGTGCTGGGATTACAGGCATGAGCCACCATGCCTGGCCCCATGTGCCTTTTTAGATCATACCAAGGATGTCAGGCTGGCTGTGGGAGGGGATATCCTGGCATGGCTGAGAGAATAGTCCACAGTGTGGACCTGGCCAGGCTCAGACCCATGCCCACCGCCCTGGGCCTCAGTTTCCTCAACTGTAAAGGAGGGAGCATGATACTTACTTCATAAGGTTGAGTAGAAGAAATGAGATCTGAAGGCATTTGGTTAGATTCTTGCCTCAGGGCCCGTGTGTCATGACCACAGTGTGTCAGCACGTGTGTCAGGACCACAGTATGTCCCATGGGCCAAATCCCACCTGCCACTTTTTTTTTTTTTTTTTTTCTGAGACAGGGTTTCCCTCTGTTGCCCAGGCTATATCGCAGTGACACAATCAGCTTCCTGCAACTTCAATCTCCTGGGCTCAAGCCATCCTCCCCTGTAGCTGGGACTGTGCACCACCATGCCTGGCTGATATTAAATATTTTTGTAGATAGGGGGTCTCACTATGTTGTGCAGACTGCTGTGAACTCCTGGCCTCGAGCAATCCTCCCTTTTGGGCCTCCCAAGGTGTTGGGATTACAGGCATGAGCCACCGCACCTGGTTTCTGTTTATTTTTGTTTGACCCATGAGCTAAATAGTTGGTGGGGAAAAAAAATCAAAAGAATACTATTTGAGGACATGTGGAAACTACATGGAATTCAAAATTCGGTGTTAAAAAAAAAAAATTTCTGTTGGACTGCAGTCACTCCATTCACAATGTATTACCTACAGCTGCTTTTGCACTACAGAGTCCAGCATGGTGACAGAGACCGCACTGCCGGTAAATCCTAGATAGATTCCTACCACCTGGCCCCCAGGCTCGCTGACCCTTCGTTCTTCTGTTGTCTTCACATATATCTCACATCCATCCCACCAGCAAATTTTTTTTTTTTTTTTTTTTTTTTTTTTTAGATGGAGTTTCACTGTTTTTGCCCAGGCTGGAGTGCAGTGGTGCGATCTCAGCTCACTGCAACCTCTGCCTCCCGGGTTCAAGTGACTCTCCTGCCACAGCCTCCTGAGTAGCTGGGATTACAGGCATGCACCACCACGCCTGGCTAATTTTGTATTTTTAATAAAGATTGGGTTTCTCTGTGTTGGTCAGGCTGGTCTCGAACTCCTGATCTCAGGTGATCCACCTACCTTGGCCTCCCAAAGTGCTGGGATTACAGGCGTGAGCCACCGCGCCTGGCCATCACCAGCAAATTCTACTGGTACTCCCTCCAAAACATAATTCGAATGCAAACACTTTCCTCTATTTCACCATGACACTAATCCCAGCCACTCCTGTATTTCCCCGAGATAATTTCCATGGCCTCCTAACTGTTCTCCATGCTTCTCCTTTCAACTTCCTCAAGCCCATTCTCCACAGAGCAGCTAGGGTGATACTTCTGCCTTTTAAATTTTAAATGTTGACCGGGCGTGGTGGCTCATGCCTGTAATCCAAGCACTTTGGAGGCCAAGGCCAGCGGATCAGCTGAGGTCGGGAGTTCAAGACCAGCCTGACCAACATGGTGAAACCCCGTATTAAAATAAATAAATAAATAAATACATTTTAAATGTTTCTAGACAGGATCTGGCTCCGTCACCCAGGCTGAAGTGCAGTGGCACAATCACAGTTCACTGCAGCCTCAACTTCTTGGGCTCAAGCAATCCTCCCACCTCAGCCTCCCGTGTAGCTGGGACCACAGGCACACGCCACCACACTGAAGTAATTTTTAAAATTATTTGTAGAGATGAGGTCTCACTATGTTGCCCAGGCTGATCTTGAATTCCTCGGCTGATCTTGAATCTTCTTGCTTCAGCCTCCCAAAGTGTGGGGATTACAGGTGTGAGCCACTGTGCCCGGCCAAGTGATACTTTACTATCATAAATCAGATCACGGATCCCCCCCAGAATAAAAGCCGCATAAATTCCTACTGCAGAATAACATGGTTGCAAGGCCTCCCATGGCCTGACTCCTGGCTCCCTGTGAGTCCATGTCCTACCGGATGCTTTCCCCGCTCCGGCACGGCGGCCCCTTTGCTGTTCCCCAGGCCGTCTGAGCTCATTCCTCCCTCAGTGCATTTTGCACTGCTGTCTCAGCCTGGAATGTTCTTCCACTGGCACTTCAAATGTCTCATTTCCTCATATTACTTCATATTAATTAAGTCCCTGGTCAAATACCACCACCTCAGAGAGACCATCACTTACCATCATGTCTAAAGGGGATTCATTTGGTATTCAAGAAAATATTAAAAAATAATAGAGAGAGAATGTGTGTGTGTGTGTGTGTGAGAGAGAGAGAGAGAGAGGGAGAGAGAGAGAGCGCACAATTGAGCATGGCGGCTTACACCTGTAATCCCAGCATTTTGGGAGGCTGAAGCAGGTGGATCGCCTGAGGTCAGAAGTTCTAGACCAGCCTGGCCAACATAGTGAAAACCCCATTTCTACCAAAAATACATAAACTAGCTAGTCTCATAACCTGAACTCAAAAAAAAAATTAATTAAAAATAAAATAAACTGCCAGGCACAGTGGCTCACACCTGCAATCTCAGCACTTTGGGAGGCAGATCACGAGGTCAGGAGATTGAGACTATTCTGGCTGACTTAGAGAAACCCCGTCTCTACTAAAATACAAACATTAGCTGGGCATGGTGGCAGTTGCCTGTAATCCCAGCTACTTAGGAGGCTGAGGCAGGGGAATTGCCTGAACCCAGGAGGCGGAGGTTGCAGTCAGCCGAGATTGTGCCACTGCACTCCAGCCTGGTGACAGAGTGAGACTGTCTCCAAAAAAAATAAAATAAACCAGACATGGTGGCTCACGCCTGTAATCCCAGATTTTTGGGAGCCTGAGGCTGGCAGATCACTTAAGGCCAGGAGTTCAAGACCAGCCTGACCAACATGGTGAAACTAAAAATCTCTAATGAAAATACAAAAATTAGCCAGGCATGGTGGACGGTGCCTGTAATCCCAGCTTCTTGGGAGGCTGAGGCAGGAGGATTGTTTGAACCTGGGAGGCGGAGGTTGAAGTGAACTGAGATCGTGCCACTGCACTCCAGCCTAGGCGACAGAGCAAGACTCTGTCTCAAGAAAATAATAGTAAAATAAAATAAAAAAGAAAGACTTATTACCAGCTGGGACCTTACCCTGCCTTAGTTTTCTTCACAGAATTGATCACTACATGAAATCCTCTATTTATTTATGCCTGTATTCATTTGCCAGGGCCACGAGTTTGAGACCAAGGCGTCATCAGGGTCCGTTTTTTCTGAGGCTTCTCTTCTTGCCTTGTAGATGGCAGTGTTCTCCATGTATCTTCACTTGGTCTTCCCCCTGTACTTATCGGTGTGCACATTTCCTTCTCCTTTTTTATTGTTGTTGTTGTTGAGACAGAGTCTGGCTCTGTCGCCCAGGCTGGAGTGCAGTGTTGTGATCCTGGCTCACTGCAACCTCCACCTCCAGGGTTCAAGAGATTCTTCTGCCTCAGCCTCCCGAGTAGGTGGGATTATAGATGCCCACCACCACACCCGGCTAATTTTTTTTTAATTTTTAGTTGAGACAGGGTTTCTCTATGTTGGCCAGGCTGGTCTTGAACTCCTGACCTTAGGTGATCCGCCCACCTCAGCCTCCCAGAGTGTTAGGATTACAGGCGTGAGCCACCACGCCTGGCCTTCTTTTTTTAATTTTGTTCTTCTTTTTGGTAGAGACAGGGTCTCACTCTTGCCCAGTCTGATCTTGAATTCCTGGCCTCAAGAGATCCTCCTTCCTGAAATTTTCTTATCTCATAAGGACACCAGTCACGTTGGTGCTCACTGCAACCTCTGCCTCCCAGGTTCAAGTGATGACCTCGCTTTAACTGTTTTGTTTGTTTGTTTGCTTTGGTTTGGTTTTTTTTTTTTTTTTGAGACGGAGTTTCGCTCTTGTTACCCAGGGGCTGGAGTGCAATGGCGCGATCTTAGCTCACCGCAGCCTCCTCCTCCTGGGTTCAGGCAATTCTCCTGCCTCAGCCTCCTGAGTAGCTGGGATTACAGGCGCATGCCACCATGCCCAGCTAATTTTTGTATTTTTAGTAGAGACGGGGTTTCACCATGTTGACCAGGATGGTCTTGATCTCTTGACCTCGTGATCTACCCTCCTCAGCCTCCCAAAGTGCTGGGATTATAGGCATGAGCCACCGCGCCCGGCCAATTTAACTGTTTTTGTTTTGTTTTGTTTTGCTTTTTTGAGAGGAGTCTCATTCCGTTGCCCAGGCTGGAGTGCAGTGGCCTGATCTCAGCTCGCTGCAACCTCTGCCTCCAGGATTCAAGCAATTCTTCTGCCTCAGCCTCCAGAGTAGGTGGGATTACATGTGCGCACCACCACACCCAGCTAATTGTTCTATTTTTAGTAGAGATGGGGTTTTACCATGTTGACCATGTTTTTCTCTAACTCCTGAGATGCCCTTACCTTGACCTCCCAAAGCGCTGGGATTACAGGTGTGAGCCACCACACCTGTCCTTAATTATCTCTTTACAGACTCTATGTCCAAATACAGTCACATTCTGAGGTATTTGGGGTCAGGACCCCAAAACATGAACTTTTTGTGGAGGACACAGTTCAGCCCCCAACAATGCATTTAACTGATTGTTGCCCGTCTCTCCATCTTGGATGAAACTCCAAAAGGACAGGGACTTTGTTACAGTGTCATTTATGTATTATATTATATGTATTTGGTAGTTGAGCTCAGTGAAGATCTGTCAAATGAATCAAAGAATGCATGAATTAGGTCTGTTGTGGTAGCTCACACCTGTAATCCCGACATTTTGGGAGGCTGAGGTGGGAGGATGGTTTGAGGCCAGGAGTTTGAGACCAGCCCAGGCAATGTAGCAAGATCCTGTCTCTAGAAAATAAAATGAAATAACTAGCTGTGGTGGCTGGTAGCTGTAGTACCAGCTACTCAGGAGGCTGAGGCGGGAGGAGGGCTTTTTTTTTTTTTAAAGAGAAAGAAAAAGAATAATAAAATATATATATATATGTATATATGTATGTGTGTCTGTGTGTATATATATATATATATATATATATATATATATATATATACACACACACACAAAGAATAAAGAGGAAAGAGGAAGATGGGGAGAGGATGGGGGTGTTGCTTTATTGCCCGGGCTAGAATGCAGTCTAAATATGGGTATGCCTATAATTGTGCTTAATAATGGAGACATGAAAAAATGAGGGAAGAAAATAACAAACAAGCAGCCAACCAATATTTCATTTAAACCTGTAAGTAGGTGTGAAGTGGTGCTGATAAGAGTGTGTATTTTGTGTATTTAAAGTGGAGAGTTCTATAAATGTTAATTAAGTTTACTTGTTCCAGATTCAAGTTCAAGTCCTGGCTATCGTTGTTAGTTTTCTGTCTCATTGATCTGTCTAATATTAATGTTGAAGTCTCCCACTATTGTGCGGGAGTCCAAGTCTCTTTATGAGTCTTATATATCTGGGTGCTCCTGTATGGGGTGCGTATATATTTAGGATCTTTAGCTCTTGTTGCATTGATCCTTTTATCATTGTATAGTGTCCTTCTTTGCTTTTGATCTTTGTTGCTTTAAAGACTATTTTATCGGAGGCAAAAATTGCAACTCCTGCCTTTTGTTCATTTTTTTATTTTTGCTCTCCATTTGGTTGGTAAATCTTTCTCCATCCCTTTGTTTTGAGTCTTTGTGTATCCTTGCATGTGAGATGGGACTAGATGCAGCATACCGATGGGTTTTGGCTTTTTATCCAATTTGCCTGTCTGTGTTTGGATTGGGGGATTTAGTCCACTTAAATTTAGAGTTAATAATAATATATGTGAGTTTAATACTGCCATTTAATGTTAGCTGACTGTTTTGCCCATTAGTTGATGTAAATTCTTCATTATATTGATGCTCTTTACTTTTTGGTATTTTTTAGAAAGGCTGATACTGGTTGTTCCTTTCTATGTGTAGTGGTTCTTTCAGAAGCTCTTGTAAAGCAGGCCTGGTGGTGATGAAATCTCTGAGTGCTTGCTTGTTCACAAAAGATTTTATTTTTCTTTCGCTTATAAAGCTTAGTTTGTCTGGATGTGAAATTCTAGGTTGAAAGTTCTTTTCTAGCCGGGCACGGTGGCTCAAGCCTGTAATCCCAGCACTTTGGGAGGCCGAGGCGGGTGGATCACGAGGTCAAGAGATCGAGACCATCCTGGTCAACAAGGTGAAACCCCGCCTCTACTAAAAATACAAAACATAAGCTGGGCATGGTGGCACGTGCCTGTAATCCCAGCTACTCACGAGGCTGAGGCAGGAGAATTGCCTGAACCCAGGAGGCGGAGGGTGCGGTGAGCCGAGATCGCGCCATTGCACTCCAGCCTGGGTAACAAGAGCGAAACTCCGTCTCAAAAAAAAAAAAAGAAAGTTCTTTTCTTTAAGGATGTTGAATATTGGCCCCCACTCTCTTCTGGCTTGTAGGGTTTCTGCTGAGAGATCTGCTGTGAGTCTGATAGGCTTCCCTTTGTGGGTAACCTGACCTTTCTCTCTGGCTGCCCTTAGTATTTTCTCCTTCATTTCAACCCTGGTGAATCTGATGATTATGTGCCTTGAGGTTGGTCTTCTTGAGGAATATCTTTGTGGTGTTCTCTGTATTACCTGGAGTTGAATATTGTCCTGCCTTGCTAGGTTGGGAAAACTCCTGAATAATATCCTGAAGCATATTTTCCAGCTTGGATTCATTCTCTTCGTCACATTCAGGTACACCTATCAAACATAGATTAGGTCTTTTCACGTAGTCCCATGTTTCTTGGAGGAGGGTTTGAGCCTGGGAGGTCCGGGTCTTAGTAAGCTATGATCGTGCCATTGCACTCCAGCCTGGGTGACTGAGACCCTGTCACTAAAAGAAGAGAAAAGAAAATAAAAAAAGAATCTATTAGGAAGGGAATGAAGGGGGGTCCTTGTCTGCATGCTTTTCCATCTCCAGTGCTATCGTGTTGGCTGCGTGAAGCAAAGAAAGGGCTTTTGAATCACAGCGTCACGTTGCATTCACCAGCCCCCGATCACAACCACAGTGAATGGCCAGGTGCAGTGGCTCAGCCCTGTAGTCCCAGCACTTTGGGAGGTGGACAGATCACCTGAGGTCAGGAGTTTGAGACCAGCCTGCTCAACATGGTGAAACACTGTCTCTACTAAAAATACAAAACTTAGCTGGGCATGGTGGCGTCAGCCTGTAATCCCAGCTACTCAGGAGGCGGAGGCAGGAGAACCTCTTGAACCCAGGAGGCAGAGACTGCAGTGAGCCGAGATCGTGCCATTGCCTGGGCAGCAGAGGGAGACCGTTTCAAGAACACACCCCAAAACAATGAACAACCAAACAGAAAAAAACACCACAGTGGGGCCAGGGTGCAGGGAGGAAGGAGGGTCAGGAATGGGGCTTGGGGCAGGACTCCAGGATCTGGAGGGGTGCTGGCTGGAGGCATGACTCATCCACAACTCAGACAGCCCTGCAGGACCCGGCCCCTGCCCCGCTCTGCAATTCCATCACGGTTTCTCTCCCCAGCCCCTCCCGTCTCCTAGCTCCAACCCCACTGAGCTTTCTTCTTTGCTTCAAACACCCTGTGTTGCTTCCTCCACAGGACCTTCGTGTCAGCCCCTGCTTCTGCTCGGAGCGGCTGTGGCTTGGTTTTGTTCACGAGTGGGTTCTTTTCATGCTTCGGGTCCCAGCTCCAGTGGCTTTTCTCGACACCATCCAAAGTCCCTGCTCCACCCCTGGGGGCCCCTTTCTCTGTTTCTATTTCCTTCCTCTCCTGCCTCACCCTCTGAGATGATCCTGTCTCCTCATTTGTTTATTTTGGACATTGCAACCTGGCAGCCTACAGGCCCTCGGTGGCCAGGGGAGGTGCTTTGATTGCCGGGCAGAGTATAAAGATTTCTCCGAGTTGACATTTAAAGGTTGGGAGAGAAGTCCCATAAAAATAATAATCATGTAAGCAATTATGGGCCGGGCGTGGTGGCTCACGCCTGTAATCCCAGCACTACAGGTGGCCGAGGTGGGTGGATCGCTAGAGGTCAGGAGCTCAAGACCAGCCGGCCAACATGGTAAAACTGCGTCGCTACTGAAAAAAAAATTAGCCAAGCATGGTGGTACACGTCTGTAATCTCAGCTACTGGGGAGGCTGAGGCAGGAGAATCAGGAGGTGGAGGTTGCCATGAGCTGAGATTGCACCATTGCACTCCAACCTGGGCGACAGAGCCAGACTCTGCCTCAAAAAATTAAAAAAAAATTTTTTTTTTAAATCTAATGAACCAACCTCATTCACCCGTAGTGCTGCAAACAGCAGAACGCATTTCTCCCACCTAGCTGTGACTCGGTATCCGCCTTTGCATCATTTCCAGCGCGCGGTTCTGTGGCATCGATTCCCTTCACGTTGCCGTCACCCCCACCCCCCTTCAGAACCATGTTCATCCTCCCCACTGAAACTCCAGACGCATTTAACACCAACTCCACTTCCTCCTCTTCCCTCCGGCCCTTGGCAACCACCCTTGTACGTTCTGTCTCTATGACTTTGTGTCTTGTTTCTTTATCTCCAGCTTCCCAAATGCTGCCTGCTATATAGTAGGTGTTTAGTAAGTATTGGTTGAGTGCACGCGTGGGAAGGCGCCAGGGACAGCGGGAGGGCCGGGAGAGGAAGGCGGAGACGTCCAGACGCAGCTGGGGTCCCCGGCCTGACCCGCCCGTCCTCTCTCCCACAGGCCTGCTGCTGTTGGTGAGCCTGGAGGTGTTCCGGCATTCCGTGAGGGTCCTGCTGCAGAGAGTCAGCCCCGAGCCTCCCCCGGCCCCACGCCTCACCTACGAGTACTCCTGGTCCCTGGGCTGTGGCGTGGGGGCCGGCCTCATCCTGCTGCTGGGGGCTGGCTGCTTTCTGCTGCTCACACTGCCTTCCTGGCCCTGGGCGTCCCTCTGTCCCAAGCGGGGCCACCGGGCCACCTAGAGCCACACGTGAGACTTCTCTAAGCAACCACCAAGCTCTTTGATCTTCTCCATCATGCCCCCAAGATCTTTCCGCCCCATCTCCTAGAGAAACTGTGTTCTCCCCGCTCGGGGCCTGTGTTCTTTGACACACCCGCCTCCTGTCCCCTCATCCCGTCTCCCTCTGTAAATACGTTTTTCTCGGTGGCTGTATGTGGGTTGCTTGGGGGTGGGATGGGAAGAGGCTCTTTGCAAACGAGGGTCCCCAGGGAAGACTGGCGGGGACCTGATGGGGTAACGGGTGTGGGGTTGGGGGGCTGGGGTTGGGGGGTCTTGGGTGGGAGTTGGAGTTTCCCATGTCTGGATCAATTCACTTGCCGGGAGAGACTTTTTACAACTCGTCTGCAACTCAGGGTGGGGTTGCGGGAGACAGGGAAGGATGCCAGGGTCTGACCTGGCTGTGTCTGATTTGGGATTAAAGGTTTGGAAATTTAACCCCTTTGGTTTGGAGTCTGTCTGTGACGTGATCACACATTCCGGGTTAAAGAAAAGGAACTCCTCCTACCCTCCAGAAACATACCAGGTATAAGCCCAGAGGTCATGTGAAAACAAAACCATATACAATGGCTGAGAGTGTGGAAACTACGATATAGATAGAGAGAGAGAGATATAGATAGATACATATATATCTTTCTAGATAGATAGATAGATATCTATACAGATAGATAGATAGATAGATAGATAGATAGATAGATAGATAGATATTTTTTTTTGAGACGGAGTTTTGCTCTGTCACTCTGGCTATAGTGCAGCAAAACAGTCTTGGCTTACCGAAACCTCCGCCTCCTGGGTTCAAGCAATTCTCCTGCCTCAGCCTCCCAAGTAGCTGGGATTACAGGTGCCTGCCACCACATACAGCTAATTTTTATGTGTTGTTTGTTTTTTGCTTAGAAGAGATGGGTTTCACCATGTTAACCAGTCTGCTCTCGAATTCCTGACCTCAAGTGATCCGCCTGCCTCGGCCTCTCGAAGTGTGGGATTACAGGCATGAGCCACCACGCCCTGCCCAGATTTCCCCTTTACACTTGACTCTCAACATACTGGATTAAGATTGACCCCAATGACCTCATTTTAACGTGGTTACCTCTGTAAAGGCCCTATCTCCAAATGAGGCCACATTCTGAGGTACTACGGGGTTAGGATACACCATATATCTTTTTGTTGTTGGTGGTGGGGAACATTCAACCTTTAACAATGTGTAGATTCTAAATTGTGTTTTCTGGCCGGGCGTGGTGGCTGACACCTGTATCCCAGCACTTTGGGGCGGTCCGAGGTGGGCAGATCACCTGAGGTCAGGAGTTCGAGACCAGCCTGGCCAACATGGTAAAACTCCATCTCTACTAAAAATTAAAAAAATTAGTTGGGCATGGTGGTGGGCGCCTGTAATCCCAGCTACTCGGAAGGCTGAGGCTGGAAAATTACCTGAGCCCAGGAGGCGGAGGTTGCAGTGAGCTGAGGTCGCGCCACTGCACCCCAGCTTGGGACACAGAGCGAGACTCCGTCTCAGAAAAAAGGGGTGGGGCAGTGGGATTGGTTCAGGAACCTTCTGAAGAAGGAGATGCTAACAGAGAGAGCAGAGAAAGTCAAGGGCGTTCCAGGTGGGCAGGAGGGCTTGGAGAGAAGATGAAAAACGTTATGAAGCTCTGAGTGAGAACATGGGAACACTGATGTTCAGAGTGAGATACAGGAATAGTGAGGGGGGTTGCGGTGAGCTGTCTTATGAAGGCGGTGGGGAGACTTGATGCTCGGAGAGTAGCTCAGCCTTTATCCTGAGGGCACTGAGGAGCCATGGGGGGTTGTTGAGCAGACATGCTGGTATCAGGTCGAGGGGTTGACACAGTTTCTTATTCTTGAAGTGACAAAATTGCAGATGGCGAAGACAGACCAGTGGTCGCCAGTGGTTAAGAATAGGATGAGTCTTGACCCTATGTGGTGGCTCACACCTATATAACCCCAGCACCTTGGGAGGCCAAGGTGGGCTGATCACCTGAGGTCAGGAGTTCAAGACCAGCCTGGCCAACATGGTGAAACCGTGCCTCTACTAAAAAAAAAAAAAAAAAAAAAAAAAAAAAAAAAAAAAAAAAATGCTGGGTGTGGTGGCTCATGCTTGTAATCCCAGCACCTTGGGAAATGCCTGTTCTCATTTAGGTTTGTGGGCACAGGCCCTAGGGTGGAGCCCTCGCCAGAGACATTGCCCTTCTCTACCCAGCAGATTCCTGCTCCCCTCCTGTATCAAATGCTTTTTCTGTATCTATTGCGATGATCAGTAATTTTTTTTTTTTTTCAAAACAGAGGCTAGAGTTTTGAAAACAGTCACCGAGGCTGGAGTGCAGCTGTGCGATCTTGGCTCGCTGTAACCTTTGCCTCCTGGGTTCAAGCAATTCTTGTACCTCAGCCACCCCAGTCTCTGGAATTAGAGGTGTGCGCCACCACACCCAGCTAATTTTTGTATTTTTAGTAGAGATGGGATTTCACCATGTTGGCCAGGCTGGTCTCCAACTCCTGACCTCAGGTGATCTGTCCGCCTCCACCTCCCAAAGTGCTGGCGTTACAGGCATTGATCAAGTGATTTTTGTTTCTAATTCTGCATTCAACAAGAAGTGGGCCAGGCATGGCGGCTCACACCTGTAGTCCCACCACTTTGGGAGACCCAGGTGGGCGGACCACCTGAAGTCGGGAGTTTGAAGCCAGCCTGGTCAACATGGTGAAACCCCATCTCTACTAAAAATACAAAAAGTAGCTTGATGTGATGGCACATGTCTGTAGTCTCAGCCGCTCAGGAGGCTGAGGCAGGAGAATCTCTTGAACCTGGCAGGTGGAGGTTGCAGTGAGCCGAGATCATGCCACTGCACTCCAGCCTGGAGACTGAGACGTTGATCTCTTAGAAAAAAACAGCAACAAGAAAAAAAATAAATAGAAGTGTCCCTCAGTGCCCTGGGGACCTGGGAGCCGGGCTGGCGTGAAACCCCAGCTCCCCGATTTATAGCTAGAGCAACAGCTTCACCTCTTTCTGTCTTGGTGTCTTCATCCCTAAAGACGGTGCATGAGCTCAGTCCCGTACCCACTCCCAGCAGTCCCTGTGAGGAGTCAACACCACCGGAAGCCCTGCAAAGCTCCCAGGAGACCGCCTGGCGCATGGTCGCAACTCCATCTGCCTTTGCGGTTATTTTTTATCCAGTGGCACTCAGAGAGTAAACAGGGACCCCCCCCCCCCGAAAAGCTGACAGCCTGCTGATGGGAACAGACACTAATCACATCATTGCACTAATGAGGGTGCAATTATAAACGGAGGTAAGTGCTGGGACACAAGAGAGTCCAAACAGGAGACAAGATCATTCACAATTTTCTTTTTTTAGCTGTTTGACTTTGTGCCCAGTCAGGTCAGGGAAGCCTCAGGAGACATCTGCCATGGGGAGGGCTCGGGGCAGGTAGTTGGTCTTGGGGAAATGGCTCTTTCTTTTTCTTTCTCTCATTCTTTCCTTCTTTCTTTCTTCCTCCTTTCTTCCCTTCCTGCCTCTCTCCTTCCTTCCTTCCTTCCCAGCTCCCTCCCTCCCTCCCTCTCTTCCTCTCTCTCCTTCTCTCTCTTTTTCTCTCTCTCTTCCTTCCTTCTTTCTTTCTTCCAGAGTCTCACCCTGTGACCCAGGCTAAAGTGCAATGGCACAATCATGGCTCACTGCAGTCTTGGCTTCCGAGGTTCAAGCAATTCTCATGTCTCAGCCCCCCAAATACCTGGGACTACAGGCACACACAGCCACACCCAGTTAACTTTTTTGTATTTTGTGTGTGTGTGTGTGTGTGTACGTGTGTGTAGAGATGGGGCTCTCCCAGTGTTGCCCATGTTGGTCTTGAACTCCTGGCCTCAAGTGATCCACCCGCCCTGGCCTCCCAGAATGCTGAGATTACAGGCACGAGCTACTGTGCCCAGCCACTCTTCATTAAAAAATTATAAATAAATAGAGATGGGGTCTCACTCCGTTGCCCAGACTGGCCATAATCCACCGCACCTTGCGGGAATGTCTCTTTGTCCAGTAGTGTCTTTATTTCGAAAACTCTTTCTTACCTGACGTCAGGGCAGGCAAGGTTCAAAGCTAGAGACTCAAGAGAAAAGGGAGCTGGCTGGGGGCAGTGGCTCACGCCTGTAATCCCAGCACTTTGGGAGGCCAAGATAGGTGGATTACCTGAGGTCCGGAGTTTGAGACCAGCCTGGCCAACAAGGAGAAACCCCTGTCTCTACTAAAAATACAAAAATTAGCTGGGCGTGGTGGCAGGCATGTGTAATCCCAGCTACTCCGGAGGCTGAGGCAGGAGAATTGCCTGAACCCAGGCGGTGGAGGTTTCGGTGAGCCGAGATCGCGCCATTGCACTCCAGCCTGGGTAACAAGAGTGAGACTTTGCCTCAAAAAAAAAAAAAAAAAAAAAAAAAAAAAAAAAAAAAAAGGCGAGAGAGAGAGAAAAGGGAGCTGTCAATGTTCCCCTAAACTCTCCCTGAGAATACTGTGCGTGGTCCCCCACAGCCAGTTTGGGGTTCAGTTCTGGGTTGGGAGAGACCAGAGGGAGGGGAAGGCAAAGATATAACGTAGACTTCTGAGAAGAGGGAGAAGGAAGTACACACCCCTTGAAGACGAATGACTGGAATCCCATCATCCTATGAAATAGTGTATTGTTGGGGCTCACAAAATGATATTCCCAAAGCATGATACTTGTCAGGTGGAGTATTTGAACTAAAGGAGATTAAAGGTCTCATAGGCGGTCAGGCGTGGTGGCTCACACCTGTATTCCCAGCACTTTGGGAGGCCAAGGAGGGTGGATCACATGAGGTCAGGAGTTCGAGACCAGCCCAGCCAACATGGTGAAACCTCATCTCTACAAAAAATACAAAAAACTAGCTGGGCATGATGGTGTGTGCCTGTAGTCCCAGCTACTCCAGAGGCTAAGGCAGGAGAATCACTTGAAACCTTAAAGTGGAGTTTTACAGGCACCCACCACCAAACCCAGTTAAAAATAAAAAAAAATAATTTTAATTACAAAATTAAAAATAATTTTTGTATTTTTAGTAGAGACTGGGTTTTGCCATGTTGGCCAGGCTGGTCTTGGACTCCTGACCTCAGGTGATCTGACCACCTTAGCCTCCCAAAGTGCTGGGATTGCAGGTGGAGCCACAGTGCCTGGCCCGTCTTCTGGATATAAGCCATTTTCATGGGTGAGAGGAGAGACATCTCATTGTAGTTTAGACAGGGATCGTGGCGCACACCTGTAGTCCCAGCTACTCGCGAGGCTGAGGTGGGAGGATGACTTGAGCCTGGAGGCTGCAGTGAGCCATGATCATGCCCCCGAATTACAGGCTGGGCAACAGACCCTGCCCCCAAAAAATAAAATAAAAATCACATCTGTAATCCCAGCACTTTGGGAGGTATAGGCGGGCGGATCACGAGGTCAGGAGTTCAAGAGCAGCCTGGCCAACATGGTAAAACCCCGTCTCTACTAAAAATAGAAAAATCAGCTGGGTGTGGTGGCGGGCACCTGTAATCCCAGCTACTCAGGAGGCAGAGGTTGTGGTGAGCTGAGACTGTGCCACTGCACTCCAGCCTGGGTGGCAAAGTGAGACTCTGTCTCAGTGAATAAATAAATAAATAAACTAAAATAGGGTTGCCAGGCTCCTTGCAGGATGCCCAGTTGATTTCAAATCTCAGATAAGCAATGACTAAAAAGTCTAAGTACAGCCCCAAAACGGCATGAGATAAACTTACATTCGAAGTTTTTCTGTTTATCTAAAATTTTAATTTAACTGGGCATCCTGTATTTTAATTTACCAAGTCTAGCAATTCTATTTTAAAAGAATCCCTCTGTCTGCTACGTGGAGAGCAGATGGTCAAGGCGGTGAATGAAGGTAGAAGCAGGGAGATGCTTTAGGACACCCCGTGGCGATCATCTAGGTGAGAAACCGTGAGTCAAACACAGGGTGCCAGCGAGGGGGTTCGCGGCCCCGTGCCTCACGCTGCCCTTAACTGACGTGACACAATCCTCGTGAGGTCTGTGCACAGAGCAGGGGAACTGCACAGCATCTGACAGTATCAGCCTCACAGTTACTCACGGCCTACTCATTTTCGGTGCAAGACCACCAGAGTGCTGAAATGTGAGGCGTACAAAGCCGCAAGATAGGGAGGGCTTCCTCATTTGCTTATCTCCCTTGTTGGTGTTAGAAAGGCATTTTCCACATTGCACTTCCTTTTCCATTTGGATAAAAATGCAAATATCTAGGCTGGGCACGGTGGCTCACGCTTGTAATCCCAGCACTATGTGAGGCCGAGGCGGGCGGATCACCTGAGCTCAGGAGTTCAAGACCAGCCTGAGCAACATGGTGAAACCCCCCCCAACCCGTCTTGACTAAAAATACAAAAACTAGCTGGACATGGTGGCGCGCTCCTGTGATCGCAGCTACTCTGGAGTCTGAGGCAGGAAAATCACCTGAACCCAGGAGGTGGAGGTTGCAGTGAGCTGAGGTTACCCTACCTCACTCCAGCCTGGGCAGCAGAGTGAGACTCTGTCTCAAAAAAAACAAAAAACAAAAAAACAAAACAAATTCAAACTTCCGATCGAGACTTGCAAAGGTCCGCAGGATCCAATCTCAGCACCTGCCGTCTCCTGTGCTCTGGCTGGCTCACCTTGCGCCTGCCACGCTGGCTTGTGTCCATTCTGGGAACTAGCCATGCCGGGTTACTCCTGCCCCAGGGCCTTTGCGTGTGCTGTGCCTTCTGTCTGGGTGTCACTCCCCTTGCAGTTCCTGTGGCTGGATACTTCACTGTCTAATTCTCAGCTTCAACATGTTTTCCTCCAGGCCTTCTCTCACCCACTTTCCAAAGCAAAGACCCGCCTTCCATACACTCATTACGGTATATTGCATCACTGTTGATTTCTAGCCTGTCACTCATTACAATCTTTAGTTTGCTGTTTTTTTTCTTTGAGATGGAGTTTCACTCTGTCACTCAGGCTGTAGTGCAGTGGTGTATCCTTGATTCACTGCAACCTCCGCCTCCTGGATTCCAGTGATTCTCATGTCTCTGGGGGGTTAAGGCGCCCCCACGTCTGCAGTGTCTCTGGGGGGCTTCATGGACTCCAGCAAAAGACTTGAGGCTGGAAATGAAGGTATGAGTGTGCGGAGAGGTCAGGTGAGGTTGGGTTTCTGAAAGGAAATAATCATCGCCCTGCTTGACTGATGTGCTGGGCACCAGGCTGGAGGCAACAGCAGCAGCTGGCGAGGCTGGGAAAGAAATTGACATCCCCCCTGGCAGCCCCACCTTTGGCGGGAAACAGTCATGAGCCGCCACCTAGCGGCGAAAATGACAGCAACAACTTGGACCTAGAGCTGGGGCCACCGTCAGTCCCCCTTTTAAATTAGGACAATTGTCAAGGCAGCTTCTCTGTTCTGGTTACCTACTGACTTACACCCAGTTACTCCAAACTTAGTGGCATAAAACAAAGGCTATTTATAGTTTGTTTGTTTGTTTGTTTTGAGTCAGGGTCTCACTCTGTCGCCCAGGCTGGAGTGCAGTGGGGCGATCTCCGCACACTGCAACCTCTGCCTCCTGGATTCAAGCGGGATTCTACTGCCTCAGCTTCCCGAGTAGCTGGAATTACAGACACGCGCCACCATGCCCGGATAATTTTTGTATTTTTAGTAGAGATGGCATTTCACCATGTTGGCCAGGCTGGTCTTGAACTCCTGTCCTTAGGCGAACCGCCTGCCTCAGTCTCCCAAAGTGCCGAGATGACAGGCATGAGCCACCAGCGGCTGGCCATAGTTTATTTATGCTCGTAGATTCTAGTAGTCCATAATATGGCTGGAGTATAGCAGGGGTGGTTTTATCTGCACTCTCAGCTGGGAAGCCTGGAATGGAGGGTGCTGGAATTATCTGGAACATCTGGGAGCTTCTTCACTCACACGTCCAGTGTCTGGGCTGGATGACTGCAAGGTTGTGCTCAGCTGGAGGACAGCTGACCCAAATGCCCACACGGGCCTCTCTGTGTGGCTTGGGTTTCCTTACAACATGGTGGTCTCAGGACAGGCAGACTTCCTGCATGGTGTTTGGTTCAGCAAACAAGGCAGAAGGTGAATCACCTTTTATGATCTAGACTCAGAAGTTGTGTCTAGGCTGGACTGCAGTGGTTCAATTACAGCTCACTGCAGTCTTGACCTCCTGGGCTCAAGAGATCCTCCTGCCTCAGCCTCCCAAATATTGGAACTATAGGCACATGCCACCATGACCTGATAATTTTTTTTTTTAAATGTAGAGACAGTGTCTATTCTGACTCTATTTGTCGAAGCAGTCAGGGACTGACCAATATTTCAGAGGCAGGAGCTATGGACTGCACCTGCAGACAGGGGAATGTCAGCTGGGTGCGGTGGCTCACACCTGTAATCCCAGCACTTTGGGAGGCCGAGGTGGGCAGATCACCTGAGGTCAGGAGTTCAAGACCAGCCTGGCTAACATGGCAAAACCCCATTTCTACTAAAAATACAAAAAAAAAAAAAAAAATTAGGCAGCCATGATGGCGTGCGCCTGTAATCCCAGCTACTTGGGAGGTTGAGGCAGGATAATCGCTTGAACCTGCGAGGCAGAGGTTGCAGTGAGCCGAGATCGCACCATTGCACTCCAGCTTGGGCAACAAGAGCGAAACTCCATCTAAAAAAAAAAAAAGAGAATGTCTAACAACTTGCAGCTGTGTTTAAAAACTGGATGTTCTCTCTGAGGGCTTGAATATAAAGCTTCGTCATTTGCTTGATGTGGTGAAGCCAAATGAGAGTGATTTTTTTGGGGAGCTGGGGAGGAGGTGTCAGATCAAGAATTTAAGATAAATGTAAGAATTGTACTTCTTCTTTTTTTTTTTTTTTTTTTTTTTTTGAGACGGAGTTTCGCTCTTGTTACCCAGGCTGGAGTGCAATGGCACGATCTCGGCTCACCGCAACCTCCACCTCCTGGGTTCAGGCAATTCTCCTGCCTCAGCCTCCTGAGTAGCTGGGATGACAGGCACGCGCCACCATGCCCAGCTAATTTTTTGTATTTTTAGTAGAGACGGGGTTTCACCATGTTGACCAGGATGGTCTCGATCTCTTGAGCTTGTGATCCGCCCGCCTCGGCCTCCCAAAGTGCTGGGATTACAGGCTTGAGCCACCGTGCCCGCAGAATTGTACTTCTTAAAAAAACTAGCTTGGACAACATAGCAAGATACCTATCTCTACCCTCTCCCCCCAAAAAATTGGCCCAGTGTGTTGGTGCACACCTGTAGTCCCAGCTACTTGGGAGGCTGTGAGGTAGGAGGATCGCTTGAGCCAGGGAGGTCAAGGCTGCAATGAGCTATGATTGTGCCACTGCACTCCAGCCTGGGTGACAGTGCAAGACACTGTCTTGAAAAAGAAAAAGAAAAGAAACATACTAAAAAAGGTAAGACCACATGCGAAACACTGAAGCTGGAGTGCAATGGCACGATCTCGGCTCACTGCACCTCTGCCTCCCGAGTAGCTGGAATTACAGGCATGCACCACCACACCCAGCTATTTTTTTTTTTTTTTTAGTAGAATAAGAATGAATAAGAACACATTAGCAGTATAAATAAATAAATATATATATATATATATATATATATATATATATATAATATTATCCTCTAAGAGAACAGGCAGTAGGGTGGGTGCCGTGGCTCACGCCTGTAATCCTAGCACTTTGAGAGGCTGGGGTGGGAGGATCACTTGAGACAGGAGTTCAAGACCAGTCTGGGCAACATGCTGAGAACTTGTCTCTTTAAAAAAAAAGAAGACGACGACTAGGCAGTAGAATTGATACAGCTGAAGAAAATTGAGCAAGTGAGAAAACGTGGAGGTGCTTTTCCAGGAAGCTGCTACGTTAATATCAGAAAAAGTCAGAAGAAATAAGAAGAGACAAGCCATCGTAAGATAGAAGGGACAGCTGCATCTCAAAATCCAAAATCTTTTCTGAGAAAATCCTGATTTTCTTATTTTTTTTTTTTCTTTTGAGGTGGAGTTTCACTCTTGGTGCCCAGGCTGGAGTGCAAGGGTGAGATCTTAGCTCACTGCAACTTCCGCCTCCCAGGTTCAGGCAATTCTCCTGCCTCAGCCTCCCGAGTAGCTGGGACTACAGGCACGCACCACCATGCCCAGCTAATTTTGTGTTTTTAGTACAGGGTTTCACCATGTTGGTCGGGCTCTCTTGAATTCCCAACCTCAGGTGATCCGCCCACCTCGGCCTCCCAAAGTGCTGAGATTACAGGTGTGAGCCACCACACCCAGCCTGTTTTTTTCTTTTTTTCTTTTTCTTTCTTTTTTATTTTTTATTTTTATTTTTATTTTTATTTTTATTTATTTTTTTTTTTTGTATTTTTAGTAGAGACGGGGTTTCACCATGTTGACCAGGATGGTCTCGATCTCTTGACCTCGTGATCCACCCGTCTCGGCCTCCCAAAGTGCTGGGATTATAGGCGTGAGCCACCGCGCCCGGCCCCTCTTTCTTTTTTAAAAACACAGTCTTGCTTTGTCATCCAGGCTGGAGTGCAGTGGTGCAATCTCTGCTCACTGCAACATCCACGTGCTGGATTAAATCGATTCTCCTGCCTCAGCCTCCCTAGTAGCTGGGATTACAGGTGCTCACCACCACACCTGGCTAATTTTTGTATTTTTAGTAGAGATGGGGTTTCACCATGTTGGTCAGGCTGGTCTCAAATGCCCGACTTCAGGTGACCCACCGCCTCGGCCTCCGAAAGGGCTGGGATTGCAGGCGTCAGCCACTGCGTCCGGCCGAGAACCCTGATTTTGTTCAGGTGTCAAGTGGCCACCCTTGTTCCTTGGAGACTTGGCCCTTTTCTAGTTTCAGGCATGAATCCTGATGCGTCTAAGGCTTAGTGACACGCTGGTTCAGAGAGTGTAGCCCCTGAACCAGCAGCGTCAGCGTGACCCGGGAGCTTGTCAGAACGGCAAATCCCTGAGCCCCACTCCAGACCTACGGAATCAGAAACAACTCTAAGGGTGAGTTTTTCCTTTTTCCTCCTCTCGGAGCTGTAGTTTGACAAGTACTCCAGGCAATTCTGATGCACGCCAAAGTTTAAACCCTTGAGCCCAGTTAGGTGACCTCACACTTTACTCTTAGTGATGACTTGAGGAAGGGGCTGGATGCAGTTGTGTTTCGGGAGATGTAAGTGGAAACCTTTTATTTTATGTTTGATTTCTGAGAGGGAGTCTCGTCCGGCCACCCAGGCTGGAGTGCAATGACGCAGTCTCGGCTCACCGCAACCTCCATCTCCCGGGTTCAAGCAATTCTCCTGCCTCAGCCTCCCGAGTAGCTGGGATTACAGGTGCACGTCACCACGCCCGGCTAATTTTTTGTATCTTTAGTTGAGACGGGGTTTCACCACGTTGGCCAGGCTGGTCTTGAACTCCTGACCTCGTGATCTGCCTGCCTCGGCCTCCCAACATGCTGGGATTACAGGAGCAAGCCTCCTCACCTGGCCTAACGTTTTATTTTAAAGTAGTACTGGAGGCCAGGTGTGGCAACTCATGCTTATAATTGCAGTACTTTGAGAGGCTGAGGCAGGATCACTTGAGCCCAGGTGTTAAAGACTAGCCTGGGCACCTTGGCAAAGACCATCTCTACAAAAAGCTTTTTAAAAATTAATGTTCGCCTGTACTTCCAGCTACTTGGGAGGCTGAAGGAGGATCACTTGAGCCTAGGAGGTGAAGGCTGTAGTGAGCCACTATGCTGGGATTACAGGCATGAGACATCACTTGAAGTCTGGGGTTCTCTTTTTTTTTTTTTTTTTTTTTTTTTTTGAGATGGAGTCTCGCTCTTTTGCCTAGGCAGGAGTGAAACAGCACAGTCTCGGCTCACTGCAACCTCTGCCCTCCAGGTTCAAGGAATTCTGCTTCAGCCTCCCAAGCAGCTGGGATTATAGGCACCCACCACCAAGCCTGGCTAATTTTTGTATTTTAGAGACTGGCTTTCACCATGTTGGCCAGGCTGGTCTTGAACTACTGACCCCAAGTGATCCACCTGCCTCAGCCTCCTAAAGCGTTGGGATTACAGGCATGCGTCACCGCATGCTGGCCCAGCCCCGGGATTCTGTTTCTGTAATCAGCTCACAGGTTGGTTTACCTGGCCGAGTGTCACCTTACACTTCCTTGTTTTCGATTTGTTTGTTTGTGAAAACTCGTTGTGGAGGGAACTTCAAGCTCCTGGATGTTAATATTTTTCTGCTAGAAGTTTCGGGCCACTTGATTTTATTAGACAGCTTGGAATTTGGACAGGAGACAGAGATGAGGCTTCAGGGAGATTCAACCCAACCGTGCCCCCGGGACAGCAGGGTTGAGGGTGTGCTCGGAGAACGCTGGAGGTGCCATGCCCTGCCACCTCTCATGCCACCTTGGTTTGCTACTTGGACCATCCAGTTTGACCCAGTCCACTCCAGTCACCAGCTGGCCTCGGGATGCAGCTGGAACTGTAGCACCCTTCCATGCTGAAATCCTTCTTCTTTCCACCCTTGGTCTTCCTGAAAATGTAGTTTTTGAGTGGCAGAAATAAAACACAAGAAAATGATGATAAGGCCAGGCATGGTGGCTCACGCCTGTAATCCCGGCACTTTGGGAGCCCGAGGCGGGTGGATCACGAGGTCAAGAGATGAGACCATCCTGGTCAACATGGTGAAACCCCGTCTCTACTAAAAATACAAAAAATTAGCTGGGCATGGTGGCGCGTGCCTGTAATCCCAGCTACTCAGGAGGCTGAGGCAGGAGAATTGCCTGAACCCAGGAGGCGGAGGTTGCGGTGAGCCGAGATCGTGCCATTGCACTCCAGCCTGGGTAACGAGAGCGAAACTCCGTCTCAAAAAAAAAAGAAAAGAAAAAGAAAATGATGATAAAAAGTATTAGAATGAAATTCTCATTCCGTATATGTTGATATTTGGTTTGGACTGGGTGCAGTGGCTCACACCTGTAATCCTGCCACTTTGGGAGGCCGAGGTGGGCGGATCATCTGAGGTCAGGAGTTCGAGACCAGCCTGGCCAACCCGGTGAAATCCCATCTCTACTAAAAATACAAAAATTAGCTGGGCGTGGTGGCAGCCGCCTGTAATCCGAGCTACTTGGAGGCTGAGGCACAAGAATTGCCTGAACCCGGGAGGTGGAGGTTGCAGTGAGCTGAGATTGTGTCACTGAACTCCAGCCTGGGTGACAGCGTGAGAATGTCTCAAAACAAAAAACAACAACAAAAATAGGAGTTTGAGACATTTGGTCTGAACTCACTAATTAGGGCAGAATACGAAGGTCTGGATGTTCCCTAGGAGCCGGTTAAACTTTGCCCCTCAAAGAGTCCTGTATTATTGTCACTTTTATTTTCATACGATAACACGGAAAATTGGTGCTGAGGCGTGGAGCACTTGACTGAAGATGACTGACAGCGTGGGAACAGGTTTGGGTCAGGGCAGTGGGCAGAGGTTAGAGTTTAGCATGCTCAGTAGAGATGGGAATTTAAGGGGAAGTGTGGACCATCTTTGAGATTGTTTAAATGCCTGTGACCAAAACTGACAGTGAAGGCCAGGTTAGGTGGTTTCAAAGGGACATGAAGTTAGTGGGAACTGGAACAAAGCTCTTTTTTGTTTTTTCTAGGGCACAACTATTAGCTCCAAAACTTTCTTTTCTCTCCGGGTTTTTTTGTTTGTTTTCGTTTTTTGGGGGAGAAGCTATAAATGATTATACAGTGCTGAGCACTCACATTGGGGTGCATCTTTTAAAAATGTCATCCTTTGCCGGGGCACAGTGGCTCATGCCTATACTCCCAGCACTTTGGGAGGCCAAGGCGGGCAGATCACCTGAGGTCAGGAGTTTGAGACCAGCCTGACCAACACGGAGAAAGCCCATCTCTACTAAAAATGCAAAATTGGTTGGGCGTGGTGGCAACACCTGTAATCCCAGAGACTTGGGAGGCTGAGGCAGCAGAATCACTTGAACCCAAGAGGCGGAGGTTGCGGTGAGCCAAGATCACACCATTGAACTCCAGCCTGGGCAACAAGAGCCAAACTCCATCTCAAAAACAACAACAACCAAAAAAAAAAAAAGAAAAAGAAAAGAAAAGGAAAAGGAAAACAGACATACATGGTGGCACATGCCTGTAATCCCAGCACTTTGGGAGGCTGAGGTGGGAGGATCGCTTGAGCCCAGGAGGTCAAGACCAGCCTGGGCGACATGGCAAGACCCCATAACTACAAAAAATAAAAAAATCAGCCAGGCATGGTGGTGAACACCTATAACCCCAGCTCCTTGGGAGGCTGAGGTGGGAGGATCACTTGAGCCCAGGAAGTAAAGTTTGCTATGATTGTGCCACTGCATTCCAGCTTGAGTGACAGAGAATGACCCTGTTTCAGAGAAAATAAATAAAAATGTCATTCTTTGTGTCCTGGTGTGTGGGACAGGAGAGGGAGTTCAGCTGAAGCTTTTTAAAAGAAATTTATTTTTGTTGTTGTTTTTTATTTTTAATTTTTATTTTTTTGAGACAGAGTCTTGCTCTGTTGTCCAGACTGCAGTACAGTGGTACAATTTCAGCTCACCACAACCCCTGCCCCCTAGTTTCAAGCAATTCACCTGCCTCAGCCTCCCAAGTAGCTGGGGTTACAGGTGCCCACCACCACACTTGGCTAGTTTTTTCTATTTTTAGTAGAGGTGGGGTTTCACCATGTTGACTAGGCTGGTCTCAAACTCCTGACCTCAGGTGACCCACCTGACTTGGCCTCCCAGAGTGCTGGGATTCCAAGCATGAGCGTTTGGATGTAGTTTTGAGTCTGAGGTAAGCTCTCTGACAATTTCTTACAGTGGGGAGAAACTGGTTCTCATTTACAAAACAGCTCCATTCCCAAATCCACAGTTGTAGGCTCCTACTTTCCGTTCCACTTGCAAAAAACGAAAGTTCTTTAACTGTCGTGCAAGCAATCAAAGGGATACAGAAAAGAGGCAGCTGTTTCCACATCTTGTCCTAAGGCAAGGAGTCAAGCCCTGCAAAAGGACTGAAATAAAGTGACCTTTTGTGGAATGAATGGTGTGCCAGCTACACGCATCACCTATCAGTCATTACATGCAATGTATTTTATTAGTGTACTAGTCTGTTCTCACACAGCTGTGAAGAAATACCCTGGACCGGGCAACTTATAAAGAAGAAAGTTTTAATGGACTCACAGTTCTTCATGGCTTGGGAGGCCTCAGGAAACTTAGAATCATGGCAGAAGGCACCTCTTCACAGGGCGGCAGGAGAGAGAATGAGCACTCACAGGGGAAATGCCAGATGCTTATAAAACCATCAGATCTTGTATCATGAGAACAGCATAGGGGAACCACCCCCATGATCTAATCACCTCCTCCTGGTCCTTGACACAAGGGGATTACAATTCAAGATGAGATTTTGGTTGGAGCACAGAGCCAAATCGTATCAGACAGTTACTGTGTTCGTGTAATAGTACATTCACACAGTTAAAAGAAGAATAGAAATTACCCAAGGAGACCCGATGGTTTTATCAGTGTTTGGTGAGGTCCTCTGTTGCTTCCTCTTCTCTCTCTCCTGGTACCTTGTAAAGAAGACACTTGCTTCTCCTTCCTCTTCTGCCATGATTGTAAGTTTCCTGAGGGCTCCCCACCCATGCGGAACTGTGAATACATTTGGGTGAGATGAGATTTGGGTGGGGACACAAAGCCAAACCATATTGGACCCTATTCCTCTGTGGTCCTGGCCCTCACCGCATATAACTACTCTGACCCTCTTTCCTTCATAAATTACCCAGTCTCAGGTTTTTGTTTGGTTGGTTTTTTTTGAGACTGAGTCTCACTCTGTCACCCAGGCTGGAGTGCAGTGGCACGATCTCGCCTCACTGCAACCTCTGCCTCCCGGGTTCAAGCGATTCTCCTGCCTCAGCCTCCTGAGTAGCTGGGATTACAGGTGTGTACCACCATGTAGGGCTAACCATGCCAGGCTAATTTTGTATTTTTTTTTTTTTTTGAGACGGAGTTTCGCTCTTGTTACCCAGGCTGGAGTGCAATGGCACGATCTCGGCTCACCGCAACCTCCGCCTCCTGGGTTCAGGCAATTCTCCTGCCTCAGCCTCCTGAGTAGCTGGGATTACAGGCACGCGCCACCATGCCCAGCTAATTTTTTTGTATTTTTAGTAGAGACGGGGTTTCACTATGTTGATCGGGATGGTCTCGATCTCTTGACCTCGTGATCCACCCGCCTCGGCCTCCCAAAGTGCTGGGATTACAGGCTTGAGCCACCGCGCCCGGCCTAATTTTCTATTTTTAATAGTGAGGGAGTTTCACCATGTTGACCAGGCCGGTCTCAAACTCCTAACCTCAAGTGATCTGTCTACCTCAGCTTCCCAAATGCAGGGATTACAGGTGTGAGAGCCATCACACACGGTCTTGGGTATTTATAGCAGTGTGAGAATGGACTAGTCGGGGGGGGGGGCGAGGGGGGTGAGACAGACCTGGGGTAGGAGAGAATACGCCAATGAACCAGGAGCTGTCTTTTATCCTTTGCAGGAGCACCACCTGGCGGTAGGAGGTGAAGTCTGCAGAGAGAAGCTGGAAATGTACTGACAGATCCCCAAGGATTCAGTCATGTGACCAAGTAGTGGCGTTGCATTTACAGGCATCAGAGGAACTGCAGGTGAGACATCTGCAGCCTTATGGGTGTGAGAGAGTGGGGGAAGCAGGAGGAGCTCCACGTGGGGAGATCAAGAAAAAGCTGACCACGCTCCCTTTACATTGCAGGCAACCTGCCAAAAGCATTTTAATTACTGAGCTGACACTAGGTTTTTTTCCCGTATGTGACTTTTTCCAAGAAGCAGCTGAAAGTCTTTATGACTTAAGATGACTATAAAAAGTATGAGAAGGCCAGGCGCGGTGGCTCACGCCTGTAACCCCAGCACTTTGGGAGGCCAAGGTGGGTGGATCATTTGAGGTCAGGAGTTCAAGACCAGCCTGGCCAACATGGTAAATCTCCAGCTCTAGTAAAATTACAAAACTTAGCTGGGCATGGTGGCTCACGCCTATAATTCCAGATGCTCAGGAGACTGAGGTGGAGAATCGCTTGAAAGCAGGAGGCGGAGGTTGCAGTGAGCTATGTCTGCACTGCAGCACTCTAGCCTGGGCAACAGAGCAAGACTATCTTAAAAAAAAAAAAAAAAAAAGGAAAAGTATGAGACTTGCCTTAGGGCAAGAATTGGACCTAGGAGGTGGGTATGATAGGGCAATGGGGGAAAAGAAAGAAATTGTTTACTGAATCTATGGAATAATCACACCTACATCTGTATACCACATGTGCTAGGGCAACCAAATTGTTCCGGTTTGCCCAGGATTTTCTCTGGTTTAGCTCTGAAATGAGGAAATCCCTCATTTCTATTTTCAAAACCGAAAGTCCCACATCCTAAGACAAACACACACGCCCCTGCACACACCAGTCCTGGTAAAACGGAAGCAGTTGGTCATACTATCTACAGCAACCTTATTCGAGATCTGTGTCTCCACCATGAGGAAAGGCATACAGTTCTGCAGATTTTAACACGTTCCCAAGGTCACACAACCTGGCTTTGTATCCAACAGTGAAAGCAGACAATTCTCCTCTTTTTTTTTTTTTTTTTTTTGAGATGAACCTCACTCTGTTGCCAGGCTGGAGTGCAATGGCATGATCTCCGCTCACTGCAACCTTCCCCTCCCGGGTTCAAGTGATTCTCCTGCCTCAGCCTCCCAAGTAGCTGGAACTACAGGCACGTGCCACCACGCCCAGCTAATTTTTGTATTGTTGCTAGTGACAGGGTTTCACCATGTTGGCCAGGATGGTCTTGATCTCTTGACCTCATGATCCACCTGCCTCTGCCTCCCAAAGTGCTGGGATTACAGGCGTGAGCCACCGCGCCTGGCTAACTCTCCTCTTTCCGCAATTCTAGGTCTCTTCTACGTGGAAGAGAAAAGTTCAGAAAATGAAACTGAGCAAAACTTGCTAGTGCATTTGTGATTTTAGAAAGTAAATGATCAGACATTATTAAAATTGTCAGCGCAAAAAGAAGGTGACTGAATGGATTGTTTGCCTTAACAAGATCAAGTTAAACTTGTAAAGGGCTTAAATGTCATGCTGCTTAAAAGCTCAAGTTGATCGGGGCCGTGTTGGTGGAAGAAGCTCAGGCATTCCCTCTGGTGGTGGTTATGGATCTGGTGGTGGAAGTAATGGATATGGAAACAGAAGGTTCTAGAAACAGCAGAAAAGGGCTACAGTTGCTAGCAGGAGAGACAGTGAGGAGTTGTCGGGAGAGCTGCAGGTTACTTGGAGACACTCATCCTAAATGCATTAAAGGAACTGTAAAAATCTGCCACAGAAGGAACGATGACCCATAGTCAGAAAAGTGACTGCAGCTTAAGCAGGAAACCGTTCTTATTCAAGACTGTCATAGCCACAGTTTGCAAAAAGCGCAGCTATTGATTAATATGATTTAGTGTCACTTAGATGTACATCTCTGAGGTCTTTAAAAAAAAAAAAAAGCCGGGCGCGGTGGCTCAAGCCTGTAATCCCAGCACTTTGGGAGGCCGAGGCGGGTGGATCACGAGGTCGAGAGATCGAGACCATCCTGGTCAACATGGTGAAACCCCGTCTCTAATAAAAATAGAAAAAACTAGCTGGGCGTGGTGGCGCATGCCTGTAATCCCAGCTACTCAGGAGGCTGAGGCAGGAGAATTGCCTGAACCCAGGAGGCGGAGGTTGCGGTGAGCCAAGATCGCGCCATTGCACTCCAGCCTGGGCAACAAGAGCGAAACTCCGTCTCAAAAAAAAAAAAAAAAAAAAAAAAAAAAAAAAAAAAAAGTGAAACTACCAGCATAGATGTCCACAAAGGACATCCATTACGGTCATCAATTTTTATAATGTTTGCCAGGACTCTTCAGTCAAAACCAAGTCCATTCTCAGAATAGCTTAGAATCAAAGGAGGACTTTTTGGGTTTTTTTGGTTCAAGAATGATTGAGCAAGAAAGCTGCAGGGAGCAAAGGAATGCTGAGCTTTGGAAGCAATTAAACCCCAGAAAACAAAAGCTGAAAGCACCGTTACTCACTCCCGCTTCCCGGATGCTCCCTGAGTCATCTTTGTGTTTCTGCATAAAGACTGGCTTCCTCCACATGGCGAGACAGATGGCCACCAAGAACTCCCGAGCTTTAAAAAGAATGACTCTCTGTGGCAAGAAAACAGAGAGACACTCCACCCCCACCTTGCTACTCCCCATGTGGCTCCCACACCTCAACCTGGGGCTCTGTAGTGAGGGGAGGGCAGCAAAGAGGTTTGCATTAGTCCATTTCCACACTGCTGGTAAAAACACAGCGGACAGTAGGCTGAGGCAGGAGAATTGCCTGAACCCAGGAGGCGGAGGTTGCGGTGAGCCGAGACCGCGCCATTGCGCTCCAGCCTGGGCAACATGAGCGAAACTCCGTCTCAAGAAAAAAAAAAACACAGCTGAGTGTCGGAAACGGGTTTAGAATCCCGGGAAGCATCCACACCGAGACAATGGATCGCTCGGAAGGCTGGTTTACTTTCTGCAGATAGGGTGCAGCTCGCCTCTGGCCTGTGCTGCGTTCCTCGCTGCACAAGGGTTCAAACACCTAAGAGGGAACAGTGGGGGATAAAGACAGACACAGACATGGACATAGAGAAAGCTGGGCCAGGGGGTCCAAGAGGTGAGGATGTCAGTCTCTCTGGCCCCGACCTGTCTCAGTGTACTTCATTTTGTTTGTTCACAAAGCACATAGCAGGGGGAGGGTGCAATTATTTAGAACAGCCTGTGGATATTATTCTCATACTTGAGTTAACACACTTGAGCTAAAAACTATCTTGCCACAAGGTCAGCGAAAGCCGGTTCTCTCTCTAGGCCCGTCTCTGTTCTACCCCGAGACACACACATCTTCCTATTATGGTTTCACTTCCCTGGATTTCAGCCGAAGTTCACAGCAGCCTTGCTGCTGATCCCCACTGAGAGGGTGGTCTCCTCTGGCTCCATATGCTCGCTGGCAGTCTTGCCTCGAGAGCACACCCGAACAAAAAAGACAGGGACATTTATAACCTTCATAACCTGACACAGTCACCCTGCTCCTGTGCCCAGCTTCCACTGGCCAGAACAGGACCTCACATTCTATGCTTGACCTGATTGGGTAAAAACTTGGAAATGTCCTGAAGAGATGAGGGGGAATGAAGACAAGGAAGAAGAGGAAGCTAGTCACGAGGTCAGGAGGGTTTCCAAATAAGGAAGGGCAGGCACCAGGGTTTGGAGCTTGCCCAGTCCTGTTCAGACATGCCAGAGCGAGTCAAGGTAGCTGATTTAAGACGTAGCTGATTTAGGTATATGTTTATGCTAATAGCAGATCATGGTCATAGAGCAAGAGATTGTAATTCCTTATCATGTAGTCTAAGATAGAAAGTTTGAAGAACTCCCATCTCTCTAGTGAGACTGGATAATTTCTTTTTTTTTGAGACGGAGTTTCGCTCTTGTTACCCAGGCTGGAGTGCGATGGCGCGATCTTGGCTCACGGCAACCTCCGCCTCCTGGGTTCAGGCAATTCTCCTGCCTCAGCCTCCTGAGTAGCTGGGATTACAGGCACGTGCCACCATGCCCAGCTAATGTTTTGTATTTTTAGTAGAGACGGGGTTTCGCCATGTTGGCCAGGATGGTCTCGATCTCTTGACCTCGTGATCCACCCACCTCGGCCTCCCAAAGTGCTGGGACTACAGGCTTGAGCCACCGCACCCAGCCAAGACTGGATAATTTCTTTAAAAAAAAAAAAAAAAAAAGATGTATAATGGACTCACAGTTCCAGGTGGCTGGGCAGACCTCATAATCATGGTGGAAGGTGAAACACACATCTTACAAGGTGGCAGATAAGAGAGAAATGAGAGAGCCAAGCAAAAGGCGAAACCCCTTATGAAGACATCAGATCTCATGTGGCTTGTTGTAGGAAATAAGAATAAATCAAAGGTTCCTCTTCAAAGCTTTCCTCTTAGTTCATTACAAATAAATAATAGTTTCTTCAAAGGTTCATTTATTTTAAAGCTTTTGCTAATAATCTTAAAGTAGTTGTTAGTCATCATAAAAAAAGTAAGTGCATCCCGTGTTCTTAGTTCTTACACTTTAACGTAGATATTTGTCCTGACATGCCTGGACAAGCCCAGGCAAGTCTTAGGTCACAGCTTACTCCCCTTCCTTATTTGGAAATGTTATCGCTTCTCTAAGCATTCCTCAAGTGACTTCCTCATTTCCTTTGTTCTCCCCTCCTTTACTTCTTTAAAAAAAATTCCAAGTATTTAGCCAATTGGGTCAAGCATAGAATGTGAGGTCCTGTGTCCAATGGAAACTGGACACAGCAGTAGGGCAACTGCGTCAGGTTATGAAAGTTGCGAATATCCCTGTCTCCTTTGTTCAGGCGTGCTCTCGTGGCAACCCTGCGGGGGAGTTGTACCCTTCCTGCAGGAAGTAAAACCAGCCTTGCTGAGTCATCCATTGTCTCGGTGTGGATTTTTCCCAGCCTTATAAACCCATTTCCAATTCTACTGTTAACCCTCATGAGAACGGTACTGGAGAATCTGCCCCCATGATTGAATTACCTCCCACTGGGTCCATCCCACCACACAGGGGAATCATGGGAGCTACAATTGGAGATGGGATTTGGGTGGGGACACAGACACAAGCCATGGGAGCTACAATTGAAGATGGGATTTGGGTAGGGACACAGACACAAGCCATATCAAGGCTGTTCCTTCAGTTGCAGCATTCCTGGGAGCCTCTGGTTAGGACAGGAGACAAGCAGGAGACAGCTTCATGGGCTTCGTAAACTCAGTATTTGTGTCCCGACAAAACTCAGATGCTGGAACCTAACCCCAACAGCTAAAGGTATTAGTAATACAGGAGCTAAAACAAAATTATTTAGGCAGTCAGTGAGGGCAAGAGAGTCCTCAGTAAGGTTTCCTATTCATAAAGAGCAGCCCCGAAATCATTTCTTCTCTAACAGAAAGCAGTCTGAAAAATCAAGATGCAAGCATAGATAAGCAAGCTAAAAGCTTGCATAGGGAAATGCCGGCAGCTGGGCCAGTAGAAAAGGGATGCCTGGGAGCAGGGTATATTCTACGTGGACGTTCGCTCTTCCATTTTCTTTGTCCCCACATGTGCAGTAAAAAAGCAGGAAACATGGCCCTGGCCAGCTAGAGACCCCACCTGCATAAAAGATTAGGGTGGGATGGCCTGCTTCTTTACAGGCTATGCAAATGTCACAGCTGGTGCCACTCAGGCCCTATGTAAATCAGACACTGCCTCCTCAGGCTCCTCTATAAAACTCCCGTGCATTTCACCACAAGATCAGGAGTCCCACTCGGGAGCCTCTCTCTCTCTCTCTCTCTCTCTCTCTCTCTCTCTCTCTCTCTCTCACGAATATATGCAAATGAACTAAAGGGTCAGGTTAGAAAAAAACATTTGGTTAAACTAAAAAAATTGTTATGTTTCCAAGAGACATAAAGGCATGGAAAGGTTGAAAGTAAATGAATAGGCCGGGTGTGGTAGCTCACATCTGTAATCCCAGCACTTTGGAAGGCTGAGGCAGGTAGATAGCTTGAGGTCAGGAGCTTGAGATCAGCCTGGCCAACATGGTAAAACCCCGTCTCTATTAAAAATAGAAAAATAAGCTGGGCATGGTGGTGTGTGCCTGTAATCCCAGCTCTTTGGGAGACTGAGACAGAAGAATCGCTCGAACCCAGAAGGCAGAGGTTGCTGTCGGCTGAGATTGTGCCACTGTACTCCAGCCTATGCAACAGAGTGAGACTCCATCTCAAAAAAAAAAAAAAAAAAAAATGCATAGAGAAAAGATACGTAATACAAATGCTAACGGAAAGAAAACAAGCGCATTTCAGGACTTAACTGTTATCGGCAAAAAGGGTCAAACTCTGTAAATTATTTGAAGAGAGTTATTCTGAGCCAATGATAATGACCATGGCCTGTGACAGCCCTCGGGAGGTCCCGAGAACATGTACCCAAGGTGGCTGGGGCGCAGCTTGGCTTTACACATTTTAGGGAAGCTATTCTGTTTTCTCTTTCTTTTGCTTATTAAATCTCCACTCTTAAATTCACTTCTTGTATGTCTGCGTCCCCAAATCCCCTGGCATGAGACGAGGAACCTCAGGTATTTACCCCAGACAATGATGCTGTGACCAAATTGCAGGTGATGGGCTCAGGTTGCTCCCCGATAGGATGTGTTCTTCCAGGGCCTTGATCCCTCACTCACCCAAGAATCGGGGAGAGGACCCTGCCCGGCACAGTGAGCTTATTTGAAGTAAATATTGGACCCCAAAGAGTTTTGCAGAAAGTGATTTATTTAGGCAGAGAGAGAGAGAAAAAAAAAAAGGAGAAGGAAAGGCAGCTCCCACGAGGTCGTGGAAGGGGATCCAGAGAGGGAGTCCGCCCAGATGAGAGAGAAGGGGACTTTTAATCTGGGAGTTATTCCCACCCTTTTCAAGTTTTTTGTCCTGAGTTGTTTTAAACTTCCTCTGGAGTGACTGATCTTTGATTCTGACCTTTGATTTGTTGTTTGTTCCAGAGTCCTCCCTTGGGCTTTTCTTTGTTTAGAAAAGCTCAGCTGGACAGTCTGTCTTCCTGCTGGCGAAAGTTTGACAAAGGACCCTAAGCTCCCGGGATGGAGAAGCAGGTGGAGGTATGGCGCTGGGAAGTTCTTGCCTTTGAAACCACGCCCCCTTGTGGACCCTTGCCTTTGAAACCACGCCCTCTTGTGGACCCTTGTCTTTGAAACCACGCCCCCTTGTGGACACTTGCCTTTGAAACCACGCCCTCTTGTGGACCCTTGCCTTTGAAACCACGCCCCCTTGTGGACCCGGGAAGAGAATACCTTCCCTCAATGCTTCATTAGAAGGTAGCTTTGAGAGGTGAGCTGCTCAGTGGGTTCTCCTTGCCCGCTGTCTAGGCAGAACCAATTTATCAAGACAGGGGAATTGCAATTCAATCCATGCACATTGGGTTGGCAGTGCCCCACCAGTGGGGCACTGACGGTGCCAGAGTCAGCCCCTAAACCCAGAGAACTAGGTGATCACTTGGGCTGGCTGCCGCACCCATCGCTGGAGCGGGGGTACCGAACCATGAGCAGGTAGCCACAAGACCAATCCCAGACGAGTCCCCAGTTACGTAACCACCCAATGGGTTCACCTTGCCCGCTGCCTAGACGGAACTGATTTATCAAGACAGGAGAATTGCAGTGGAGAAAAATAATTCATCCAGAGCTGAGTGTATGGGAGGCAGCAGTTTTGTTATTACTCAAATCAGTCTCCCTGAGCATTCGGGAATCAGGGTTTGTTGTTGTTTTGAGATGGAGTTTCACTCTCGTTTCCCAGGCTGGAGTGCAGTGGCACTACCTTGTCTCATGGCAACTTCTGCCTCCCAGATTCAAGCAATTCTTGTGCCTCACCCTCCTGAGTAGCTGGGATTACAGACATGCACCACCACACCCAGCTAATTTTGTATTTTTAGTACAGGTGAGGTTTCTCCATGTTGGTCAGGCTGGTCTCAAACTCCCCACCTCAGGTGATCCACCTGCCTCAGCCTCCCAAAGTGTTGGGATTACAGGAGTAAACCACTGCACCTGGATCGTTTATCATTTGTGTTGGGAAGGTTTCAAATCTTCTCTTCTAGCTATTTTGAAATATACAATACATTGTTGTAAACTACAGTCACCCTTCTGTGCTGTTGAATGCTTGAACTTATTCTTTCTTTCTGTATTTGTGCCCATTAACTAACCTAACCCTTCCAGGCTTTGATAACTCACTTTCTCTTTACCTTGATGAGATCCACTGTTTTAGCTCCCACATATGAATGAGAACATGAGGTTGTAAATAAAGTTTTTTTTTTTTTTTTTTTTTTGAGACGGAGTTCTGCTGTTGTTACCCAGGCTGGAGTGCAATGGCGCGATCTCGGCTCACCGCAACCTCCGCCTCCTGGGTTCAGGCAATTCTCCTGCCTCAGCCTCCTGAGTAGCTGGGATTACAGGCACGCGCCACTATGCCCAGATAATTTTTTTTGTATTTTTAGTAGAGACGGGGTTTCACCATGTTGACCAGGATGGTCTCAATCTCTCGACCTCGTGATCCACCCGCCTTGGCCTCCCAAAGTGCTGGGATTACAGGCTTGAGCCATCGCGCCCAGCCTAAATAAAGTTTTATTCAAATACCACCACACCTACTTGTTTACATATCAGCAATGGCTGCTTTCATGGTACAACAGCAGAGTGGGGTAACCTCAGCAGAGATCCTACCATCCACAAAGCCTGAAATGTTACTCTCTGGTCCTTTTGTTTTCTGCTCTCTGGTGTAGGAATTTGCAGGTTTGGGCTTTTTTTTCCTTTTTTTTTTTTTTCTTTTTTTGAGACAGAGTCTCACTCTGTTGCCCAGGCTGGAGTGCAATGGCGCCATCTTGGCTCACTGCAACCTCTGCCTACTGGGTTCAAGCGATTTTCCTGCCTCACTCTCCCGAGTAGCTGGGATTGCAGGCACCCACCACCACACCCAGCTAATTTTGTATTTTTAGTAGAGATGGGATTTCACCATGTTGGCCAGGCTGGTCCGCCTCCTGGCCATTTTCTCTTTCACTTGTTGTGTTTCCTGGAGATGTTCAGTAATTCTTACATTCTTTGCTGGATAGCCGATCAATAATTATTATTCCCTTGAATTGTTCTAGGAGGAAATGTGGAGTAGAAAGAGTATGGTGGGGTTCTGGAGCATGAATAATCCATAAATAAGCCAGATTTCTTTTTCAGATGAGAACCTTAATTTTATTGGTAAGGACAAGAAGCAAGGGCACAGAGTCATCCACACCTCCACGTTTTCGATACCTCAGCTGGCACAGTCCTCCCTCCTTTGGTGGCCTGTGCTGTCTTCTTGCTGCACTTTCAGTTCCACATATTCATGAGATCCTGGGGGCTCCAGGGTAGTGTCAGCAGCTGCCTCAGACAGGGCATTGCTGCTTAGCTCAGCATAGGTCACTCCTTGGGGGTCTGCAGCCTTTGGGGAAAATAGATGAATACAGACAGGCATTTAGCACTGAGTGGTCATATGGCAGCCACTAGCCACCCATCGCTATTGACATTTAAATTAATTACAGTTAAATTTAAAATCCAGGTCCTCAGTCATACCAGATGCATTTCTTTTTCTTTTCTGTTTTTATTATTTATTTACTTTATGTATTTTTGAGATGGAGTCTAGCTCTGTCACCCAGGCTGGAGAGTAATGGCATGATCTCGGCTCACTGCAACCTCCGCCTTCTGGGTTCAGGCGATTCTATTGCCTCAACCTTCTGACTAGCTGGGACTACAGGCGCCCGTCACCTCTCCCGGCTAATTATTATATTTTTAGTAGAGACAAGGTTTCTCCATGTTGGCCAGGCTGCTCTCGAACACTTGACCGCTGGTGATTCGCCTGCCTCGGACTCCCAAACTGCTGAGATTATAGGCATGAGCCACCGCGTGCCCAGCCTCTTTTCTGTTTTTAAACCCTTTATGTTTGTGACATCAATGGATCGGCATAAGCCTTTTAAATGGAGATTTTGGTTCCCATTATGGGAGTTTTGTGACTCGTCTAAGATCACACAGTTGACAAACAGTGGACATTTCTGTGTGGGCTTAACCAGCAACAGACATTACCAGCCCGGCGTGGTAAGGGAGAGACAGGGTTTCACCACGTTGGTCAGGCTGGTCTCAAACCCCTGTCATGGTGAAGGACTCCCAAGCTGGAGGACTCACCGAGAGATATACCCTTTCCATCTTGAATAAATCTGTATCTGAGTGAGAGAGAGAAAAAGATCAGTTCTCAGCTGCAAATGGCAGAACTTAGTCTTTCTTTCTTTCTTTTCTTTTTTTTTTTTTTTTTTGAGGCAGAGTTTCACTCATATTGCCCAGGCTGTAGTGCAGTGGCGCGATCTCTGCTCACCGCGGCCTCTGCCGCCTGTGTTCAAGTGATTCTCCTGCCTCAGCCTCCAAAGTAGCTGGGATTACAAGCATGCACCACCATGCCCAGCTAATTTTGTATTTTCAGAAGAGATGGGGTTTCTCCATGTTGGCCAGGCTGGTCTTGAACTCCCAACCTCATGGGATCCACCCACCTCAGCCTCCCAGAGTGCTGGAGTTACAAACGTGAGCCACCGCACCTGGCCAGCACTTAGTCTTTCTGTCTGGTTATCCCCTTCACTTCCCCTATTCCTTACCAGCAGCCTCTCGCCCTGGAAGTTTGGAATGACTGGATCTAAGAGAGAGAAACATGTGAAAGGATGGGATGTGAAGATTGGAGGGAGAGGGTGAGGGCTCTGGAGGGGAGAGGTGGTCACAGAATGGGCAGGAGTAGGGGCTTAGGGCGCCCATCCTGGATGTGCCATTGGGTTCCCTGGAGAATGACGTGGGAATTGGGTGGAGCATAAGCTATGCCAAGCGTGTACCTCTTGGTGGATTCTTCAGGTGGTGAACCTACAAAAAAATGCAGGAGGAATTTACCTACTGAGAAAATGCTTCCCCCTCCCTCTCTCCGTTTGCGTTCTCTGAGCTCACCATTCTGGCTGCATCTGTAGATGACGATGACTAAGACGAAGAGAAGAAGGATGGAGATGCAGCTGAAGATGCTGACAAAGATAGTTCTGGTGTCTAGAGGGGAAGAGCAGGTCAGGGAATCAGCCTGGCTCCTGAAATGTGCTGAGAGCGTGAGCAGAAACACGAGAGCCAGACAGCCTGGCTTCCAAGCCTGGATCTCCCATCTCGGAGCTGGAACTTCCTATTGCTTTGGGGAATTTTCTTAACCTTCTCCAAGCTTCTGTTTCCCCATCTGTAAAGTGAGGATAGCAGCAGTAGCTACTTTACTGGATGGTGGGTCAGTACCTATAGAGAAGGCTAGAACAGGCCGGGCACAGTGGCTCACACCTGTAATCCCAGCACTGTGGGAGGCCAAGGTGGGTGGATCACAAGGTCAGGAGTTCGAGACCAGCCTGGCCAGCACAATGAAACCCCATCTCTACTAAAAATACAAAAATCAGCCAGGTGTGGTGGCATGTGCCTGCAGTCCCAGCTACTCGGGAGGCCGAGGCAGGAGAATTACTCGAACCCGGGAGGCAGAGGTTGCAGTGAGCTGTGACCATGCCATTGCACTCCAGCCCGGGCAACAGAGTGAGACTCCAGGGGAAAAAAAAAAGAACGGTGTTTGATGCATAGAAAATTCCAAGGGAATGTTTGGTGCATAGCCATGACATTGATCATTTATTGTGAGCCAGCTCTGTGCCAGGTGCTTCATATATATATATATGCACGCGCGCGTGTGTGTGTGTGTGTGTGTGTATAACATATATACACGTAATTTTTTTTTTGACACGGAGTCTTGCTCTGTCACCCAGGTTAGCGTGTGCAATGGTGCAATCTCGGCTCACTGCAACCTCCACCTCCCAAGTTCAAACAATTCTCCTGACTGAGCCTCCCAAGTAGCTGGAATTACAAGCGTGCAACACCATGCCCCGGTAATTTTTGTATTTTTAGTGGAGATGGGGTTTCACTATGTTGGGCAGGCTGGTCTCAAACTTGTGACTTCAAGTGAGCCGCCCGCCTTGTCCTCCCGAAGTTCTGGGATAGCAGGTGAGCCACCGCACCTGTCTGTAATTGAACATTTCGACCAATACACTTTGAGTAAAGCAGATGACCCATTGTCATATGAGTGGGCCTCATCCAGTCAGTTGAAGGCTTTAAGAGAAAAGACTGAGGTCCCCCAAGGAGGGAGGAATTCTGCCTCCAGACTAAGCCGCAAGGTCAAGTCTCCCCCGGATGTCCTGCCTGCCTATCCTGCAGATTTCAGACTTGCCAGCCTTCCACAATCATGTGAACCAATCCATTGAAACAAATCTCTATGTATATATACATGTATATGTTCTATTGGTTCTGTTTTTCTGGAAAACCCTAGCTAACAGACATGATCTCAGCTCTTCAAATACCTTTCTTTCATTTTCTTTTCCTTTCCTTCTTTTAAGAGACAGAGTCTCACTCTGTTGTCCAGGCTGGGGTGCAGTGACGCAGCCATACCCAAATTACTGGGCTTAAGCTGTCCTCCTCACTCAGCCTCCAGGGTAGCTGAGAGTACAGACCACCATGCCCAGCCAACTTCAGACACACTTCAGTGAGCTTGTTGACGCCAGGTAATGAACAGCAGTGACATGGGCACAGAAGGCGTGGGGAAGGGTGAGGTTCTCTGAAGAACACGATTCCCTCGGACACCGGAACAACAAGGGATCGGCTGGGAGAACTCAGGGAGGATTCCTAACAAGAACGGGGTTAAACCAGGGTAGAAAAGAAAGACTAATGGCCGGGCGTGATGGCTCAGGCCTGTAATAATCCCAGCACTTTGGGAGGCCAAGGTGGATGGATCACTTGAGGTCTGGAGTTCAAGACCAGCCTGGCCAACATGGTGAAAACCTGTCTGTACTAGAAATACAAAAAATCAGCTGGGCGTGCTGGCTCGCGTCTGTAATCCCAGCTACTCAGGAGGCCAAAGCAGGAGAATCCCTTGAACCCAGGAGGAAGAGGTTGCAATGAGCCGAGGTCATGCCACTGCATCTTGCACTCGACTGAGCGAGACTCCAGTTCTAAATAAATAAGAATGACCAAATCTAGGCCAGGCATGGTGGCTCACACTTGTAATCCCAGCACTTTGGGAGGCCGAGGCAGGCAGATCATGAGGTTGGGAGTTTGAGACCAGCTTGACCAACAACATAGTGAAACCCCATCTCAACTAAAAATACAAAAATTAGCTGAGTGTGGTGGCGGGCACCTGTAATCTCAGATATTTGGGAGGCTGAGGCAGGAGAATGGCTTGAACCCAGGAGGCGGAGGTTGCAGTGAGCTGAGATTGCACCACTGGACTCCAGCCTGGGCAACAGAGCTTGACTCTGTCTCAAAAAAAAAAAAAAAAAACAATGACCAAAACTAAAAATCATCCCTCTCAGTAGGTGGATCACCTGAGGTCAGGAGTTTGAGACCAGCCTGACCAATATGGTGAAACCTCGTCTCTACTAAAAATAAAAAATTAGCCAGGCATGGTAGCGTGCACCTATAATCCTAGCTACTCAGGAGGCTGGGGCAGGAGAATCACTTGAACCCGGGAGGCAGAAGTTGCCATGAGCCGAGATTGAGCCACTGCACTCCAGCCTGGGCAACAGAGCAAGACTTTGTCAAAAAATGAACAAATGAGTCCTTGAGCAATATTGCCATGTAAGTCTACATCTTAGCATGTTAAATTCTTGCAACAATCCTGCAAGGTAGCACCATTATTCCCATCCCACTGGTGAAAGGCATGCGCTCCCATGTAACTCCCGCGATGATGACAAGGGTTCCGTCCAAAGCTCACAGTGTTGAGGGAGAGCGAGCAGCCTGTTACTAAGGCTGGGTGACAGAGTCCATGGAACAGAGTCCAATTCCCCTGTTTTGTTTTGTTTGTTTGTTTCTTGGCACTTGAGATTCAGGAAACACACGTCATGAGACTTTAAGGCGTAAGTAGCAGAAACATGATCGAACACACAAAGGTGAGCAACTTTAGAAGTGAAGCCCCAGAGCGGGGCCTCACCAAGACCCTCGCTGTCTTTGTTAGTGTGGTTCGAGGCTGAGAATGCTTCCTGGGTGTGCGATAATCTGTGGCCACATTGCAGAGCTGTGTCGGAGATGCTTCACATGCCTCGTCCTCTGCACCAGCAGAGTTTCCCATCCAGACCCTTCCCCTACTTGATTCTCTCACTGTGCTCGTGTCGGCATTTCTACATACCTGTGCAGGGAGAATTACCTACCTAATTGATCTGTCTCACTCATCTGTCTAGGTATCTATTATCTGTCTACCTAGCTATCTTTACCTGCCTGCTTACCTATCATCTACCCAATCTATCTTGTCGCATCTAATTATCTATCTTTCTATCTAATTTTCCCTTCTTGCTAATCTATCACCTATATAGGCATCTATCTGTCTGTCTATCCACCTAATTACCTGTCATCTATCTAATTTATTCTAATTATTGCTTATTTACCAACTACTTATCATCTAACAAATCTATCATTTGTTTAATGTAACTATCAATATCTGTTATCTATCATCTATCACCTGTATGTATCTGAATATTCACCTACTTACCTATCATCTAATCTATCCTATCTAGTTATCTGTCTTCTATCTATCTATTTTTTCTATCTTACAACTTTTATCACCTATCTAGGTATCTATGTATCTATCTACCTATCTATCTCTATCTATCTAATTACCTATCATCTATCTAATGTATCTATCAATTGTATCTAATTATCTAAATGATCATCTATCTTATCTATATCTAGCTATCTATCATCTATCTAATCTAGCATCTGTATCTATCTACCTCCTTAACGATCATCTATCTTTTTTTTTTTTTTTTTTTTTTTTTTTTTGAGACGGAGTTTCGCTCTCCTTACCCAGGCTGGAGTACAATGGCGTGATCTCGGCTCACCGCAACCTCCGCCTCCTGGGTTCAGGCAATTCTCCTGCCTCAGCCTCCTGAGTAGCTGGGATTACAGGCACGCGCCACCACGCCCAGCTAATTTTTTGTATTTTTAGTAGAGACGGGGTTTCACCATGTTGACCAGGATGGTCTCGATCTCTCGACCTTGTGATCCACCCACCTCGGCCTCCCAAAGTGCTGGGATTACAGGCTTGAGCCACCGCGCCCGGCTCACGATCATCTATCTGTCTAATCTGTCTATCATATCTAGTTGTCTATCTACCTACTTGCCTATTACCTATTCATCTAATCTGTCTATATATCTACCTATCATCTATCTATCTAATCCATTGTATCTACTTACCCACCTCCTTGCCTCTCATCTGTCCATTTATCTAATCTATCATATCTAGCTATCTCTCTACCTACTTATCTATCATCTGTCTATCATATCTAATTATCTATCTCCCTCCCTGAAATAGGGCTCTTTCTGAGCTGACCATCAGCGAGCAGCAAAAGGAGTGGAGAGTTTGTAACAACGCACACTTGGGTTCTAGTACTGAGTCTCCCACCTCCCGACTTTGTAAATGTTCCCTTCCCTTTCTGGAATACGTTAGTCTTTGGTTAAATATAAGGAGGAGGCAGAGAGCTAATAATACCTAACTTGAGGAGTTAGGTAATGATGAAAAATCCCGGCTTTCAAGCACTCAGTCTAGAAACTGACTCACTGTGTAGGATAATGGGATTGTAGGTATAATGATGATTTTTCACCCAATATTCCACCCACACCCATCTCTCTCTGTAACAGATTCTGTCAGTGTTCCTCAACCCATGTTCCCCAGATCCCATTACCATTTTTATGCATTCTACATCAAAGCTTCTCTCCCGTTCCAAAGTGAACATTTGTGTCTCTTCTTTGAGCCAGGGAGGACTCAAAATGCCTTGGAATGTATATTCCCGGCCAAACTGCCGTTGCCTGCTGTTTGCGGGGGAATAGGAAGACCCCAGCTCCCCAGCCTCCTGTCTTTGACCTTCTCTGTCTCCACTGCTTTTCTGCAGGATTGAGCCAAATATACCATCTGAGGGACATGAATATCCCACCCGTGTTTAATCTCTTTTCCTCCCAGGCCTTCCTCGTTCCCCTAAAATGTCACTTTCACACTAACGCTAAGACCCTGCTTCTGGTGGAGCTGGATCTGAAAATCCCTCAAGGGCGACAATTCTTTTTTATTTATTTATTTTTTTGAGACAGAGTCTCACTCTGTCACCCAGGCTGGAGTGCAGTGGTGCAATCTCAGCTCACTACAACCTCCACCTCCCGGGTTCAAGCGATTCTCCTGCCTCAGCCTCCCAAGGAGCTGGGATTACACGCACCTGCCAGCAGGCCCCGCTAATTTTTTTATGTTTTTCGTAGAGACAAGGTCTCACCGTGTTGGCCAGGCTGGTCTCAAACTCTTGAGCTCAAGTGATCTGCCCACCTTGGTCTCCCAAAGTGCTGGGATCACAGGCGTGAGCCACTGCGCCCAGCAAAAAGCAACAATTCTATCAGTGCACCTCCAAGGACTTAGGAAGCCAGGGCAGGCACAGCTGCTCCTGGACCCTTGGGTTCCCCACACGGAAGCAGAGAAACAGAAGCCTTCCTTGCCTTGTCGCTTCAGCTCTCTCCTTTTCCAACCTACAGTATCTTTCAAGCAGCACTTCGCTAAAAATGAGAAGTACATTATTGTAAAATTCTCTTCTTCATATGACCCCATAACCAGCTGAACTGGGTTCAAACCCCAAGATGTCCACATATCCTGGCCAAATTTCATATCACTATTTACAAATTGCCAGAATAAATTATAAATTGCTACATTGCTGGAATCAGACTGAGCAATGGGATACAGCCTGACCGGGGCGTAAATGAAGCCACAGGACCAGAGAGAAAGCTGGGTCTCGTGTCATAAAATTCATCTTCATTCTCTCTCTCTCTCTTTTTTTTTTTTTTTTTTTTTGGATACAGAGTCTTGCTCTGTTGCCCAGGCTAGAGTACAATGGTGTAATCTCGGCTCACCGCAACCTCCGCCTCCCAGGTTCAAGTGATTCTCCTGCCTCAGCCTCCCAAGGAGCTGGGATCACAGGCGCACGCCACCAGGTCCAGGTAACTTTTTGTATTTTTAGTAGAGACGAGGTTTCACCATGTTAGCCAGGCTGGTCTTGAACTTCTGACCTCAGGTGATCTGCCCATCTTGGCCTCCCAAAGTGCTGGGATTACAGGCATGAGCCGCTGCACCTGGCTTAAATTCACCTTCATTCTTTACAAAGCAGTTGAATATAGGGGCCTTTTCTGGTGTGTCTGAGGCATATAAATACAGGATGGGGACATTATACCTGTGCTTAAAGATATGTTATTTTTATTTTATTATTGAAACAAGGTCTCACCCTGTCACCCAGGCTAGAGTGCAGTGGTGCAATCACAGCTCACTGAAAGCCTCAAACTCCTGGGCTCAAATGATCTTCCTGCCTCAGCCTCCCAAGCAGCTGGGACTATAGGCCCACACCAGCATGCCTGGCTAATTTTTGTATTTTTTGTAGAGATGGGATCTTACCAGGTTGCCCAGGCTGGTCTTGAACCCCTGGGCTCAAGTGATCCTCCTGCCTCATCTTCCCGCAGTCCTGGGATTACAGACATGAGGCACTGTGCCCAGCCGAGATACTTTATTCTGTTTAGAATTGTGACGATACAAATTTGAACTCAAAAACTACATTTAAAGAAATTATGTAATACCCACTGGGATGGCTATAATTTAAAAAAAAGAAAAGGAAGTGTTGACAAGGATGTGGAGCTATTGGAACCCACATATATTACTGGAAGGAATTAATATAACATAATACAGCCACAATGGAAAATGATTTGGCAGTTCCTCAAAAAGTTGAACATAATAGTCACCATATGTCCTAGTAATTCCACTTCTAGGTACATACCCAAGATAATTTAAAGCGGGGAGGCAAACAGATACTCCTACCAGTGTTCAAGCACCATTACTCACTGTAGCCAAGAGGTATAGACAACACAAATGTCCATCAAAAGAAGAAAGGCGCCGGGCACGGTGGCTCACGCCTGTAATCCCAGCACTTTGGGAGGCTGAGGCGGGTGGATCACCTGAGGTCAGGAGTTCAAAACCACCCTGGCCAACACGGTGAAACCCCATCTCTACTAAAAATATAAAAATTAGCCAGGCTTGGTGGCGCACGCCTGTACTTTCTGCTACTCAGGAGGCTGAGGCAGGAGAATAGCTTGAATCTGGGAGGTAGATGTTGCAGTGAGCTGACATTGTGCCACTGCACTGCAGCCTGAGCCACAGAGCAAGACTTCATCTCAAAAAAGAAAAAGAAAAAAAAAAGGAATGAATAAGCAAATTTGGAATGTGGTCTATCCAAACAATGAGATGCTTTTCACCATGACAAGAAATGAAACATTGATACATGCTACAGTACAGATAAACTTTGAAAACCTTATGCTATGTTGCCACTTGTAAGTGGATATTGAACAATGAGAAAACATGCACACAGGGAGGGGAACATTACACACTGGGACCTGTTGGGTGGTGGGGGATTAGGGGAGGGATAGCAGAGGGTTGGGGGATTGGAGAGGGATAACATTAGGAGAAATACCTAATGTATGTGACAAGGGGATAGAGGCAGCAAACCATGTGGCATGTGTATACCTATGTGACAATCTTGCACAATCTGCACATGTACCCCAGAACTTAAAGCATAATTTTAAAAAAAGAAAACATCATGCTAAAGCAAAAGGTGCTAGTCAGAAAGAATCATATAGTGAATGAATCCACTTACACAACATGTCCAGAATAGATGAAACCATAGACACAAAGAAGCATATTAATGGTTGGCAGGGTCTGGTAGGAGAGTGGGAAATGGGGAGTGACTGCTTCTTAATGGGTACAGGATTTCATTTTAGGGTGATGAGGATGTTCTGGAATTATGTAGTGGTGATGGTTATACTACCTCGTGAATAACCAACTGCTAGTGAATTGTACACCTTTCAAGGGTGAATTTTTGGAACGTGAATTATATATCCATTAAAAAAGAAAGCAAACAAAAGATACAAGAGCTCAAAATAGAAAAGCTTCACTTTCTCCTCCCTCTTAAACCTCACTATATCTCCCTCCTTATTTTTGATACTTCTATGTTCCTCTCTACTGTTAGACTTCATGTCTTTCTTAGAAAATGTTCCTGGCATGAATTGTGTTCATAGTGCTAGGGTAGTAGTCACTTTCCAAACCTACTATCATGAAATAAAAACGTTTCAAATAGTTATCTTGCAAGAACACTTTGGAGGATACCTTTTTAAAACCCAATTATACCAGCACAGACTGCTAACAGGAACCTTCAGCAACTTTGGCTCTTTAGAGTAGGTTGCAGGAAGATTATGACTTGCTGAAAGGAAGGATGATTAAGCATCTAGATGGCAATTTATATTCTGCATTTGGCCCTTAAAGTCTGGATGAGCTCCTGTTTCAGCCGAATACTGCCAAAATCTTGAACTTAAATTTTTTATTTTTATTTTTATTTTTTTAAGAGACAATCTCACTCTGTTGCCCAGGCTGGAGTGCAATGGCACCTTCTCAGCTCACTGCAACCTCCACCTCCCAGATTCAAGCAATTCTCCTGCCTCAGCCTCCTGAGTAGCTGGGATTACAGGCATGGCTAAATTTTGAATTTTTAGTAGAGATGGAGTTTCACCATGTTGACCAGGCTGTTCTCCAACTCCTGACCTCAAGTGATCCGCCTGCCTTGGCCTCGAAAAGTGCTGGGATTACATGCATGAGCCACTGTGCCCAGCCCAAAAGCTCTAATTTTTATGAGAACCTCTGAGAACAGAATCTTAGTCAATTGTTTTGTTGTTGTTGGGTTTGTTTGTTTGTTTGTTTTTGAGACAGAGTTTCGCTCTTGTTACCCAGGCTGTAGTGCAATGGCGTGATGTCGGCTCACTGCAACCTCTGCCTGCTGGGTTCAAGCAATTCTCCTGCCTCAGCCTCCCAAGTAGCTGGGATTACAGGCACGCGCCACCATGCCCAGCTGATTTTTTTTTTTTTTTTGTATTTTTAGTAGAAATGGGGTTTCACCATGTTGACCTGGATAGTCTTGATCTCTTGACCTTGTGATCCACCCGCCTCTGCCTCCCAAAGTGCTGGGATTATAGGCGTGAGCCAACGCGCCCGGCCAATTGTTTTGTTTTGAGACAGAGTCTCATGTTGTCAGCTGGGCTGGAGTGCAGTGGTGTACTCTCAGCTCATTGCAACCTCCAGCTCCCGGGTTCAAGTGATTCTCCTGCCTCACCCTCTTGAGTAGTTGGGATTGCAGGTGCCTGCCACCACGTTCAGCTATTTTTTTGTATTTTTAGTAAAGACAGGGTTTCACTATGTTGGCCAGGCTGGTCTCGAACTCTTGATCTCAAGATCCGCCTGCCTCAACCTCCCAAAGTGCTGGGATTACAGGCATGAGCCACCATGCCTGGCTAGTCAATTGTTAATGAATAAGCAACATCAGGAAAATGAATTTAATATTCACCTATTTTTGAGAATTTTAGAATTATAACAAACTCTTGATTACACAAACTCCCTAAGCACCTACACTTTGTAGGTCCTGGTCCTACTCCCTAAACAAGTCACACAAAAATTCATCCCCATTATTCCCCAAGCCCCACCCTAGCTTTTCATCCTGTAAAATGGCAGATGATGCACTCTGTGCTGTTTTACACACCAGCTTCTTCAGAACCTGGAAGCACTTTAGAAGTTACCTCGCCCGACCCCCCAAAACACAGCAGTTTTCCCAATAACATTGAGAAAGTGGGCATTAAAGTTCTTCTTGTAGGCCGGGTGCGGTGGCTTACACCCGTAATCCCAACACTTTTAGAGGCTGAGGTGGGGGAATTGGTTGAGGTCAGGAGTTTGATACCAGCCTGGCCAACATGGCGAAACCCCATCTCTACTAAAAAAAAAAAAAAAAAAAAAAGAATAAAAGAAAAAAAAGTCCAAGTGCAGTGGCTCACGCCTGTAATTCCAGCCTTCAGGAGGATTCCCGAATCACTAGAGGTTGGGATTCGAGACCACCCTGAGCAACATGGAGAAACCCCATCTCTATTAAAGATACAAAATTAGCCAGGCATGGTGGTGCATGCCTGTAATCCCGGCTACTTGGGAGGCTGAGGCAGGAAAATCACTTGAACCCAGGAGGCGGAAGTTGTGGTGAGCCGAGATCGCACCATTGCACTCCAGCCTGGGCAACAAGAATGAAACTCCATCTCAAAAAAAAAAAAAAAAAAGAGCTGGGTATGGTGGTGGGTGCCTGTAATCCCAGCTACTTGGGAGGCTGAGGCAGGAGAATTGCTTGAACCCAGAACACAGGAGGTGGAGGTTGTAGTGAGCTGAGGTTGTGCCACTTCACTCCAGCCTGGGTGACAGAGCGAGACTGTGTCTCAAAAAATAAAATAAAATAAAAATAAAGTCCTCCTGTGCACTTTAAGGAAAGGTGATCCCCTGTACTATGAAGCAGATCTAATTGGGAAAAACATCTCCTTTCTGATGATCTTACCTGTTTTCATTGAGGGAGCTTCAAGTTCATTGTGTTTATCTGGAAAATAAAAGGGAAGACAAGGAAGTAGGCTAATCATATGGCACCATTGTGGGCAGGAGTCCTTACGTCCTGCTTACTGACTTCCTGTCCTGTTTGGGAAGCAGAAAAGGAAAATGGCTTCTCCATTCCTTAGATTCTCCCTGGGTCCTCAGACTGGGGACAGAACCTCAGATTACTCTTCCTAATACTCCTGGAGTTTGATAGTTTTGTTGTTGTTGTTGTTGTTGTTGTTGTTTTGAGATGGAGTTTTGCTCTTGTTGCCCAAGCTCAAGTGCCATGGTTGGATCTCAGCTCACTGCAGCTCCGCCTCCCAGGTTTCTCTTGCCTCAGCCTCCCGACCAGCTGGGATTACAGGTATGTGCCACCAAGCCTGGCTAATTTTGTATTTTTTAAGTAGAGATAGGATTTCACCATGTTGGCCAGGCTGGTCTCGAACTCCTGACCTCAGGTGATCCACCCGCCTTGGCCTCCCAAAGTGCTGGGATTATAGGCGTGAGCCACCATGCCCAGTCGATAGTATTTTTAATAACAAAAATATCTATGCATGACCCTGCTAATGCCCCCCCCTCCAGTTTGATTGCTTGCCAGTCTTCTCTGTCTTGACAAAGAATACCACCATTCACCCAAATTCTTATTTTTTCAAATATCTTTCTTTCTTTCTTTCTTTTTTTTTTTCAGGACAGAGTCTCACACTGTCACCCAGGCTGGAGTACAGTGGCGCGATCTTGGCTCACTGCAACCTCCAACTCCAGGGTTCAAACAATTCTCCTATTCAGCCTCCCAAGTAGCTGGGATTACAGGTAAGCGCCACCAGACCCTGCTAATTTTTTTTTTCTTTGAGACAAAGTCACGCTGTTGTCTCCCAGGCTGGAGTGCATTGTCCCGATCTCAGCTCACTGCAACCTCCGCCTCCTGGGTTTAAGCAATTATCCTGACTTAGCCTCTGGAGTGGCTGGGATTACAGGCACCTGCCACCATACCGAGCTAATTTTTGGATTTTTAGTCGAGACGGGTTTCACCATGTTGGCCAGGCTAGTCTTGAACTCCTGACCTCAGGTGATCCACCCACCTCAGCCTCCCAAAGTGCTGGGATTACAGGCGTGAGCCACCACAGCCAGCCTACCCTGCTAATTTTTGTATTTTTAGTAGAGACAGAGTTTCACCATGTTGGCCAGGCTAGTCTCAAACTCTTGGCCTCAAATGATCAACCTGCCTTGGCTTCCCAAAGTGCTGGGATTACAGGCATGAGCCACTGCATCTGGCCTGTATTTGTATCTCACCAGTGACACCATTTAGTCTCAGTTAAAATATCACCTACTCACCAGCCCCCGGCAACCACCAGTATACTCTCTGCTTCTATGAGATTGGCTTTTTGAGACTACACATGCGTGAGATCATGCAGAATTTGTCTTTCTGAGTCTGTCTTATTTTGTTTAGTGTGATATATGGGGAGATGTTGATTTTTTTTTTTTTTTTTTTTTTTTTGAGACAGAGTTTCGCTCGTTACCCAGGCTGGAGTGCAATGGCGCGATCTCAGCTCACCGCAACCTCTGCCTCCTGGGTTCAGGCAATTCTCCTGCCTCAGCCTCCTGAGTAGCTGGGATTATAGGCACGCGCCACCATGCCCAGCTAATTTTTTTGTATTTTTAGTAGAGACGGGGTTTCACCATGTTGACCAGGATGGTTTCGATCTCTTGACCTCGTGATCCACCCGCCTCGGCCTCCCAAAGTTCTGGGATTATAGGCTTGAGCCACTGCGCCCAGCCTAGAGATGTTGATTAAAGTGTATAAACTTCTAGTTCTAACATGAACAAGTTCCCGTGCACAACATGGTGGCAATGGATGTGCTAATTAATTTGTGATAATCATTATACAATTTAAAGGTGGATCAAATCACCACATTGTACACCTTGAATATATGCAGTCTTCATTTACCAATTCAATATTTTGAAATTTAAAAAGTCCTGCTGCCTGAAATGTAGCAACTCTTACTCCATCTAATCTCTTAGTTTCCAAAAGCATCCAGAGCCTGGGCATGGTGGCATGCACCTGTAGTCTCAGCTACTTGGGAGGCTGAGGTGGGAGGATCACCTGGGTCTGGGAGGTCAAGGCTGCAGTGAGCTAGGATTTCACCACTGCACTCCAGCCTGGGCAACAGATTGAGACCCTGTCTAGAAACAAACAAACAAACAAACAAACCAGCAGCTAGTGACTCTTCAAGCATATAAAAAGCATGCTATTCTCCAGCTCAACTTCATCAGTGGAACCCTGTTCTTTCAAAGCAGATTCTAGGACCAGTTCAAACACCCTAGATGCTCTAGGCCCCATCTTCTATCCACACCATTTTTTTGTTGTTGTTTTGAGATAGAGTCTCACGCTGTCACTCAGGCTGGAGTGCAGTGGCACCATCTCAGCTCACTGCAACCTCCACCTCCTGGGTTCAAGTGATTCTCCTGCCTCAGCCTCCTGAGTAGGGGGGATTACAGGCATGCACCGCCACCCCCAGCTATTTTTTGTATTTTTAGTAGAGACGGGGTTTCACTATGTTGGCCAGGATGATTTCGATCTCTTGACCTTGTGATCCGCCCACCTCGGCCTCCTAAAGTGCTCTGTCCACACCTTTTATTCTGTTCTTTTCTTTGTCCTCCTTTCTGTGTCTCAGTCATTCCAGGAATACTCACACTTCTGGAACTTTGCTTTTCCTGCTCTCTCTCCCTGGAGGGCTTTTCTCCGGATATCAGTGTGCTTGGGTCTTTCTCATCCTTCATGCCTGTGGCAGGTAGAACCTAAGGGGGCACTCAGGAGACTCAGAAGCCCTGCTTCTTGGTGTTCAGACCTTTGTCTAATCCCCTCTCCTTGAGTGTGGAGCCCCGTGACTGTCTTCTCGCCAATAGCGATGGCAAAGGTAATGGAATGTTGTGGGTTTTTTTTTTTTGTTTTTTTTTTTGAGACGGAGTCTTGCAGAGTCTTTCTCTGTCACCCAGGCTGGAGTGCAGTGGCACGATCTCAGCTCACCACAATCTCTGCCTCCCAGGTTCAAGCGATTTTCCTGCCTCAGCCTCCTGGGTAGCTGGGATTACAAGCGCCCATCACTGCGCCCAGCTTATTTTTGTATTTTTCATAGAGATGGGGTTTCCCCATCTTGACCAGACTGGTTTCGAACTCCTGACTTCATGACCCACTCACCTCGGCCTCCCAAAGTGCTGGGATTACAGGCATGAGCCACTGCACCCAGCCAATGTTCTTGTTACATGACATAAAACTGTTTGCTAGGACATTTGCGCTCGCTCTCTCTCTCTCACTCTCTCTCTCTCTCTCTTTCTCTCTCTCTCTCTCTCTCTCCCCCCTCTCCCCTCTTCCCTCTCTCCTCTCTCCTCTCTTCTCTCTTCTCTCTTTCTCAGTTTCTCTTCTTACAAGTGCTACAGAAGCAGTCTACCATGAATCCTACAGCTGCAAAGAACCAGATATTGCTCACAACCACAGGAGTGGAGAAATGGACCCTTCCTCAGCCAAGCCTCCAGATGAGTACCTAGCGCTGGCTGACATCTTGACTGCAATTTTTCCAAGATGGCGTCTTGCTCTGTCACCCAGACTGGAGTGCAGTGGTATGATCTTGGCTCACTGCAACCTCCACCTCCCAGATTTAAGCAATTCTCCTGCCTCAGCCTCCTGAGTAGCTGGGATTACAGGTGCATGCCACCACACCAAGCTAATTTTTTTCTTTTCGGTAGACAGGGTTTCACCATGTTGGCCAGGCTGGTCTCAAACTCCTGACCTCATGATTTACCATGTTGGCCAGGCTGGTCTCAACCTCCTGTCTCAGCCTCCTAAAGTGCTGGGATTACAGACATGAGCCACCGCACCTGGCTCGATTGCATCCTTATGAGACCCAAAGCAGACAACAGGTAAGCTGTGCCTGGACTCTCCTGACCCACAACAACTGCAATAATAAATAGGTGTCTCAGGCTGCTAACTTAGTGGTAATTTGTTATTCAGCCATGAATCACTAATACAACGCCTCTCACACTTATTCTCCATCTATAATGTGTTTTTAAGTTACTCTCATATCTTGTTCTTATTTCTTTCTTTCTTCCAAAGAATGTGAACTTTTGTCAGCCAGAGACCTGGACTGTCTCAGTTAATACAGTATGCTCAGGATATACCAAAGTATCTAAATTTGTAGGGTAAATGGGCTGCTATTTTTGTGCCAGGTATTTTACATTAACTTTTTTTTCTGTAACAGAAGCGTTTATATGCCCATTTTGTAATAAGTAAAAAGTAGTATAATAAAGTGACTTATTTGCAAAGCAGCAAACAGATTGCATGGAAGGCTGACCTGGAAAATACACCACTGAAAATTGATACTACAGCCTGTCTTGTGATGTAATGGTACAGCTGAGATAGAGGTGGAGAAATCAGGAGACAGTAGATGATCTGTCAGAGAACCAGGCTTTTAGGGCTAAAGTGTGGGTATGAAAATTTTTAAGACTCCAAGAAAAAGTTATTGGGAATACAATATGAAATCAATATGAAATTGATTAGCACCTTGTGTTGGAGCATCATTGATCAAGAGCCTCAGAAAGATGGTAAATCAGAGGTGAAACATTAAGTAACCAGTTCCTCATTATGCCCCAAGCCCAGGCTAAGGCATTGGTGTGGACCCATGGTCACTTCTGCACTGATGACTTTAAGGTCTCTTCAGGGATCCCCCATGATATGGCCAGGTTGACCTACTGGAAGGAACTGTAGTCAATTGGGAGGTATTGTTGAGTGGCTATAAATAGATGGATGGATGGATGGATGGATGGATAGGTGGATAGGGGGTGAGTGAATGGGTGAAAGGGTTGGATGCATGGATGAGTGGGTGGAAAGATGGACAAATGAGTGGTTGGGTAAATGGGTGGGTGGGTAGATAAATAGATGAAGGGGTGGGTGGACGAATGAATGGAAGGGCGGGTGGTCGGATGGATTAATGGGTAGATGAATGGATGGGTGGTTGGGTGGGAGGGGGAATGGATGGATGAAGGGGTGAATTAGTGGATAGAACAGTAGGCGGAGGCCGGGTGCGGTGGCTCACGCCTGTAATCCCAGCACTTTGGGAGGCCGAGATGGGTGGATCACGAGGTCAGGAGATCGAGACCATCCTGGCCAACATGGTGAAACCCCGTCTCTACTAAAAATACAAAAAAATTAGCTGGGCGTGGTGGTGCGTGCCTGTAGTCCCAGCTACTCGGGAGGCTGAGGCAGGAGAATTGCTTGAACCCGGAAGGCGGAGGCTGCAGTGAGTCTAGGTCGTGCCACTGCACTCCAGCCAGGCGCCTGGTGACAGAGTGAGACTCTGTCTCAAAAAAAAAAAAAAAGGATAGGTGGAAAGTTGGTTGGGTGGGTGGGTATATGAATGGATGAAGAGGTGGGTGGTGGACCGAAGGGTGGATGGGTGGGTGGATGGATGGATGGAAGGATGGATGGACAGATGGATGGATGAGTTGTTGGATAGATGGATAACTGAGTGGACAGATGGGTGAATGAGTGGGTGGGAGGGTAGATGGGTAGGTAGACTGATAGAAGGATGGGTGGGTAGATTGACAGAGGGATGGGTGGGTAGATAAATGGGTAGATGAAAGTGATGCAAAATTATTCTTTATCCCTCTTCCTTGAGATCTCAAGTCACTTACGTTACAATCCTTCCATGCGCATCGTCTCACTATGGTCCTCATCTTTTTTTTTTTTTTTTTTTTTTTCAGTTATTTGCACCATGCCTGCCACACTTTCCCACACAATGGGATCTCTTAGCCCCACATTCCATTATTTGCCATTCATACATCCCTCATAGAGCACTGGACACTGCTTCTGGCTTTTCTTCTCTGGCATAAAGAAATGTAAATTTTCAACTAGGTCTGAACAGCAGCTGTGAAGCTAATTGTCTTTGTGACACCAGGGAGGTGACCTAACCTCTATAAGCAAAAAGAAGTTAGTAACACAACCACCCTCAAAGGAAGTGAAGATTGAATGAGTTAATGGCGGCAAGTTACCTGTCGTGGAGACGGAAACATAGAAAATGCTGGATACGTGTCACATGTCAGCGTTATCACTCTATCCTCACCTATCACCCTGATCTCCAGCCTGTTGCTGGGCAAGGAGGCCAAGTGTGATGGGTAATACACACAGCTGTATTTCCACTGTCATGACTTGTCACATTCCAGAGCATGAAATCAGTCCGTTTTTCTCTTACTTTCTTGACTTGTAGTGGTTCTGGGATCCCCATTTTCAGCAGAGCAATTACAATACATTCGGTTCCATTGTATGGAGTGAGACATGGAAGTGTTCTGAGACCTGGAGTCATTCCAGGGTCTATAGTGACTGAGAGCAAAGGTTCTGGGAGTGGTCCTGAAGAGGACAAGGCAATGGAGGTAAAGTGAAGGGCCAGGGATTTCCATTTTCTGCTGCACTTGGGGACTGTCACATCCATCTCTCTCTATTAACCATATCTTGTCTTTTCTGTATCTGATGCTTTGATATCTTGGGGTCTTGCTGACCTTGGTGGGACCGCCTCTCCCAGGGTTAGTTAATTTCCAGAGCCAGTAAACCACTTGTCCTCAAGTATGCCCTTCAAATGCAAGCCAATGAATCCAGAGCCCACACCCACAACCTCCTTCATTATGGGGTTCTCACAATCAAGGTCAGTGCTGCCCTCTGCTAATCACTCCAGGTCCAAGAGCTAGACAACCAGGGACAGCCTCTATACCCCAGAGCCAATTCTTTTTCTTTTTCTTTTTTCTTTCTTTCTTTCTTTTTTTTTTTTTTTTTTTTTTTTTTGAGACAGGCTCTCATTCTGTCAGCCACGCTGGAGTGCAGTGGTGCAATCTCGGCTCACTGCAGCCTCTACCTCCCAGGTCTAAGCAATTCTCATGCCTCAGCCTCCCAGGTAGCTGAAAGCGCAGGTGCGCACCCCCACACCCAGGTAATTATTGTATTTTTGTAGAGATGGGGTTTCACCATCTTGCCCAGGCTGATCTTGAACTCCTGACCTCAGGTGATCCGCCCTCCTCAGCCTCCCAAAGCGGATGGGTGGAGGCCAAAGTGGATGGATCCACCCACCCATCCAACTTTCCACCCACCCTTCCATCCGTCCATTCATTCACCCTTTCATATTTAACCTATCACCCTCCCACCCATCCATCCATCCATCCATTCATAGGATTAGTTAAGATTACAGGTATGAGCCATCTTGCCTGGCCAACTTCAATCCTGTTCCCCCTAACAAAATACAATACAAGCTTTGGCCCACAGTCTTCCTCCTCCCTCTGCCTCCCGACTGACCCTGGTACTTCCCCCCATGCCCTCCCAAGTATAGCCTGCCCCCTCCTCTGGGAACTGTAACAGATTATCTTTTCTATAGCCATCATCTTTTGGTCTGTCAGTCTGACTGTAACCCAATTTTCTTTTTTTCTTTTTCTTTTTTTTTTTTTTTTTTGAGACAGAGTCTCACTCCGCCCAGGCTGGAGTGCAGTGGTGCAATCTCAGCTCACTGCAACCTCCGCCTCCCGGGTTCAAGCGATTCTTCTGCCTCAACCTCCTGAATAGCTGGGACTACAGGCATCTGCCACTACAACCAGCTAATTTTTTGTATTTTTAGTAGAGATGGAGTTTCACCATGTTGGCCAGGATGCTCTCCATCTCCTGACCTCACGATCCACCCACCTTGGCCTCCCAAAGTGCTGGAATTACAGGCATGAGCCACTGCACCCAGCCCTGTACCCCCATTTCCTTCTAACTGACCGTATTCTACACCACTCTGCAGCATCCACATCATTGGGACCCTCTCAGAATCCCTGATGGGAATCTTGCCCCACATTCTGTTCCCATTTCCACATTTAAGATGTCGTATCTTTTTGTCTCCTGGGTTCCTTCTTCCCTGGTCACATCCCCCAACAGAAAGAAAAAAAAAATACTCGAATCAGGCAGACCTTGGTGACTCAATTCTATAACCCCAGCACTTTGGGAGGCCAAGGCAGGAGGATCACCTGAGCTCAGGAATTCAAGACCAGCCTGGACAACATAGATCCTGTCTCAACAAATAATTTAAAAATTAGCCAGGCATGGTGGCACTTGCCTGGCAGCTACTTGGGAGGCTGACACAGGAGGACTGCTTGAGCCTGGGAGGTTGAGGCTGTAGTGAGTTGTGTTCATGACATTGCACCCCAGCCTGGGTGACAGAGCAAAAGCAGCCAGGCTCAGTGGCTCACTCCTGTAATTCCAGCAATTTGGGAGGCTGAGGCAGGCACATCAGGTGAGGTCAGGAGTTCAAAATCAGCCTGGCTAACATGGAGAAACCCTACTAAAATACAAAAGTTAGCCTGGTGTGGTGGCACACCCCTATAGGCCCAGCTACCGGGGAGGCTGAGGTAGGAGAGGTGCTTGAACCCAGGAGGTGGAGGTTGCAGTAAGCCGAGATTGTGTCACTGCACTCCAGCCTTGGGAGACAGAGCAAGACAACCTCTCAAAACAAACAAACAAAAAAAAATGGTTTGGCGAGGTGGCTCATACTTGTAAATCCAGCCCTTTGGGAGGCTGTGGCAAGTGGATCACCCAAGGTCACGAGTTTGAGATCAGCCTCACCAATATGGTGAAACCGCATCTCTATTGAAAATACAAAAATCAGCTGAGTGTGATGGGCACCTGTAATCCGGGCTACTCAGGAGGCTGAGGTAGGAGAATAGCTTGAATGCAGGAGGCAGACGTTGCAGTGAGCTGACTGCACTCCAGCCTGGGCGACAGAGCGAGACTCCATCTCAAAAAAAAAAAAAAAAAAAAAAGCAAAACCAAAGACGTGTGCATCAAGAGCGCATCTGAGGCTGCCCTTCTCACCTGTGACCACCAGCTGCACGTGCTGACTGCTTTCCGACCACTCATGGGAGACTGTGGTCTTGTAGGCACAAAAGTACCTCCCAGCATCCTCAGGCTTCAAGTCTGTGAACGGAAATTCAGCTTCGTCTCCTGCCGAGCTCTGTTCGCGCTGGTACGCAGAGTCGTTCACCTTGCGCAGCGTGAATGTCACATTCTGGGAATGAGCCCGACACTTTAGGGTCACATTGCTCTTGACTTCAGCCACCAAGCTGGGCCAGGCGTGGAGGGAGGGCTTGGACAGTCTCTCTGGAAAGAATTCAGAGTTAATTCGAGTGTGAATGTTGATAACCACAAAACCCTTCTTGGAATTCAGAGGATTAAAGGAAAAGGTCATGAAATGTGGGATGCAGGAATGAAGTTTAAGTGGGAGAAAACTCACCGTTCTCTTTGTCGTCTTCATAGCTCAGACACAGCCCTGGAAGAGAAATGTCAACGAGGGAAAAATGACTTGCTTGTCTTCGAGTACAAATCCAGCAGAGAAAGCATGACCAGCTCGTTAAAGGTCTGATACATTTATAATAATACATGTATTTTATAAATCTAAATACATATATATGCAGATATATACATATACATATATGTAAATTATATATTATATATTTATATATTATGTATATATATAATAAATGTAGACTTATGTTTTACATATTATATATTTCTATATTATATATCTCTATATTATATATATTTTAAAATATTTAAAAATATATATTATGTATTTTTTCATATTTAGATATGAATATATGTAATATATATATGGGGAGACATCTGCCAAAAATATATGTATTGTTTTTATTTATATAAATAAATATATACATTTTTTGGCAGATGTCTCCCCAGACTTACCTTTAATTTTTGTTCCATTGTTTGTCATTCCGAAGCTATGGTATGTAGAAAATTCCAGCAACTGCTTTTTTTTTTTGAGATGCAGTCTTACTCTGTCACCCTGGCTGGAGTGCAGTGGCGCCATCTCGGCTCACTGCAACCTCCACCTCCTGGGTTCAAACAATTCTCCTGCCTCAGATTCCTGAGTAACTGGGACTACAAGCACCCACCACCATGCCCAGCTAATTTTGGTGTTTTTAATAGAGACAAGGTTTCACCATTTTGGCCAGGCTGGTCTGCAACTCCTGATCTCCTGATCCCTTGGCCTCCCAAAGTGCTGGGTTACAGGCATGAGCCACTGTGCCCGGCTTTCTCTCTCTCTCTTTTTTTTAAAAAAAGATGTAGTCTTGCTCTCTCTCCAAGGCTGGAGTGCAATGGCAGGATCTCAGCTCACTGCAACCTCTGCCTCCCAGGTTCAAGCAATTCTCCTGCCTCAGTGTACCAAGGAGATGGGTTTACAGGTGCCCGCCACCACACCTGGCTAATTTTTGCATTTTTAGTAGAGACTGGATTTCGCCATGTTGCCCAAGCCGGTCTCAAACTCTTGAGCTCAAGTGATCCGCCCGTCTCAGCCTCCCAAAGGGCCGGGATGATGAATGTTAGCCACTGTGCCGGGCCTGATCGTAGTTTTTACCCTTGTCACTTAAATAATGCAAAGGGGGCCAGGCTCGGTGGCTCACGCCTGTAATCCTAGCACTTTGGGAGGCCGAGGTGGGTGGATCACCTGAGGTCAGGAGTTCAAGACCAGCCTGGCCATCAGGATGAAACCCCATCTTGTAAATAAATAAATAAATAAAAATAATGCAAAGGTTATTTTACCGAGGAGTGAGAGGGGCAGGTTTTCTCCCTTGATTCCAATAGAGAAATCTGCTCCCGCTTCCCTGGGTCTTCTGGTACCAACTGCTCCCCTCACTTCATCTTTGGTTTCCACCTGCATTATCCCCTCCTTGTTCTGTTCTCCGTTCTCTATACTCCCCACTGGGAAGGGAGCGTCATAAACTTGTGTGGAAAATGGGACGTCAGTCATGGGGTTTGTTTCAGGGCGAAGTTAGGTAGAATTTCTCCAGAGCCACAAGTGTCTCAGGATGTGGGTTCCTTGTTGACACAGGTGTGGATACAGACCGTGCCCCCCACCCCCCCGCACCACCACCAAGCCTCACCCAAAGGAAGGAGGCTGAGGCCTCATGATGGATCCAGGCTGCGCTGGCAGCGAGACTGGCTGGGATGGGCAGGTAGGAAGCAGCCTCTGGGTGAGCACAGAATCCCAGGACTCAGGCTTGCTTTTGAGACCCTCCCTAAATCCCGCTTTAGACTCATGTCATCTCATCTCTGCTGTCCACCCATCATCTGTTCAAACAGTGATTCCTGTATTCTTTTTTATTCTTGAGACAGGGTCTCACTCTGTGGCCCAGGCTGGAGTGCAGGGGTGCAATCACAGCGCACTGCAGCCTCAACCTTCTGGGCTCAAGTCATCCTCCCACCTCAGCCTCCCAAATAACTGGGACTACAGGCATGTGCCACCACACCCAGCTAATTTTTAAATTTTTTGGTAGAGATGAGGACTCACTATGTTGCTCAGGCTGGTCTCGGACACCTGAGCTCAAGTAATTCTCCCACCTTGGCGTCCCAATATGATGGGATTGCAGGTGTGAGCTACCTGCACCCAGTCCAATTCCCACCTTCTTCCTCCTCCTCCTTCTCCTTCTTCTCTTTCTTCTTTCTTCTTCTGTCTTCTTCTTTCTTCTTCTTCTTTTGAAATGGAGTATCCCGCCAGGCGCGGTGGCTCAAGCCTGTAATCCCAGCACTTTGGGAGGCTGAGGCGGGTGGATCACAAGGTCGAGAGATCGAGACCAACCTGGTCAATATGGTGAAACCCCGTCTCTACTAAAAATACAAAAAATTAGCTGGGCGTGGTGGCGCGTGCCTGTAATCCCAGCTACTCAGGAGGCTGAGGCAGGAGAATTGCCTGAACCCAGGAGGCGGAGGTTGCGGTGAGCCGAGATCATTGCATTCCAGCCTGGGTAACAAGAGCGAAACTCTGTCTCAAAAAAAAAAAAAAAAAGAAAGAAAAAAAAAGAAATGGAGTATCCCTTGTCACCCAGGCTGGAGTGCAGTGACCCAATCTCAGCTCACTGCAACCTCCGCCCCCTGGGTTCAAGTGATTATCCTAGCCTCAGCCTCCTGCATAGCTGGGATTACAGGGGTGTGCCACCAAACTGAGTTGATTTTTGTAATTTTAGTAGAGATGGGGTTTCACCTTGTTGGCCAGGCTGATCTCAAAATCCTGACCTCATAAGGTCTGCCCTCCTCGACCTCCGAAAGTCCTGAGATTACAGACGTGAGCCACTGCGCCCAGCTGATTTGCCTTTCTTGAAATGACAAGTTCAAGTTGTAGCTCTGAGGACCTGTGAATATGACCTTATTTGGAAATGGCATTATCTGGTCTTTGGAGATATGATTAGTTAAACTAAGATGAAGTCATACTGGAGTAGGCTGGGCATCTAATCCAATAAAAACTTACAAGAAGAGAAGAAGGAGACAGAGACACGAAGAAGGAAGACAGCCATGCAAAGACAGAGGCAGAGACCAGGCTGCGATCACTGGGTTTTGCGAGGCCGAGACAGGAGAATCGTTTGAGCCCAGGAGTTGGAGACTAGCCTGGGCGATACAGCAAGACCCCATCTCTAAAAAAGAAATTATTTTAATTAGCCCAGCATGGTGGTATGCACCTGTAGTTCTAGCTGCCCAGAAGGCTGGAGGGAGGATTGCTTGAGCCCAGGAGGTTGAGGCTGCAGTGAGCTATGTTGGCACCACTGCACTCCAGCCTGGGTGACAGAGTGAAACCCTGTCCCCAAAAAAAAAAAAAAAAAAAAAAAAAAAAAAAAAAAAAAAAAAAGCTAATCTAAGGTGCAAATATGTGTAGGAGAGGAACATTACCCCACAGGGAAGGGCTGCACCCTGAAAAGGGGGAAGGAACTGAGGCAGTGAAGTATGTTGATGTCTACCACACACCCTCATGCATCCGGGAGGAACTGAGGCCTCAGGGAGGTGGAGCTCTGCTGGGTCAAGCCTAGAGCGCCTACGTCGTGAAGCCAAGATTATAACCCAGATCTTCCTTCTGACACTCTGAGCTCTGTCTGAATACATCAGGTTCAATCTGAGGATGGTTAAAATCAGCCTAAGAATAGAGCTGGTCAGAAAATTGTCTTCTGGGGGCCGGGTGTGGTGGCTCGTGCCTGTAATCCCACCACATTAGGAGGCAGAGGCAGGTGGATCACCTGAGGTCAGGGGTTCGAGACCAGCCTGACCAATGTGGTGAAACCCTGTCTCTACTTAAAATACAAAAATTAGACCGGGCACAGTGGCTCACACCTGTAATCCCAACACTTTGGGATGCCGAGACAGGCAGATCACCTGAGGTCAGGAGTTCAAGACCAGCCTGGCCAATGTGAAGAAACCCTGTCTCTAATAAAAAATACAAAATTAGCTGGGCATGGCGGCGAATGCCTGTAATCGCAGCTACTCAGGAGGCTGAGACAGGAGAATTGCCTGAACCCAGGAGGCGGAGGTTGCAGTGAGCTGAGGTTGCACCATTGCACTCCAGCCTGGGCAACAAGAGCAAAACTCCATCTCAAAAAAAAAAAAAAAAAAAAAAAAAAATTAGCTGAGCGTGGTGGAAGGCACCTGTAATCCCAGTTATTTGGGAAGATGAGACGGTGCTCGCAGCCCGCAGCCCAGCCCCACCCACCGCAGGTGTGCAGGCATGGAGTCATGACTTCCACACACCACCTTGAGCCTGGGAGGCGGAGGTTGCAGTGAGCCAAGATCACACCATTGCACTACAGTCTGGATGACAGAGTGAGATCCTGTCTCAAAAAAAAAAAAAAAAAAAAAAAAAGAGAGAAAGAGAAAGGAAATTGACTTTTTCCCATAGCCTTGCACCCCGCAGATCCTTAGGCCCAGCCCTCCTCTATGCCAAGGGAGGGTGCAGGGCAGTACTGCGGTATTCAGCAGAGACAGACTGGGAGATGCCACCAGAGCAAGCAGAGGCTGCCTCCGTGTCTCCGCAGCGTGGCCTCCTCGTCACAGAACTCACGCAGGTGGTGCTCGCAGCCCAGCCCCACCCACCGCAGGTGTGCAGGCATGGAAGTCATTCCTTCCACACACCGCCCTTCCACCTGGACTTCCCCCCGACGCCCCCATCCAAGCCCACGTGTCCCAGTCTTGGAGACTCACCGAGGCAAAGCAGGGAGAGGAATTCTGTGGTCATAGTGACCCTTCTGCCAGAACCAATACCCAGCGTTTGGCTTTACCCTTCAGAGGTGGAGCGGGACTGGGGTGGCCGTGGCGCTCTCGCTACTGCTTCGTCCCCAGGGTGTGTAGGTGGAGAGGCTTCGCCCTGACGCTCTGGTTCTCTGCTTATCCGCCCCAGTTTCCTTCTCACAACCGACTTAGGAGACAAGAAACCGTCGATGACAACATCTTCCCCATGAGTCCTCTGTGTGTAGCCCCACCCGCCTGAGCTGAGCCCTGCCTTATCTCAGGTTCTGCCAAGACTTTTCTGTAAATGTAGTTTTTATTTTAAAACATTAATGGGCCGGGCGCGGTGGCTCACACCTGTAATCCCAGCACTTTGGGAGGCTGAGGTGGGTGGATCACGAGGTCAAGAGATCGAGACCATCCTGGTCAACATGGTGAAACCCCGTCTCTACTAAAAATACAAAAAATTACCTGGGCATGGTGGCGCACGCCTGTAATTCCAGCTACTCAGGAGGATGAGGCAGGAGAATTGCCTGAACCCAAGAGGCGGAGGTTGCGGTGAGCCGAGATCGCGCCATTGCACTCCAGCCTGGGTAACAAGAGCGAAACTCTGTCTCAAAAAGAAAAAAAAGAAAAACAAAAACAAAAAACATTAATGCCCATAGCTTTCTGTGTACCCACTAGGCAGCTCCCCACAAAGGTAATTTTTTTTTTTTTTTTTTTGGAGACAGAGTCTCACTCCGTCACCCAGGCTGGAGTGCAGTGGCGCAATCTCAGCTCACTGAAACCTCTGCCTCCCAGGTTCAAGGATTCTGCTGCCTCAGACTTCTAAGTAGCTGGGATTACAAGCATGCACTACCACACCTAGCTAATTTTTTGTATTTTTAATAGAAACAGGATTTCACCATGTGAGCCAGGCTGGTCTTGAACTCCTGGCCTCAAGTGATCTGCCCACCGCAACCTCCCAAAGTGCTGGGATTACAGGCCTGAGCCACTGCACCTGGCCAATGGTAATCTCTTATAACTCTAATACCTATTCTTTTCTTTCTTGCTTCCTTGTTTTTTGTTTTTTGGTTTTTTGGTTTTTTTTTTTTTTTGAGACAGAATCTCTCTCTGTTGCCCAGGCTGGAGTTCACTGGTGTGATCTTGGCTCACTGCTACCTCTGCCTCCCGGGTTCAAGTGATTCTCCTGTGTTAGTCTCCCAAGTAGCTGGGGTGACAGGCCCGCCACCATGCCTAACTAAATTTTTTGTTCTTTTTAGTAGAAACGAGGTTTTGCCATGTTGGCCAGGCTGGTCTCAAACTCCTGACCTCAGGTGATCTACCTGCCTCAGCCTCTCAAAGTGCTGGGATTAGAGGTGTGAGCCACTGCGACCGGTGTATGGTATATTTTCAATACCAGGAGCGAGATTACATCTCAAAAAAAAAGAAAGAAAAGAATCCGGCCAGGCACAGTGACTGTAATCCCAGCACTCTGGAAGGCCGAGGCAGATGGATCACTTCAAGTCAGGAGTTTGAGACCAGCCTGGCCAACATGGCAAAACCCGATCTCTACTAAAAATTACGCTGGGCACAGTGGCTCACACCTGTAATCCCAAAACTTTAGGAGGCCAAGGTGGGCAGATCATGAAGTCAGAAATTCAAGACCAGCCTGACCAACATGGTGAAACCCCGCCTCTACTAAAAATACAAAAATTAACCAGGCATGATGGCACATGCCTAGAATCCCAGCTACTCAGGAGGCTGAGCCAGGAGAATCACTTGAACCTGGAAGGCAGAGGTTGCAGTGAGCCAAGATCACTGTACTCCAGCCTGAGCAACAGAGCGAGACTTTGCCTCAAAAAAAAATAAACAAATTAGCTGGATATGAGTAGCGAGTGCCTGTAATGCCAGCTGCTTGGGAGGCTGAGACAGGAAAATCTCTTGAATCCGGGAGGTGGAGGTTGCAGTGAGCCGAGATGGTACCACTGCACTCCAGCCTGGGTGACATGGGGATAACCCAATGATAAATGGACAAAGTATCGAATCAGTAATTTCTCAGAAATATAAACATATATTAGATTTAATATTATATATATATATATATATATATATATATATATAGCCATTAGCATGTGAGCAAAGACGCTCAACAACATATGCTCTCAGGAAAATGCAAAATGAAGCCACACTGATCAAAGAACAGAATAGAACAAGAATCACAGAAACAGGTCCCCTCATACATGGACTTTGGTTTATGATAAGGGGCATGCAATATCAGTAGAGAAAAGATAGATTGTATTTTTTTTTTTAAGAGACGATGTCTCGCTGTGTTGCCCAGGCTGGAGGGCAGTGGCTATTCACAGGCACGATCCCACTACTGATCGGCATGCACTGACCCTCAGAGGGTATCCCTCCTTCTCAGACGGCCCCGCCAAATCCCACTTTCATCTGCCACTTCCTGTTTTCTAGACAGCAGTCTGCTGTACTTTAAAATTTTAATTGAACTTTAAAGTTTGAGACAGAGTTTCGCTCTTGTTACCCAGGCTGGAGTGCAATGGCGCGATCTCGGCTCACCGCAACCTCCGCCTCCTGGGTTCAGGTAATTCTCCTCCCTCAGCCTCCTGAGAAGCTGGGATTACAGGCATGTGCCACCGTGCCCAGCTACTGTTTTGTATTTTCAGTACAGACGGGGTTTCACCATGTTGACCAGGATGGTCTCGATCTCTTGACCTCGTGATCCACCCGCCTCGGCCTCCCAAAGTGCTGGGATTACAGGCTTGAGCCACCACGCCCGGCCTGAACTTTAAAGTTTTAATCCCTGAAAACAAAAGATGGAATCTGTTGCTGTTGTTGTTGTTGAAATAGAGTCTCCCTCTGCTGCCCAGGCCAGAGTGCAGTGGCACGATCCTGGCTCACTGCAACCTTTACCACCTGGGTTCAAGCAATTCTCCTGCCTCAGCCTCCTGAGTAGCTGGGATTACAAATGCCTGCCACCATGCCTGGCTAATTTTTGTACTTTTAGTAGAGATGAGTTTTCAACATGTTGGCCAGGCTAGTCTCAAACTCCTGGCCTCAGGTGACCCACCAACCTCTGCGTCCCCGGTTCAAAGTGCTGGGATTACAAGCATGAGCCACCGCACCTAGCCAAAATATGGAATCTTAATGAGTTGTAGTGGGAGTTCCTCTTTTTTTTTGGTCTGAGACACAGTCTTGCTCTGTCACCCAGGGTGGAGTACAGTGGCATGATCTCAGTTCACTGCAACCTCTGCCTCCCGGGTTCAAGTGAGTCCCCTGCCTCAGCTTCCCGAGTAGCTGGAACTATAGGTACATGCCACCACGCCCAGCGAGTTTTGTGTGTGTGTGTGTGTGTATTTTTAGTAGAGACAGGGTTTCACCATATTGGCCAGGCTGGTCTTGAACTCCTGACCTCGTGATCTGCCTGCTCACCTTGGCCTCTCAAAGTGCTGGGATTATAGGCGTGAGCCACCGTGCCTGGCTTGGGAGTTCCTTTATCTTCCTTCCTTGATGTTCACTCCACCTTAGCTCTCTTCCTTCGTGTATTTGCTCTTTGTCCCATTTCCACCTTCCCACACTCCCTTTTTTCCTTCCCCATCTTTATATTAAGGAATAGTCTCAGGAGCAGCACATGGGAGGGAAAGAGCTCCACAGGGACCCGAATTCCGTGGCTGGGTCAGCATCCTCACAGCACACACTGCTGGGCAGGCAGAGCACTTTGAGGTGAGGCTGGGCACAGTGGCCCGCGCCTGTAACGGCAGCACTGTGAGAGGCCGAGGTGGGAGGATTGCTTGAGGCTGGGAGTTCGAGACCAGCCTGGGCAACATGATGAAAACCCATCTCTACTAAAAATACAAAAAAAAAAAAAAAAAAAAAAAAAAAAAAGTGCCGGGCGCAGTGGCTCAAGCCTGTAATCCCAGCACTTTGGGAGGCCGAGGCGGGTGGATCACGAGGTCAAGAGATCGAGACCATCCTGGTCAACATGGTGAAACCCCGTCTCTACTAAAAATACAAAAAAATTAGCTGGGCATGGTGGTGCGTGCCTGTAATCCCAGCTACTCAGGAGACTGAGGCAGGAGAATTGCCTGAACCCAGGAGGCGGAGGTTGCGGTGAGCCGAGATCGCGCCATTGCACTCCAGCCTGGGTAACAAGAGTGAAACTCCGTCTCAAAAAAAAAAAAAAAAAAAAAAAAAAAAAAAAAAAATTTAACTGGGAATGGTGGAGGGTGCCTGTAATCCCAGCTACTCAGGAGGCAGGAGGCTGAGACAGGAGAATCGCTTGACCCAGGCCTGGGGGGAGCGGGGCAGAGGCTGCAGTGAGCCCGGATCATGCCACTGCACTCTAGCTTGGGCCACACAGTGAGACTCCATCTCAAAGAAAAACAAACAAAACCCTAGCCTCTAGATTTTCAGGGAGGCTGGTTCAAGTAATAATGAAACTCTGGTCTCCCACATACCTGGTTCAGTGTGTATTAAACTCTTTCTTGCAATTTCTTTGTCTTGATGAATGGGCTTCATCTGGGCAGCCGCCAAGAGGAACCCGTTACGACAGTTACATCAGCATGAAAAATAATTTATAGAGCTGAGGAAGCAGAGTGCTAGCAGCCAGTGAGGCAGAACTCTGGCAGGACACAAGATACTGTCAGAAGAATTACAGCAGTTCATGCTGAAAGACATGAGCAGACATCACATCCATGGCACAGAAGCAGGAGGCTGTGCAAACGCCATGTTCTGAGGACGAGAGAAATGTTTTTTAAATTTGAAACTGGGTCTCACTGTGTTGCCCAGGCTAGTCTCAAACTCCTGGGCTCAAGCGATCCTCCAGCCTCAGCCTCCCAAACTGCTGGGATTACAGGCCTGAGCTACCGTGCCTGACTGAGAAAGAATTATTGAGAGTGAAATCACTAACACCAAGAAAAACCGAAACACGCCAGGCATGGGGGTTCACACATACAATCCCAGCACTTTGGGAGGCCAAGGTGGGCAGATCACTTGAGGCCAGGAGTTCGAGACCAGCCTGGTCAACATGGTGAGGACCCCGTCTCTACTAAAAATACAAAAATTAGCCAGGCGTGGTGGACGCCTGTAGTCCCAGCTACTCAGGTGGCTGCGGCAGGAGAATCCCTCAAACTCAGGAAGCAGAGGTTGCAGTGAGCCGAGATTGCGCCACTGCACTCCAGCCTGGGTGACAGAGAGAGACTCCATCTCACAAAAAACAAAGCAAATAACCAAAACGCGAAGAGATGCAAAGACTGGTAGAAGGAATCTGGTGCTGGTGGATTCATAATTTTGAAGAACAGCCTAGAAATTATCCAAGGATCAGTACAACAGAAAGGCAAAGGAGGGCAGGATGCAGTGGCTCACGCCTGTAATCCCAGCACTTTGAGAGGCCAAGGCAGGTTGATCATGAGGTCAGGAGTTCGAGACCAGGCTGACCAACATGGTGAAACCCCATTTCTGCTAAAAATACAAAAATTAGCCAGGCATGGTGGCGCATGCCTGTAATCCCAGCTACTTGGGAGGCTAAGGCAGGAGAATCACCTGAATCCGGGAGGCAGAGTTTGCAGTGAGCTGAGATTGTGCCACTTTACTCCAGCCTGGGTGACAGAGTGAGACTCTGTCTCAAAAAAAAAGAGAAGAAAAAAGGCAAAGGAGTGGAAATTGTGAAAAGGAAGTGTTTTTTTAAGAGAGTCTCACTCCGTCGTCCAGGCTGGAGTGCAGTGGTGTGATCTCTGCCCACTGCAAACTCCGCTTCCCAGGATCAAGTGATTCTCCTGCCTCAGCCTCCCTAGTAGCTGAGACTACAGGTGCGCACCACCATACCTAGCTAATCTTGTATTTTTAGTAGAGACAATGTTTTCACCATATTGGTCAGGCTGGTCTCGAACTTCTGACCTCATGATCCACCCGCCTCGGCCTCCCAAAGGGCTGAGATTACAGGCATGAGCCACTGAGCCTGGCCGAAAAGGAAGATTTTTTTTTTTTTTTTTTTTTTTAGATGGGGTTTCACCATGTTGGTCAGGCTGGTCTTGAACTCCTGACCTCAGGTGATCCGTCTGCCTTGGCCTCCAAAGTGCTTGGATTGCAGGTGTGAGCCACGGCGCCCGGCCAGGAAGATTTTTTTTTTTAAGAGCAGTGATATTGCAAGTAATGAAGAAATGAGGTTCACAAAAAGAAAAAACAATCTCTGATTTAAAAAAAGACAACAACACAGTTCTTCAAAATCACACAAACCCTTACCTGTCACCAATATCTCAGGCTGATCACTGGGTTCCGAGGCCCAGAAAGGAGGCTTTGCCTGGTAGTACACGCAGCTGCAGTTCCCCACGTTGCCGGCTGTCACGCCCTCGAGGGTGAAGTTCATCTCCCCCGCTGGACTCCACAGCTGGATGGGCAAAGATGACCCTGCCTTCAGCAGAGCGAACATCATAGGCGCCAACAGTTGGTCTGGCTTTCGGCACTGCAGAGTCACCCTTCCACCTGCGGTCACCATACCTCTTTGGTAGGTGTGCAGTAAAGGTTTAGATAAATGTCCTGTAGGAGAAGTCAGGCTCTGAGGTCCTGGGGAGAAGTCTAGAATCCTCCAGTTACCTCCATTCTCTTGGCAGGAGGCTCTCATGGAGTATGGAAAATGAGAGATTCCTCATTTCTCCGACCTTCCTTCACTTTCTACTCCGGCTCCCTCCTACAAGACCTGTATAAGGCTGAGCACAGTGGCTTACACCTGTAATCCCAGCACTTAGGGAGGCCAAGGTAGGTGAATCACCTGAGGTCAGGAGTTCAAGACCAGCCTGGCCAACATGGTGAAACTCCCATCTCTGCTTAAAATAACAAAAATTAGGCTGGGTGCGGTGGCTCATGCCTGTAATCCCAGCACTTGGGAGGCCAAGGCGGGCGGATCAAGAGGTCAGGAGATCGAGGCCAACATAATGAAACCCCGTCTCTACTAAAAATAAAAAAGTTAGTTGGGCGTGGTGGCGTGTGCCTGTAGTCCCAGCTGCTTGGGAGGCTGAGGAAGGAGAATCGCTTGAACCTGGGAGGCGGAGGCTGCCGTGAGCCGAGACCGCAACATTGCACTCCAGCCTAGCAACAGAGCAAGACTCCATCTCAAAAAATAATAATACTACAAAAATTAGCCGGGTGTTGTGGTGCACACCTGTAACCCCAGCTGCTCAGGAGGCTGAGGCAGGAGAATCACTTGAACCCAGGAGGCAGAAGTTGCAGTGAGCCGAGATTGTGCCACTGCGCTCCAGCCTGGGCAACAGACTATAAAACCAAGGTATGCAATTTTGTTCCTGTCTCTCTCCCTCTCCCTCCGCCCCCAGCTACTCTGGAGGTGGGCTCCGTTTCTCCCTCTCTTCCTCCGCTTCCTCCCTCATCCCGTCCCCCATAGGTCGTTGGAAGGCATCCTGTCTGCAACCTGTCACCAACAGTAGAAGGACATCACTGTGCTGTGAGTGTACGTGGGGGGGATGCTTTTCTGTAGTATTCACAGGTGTACTCACCAGCATTTCCAACTTTTAAGTTATGGAGGTGAAATTCGGGCGGGCCCTCTGTAGAATCAAGGGACATCAGGGACTCCAGAACAGTTCCTGCCTTCCTGAGAGCAAAGCTTACAAGCCTGGCAGGAGTCCAGCGTCGCATCATCACGTTGCTGTTGGCAGGGACCACTGAGCTGGGCCAGGCACCAAGGGAGGGCTTGGGCAGTGACCCTGGAAGGAAGCAGAGCCCAGGGCTGGACCTGACGCCCTCCCCTGCTCTCGGGAAGCCCTTTTAAATTTTTATTTATTTATTTATTTTTGAGACGGAGTCTCCCTCTGTCGCCCAGGCTGGACTGCAGTGGTGCGATCTTGGCTCACTGCAACCTCCGTCTCATGGGTTCAAGTGATTCTCCTGCCTCAGCCTCCTGAGTAGCTGGGTTTACAGGTGGGCACCACCACGCCCAGCTAATTTTTGTATTTTTAGTAGAGACAGCGTTTTACCCTGTTGGCCATGCTATCTGGAACTTCTGACCTCAGGTGATCCACCCGCCTCAGCCTCCCAAAGTTCTGGGATTACAGGTGTGAGCCACCGCCCCTGGCCAGGAAGCCCATTCATTCATTCATTCATTCATTCATTCATTCATTCATTTATTTATTTATTTATAAGATGGGGTTTCACCATGATGGCCAGGCTGGTCTTGAACTCCTGACCTCAGGTGATCCACCCACCCACCTTGGCCTCCCAAAGTGCCAGGATTACAGGCATGAGCCACCACGCCCAGCCCAGGAAGCCCATTTTAAGAAGGGGGCGGAACAGGAGGGGATTTGGGATGACCGGTCAAGGAGGGTGTCGTTGAAGAAACACCATCTCCTCCTGTGTCTCCCTGGCCCACGAACAGTCCTGTAAGAGAATCCTCCGTGAGACAGAAGCCCCCGCCTGGGGCTGCGTCGCCAGCCTGCCCTGACCTCCGGGGACCATCCCAGAGGCTCCTGCTGAGAACAGACCCTTGGAGGTCTCCTTCTCCCCACACTGGACTGTGGCTTCTGGTCAACTTCCAGCTCCTTCCTCATTTCCCGGAGATTCTCCTTGGCTGTCCTGTGTGGCTCTCACCTCCCCCTACTCCAGGCCTTTCCTGGTTCCACATTGTCCACAGACCCTTCTGTTCTCACCTTCCATTTCAAAATGGCACTCAAGGCTGCGTGCTCGCACCTATAATCCCAGCACTTTGGGAGGCCAAGGCAGGCAAATCACTTGAGGTCAGGAGTTTGAGACCAGCCTGGCCAACATGGCAAAACCCCTTCTATTCTAAAAATACAAAAATTAGCCAGGTGTGGTGGTGCATGCCTATGATTCCAGCTACTCGGGAGGCTCTACAAAAAAATATAAATTAGCCAGGCATGGTGGCTTGTGCCTGTAGTCCCAGCTACTTGGGGGGCTAAGGCAGGAGGATAGCTTGAGCCCAGGAGGTCGAGGCTGTGGTGAACTGAGATTGCACCACTGCACTCCAGCTTGGGCAACGAATGAGACCCTGCCTCAAAAAAATAAATGAATAAATAAAAGAAAAGAAACAGCAGTTTCCAGGTTCAGAACCTGACCTAGCAATAGTACATAGTTAGAATCTCCTAACGTTGTTTCCCTTTCATTTTATTTATTTATTTATTTTTGAGACAGAGTTTCGCTATTGTCACCCAGTCTATAATGCAATGGCGTGATCTTGGCTCACTGCAACCTCTGCCTCCCAGGTTCAAGTGATTCTCCTGCCTCGGCCTCCCAAATAGCTGGGATTACAGGTAACCACCACCATGCCTGGCTAATTTTTTTGTATTTGTAGAAGAGACGGGTTTCATGGTGTTGGCCAGGCTGATCTTGAACTCCTGACCTCTGGTGATCCACCCACCTCAGCCTCCCAAAGTGCTGGAATTACAGGCGTGAGCCACCATGCCCAGCCTCAATTTACTTTATAGTTATTTATTTGACACTAAATTTATATTTATGATATTAAGATAAGGTTTCTGTTCTGAATACTTTTACTTTCACACAAAAAGTCAGAGTTGATCCTGAAAAAAAGGGTAAGCCAATGAAGTCCAGGTGGTGGAGTCATTCAGCAAAAATCACCAAGTTGAAACTAGAGGAGTTGAAGTTTGCAGAGCGCTAGTTTCCAGGGAATGTCTGCAGTGCATTCAGCAGGACTTCTCACTCCTTCCGTGCACTATGTAAGCCAAAGTTGATGTTGTTATTTCCTTCCCCAGCCCAACTATCCCACCAGTTCCATGATATTCTGCAGTCCCAGTGGATAGCCCTGAGACTTACTGAAACAGAGAAGGGAAAGCAGCTGAGAGATCATGACAGCTCCTCAGCCCTCCCAGGGTCCCTCATGGGTTCTGCAGTCCACAGAAGGGAGAAGAGCTGGAGTCATCACCGCCTCACTCCCACCCCAGCGTGTGGGCAGTAACAGCCTTGTCCTAGCCTTTCAGTTCCCCCTCCCATATCTACACTCAGGAAAGGTGTTGATGTTGCTGATTGCAACACGCTCCTTACACACCAGTGTTGAAGAACTTGACTCACAGGAAATCCTCCTGTTTCAGGCAGATTTCAGGCATCAAACAGGTAACCCCAAAATGCTTCAGACTTGGCCCCGAAGGGTTTGTATTGAAGAAATGAAAGCACTTCACTCTGTTTGGTTTGGTTTGGTTTGGTTTGGTTTTTGGTTTTTGATTTTTGTTTTGTTTTTGAAATGGAGTCTTGCTCTGTAGCCCAGGCTGGAGTGCAGTGGCACAATCTCGACCCACTGCAAGCTCTGCCTCCCAGGTCCTGGTTCAAGCAATTCTCCTACCTCAGCCTCCCAAGTAGCTGGGATTACAGACACGAGCCACCATGCCCAGCTAATTTTGTATTTTTAATAGAGGTGGGGTTTCTCTATGTTGGTCAGGCTGGTCTTGAACTCCTGACCTCAGGTGACCTGCCCTCCTCAGCCTCCCAAAGTTCTGGGATTACCGGCATGAGCCACTGCACCCGACCTTCATCACCTTTTTTTTTTTTTTTTTTTTTGAGACGGAGTTTTACTTTTTGACCCAGGCTGGAGTGAAGTGGCATAACCTCATTTCCCTGCAACCTCCGTCCCCCACGTTCAAGTGATTCTCCTGCCTCAGCCTCCTGAGTAGCTGGGATTACAGGCACCCTCCACCACACCCAGTTCATTTTTGTATTTTTTAGTAGAGATGGGCTTTCACCATGTAGGCCAGGCTGGTCTTGAACTCCTGACTTCAAGTGATCCACCCTCCTCAGCCTCCAAAAGAGCTGGGATTACAGACATGAGCCACCGTGCCCAGCCAGTTATGAGCTCATTTATTAAGCTCAGAATATTTCAGTACAGCCGGGCGCGGTGGCTCAAGCCTGTAATCCCAGCACTTTGGGAGGCTGAGAGAGGTGGATCACGAGGTCGAGAGATCGAGACCATCCCGGTCAACATGGTGAAACCCCGTCTCTACTAAAAATAGAAAAAATTAGCTGGGCATGGTGGCACTTGCCTGTAATCCCAGCTACTCAGGAGGCTGAGGCAGGAGAATTGCCTGAACCCAGGAGGCGGAGGTTGCGGTGAGCCGAGATCGCGCCATTGCACTCCAGCCTGGGTAACAAGAGCGAAACTCCGTCTCAAAAAAAAAAAAAAAAAAAAAAAAAAAGAATATTTCAGTACATATCTATCTTTATCAAATAAGAAACATTTTAAAAATAATGTAAACACCATAACTGTCACGTCAGAAAAGTTAACAGTACTTCTTTGATACCAGCTAATACCCGGTCAGTATTGAAATTTCCCTGATTGTCTCAAAAATGTCATTTCTATCAGGTTTTTAAAAAATAAAGCAGGATCTTATTAAAGTCTACAGACTGTATTTGATAGATATGTTAATTTAGCCAGGTGCAGTGGCTCACGCCTGTAATCCCAGGACTTTGGAAGGCTGAGACAGGTGAATCACCTGAGGTCAATAGTTCAAGACCAGCCCGGCCAACATGGTGAAACCCCCATCTGCACTAAAAATACAAAAATTAGCCTGTGTAGTAGCGTGTGCCTGTAATCCCAGCTACTCGAGAGGCTGAGGCAGGAGAATCGCTTGAACCCAGGAGGCAGAGGTTGCAGGGAGCCAAGATTTTGCCATTGCACTCCAGCCTGGGCCACAGAGTGAGACTCTGTCAAAAAAAAAAAAAAAAAGTTAAATAAGACAAAATTTCTAATTTTTTTTTTTTAAATAAGAAATCAAAGGCTGGGCGCGGTGGCTCATGCCTGTAATCCCAGCACTTTGAGAGGTGGAGGCAGATGGATCACCTGAGGTCGGGAGTTCGAGACCAGCCTGACCATTATCGACCACCCCCCGCACCGTCTCTACTAAAAATACAAAATTAGCTGGGCGTGGTGGTGCATACCTGTAATCCCAGCTACTCCGGAGGCTGAAGCAGGAGAATCTCTTGAACCTGGGAGGCGGAGGTTGTGGTGAGCCAAGATTGCGCCATTGCACTCCAGCCTGGGCATCAAGAGCAAAACTCCATCTCAAAAGCAAAAAGAGAAAAAAGAGATCAAGCAAGTCTTAGGTTTTAACTATGTTTTCGTCATCATGCATTTGGAAGAAAAGCAAAATGCCCCAAAGCTTGTATTTGTTTTTGGATTTTTTGTCTTTATAGCCTCTTCTTACTGTTTTGGAACACAGAAAAGTCAACAAGACAACCAATTATGACGGAGTAAAGCAATTACAATTTCAGGTGCTTCTTTGAAAGTTATTTTCACAAGATGTGGCAATGATTTTTAAAGGCTTGGGACTCTTAACAAGACCCTTTTGTTCAAATAACAGTTCTATGTATGAATTTATTTCAACAGAGAAGAGAACAATTTAGTAACAGTTATGAATATTCATGTAATTCTCCATATTGTACCAGAAAACAAGATTGATATTCTTGGGAATCTCAATTCAACACTTTATCAAATCAGATTCCTTAAATTAGGGTTGTGACTCAGAAAAAATCTTCCTCCTTATGCAGTATCAGGAAAAAGAGGACATCTCCTGTATCTCTATTTAACAACTCTTTTGCTAACAGTGAAGATGTATATTTTAAAACTAGGCTCTGGAATTTTATCAGTCAACAGAAAAGTCCTGGTAAAGTTCCATTCCAGTTGGAAATGAAGGAAGGACTGAGCGAGACTCCGTCTCAAAAAAAAAAAAAAAAAAAAAAGAAAGGGAAAGGAAAAGAAAAAAGAAATGAAGAAAGGACTAAATAGGATTTTTTTTAAATTGAGACCCTGATTCAAAAAAATAAAGAATAGCTTAGGGCTGGATGAGGTGGCTCACACCTGTAATCCTAAAATTTTAGGAGGTGAGGTGAGTGGATGGCTTGAGTCCAGGAGTTCAAGATCAGTCTAGATAACGTGGCCTAACCCCATCTTTACAAAAAATACGAAAGTGAGCCAGGCGTGGTGGTACTCACCTGTAATCCCAGCTGCTCATGAGGCTAAGGTGAGAGACGCACTTGAACTTGGAAGGCAGAGGTTGTAGTGAGCAGAAATCACATCATTGCACTCCAGCCTGGGTGACAGAGCAAGACTGTCTCAAAAAAAAAAAGAAAAAAAAAAGAATAGCTTAGTAACATGTTTTTAGATAACTGGGGACTGAGTTTTAAATGATTTTAATAAATAATTAGGCCAAGGCACGGTGGTTCACACCTGTAAACCCAGCACCTTGGGAGGCCAAAATGGGTGGATCACCTGAAGTCAGGAGTTTGAGACCAGCCTGGCCAACAAGGAGAAACCCAGTCTCTACTAGAAATACAAAAATTAGCTGGGTGTGGTGGTGAGCACCTGTAATTCCAGCTACTTGGGAAACTGAGGCAGGAGACTCACTTGAACCCAGGAGGTGGAGGTTGCAGTAAGCTGAGATCACACCATTGCACTCTAGCCTGGGCAACAAGAGTGAAACTCCATCTCAAAAAAATAATAAAAATAATTAAATAAATAATCATTCACTTTGTTAGGTGTTTATCACACCTAACCTTAAGAATATGTTACCAAAATAAAAAGTCTTGTAGATGAAATCATATCATATCTTAAGATTTACTTTAAAATACTCCAGCAGAAAATTTAAAATACACTTAGAGGAGAGGACTTATCTGTAGTTATCTACAGATAATCTACATGATTATCTCAAAGCCATCCTTTTGCTGTTGAGAATGCTGATTTTTAGCTGGGTCCATTGCCACCCAAGTAAAAAACTACATTCTTCAATGTCACTTACAAGTAGATGTAGCTGTAAGTCGTCATCTAGCACAATGATTTTTTTTGGCGGCGGGGGATGGAGTCTGGCTCTGTCACCCAGGCTGGAGTGCAGTGGCACTATCTCGGCTCACCGTAACCTCCAACTCCCTGATTCAAGCAATTCTCATGCCTCAGCCTCCTGAGTAGCTGGGACTACAGGCATGCGCCACCACATCCAGCTTTTTGTATTTTTAGTAGAGACAGCGTTTCACCATGTTGACCAAGATGGTCTCGATCTTCTGACCTCATGATCCGCCCGTCTCGGTCTCCCAAAGTGCTGGGATTATAGGTGTGAGCCACCGCACCAGGCCCGACAATGATATGTAAGCATAAATATTGTAGACAGCTTCCAAAAGAATCTCTCGGCCGGACGCAGTGGCTCAAGCCTGTAATCCCAGCACTTTGGGAGGCCGAGGCGGGTGGATCACAAGGTCAAGAGATCGAGACTGTCCTGGTCAACATGGTGAAACCCCGTCTCTACTAAAAACACACACACAAAAAAATTAGCTGGGCATGGTGGCACACGCCTGTAATCCCAGCTACTCAGGAGGCTGAGGCAGGAGAATTGCCTGAACCCAGGAGGCGGAGGTTGCGGTGAGCCGAGATCACGCCATTGCACTCCAGCCTGGGTAACGAGCGAAACTCAGTATCAAAAAAAAAAAAAAAAAAAAATCTCTCATGAAGTACACTTTCCTTCCTTCACTTAATTGCCTAAAATGCAGATGTAATGACTGACACTCTAGCACCTTTTTGTACCATGAAGATGAAGTCCAAGATGGTGGAGGGTGAGCCAGAAGTAACTTAGGTCTATAATGCCTTTTGGAGTCATTGTACCAGCCCTGGACTGCTCACTTCAGATTTATTCTACATAGGGAAGAAATCAACTGGTATTGTTTTTAAGTCATCATTATTTCGTTTTCTCTTTGGTTTAGGTTATCTGTTACTGTGTAACAAACCACCCCAAAACTGAGCAACTTAGAGTAACAATCTTGTTTTTGTTTTTATCATTCCTGATCTGGTGAGATGACTGGGCTCAGCTGAGCAGTTCTTCAGCTCAACGTGACATCTTCTTGTACCTCGTCATCAAGGGGGTTCAACTGAGCTGGAATCTCCGAGATGGTGTATGCACATGGCTGACTGTTGATGCTGGATGTCGGTTGAGTGCTTGGTGAGTACTTGATCGATGGACCTGCACGTGGCCTCTCTGTTTGATTCAGACTTCTCAGAGGATAGCATCTGGGTTTCAGGAGGAGATGTCACTAGAAAGCTTTCTAAAAGAGAGAAGGCAGCCAGGTTCGGTGGCTCACGCCTGTAATCCCAGCACTTAGGGAGGCCAAGGCATGTGGGTCACTTGAGGTCAGGAGTTCGGGATCAGCCTGGCCAACATGGTGAAACCCTGTCTCTACTAAAAATAAAAAATAAATTAGCCAAGCATGTTCATGTGTGCCTGTAATCCCAGCTACTCAGGAAGCTGAGGCAGGAGAATTGCTTGAACCTGGGAGGCGGAGGTTGCAGTGAGCCGAGATCACACCAGTGCACTCCAGCCTGGGTGACAGAACGAGACTCTGTCTCAAAAAATAAAAGAGAGAAGACAAAAGTCGTTTGTCCCTTTAAAGATGAAAAGATGAAGCCTGAAACTGACACACTGTCTCATCTTTTACAGTCTTTATTTTTTTTTTGTTTTTTGTTTTTGTTTTTTTCTTTGCCTTTTTTTTTTTTTTTTTTTTTTTTACAGTCTTAAGGAAAGGCCAGATTCAAGGTGGGGGGGTTGGGGGCGGAATAAACTCTACGTCTCCATAGGGACAGTGACAAAGAATTGGGGACCATCTTTAGTCTGCCGTGTGTTATGGTCAGTGGAAATACATAGATGTATATTTACTGAATGCCTGAGTCCCACCCCCAGAGATTTTAATTTTTATAATGGGTATAGGATGAGACCTGGATGTCTCATTCCATGTGTTAAATGTTCCTGGGAGTTAAGTCTGAGAACCACTGGCTTGGAACACACAGACTCCTTCCCATCTCAGGCCCTGCAACATGCTGTTTCCTGTACCCGGAGTTTTTCCACCTTTTTTTCTTGGCTAACTTTGGCCCTTCCCTCAGAAACCAGCTTCAGAATCCTTTCTTTAGCAAAGACTTCCCTGAATGTTCTTTAACAGCACTTAGCTGCCACGAAATAATCAACTGTGTAATTGTGTCTTTTTAATGTCTTTCCCCCATACTTCATAATAGTCAAAGTAAACGACAGCTCTTCTCTCGGAACTATTAATAGATGCTGTAATGGAAATGAAACAAGACTGCCGGGCGCGGTGGCTCAAGCCTGTAATCCCAGCACTTTGGGAGGCCGAGGCGGGTGGATCACGAGGTCAAGAGATCGAGACCATCCTGGTCAACATGGTGAAACCCCGTCTCTACTAAAAATACAAAAAGTTAGCTGGGCATGGTGGCGCGTGCCTGTAATCCCAGCTACTCAGGAGGCGGAGACAGGAGAATTGCTTGAACCCGGGAGGCGGAGGTTGCGGTGAGCCGAGATCGCGCCATTGCACTCCAGCCCGGGTAACAAGAGCGAAACTCCGTCTCAAAAAAAAAAAAAAAAAAAAAAAAAAAAAAAAAGACTGTCAGACCCTTGTTAAAGTAAGAAGTCTAGCAGAATGTTGGACTTTTAATTTTTTTCCCCCATCGTAAATGTGGGAGAAAGACAATGTAACCTGCTGCTGTGGTTTGAATATTTGTCCCCTTCAAAACTCATGTTGAAACAGCCTGGGCAACAGAGTGATACCCTGTCTCAAAAAATAGATAAATAAGCTGAGCCCAGTGGCTCACGCCTGTAATCCCAGCACCTTGGGAGGCTGAGGAGGGCGGATCACCTGAGGTCAAGAGTTTGAAACCAACCTGACCAATAAGGAGAAACCGTGTCTCTACTAAAAATACAAAAAAAAAAAAATGGCCAGGCATGATAGTACATGCCTGTAATCCTAGCTACTTGGGAGGCTGAGGCAGGAGAATTGCTTGAACCCAGGAGGCGGAGGTTTTGGTGAACCGAGATCTCCACATTGCACTCCAGCCTGGGCAACAAGAGTGAGACTCTGTATTAAAAATAAATAAATAGGCCGGGCGCGGTGGCTCAAGCCTGTAATCCCAGCACTTTGGGAGGCCGAGGTGGGTGGATCACGAGGTCGAGAGATCGAGACCAACCTGGTCAACATGGTGAAACCCCGTCTCTACTAAAAATACAAAAAAAATTAGCTGGGCATGGTGGTGCGTGCCTATAATCCCAGCTACTCAGGAGGCTGAGGCAGGAGAATTGCCTGAACCCAGGAGGCGGAGGTTGCGGTGAGCCGAGATCGAGCCATTACACTCCAGCCTGGGTAACAAGAGCGAAACTCCGTCTCAAAATAAATAAATAAATAAATAAATAAATAAATAAATAAAATATATTTTAAAATAGATAAATAAACTCATGTTGAAACTGAATCCCCAATGTGGCAGTATTGAGAGGTGAGGCCTTTAAGAGGTGATTGAGTCATGGGGATGCTTTCCTTACAAATGAACTAATCTATTCATGAATTAATGAGTTAATGAGTTAATGAATTAATGGCTTACCCTGGGAGCGAGACTGGTGGCTTTATCAGAAGAGGGAGAGGGCTGGGCCGGGCCCGATGGCTCAAGCCTATAATCCCAGCACTTTGGGAGGCTGAGGCGGGTGGATCACGAGGTCAAGAGATCGAGACCATCCTGGTCAACATGGTGAAACCCCGTCTCTACTAAAAATACAAAAAATTAGCTGGGCATGGTGGCGCATGCCTGTAATCCCAGCTACTCAGGAGGCTGAGGCAGGAGAATTGCCTGAACCCAGGAGGCAGAGGTTGCAGTGAGTCGAGATCACTCCATTGCACTCCAGCCTGGGTAACAAGAGCAAAACTCCATCTCAAAAAAAAAAAAAAAGGAAGAGGGACCTGAGTAGTACACTCAGCGCCTTTGCCCTGTGATATCCTGTGCCACCTCGGGACCCTCCAGAGAGTCCTCAACAGCAAGAAAGCCCTCAGCAGACAGCGACCCCTCCATCTTGGACTTCCCAGCCTCCATAACGACAAGAAACAAATTGCTTTTCTTTCTTAAGTTATCCAGTTTCAAGTGTTCTGTTCTAAGCAACAGAATACAGACTAAGACACACACATCAATGCATGGCTTCTGATTTAACATAATTGTTTTTACAAGTGTTTATTCTGCTTAGAAATTCAGGCGTCAATCATAAGACTGTTACTAGGGCAACGAAATATTAAGTAAGACCGCCAAATGGCACCATGGTTTCTCCTTCAAAATAGTGATTGCAATACTGGCAATAATTTCTAATGTCTTTGGACTCCTACAGGTTATTTTATGCAAATTATACTTCAAAGGACAGATTTATGGAACCAGAGAATGGAACACTGGTCGCTGTAATAAATATCCATAGATCTCCATACTACACAAGATATAAAACACATTGAGTCTTTTGAATATTCTTAGTTTATGACCTTATCAAACCACATTCTGTTTTGTTTTTTGCTTTTTTTTTTAGACAGGGTCTCACCCAGGCTGGAATGCAGTGGTGTGATCTCAACTCACTGCAATCTCTGCCTCCTGGGTTCAAGTGATTCTCCTGCCCCAGCCCTGCCAAGTACCTGGAATTACAGGCTCGTAATTCCGCCTGGCTAGTTTTTATAATTTTAGTAGAGATGGATTTTCACCACGTCGGCCAGGCTGGTCTCAAACTCCTGACCTCAAGTTATCCACCTGCCTCAGCCTCCCAAAGTGCTGGGAATAACAAAAGATAACGCTTCTCACCAGGGATTTTTGGAATTTCCAGAGCGATGGGGTGAGAAGGGGGTCTTTGGAACCAGAGCTGAAGACCAAACATGTATTTCTTACTATATCACAATATCGCAGGAGGTAAAAGGGAGATGGCCTCCAAGCAGCTCCTCCAAACCCCGCCGCCCCAATCCTCTTATGTGCTGGGAGGATCAGAAGAGACCGGCCAAGACTCAGCCCAGCTGTGGTTCAAGCCTCTGATTGCGTGGATGGTTAAGTACCAGATTTCCAGAGTGCCAGCGCAGGGCTGCCCCCTTGTGGTGGCACTAACTTTGCACAGCTATTTAAGCAGTGGACACACCATCTTCAGAGGGATCCTGTTCAGACTAAACATCTTACTTCCATATTTTCCCCAAGTGAGAAGAAAAATCGTTAAACTTTTTTTTTTTTGAGATGGAGTTTTGCTCTTGTTGCCCAGGCCGGAGCCCAGTGGTTCGATCTCGGCTCACTACAACATCCACCTCCCAGGTTGAAGCTCTTCTGCCCCAGTCTCCCAAGTAGCTGGGATTACAGGCATGCACCAACACACCAGGCTAATTTTTTCATTCTTTGTAGAGATGGGATTTCACTATATCGGCCAGGCTGGTCTCAAACTCCTGACCTTGTGATCCACCCACCTTGGCATCCCAAAGTGCTGAGATTACAGGCATGAGCCACTGTGCCTGGTATTACACATTTTTTATTCCTTCTTTCTTTATTCTTTTTCATTTGTTGTTCATAAAACCCACCTCCTGCACAAATTATTTAATACTGAATGCATGCTGAGGGAGGTTAGGCATAAAAAAGAATGTTTAATCTAAGACTTTTCCAGAAAACTTCTGGTAGACTCTACTCTCCATGAGGACCAGGACCATATCTGTTTAATTCTCCTCTCAACTAGCCAGGTGCAGTGGCTCACACCTGTAATCCCAACACTTTGGGAGGCCGAGGCAGGGGGATCACCTGAGGTCTGGAGTTCAAGACCAGCCTGACAAACACGGTGAAAACCCATCTCTACTAAAGATACAAAACATTAGCTGAGTGTGGTGGCACGCACCTATAGTTCCAAATACTTGGGAAGCTGGGGCAGGAGAATTGCTTAAATCCAGGAGGCGCAGGTTGCAATGAGCCGAGATTGCACCACTGTACTCCAGCCTGGGTGACACAGCAAGACTCTATCTCGAAAATAAAAACAGGATTGAGTGCGGTGGCTCATGCCGGTAATCCCGGCACTTTGGGAGGCCGAGGCAGGCGGATCACTTGAGGTTAGGAGTTGGAGATCTGCCTGGCCAACATAACAAAACCCTGTTTCTAATAAAAATACAAAAAATTAGCCAGGCATGGTGGCAAATGCCTGTAATCCCGGCTACTTGGGAGGCTGAGATGGAGAATCCTTGAACCCGTGAGGCAGAGATTGCAGTGAGCTGAGATCACGCTATTGCACTCCACCCTGGGCAGCAAGAGCGAAACTCCATATCAAAAAAAAAAAAAAAAAAAAAAAAAAAGCCGGGCGCGGTGGCTCAAGCCTGTAATCCCAGCACTTTGGGAGGCTGAGGCGGGTGGATCACGAGGTCGAAAGATCGAGACCATCCTGGTCAACATGGTGAAACCCCGTCTCTACTAAAGATACAAAAAATTAGCTGGGCATGGTGGCACGTGCCTGTAATCCCAGCTACTCAGGAGGCTGAGGCAGGAGAATTGCCTGAGCCCAGGAGGCGGAGGTTGCGGTGAGCCGAGATCGAGCCATTGCACTCCAGCCTGGGTAACAAGAGCGAAACTCCGTCTCAAAAAAAAAAAAAAAAAGAGGAGGGGTTGGGGTCAGAGGAGTTAAAACCTCTGATCTAAGGTTTCCTAATGTTTCTTCGTGTGTTGGGGACATGTTGCCTCATTTATTTCTCTCGAGGACGGACAGGTAGATATTTTTGGATTTCCCTTTCGCAGATGGAAACTCAGAGGGTCTGCACACTGCTCCAGTTTGCCCAGCATGGTGCAGCTGGGCTGTCCAAGCTCTGGAAGTCACTCTCTTCTCCATAAAGTGGGAAAAGGGCAGGGAGAAGTTGAAAAACAACAAAAGTAGAAGAACTTGTGTGCTCCACCAAAATTAGGGCGCAAGTCGAGAAAGGAGGAAGGAGCCTGCGTGGGTGGCTCACAGCTATGATCCCCACACTTCAGGAGGCCGAGGCCGGAGGATCACCTGACCTCAGGAGTTGGAAATCAGCCTGGGCAACATAGAGAGACCTTGTTTCTACAAAAAAAAAGGTAAAAACAAATCAGCCAGGTATGGTGGCCTGCACCTGTGGTTCTTGCTACTTGGAAGGCTGAGGTGGGGAGATCACTTAAGCTGGGAGATTGATGTGGCAGTGAGCCTTCATCATGCCACTGAAGTCTAGTCTGGGCAAGAGAGTACGGCTCATCTCACAAAAAGGAAAGAAAAGAAGAGAAAGGGAGGGAGGGGTGCGGTGGCTCATGGCTGTAATCCCAGAACTGTGGGAGGCCAAGGCGGGTGGATTACTTGAGGTCAGGAGTTCAAGACCACCCTGGTCAACATGGCAAAACTCCACCTCTACTAAAAATACAAAAATTAGCTGGGCATGGTGGCACGCACCTGTAATCCCAGCTACTCAGGAGGCTGAGGCATGAGAATCACTTGAACCCAGCAGGCAGAGGTTGCAGTGAGCCAAGATTGAACCACTGCACTCCAGCCTGGGTGACAGAGTGAGACTTTCTCTCAAAAAAAAAAAAAAAAAAAATTGTGCTTGATTATGCTTGATTAAAAAAAGGTGAGACCTTCCTCTGGGCGCTGAGTCTGGTAGAAATCGGTGTTACAGGATAGCTAACATTTACTGAGAATTTACTGCAAGCCAGCTACTGTTTTAAGTGTTTGATGTGTATTACCCACTGAATCCTACAACAATTCTATGAAGTAGGTTTTATTAGTGCGTCCATGTTACCGTCAAGGCGAGAGAGAGTTGGGGAAGGGCACTTTCCGAATGCTCCACTGAGTAGATGGCAGCGCTGGGATTCGAACCCCCGTCTCCTGGCTCGGAAGCCTTAACCACTGATCGTGTCTTTCACTCAGCTGCTCCTTGGGAGAGGCCGGGAAAGAAGCCACAGCCCAGGGCAATGCGGGGGCGGGGGTGGGGGGTGGGGGTGGGGTGTGTTGAAGGATGGTTCCGCAGGGCCCCGCCGCTGCGGGAAAGTGCGGGTCTGTCCCCAGACGGATGAAATGGGCACTCAGAGACAGGTATGCAGTTTAACAGCGGCTAAGGGACTGCCCCGCCCGGAAAAGCAGAAGCAGCTTGCTTTTATTGAGTGCGGGCGCCGTGCCCAAAGCCTGGAGCAAACAGTCTGCGGAATTAACATCTATAGTTCCCCTTTCAAGGACTTCACAGGCGGGGGTGGTGGGGGGTGGGTGGGAAAGGGCAGTTTCTGGATAAGTTGAAACAAAGGAGGCTGAAAACTTAAGACTCCTGGCCCTCGGCCTCAGGGTGCGAGAACAGCTGCCTTCAAGAATGGTAAGCTGTGCAGAGCCTCCCGCTTTTCCGGAGGCCTCTGCTCCTTTCCCTACAGTTTCTCCCCCGACGCTGACCCATCTCCCACAGGAAAGGACAGTCCAGCCCAGGGTCCCGGCTTCTCTGCCACTCAGGTTGGAAGTCTTCTGGGGTTGCAGTGCCCCTGGGCTCAGGGGCGGACGCCAGCAGGTGCGTGGTTCTGGCTGCGACAGTCAAAAGCGACCAGCGCGCCCAGGGAGATGAGGACCAGACCGGCCAGCCCCAGCCGGGCCAGGTTCTCCCTCGTGTAGTCGGAGGAGCTGGAGTCTGCGGGCGGAGCGGGGGAGAGGGGCTGTCAGCGCTTGGGCCCAGAAGGCTGGGCCCTGAACTCCAGGGTTCCTGCCCCTGGGGTGGACTTAGGGACCTCACTCCCCAGTCTGAAAGTTGAGGGGGAGCTGATGGAGGCTTCAACTCGTGGGTCTGAGGGGGGAGACGCTGGGGGCCTGGACTCCCGGGTCTGAGGGAGGAGGGAGCGGGGTCTGGACTCCTGGGTCCGAGGGAGGAGGGGCTGGGGCCTGGGCTCCTGGGTCCGAGGGAGGAGCGAGTGGGGCCTGGGCTCCCGGGTCCGAGGGAGGAGCGAGTGGGGCCTGGGCTCCCGGGTCTGACGGAGGAGGGAGTGGGGTCTGGACTCCTGGGTCCGAGGGAGGAGGACTGGGTCTGGACTCCTGGGTCCGAGGGAGGAGGGCTGGGGTCTGGACTCCTGGGTCCGAGGGAGGAGGGAGTGGGGTCTGGACTCCTGGGTCTGAGGGAGGAGGGGCTGGGGTCTGGACTCCTGGGTCTGAGGGAGGAGGGCTGGGGTCTGGACTCCTGGGTCTGAGGGAGGAGGACTGGGGTCTGGACTCCTGGGTCCGAGGGAGGAGGACTGGGGCCTGGGCTCCCGGGTCTGAGGGAGGAGGGAGTGGGGTCTGGACTCCCGGGTCTGAGGGAGGAGGACTGGGGTCTGGACTCCTGGGTCTGAGGGAGGAGGACTGGGGCCTGGGCTCCCGGGTCTGAGGGAGGAGGGGCTGGGGCCTGGACTCCTGGGTCCGAGGGAGGAGGGAGTGGGGTCTGGACTCCCGGGTCCGAGGGAGGAGGACTGGGTCTGGACTCCCGGGTCCGAGGGAGGAGGGCTGGGGCCCGTGCTTCTGGGTCCGAGGGAGGCCGCAGGGCCCTCACCTTGGGCGCGGACGGTCAGCACCGGGCTGCGCGGGGACAGCACGTAGGGCGCGGAGGGCGTGTGGTAGTAGCAGCTGTAGGTGCCGGGGGCGCGGGCGCCCGGCAGCGGGAAGTCGGCCCAGGGCTGCGCGGAGTCGCGGTACTGCAGCGGGGCCGCCACGTCCCCGCGGTACAGCACGAAGCTCACGTTCCGCAGGCCGCCCGCGCAGCGCAGGGTCACGCGGCCGCCGGGAGCCACCGCCGACCCGGGCAGCGCCACCAGCGACGGGCGCGGCAGCTCCTCTGCGGGCGGGAGCGGGCCGCGTGGGCGCTCGCGCTCTCTCCTCTCTCTGCCTCTCTCGCTCTCTCTGTTTCTGTCTGTCTCTCTGTCTCTGCCTCTGCCCCTGTCCCTGTCTCTGTCTTTCTCTTTTGTTTTTCTTTTGAGCCGGAGTCTCGCTCTGTCGCCCAGGTGCGGTGCAGGGGCGCGATCTCGGCTCACTGCAACCTCTGCCTCCGGGGTTCAAGTCATTCTCCTGCCTCAACCTCCCGAGTAGCTGGGATTACAGGCTCGAACCACGACGCCCAGCTAATTTTTTTCGTATTTTTAGTAGAGACGGGGTTTCACCGTGTTAGCCAGGGTGGTCTCGAACTTCTGACCTTGTGATCCACCCGCCTCGGCCTCCCAAGTGCTAGGATTACAGGTGTGAGCCACCGTGCCCGGCTCGCTCTCTTTCTCTCTCGCTCTCTCGCTCTCTCTCTCTTTTGAGACGGAGTCTCACTCTTATTGCCCAGGCTGGAGTGCAATGGCGAAGTCTCAGCTCATCGCAGCCTCCGCCTCCCGGGTTCAAGTGACTCTGCTGCCTCAGCCTCCCGAGTAGCTTTCTGTCTCTTTCCCTTTCTCTCTGCAGTGTACCTCCCTTTCTCTCTGCTTCTCTCTATCTCTGCCTCTCTCTCTTTCCCCTCTCTCCTCACCCCCGTCTCTCTCTCCCCTTTCTCTCTTCCCAGCCTTCCCTCCCTCTCTCTCGTTCTCTCTCTCCCCCGACTCCCCGGGCCCCCCCCCCACTATATTTCTTTCTCTCCTTGTCTGGGAAACTATCAGTTTGCTCTCTTCACTCTGTGTCTCTTTCCCTGTATCTCTCTGTCCTTCCCCTGCCTCCCTTGTTCCACCCCCTTCTCCTCTGAGACCCCAAGACCTCACCTGTCACCAGCAGCTCCAGGGCATCGCTGGGCTGGGACCAGACACTGGGTCCCCAGTCTGGCTTCCCATAGCAGCAGTGGTAACTTCCCCCTTGGGCTGGAGTCACTTCCTCCAGGAAGAACTCCGCCAGCTCTGAGGACACTTCCCGGAGGAGAAGGGGATCGGTCTCTCCAGACTTGAAAAGTGCAAATCTCCAGGCGGGTTGGGGTGCCCGGCACCTCAAGGTCACGTTGACCCCGGGGGTCACAACCGTAGCTGGCCAAGCTCCCAGCCATGGCTTGGGGTATGAAGCTGGGGGGACGGAATGAATGGGGCTGCCTGGGTCCTCGGACCTCCTGGGAGCCCCAGAAGATGAAAGAGAAGTTGGGGAAAGAGGAAAATCACCCTGGACAGTTATTGCCCCTTTCTCAGCCTCAGTTCCCTGTTGGTGAAATCAGGGAGAGGCTGGACTACAGTTAAGGCCTGTTAAGAGCAGGTGGATCACGAGGTCAAGAGATGGAGACCATCCTGGCCAACGTGGTGAAACCCCGTCTCTAGTAAAAAAAAAAAAAAAAAAAAACACAAAAATTAGCTGGGCGTGGTAGCATGCATCTGTAGTCCCTGCTACTCTGGAGGCTGAAGCAGGAGAATCGCTTCAACCTGGGAGGCGGAGGTTGCAGTGAGCTGAGATCGTACCACTGCACTCCAGCCTGGCACCTGGCGATAGAGCAAGACTGTCTCACAAAAAAACAAAAAACAAAAAACAAAAAAAAAAACCAGGTGCACATCACTGGGGCAGGACAGAAACTTCACAGCTTCACTCCACAGTTTGTAAACATAGTTTCAAAGTGTCAGGTCCCAGAAGTCTGTAATTTTATTATTATTATTTAAAGTAATGAGATGGGGGGTGTCTACCTATATTGACCAGGTTGCTCTTGAACTACTGGCCTCAAGCAATCCTCCCACCTTGGCCTCTCAAAGTGCTAAGATTACAACCTGGTGCCACTGTGCCCAGACTATTTTTTTTTTTAATTTATTATTATTTTTTGAGACAGGGTCTTGCTGTTGCTCAGGCAAGAGTGCAGTGGCGTGTTCTCAGCTCACTGCAGCCTCAGCCTCCTGAGTTCCTGGGACCACAGGCGCACACTGCTACACCAGGCTGTTTTTTAAATTATTATTGGTAGTAGTAAAGACAAGCATTCACTATGTTGCCCAGACTAGTCTCGAACTCCTGGGCTCAAGCGATCCTCCCACCTTGGCCTCCCAAAGTGCTGAGCTTACAGATGTGAACCACCACACCCAGCCAGAACTCCGATTTTAAATAATGGCCACTAAAGGGAATGAGGAAAGAGGGAAGGAATGGAGGGAGGGAGGAGAACAAGGACGTCAGGATGGGATTGGGCACCAAAATAAAATCTGAGTAGTTGGAAAAGCAGGGTCAGTGACATAAAGGAGAGTGGATGGGGTGGCTACTCACCAGACGGAGTGCTGTCTGTGTGACACAGGGGCCCTGTAAAAGGTTTAGGGGGTAGTTCCTTCCTTTTTTTTTTTTTTTTTTTTTTTTTTATCTGAGAAGGAGTCTCATTCTGTTTCCCAGGCTGGAGTGCAATGGCACGATCTCGGCTCACTGCAACCTCTGCCTCCCCGGTTCAAGTGATTTTCCTGCCTCAGCCCCCCAAGTAGCTGGGACTACAGGTGCCTGCCACCATGCCCAGCTGATTTTTGTATTTTTAGTAGAGACGGGGTTTCGCCATATTGGTCAGGCTGGTCTTGAACTCCTGGCCTCAGGTGATCCACCCGCTTCAGCCTCCCAAGGTGCTGGGATTACAGGCTCAGTGAGCCACCTCAGCCAGCAAAGGGTTCCTTTCAAAGCCTTTTGTGGCCAGCCCCGTCTCCTTGGTATCCCAGGAATCTGAGTCCCCAGTTCCTCTCTCCTCTGGGAAACAAGAATCTTATCCCTCCCTCGTCCTGACTCAGGCAGAAATGCAGACTTCCATTACCCAGCTACTGAAGACGTCTGAACCCAGACCCCTCTGGCCTGGGCACCCAAGAGTTCAGGCCCTTGAACTCCCTCTTTTCAGGAGACAATGATCGCAGTTTCTCCTCTCCTGGTTCAGGAGTCTGAGTCTCTCTTTCCCTCTTCTCTCAGGAGCTACGAGCTCTGTTCCCAGCCCCCTTTCACCAGGGAAGTAGGAGTCCTGGCTTCCATCCCCGTCCCATGTGAGATTCTAGGAGTCCTCCCCGTCCCCTGCCCTCCTGCCTCAGGATCCAGAGAGACCTGTCCCCATCTCCTTCCTCTTTTGGGAATCTGCCTTCTCTTGCTTTAGGACCCAGGGGTCTGGGACCCAGTCCTGTTCTTTATTTGGATCTAGAATCCCAAACCCCCAGCTAGTGCTCCTGGTCCCCCTCCAGGGTGTGTGGGTCTCCATCGCCTCTCTCTCTGCCCCCTACCCCAGCCAGGAACCCAGGGAGGAGGAAGGGGCAGCTCACAGAGGGTCAGCAGCTGGAGGATCAGCACCGGGGCCATGGTGGGCAGATATCCCTGCAGCTGCCGACAGAGCTTGGCTCTTTCCTCACAGGAAATGAGGCAACATCGGAAAGCCAGACCTAGAGCCCAGTGTAGAGAAGAGAGAAGCGAGGTGGGGGCCTATGGGTGACTGTGTCATAGCCCCATAGCACCACGGAAAAAGTTAGCAGGGGGGTCAGTCATAACCTGTGGTGTTCATTAAGTTAACTCTAGAAACAAATACTCATTGGGAGGCGGGGATGGGAGGATCGCTTCACCCCAGTTCATGAGCAGCCTGGGCAACATGGCAAGAACCTGTCTAAAAAAATAATAATAATGCCACCTCGCTCCAGCCTGGGTGATAGAGTGAGACCATGTCTTTAAATATAGACAGACGGATAGAAAGATATCTGTATGTCTGTTTTAAAACTAAGAACCTAAAATAAGGAGATCCCACGCAGGTGCGCAAAGTCAGGATTGCGCTTGCTCCCGGCACCACTTCCTTTACCACCGCTTTGCGCACGCGAGACTCTGACAGCGGCCCCTCGCGCAGAGGGACCACAACTCCCAGAGTGCTCCGCGTCCTGGCTTTCGCCTCCACTTCTGCTCCAGGGCGCACGCGCAACCACTAGCGGCGTCTCGCGCTGAGACCACAACTCCCAGAGTGCTCTCCGTTGTTGTCGCCGCCGCCGAGACCAAGATGGCCGCGAGTAAGTGCAAGTGCCGGTGGCGCGCGGGGCTCGGGTAGTTCCGGGAATCTCCAAGCAGTCCTGGGACTAAGGTGCAGCGGGGAAGTGGTGGAGGCGATGGGGTCTGTGCTGGAGGGTGAGGCAGAAGCCACTAGGGGGCTCCTCCAGGGCAGGGGTGGCACGAGAGGGTTAGAGGTCACGGGGGCAGCCCCTTGCAGGGGTGACTCCTCGCCACTTTTCCAGGACTCCGCGCCTTCCTCAAGAATGCTTGGGACAAGGAGCCAGTACTGGTCGTGTCCTTCTGCATCGGGACCCTCGGTGCGTAAGTCTCCAAGCGCAAACTTGCATCATCCACCCCGTCCCTCCACATCGCTCCATCTTGTACACCTAAAGCCCTATTGCCGTCCTCGAGTCCCCTTGTCTATCCCCATACCCTTTATAACTCTCCACCATCGCCCCCGCATTCCTCTCCATCTACCCAACGCGCTCTTAACTTCCCTAAATCAGACGTTCTCAACCCTACTTAATGCATCAACACCTCAACACCAAAAATAAAGTCCAGATCCTCCTCCTCCCTTTCAGCTCCCCTCTCCCATTCTGAATTGAATTGGCTTGGTTGGAGGTTGGGCTGGGGAATCTGCTGCCTCTTGTGAAAATCCCCCTGTTATCCTAATACGCCTTCCAGATTGAAAACCTCTGTTGTGGAACTGTGCTATTCACACTTTAATCAGCACTGGAGTTCCTTATAGGGGTGGGGGCAGGGGATTGGTAAAATGTAGTTTTTGTTTTTTTTTGAGATGGAGTTTCGTCCTTGTTACCCAGGCTGGAGTGCAATGGCACGATCTCGGTTCACCGCAACCTCTGCCTCCTGGGTTCAGGCAATTCTCCTGCCTCAGCCTCCTGAGTAGCTGGGATTACAGGCACGCGCCACCATGCCCAGCTAATTTTTTGTATTTTTAGTAGAGACGGGGTTTCACCATGTTGACCAGGATGGTCTCGATCTCTTGACCTCGTGATCCGCCTGCCTCGGCCTCCCAAAGTGCTGGGATTACAGGCTTGAGCCACCGCGCCTGGCCAATGTAGTTTGTTTTTTTTCTTTTCTTTTTTTTTTTGGAGACATAGTTTTACTGTCACTCAGGCTGAAGTTCAGTGACGCCATCTGGCTCACTGCAACCTCTGCCTCCTGGGCTTAAGGGATTTTTCTGCCTCAGCCTCCTGAATAGCTGGGATTACAGACGCCCATCTAATTTATTTATTTATTTATTTTTCTATGCAGCCTCCCTCTGTTTTCCAGGCTGGAGTGCAGTGGCATGATCCCAGCTCACTGCAACCTCTGCCTTTGGGGTTCAAGTGATTCTCCTATCTCAGCCTTTACCTTTTGAGTAGTTGAGATTACAGGCACTCACCATGTCTGGCTAAGGATTTCACCATGTTGGCCAGGCTGGTCTGGAACTCCTGACCTCAAGTGATCCACTTTCCCAAAGTGCTGAGATTAAGGCATGAGCCACTGGGCCAAGCCAGACTGTAGGTTCTGTTTCTGTAGGTCTGGGGTGAGGCCTGGGATTCAAGCATTTTTGAAGAGCTTTCCAGGTCTTGTCAGTACTGCTGGTCCACCAGCCAGGCACTAAGTAAGGTTCTGAACATTTGTTCAATATGGCAGCTGGCAGCCACCAGCCACACCTGGCCCACTGACCACTTGAAGTGGGGCTGGTATGAATTGAGGTGGTATAAAACCCACTGGATTTCAAAAACTTAGTACAACAAAGTGTGGGCCAGGCACAGTGGCTCATGCCTGTAATCCCAGCACTTTGGGAGGCCGAGGCAGGCAGACCACAAGGTCAGGAGTTTTGAGACCAGCTTGGCCAATATGGTGAAACCCTGTCTCTACTAAAAATATTAAAAAACTAGCCAGGTGTGGTGGCGCATGCCTGCAGTCCCAGCTACTTGGGAGGCTGAGGCAGGAGAATGGCTTGAACCCAGGAGGCTGAGGTTGCAGTGAGCGATTTTGCCACTGCACTCCAGCCTGGACAATAGAGGGAGTCTCCATCTCAAAAAAAAAAAAAAATGTGTAAACTACCAATAATCTTTTGTTGATTACACTGAAGTGATGTTTTGGATGTACCAAATTAAGTATGTTTCTTAAAATTTGTTTCATCTGTATCTTTTATTTTTACTGTGGTTACCTGGAAGATACAAAATTACATACCTGGCTCTCACCATCTGTCAGACGTTGTGGGCCTGGAACATTCCTTTTATGTACTGTGCCCCATCCCCCAGGACTCTTGGCTCCCACTAAGATGGACTATGACTCCTCAGTGACCGTTGTTTGTGGAGCCCTTTCTCCTCCAGTTTGTAACAGTCTTTTTTTTTTTTTTTTTTTTTTTTTTGAGATGGAATCTGTCACCCAGGCTGGAGTGCAGTGGCACGATCCGGACTTACTGCACCCTCAACCTCCCAGGCTCGAGGGTCTCCTGCCTCAGCCTCCTGAGTAGCTGGGATTACATGCGCCACCACCACATGCAGCTAATTTTTATGTTTTTTAGTAGAGATGGGGTTTCATTCACCATATTGGTCAGGCTGGTCTCGAACTCCTGACCTCAGGCGATCTGCCCACCTTGGGCTCTCAAAGCGCTGGGATTACAGGCGTGAGCCACCACGTCCGGCCATTTGTAACAATCTTGATTTCTAAGGAACAGTCCCGTGACACCACCCCCAGGATGCTCCATGATGAACGCTAATGCACTCATTCCATGACCAACCCCACTGCTCCGTCTTCTAGGCCCCATGTACCTGTGTTGGGCTCCCACCCCTACCTCCACTTAACTCCCCAAAAAAGAGTTTTAAACCCTCCTAACTAGAATAGGGATCCCAGGGTACCAAGGATCTTCCTGGGGGTGCTGGCCCTCCCACTTTGCACTTTTATCTTCCCCTTGCCAATGCTCAGCGTCTCTTCGCCTCTCCTCAGAGAGCTGCCTTCCCCTGGGCCTCACACTTGTGTCTCTCCACAGCTGTAATTCTGCCCCCAATCAGCCCCTACTTCAAGTACTCGGTCATGATCAACAAGGCCACGCCCTACAACTACCCAGGTAAGTGGGGGCCCTGCAGGGATCTCTGGGATGGGCCCAGCTGCCCTGTGCTGGGGCCGGGGCCGTTATGGGCAGGTCTTTCCTAAGCAGAGGTCAGACATTCAGCAGTGCTGCCTGTACTCCCCCTGCTGAACTTTCTAAGAATTGAGATATAATTCGTACACTATTCTGTGTTTGTGCATCCAGTTTCTATTACCTTCCAGATTTCTGTCCCTCTCTGGGTTGCTGTCTGTGGTGTTTTCTCGGTCTCCATCTTTACAGGTTTCTGTCCTGTTTCCCCATCTCTTTGGGGTCTCTGTCTCTCTCTCTGTCTCTCCAGTTTTCCATGTCTCTCGGTCTCTGTATCTCCCTGCCTCTTCTGCATCACTGATTCTCTGATCCTTACCCTCCTCTCACCCCCTGGCGTCTCCCTTTCCCTCTCTGAATATAAATCGACAGACAGCTCTTCTCTCCAGGCCCTAGAGACGTGCTGGTCTCAGTGGCCCCCCCTCCTGTCCCACAGTGCCTGTCCGTGATGATGGGAACATGCCCGACATACCCAGCCACCCCCAGGACCCCCAGGGGCCCAGCCTGGAGTGGCTGAAGACCCTGTGAGCACCTCCACTGACCAAGGCGGGCCCTCTCTCGGCTCCCAATAAAAATGTGAAAACCAACCCCAGAATGTGAGCATGTGTGTGATCACAGGTGGGAACAGGAGACGGCGGCCAGGGTGAGTGCGGGGTCAGTTTACTGGGCATGGGTCAGTCAGAGGGTGGGCTGGCTAGGGTCGGGTAGGGCAGCAGTTTGTCTGGACCCCGAGAAACCCAACTGGAATCCAGGGCCTCGTCCGCTTCCAAGCCAAAGTCCTCCTCGACCTTAATCTGCAGGAGATAACGAAGTGTTAGTCAGCTGGGAATCGAGAAGATCCCATCAGCTTCACTGTTTTTGTTTTCGTTTTGTTTTGATTTTTAAAGAGACAGGCCCGCACTCTGTTGCCCAGGCTGGAGTGCAGTGGTGCCATGATAGTTGACTGCAGGCTCTGCCTCCCAGGCTCAAGTGATCCTCCCACCTCAGCCTCCCAAGTAGCTGGGACTACAGGCACAGGCCAACCAAGCCTAGCTTTTTTTTTTTTTTTTTTTTTTTGAGACCTCAGGGAGGTTTCAAATTCCTGGCCTCAAGTTAACCTCCCACCAGGGCCTCCCAGAGTGCTGGGATTACAGGCCTGAGCCACTGCACCTGGCCATCCTCACCGTTCTCGTCTTGCCAGGCCGGTCAGCTTCCTCCTTACACCTCAGAGGCAATCCCGGTGTTCCTGGGTCCGGATGCTCTTCTGACTTTCCTCCCCTCACCGGGCCTTCTCTTCTGCCCTCTCGTTGATTCTTCCCTCTCCTCTCCTCCCAGCCTTCTCCAGGTCTTCTCCTTCCTTTTCCAACTTTGCCTACTTTTCTACCCAAGCCTTTGCCCTGCTTTTTCCAGCTACCTCCCTGCCTGATCCTAGGCTTTCAACACTTCCTGCTTCACCCCCTTTCTCCAACTTCCCCAGGCCCCAGGAGCCCTGAACTTGACTCTGCCCAGCCCCAGGCCCTCCCCTTGAGTGTCCCCCTTCCTCACCTGCACTGGTGCCAGCTCTGGAGTCAGCGCAGTTCCTGCTCGTCGTCCATCCCGTGGCACTCGCCTCCTCTTCCTCCCACTGGGCCCCTCGACGGGGACCGGGCTGCCAGGTTCTGGGGGTGCAGGAGTCCTTCTCGGCGGGGACAGTGCCTCTTTCTCTGGAGGCTCATTCTCAGCATTGCCTGGGGTGGGGGCATCTGTGCCCTGGCTGCCCTCATCCTGGCAGGGAGGAGCGGGAGCGGTGATGGTGTGTCCTGGGCTCCCAGTTCCTGCCCGTCCTGGAGGCCCAGCACTCACCTCCAGCACGATGGTGAACTGGCTGGCCCGGTAGTCATCCCCATAGGAGTCCAGCACTCTCATGAGGAACCTGCTCAGGGAGAAGCCACCGACTGGAATGAGTTAATCTCCTAGCAGTTGGGGAAGAAGGGCCACAGGATAGAGCTCAGCTCCCACGGCGCTCGAAGCCAAAGCCGTCCTGGACCCAGGAGGTCCTGAGCTCTGGCATTGGAGGCCTGGAGCAAGACAAGGCAACCATCCTGAGGCTGAGTCTCCTGCTCTGCAGACGGGGTGACAGCCTCAGCTGCGCTGGGGGCTGCAGTGGTGATACCGACACAGCGATACCAGAGGGTTTCTGTAAAGTACTTCATGTGATATCGGCACTTAGGAAACGTTCATATGTGAGTTAGAATTTTTTTTTGAGATGGAGCCTTGCTCTGTTGCCCAACCTGGAGTGCAGTGGCACGATCTCAGCTCACTGCAACCTCTGCCTCCCAGGATCAAGCGATTCTCCTGAGTAGCTGGGATGACAGGCTTGAGCCCCCACGCCCGGCCAGGATGCTTTTCAGGCGGATCTTGTTCTTTACACATGCTCTGAGTGCCCGCTCTGCTGTCGGTGCTGTTCTAGGGGCTGTGCTGAGGGTACGTCAGGGGGCAAAACAAAGGCCCTGTTGCTGATGGAACTCGGGGTCACCGCGTAGACAGACAGTGAAGAAGCCAACAAAACACAACGGCCAAAAAGCGGGGAGGAGGTGGATGATACCGGGACTGGAACTTCAAAGGCTGGTGGCAGAGGCCTCACCAAGCAGATGCAGGGCTGGCAGGGCCGGGTGAGCGCCTGGCTTCTAGCGCGGCAGGCAGGCAAGTGTGAGGGGCGCTCTGAGCCAGGGCCTGCTCCGCTGCTGCACGACGTTCACCTTCACTCCGAGTCGGCCAAGGGCCACCTCGGAGGGGTGGAGGAGAGGCTTGGTCTGTCTGACATTTCAGAAGGACTGGCAGGGCCGGAGAACTTGCATTTGCACCAAGTTCCCAGGTGGCCCTGATGCTGCCCGTCCACGGGCCACGCTTGCAGAACCAGGGGCCTGGGCTCCAGGTCAACAGTGCGGAAAGCCTGATTCTCATGTAGCTGTGCAAAATTATTCAGGGAGGTTTTGCATGCACACAGGCTTTCTTAACTCAGCACCCAAAAGGCCACCGATCCCTTTCATAAACTCTCCTGATCTGAAAAACCTTGGCTAAGGCAGGGCGTGGTGGCTCACGCCTGTAGTCCCAGCACTTTGGAAGGACGAGGTGGGTGGATCACCTAGGTCAGGAGTTCGAGACCAGCCTGGCCAACATGGTGAAACCCTGTCTATTAAAAATACAAAAACTAGCCAGGCGTGGTGGTGCACACCTGTAATCCCAGCTATTTGGGAGGCTGAGGCAGAAGAATCACTTGAACCCAGGAGGTGCGAAGGTTGCAGTGAGCTGAGATCGTGCCACAGCACTCCAGCCTGGCCACAAAGTGAAACTCTGTGTCAAAAAAAAAAAAATCTTGGCTACAGGTACAAAGAGGAAAAGGTGGGGCTTGCCCTGGCTGTTTAAAGAGGAGACTTGGGCTAAGGGAGAGACAGGGAGGCAGAGAGCAGTAATCTAAGTGAGAGGCTGTGTCCCCAGGCCCAGGTTGGTAGCAGCAGAGGAGTGAGAAGACGTGGGTGTATTCTAGGGGTAGAGGTAACAGGGAGCAGCCGACTCTACCCAGCCCTCCCTCAGCCCCAGTGCTCAGCACTCCTCCCTCCAAGATCGAATTCCACTCTTCCAGCCCCAGGCCCTCATCTCCAGGCTCTCTTCCTTGTGGCTTGTGAGGGTTGGGCGCTCGTGGGAGTGGAATGGGGAGACACGAGAGGGTGGGAATATCTGGGAGCCGAAGCTCACAGGCCCGGGGGGGGGGGGTGTGCACAGAAGGGGTTACCTCCGCTCCTGCTGCAGCCTCCGAGTGATCCTCTGCACTTGATGGAGCCTGTTCAGGACCCGCTCGTTCACCTACGGGGTGGGAAACTCACATGAGCTGGATCCCACTCCTCCCATTCATTCGTTCAACAGATGTGTAATGGAGCTCGTGCTAAGCTTGGGGGAGACTGGACAAAGACCCTCCTGTGGCCTGAGGCACTTCCACCTTCCCATCCCTCCCACTCCCCTCTCACCACGCCGGGTCCTGAGTGTCCTCCTGTGGGGCCTTCCACATACTGTTCCTCTAAGTGGACCCTCCACCCAGCCATTCATGCAGCTCACTCCTCAACCCCTCAAGTCTTAGGTCAACTGTTACCTGCTCAGGGAGCCCAAACCTCCCATTAAGTCGAAACATACCGGGCCCGGCACGGTGGCTCACGCCTGTAATCCCAGCACTTTGGGAGGCCAAGGCAGGCGGATCACCTGAGGTCAGGAGGTCAAAAGCAGCCTGGCCAACATGGTGAGACCCCGTCTCCACTAAAAATACAAAAAATTAGCCAGGCATGGTAGCACGTGCCTGCAGGAGAATCACTTGAACCCAGGAGGTAGAGGCTGCAGTGAGCTGAGATCATGTCACTGCAATCCAGCCTGGACAACAGAGTGACACCCTGTTTAAAAAAAAAAAAAAAAGCTGGGTATGGTGACTCACGCCTGTAATCCCAGCACTTTGGGAGGCCTAGGCGGGTGGATCACCTGAGGTCAGGAGTTCCAGACCAGCTTGACCAACATGGTGAAACCTCGTATCTACTAAAAATACAAAATTAGCTGGGCATGGTGGTGCATGCCTGTAATCCCAGCTACTCGGGATGCTGAGGCAAGAGAGTCACTTGAACTCAGGAGGTGGAGGTTGCAGTGAGCCGAGATCACGCCATTGCACTCCAGCCTGGGCAACAAGAACAAAACTCCATCTCAAAAAAAAAAAAAAAAAAAAGACCTGAGTTCAAATCTTGGCTCTAGCTTGGCATGGTGGCTCATGCCTATAATCCCAGCACTTTGAGAGGCCAAGGCAGGAGGATCACTTGAGGCCAGGAATTTGACACCAGCCTGGGCAACAGAGTGAGACCCCATGACTACAAAAAAAGAAAAAAAGTACCTGGGCATGGTGGCTGTAGTCCCGGCTTCTTGGGAGGCTGGAGGCTAAGACAAGAAGATTGCTAGAGCCCAGGAGGTGGACGCTGCAGTGAGCCACAGTCACACCACTGCACTCCAGCCTGGGCAACAGAGCAAGACCCCATCTCACAAAAAAATCTCAGGTCTGCCACTGCTGAGCTCTGTGCTTGGGTGTGTTACTTAACGTCTCTGAGCCTTAATTTTCTATACTTGTAAATAGGAGTAATAGGATCTATTCCTGGGGGCTGGATTAAGAGCAGAGGCTCCAGTTGAGTCCCTTTGGGCCTGGGTCCATCTGTTAAGCAGAGTTTGAAATATGCCCCAGTCTCGCTCACAGAACTCCCCAATGCCATCATTAAGAGTGGAGGCCAGGCGCAGTGGCTCACGCCTGTAATCCTAATATTTGGGGAGACCAAGGCGAGGGGATCACTTGAGGTGAGGAATTCAAGACCAGCCCGGGCCACACGGTGAAACCCCGCCTCTACAAAAAGTACAAACGTTAGCTGGCTGTGGTGTGCCCGTAGGCCCAGCTATTTTGGGGGCTGAGGCAGGAGGATTGCTTGAACCTGGGAGGCTGAGGCTGCAGTGAGCTGAGATTGCACCACTGCACTCCAGCTTTGGTGACCAAGTGAGACCCTGCCTCAACAAAGAGGAGGAGAAAAAGCTGAAGGCCAGGCGCAGTGGCTCACGCCTGTCATCCCAGCACCTTGGGAGGCTGAGGCGGGTGGATCACCCGAGGTCAGGAGTTTGAGACCAGCCTGGCCAACATGGTGAAACCCCGTCTCTACGAAAGATACAAGAATTAGCCGGGCGCGGTGGCTCAAGCCTGTAATCCCAGCACTTTGGGAGGCCGAGGCGGGGGGAACACGAGGTCAAGAGATCGAGACCATCCTGGTCAACATGGTGAAACCCCGTCTCTACTGAAAAGACAAAAAATGAGCTGGGCATGGTGGCGCGTGCCTGTAATCCCAGCTACTCAGGAGGCTGAGGCAGGAGAATTGCCTGAACCCAGGAGGCAGAGGTTGCGGTGAGCCGAGATCGCGCCATTGCACTCCAGCCTGGGTAACAAGAGCGAAACTCCGTCTCAAAAAAAAAAAAAAAAAAAGATACAAAAATTAGCCGGCTGTGGTGGCACACACCTGTAGTCCCAGCTACTTGGGAGGCTGAGGCAGGAAAATCACTTGAACCCAGGAGGTGGAGGTTACAGTGAGCTGAGATGGCACCACTGAACTCCAGCCTGGGCCTCCCCAGACGAGACTCCATCTCAAAAAAAAAAAAAAAAAAAAAAAGTTGAATTACGTCCCCCTAAAAGGGTGTTAAGGCCATAACCCCCAGTACCTCAGAATCTAACCTTGTTCAGAGACAGAGTTGTCACAAAAGTAATCAAGTTAAAATGAAGCCAGCGAGTGGGCCCTAATCCAGTATGACTGGAGTCCTTATAAACAGGAAAGTGGGACACGCAGAGGGAGCAGCAATATGAAGATGACGCTGGAGATCAGGCTGATGTTTCTCTGTGCCAACGAATGCCAGCAGCCTCCAGAAGCCAGGGGAGAGGCCTGGAACAGATTCTCACAAGCCCGCCAACACCTTGCCTTGGACTTCCAGCCTCCAGAACTCCTTTTTCTTTTTTCGAGATGGAGTTTCACTCTTGTCGCCCAGGCTGGAATGCAGTAGCTTGATCTTGGCTCACCAAAACCTCCACCACCAGGTTCCAGCGATTCTCCTGCCTCAGGCTCCTGAGTAGCTGGGATTACAGGCACCCACCATCACGCCCGGCTAATTTTGTATTTTTAGTAGAGATGGGTTTCCCCATATTGGTTGGGCTGGTCTCGAACACCTGACCTCAGGTGATCCATCCACCTCAGACTTCCAAAGTGCTGGGAATATAGGCATGAGCCATCGCACCTGGCCAGGAATTTCTGTTCTTGAGGGACCCTGTTTGTGAGGCATTATGGGAGTCCTAGCAGACTAAGACAGCTGTCTTCAGAGAGTTTCAAGCATCCAGACCTGATGCTGTCCCTCCGTTTAAAACCCTTCAGTGGCTCCTCCTCACTCTCGAGGAAAAAAAAAAGAAGTCTCCAAACTTTGTGCCCTGGTGATCCTGGCCTGCCAGGATCTGAGCCTGCCTGATGATGTTCCATCCTCATTGATTTTTTTTTTTTTTTTTTTTTTTTTTTTAAAGACGGTGTCTTACTCTGTCGCCCAGGCTGGAGTGCTGTGGCATGATCTCGGCTCACTGCAACCTCCACCTCCTGGGTTCAACCAATTATTATGCCTCAGTCTCAGGAGTAGCTGGGACTACAGGTGCACACCACCACACCTGGTTAACTTTTTGTATTTTTAGTACAGATGATGGGGTTTCACCATGTTGGCCAGGCTGGTCTGGAACTCCTGACCTTAGGTGATTCTCACGCCTTGGCCTCCCAAAGTGCTGGGATTACAGGCATGAGCCACGATGCCTGGGCCATCCCTCATTCTCAGCAGGGAGGCTGATGCAGTCCTTCACCCTACACAAATCGGAGTTCGCAGTGGCAGCCATGGGGATGGAGGATCAGAATGAATGGGTCGAGAGGAGTGAATCCTGGCAGGGGCATGGGAGATGTGAAGAGCCTGGACTTTCACCTGGCTCTACTACCTATTGAGAGACCCCTGGGAGACATCAGAGCACCCATCTGGGTTGTCAGGGAACCTCCACAGGAGATGGAGGGGCCTGACACAGGACCAGACACATACGGATGCTAAATGTGTGAATAAATAAGTGAAAGATTCATTCAGCGAGCCAAGGAAGGCTGGGCATGCAGAGAGGCAGACATGGCGTGGGGCAGTCATTTAGGCCAGGGGACCCCAAAACGGGGATCCGCACTCACCTACCTGCTCGATCTCCCGGCAGCGCCGACCTAGTGCCTGGTACTTTCTGCGATTTAATTCCCGCTGGCGCCGCCGCCGACCCCGGGCTGCCTCTTCCTCTTCATCTCGCTCCCGGAGCCCTGAGCCACCCAGACCACCTGACACAAACTCCACTTCCGTCTCCAGCTCACTCTCCAGGATGTGGCCACCAAACAAGGGAGGCAGCGCCAACTCTGAGCCTGGCGGCGCTGAAAACTCCTCAAAGCCCACGGCTGCCATGGTCCTACGAGGCAAGGAAAGGCTCAGAAGCCCTGGATCCTGGACCCTCAGCCCCTCTTCCCATTGAACCAGCAGCCCAAACCCCACACCTTCCTTCCTGAGATCCCAGAATCCAGGCTCCCAGCCCCTCCTCCCTCAGACCCAGGAGTCCAGGCACCCAGCCCCTCCTCCCTCAGACCCAGGAGTCCAGGCATCCAGCCCCTCCTCCCTCAGACCCAGGAGTCCAGGCACCCAGCCCCTCCTCCCTCAGACCCAGGAGTCCAGGCATCCAGCCCTTTCTCCCTCAAACCCAGGAGTCCAGGTCCCTGGCCCCTCCGCCCCAAGACTCAGGAGTCCAGGCCCCCAACTCCTCCAACTCTCAGACCCAGGAGTCCAGACCCCCAGCCTCTCCCCTTCTCCCTCAGACCCGGGAGTCCAGACCCCCAGCCCTCAGCCCCTCCTCCCTCAGAAGACCGAGGAGTCCAGACCCCTAGTCCCTCCTCCTTCAGACCCTAGAATCCAGCCCTCAGCCCCTCCTCCCTCAGAAGACCCAGGAGTCCAGGTCCCCAGCCCCTCCTTCCCAGCACCCACAGGGTTCAAGCCCTGATCCCCTCTCCCAGGATCCCAGAGTCCAGACCTCCAGACTTTTTCTCTCCAAGGACCAAGGGAGTCCAAGTCCCAACCCTCACCCAGACGCAGGAGTCCAGGCTTCCAACCTCCTCGTCTTAGATCCAGCAGTACAAACCCCTAGCCTTCTCTCTCAGGATGCACCAGTGCAGATCTCAGTCCATAAAAGGGTTCTAAGGTAAAGCAGCTGCAAGAACTACAAACCCCATCAGCCCTCAGGGTAAAAGGTCATATGGTTGCGCGCAAATGCAGGGGCAGTGTCTTCTGGGATTCGCAGTTTTTCACAAGGACTCAGCCACTTACCCTTCTCTCTGCTCCAATTCCATCTCCGCGAGCTCCGGGAGCCCCTGGCCTCACAACTTCCAACCTCGTAAATCCCGAGGTTAAGCCGTTTGCAAAACTACTTGTCCCATCAGGCCCCGCGGCCGAGGACGGCGGGACGTGGCTCTAGGCCTTGTGGGAGTTGTAGTTTCTTGTTTCCGGCTTCGCTTCCGCCCACCCCCACGTCCCTCCCGAATCCCTACTTAAAGGCCTTGCTTTCTCGTCTAACGCCGCAACCAGTCCTCAGAGTTGCCACAGTCTTTCTTCTTGTCTCGATGCCCCGTCGTCCAGCCACAGCGATTCACCGCTTAGCAGGATCGGTCCACAGCGGGCCGTGAGTCTGATCAGCCCCTCTCCTTGCTGCTTACCGCCTCTCTCCGCCTAGCGCCAAGTGCTAATAAAGTTGTTGTTCCAAATGCGGCCAGGAACGTCGCGAACGGGGACCAATCAGAGATCAGCCTTCCCTCGATAACGGCGCGAGTGTGAAACGTCATCGGTGAGCGACGAGCGCTCTGGGGAAGCTAATTTCTTAGAAACCGTGGTGCGCAGGGAAGAGAGGTGAGTGTGATGGAGACGAGGGAAGGGCGGGAGGCCAGACTCCTGGGTCTGGGAGAAGGCGTGAGGAGAAAGGCGGGCCTTTACAGCTTGTTTTTTTTTTTTTTGTTTGCTTGTTTGTTTTTATCCTGAGACAGAGTCTCGCTCTGTTGCCCGGGCTGGAGCGTGGTGGCGCGATCTCGACTCACTGCAACCTCCGCTTTCCAGGTTTAAGCAATTCCCTGCCTCAGCCTCCGGAGCAGCTGGGATTACAGGCGCACGGCACCACGCCCAGCTAATTTTTGTATTTTTAGTAGAGATGGGGTTTCCCCATGCTGGTCAGGCTGGTGTCGAACTCCTGACCCCAGGTGATCTTCCCACCTCGGCCTCCCAAAGTGCTGGGATTACAGGCGTGAGCTACCGGGCCCGGCCTCTTACAGCTAAGTCCCAGAAGTCTTAATATGCGCCTACCGTGGTGTGGCTCTGGGGATGTGGCAGGAGCAAACATTGTTCTCTGCCCTGTTAGAGCTTTGGTTGATGCCTGGCAGGCAGGCTTTATCAAGTAATTATTTCATTAATCACACATGTGTGAAGTGCGTTACTGTAGACACACGGAGCGTGTGGGACGCGTATGACAAAGCAACCTTCTCTAGTTTATAGATTGGGGCGCCTGGGCCAGGGAGGTGGCACGTGAGAGCTGAAGGCTGAGGTGTTGCTGGGCTGCTAAGGAGTGAGGAGAGCCGGATGCGGTGGCTCACTCCTGTAATTTCAGCCCTTTAGGAGCCCAGGCGAAAGGATCATTTGAGCCCAGGAGTTTGAGACCAGCCTGGGCAACACAGTGAGACCCCATCTCTACAGAAAAATTAAAACTTAGCTGGGCATGGTGGTGCGTGCCTGTCATCTCAGCTATCAGGAGGCTATGGGAGAGAATCGCTTGGGCCCAGGAGGTTGTGGCTGCAGTGGGCTATGATGATGCCACTGCATATTAGTCTGGGTGAAGAGCAAGACAATATCTCAAAATAAATAAACAAATAAAAAAGGCCGGGTGTGGTGGCTCACACCTGCAATCGCAGCACTTTGGGAGGCCGAGGTGGGTGGATTGCCTGAGTTCAGGAGTTTGAGACCAGCTGGGCAACAGGGTGAAACCCCGTCTCTACTAAAATACAAAAAAAATTAGCTGGGCATGGCACCGTGTGCCTGTAATCCCAGCTACTTGGGAGGCTGAGAGAGGAGAATTGCTTGAACCTGGGAGGAAGAGGTTGCAATGAGCTGACAGAGCGAGACTCCATCTCGGAAGAAAAAACAAGGAAACAAAAAAAAAAAAAATGAAGGGAAGAGCCACTTTGGTTGCAGGGGACTCTCTGTACAAACACCTGGAGGGGGGGAAGAAATTAATGATGTAACCAACTCAAGTTTCTGCTAGTCACAGGCCAGACTAGGATAAGAGAGGGGTGGTGAAAGTCAAGCAGCTTTATTGATCAAATGCTAGCAGATGGGAAATGGCCAAGCTAATGTCTTTGAAAGAACATTTCAAACTTTAGGCTGGGGAGAGGGGCTAAAAGACGGGAACTTTGAATGGGAGGCATACAGGAGTGATGCTGGGATGAGGTATGTGTGTCTTGCTCTGAAGGCTGTCTTGAGGCATGGGCCACCTGAAGCATGGGCTGGTGTCATGTCAACAATAGCCAGGTTGTAGATTAACTGCCCTGGGCTAATCTCTGGAGTTTTGCAGCTGGGTTTCCATACCTAGTTTGTTGCAAGATTAGCCCCACCGTGGCCGGGCACGGTGGCTCACGCCTGTAATCCCAGCACTTCAGGGGGCCGAGGCTGGCGGATCACTTGAGGTCAGGGGTTCGAGACCAGCCTGACCAACATGGAGAAACCCCGTCTCTACTAAAAATACAAAAACTTAGCCGGGAGTGGTGGCTCATGCCTATAATCTCAGCTACTCAGGAGGCTGAGGAAGGAGAATCACTTGAACCTGGGAGGCGGAGGTTGCCGTGAGCCAAGATTGTGTCAGTGCACTCCAGCCTGGGCAACAAGAGGGAAACTCTGTCTCAAAACAAACAAACAAAAAACCAAAAAATTAGCCAGGCATGGTGGCAGGTGCCTGTAGTCCCAGCTACTCGGAAGGCTGAGGCAGAAGAATCTCTTGAACCTGGAGGTGGAGGCTGCAGTGAGCCGAGATTGTGCCCCCGCACTCCAGCCTGGGTGACACAGCAAGACTCCATCTTTAAAAAATAAATGAAGAGCCGAGTGCGGTGGCTTAAGCCTGTAATCCCAGCACTTTGGGAGGCCGAGGCGGGCGGATCACGAGGTCAAGAGATCGAGACCATCCTGGTCAACATGGTGAAACCCCCTCTCTACTAAAAATACAAAAAATTAGCTGGGTATCGTGGCACATGCCTGTAATCCCAGCTACTAAGGAGGCTGAGGCAGGAGAATTGCCTGGACCCAGGAGGCGGAGGTTGCGGTGAGCTGAGATCGCGCCATTGCACTCCAGCCTGGGTAACAAGAGCGAAACTCCGTCTCAAAAAATAAATAAATAAATAAATAAATAAATAAATAAATAAATGAAAATTAGCCCCTGGAACTTGCAAGTAAGCACATAGATAAGCTAGTGCAAGAGAGTATCTAGCAGGAAAGGAGGGAAACAATTTAAAAGTGTTTTCAAGGCTAAAAGCAAGAAAAGAAAAGAAAAAGTTTCAGAATGCATTTGGAATCTAAGCCACTTGATTACAGGAAGTCTTAGCAGGGTGGTGGTCGCAGGGATATGCTGTGTCTTGCACACGCAGGAGCTGGAGACTGGACGGTGAACAAAACACCAACTAAAGCAGCTGTTGACGTGGAGCCTGCCTGCTGGTGGGATTGGTAAAGAAGGACCAGGGCCTTCTGGGGGAGGATTTTCTCAGTGATAAGGAGGGACTCTGTCAGGGCAGGTGTTTAGGGAGCCCACTCTCCCTCTCCACAGGCCTCGGGATGTCTCTGGCAGATGAGCTCTTAGCCGATCTCGAAGAGGCAGCAGAAGAGGAGGAAGGAGGAAGCTATGGAGAGGAGGAGGAGGAGCCGGCGATCGAGGATGTGCAGGAGGAGACGCAGCTGGATCTTTCCGGGGATTCGGTCAAGACCATCGCCAAGCTATGGGACAGTAAGATGGTGAGAGAACGAGGCATGGATAGCAGGGGGCTCCAAACAGCCTCCCAGAAAGGGGTGATACAGGCTTCTTTTTGAAGAGTCCTGGATTCTGACTCTCCTCCTTTCCTGCAGTTTGCTGAGATTATGATGAAGATCGAAGAGTATATCAGCAAGCAAGCCAAAGCTTCAGAAGGTACTTCCTCCCCCTTCGTGCCCCTCCCCGTCTCCTGACTCTTCTGCCAGGCCCCTCAGCTCCTTTGCTGCTTGCAGCTGGGTGTATCTCCCTCTCAGCCTTTTCCAGAGCCTTCTCTCTCTTTTTTTTTTTTTTGTTGTTGTTCCTCCCCAACCCATTCCCTTTTCCACTGAACATATATTGCATCGTAAAGCTCATGCTTCTTAAGTCCTTACTGTGTACTGAGTTTGCTAATCATGATAGGACTTAGCTTGAGGTTTCCCAGACGTCCCTGATTCACGTGACCAGTTATAGGGTTTCGGCCACATCTAGAAGCCACTTGTCCTTTAATTGCTTAACATAGTCTTTGGGCCTAGGACTTTTTTCTTAAATTTTATCTAAGAAGGAAGCAAATTGCTACCATGAATGGAAAACTGCTATCACTTGGTAAAGACAAAGTCACCATATATAAAAATAAATTTGTGATAGGGCCGGGCGCAGTGGCTCAAGCCTGTAATCCCAGCACTTTGGGAGGCCGAGGCGGGTGGATCACGAGGTCGAGAGATCGAGACCATCCTGGTCAACATGGTGAAACCCCATCTCTAGTAAAAAAAAAAATACAAAAAATGAGCTGGGCATGGCGGCACGTGCCTGTAATCCCAACTACTCAGAAGGCCGAGGCAGGAGAATTGCTTGAACCTGGAGGCAGAAGTTGCAGTGAGCCGAGATGATGCTCTGTAGCCTGGGCAACAAGAGCGAAACTTAGAGGGAAAAAAAAAGCCAGGCGGAGTGGGTGTCCAGGGCACTGCGATCAGTCCTTTATGGCTGGAGTGGAATAAATACAGTGGGGTATGATGAGAGGGAGGGGTGGGAAGGGCAGAAGCCAGTCCGCAGAGTCGCTGAGTCAGCAGATAGGAACTGGACAGCTCCCTGTATTCCAGGTGCTGTTCTGGGTACCCAGGTGCGGGTGTAGACCATGCAGGCACAGCACTGGTCCCTGCAGAACTTCCGGTGTTGGGGACACCATGACTGTCAGTCTGGGGAGCTTGGTCATGAGCCTTAGTGCTGTGGGAAGCCCTAGGAGGTTCAGTTCCAGGGTAGGGGGGTCAAGTCTAGACTGGTCTGGAGGGAGAGAGATGGGAGGCAGGAACACAAGATCAGGGACTCTGCAGACATCAGCCTGTACCCTGGTTTACTCTTCAGCCCCCTCTTTCCTGACCCCCTCACAGCCTCATCCTCCATCTCCCACAGCCTCAGGACCCGGGAGAGGGTAGGGATTTAGATACTCACACTCCATTCTGTGTCCTCACAGTGATGGGACCAGTGGAGGCAGCCCCTGAATACCGTGTCATTGTGGATGCCAACAACCTGACCGTGGAGATCGAAAACGAGCTGAGTGAGTGCTGGAGGGGAGGCGGACACAGCCCCGTGTGACGCCCCTCGTGCCTCCTCTCCCTTCCCCACTGGCCTTTCCCAGGGTCCTGCCTCTGAGCCCATGCTCAAATCCAGGTTCCGCTGCTGTAACAGTGGTTTAAAGAAGGAAATTTGTTTTCCTCTTATGTATGAGTCTGAGCCGGGCGCGGTGGCTCAAGCCTGTAATCCCAGCTACTCAGGAGGCTGAGGCAGGAGAATTGCCTGAGCCCAGGAGGCGGAGGTTGCGGTGAGCCGAGATCGCGCCATTGCACTCCAGCCTGGGTAACAAGAGCGAAACTCCGTCTCAAAAAAAAAAAAAAAAGGAAAAAATAAAAGAACGTAGGCCGGGCGCGGTGGCTCAAGCTTGTAATCCCAGCACTTTGGGAGGCCGAGGCGGGTGGATCACAAGGTCGAGAGATCGAGACCATCCTGGTCAACATGGTGAAACCCCGTCTCTACTAAAAATACAAAAAATTAGCTGGGCATGGTGGCACGTGCCTGTAATCCCAGCTACTCGGGAGGCTGAGGCAGGAGAATTGCCTGAACCCAGGAGGCGGAGGTTGCGGTGAGCCGAGTTCGTGCCATTGCACTCCAGCCTGGGTAACAAGAGCGAAACTCCGTCTCAAAAAAAAAAATAAAATAAAATAAAAGAACGTGTCACCACAGCTCACATCTTATAGAGCAGAACAAATTCCCATGGTCATACCTAAAGGAAGAAGGGGAAATGGGTGTTAGGGCAACCAGCAGAGTCTACCTCCTGTCTTACCCGGGACCGCCTGTCCTGTCCACCCTAGACATCATCCATAAGTTCATCCGGGATAAGTACTCGAAGAGATTCCCTGAACTGGAGTCTTTGGTCCCCAATGCACTGGATTACATCCGCACGGTCAAGGTGAGCGCCAAGAAGGTGGGGTGCTTGGGAAGAATTGTGGCTTCTTGCCTGACTTCTGCCGGTGCGAAGGGGCAGGCGGGGCTCACTCTTGGACCTGCTCCCAGAGGCCTCAGGGTCTGGAGATGATGGAAGGAGTGGACGGTGGCTCAGCAGCCTGCTCTGCCCAGCGTGGGAGGGACAGAAGCTGGACAGGACTTCCTCAGGGCTCCCCTCCTGCCCCGGTCTCCCAAGAGGGCTTCCCTGCTGGCCTGACCTGTGCTGCTCCCACTGTGGTCGGAGCCAGCGGCATTGGAGTTGAGATCCGAAGGTTGATACGGGACAGGCACACGGAGATTTGAGGGAGAGAGACGTTTAAGTGCAGACAGCCGGAGAGGGAATAAGCCGGGAGGGAGTGAGGCGGGCAAGGAGGGAAGTGGAAGAGGTCGGATCACGCTGGGCCTCTGGGTCTTACGAGAGAGCCAAGGAAGGGTTTCGGGAAAGAGGGCCAGGTGCATGTGAGGCAGGGAGAGGAGGGGGTCACCACGTGTGTCCAGGGAAGGATTAGGATGGTGTAAAGCCACAGCCCTAAGGAGTCGTGGGGTGTCCCCTATAGCTATGCGGAGGATCTAAGAAGTAAAGAGACAGGCCGGGCACGATGGCTCAAGCCTGTAATCCCAGCACTTTGGGAGGCCGAGGCGGGTGGATCACGAGGTCGAGAGATCGAGACCATCCTGGTCAACATGGTGAAACCCCGTCTTTACTAAAAATACAAAAAATTAGCCGGGCATGGTGGCTCGTGCCTGTAATCCCAGCTACTCAGGAGGCTGAGGCAGGAGAATTGCCTGAACCCAGGAGGCGGAGGTTGCGGTGAGCCGAGATCGCGCCATTGTACTCCATCCTGGGTAACAAGAACGAAACTCCGTCTCAAAAAAAAAAAAAAAAAAAAGAAGAAGTAAAGAGACAGGACATAGGAAGACTGAAAAGACAGCTGGGCTCAGGGGGCCACGCCACTTATGAGCGGAGACAGGCAGGGCCCCGAACGTCCAGAAGCGTCTGTATTAGGTACAAGGCAGGGGGAAGGGTCGTGAGTGAGGTCACTATAGGCTTAATGATAAGGCATACATAATTACATGAGTAGCAAGCAAGGGGGCCACCCCATAAGGTCAACTAGTCAGAGAGGTGCGCCGTGAGCAGTAGGGGGCCATGCCATGTGCAGAAGTAGTGGGTCTTGTACAGAAAAGGGGTCCACCCCCATTAGGTCACCGAGGCAAGGAGGTGGGGTGTGTGCAACAGGTGTCAGGTGCAACACTTCTTATCTGGGGGCTGCAGACTTCAGAGGGTTTCTGATAGAAGGATACTGTAAGTCAGTGCAGTGGGAGCTGAAGACTTGTGCTCTTCTCTGAGATATTTTATGGGAGGATGATATGAGCCAGCACAGAAGCCAGAAAAGGCTGACAGGGTGTACAGCCGCTGTGACCTGGTCACACCAGAGAGGTTCTTCTCCCTCGGTTACTTGTGGGATCTCAGGCCTGAGGCCTGCTTTCCACAGGAACTGGGTGCGAGGTTCTACAACTCCTTTATCGGGTGGAGAGGCTCTTGCTCCAAGCCTGCCATACAGCGAATGCCCTTTCAGGCAGGGACGCCACTGCCTGAGTCTTTGGCTCTTGTTCTGGTCTTGTGGTTTTCCCATGTACTGCTTCTGTTCTGTGACTGCTCTAGGCAGTCCTCGTACTACAAACTACTATGTGGTTATATAGAAGGATCATATGAATCAGCACTGAATGTATCGGTACAGCTCCGACTATAATACCTATGAGATTATATAGAATATATATATATATATATATATGGTTATATAGACTGCAATATTTATATGACTACATAGGAAGATTATATGGAACTAAGTATGCTAGATATAAGTACTAAGTATGATTATATAAGCTAGATAGATGTAAGCAGTAAGTTATACTTCAGGCACTGATTGTTCTGACTGTAAACTAATACATGATTACATATGCAGGATTCTATAAAGGAAAGCTGAATAATAACACTATAAACTAAGATATTCTTCAGGCACTAATTGTGCCTGGCGTTTGCACAGCTCTCCTTCCTTGGTGCCCATGTTGGGGGTTACCCACCGGATGGTGGTGGGGGAAGCCCCTGCAGGGAAGCGAGGCCACCGGATCAGTGCTCCCACTTGTCACAGGCCAGGGGCTTGTGAGACCTCGGTCTCGCAGACGCCGCTCTGCCCAGGCTCCATTTCCAGGTCAGCCAAAGCAGAACAGACTGTGGATGCTTCAGGCGGCAGAGGCGGGAGAGGCCCCTGGTGTAGAGACTCACAGTGTAGAGACCCTGACTTCCCCAGTGTCCCCAAGACAAGACCTGAGCAGGTGCTGGGCAAGAGGTCGTCCTCCAGCCCTCCTGAGCCCAAGCCTCCCTGTCTCTCTGCTCACCCCCAGGAGCTGGGCAACAGCCTGGACAAGTGCAAGAACAATGAGAACCTGCAGCAGATCCTCACCAATGCCACCATCATGGTCGTCAGTGTCACCGCCTCCACCACCCAGGGGTATGTCCGCTGCCAGGGAGGCGCCGGGCCCGGGCTAAGGGGACTGGGGATTAGGCCGAAGCTACACACGCAGATGTGCACACACACGCGCGCGCGCACACACACACAACTGAGAGGGAAGGTGCGACTGGGGATTAGGCTGAAGGTACACACGCAGATGTGCACACACACACACGCACACACACACAGAGCTGAGGGAGGGTGGGATGGGGGATTAGTCTGAAGCTACACACGCAGATGTGCACGCTCACACATGCACACACAACTGAGAGAAGGTGGGACTGGGGATTAGGTTGAAGCTACACACAGATGTGCACGCTCACACACACAACTGAGACGTGGGACTGGGGATTAGGCTGATGCGTGCACACACACACACACACACACACACACACACACACTCTGAGAGGGTGGGGGATGGGCACCAGGCAGGCAGGAGACCCAGGAGGCCGGGCCCGCCTGCCCCTGCAGGCAGCAGCTGTCGGAGGAGGAGCTGGAGCGGCTGGAGGAGGCCTGCGACATGGCGCTGGAGCTGAACGCCTCCAAGCACCGCATCTACGAGTATGTGGAGTCCCGAATGTCCTTCATAGCGCCCAACCTGTCCATCATCATCGGGGCGTCCACGGCTGCCAAGATCATGGGTGAGGCCCCCGGGCTGGGTCCCATGGTGGGGTTGGAGAGGCGTCTGCTGACGCCGTGGCCTTGGGAAGCCGCATCTCTTTTCTGTAGAGTGGGGGCTTTGGCACCTGGTCTCCCTGGACATCACAGAGGTCAGCCAGCCTGGCACCTAGCAAAGCCCTGTCCATGGGAAAAACACTCACCTACAGCTCCTCCTCCCGGCCCTCTGCCAGAAACCCAGAGCTGACCACACCCAGGCCCTGTTGTCCGGGAGCTTCTGGTTTGGTGAAAATGGTTCACAGACATCCCCGGAATGGGGCAGTGTGGCGCAGCACAAACGGGGTGGTTGGCGTCCTGTCTGGTGCCTCCTCCCTGCACCCCCAGACCAGCTGCCCTCCCTCTCCCAGCCTCCTTTGCATCTGCCCCTCGTGGAATGAGCCAGGTCGCCCTCCTGACAGCCACCGAGGGGTCCAACCAGAGCCTCATGTAAAGGCGCCCGGCACACGGTGAGTCCCCGGCAGATTCATGCACCCCCACCTCTCTGCTTTCTTCTGACTGCCCCCTCCTCTGTCCCCTGCAGGTGTGGCCGGCGGCCTGACCAACCTCTCCAAGATGCCCGCCTGCAACATCATGCTGCTCGGGGCTCAGCGCAAGACGCTATCCGGCTTCTCGTCCACCTCGGTGCTGCCCCACACTGGCTACATCTACCACAGTGACATCGTGCAGTCCCTGCCCCCGGTGAGCCCACAGTGTCATTGCCTGCCCCCGGCTCCTCTGGAACTTTATACTGTGCCCAGACAGCCTAGCAGCCACCCCACCATCTGACAGTTGCACTCAGGGGCTGGGGACAGGGTGGCACGGGGCGTGAGAGCCAGAGCTGTGCAGTCCATCAGCTCCGGTGCTCAGGCTCTGGCAGCGCCACCCACCAATCAGTGACCGTGGGCAAGAGGCGTGAGTGCCCTGTGCCTCAGTCTCCCCGCCATCAGACGGAAGCACAGCACCTGCTTCATGAGTTAGGATGAGGGCTCAATGCAGATGAAGCCCTTACAAGTCAGGCCTAGGTCCCGACGAGCAGTGTCGGGTTACATGCAACTGCTCCCTCACGTTTAACCGTTCACTGGAAAGACTCACAGAACCCCCTGAGGGCTGCTGTGCTGGGGACTTAGATTTTAACAGTTTAACATCAGCCACTGGGAGACACACGGGAGGGGCAGGAGAGATCAGCGCCCTTGGGGCTTCCCGGGTCCTCTCTGCCGTCAGGACACATCAGCCTCCCAGCTTTGATGCCTGGCAGCACATACACAGACCTAGAACACAAACAGGAGGCCAGGCGCGGAGGCTCACGCCTGTCATCCCAGCGCTTTGGGAGGCCGAGGCTGGTGGATCACCTGAGGTCAGCAGTTCAAGACCAGCCTGGCCAACATGGTGAAACCCCATCTCTCCTAATACAAAAAAATAGCCAGGCCTGGTAGTGGGGTGCCTGTAATCCCAGCTACTTCGGAGGTAGGTTGAGGCAGGAGAATCGCTTGAACCTGGGAGGCAGAGTTTGCAGCGAGCTGAGATCGCACCACTGGACTCTAGTCTAGGTGACAGAGTGAGTCTCTCTCAAAAAAAAAAAAAAAATTAGCCAGGCATGGTGGCAGGAGCCTGTAATCCCAGCTATTTGGAAGACTGAGGCAGGAGAATCACTTGAACCTGGGAGGTGGAGGCTGCAGTGAGCCGACATTGTGCCACTGCACTCCAGCCTGGGTGACGGAGCTAGACTGCATCTCAAAAAAAAAAAAAAAAAAAAAATGCCGGCACTGTGGCCCACACCTGTAATCCCAGCACTTTGGGAGGCAGAGTCAGGTGGATTACTGAAGATCAGGAGTTTGAGACCAGCCTAGCCAACATGGTGAAACCTCGTCTCTACTAAAAATATAACAAAATTAGTCAGGTGTGGTGGCACATACTTGTAATCCCAGTTGCTTGGGAGGCTGAGGCAGGAGAATCGCTTGAACCCAGGAGGTGGAGGTTGCAGTGAGCCGAGATCACACACTGCATTCCAGCCTGAGAGATAGAGTAAGACTCCATCTCAAAAAAAAAAACCAGGCAAGACAGGCTCTGGAACAGACAGGCCTGGGTCCAGATCCTGCTCTGTCCGGCTGTAGCGAGTGGCCTCAGGTGAGTGGCCCTGTACCCTGCCCGGCCTCCCCCGGGGACACAGAGAACAACAGCGCCGATGGCCAAGGCCCCCCTCCTGCCCTGCGTGGGGTTGTTTTTTTGGTCTTTTCTGTGACCCTTTAGGTCAGGCACTGCTACTGGAACACACCCAGGGATGCTGGTGGGTCACCCCATCCTGGGAGGAGAGAGAGTGGGCTTTAGAACCCAGGACTGGTGGGCCTGAGGCTCGGGGCTCCAGCCGCCTCACAAAGCCATCACCACTGCCTCACAGCCCTAGGCTGTGGGTTAAACCTGCCGCAGGGAGCCAGGTGTCTTGTCACACAGGGCCTCTGCCGCCTCATCTGCCCATCCCAGATGGGTCCAGGCACAAGCCGTAGACATCACAGGCCTGTAAGGGAGGCCAGGGCCGGCCATTGCGTCACTGTGGCTGAGAGCTGGGGTCCGTTTGCAGTCTGGATCGGAACCCTGGCTCCATCACCTCCTGGCTGTGTCCCTAGCCATGTGACTGGGAGCCTTGGTGTCCACATCTGAAAAGGGGGTGCAGTGATCACAGCAGCCTGATGTTTGAATATTTGATGAGATGGCCCAAGGGACACACTTAGCATGGAGCTGGTATCCAGGCTGGGTGCTCTCCCAGCTGGTGTCCTTACCTGACTCTGCCACTTACCAGCCCAGACGTGGCTCTGCACCCTGCCCTCATCCCCCCTTCCTGTGAAGAGGGAGCTAAGAGCGTACACCTCTAGAGCCCGCAGTGGAGCCAGATGAGAAGCACCCGCGGTTGCTGTGCAGTTATGTCTGTCTGTCTGTCTGTCTCACACAGATTCCATCCCCATTTTCCAGGATCTCCGGCGGAAAGCGGCCCGACTGGTGGCCGCCAAGTGCACGCTGGCAGCCCGTGTAGACAGTTTCCATGAGAGCACGGAGGGGAAGGTGAGGAGGGGAAGGTGGGGGCGGCCGGGCAGCCTTTCCTCTGGGCCTGGGGTGTGTCTGCGGGGAGAGCGCTCAGCAGGGAGCCCACCCCAGCAAGTACTGTCCTACCAGGGCAGAGGCGGTGCTTCTGACCCTCCCCGGGGTCAGGCGCCCCCTTCCCCAGTGCGTTCATTCCCTAGGGCTGCTAGAGGAAGGTAGCACAAACCTACTGGCTTAAAACAGCACAGGTTTGGCTGGGCAAGTTGGCTGATGCCTGTAATCCCAGCACTTTGGGAGGCCAAGGCGGGCAGATCACAAGGTCAGGAGTTCGAGACCAGCCTGGCCAACATGGTGAAACCTTGTCTCTATTATAGATACAAAAATTAGTCGGGCATGGGGTACGCCCCTATAATCCCAGTTACTCGGGAAGCTGAGGCAGGAGAATCGCTTGAACCCAGGAGGCAGAGGTTGCAGTGAGCTGAGATTGCACTATTGCACTCCAGCCTGGGTGACAGAGCGAGACTCCATCTAAAAAAAACCCCACAGGTTTATCATCTGTAGGTCAGAAGTCCAAAATGGGTTTCAGTGGGCTGAAGTCAGGGTATCAGCCCAGAGGGTTCCTTCTGAGGGATTCAAGGGAGAATCGTTTCCTTGCCTTTTCAAGCTGCTGGGGGTCGCCAGCATTCCTTAGCTTGTGGCCCTTCCTTTGTCTGCGAGCCAGCTGCACGGCGTCCTCAGACCTCTCTCACCCCGCTCTGTTTTCAGATCTGTGCCTCTGTCTTTCCCCCATCTATTTTAAGGGCCCTTGTGGCCGTACTGAGCCTGCTCACATGGTCCGGGATAGTCTTCCCAGCTCACACTCCTTAAACTCCTTAACGTCTTCACGTCCCTTTTGCCCTGAGGTGACATTCACAGGTTCTGGGAGTTAGAAAACGGACCTCCTGGGGCATGTGTGTGTTGGTGGGGGCATAGTTTGCCTTCCGCACCAGGATCTGTCCCCCTTCAGCAGGGGATACCATTCAAGTAATTACTCAGTTCCCTTCTGTCTTCCTTGGTAGATGTACTTGGGAGAGGAGACATGTTTTCTGTCTTGTGAACTGTTGCGTGCCAAGCACTCCGCCTGGCTTGGCAATCAGCTGTTCCATCTCCCACTCCTCCCTTCCCTCTCCCTGTCTCACCCCAGTCTGGGTGTGGGGAATGCAGCTGTGAGTAGCGCAGACAGAGCCCTGTCCCATGGCGTGGATACTCTCACTGGGACCGGGTTGGGAGACAGTCCCCAGGGCACCTGTCCTGCGCCTAGCAGGGCTAGGTAAACATCAAGAAGAAAAAGGCAGGTGATTGGGGTGGGGAGACATGAGGGGCTGGTTTAACTGGAATGTCAGGGAGGCCTTAGAGCTCTGGGGAGGTGAGGGTTGAACCCAGACCTGAATGAAGTCAGGGAGCAAGGCACGTGGGTTCTCTGGGGAGAGTCTTCCAGTACGGGGAGTCGTCGGTGCAGAGGCCCTGAGGCTGGAGTGCCAGGAGCCTTGGAGGAGAGAGGGAGGCCCTGGTGGTGGAGCCTCGTGCACCCCGAGGAGAACTCTGGCTGCAGTGGAGGGTCTGGGGGGCCAGTGAGGGGTCGTTCTGAAAGAAGAACTCCTGGGATCCGCGGTGCGCAGAGGAACAGTGGAGTCGGCTGCCCGGATCTCGGAGGTGCCGTTTGCTAACACGAGGAGAAGGAAGGTGGAGGGTGGAAGGCTGGGGAGGAGGAGCAGGAATTCTGCTTGGCCCTGGTACATTTGAAGGGCTGCTAACGATCCCAGTGTCAAGGAGACAGTTGTCTACAGGGTACAGAACCCAGAGGAGGGGTTCAGGTTGTAGACGGACCTGAAAACCCAGAGAGCAGATGAGATCCTCCAGGGCCCCGGAGCAAGGATGGAGCGCTGGGGTGGGCAGGCGGACAGCGGACACAGGAGGCCCGGGTGGGCAGGCGGACAGCGGACACAGGAGGCCCGGGTGGGCAGCCCACGTGAGCAGCAGCAGGACCCGCCCCTTGCTCTACCCTCCCTAGGTGGGCTACGAACTCAAGGACGAGATTGAGCGCAAATTCGACAAGTGGCAGGAGCCGCCGCCTGTGAAGCAGGTGAAACCGTTGCCCGCGCCCCTGGATGGGCAGCGGAAGAAGCGAGGTGGCCGCAGGTGAGGGCCCCTGGGGTCCAGTGGGCGTGGGGGTCGTGGAGGGGAGGGGCCGGCATCCTCCCAGCTGACTCCCTGGCACCGCCTGCTCACCCGTCCCCAGGTACCGCAAGATGAAGGAGCGGCTGGGGCTGACCGAGATCCGGAAACAGGCCAACCGCATGAGCTTCGGAGAGGTCAGACGTCCCTAGCGCTGAAGCCATGAGGAGACCCCATGGCCACAGGCAGCCAGCCGCCACCGCCCTCTGCCTCCTGCCGCCTTCCCTCCTCTCTGTCCTGTGGCCCTGGCTCATGTCTCGGGCACGATCCCAGCCTCCTCCCTTGTCCCCGGCCTCTACTCTGCTTTCTATCCGTTCAGCCCCAAAGAGCCCCAGAGTGACCCTTGTCACCCCCAGAGCCTGCATCTCCCGAGCTTAGGGCCCCTGCTGCTTCCCATCACCCCAGGCTCCTCGGCCGGCTCCTCCTGCCCTCTGCACGGCCCCTCCCTCTGTGAGCCCCGTCTCCTCTGTTATCCCAGTGTCCTCTCGTTGGTCCTGGAAGACCCAGCTCAGAGGCCACCTCATCCTGTGGAACCTGTTCTGGTTCCTGACACCCACCAACCCACATGCATAAGGAAGGCCTCTCAACTCTGAGCTTACAGAGCAGCACCAGGACCCAGCCCCTTTCAGGCTCCCCAGCGTCCTCGGCTTGTAGGGGCCCCCAGGCCTCAGCTGGGCCGAGTGGGTACCCGAGCAGGTGCCCGTGGGGCCAGCCAGCTGGTGACCACGGGGCTTCTGGCTGGTGGAGGAGGTACCTGAGTAGCTGGAGGGCGGGGCCTGGTCGCTGACTGCAGGGGCCTCCCTTTCCCCCTAGATCGAGGAGGACGCCTACCAGGAAGACCTGGGATTCAGCCTGGGCCACCTGGGCAAGTCGGGCAGTGGGCGCGTGCGGCAGACTCAGGTCAACGAGGCCACCAAGGCCAGGATCTCCAAGACGCTGCAGGTATGTGCCAGACCTGAGTGGGGCCGGGGACCGAGGGACGCAGGCTAGGGTGAGCCCAGATAACAGCCTCCCTGTCCTTCCCACAGCGGACCCTGCAGAAGCAGAGCGTGGTGTATGGCGGGAAGTCCACCATCCGCGACCGCTCCTCGGGCACAGCCTCCAGCGTGGCCTTCACCCCACTCCAGGTACTTGCCCTGGGCCAGCTCTGTTTCCAGCCCCGAGATGCCGGCAAGGCCCCTTGCCCTCTGCCCCTGTGAGGCAGGCCACAATGAGTCCCCTTACAGGGCTGTCATGGGGGGTGTGGTGACGAGACATGCCAAAGGCATCGGCAGCCCCTGGCACACAGCAAGTGCTTGAGGTTAGCAGAGACGAGAGGTGCAGAACAGTCCTCATGAGCAGGGGCCAGGGGCTGTGTCCAGGGGACCCTGTTTTTCTCTGTGGGGCCGTGAGCAGGTTACATTGCTCAGCCTCTAGGACCTGTTTGAAATGGCCAGAGTGGTTAAGGTAACCTCGGGACCCCACTCGAAACAGTTCCCAGCTAGCTGGGCTTGGGTGTCACGTGTGGGTCTGGCCCCCAGCCCGGTCAGCAGTGAGCGGCACGGCAGTCACCGCGTCATCGGCACCGCGGTTTGCCATCCACGGAGCAGGGCGAGCCTGCACCACGGGTGTGGGACAGCAGTGAACTCATCTGCTCAGTCAGCGGGTGTCTGTGCTGAGTTCTGTCGGCGCTCTCGGCTCTGGGGGTGAAGCGGTGAACGAGAGAGACAAGTCTTGCCTTCGTGGAGCCTGTGGGTGGCCGGGCACAGACGGATCAGTAAGATGTCCAGTGTAGTAGAAGGCGGAAACTCCAGGGAGGGAAGGACGTGGGATGTGGGAGGTGGGACCGGGAGGCTTTCGTCCTAGAGCAGCCAGGGAGGGCCTCCGCTCTCCCAGCCTCCACTCCCGCGTCGTGAGGTGCCCAGGACCGAAAAAGGAGGGCAGAAAGCACTTGGCACCGCACCCGCTGCTGGAGCCTGATGACGGGTCCCGTGCTTATTTTCTTTCTTTTTTTTTTTTCTTTTTTTGAGATGGAGTCTGACTCTTGCCAGCCTGTAGTACAGTGGTGCAATCTTGGCTCACTGCAACCTCCACCTCCCGAGTTCAAAGCGATTCTCCTGCCTCAGCCTCCTAAGTAGCTGGCATTACAGGTGCCTGCCACCACACCCAGCTAATTTTTGTATTTTTATTAAAGACACGGTCTCACCATGTTGGCCAGGATGATCTTGATCTCTTGACCTTGTGATCCACCCACCTTGGCCTCCCAACATGCTTGGATTACAGGCTCAAGCCACTGCACCCAGCCCGTTACTATTTTCTTTAGAGACAGAGTCTCACTCTGTTGCCCAGGCCTTGAAAATATTTAGGAAGTTCCAGCCAGGTGCCAGCTCCCATCGCTGGACACTGTGATTGTCACTGGTGTTGGTGCGATTTGTGCTGGGACCGCTGGCCAGCCACATCCCCCAGAAACTCAGTTTCCTCATCCAGAAACTGGGTAGGATTGGCTGTCCTCGGGCATTCCCCCCTGGGGAACTTGTGAAAAACCTAGGTGCCCTGGTTCCTCCCGACCCTCTCCCCCTAGACCCACTGAGGCAGAATCTTACAAGGCAGGGCGACTCCAGGACCTGCCAAACTGTCTCATGCCCACCCAAGGCCTGAGTACCGTGGGGAAGGGCCTGGGGGGCTCTGACCTGTCATTTGGGGCCTTCTCCTCACCCAACCCATCATCCTCTCTCCCTCACCTGCCCAGGGCCTGGAGATCGTGAACCCACAGGCCGCCGAGAAGAAGGTGGCTGAAGCCAATCAGAAGTATTTCTCCAGCATGGCGGAGTTCCTCAAGGTCAAGGGCGAGAAGAGTGGCCTCATGTCCACCTGAATGATGGCATGTGCCCAAGGTGGCTTCCCACTGAAGGGACGTAGAAGTCCAGGCCTTCTGAAGGGCTGGGATGGGGGTTGGGGTTGTGGCAGGGAGAGCCTTCCCCGCCGCCCACCCCGGTGCTGGACTGCCCAGGGAGGAGCCCTGGGAGAAGCCTGGCCCGACCTCTCCTCCAGGACTGAGCTCACCGCCCTGGATGGGTTAGAGAAGGTCTTCATCATGCCTTGCCTTTTTTATTTTAACTGAGAAAGGAGATACTTTTTTGAAGAGAGTAAAATTAAAAAGCACATTATCAAGATCTGTCCTTGGGGAGTGATCATTTTTCAAACAGCTCGGGCCAACTAGAATAGTCAGAGCTGCGGAGTTTTGGGAAAAGAGCCCGGCCTTCGGGGCCCCCTCCCTTCCCCGTTCCTTTCTCGCCATGGGATCCCAGGAGGAAGAAAACCCTCTCGAACCCCCTGTAGAACCTCAGTCGCTTTGATACCAAATGATGTGGCTGCTGACAACTGAAGATCTCAGTGCAGGCCGGCCAGGATTGCTCCGGCCCCTTGGGCCAGTTGCCTCACCTTTCCAAGCCTCCACACCTACATCCAGGTGCCCAGGACCGGAAAGAATGCGCAGAAAGCACTTAGCACAGGGCTCGCCATCAGCGCCCAATAACTGGGTCCTGTTACTGGTTTTTTTTTTTAGAGATGAGGTCTCTGTCACCGAGGTTGGAGTAGAGTGATGTAATCATAGCTCACTACAGCCTCAAACTCCTGGTTTCAAGCGATCCTCCCACCTCAGCCTTTCAAGTAGCTGGGATTACAGACACATGCCACAATTCCTGGTTAATTTTGAAATTTTTTTATAGATAGGGTCATACTCTTACACAGGCTGGGCTTGATGTCCTGTGCTCAAGTGATCCTTCCACCTCAGCCTCCCTAAGTGTTGAGATGACAGGCTTCAGTCACTGCGTCTAGCCTCTTACTGTATTTTATTTATTCATTTTTTTGAGATGGAGTCTCACTCTGTCGCCCAGGCTGGAGTGCATGACGTCAGTTCACTGTGACCTCCACCTCTCAGGTCCAAGTGAGTCTCTTGCCTCAGCCTCTTGGGTAGCTGGGATCAGGCACCCACCACCAAATTTTGTGGGGTTTTTTGGTTGTTTGTTTTTTGAGACAGAGTCTCATTCTTGCCCAGGTTAGAGTGCAGTGGCGAGATCTCAGTTCACTGCAACCTCCACCTCCCAGGTTCGAGCCATTCTGCTGCCTCAGCCTCCGCCGTAGCTGGACTAGAGGTGTGTGCCAGCATGCCTGGCTAATTTTGGTATTTTTAGTAGAGGTGGACTTTTACCATATTGGCCAGGCTGGTCTTGAACTTCTGACCTCAAACGATCTGCGTGCCTTGGCCTCCCAAAGTGCTAGGGTTACTGGTGTGAGCCACCGCACCTGCCCAGCCTCATTTATAACCAGTGTGAAGCGGCTGTGTGCAGCCCTGGCAAAGGGAAAGCAGGCAGGCTCCCTGCCCTGGCAGGACCTGGTTGCTGTGACAGTTGCTGCCAGCTCAGCAGAAGGAGCACACTGCCCTCCGGTCATGGAGTCTTGGAAACCGGGGCTCGGCCAGGGACACCTGGGCTTAGGGGACTGTGGCCTGCAGACAGTTGGGGGAAAGGCTTTCCAGGCAAGGAGACAGCAGGGGCTGTCCTAGTGGGTGGCATGAAACTGTGGTCTCCCTGGAAAGGTTAAGGAAGAGCAGCTCAAGGGGTTCCATATACTCTGCTCAGGAGCGGGGCTTCACAGTGGTACTAAGGCGGCCCTAGTGACCTGACCTACAAGGTCGAGGTTGGGGCTTCTGTTAGTTACCTAAGGGATATTACCAGGACAGGCAGCAGCCCTGGTGGCAAGATGATGCCTCCAGGTCTCCACCTTCCCTCTCTTTCCACCTTTCCACAATTTCTCCCTCCCTCTCTCCCTCTTTCCACCCTCCCTTTCTCCACCTTCCCTCTCCCTCCCTCTCTCCACCTTCCCTCTCCCTCCCTCTCTCCACCTTCCCTCTCCCTCTCACCACCTTCCCTCTCCCTCCCTCTCTCCACCTTCCCTGTCCCTCCCTCTCTCCACCTTCCCTCTCCCTCTCACCACCTTCCCTCTCCCTCCCTCTCTCCACCTTCCCTCTTCCTCTCACCACCTTCCCTCTCCCTCCCTCTCTCCACCTTCCCTCTCTCTCCCTCTCTCCACCTTCCCTCTCTCTCCCTCTCTCCACCTTCCCTCTCCCTCCCTCTCTCCACCTTCCCTCTCTCTCCCTCTCTCCACCTTCCCCCTCTCTCCCTCTCTCCACCTTTCCTCTCCCTCTCTCCACCTTCCCTCTCCCTCTCTCCACCTTCCCTCTCCCTCTCTCCACCTTCCCTCTCCCTCCCTCTCTCCACCTTCCCTCTCTCTCCCTCTCTCCACCTTCCCCCTCTCTCCCTCTCTCCACCTTTCCTCTCCCTCTCTCCACCTTCCCTCTCCCTCTCTCCACCTTCCCTCTCCCTCTCTCCACCTTCCCTCTCTCTCCCTCTCTCCACCTTCCCCCTCTCTCCCTCTCTCCACCTTTCCTCTCCCTCTCTCCACCTTTCCTCTCCCTCTCTCCACCTTCCCTCTCCCTCTCTCCACCTTCCCTCTCTCTCCCTCTCTCCACCTTCCCTCTCTCTCCCTCTCTCCACCTTCCCTCTCTCTCCCTCTCCCCACCTTCCCTCCCTCTCTCTCTCCACCTTTTCTCCCTCTCTCCACCTTACCTCTCTCTCCCTCCCTCCACCTCATGCTATCTGGGTCTCCATCTGATTTCTAGGTCCTGTTTGAGATTTTGCTCTTTCTGTTCCCGGGCCTCCTCGTCACCACTCTGTGCACCTCTGGATCCCTGTCCTTCCTTCAACCCAGAGCTCTGTCTCTGGACTTCAGTGGCAATCTCTGAATTTCTCTCCTCCCTCAAGTCAAAAAGTCATCATACCTGGGAGGCTCCTCTGAGTGGCTGAACTACCCCAGGATGCATAACAAGTCTGTTGCCTCAATTTTATCCCTGATCCTCTGAGTCAACCCCGTTTGAAAATGACAGCCTTTGCTGATCTCTGCATATTGGTCTGCCAGGGAAGGACTGGTGGTCCACAACACTGTTCAGAATCCCCCATCTCCCTTGGCCAAAATATCTGGCATCTACCAGTGGGGCTGTGGCACCGAGGGTGTGAATCTCAGGAAAGGAATCTGAGTCACGTGGCCCTGCAGCCCTCATATGCTCAGAACAGAGGTTCTCAAAATTTAATATGCTTCAGAATTCTACAGAGGGCTTGTTAAAACATAGTTGCTGGGCCCAGAGTTTCTGATTCAGTCTAGGGTGGGGCTCAAAAATGTGCATTTCAAACAAGTTCCCAGGTGATGGGTATGTGGCTGATCCAAGGCCACATTTGAGAAGCTTTGCTCTAGAAAAGTGTAAGTGGCCCTTAGGCCAGGCGCAGTAGCACACACCTGTAATCTTAGCTGCTCAGGAGGCTGAGACAGGAGAATCGCTTGAACCAGAAGGCAGAGGTGGCAGTGAACTGAGATTGTGCCATTGCACTCCAGCCTGGCCCACAGAGCGAGACGCTGTCTAAAAAAATTAATTAAGTGGCTCTTGGTTAGCTGTATGTTGGAATCATCAGGAGTTTGAAAAATTACTTAGTGGGGTGTGATGACGCACCACATATGTAGTCCCAGCTATTCGGGAGGCTGAGGCAGGAGAATCACTTGAACACAGGAGGCAGAGAGATTGTACCACTCCACTCCAGCCTCCAACCTGGGCAACAGAGAGAGACTCTGTCTCAAAAAAAAAAAAAAAAAAAGAAGAAGAAAAGAAAAGAAAAACAATTACCGATGTGTCTGGCTTCCACCCGTGGAGACTGATGTTAAAACATCAACTTTTGGCCAGGCGTGGTGTTTCACGCCTGTAATAGCACTTTGGGAGGCTGAAGCGGGTGGATCACCTGAGGTTAGGAGTTCAAGACCAGCTTGGCCAACATGGTGAAACCCTGTCTTTAAAAAAATAAAAAATAAAAAATAAAAAAATTAACTCTTTTCTTGTTTCTTGAGAAGGAGTCTTGTTCTGTCACCCACGCTGGAGTACAGTGGCGTGATTACAAGGGTGCTCCACCATGCCCGGGGAATTTTTGTATTTTTAGTAGAGACAGGGTTTCACCATGTTGGCCAGGTTGGTCTCAAACTCCTGGCCTCAAGTGAGCCGCCTGCCTTGGCCTTCCACAGTGCTAGGATTACAGGCATGAGCCACCAAGCCCAGCCTGGATTTTTTTTTTTTTTTTTTTTTTTTTTTTTAAGTTCCTCAGGTGATTCCGATGTGCAGCCAAGTTTGAAAGTCATCACTCTGGATCCTCGATGTGCAAAGTGTGCACTGTGGACCGTGTGCATCTCCGGGGCACTTGTTAGAAAAGCAGAATTTTCATTTTAACAAATTCCCTGATCCCAGGGAACTCTTGAGAAGCACTACTTTGTCCAGGAACCACACTTTGAATAGCAAAGCTCTATAACAGTAACTACCAAACGGCAATGAACACGGGGATTACCGGGAAGTTTGTGAAAATACAGATCCCCAGGCTTCATTCCCGTTGTCTGTGTGTGAGCCTAAGAAAATGCATTTTTGCAAGCATGCCTCCCTCTCTTGCCTCAAGCCATTCTGATGCGGGTGGTGCTGAACCGCTCCATACTAGTTCACGTTCACTTCTGCCCTGGATTTCTCTTACTTCCCACCACCTAGAGAGGAAGGGGCGGATCTGGCTTCCCATCTCGATTGTGTGACCCTGAGCAAATGCCTCCCAGTTCGTGCAAGCCTCAGTTTCTAGGTTTTCAATCACAAGTGATTCCTCACCTTCATCCATCTATTCCTTTGGCAAGTGGTTACTGATTACTTCCTGCGTGCGAAGTGCTGGAGATGCAAAATCCAGACAATGAAACCGAATAATTACGAAAATGACGGTAGACGTGCAAAAATAAATCCTAACCAGCAAGACGCACATGAGCGCTCAGCCCGGGAGGTCAGAGTTGTTTTCTCCCCAGGAAGACAACGGAGCTGAGACCTGAAACGAGCAGGCATTAGGAAGCCACCTATCTCCGCTGTACCTTCTGCAGCGTCCTTAACACACTAAGGAAACTGAGGTGCAGAGGAGAATGACTGTCCCCATGTGGTCACGTAACCAGGCAGAGGCAGGACAAAAACTCCGTACCTCGCGCTTCCCAACCAACTCTGCTATGCACAGAGCCAGTGGCTTAGAAGCACTGTGTCTGGTCCCTTCCTTCTTTCACTCAACAAATAATGAATTTCAGAGATGTGGCAACACAGAGGCACTTGGAGAAAGACGGGGCAGCTGAGAGCCGGGGAGCAGCCAGCCCTCCTGGCCGGGACGCAAGGGATGCACCCAAGTCCCACGTCTGCCGACTACACTCTAGTTCACACGCTCTATGAGCAGCTACCGCCCACTCGCCACGCTATTGGCCAAACTGGCATGAATGACAACCCTTAGGGCCAACGAAGATAAAGGGGTGGACTTTCTTGCCCAGCTCCTCCCCCTTGGCCCAGTGGCTGTTTTGATTGGCAGATAACTTCGGCTCGGCCCCCGCTTTGAAGGCACCTGTCTGTCTCCCAGTAGGTACACGGCCCCTAACGCCCACACTCCATGCCTTCCTCCGCTTTCCCCACCCACCTCCAGGACCAACCAATGACTTCAAGGCAGAATATGGCCCCGCAACCAATTAAAAAGAGCTCTAAACTTGACGGACGACTTCCCGCCCCTGGACTGTCCTAGCTCCTCCCCCGGACCAATTGTTTTAAGAGAGGGGGGCGGATACATCCAATTAGCACGACACAGGTTTCTTGATTGACGCTCGGGTCCTCGCGCTGGCGTGTTGTGCCCCGAGGCGGGAGGAGGAGGAGGAGCCGGGAGGAAAAACTGAGCCAATCCTAGCAGGCTGCGCGGGAGGCCAATCGAACGCCGCGCCTTGGAGTGATTACCCAATCCGCGAAAGGGGGCAGGGCGCATCCCTACCAGGAACCAATAGAACGCCCCCAAAGGTCAGGAGCGACGTTCAGCGGGAGCAATGACAGGCCTATATTCGGGGCTCGGGGGCGGGTCGGCGCCAGAGACTAGAAGAGAGGAGGGGAGGCTTCCTCCGCCGCCGCCATCTTGGACCGGGCCCGGTCAGCTTCCGCGGAGCCATCGGCAGACGCCGCGGCGTCCCTTGAGCCCCGACCCCCGTCGTCAGAACAACCCCGGGCCCACTCCCCCAATCCCACTTCCGCTTCGCGCCGCTATCGCGATAGCGCCCGGGCCCGGGGCGCGAGAAAAAGGCGGCGGGCGCTCGCCTCCCCCGCCTGTCGCGATACGCTCCTCAGCGGCGGCGCCAGCTCCTGTGGTGAGAGCGTCAGGCTCGACTGGGCCGGACCCCTTCCCCTCCTCCCTCCCGGCACCACCGGCCACCCTCCTTGCCGCCTCCCGCCCTGGCGACACCGCCGTCTGTCGCGACATGGTCTCTCCTCGCCCGCCCCCTGCCGCCGCCTCTGCAGCGCGGGGTTCCCCGCGGGGGGCGGCTCCCTCCCTCTCGCCCTCCCGCTCTTCCGCCTCCTTCAAGCCCTTCACCGCCGCCCGGGGGTCTTTCCGCGACCCGGACCCCGGGCCCCGCCCGCCGCCGCCTCCCCGCGTGGCATCGCGTCGGGCCCCCCGGTGGGGGTGTGAGGGTGCGAAGCCTCCCGGGCGCGAGGTGCCCGCCCCTCTCCGCGTCGGTATTGGCTCCTGGCTGGAAGGATGGAGGCGCCCCTGGTCCCAGGTGCCCGCCCTCTCGGGCTCAGGTGCCTGCCCCCCTCGGCCTCGGTCCTTCGCGTTGGGGCAGTCTCCGCGCCGGGGCTTCTCTTCTCCCTCGACGGTAGCGTGGGGGGTGCTAGCCCCCCGGGACGAGGACCCCCCTGGGTGGCGGGGGGGTCCCCCTTCCCGGGGCCGAGGCGGCCCTCTGCACCCCTCTTCACTGCTCCCCGGAGCGCAGCTTCCCCTGGGTCTCAGGTTCCAGCCGCCCCTCCGTATCGGATGGGGGCGTCTTCCTAGAGGAGTGGAGGAGAAACTCCTCGTTAGTTGGAGCCTCAGCCGAAGTTTCCACCTGTGTAGTCTCAGCAGTTCCCTCCCTCAGCGAGAAGTGCCCTGGGTGGCTCAAGCCTCCCCGTCCCGCAGCACCGGGCGCTTGCCTTTCTGGGGAGTCTGGCTCTCCTCGCACTGGGTTCCAGGACCGTCCTCAGCGTGGCCCACGGCTGGCCTCAGCTCTCACACTGGACTGTGGTGTCTGCCTCAGGCTTTGCATCCTGACTCTCTGGCTTTCTGGGTGTGGGCCTCTCCCCGTGAGGTCAGGGCCACTGTGGTCCTGGTGCTGGGGGCTGCTGGGCTCCCCCAGCGCTCGGGCGCCTGGTGAAGGACACGAAGCCCCCACACTTTCCACGTTAAGTGGGCTCCCACTGCGGGCAGCGCTAGCGCTTCTTTCGAGGCAGCCCCTGCTTCTCAGTGTAGCGTGGTCACCCTCTCACCCCGGGGTGAGCTCTCTTGGACTTTTGCTGAGGGCTTTTGGTGTCTTCCCTCACTCCCTTTGCCCCTGCCTGGGTACGAGGCTTTTTCCCCCTTCACGCTAGTCTCCTCCTTTGGCGTGTCATCACTCCAGGGGCCAGGAGGCCCACTGCCCTTGCTGTTGGCATCAGCTTCCCCACTGGGGGTTTGCTGTCTTCCCGTCCACCCTCACACTGGATGTCAGCAGTTGGAGAACAAGGGTTGCGCCTCCCCACCCCCATGCTGGTACCCCATGGGAGTAAGAAGCTTCCTAGACCCGGGTTCTGGTTCTTGTACTGGGAGGTGGGGGGTGCTTCCCTCTGGGGCTGTGCCTTCTCTTCAGGGTAAGAACCCTTTCTTGGTGTTGCCTGCCCCAGGGAGAAGGTTCTTGCTATCCTTGGTATTGGTACAGCTGCTCTCTTGGATTTGAGATGCCCACGCCTCTGTGTGTGTCCCCACCATAAGGCTGAGGACTCCTCTTGGATGCAGGTGCCCCTGGCTAATGCTTCTAACCCCTCCTCTTGATTTCTTACTGTGTGGCGTAAGGAAGAAGTTCCTGGCCGTGTGATGTCAGATGCCTGAGCCTCAAGTTGGAGACTCCACTGTAGTCCCCGTCCCTGGGAACAGAGACTCCTCTGGTGTGGCCTTTCAAGGTGGGGGTTTTCAGCTCCCCATTCTATGCATGGGCTTCTCAGTGGAGATGAGAGCCTCTGCCCCAGAACCTCACATATCCTCCTTCCAGAGTCTCAGAGCCTCTGTGGCCACATCAGTAGCCACCTGGGTTAAGGATCACCCTTCATCACTTCCTGGAGCTCCTTGCTGCAGAGGCGAAAGCTCTTCCAGATCAAAGGCGCCTCATGACAAAGACCACATTGTGGGCACATGGTGTCCCCAAGATTAAGGACCGTCCGGTTAGCTCCTCAGGACGGAGCCTCCTGCCCCTCCCTCCCTCCTCAAGTGTTTGTGTGGTGGTATCATCTTCCCTGAGGTGAAGTTTGAGGGTCTTCTTTACTGGTTTTGGCCCCCGTTTTAGCGTGTTGGCTCCTGTGGGTCTGGTGTCCTCCTCACCTGACCCCTTAGCCTGGGTCCCTTCCCTGTGGGGATGAGTGTTCCTTTTGAGTAAGTCTCCTCCTGGGCCAAGGTTCACAGACTCCTCAGTGCTACTGGAGAGCCCTTGCCGCCAGAGCACAAGCTCTTCTGCGCCCAAGAGTGAACCCGCAATTGTTAGCTTCCTTGGAGGATCTTGGTGGATGCCCCCCGACTACAGCAAATGGGGCTCTTTCTTCTCTGGTGGCATCTCTGCTTCAAGACTGAAGCTCCAGCTTCTCTCTGGTCCTTTTTAGGGGGAACCAGAGGTACAGACACCCTCACACTACAGGGATTTTCTTAGTGGGGAAGGTGTTGTCTCCACTGTGGCTAAGGCTCCAGCCTCTCTAGGGGACAAGTACCCTGGGCCTTGGACACTTGCCCCTTCTTTGTGGAGGAGCTGCCTCCCCACTGGGTCTCAGCTGTTGCTTTGATGTCACATTGTTCTGTCTGAAGCATCACTTCTGGGCTAGGGCTCTTGTTCCCCTCCACCTGGCTGCTGGCACCGTCACGACTTCTCTTGCTGCCACGGTCTCCTCTCTGGGGGGTATTATTTCTCTCCACTAGGGGACCAGTCTTTTCCATGAGAAGATGCAGGGAGGGTGTCACCTCCCTAAGATGTTAATAGCCTTGTTTGGGGGTGTAGCCCATGAGACCTCTTCTTTCTCGAGGGCAGGAAGCGCCTGCCCATGCCCCTCTGTTGAGTTCCTGGGATGGAAAGAGGGGGTGTAAGCTCTGGTTCCACTTTCTTGTTCCCCCCATGCAGTAAGAGGCTTTTCTGTGTCGGGGTGTTGGACTTTGGTGAGGATCCCTGCACACCTCAGGGTTGGTGTCCAGGCCCTGGCCTCATATAAGCTCCCTAGATCAAAGGGACTTGACCTCCTCAGTCTGAGACCCCTCTGGGCACTTTCTCCTGGGTCTTTTCGTTGGTAGTGTTGCCTTAGATTCCCCTTGTATGGCATGTTGGCTAACTCTAGGTGGGTGGTGCTGCTGTTTTCTTTAAGTCGGGCCTTTCACTGAGGGAGATTGAAGTTTTCTCAAGTGTAAGTTAGCACTCCTACCTTCCAGCACCAGAACCGGTCCCTGCGGGGTTGGGAGAAACCTCAGCAGGGCTGGTGAAGGTCCCAGTCCTGTCCTTTATGGGCTGCTTGTTCTAAAGCACACTTGTCCAGAGGGTTGCTGCTAGGCACAGGTGGTGATTAGTAACTAGTTAAAGATGAAAGATTCGGTTTCTCCATTACACTTGCTACATTTCAGATGCTTAGTGGCCTACAGATAGTGCACATGGACAGTGTTTCCAGCATTGCAGAGTTGTGCTGCACAGCAGTGTTGGCCAGATGCTCCCTTCCGGTGGGTGAGGACCCTCTTGGTGTGACTCTTCTCTGTATTGAGGCTCTTATTCCTCAGGATTGGGCTGCTTCTGCCTTTACATTAAGTGACTACTCCAGGGTACCCTTGCCCTGCACAAGTAGAATGGGCGCAGCCCCTGGATCTCAGGGAGCTAGGCCTTTCATGACAGGCCCCCTCCTTGGGGGGAAGAGGGGAACCTCCGCTGGCGGCTCAGGTGTCTTCTTAGCATAAGCCTCTCTCCCCAGGGCTCTTGGGTTCTTGCTGTCAGGCCCTAAGGTGTGCCCTCCCCTAGACTAGAAGCTCCTTGTAACTCCCTTTTGACCTCAGTCTCCTCTGGGTTCTATGTAACTTCCTTTAGAATAAAGATGCTTCTCTCTTTAAGTTTTGGGCTCCTGCCGTGATAGTGTCCGTTTTCCTGAGTCTAAATTAACCAATCCACTTGATATGGGATTACTTTGTGTGTGCAGATCGGCTCCCTCAGAGCTGCGGTACTTTTTCACCCTCTTATCTTAGTCAGATTTCTATCTTCTTTCAGGTCTCTCTTGGGTACTGCCTTCTGCCCCCAAATCTCTAACCCTTCTTGGTATCAGCTTCTTTGGGTTAGGAGTGTTATTTTCTTTTGGCCTAAGGATTCTGTTCTGTAATAAATTTCTTGGTGGTTTAAGTCACTTCTCCTTGGCATTCAGCGCTATCTATATGAGTGGGTTCAGATCTTCACAGTTTTAGGCACCTTTGGTCTTCGCTGTTTTCCCCCACCCCCAATCTTCCTTCCCTTACCTACAGCTTACAGACACACACACTCCGTTCCCTGTGAGCTGCCAGTTTCATTTGTCTCCTGACTTGTCTGAGGGGCGACCTCTCCTAGCCACCTCTGTACCCAGCCCCTCCGAGTAGGACATGTGATCTCCAGGGCTAATGCCTTCATCCCATGTGTCCTGTGTGCAGCATGACTTTGTCCTGCTCTGAAAAATCCTTTTGAGTGTAATCTGGGGAGAAGGCGCCCCATGCTCTAGGAATTTTCCACTTCCTGGGTCAGAGGCACACAAAAAAGTGTGTATCTTTTCTTGTTTCAACAAACTTCTAGGGTCTCTTGTTGGCCAGACACTATGCTGGGCAGTCATGTGAGCATCAGGAGAACTGGGGCTGTTCTCTGTCAGATAGCGGATGTTTCTTCTCTTTACCATTCCCACCCACCTCACTGTGCTGACTAAGGTCCATGGCTCTGGGTTTGAACCAGCCAGGGAATACATGTTAATTCCTCTCCAATCTCTCCTAGCAGCGTCCGTCTCCAAGAGAGTATGAAGACAGTGCGTCTGTAGGACAGGGAAGATGGCGGACAAGCGCAAACTCCAAGGTACTAGACTGACTTCCCACTGCACCTGTAGCCACGTGTTCCCGCTTCTGAGGACTGCTCTCTAAATCCTGCTGCCTGGGCAGGATTCTCACAGCCTTCTTCCTCCCTGGCCAGGTGAGATTGATCGCTGCCTCAAGAAGGTGTCCGAGGGCGTGGAGCAGTTTGAAGATATTTGGCAGAAGGTACAGGGGCCAAGGCCCTAATAATCTGGGTCTTCAGAGAGGAGGGCACAGGAAAAAGGCTCAGGATCTCTAGATGTTGACCAGGGAGAGAGGGGCTACATACTCAGGTGCTGAGGACCTAAGAGAATCAGTTCTAAGATGGATTGGGGATAGAGGTGTGGGGGTCTTTGAGTCCCTAGCAAAAGGAAGAATCACTGGAGTGGGTACTGGGGCGTCCCCTCCCACGCTGACTTCTGAATTCTCTCCGTCCCTCAGCTCCATAATGCAGCCAACGCGAACCAGAAAGAAAAGTATGAGGCTGACCTAAAGAAGGAGATTAAGAAGCTACAAGTGAGGGGGCTGGGGGCCTGGACACCTGTGTCCTGAGGGTAGAGGGAACTGGGAGAGTGGACTGCTGGGTCCCAGGGAGAAGGAGCTGTGGGCCCCAATTCCCAGGTACTGGGGTCTGACTTTGTTTCTTTTCCCATCTGCAGCGGCTGAGGGACCAGATCAAGACATGGGTAGCATCCAACGAGATCAAGGACAAGAGGCAGCTTATAGACAACCGCAAGCTCATTGAGACGGTAGGAGCCCAGATCCTGAGTCCCAGAGCGGGGGGGAGGTCACCTGATTCTTGAGATCCCAAGGGGTGGAGGCAGAGTGGCCAGACTCCAGAGGTTCCAAGAGAAGCAAGGTTTCTGCACCTAAGGGAAGGGAAGAGGCAGCAGACTCAGAGCTCAGAAAGTAGGGTCATGAGGCTCAGGGCTGAGTGTCTGCTGGCCCTTAGTCAGCTCCTTTCCCACCTTCGAGAGCCCCCCTGCCAACTGCACTCTCTACAGCAAATGGAACGGTTCAAAGTTGTGGAACGAGAGACCAAAACCAAAGCTTACAGCAAGGAGGGCCTGGGCCTGGCCCAGAAGGTAGACCCTGCCCAGAAGGAGAAGGAAGAGGTTGGCCAGTGGCTCACGGTGAGTTGGGGTAGAGAAGAGGAGGTGAACTCTGAGGATCCTAAGCCCTGGGCATACATGGGAACCCTGGCTGATGGCCTTCCTCTTCTTCCTCCCCTAGAATACCATTGACACGCTCAACATGCAGGTGGACCAGTTTGAGAGTGAAGTGGAGTCACTGTCAGTACAGACACGCAAGAAGAAGGGCGACAAGGATGTGAGTGAGGGAGACCCGGCACCTTCGGGAAGGGGATGGGGACGGGGATGGGCAGGCCAGCAGGAAGTGCCAGTCATTTAGTCTCCTGGGAGTTGAATCCTGGATTCCTAAGGTGGACAGGGGCCAGCAGCTGGGATTAGGGATTTGAGAGACTCGATTGGGAGGGCTTAGCAGCTGCCTGGTTGGGGCAGGGAGGAGGCCAGACCGCATTTCAAGGTCCCCTGGGTGTCTAGGTAGACAGCAGGGCCTTGGTGAAGAGGAGCGGTTTGGGGGAAGGTGAATGCAGGTTGAGCTTGGGCCCCAGAGTAAGTGTGAGACCTGAAGGACACCCATGGGAGGAGGCTTCATGGCACCCAGAGGGCCTTGGTCCCGGGGAGAGCACAGTTAGAGACAAGGCAGAATATGGAGAAAGCCGAGAACCAGGCCTGAAGGAAGAGAGGAGTCTGGGACAAAGCTGGATGCTGAGGTCCCAGGTTCTAGAATCCAGGATTGTGGGGTGTGAGTTCAGAGGGATACAAACTGTAGAGACTTGTTGAAACCAGAAAGACAAGGAGTGGAGAGCCAGGTCCTTGGGGAAGCTAGGGTGGGAGAGGGTCAGGAAGTGGATGATGACAGGGTTCGGTGTCAGACTCTGAGGGGTTTGGGAACCATGGGCTTGGAGGGGAGTTGTTGGGTCCTTCAACAGAGCAGGTATTTGGAACCGAGGCTAAGTTGTTAAATCGTAGAGTCTTTGAGGGGAGGGCGGGAGCGAGGCTTAGGAATCTGGGCTCCCTTGGGGATACATGGATAGGGTTGGGAGGCCTTGTGATGACAGAATCATCATCATTCTAAACAAGCTCCGCACGAATGGCGGTTATCATTATTATGCTGGAGCAAGCCGAGGGTGGGGGGCATGCCAGAGGTAGTCACAGCCGGTGGGTGTGTGCAGTTGAGAAATCTGGGCCGTCAGGTGAGGTGCAGGTGGAGGCCAAGTCATGGGATGGCACAGGGACCTCTGGGTCGTTTAGAGGTTTACAAGGACTCGGAGCCAGAAATGTCTGGGGAGAGGAAGGAGCAGTGGGATCCCAAGATGTCAGAAGGCTGAGATAACCTCCCACAGGGGTCAGAGGGTGGGTGGACCTCATACTGGCCCACCCCAGAAGGGGCTGGAATGGAGGCTTTGGGTCTCCACAGGGGTCAGGGACTGAGGACAGGTTCTGTGGGGGCAGGAGGGGCCGAGCAGGTGCTCTGCAGCCCCTGAGCCTGGCCCTGGGCTCGCCAGCAGAAGCAGGACCGGATCGAGGGCTTGAAGCGGCACATCGAGAAGCACCGCTACCACGTGCGCATGCTGGAGACCATCCTGCGCATGCTGGACAACGATTCCATCCTCGTCGACGCCATCCGCAAGATCAAGGACGACGTTGAGTACTACGTCGACTCATCCCAGGACCCCGACTTCGAGGAGAACGAGTTTCTCTACGATGACCTGGACCTCGAGGACATTCGTGAGGCTCTGGGGCTGATGGTGGCACAGGAAGTGAGGGCCCAGAGCAGGCTGTGAGCCAACTAAGCAGGCCCTCCTTCTGCCCCCACAGCACAGGCGCTGGTCGCCACCTCCCCCCCTAGCCACAGCCACATGGAGGATGAGATCTTCAACCAGTCCAGCAGCACACCCACCTCGACCACCTCCAGCTCTCCCATCCCGCCCAGCCCAGCCAACTGTACCACGGTGAGGCCCCACAGGGCACTAGTACCTCTTGTTTCCAGTAGGGCAGGACTTGAGGAGACAAATCCGGGTTTCTCCGAAGTGGCCAGGGGAGAGTAGTTGAGGAAACACAGATCGAGGTAGCCAGGGTCTAGGCTCTTGGAGCACACGCTAAGGTCCTATATCTGGGTCCCTCAAGGACAGAAAGAGTAATAGGGTCCATCCTGGGCCAGTTGAAGTCCTGGATGTGGGAGGCGGCAGGGGCCAGTGCTGGGGCTGCCTGAGGAGGCTGGGTAGCTTGGCCACCTTGGGCAGGGATCCAGGGGTGGGATTCCCTGTGGAGAGCAGGTTCCCAGATCCTTGGGAGGCGGGTGGCTCAGTGCTGGCTCCCGGAGAACAACATTGGAGAGCCTGAATTTAGGTGGTTTCTCCACGCAGATCAGGGACAGCCATTTGACCAGCTCTGGGGCTGCAATGGCAATCAACTGGGCCAGGTCCCCGGGACACTGAGAGATGAGTGTTTCTCTGTCAGACCCCCAGAGGTCATACAGGTTTTCTATTCCACCTTCCCTACCTCAGGAAAACTCTGAAGATGACAAGAAGAGGGGACGTTCCACAGATAGTGAAGTCAGCCAGGTGGGTGTGAGCCTGGAATTGACGGGCGTGCCATTCACTTATTTGTTGGTTCCCAAAGGCATATTGAGGCCCGAGTGCTGGCCCTGGGCTCGGCTGGTGGACACAGATGGGTCAGAAAGCAGTGCTGCCCTGAGGGCAGGTGGGCAGGCAAGTAGACAGGTGACTGGTGCCGTGGAGTGGCACAGGCCACCTCCAGCCCGGCCAGGCAGATGCTGGAGATGGTGCTGCAGAGGGCCCTGGGTTTCAGAGTCAGGTGAATTTGCCCGGCAGGGAGAGGCAGTAGCAGTAACACAGGCAGGTTGTGACAGAAAGCTTGGAAGTGTGGAGAGATGAGGCCAGTCAGGTCTGTGGGGCCAGGGGCCCAACTACGACCACAGGGACTGGAATTGTCAGGCTGAGGGGCTCAGGTTTTGTGGACCTGAGCGGCCTCCACTGCCAAACAAGCTTGGGAAGTGATGGGGCCTCGGTGGTGCGAGTAACACATACTGCGTGTTTCTGAGAGAAGACAGTGGTGTGCAGCACTTCTCCACCTCCCCTAACATCTCCCAGGACAGCAGCACACTTCAGAAAACGCTGCTACAGAAGAGAAGAATGTTAGGCAGGAGCAGCCGGGGCCTGAGGCCCCTCTGTGGGCTGATGGGATGGATGGTTCCAAGGGGACACCCTGAGGAGGCTGGTGTGGAGACTAAGGGGACCTGCAGGTAGTGGGGAAGGTGGGCAGCAGGGCCAGGTGGTGATGAAGAGAGACGCTGAGGTAGGGACTCCAGGTGCCAGGCTGGGCTCTGCCACCTTCCCAGGCCCCCACCGCCAAGCAGTGATCGTAGGAGAGACGTGGGTAGTCAGTCCTGCTGGGTGCCTGGTAAGCGCAAGGTGCCCGTCGGGTGGGTGGAAAGAAGCCAGGAGGCGGTTAGGTTCAGCAGCCTAAGTTGCTGTTGGCAGCATGCCTGTGGTGGAGATGCCAGGAGCACGTTTACCCTCCCACCACTTTCGGGAGCGCTGGTAATTTACGGCCCTGTGAGTAGTTTCTGTGACCCTTCCAGTGACATTCAGAATTACTATCCAATTTCCAGCTGTTTTTCCTTCTACTCTTAGACATTAGGCTGCTCCAGCTAATCACATATTGAGGACACTTAGGTGTTCCTCACTAGTCCCCTGGCTTCCGACAGATGGATCTTCTCTGGCTGACAACCTAAGTTGTGTGTCAGATCCCTGTGGGGGCGTTCGTGGGGCGGTGTCCAGGCAGGACTTGGGAAGCTGGGCAGGCTGGAAATTAGTGTGAGCGTTTTAAGCATGAAGGTGATGCAAGCCATGAGGGTGAGTAAAGTCACCCAAGTTCCCAGGAGGGCGGACGCTGTTGGGGGCAGCGAGGCCAGAAAGGAGGCTGCTAGGCCAAAAGTGGACCGGAGGTGGGGGTGGTGAGGGGGACCATAGGGCCCCCTGCGTCCTGACCCTCTGCTCTCTCCCACCCGCAGTCTCCAGCCAAAAACGGCTCCAAGCCTGTCCACAGCAACCAGCACCCTCAGTCCCCAGCTGTGCCACCCACCTACTCCTCTGGCCCCCCGCCCACTGCCTCTGCCTTGAGCGCCACCCCTGGCAACAATGGGGCCCCTGCCCCAGCAGCACCCCCAAGTGCCCTGGGCCCCAAGGCCAGTCCAGCTCCCAGCCACAACTCGGGCACCCCTGCCCCTTATGCCCAGGCTGTGGCCCCACCAGCTCCCAGTGGGCCCAGCACCACCCAGCCCCGGCCCCCCAGCGTCCAGCCCAGTGGAGGCGGTGGAGGTGGCGGCGGAGGCGGAGGGAGCAGCAGCAATAGTAACAGCAGTGCCGGTGGAGGGGCTGGCAAGCAGAATGGCGCCACCAGTGAGTGGGGAATCATCGGGGTGGGGGGCGCGGGCGGGGCTGGGCAGCAGCCGGCAGCCCTTTCCATTCGCTCTTTGTTCCCAGGTTACAGCTCAGTTGTAGCAGACAGCCCAGCAGAGGTGGCTTTGAGCAGCAGTGGGGGCAACAATGCCAACAGCCAGGCCCTGGGCCCTGCTTCCGGCCCTCACAACCCACCTCCCAGCACCTCGTGAGTGTCTTGGCCGTCGGCAGGGTTGGGGTGGCAGCCTTTTGGCAAAGAGAGGCACTGGTGCCTCGCCCCCACCTCGATGGGTTCTGGGCCCCCCACCCTTGATCCTGGGAACGTCCCGTGAGTGCTGTCCTCCACCTCCATCAGGTGTTGTGCCCCCACTTCTTTCCAGAAAGGAAACTATCAGCCTCTCTGCTTTGCCCTTCATAACGTTCTAAAATATGTTCTCATCTAAGTGGAAGTTGTCTCAAGAGCCCCACACCCTTTCTTCCCCATTTCTGTTACCCACCCGAGGCTACTTGACTGCCACAGGAGGTCACTGTTCCACTTTTCACATTGAATTGTCCCGCAGTCCTCATTCCTCTGTAGCTACTCCTCCAAATCTTAGCTCAGACGGTTCCACTGGATCTCCCTGTTTCCCGAAGAATGACCCAAGAAAGCGCTTAATTCACAATGTGCACAAAGGAAAGGCCTTCCTGGCCCCCTTGCCCAAGCCCCAGCTGGCCTGCCCAAGTCAGCCTGTGTAGCCTGGTGGAGCACCCAAGAATCCTCCCCCCCATCCCCAAAGCTCTGCTCTACTGATGAGAAACTGTTCCAAAAATTGGGCTCTGCCTTCGTTTGCCCAGAGAGCCACTTCTTTCTCCCATCTGTCTGCCCCCAGCCCCCTCAGATCCCTTCTGATTGGTGCAGGCTCCCCTCTCTCCAGCCAGGCCGCTCTGCCCCTCCCACCCTCAGGAGCCTCCTCTGAGCCCCTCTCCTCCATGCTCTCTCTCCAGGAAGGAACCCAGTGCGGCAGCCCCGACAGGGGCTGGGGGCGTGGCCCCAGGCTCAGGGAACAACTCGGGGGGACCCAGCCTCCTGGTGCCACTGCCTGTGAATCCTCCCAGCTCCCCAACGCCTAGCTTCAGTGATGCCAAGGCAGCTGGTGCCCTACTCAATGGGCCTCCGCAGTTCAGCACCACCCCGGAAATCAAGGTGGGCTCCTCAGATACCCCCTGAGCCTCTGTATCCTGACTGCTGTCTGCACTCCAGACATTTCTGTCCCTTTCCTCCAGGTCTCTAGCTGCACACCCTCCCCGCCTTTCTGGATTTCGCTCTCCGGCTTTCTGTCCCCTTCCACTCTTGCTCTTTCTCCAGGTCTTTCTGTACCACGTTCCCCCGACCACGGTCTCTGGGAGCGCTCTCACTCCCCTCTTGCTCCCTCTGAAGCCGTTTCTCTGGGTCTCTTCCTTTCTCTTGGTTGTACTTGTTGCTTGCTCTCTCTGGGTTTCATCTTCATCTCCCCCAGGCCCTCAGCTTGTGTCCCCGTTTGTCTTTACAAAGCATACCAGTCTTTCTACTTCACATGACCCCTTACCTAGCTCAGTACCCTCCTTTTCCTAGCCAAGAAACTGTTTCAGTCAAGGTAGCACTTGCTGAAGTCCACCCGGGGCCAAACTTGGTGTTGGGTGAATGCAGCCTGCTTCCTCCCTTTAGGAAGCTTCCCTGCTGGGGTGGCTGCAGGGGAGGTTGCTGTGGGTCCCCTGAAGGACATGTGACCTGACCTGGGAGCGGCCAGGAAGGCTCTGTGAGGGGGTGGTTTCAGCTGAAACCTGCAGCAGCCAGGGGTCTAACAGCTGCAGGAAGGGCTTCAGGAGGAGTGCGTGCGTGCGTGCTGCGGCGGCTGGACAGGATGCAGCAGAGAGGAGCAGGTATCCACGCTGCAGGAGGCAGTGCCGCCGGCTGTGGGGCTGAGTGCAGGAGGACAGGAGTGGAGGTTCCTGATCGTGGAGGGTCAGGAGCTGGGGCTTGGCTTGTGAGCCAGGATACTGTAGCGTAGCTTCCACCGGGAGGCAGTGCACCCCAGGCGGGCCAGGTGCAAGTCTTGGCATTGTCTTTTCTGTGCTTGCCTTCATCTGGGAAATGGCAGTAATCACGATGATATCTACCATACAGGATTATTTGGAAGAGTAATTTATCATGGTAAAGCTCTTGGAACAGTTTTTGGCCCAATAGAAGCATTCCTTTTTTTTTTTTTTTTTTTTTTTTTTTGAGCCAGTCTTGCTCTGTTACCCAGGCTGGAGTGCAGTGGTTCGATCTCAGTTCACTGCAGTCTCCACCTCCTGGGTTCAAGTGATTCTCCTGCCTCAGCCTCCCAAGTAGCTGGGATTACAGGTGCCCAGCACCCCACCTGGCTGATTTTTGTATTTTTAGAAGAGATGGGGTTTTGCCATGTTAGGCAGGCAGGGCTTGAACTCCTGACTTCAGGTGATCCACGCACCTCGGCATCCCAAAGTACTGGCATGAGGCACTGCGCCCAGCCCAAATTTTAGAAGTACTGTGGACAGGAAACTTATACTGTGTGCACTTTGGTAGAAAAAGGGAAACAGTAAGCTTTGAGATTTTCAAAAGGGGTTCATACCTTTTGACACCACCAGCAGCGAAAATGAATCACTGCGGTGGGTGGTCAGGAACTATATGGCAAGGTTTGAAGTCAAGAAGGAAAAACATGACTTCATTGGAAAGGTCCCTGGGGCTGAGGACAGGATAGAGGGAGGGTGGTCTGGGCGGAAGAGGACAGGCCCGGGCTGTGTGGGGCATGGTGGCATGACAGGTTAGAAGCAGGACGGATAAGCCTTGGTGACTAAAGCGTTGTGGAGAGGATAGCACAGGGCTGGGGTTAGGGACAGCTGTCTATGACCTGAGTAGATGGAGGAACCAGGTCTGACTTTGGAGAACAGAAGCCTGCTGTAGCCTTTGTAATAGGAAAGGAGGCTGTGGCGGTAGGGCTGGAGGCCCAGCCTACCTGTTACCAGGAAGAAGACCGAATCCTAACAGGGCTGGGCCTGCCCCCACCCCAGTCACCCCATGCCAGTCAGAGGCAGACAGCTGAGCATGTAGTCCTCCTGCCTCCTTTGAGACAGGCGGGGGCTCTCCCAGCGTGTAGGCGTCCCTAGTGAAGGAGCATGTACTGTTGGCTCATCCTTGGACAGAAATGGTAGCGCACCGTACATGTTCTGCAGGTTGGCATTTTCCTCTGTAGTATGTCACGAACTTGTGTTTTGAAAAAATCTGCACTGTATTCCATGGCGTAGAGTCCCACTTACTAGATACTCATCTGCTGATGAGTGCGTCAGTGGGTTCCCTTGTTTGATGCTTTTACCTTTTATGGTTAGATCATGAGGAGTGGGTCACTGGCCCTCTGTAGCCTCCCAGCAGAGCAGGTTAAGAGCATGTGGGGCCTACGTCAGGCTAAGCTTGCTCCTGCAGCCCAGGTGCTCAGGCCAGGCCTCTGGTTTCCTCCCCAGGCCCCAGAGCAAACTTTGAGCTCCTTGAAGTCCATGGCGGAACGGGCAGCCATCAGCTCTGGCATTGAGGATCCTGTGCCAACGCTGCACCTGACCGAGCGAGGTGAGGGTCCCAGGATGGTGGGGAAGCAGTGGGCCAAAGAGGGGGGACTGGCCCTGACCCATCCTCACCACTGAGGGGGCCCCCTCCCCCGCTTTCCCCACAGACATCATCCTCAGTAGCACATCAGCACCTCCGGCCTCAGCCCAGCCACCCTTGCAGCTGTCAGAGGTCAACATACCGCTGTCACTGGGTGTCTGTCCACTGGGCCCTGTGCCCCTCACCAAGGAGCAGCTCTACCAGCAGGCCATGGAAGAGGCCGCCTGGCACCACATGCCTCATCCCTCTGATTCTGAGCGTATCCGGTGAGGGGCCGCAGGAAAGGGCGTTGGGCTGGGACTCGAGTCTTAGTGAGGAGGCAGGGGATGGATCTGTGAGGCTGTGGATCAAGGGGGCCAGGCCCCTGACTGGGCTCCCCACTGAAGGTCAGCACTGCCCTGGGTCTTTCTGTACCAGCCCCCGCCCGGGAATGCATTTCTGAGCCCTCTTGATGAGGGCAGGACTGGTAGGCAGCTCGCACTGACCTTCCTGATGCTCCCACAGGCAGTACCTCCCCCGGAACCCCTGTCCGACGCCCCCCTACCACCACCAGATGCCACCCCCACACTCGGACACTGTGGAGTTCTACCAGCGCCTGTCAACCGAGACACTCTTCTTCATCTTCTACTATCTGGAGGTACAGCAGGGCCCCCGGGGCAGCCTCGGGCCCCCCGGCTTCGCCGCCACCGCCGCCGTCCCCCCTCGGGCTGGAGGGGTGAGGTGGGTGCCCCACTGCGGCCACTGGGACCGCACCCCCTCCCTATTCCCAGTCCTGGGCCCCCCAGCCTCCTACCTAAATCAGCCTGTCCCTGTTCCTGCTTCCAGCCCAGAGGTGTTAGAACTGCCTGGGTTGAGCGAGGCCAGTCAGCCGCAGCATGCCCCAGACCCACTTCCGGTGGCTCCCTGGCTTACTGGGGCCCCTCCCCAGCCCTGGTCCAGCAGCCTCCGTCTAGGCTAACCCCACTCTGCTCAGCAGCACATTCTCAGGCCTCCCTGGAGCCCACTGGGGAACTGTCCAACCTACTCCCAACCCCAGTGAGTGACCTCCACCCCTCATCCCCACTTCGGAAATGTTCTAAATTGCCTTCTCTCTCAGCTCTCATCACACAATAGTTTTTCTTCCTTCTCAAAGCTTCTCTGAAATTAATTTTCACCTCCTGTCTCATTTTCCTTCTCCTGACCAGCATTGGTATGTTCTGTGCCCCAGATTGTCCAGCTCAACTGTGGTCTGTGGCGGGGGCCGGGGTTCAGCCCTCATGTCCTGCCCTGTCCCCCTGGCTCCCCACTAACTTTGTGGGGCTCCTGATCCCCTTCTCCACCTTTACTTCCCCAGGGCACTAAGGCACAGTACCTGGCAGCCAAGGCCCTCAAGAAGCAGTCGTGGCGATTCCACACCAAGTACATGATGTGGTTCCAGAGACACGAGGAGCCCAAGACCATCACTGATGAGTTTGAGCAGGTGAGGGCCCCGCCCCCTCTCTTCCTACTGCTAGGGTTGGGGTAGAATCCCCAGGCTCCAGGCAGTCCCTGCCAGCCTCTGCTCCCTTGCCTCCACCTTTCAGGTGGTGCAGTCCCTCAGCCTGACCAAGCTCTGCTTCACTCTGGCTGTTTGCTCTGCCTGGAGAACTGCCTTTCCTCCCCCAGTGGGCCGGCCCCTACGCCTCCTGTAGGCCTCAGCCCCAACGGACCTTCCCAGAGCCACCTGGTCCAGCGCCTCTCCTGTGCAGTGCTGGGCACTCACTTGGGTGTGGGATTTTCCCGGCGAGTCTCCCTGCACAGGCTGTGGGTTCTGCTGCCCAGGGACCTTGATGGCCCCTTCCACCACCAGGTCCCAGCACCCAGCACATAGTCAGTAGGGAAGCTATTTTTTTTTTTTTTTTTTTTTTGAGACGGAGTTTTGCTCTTGTTACCCAGGCTGGAGTGCAATGGCGCGATCTCGGCTCACCGCAACCTCCGCCTCCTGGGTTCAGGCAATTCTCCTGCCTCAGCCTCCTGAGTAGCTGGGATTACAGGCATGTGCCACCAGGCCCAGCTTTTTTTTTTTTTTTTTGTATTTTTAGTAGAGACGGGGTTTCACCGTGTTGACCAGGATGGTCTCGATCTCTCGACCTCGTGATCCACCCGCCTCGGCCTCCCAAAGTGCTGGGATTACAGGCTTGAGCCACTGCGCCTGGCTGGGAAGCTATTTTTTTAAATGGTCTTTTCAAGTTCTAAGAATTGGCAATTCATGCTTCTTGCAAATACTCTGAAGCCAGCCTGCCTGGGTTTGAGCCCAGCTCTAGCTGAGTGACTTTGGGCAAGTCACTTGAACCCCTGTATCTTAATTTCCTTATCTGTAAAAACTGGGGGGAAGAGGCCTAATGCAGTTGTTATGAAGATTAAATGAGTTAATAACATGTAAGTAAGTATTGGATGCTGACTGCTACAGAGTAAGTGTCATGAATTTTTTTTTTTCAAATTACTTACAGTTGGTGTGTTCTACAGCGATTTTTTTCCCCACCAAGGACTTCCCTGATGCCAAGCCCCTTCACGGGGATGAATATTGCAAGGTCCTTGTCCTCAGAGAACTCAGTCCCCTCTCCTAGTTCTCCCAGGCTGCTGTTCTTGAAAGCATTTCAGACGTACATTCATTCAGAAGCTAGCTCCTCTCCCATCGTGCCCTCAGACATCATTAACTACCGACCTTCCACCCTCTCCTGGTTTGGCCCAGAACCATCCTCCAAGTTAGTACATTTCAGGGCATCCAGTCATTCAGAAATTCCCACACCTCTGCCACTGCCAATAAAATATCCCTGCAGAGTGCTTAGACTCTGAGCCTGTTCCATTCTTTAGAACAAGGGTGACAGTACCCGCTGCCTCGAGGTCTTTGTGAAGATTAAATGCTAGGCCGTGCATCCTGTACTTGCACGAGAGAGGTGCTCAAAAGCCACAGCCCTCGAGAATACAAAGGCCTTGTACTCACGCCTGGAGCTGGGACCCCACTCTGGCCTCGGTGGAACCTCTCTGCCGTTTCCTCCTTGACGAAGTAGGCATGATGTTTAGAACCCAAGAAGAACCTTGTGAGGGTGGAATGAGGGCACGTGTGTGCAGGGCAGCTGGCCCAGTGCCTGGCACATCCACAGGCCTAAGAACTGTCCCCTTTGTCTGTTGGTCCGGCCCAGATCCCAGACCACCTCTTCGTCCACTCACTGACCGCCTTCTCCCCCGGCCAGGGCACCTACATCTACTTTGACTACGAGAAGTGGGGCCAGCGGAAGAAGGAAGGCTTCACCTTTGAGTACCGCTACCTGGAGGACCGGGACCTCCAGTGACACCGGCCCCTCCCTCTACCCACCCCCTCCCCCGCATGCTGATCCCCCTGCCCAGGTGAGGGCCCTGCCCTGGAAGACTGGAGGGAGGCCCCAGGCCACGGGGCATCCCCCTCTCCCAGGAGGCAGGGAGGGGGCCGGGAGGTTTCTTCTCAGCCCCACCCTGGGGGCCCGGGGGCGAGGGCTGCCCCCTCCTCCCCTCCCCAGTGAGGGACATTTTTTGGTAAACCTATTTTCATTTTGGAAAATATTTATGAATAAATAGTTTTATATGACGGCTGGCAGCAGCGGTCTCTCCTGTACCCCCTCAGGAGTCAGTGAGCAAGGTGAGGGTCCTGCTGGCGGGGACGCCGGGCCAGCTGCGGGTTGAACTGGGAATTGTACCGCCGCCGCCGGTCGTCTGTCTCTTCCTCTTCCTGCTTACCCTCCTGTGGTGCCCGGCCTTGGACCCGGGCCAGCAGGGCCTCCGCTCGAGCCCTCTCGGCTGCTTCCCTCTGAAGACGTTCAGCTCGAAGCTGGTCCAGGGACAGAGGCCTGTAGGGAGAGGACTGAGGTCAGAAAGCTGGTCGCCCCTAGGACGCTGTTCCCCCAAACTCTCCCAGAGGGAGCTGTCACCAGGAACCCTGGCCTGCATCCAGCACACCCCAGCCTTGGCTCTTAGGGCCTGCTGAAGAAGCCACCTGGTGCTGGGACGCCATGGGCACATCTCTGGCCTTCCTTCCTGTGGGCTTTAGTCCTCCCCAGTCTTTAAAATGTGATGCTCCTCCAGATCAAGAAAGCACACTCAGCAGCCCCTGGTGCTCTCTGGGCCTCAGCTTCCCTTTCCGGAGAAAAAAAGATGACAGGCAGCGTACCCTCCCTAGAGCAGCGGTACAGTATCCTGGGGATATAAGCCTGCTTTTACAGTCCAGCCCAGCGGTTCTCAAACTCTTTGGGCTCAGGACCCCCTTTATACTCTTAAAAACTGAGGACCCTGGCCGGGCGCGGTGGCTCAAGCCTGTAATCCCAGCACTTTGGGAGGCCGAGGCGGGTGGATCACAAGGTCAAGAGATCGAGACCATCCTGGTCAACATGGTGAAACCCCGTCTCTACCAAAAATACAAAAAAAATAATTAGCTGGGCATGCTGGCACGTGCCTGTAATCCCAGCTACTCAGGAGGCTGAGGCAGGAGAATTGCCTGAACCCAGGAGGCGGAGGTTGCAGTGAGCTGAGATCGCGCCATTGCACTCCAGCCTGGGTAACAAGAGCGAAACTCCGTCTCAAAAAAAAAAAACTGAGGACCCCAAGAACTTTTGTTTAAATGGGTTCTGTTAATATAACGCAAATCAGAAGTGAAAACTAAGAAAACTTGGACATAAGTATCTGCCTGAGAACGAGTATAAAAGGCAAACAGTATTAGGAAAATAGGCTTGACACCACAGCACGCCCCGGAAAGGGAGTCAGGACCCCTAGGGCTCCCTGGACCACGTGCTGAGAACCGCTGTTCCAACCAGAGCTCCTGCTGTTTGTGCTAGGCTGCTGCCAAGCCCTGAAGATCTGGGTCCTGGCCTGCCAGGGCAGGGTCCTCCTTACCCCTTGGGTCGCCGTTTCTCAGACCCCTCCTTCTTTTCCTTTCTCCTGTGACTGCCTTCATCACTGCTGTGCCGTCTCTTCTTCCCCAGATGCTTCTGCATCTCCCGCAAAGGGTCCAGGCGGCTCTTGATCTTCTCATCTGGGGCTGGGCCAGGTGGGTGGCCCCCTCGCTCTGGTGGGAGCTGGTACCAAGGGGGTTGAGTCTGGGACTCCGCTGCACTTTGGCCCAGATATGTCAGGATGCCCAGAGCTTTCTCTTGTCTCTCCTGAGGGGGTCAGGAAATAAAAAGAGATGGGTTATAATCTTTCAGGGTGTCAGGTTTATCTCCCTGACACAGGTATCTAAGGCCTATCATGAAGCAGCTGTGCCAGGTGCTGGGGAGGGAAGAGACCAGCAGAGGCCAAACTCCTGCCCTGGGGGGACAATGGCAGGGACAGTCACAGAAAGCAGAGGAAGGAGGGGATGGAGTGGAGCAGCGTGAATGTTCAGAGGCAGGAGCTAATCTACCTTTTACAGGAGCTAATCTACCTTTTACACTCGATCTTAGCCAAAAGGTAAGAAGTGATTGACTCACCTTTTTTTTTCATTTTTTTCTGAGATGGAGTCTTGCTCTTGTCACCCAGGCTAGAGTGCTGTGGTATGATCTCAGCTCACTGCGACTTATACCTCCTGGGTTCAAGCAATTCTCCTGCCTCAGCCTCTGGGACTAAAGGCACACGCCACCATGCTCAGCTAATTTTTTTTGTATTTTTAGTAGAGATACCATGTTGACCAGGCTGGTCTTGAACTCCTGACCTCGGGTGATCTGCCCACCTCAACTTCCCAAAATGCTGGGATTATGGGCATGAGCCACCGCCCAGCTAATTTTAGATTTTTTTTTTGAGATGGAGTTTTTGCTCTTGTTACCCAGGCTGGAGTGCAATGGCGCGATCTCGGCTCACCGCAACCTCCACCTCCTGGGTTCAGGTAATTCTCCTGCCTCAGCCTCCTGAGTAGCTGGGACTACAGGCACGCGCCACCATGCCCAGCTAATTTTTTGTGTTTTTAGTAGAGACGGGGTTTCACCATGTTGACCAGGATGGTCTCGATCTCTTGACCGTGTGATCCACCCACCTCGGCCTCCCAAAGTGCTGGGATTACAGGCTTGAGCCACCGCGCCCGGCCCGGATTTAGATTTTAAAAAGCCCATCAGGTTTGAGACCCCTCCAGTTTGGAGACCTGAGGAGTTTGCCTAGCACCTGGGAATCTCGAGCATCTACCTCCAAGCCCTGGGGGCACCCAAATGGCAACAGCCACCACTTCTGAGTGTCATGCTTTGGTATGGTTCTACACTCTGAGTGTTTACTCTTGTTTAGCCTTAGTCACAACCAGTGGCTCAAGTGCCCCTCCCTCCAGTTCCATTCATGTCTCCTCTGATGAAGTGGATAATGCCAGCTTACTTTCTCCTGTCGCTTTTCTTCCTCATGCTCTTTATTGCCTCTAATAAGGCCTTTCCCGTCCTCCAGCAGCTCTCGAAACAGGTCCACCGGGCCAGAACTTGGGGCTCCCACCTCCGCTGCCTCCAGCTGAGGCACTGAGTTCTGATGTCTGGCTTTCTTTCGTAGGAATTCTGTACGGGCCTGGGGAGAAAGTTACAGGCAAGATATTAAAAACCTAGAGGTAATTCAAGAACGTTTAAGTCTGGTGCCCACCACAGGAAACAGCAGTCCAGGATGCTGGGGTTATAAGAAAGGGAGCACTCAGTGCCTACAAGAGGCACCTGTCCTAGCTCAGGCTGAGGGTAGGCAGATAATGCAACACCTGGGTTTTATAAACTGCCTTATCAAGGATGACTGGGAGGAGGTCCCTGGCCTAAAACAAAAGGGTTCCTAACCTCAGATGAAACAATTAAAACAGCCACAAAGGTAAACTGCATTAGGTCAGATGATCTAGATTCCAGGCATGGCTCCAAGTCATTACCCCAAGTCCACTGATGAAACCCCGTCTCGCCTTCAGGAAAACGCGCTCCTACCTCCCTCCCACTGTGGAGGATCAGATTGGCTAAGGAACTGAAAGTTAGGTGTACACCAAACAGATTTAAGGAGCTATACGTAAAGCCCCTGTCTGTGTGTGTGTCTAGCGGGTGGTGCAGGGAAAGGGCTAGCCCGAGGGGGTGGAGCCTTCCCCTCCCTTGAAACCATCTCACTTCGTGCCACGGAGATGACAATGTCTCTTTAAGAAAGAATGGTGCGCCGGGCGCGGCGGCTCACGCCTGCAATCCCAGCACTTTAGGAGGCTGAGGCAGGTGGATCACGAGGTCAACAGATCGAGACCATCCTGGTCAACATGGTGAAACCCCATCTCTGCTAAAAATACAAAAAATTAGCTGGGCATGGTGGCGCGTGCCTGTAATCCCAGCTACTCAGGAGACTGAGGCAGGAGAATTGCCTGAACCCAGGAGGCGGAGGTTGCGGTGAGCCGAGATCGCCCCATTGCACTCCAGCCTGGGTAACGAGAGCGAAACTCCGTCTCAAAAAAAAAAAAAAAAAAAAAAAAAACAACTTATGGGGGATTCTGGAAGTCAGGCGTTCTGCATGTAGTTAGCATACAGTAACTGCACAATAAATAGACTGTGCAAGCAAACTAAAAAGGGATCAGAATTTCCTTTAACTGTCCAAAGAATCATGAATCTAGTAAACATTTATGCTTCTCTTTTGTGCTAGACACTGCTCTAGCCATGTGAAACACATCAGTGGGGGAAAACTAAGACGAGGGAGCAAGGGAGATTTCGTGGAGGTGGGCAGAGTTTGCCGAGCAACGTCTTCAGAAAAGAGATCGGCACCTAGTCAATAATTACATACGGAGCAGACGGCGCCTGCGCAACGCCTCCACTTCCGGCCCCCTATCATGGCGCCTGCGCGCTGGGCCCCGGAGTTCCGCCCGGCCGGCCCCCGGGCTTACCTCTTGCTGAGCCAGCAGCACCCTCCGCTCACGCTCCTTCTCTTCCTCCCGGGCCTGGGCCTCGTCACGCCGCACGCGGGCAACATTGTCCTTGTTCCGGACGTGCCAGCTCTTCTTGGGCAAGATATTCATGGCGTCGTAGCAGTCCACGGACTGGCACGCCCGCCTCTTTACACTTCCGATTGGCGAGAGAATGTCCCCTCCCTCTTGTCCCTACTTCGACCACAGATTGGTTCTGAACTCATTGGTACAGCCCCCTGACCTGTAAACGACAGATGATTGGCTGAGACGCCCTTTATCTCGGCGAACGCCAGGCTTTTGGTGCGTGGTATCCCCTAGCAACCGCTTATCACAAATCTGAGCCAATCGTGAATTGGCCCGCCCCTAATACCAGATTCGGCCGCCGATTGGCCGACACAACCATCAAGTCTCCTTGCACTTCGCACGGCCACACATTCCCATGCATTTGATTGGCTCCTACCCTGCTGTAGCCCTGCCCCCAACTTCAGGACGCAGATTTCAAAGCGCGCTCAGGCACCTCGGCTATATTTATTGATAGAAGGATCACCCGAGTGTCTGGGACGTGGCGGCGAGGGTCCCAGGAAATCTCCAGATCCCAGAGCTGGAAGAGCGTGGCGTCTCCAGTTCTCCTAGTTTTACAGATGTGACCTAGGCTTACAATTGGCCTGGGGTCTGAAGGTGGGACATGTGCTGCAGGGGTCAAAAAGCCGGGTTGGTGGTACTCAGCGCCACAGCGCGCCGTGCCAGGAAGACCTTATTCTGCGCCTCCTGAGGCAAAGAGAGGTGGAGGTGAGACAGCCCTCTTCCCCCAATCCCTTTCAGTATCCCCCACGGGGTCCCTTTTAGGGACCCGCCTGGCTCACCGTCTCTCTTTGACGTTTGAGCTGAGAGATGAGACGACCGTAGGAGTTAGCCAGAGCCACAGTGTACGCCATCAGAATGCTGGAGGAGACAGGAACAGAAGCCACTCCTGACACGCTCTTCCATTATATACAAAACGCCTGGCTCCTTCAAAGCCAGGATATCAACTACAAGGACTTCAGTCTCCCAGCCCCTCGGCCTTCAGATCCAGGAGCCCAAAGTCCCACCCTTCTCCTCCTCCTCTGGACCCAGCAGTCCAGGCCCCTAGGCCTCCTCCCACCCCCGAGCCTCTCCTCTCTCCGACGCAGGTGGTGGCCCCCAGATCACATGCATTGAAACCCAGACCCAGAAGTCTGGGCCAACTCACCTGGAAATCAGCAGAAGAGGTACAGCAAAGGCTTGAGTCCCCAGGAAGAAGAGGAAGTTCTGGGCGGTCTCAGGGAGGCTGGAAATAGACTCAGGGATCTGGGCCCAGATGGACGACTGCCCCCGGAATGGACCACATAGCTTAGAAGGTGGGATCCTGAAGTCAAGATAGGCTGGGCTCATGTAGAGCCAGGAGTCTGAACGCTGAATGCAGGGAGGAGGGAGGGAGAGAGGCAGGAGCCTCTCGCACTTACAGGAAGATGCTGTAAAGCAGGGGAACGCTGGAGATGGCCAGACCCAGGAGAAGGACCAATGGGAAAAAGAAATTCGCTGTGGAGGCCCGGAAAGTGCGGGCAGCCGGAGAGCAGCTGAAGAAGAGGGTGAGCTGGCAGGGGAAGGCAGAGGAAGGGGATCTGAAACAAGAGTCTGTGCCTCCTTTTTTTTTTTTCCTTTTTGAGAGACAGTTTTGCTCTTGTTGCCCAGACTGGAGTGTAATGGCGTGATCTCGGCTCACTGCAATCTCCATCTCCCGGGTTCAAGCGATTCTCCTGCCTCAGCCTCCCAAGTGGCTGGGATTACAGGCATGCACCACCACGCCCAGCTAATTTTGTATTTTTAGTAGGGACGGGGTTTCTTCATGTTGGTCAGGCTGGTCTCAAACTCCTGACCTTGGGTGATCCATCCGCCTCCCAAAGTGCTGGGATTACAGGAGTGAGCCACCAGGGCCGGCTTTTTTTTTTTTTCCCCCCTCCCAGATTCAAACTATTCTCCTGCCTCAGCCTCCTGAGTAGCTGGGATTACAAACATGCACCACCTCACCTGTCTAATTTTTTTTTGTTTGTTTGTTTTTGTGTTTTTGAGACAGAGTCTCACTCTGTCGCCCAGGCTGGAGTGCAGTGGTACGATCTCGGTTCACCACAACCTCCACCTTCCTGTTTCAAGCAGTTCCCTGCCTCAGCCTCTGGAGTAGCTGGGATTACAGACACAGGCTACCACACTTTTTTTTGTTGTTGTTGTTGTCGTTGTTGTTTTGTTTTCTGTAGCTTTAGCAGGGGACAGGGTTTCACCATTTTGGCCAGACTGGTCTCGAACTCCTGACCTCAGGTGATGCACCCGCCTCAGCCTCCCTAAGTGCAGGGATCGCAGGCGTTAGTATCCTCACCCGGACTACCTGCCTCTCCTTTTTCCCAAACCAGGAATCTGAGCCCTTTCCTCATCTAGGACCCCAGAGTCTGAGTTCCCAGATCCTCAGACATGTAAGTCAGAATGCCTGAGACCCTTCCTTCTCTCACACCCAGGAGTCTGTCCTACAACCCCCTTCTCTGTTAGGACCTAGTAGTCCAGGCCCCCAAAATCTTCCTTGCCCAGGACCCAGGAGTCCAGGCCCCCATACCTCCTGCCTCAGACCCAGGGGTCCCCCCATCCCTTACCTTCTTCAGGTAGAAAAGCAGCAGGAACTTGACCGTGTTAAGCAGGGGCAATAAAGGGCAGAAAAAACTCCCCACCCAGACCACAGTCTGGGCGTAGACAAGCCCCAGCACCTCGTCGGGCACCTGGAACTCCTGGGTCCCCGCCAGACGACCAAGCGCCCCAGGACAGAGGCCGCAGAGGAGCCTGAAGGACGGGGCGGGGAGGGGCCGAGCCTGTCAGGGGCGTGGTGGCCCGGAGTTCCCCCGCCTTTACCGCCCCACCCACCAATAGGAAGCAAGCGTATCTGAGGGGGGGCGGGACTTTCAAGACTCCACGTGGAGGCGGAGGGGGTGTGTTCAGAGGGCGGGTCCTGAGGACTAGGCAGGACCCACGTGTGCGGCGGTGGGGGCGGGGCCAGAGGGAAGGAACTAACTAAAACCAGAATGGGAAGCGGGGCGATCTGCGGAGCCAGGGCAAGCAAAGGGAGCGAGCAGAGGCCGGAATAGCAAAAAGGTGCGCGGTGAAAAGGTCATCACGAGGGGGCAGGGCCTGGTCCTGTAGGGGTGGGGCCAGAGAGGGGCGGGGCTCTCACTTTCGAGGAAACTGAATGAGCAGTGCGACTGCCAAGCCAGTCAGCAGATCAAAGAGCAGGAGCTTGTACATTTCCTGGCCCACGAGAGTCTCCCAGCACTGAAGAAAAAATAAATAGGTCAGAAAGACCTCAGGACCCGGGCACCTGGAGGCCCCACGCGTCCGAGTCTCCACATCCCAAGCCTATGAGACCCTATCAATACTTTCTCTGGGAGTCCCTCGGTTTTTCAAACATCCATACCCTTGGGAGAGTGTTCCAGCACCCCAAGCTCCTCCAGCACCCCAAGCTCCCCCCTCCGCCCAAACCAAAAGTCTGGTCTCACGCAGCTCCTTCTTTCCTTTGGGGACCCTAGCGTCCCAAGAAGACCCCACGCCGTTCTCACCGGAAGTTCCTTGTAATTGTAGCCACAGGTTTTGCAGTCCTCAGCCTCGGCGTCGCCCCCACAAGTGATCTGATTCCAGAGAGAGAAGAGCAGGACCACCAGGGAGGCCAGGCGAAGAAACAGGGTCCTGGCAAGAGGAAGGCAGAGGAGAATGGGCCCTGACCCGCTACCCACCACGTGGTGGTTCCCTTCTCAGTGGAATGCGCTCAGATTCAACCCAGCTCACAAATGAAGAAACTGAGGCCCAGTTACAGAATCAAGATTTTTTCTTCTTTTCTTTTTTTGAAACAGGGTCTCACTCTGTCGCCCAGACTGTAGTGCAGTGGCGTGATCTCTGCTCTCTACCTCCCAGGCTCAAGCACTTCTCCTGCCTTGGCCTCCCAAGTAGCTGGAACTACTGGCCTGGGCCACCGCTGGACTAATTTTTGTATTTTTTTTTTTTTGAGACGGAGTTTCGCTCTTGTTGCCCAGGCTGGAGTGCAATGGCGCGATCTCGGCTCACCGCAACCTCCGCCTCCTGGGCTCAGGCAATTCTCCTGCCTCAGCCTCCTAAGTAGCTGGGATTACAGGCACGCGCCACCATGCCCAGCTAGTTTTTTGTATTTTTAGTAGAGACGGGGTTTCACCATGTTGACCAGAATGGTCTCGATCTCTCGACCTCGTGATCCACCCACCTCGGCCTCCCAAAGTGCTGGGATTACAGGCTTGAGCCACCGCGCCCGGCTAATTTTTGTATTTTTAGTAGAGACGGGGTTTCACCATGTTGACCAGAATGGTCTCGATCTCTCGACCTCGTGATCCACCCGCCTTGGCCTCCCAAAGTGCTGGGATTACAGGCTTGAGCCACCGCGCCCGGCAAATTTTTGTGTTTTTAGTAGAGACGGGCTCTCATCTTGTTGGCCAGGCTGGTCTCGAACTCCTGACCTCAAATGATCCACCTGTCTCGGCCTCCCAGAGTACTGGGATTACAGGTGTGAGCCACCAAGCCCAGCAGAGTGTCAGGATTTGAATCCCTGGATCCAGTATCCGCAGGATTTCCGTGTCTTACCCGTCAGGGCCAACGTCCCTCTGACTGCCCCCACCCCTCATCATTCCCAGCCCTCCCCATGAGGCTGGAACCTGAGCACGATTAAAACGATCTGGCGACTCCGGGTGTAGCCCTCCAGTGGAGCAATCAGCTTGAACACGGGCGGCAGCACAAAGTTGACCCCGGCGATGAAGATGGACGGAAGGTAATTCACCCCAAGCTTCAGCAGTGGCGTCTCCTGAACAAGGGGCGTCTCCTGGGAGGGGGAGTGGACCATGAGAAGAGGCTTGGCGTCCTAGAGGAGACAATCTTAAGGTCCTCCCCCACCAGCCTCTTCCTCCTTTAAAACCCCAAAGTCGCCGGGCTCGGTGGGTCAAGCCTGTAATCCCAGCACTTTGGGAGGCCGAGGCGGGTGGATCACGAGGTCAAGAGATCGAGACCATCCTGGTCAACATGGTGAAACCCCGTCTCTACTAAAAACACAAAACATTAGCTGGGCATGGTGGCACGTGCCTGTAATCCCAGCTACTCAGGAGGCTGAGGCAGGAGAATTGCCTGAACCCAGGAGGTGGAGGTTGCAGTGAACCGAGATTGTGCCATTGCACTCCAGCCTGGGTAACAAGAGCGAAACTCCGTCTCAAAATAAAAAATAAAACCCCAAAGTCCAGGGTCCAAACATACACCACCCCATACTTCCTTTTTTTTTTTTTTTTTTTTTTTTTGGAGACAGTCTCGACCTGTCACTCAGGCTGGAGTGCAATGGCGTGATCTCGGCTCACTGCAACCTCCGCTTCCCAGGTTCAAGCGATTCTCCTGCCTCAGCCTCCTGAGTAGATGAGATGACAGGTGCACACCACCACGCCCGACTAATTTGTTGTATTTTTAGTACAGATGAGGTTTCACTATGTTGGCCAGACTGGTCTCGAACTCCTGACCTCAGGATCCACCCGCCTCGGCCTCCTACAGTGCTGGAATGGCAGGTGTGAGCCACCGCGCCGGGCCCCCTTACTTCTTTATTTTATTTATTATTATTATTTTTTTTTTTTCTGAGACGGAGTTTTGCTCTTGTTACCCAGCCTGGAGTGCAATGGCGTGGTCTCGGCTCACTGCAACCTCCACCTCCTGGGTTCAGGCAATTCTCCTGCCTCAGCCTCCTGAGTAGCTGGGATTACAGGCATGCGCCACCATGCCCAGCTAATTTTTTGTCTTTTTAGTAGAGACGGGGGTTTCACCATGTTGACCAGGATGGTCTCAATCTCTTGACCTCGTGATCCACCCGCCTCGGCCTCCCAAAGTGCTGGGATTACAGGCGTGAGCCACCGCGCCCGGCTCCCCTTACTTAAGATCTCTGGCTTCCCAGACTTCGGTCCCCTCCCTCCACCGTTGGAATTGCAGCTTCCAGGACCCCCCGACTTCCTTTTCAAAGGCCCTCTGCACCTGCAGCTCCACGGTGGACCCTGTGGCCCAGTAGACGCCATAGAACGCTGCCCCCAGGAGCGCGACCACCAGCAGGTTGAGCAGCACCCGCACCGACCAAACCCTGGCTTGCTGGCCCAGCGTCCGCACCGCAGCCTGGCGACGCACCATCGTCTCCTCCAGCTCCACCTGAAGGCAGGAGAGGTGCCCGCTTGGACTCCACTTCCCAAGGCGCGTGCCTCTTGGTTCCACAGGCCTGGCCCTCCAGAGACCCTCCTCCACGTGAACTGCTGCAGCCGTCTCCCCACCTGCTAACAACCTCTGCAGTCCGGGTTCCACCTGCGGCCCTTTATAGCCCCGCCCCGCCCCTCCGCGTCCAGATCCCGCAATCCAAGCCCCTATCCCTCCGCGGCCAATCCCAAGGCTCCGCCCACCACGCCAAGACCCGCCCCCTATCAGCCCCGCCCACCAGAGGCTCCGCCCTCAGGACGCCCAGCGTTTATGCCTGGCCTGAAGATCCAGTTCAGCTGTATCAAGACGTGCCGCTGGCCGCTCCCATCACTTAACTTTGAACCAAGTTACCTTAGGCCCCGCCCGCTTCTTGTGCTTACTTAAAAAAATTTTTTTTTGCCGGGCGCGGTGGCTCAAGCCTGTAATCCCAGCACTTTGGGAGGCCGAGGCGGGTGGATCACGAGGTCGAGAGATCGAGACCATCCTGGTCAACATGGTGAAACCCCGTCTCTACTAAAAATACAAAAAAGTAGCTGGGCATGGTGGCGCGTGCCTGTAATCCCAGCTACTCAGGAGGCTGAGGCAGGAGAATTGCCTGAACCCAGGAGGCGGAGGTTGCGGTGAGCCGAGATCGCGCCATTGCACTCCAGCCTGGGTAACAAGAGCGAAACTCCGTCTCAAAAAAAAAAAAAAAAAAAAAAAAAATTTTGGCGAGGGAGGTAGAGTGGGAGTCTCCCTATGTTGCCCAGGCTAGTCTCGAACTCCTGGACTCAAATGATTCACCTGCCTCGGTCTCCCTAAGTACTGGGGTTACAAGCATAAGCCACCAAGCCCATCCCTCACGCATCCTTTTCCTCCATCCTTGGACCTCGGGGAGCCCTATCGCGGCCTGCTCTCAACCCTCTCACTCCCCAGGACCTGCCTTTCTTGGAGAAAGAGCTGCTTAGCGTCTTTCCCGAGGCCCGGGTTGGGCCCCGTGCATTATCTGAGCCCAGCCCTTTCTGATCCCTACCCAGTTACACACCCGCCCCCCCAAGCACACCTGTAATTCGTACAAGATGATTCGCTGCCGCAGCCGCACGTGTACGTCCCCGCAGAGGCCGAAATCCCAGGCCGAGAACACCAGGTGGCTGTAGCTGGTCAGAGCCCCGGACTCTGCCAGCAGTGTCTGCTTCAGTCCGGACACCGAGCTGAGAGGGGAGACCCGGGAGATGGGATGTGAAAGGGCAGCCGGGTTATTGCGGAGGGACATCTCACAGGGGAAAAACGGAGATGAAGAAACCTAAAGCCTTGGGCACTAGGCGAGCTGCCACCTGATGGAGAGTCAGAGGCAGATACACATACAGTCACTGAAGGCAAAGTCTGAGGGAGATTCAGAGACAGACCTGGGGTGCAGGCACCCCAAAGAGAGAGGCAGTAACCTAGGAGATAGGGACAGAGCCCCGGATCGAAGGAGCCCAAAACCCAGAGTGAGAGGGGCAGAGGCCCTGAGGAAGACAGATCCGGAGGAGGGACGGAGGTCCCAGAGGGAGATTCGAAGAAAGGGAGACAAAGGCAGTGAGAAAGGAGAAACAAAATCTATGAAAGACCCAGGTCAGAGACCCAGAGGAAGTACAGGCATCCAGAGAAGGGGGCTGGGGTGGGAAGACCCGAGAAGAAAATAGAGACCCAGAGAAAACGGCAGGTAGAGAGAATCAAGAGAGGGGGGCAGGCCAGGCGTGGTGGCTCACACCTGTAATCCCAGCACTTCGGGAGGCCAAGTTGGGAGGATCACCTGAGGTCAGGAGTTCAAGACCAGCCTGGCCAACATGGTGAAACCCTGTCTCTACTTAAAAAAAAATGAGCCAGGTGTGGTGGCAGGCACCTCTAATCCCAGCTACTTGGGAGGCTGAGTCAGGACAATCACTTGAACCCAGGAGGTGGAGGTTACAGTGAACTGAGATCACAACACTACACTCCAGCTTGGCTGACAAAGACTCCTGCTCAAAAAAAAAACAAAAACAAAAACAGACAGACCCCGAGAAGTCTCAGGAAAAGGGGGCAGAGACCCAGGAAGGAGATGGGAGAACCACAGCAGGGTCAGAAACAGAGCTGGACAAAGAGACCGCGTGCACCTTCACCGCCCTGGCCCTGCCCCCTCATCTCACGTGAACCACCACAGAGGGCCCCCACCTGCTCTCCTTGCTTACACCTGTGCCCTCTTATAATCCATTCTCTCTTCTTCAGCCAGCAGGACCTTCTTTTGATGCAACTCAGACCGTATTCTCTGTTTAACACGATTCCAGGGCTTTTCCCTGCTCTTACATTCTAGGCTTCTTCCTAGCATAACCTGCCAGGGCCTGCCTGATCTGACCCCTCCCTACTTCTCAAAGCTTAAATCCTGTCCCTTTTTTTTTTTTTTTTTTTTTTTTTGGTCTCACTGTGGCCCAAGCTGGAATGCAGTGGCGCAGATCTCGGCTCACTGCAACCTCCCCCTCCCAGGTTCAACTGATCGTCCTGCCTCAGCCTCCCGAGTGGCTGGGATTACAGGCATACACCACCACGTTCAGCTAACTTTTGTATTTTTAGTAGAGACGGGGTTTCACCATGTTGGCCAGGCTGGTCTCAAACTCCTGACCTCAACTGATCCACCTGCCTTGGCCTCCCAAAGTGCTGGGATTACAGGCAGGAGCCACCACACCTGTCCCTGTCCCATCTTCTCATATGGACCTCTTATTTCTTGGAACACCTCAAACCTCTTTCCTACCACAAGGCCTTTGCATTTGCAGCTCCCTCTGCCTGGAATGCTGGTGTCTTGGCTGTTCATCTGCCCGACTCCTCATTTTTCTCGTTTTTTTTTTTTCTTTTTTTTTTTAAGAGACTAGGACCGGGCGCTGTGGCTCAAGCCTGTAATCCCAGCACTTTGGGAGGCCAAGGCGGGTGGATCACACGGTCAAGAGATGGAGACCATCCTGGTCAACATGGTGAAATGCTGTCTCTACTAAAAATACAAAAAATTAGCTGGGCATGGTGGTGCGTGCCTGTAATCCCAGCTACTCAGGAGGCTGAGGCAGGAGAATTGCTTGAACCCAGGAGGCGGAGGTTGCGGTGAGCCGAGATTGCGCCATTCCATTCCAGGCTGCGTAACAAGAGCGAAACTCCGTCTCAAAAAAAAAAAAAGACCAGGTTTCTCCATGTTGGTTAGGCTAGTCTCAAACTCCCGACCTCAGGTGATCCTACCATCTTGGCCTCCTAAAGTGCTGGGATTACAGGTGTGAGCCACCACACCCGGCCTATCTTTCTAGTCTTCATCTTCAGGACCCCTACTCCAGATAGAGGGGCCTTTTACCACTCCATCCAATGAGGGTCTTTACCCATTATTCTGTATCACAGGGATTGGCAATCAACAGTCCATGGGCCACATCTGCGCCAACCACTGTTTTTGTCAATAAGGTTTTGTTGGCACGCAGCCACGCCTACTCATGTACGTATTGTATGTGGCAGTTTGAGCATGACAGTGGCAGAGCTGAGTCCCAGACTGTATGACCTTCAAAGACAAAAATTTACTTCCTGGCCCTTCACAGAAAAAGTGTGCTGATTCTTGCTCTGTCATCACATCCCATTTGTTTTCTGTATAGCATTGCTCCGGAACTCAAATCATGGATGTGCTGGTTTATTTAACAGTCTCTCCCACAGCCTATCTCCTCTACTAGACGGTAAGCTATGCAAATATAGGGGGCCCCCAAATGGTTCTCCATGTCCTAATACAGTGCCTGGCCTACGGAGACACTACACTACACTATACATATATTTTAAAGAGTGAAATGGGCCAGGTGCAGTGGCTCATGCCCGTAATCCCAGCACTTTTGGAGGCTGAGGCAAGTAGATTACCTGAGGTCAGCAGTTTGAGACCAGCCTGACCAACAAAGCAAAACCTGTCTTTACTAAAAATACAAAAAATCTGCTGATGACATGCAGCTAAAAATATATAAATAAAGCCGGGTACAGTGGCTCAAGCCGGTAATCCCAGCACTTTGGGAGGCCGAGGCGGGTGGATCACAAGGTCAAGAGATCGAGACCATCCTGGTCAACATGGTGAAACGCCGTCTCTATTAAAAATACAAAAAATTAGCTGGGCATGGTGGCGCATGCCTGTAATCCCAGCTACTCAGGAGGCTGAGGCAGAATTGCCTGAACCCAGGAGGCGGAGGTTGCGGTGAGCCGAGATCACGCCATTGCACTCCAGCCTGGGTAACAAGAGCGAAACTCCGTCTCAAAAAAAAAAAACAAAACATATATATATATATATATACACACACAAAAAAAAAAGGCAGCGGGGCATGGTGGTGGGTGCCTGTAAACCCAGCTACTTGGTAAGCTGAGGCAGTACAATCACTTGAACCCAGAACGCAGAGGCTGCAGTGAGCCAAGATAGCAAGATAGCGCCATTGCACTCCAGCTTGGGCAACAGAGTGAGACTGTCCTCAAAAAAAAAAAAACAAAAGGTAGAAAAAAAGAAAAATGAAAATCCCCAAATCTTGATTTTAGCTGAAACATAAGAAAGGGTTACACAGCAAGACTGAGGATTCTTGGGAAAGGGGTTTTTGCCACCACCACTTGCTCCCTCCCCACCTCATTCTGTCAGGGGCTCAGGGGTGCAGGTGCCACTGACCGATGCAGGATGAACAGGAGGAAGATGAGGCCAACAGCAAAGGCCCAGCACAGGTAGGTGACCGCCAGGTGTGGGCGGGGCGGGTAGAAGCCATAGAACAGAGGAGACCATTCCAAGTAACCCTGTAGGGGGAAAGTGGGTCAGGGGCCACTGTGGGAGGAGGAAGGGCTCCTGGCGATGCATAATCAGGGTCTGGGGTCAGGGTTTGAGGTACGTGTCACTGAAAGCACAGGGCTCAGCCGGGGGCAGTGGCTCAGGCCCGTCATCTCAGCACTTTGGGAGGTCGAGGTGGGCGGATCACCTGAGATCTGGAGTTCGAGACCAGCGTGACCAACATGGTGAACCCCTATCTCTACTAAAAATACAAAATTAGTTGGGCGTGATGGGCATGGCTGTAACCCCAGCTACTTCAGAGACTGAGGCAGGAGAATCGCTTGAACCCAGGAGGAGATTGCAGTGAGCCGAGATCGCGCCATTGCACTCCAGCCTGGGTAACAAGAGGGAAACTCCGAAGGACTCCGTCTCAAAAAAAAAAAAAAAAAAAAAAAAAAAAAAAAAAAAAAAAAAGCCCAGGGCTCACAGGTGGGTGGGGGAATCTCCCAGGGACCCAGGCACCTACTTCTCCCGAGAGCAAGTTGAAGAGCTGGGTGTCGAAGGTGACCAGGCCCTGGGAGTGGGGGTTGTAGAAGCCGCAGGGCGAGGAGGTGTTGAGGCCGGGAGGGCCTGGGGGAGCGCCTTCCAACCAGGTGGGCAGCAGCGTCATGCAGGCCGTAAGCACCGAGGCCAGCACGTTGAGGAGCAGCAGGAAGCGCAGCAGGGAGAAGTAGGACTCGGTGCCGGCGCCAAACTGACCTGCAGGGGGCAGCAGAGAGAGAGGCTCGGGTTCCTTCCTGGGAGCAGGACCAGCCCCTCCCACCCCGGGACTGGGGGCCAGCTGCGCCTTTTTTTCTTTCTTTTTTTTTTTGAGACGCAGTCTCTCCGTCGCCCAGGCTGGAGTGCAGTGGCGGGATCTCAGCTCACTGCAAACTCTGCGTCCTGGTTCAAGCGATTCTCCCGCCTCAGCTTCCTGAGTAGCTGGGATTACAGGCGCAGGCCACCACACCCGGCTCATCTTTATATTTTTAGTAGAGTCTGGGTTTTATCGACCTCAGGTGATCCACCTGCCTGGACCTCCCAAGGTGCTGGGATTACAGGCGTGAGTCACCGTGCTCGGCCCAGCGGCGCCTTTCTCAGACCCGAGTTCAGGCCCCCAACCCCTCCTCCCTCAGACCCAGAATCCAGACCCCAGCCCCTCCGCCCTCGGACCCCAAAATCCAGGCCGAAGCCCCTCCTCCCTCAGACCCAGGAGTCCAGGACCCCAGTCCCTTCACCCTCAGACCCAAAAGTCCATAGCCCAGGCCCCTCTTCCCTCGCATTCTGGAGTCCAGGCCCTGCCCCAGGACACCACCCCACCACCACCACCACCACCACCGCCGCACCCCCGATCCTCTTCAGTGTCCATGCCCAGGGCTGCAGGCGCTGCAAGCCTTCCTTTGTTTTCTCCTTGGACCTCCGAAGCAGCCGCGCCCATTGGTCCATCCTAGAACCAGCGCCACGGACCAACTGGTCCCTGGCGTGGCTTTGCCTGGGAGGGAAACAGGCAGAAAATGAGGGGTTTCGCAGCCCCAGACTGGGAACCACCCGAATGTAGAAACAACTCAATAGATCAGAGAAGTAAAGTGTGGCCTATACATAGGATAGAATACTCTGTAGCAATAAAAAAGAAACAAACCAACCAGCTGGGCACGGTGATTTATGCCTGTAATCCCAGCAGTTTGGGAGGCCACGGCGGGTGGATCACCTGAAGTCAGGAGTTCGAGACCAGCCTGAACAACGTGGTGAAATCTCATCTCTACTAACAATACCAAAAAAAAAAAAAAAAAAAAAAAAAAAAAAAAAAAAAAAGGCCGGGCGCGGTGGCTCAAGCCTGTAATCCCAGCACTTTGGGAGGCCGAGGGTGGTGGATCACGAGGTCAAGAGATCGAGACCATCCTGGTCAACATGGTGAAACCCCGTCTCTACTAAAAATACAAAAAATTAGCTGGGCATGGTGGTGCATGTCTGTAATCCCAGCTAGTCAGGAGGCTGAGGCAGGAGAATTGCTTGAACCCAGGAGGCGGAGGTTGCGGTGAGCCGAGATCGCGCCATTGCATTCCAGCCTGGGTAACAAGAGCGAACCTCCATCTCAAAAAAAAAAAGGTTAGGGAGAAAGGTTTACCTTGTCCTTATGAGGAGAAAGGGGGCGTCAGAGGAGGGGCACACAGGGTGCTGTCATGCTGTGTTCCCTGCCCTAGCTGAAGTTTATCTGGGCTCTCACTTTATGAATACAGTTGTCCCTCAGTACCCATGGGGGTTGGTTCAAGAACTCCCCAAGAATACTGAAATCTGTAGATGCCCAAATTCCTTATGTAAAACGGTATAGTATTGGCATAAGCAATACACACATCCTCCTACGTTATTATCATTATTTGAGATGGCGTTTCGCCCTTGGCATCCAGGCTAAAGTGAAATAGCTTGATCTCGGCTCACTGCAACCTCCGCCTCCCAGGTTCAAGCAATTCTCTGCCTCAGCCTCCCAAGTAGCTGGGATTACAGGTGACCACCATCCCACCAGCTAATTTTTGTATTGTTAGTAGAAATGAGGTTTCACCATGTTGGCCAGGCTGGTTTTGAACTCCTGACCTTGTGATCTACCTGCCTTGGCCTCCCAAAGTGCTGGTACAGGTGTGAGCCACTGCGCCCAGCCTTTTTCGTTTTTTTATTGTAATTTTTATCTGATTTTTAGAGAGTCTAATTTTGTTGCCCAGGCTGGAGTGCAGTGGTGCAATCTCTGCTTACTATGACCTCCCCCTCCCAGGTTCAAGCAATTCTCCTTCCTCAGCCTCCTGAGTAGCTGGGACTACAGGTGTATGCCACCACACCCGGCTAATTTATTTGTATTTTTAGTAGAGACGGAGTTTCACCATGTTAGCCAGGATGGTCTCGAGCTCCTGAGCTCAGGGGACCCACTTGCCTTGGCCTCCCAAAGGGCTGGGATTGCAGGCAGGAGCCACTGCGCCAGGCCCGTCATCATTTCTGAATGAGGGCACCTGCATTTCATGGTTCACCAGGTGCTGCAAATTATACAGTGGGAAAGAGAGAGGCGCTGAAGAAGTGCCAAAGATGAAGGCATAAAGCAGAGACCAATAAATATTAACAGATTTCAGACATGCACAGAGAGAAACTGAGAAGCAGAGACAGGATTGGAGGAGAGATATGGGTGACAGCGAATCCCAGAGAGAGGATCCCAGAGTCACCGAAAGGCAGCACTCACTCAGAGTCTGAAGCAGACGCAAAGATAAGGGGAAAAAGAGAAACCAAGAGAGGCAGCTCTGGCGGGGCAGACAGAGGCCCCAGAAACCAGGAGCGGCAGAGGGCAGAGGGAGAGACAGGGTCCGAGGCATGGGAGAAGGGCACGGCCTGGGCTGTGCGGGTCCCAGCGGGCCGTGGGGCCTCACCTGTGTGCCCGTCTGGCCTGCATGGGCCAGGGCAGTTCCCGGGAAGGGTGAGGGTCCTGCAGCTCTGTCTGGGTGGCTTCTGCAAAGGCCTGCCTGCCACTTCCTCCATCCTCCTCCTCCTCCTCTGGCGTCCCCCAAGGCACCACCCCAGGGCCTCGGTACCGAAGGGTCGCAGCACTGGGCAGTTCATTCAGCACAGAAGACAGAGACCGGCCTGGGGAGGAGAAGCTGGCTGGGAAGACTCCAGAATCTGGGCCCAAACTCCTCCCTCAGACCAGAAAACCAGGCCCCCAGCCCCTCCTCCCTCAGACCCAGGAGTCCAGGCCCCCAGCCCCTCCTCCCTCAGACCCAGGAGTCCAGGCCCAGCCCCTCCTCCCTCGGACCCAGGAGTCCAGACCCCAGCCCCTCCTCCCTCAGACCCAGGAGTCCAGGCCCCCAGCCCCTCCTCCCTCAGACCCAGGAGTCCAGTCCCAGCTCCTCCTCCCTCAGACCCAGGAGTCCAAGTGCCAGCCTCTACTTCACCTGGACCCAGGGGTCCACAGCCCTCGATCCCATCCCCAGGACTCAAGTGTGGACCCCTCCTACTCCAGGACAGAGGAGTCCAGCCTTCAACTTCCTTTTCCCTCTAGTTCAGGAGTCTGGGGACCCAGCCCCTCCTATACCCAAGACACCCAAACCCCCAGCCCCTCATCTTCCCCTCCTCCCAGACTAGCCTGGTTCTCCAGGCTCCTCCTCCTCAGACCCTGGAGTTCCAGCCTCCACTTCCCTTCTCCCCTGTAAAACCAGGAAGTGAAACCTCTTCAGCCCTCAGGCTCAGGAGTCCCACCTAGCCTGAAGGCTGGTGGAGCTGCACCTCCCCTGGCCTCCCGGGGGGCCAGCCATCCGCTAGAGGAGCCCCAGGCTGCTGAATCCAGGGTCGGGTTTTCTTCCATGGCCTCAGGCTGGGCTCTCTAGTGGCAGACACTGCCCCAGGTAAGGGCGGGGTCGGGGCAGGTGTGTACCTGGCCGGCAGGTGGCCCGGAGGGAGTTAGGTACACTTCCTGTAGTTTCACAGGACTGGGGATTCGAAAGGCCTCCTGGGACCTGAAGTCCTGTGGTGCCCGGGCCTGACAGTTTGGCTCCTGGGCCAGGCTGGCAGCTGTACCTCACCTGGGACTCGCGGCGTTTGTCACCCACAGATACTTGCACAGACACGATGCGTTTGTGCAACACTTTATTGGGAAAGATTTACACACTGTGACCTGTCACAGGCCAAGGGATGAGAAGAGGGAGCCAGGAGCGTTGGGGCCCCAAGGTGGCTCAGACGTAAGCCGTGGGGTGGCAGTCCCCTGGCCTGCGCATCCGTGCCTCAGTTTCCCCTTTGTGAAATGGGAAGCTTATGCTTCCAAGTTTGCGATATGGGCATGATGAGCTAAAGGCGGAGCGAAGGACACAAGGAAGAGGCTGCCCACTCCCAGGACCTCCCCCAGGCTCCAACCCCACACTGTGGACACAGAAAGGGAATTTGCCCAAACCTGCCGCCCATAGGCCCCTTCTGTTCTTGGGAAGTGCAGTGCTCTCTGGAGACCCCGAAGCTGGAGCAGGGGCAAGGGAGACTCTCGTCAGGACGAGTCTTGGATTTCGTAGAAGGGGAGTGGCCACTAGAGGCCCCTGGGCAGAGGGCAAGTCTGCTTCAGTGGCAGGCAGGGTATTCGCTGGGGAAGAGGAAATTCTCTCCGGGACCCTTGCCAAGGTAAGGACTCCTTCTGGGGAGGAGACAGCAGCCTGGTTCACAGAGTCCCCAGGCCCCGCTGGCAGAGGGAGCGTCTTGGCAGCTTACTCCTCCCGGAGCTTCTCCGGGGCGAGGCTGGCGGGCTGGGAGGCTGCCTTCCGCCGGCCAGGGCTGCCCCCACCCAACGCCAGCCCCAGCCCCAGGGCAGCCAGGGCCAGGAAGTGGATGCAGAAGTAGATGGAGGCCCAGTACCGAAGCGTGTCTGTCATGGAGAGCAGCACGAAGCCCATGCACATGTAGTCGTAGGCGCGCATCTTCAGGAACCAGTGCACCCAGTCCCAGGCCTTCTGCCCCGCTGGGCTCAGCTGCCCCCGAAGGGCCGACTCCAGCCGGCCCTCTGCAGCCAGGCACAGCGGGATGGTCAGGAAGCTCAGGTAGTAGCCCGGGTGGAGGCCGTGCCAGTAGGCGCTCAGCAGCATGGTCCATGCGCTCCTGAGGAGGGGCTGGGAGTCAGGACCTGCCAGTCCAGTGCCCAGTGCCCTCTGCCCCCTGGTCACAAGAGTCCAGAACCCCCAGCCCCTCCTCCCTCAGACCCAGGAGTCCAGACCCCGGCCCCTCCTCCCTCAGACCCAGGAGTCCAGACCCCGGGTCCTCCTCCCTCAGACCCAGGAGCCCAGACCCCCAGCCCCTCCTCCCTCAGACCCAGGAGTCCAGGCCCCAGCCCCTCCTCCCTCAGACCCAGGAGTCCAGACCCCGGGTCCTCCTCCCTCAGACCCAGGAGTCCAGACCCCGGGTCCTCCTCCCTCAGACCCAGGAGTCCAGACCCCGGCCCCTCCTCCCTCAGACCCAGGAGTCCAGACCCCGGGTCCTCCTCCCTCAGACCCAGGAGTCCAGACCCCGGGTCCTCCTCCCTCAGACCCAGGAGCCCAGACCCCCAGCCCCTCCTCCCTCAGACCCAGGAGTCCAGGCCCCAGCCCCTCCTCCCTCAGACCCAGGAGTCCAGACCCCGGGTCCTCCTCCCTCAGACCCAGGAGTCCAGACCCCGGGTCCTCCTCCCTCAGACCCAGGAGTCCAGACCCCGGCCCCTCCTCCCTCAGACCCAGGAGTCCAGACCCCGGGTCCTCCTCCCTCAGACCCAGGAGTCCAGGCCCCGGCCCCTCCTCCCTCAGACCCAGGAGTCCAGACCCCGGCCCCTCCTCCCTCAGACCCAGAAGTCCAGGCCCCAGCCCTGCTCCCTCAGACCCAGAAGTCCAGGCTCCAGGCCCTCCCTGCTCAAACCCATGCCCCCTTTTCCCTAGCTCCAGAGGGCGGAGGAGGCTATAGGCTGCTGTCTCCTTCAGGGATCCTTCCACACACATCCCACAGTCGTATCCCAGGCCATCTCCTCCTTTAAAGATTGACCATTTTATGTTCCACTGCCCTTCCTCTCCCAGGACCAAGAAGTCTAATTGTTGGGCCCATGGGTTCTTTTTTTTTTCTGAGTCTTGCCCTGTGGCTCAGGCTGGAACGCAGTGGCGCAATCTCGGCTCACTGCAACCTGCCTCCCAGGTTCAAGGGATTGTCCTGCTTCAGCCTCCCGAGTAGCTGGGATTACAAGCATGTACTACCACTCCTGGCTAATTTTTATATTTTTAGTAGAGGTGGGGGTTTCAACATGTTGGCCAGGCTGGTCTCAAACTCTTTTTTCTTTTTTTGGGACAGAGTTTCGCTCCTGTTACCCAGGCTGGAGTGCAATGGTGCGATCTCGGCTCACTGCAACCTCCGCCTCCTGGGTTCAGGAAATTCTCCTGCCTCAGCCTCCTGAGTAGCTGGAATTACAGGCACGCGCCACCATGCCCAGCTAATGTTTTGTATTTTTAGTAGAGACGGGGTTTCACCTTGTTGACCAGGATGGTCTCGATCTCTTGACCTCGTGATCCACCCGCCTTGGCCTCCCAAAGTGCTGGGATTACAGGCTTGAGCCACCGCGCCCGGCTGATCTCAAACTCTTGACCTCAGATGATCCGCCCACCTCGGTCTCCCAAAGTGCTGGGATTATAGGCATGAGCCACTGAACTGGGCCCCAGTGATTCTTAAGGTCTGGCATCAGCATTGGCTGAGAACTTGTGAGACACACAAATCCTTGTCCCCACCCCTCCTGCACTAGAAACCCTGGGGCTGGGACCCAGAAGAATTCCCGGTAACAAGTATTCCAGGTGACTTCGATGCCTGCTAACATTTGAGACTGCTGCCTGGCCCATGAAGACCCTGGTCTGTGGGCCTTCCTTATTCTGCGCCCAGTAGATATGTTCCTCTTCTTCCAAGGCCCAGACCCATCTTTCCTCACTTTTTTTTTTTTTTTTTTTTTTGAGACGGAGTTTCACTTTTGTTACCCAGGCTGGAGTGCAATGGCGCGATCTCGGCTCACCACAACCTCCGCCTCCTGGGTTCAAGCAATTCTCCTGCCTCAGCCTCCCGAGTAGCTGGGATTACAGGCACGCACCACCATGCCCAGCTAATTTTTTGTATTTTTAGTAGACACGGGGTTTCACCATGTTCACCAGGATGGTCTCGATCTCTTGACCTTGTGATCCACCCGCCTCGGCCTCCCAAAGTGCTGGGATTACAGGCTTGAGCCACCGCGCCCGGCCGTCTTTTTTTTTTTTTTTTTAAATAAATCTTTTTTTCTTTGCAGAGATGTCATCTTGCTGTTTTCCAGGCTGGTCTTGAACTCCTGAGCTTAAGTGATCCTCTCACCTTGGCCTCCCAAAGTACTGGAATTACAGATGTCAGCCACTGCACCTGGCCAACTCCTGGTATCTTGGGATGGGAGGACCATTGGCTTTCTGGTTCTTCAGAACCAGGTTATAGTGCCTTGCACCCTGTATGTAATCTCAGCACTTTGAGAGGCTGAGGTGGGAGGGTTGCTTGAGGCCAGGAGCTCAAGACCAGCCTGGGCAACACAGTGAGACTTCACCTGTATTTAAGAAAAGAAAAACAAGGCCGGGCACCATGGCTCATGCCTGTAATCCCAGCACTTTGGAAGGCCAAGGCAGGTGGATCACGAGGTCAGGAGTTTGAGACCAGTCTGGCCAACACAGTGAAACTCTATCTCTACTGAAAATACAAAAAAGTAGCTGGGCGTGTTGGTGTGCACCTGTGATCCCAGCTACTTGGGAGGCTGAAAGGCTGACGCAGGAGAATCCCTTGAACCCAGAAGGCGGAGATTGTAGTAAGACAAGATCACACCACTGCGCTCCAGCCTGGGTGACAGTGCCACACTGTTTCAAAAAAAAAAAAAATTAAAAAATTAAAAATTAAAAAAGAGTGGGCCGGGCGCGGTGGCTCAAGCCTGTAATCCCAGCACTTTGGGAGGCCGAGGCGGGTGGATCACAAGGTCGAGAGATCGAGACCATCCTGGTCAACATGGTGAAACCCCGTCTCTACTAAAAATACAAAAAATTAGCTGGGCATGGTGGCGCGTGCCTGTAATCCCAGCTACTCAGGAGGCTGAGGCAGGAGAATTGCCTGAACCCAGGAGGCGGAGGTTGTGGTGAGCCGAGATCGCGCCATTGCACTCCAGCCTGGGCAACAAGAGCGAAACTCCGTCTCAAAAAAAAAAAAAAAAAAAAAAAAAAATTAAAAAAGAAGAGAAACCAGGACTCCTCAGCCTCCCATTCTTCTATAGAACCTTCAGGAACTCAGGATTTCGGAAGCCTGTCCCCCTTCCTCCCTCAGGGCCCAGGAGTCTCTCTCCACTCTTCTTTTCAGGGGCCCAGTTCTGAGTCCGAGCCTCTTCTTCCCTCAGGGATTCAAGAATCTAATTCCTGCCTCCTGAAGACTTGGGAATCTCCAGCTGTGGTCCCCTCCTCTTTTGGGACCAGACATGTGTTCCCCTCTCCTTCTATACCCATAAATTGAATCCCCTAGCCCTTGAAGACCTACAGATGCAGGTTCTGACCCCATCTTTATCAGCCACAGAGAAATCGCTGTCCATCTCACTCTCCATCTGTGTCTCTATCAGTGAGCTTTGCCACCCGCTACGGCCTGAGGGAGGTGTTTACTGCCACAGACACTGACTTGTCCCTCAGACACATCTGGGTGTTTGAAGCACAGAAATAACCCAGTGATAAGAAACTGTTGGCCCGTTGGCCGGGTGTGGTGGCTCACGCCTGTAATCCTAGCACTTTAGGAGGCCAAGGCGGGCGGATCACTTGAGGTCAGGAGTTCAAGACCAGCCCGGCCAACATGGTAAAGCCCCGACTCTACCAAAAACAAAAAGTTAGCTGGGCATGGTGGTAGGCGCCTGTAATCCCAGCTACTCAGGAGGCTGAGGTGGGAGAATTGCTTGAACGCAGGAGGCGGAGGTTGCAGTAAGCTGAGATCGCACCACTGCACTCCAGCCTGGGTGACAGAGCAAGAAAAAAACAATAAAAAGAAAACCAAAAAACGCCCACTGCCCCATCCCCCAGAGTGTAAGATAAACAAGGATGAGTCCTGTGCATGTAAGGTATTTAGGAGCATCCTGGGCTCCACCCACTCCATGCCCCTAGCCCCTCCCAGTTACAACAAAATGTCTTCAGGGATTGCCACGTGTCTCCTGGGGGTGCAGCAGCAGCAGCAGAATTCCCGCCAGTTGAGAAGCACTTGTCTAAACATTGAGGTGCTCTGGGCTTTGATGTGGCCTCAGCCCCAGAGCTTTTAAGTATCATTTATACCTGGCCGGGCACAGTGGCTCACGCTTGCAGTCCTGGCGCTTTGGGAGGCTGAGATGGGAGGACTGCTTGGGGCCAGGACTTTGAGACCAGCCTAGTCAACAGAGCGAGACCCCATTTATATATCTTTTAAAAACAAACAAACAAACAAACAAACAAACAAACAAAAAGTTAATTAAAAAACTTTGGCCAGGCTTGGTGGCTCATGCCTGTAATTCCAGCACTTTGAGAGGCTGAGGTAGGTGGATCACTTGAGGCCCAGAGTGTGAGACTAGCCTGGCCAACACGGTGAAACCCCACATCTACTAAAAGATAAAAAAAAAACTAGCTGGGCGTGGTGTTGCACACCTGTAATCCTAGCTACTTGGCAGGAGAATCACTTGAACCCAGGATATGGAGGCTGCAGTGAGCTGACATTCACGCCACTGCACTCCACCCTGGGTGACAAAGTGTCCAAAAATAATAAATACAAATAAATTTTAAAAAGCATCATTTACACCTGATACCACTCAAGTGTCCACTTTTAAGAGTGACTTTTCGTAGCCAGGCACAGTGGTTCAAGCCTGTAATCCCAACTTTGGGAGGCCGAGGTGGGCAGATCATGAGGTCAGGAGATCAAGACCATCCTGGCCAAGCTGGTGAAACCCCAACTCTACTAAAATACAAAAAAATTAGCTAGGCATGGTAGCGTGTGCCTTTAATTCCAGCTACTTGGGAGGCTGAAGCAGGAGACTCGCTTGAACCCGGGAGGTGGAAGTTGCAGTGCGCCGAGACCATGCCACTGCACTCCAGCTTAGTGACAGAGCAAGCCTCCGTCTCAAAAAAAAAAAAAAAAGAGTGACTTTTCCTATGAGCATCAGAATCACATAATTACCTACCCAGTAACCCCGGCTGGAAATCTAACAGTCATCTCAAAGTAAATGAGACTCAACTCAAGTCGTTTCCTCATGCTACCTACTCCCAAAACTTCCTCCTGCCGGGTCTTCCCCTTCCACCTTTATTTTATTTTTTGGGGATGAAGTCTCACTCAGTCGCCCAGGTGACCTCAGCTCACTGCAAGCTCCACCTCCCGGGTTCACGTGATTCTCTTGCTTCAGCCTCCTGTATAGCTGGGACAACAGGCACCTGTCACTACACCGAGCTAACTTTTTGTATTTTTTGTAGCGAATGGGTTTCACCATATTGCCCTGACCAAGTGACTGACCTGCCTGGGCCAACCAAACTGCTGGGATTACAGGCGTGAACCACCTACTTTTTTTTTTTTTTTGAGACGGAGTTTTGCTCTTGTTACCCAGGCTGGAGTGCAATGGCCCGATCTCGGCTCACCGCAACCTCCGTCTCCTGGGTTCAGGCAATTCTCCTGCCTCAGCCTCCTGAGTAGCTGGGATTACAGGCACGTGCCACCATGCCCAGCTAATGTTTTGTATTTTTAGTAGAGACGGGGTTTCACCTTGTTGACCAGGATGGTCTCGATCTCTCGACCTCGTGATCCACCCGCCTCGGCCTCCCAAAGTGCTGGGATTACAAGCTTGAGCCACTGCGCCCGGCCTTTTTTTTTTTTTTTTTTTTTTTTGAGAGAGAGTCTCGCTGTCGCCAGGCTGGAGTGCAGTGGCACAATCTCGGTTCACTGCAACCTCTGCCTCCCGGATTCAAGCCATTTTCCTGCCTCAGCCTCCCGAGTAGCTTAGACTACACGCACACGCCACCATGCCCAGCTAAGTTTTGTATTTTTGGTAGAGACAGGGTTTCACCATGTTGGCCAAGATGGTCTCCATCTCTTGACCTTGTGATCTGCCTGCCTCGGCCTCCCAAAGTGCTGGGATTCCAGGCGTGAGCCAAAGCGCCGCCATGAGTTTCTACTTCTGAGGCTGCACCAAAAACAACGTCTAGCAGAGTCTCCACTCAAGAAATATCGGAAGAATGAAACACAATAAAAACTAATAGATAGGCACTTACCTGTCAGGCCTCACATTAAATACATTTCACATTCTATCGCATTTAATCCTTTTATCTACCTATGAAACCAGTAATAAAAAGCATGAACTCCGTTTAATACTCGAGGCAACCAAGAGGTCAACTAACTCCTCAAGGTTTCTCCATAACCTGGACGGCTGAAATTCCAGGAGGGCTAGTTATTGAGTCCACAAGCCTCAGTACGTTGCTTCTGTGGAGTAAGGCTGACTTTACAGAAGTAGAAACTGAGGCCCCAGGACGGGGAACTATTTACCCCAGGGTGCTGCCACTAATTAGAGGCAGGGCAAAACCAGACTAAGCAAACTACAACTCCCGTGAGCCTCCGGGGCAGGGGCCCAGCCAGGGAAGCTGTAGGCTGCCCTGGGGCCTGCTGGGAGATGCAGTTCTGTACCGTCCCCGAGGCTGCGCGGGCTCACTCACCGCAGCACATAGGAGCGGGCAGGCGCGCTCTTGTAGATGTACTGCGCCAGCCACCACTGCACCGTCATGTTCCAGTACCGCATGCCATCGCGCACCCGCACGCAGAAGTCCGTGCCGTAGCAGTCGATGTTACGGATGGTCTCATAGTCATACTCCAGGGAAGCCGCCTTCTCCGGACTGGGGGTGGAGGATGAGGGTGGGGGACAGACATGCAGCTCAGCCAGGCCCCCTCCCGACGCCTGCCAGTGTCCCAGCCCCGGATGCTAAGGAAGGGATCCTGGCCAGGTAACGGCCCTCTGGCTGTCAGATTTGCTAGGGCGACAAGGGAGGGTGGCCCAGGGGGTGCCTGTCGCGGGGAGAACGGGCGGGCCAGGTGGTACAGTTCACCGACAATGGGGTTCTTCTTGTTTTGGTAACTAACAGGGCCTGCCACAGCCATGAAAAGCCTTGAAGAGCTGAGTGCTAAGCTATGAGTCCTTTAGCAACCAAGCTCAGTATATTCAGAGAAGCCTCCAAGGACGGTCCCTTCTAAACTGTTGGGACACTGCTGTTACTAGGGAAGTATCTTCCCTAATAACAGGGTGCTTCACAGTTGCTAGGGAGATGTTCCAGTCGCCAGTGGGGTCTCAATGATCTCTGTTGCTAAGGAAAAGGCATTCCTTAGCAACAAGGCCTAGGATGTTTAGAAAGGCTTTTAGAAAAGGGCTTTTTTCCTGGTCCCAGTGATGTTGAAGTGTCACCGCTAGCAATACAGTGGCTCTCTCGTCACTCGTGCCAACAGCCCCAGCAGTGGGAAACGCTGGCCCACATGAAGACCTGGTGGCCTCTGATGACAGGAGGGGAGCCACCTTGAGGAGTGCGGGCCAAGAGGGTTTAGCAAAGCCTTCAATTCCTGCTTGGCTGTTCTGGGGGCGACATCCTCCAGAGCAGCTGGGGGTCAGGGCATGGTGATGGGGGCGGTGGTCATAAACTCATGTGGGGGTGTTACTACCCTCACAACCGATGGCAGTTTTCGACTAGGAATGGCACAACCCTAGCAGGGAATAGTTCATCATTTACACCAACAGGCTGCTGCCCCCGCCACAGTCCAAGCCCCTGGAGGAAGGCTCACTGCAGCTGCCGGGAACACCAGGGCAGTCTGCTCCTGGTTGCCCGGGGTGCCATTTCCCTAGCAACACAGGGGCAATCCTTCCTCAGCCACAAGAGAGCCCACAGCTATGGCCGTGCAACTTGCCTAGCGATGCCAGTGCTGGGGGATGCAGCCTCTCTGAAGACAAGGGTCAACCCATAGTCACCAGGGGGAGGCCTGACTTCCTTAGCAACAGTGTAACTGGAGTTGCTAGGAATGGCGTCAGCTCTGCTGGGTAACAGCAGTTGGGAATTTGAAACTGTTATTTCCTTTCAAACAGAGCACAGCTAGGTGACCACATCCCATGGGAGGGAGGAGGGCTAGCTCCCAGAAACAGAGGGGCAGTGCAGGGGGCGCCGTATCTGCAGCAACACAGCAAAACTTCTGGCAAGAAGGAGGTGAACTACTGTTGCTAGGGATCTTGTTTCCCTAGCAAAGAGTGGCGTTCGGTTGCTAGGTAACCATTTCCCTAGCAATAGAGGGTGACCCACCACTACCAAACGATGGCATCCCCAGCAAGCAGGAACAATCTGGTTCTGGGGGTGACACTTCCGTGGCAACAGAGGGGTGGCAGAGGGATGCTAAGTTACCACCTTTTCCTAGCAACGGGGGGGACGGGGCAGTTCACCATACTGCGGGGTGACAAGCGCTAGCAACAAGGGGCATCTGTCAGTACCAGGGTTTTTTTCCCTATCGACAGCTAACAAAAGGTGGTAACCCTGTCCCCTTACTCCCCGCTCTCCTCCCTGCTAGGGGCAGAGCCAGCCCTTGGAGGTGGGGGCTGCTGGGTCTTGGGAAGCCTCCCTCCCGCCGCCTGACCTGCTGGGGGGTGGGCATTGGAGGGTGGGGCCGCCCCCGGCCCGGGCTTTGGCGGCCACGGGGTAGGCCCCGAAGCCGGCGGCAATGCAGCCGCACTCGGCGGCAATCCAGGCCACGTAGAAGCGCATGCGGAAGGCGAAGAAGACGGGGATCATGTAGAACAGGCGGGCGGGCAGCGGGCGGGCGTAGAAGGCGTCCTCGCGCACGGCCTCCAGCGGGAAGAGGTGGGAGGAGAGCAGGAACAGCAGGCCGAAGAGCGGGGCCGGCCAGGCGCGGCGCAGCAGGGGCCGCAGGCTGGGCACGGCCCCCGGGAAGGGCTGCTCCAGCCAGTCCAGGTAGGTGCGGTAGCGGAAGAACGGGCCTGTGGGTCAGGGAGGGAGGGCAGCGGTCAGATGGGCAAGTGGGCAGAGCTCGAGTCTGCAGGAGGAGGAGGAGGAGGAGCAGGAGCCTGGAGGGCAGGTGGGAAGAGGAAAAGAGAGGCAGAGACTGGGCACCGGGGAAAGCCCAGGGGTAGGGACAGAGACCCACAGAGATGGGGACAAGGAACGAGAGATGGGGGGACAACAGGACTCAGAGGGACAGTGACAGGAAATTAGCTAGAGGGGGCCGGGCGCGGTGGCTCACGCCTGGAATCCCGGCACTTCGGGAGACCTAGGCGGGAGGACTGCTTGAACCCAAGAGTTCGAGACCAGCCTGGGCAAAATGGCAAAACCCTGTCACTACAAAACATGAAAATTGGACAGGTGTGGTGGAGGCACCTGTAATCCCAGCTACTGGGGAGGCTGGGGCGGGAGGATTGCTTGAGCCCAGGCTACCGTGAGCAGTGACTGTGCTACGGAGTTCCAGCCAGTGACAAAAGGAAGGCTGGAAGGAGGACAAGAAGGAAGAAGAGAGGGATGGAGGGAGGGAGGGAGGGAGGGAGGAAGGCAGGAAGGAAACTAGAAGGTAGCTGTGGCACTTCAGCTGTAACGTGATGGGGGTCTGGCCTCGGGAGGAAGGAGCGTGATTCACAGAAGGGACCAGAGTCAAAATTTTCGTATGTTCACAAAAGAACACATTTAGGTCAATACAGTGTGGGAAGTTAAAAAAAAAAAAAAAAAAAAAAGAAATGAAATGAAAATAAATAAGACCACAGGTGGTAGGACTCCATTTATGAGCACAATGTCCAGAATAGGCAAATCTTTACAGACAGAAAGTCAATTAGTGCTTTCCAGAGATGGATGGAGGTTTGGGGGATGATGGATATGGGGTTTCTTTGCAGGGTGTGACATTGTTGTGAAAATAACTACACAGTGGTCATGTTTGTCCAACTCCGTGGATATACTAAATTAAGTCAGGGAATTGTATTTTTTTTTTTTTTTTTACAGAATCAAAGCAGCCAAGAGTTGTGCTTTTGTTCGTTGTTTGTTTTGTTTTTTTGAGATGGAGTTTTGCTCTTGCTGCCCAGGCTGGAGTGCAATGGTGTCACCTCAGCTCACCGAAGCCTCCGCCACCCAGGTTCAAGAGATTCTCCTGCCTCAGCCTCCCGAGTAGCTGGGATTACAGGCATGTGCCACCACTCCTGGCTAAGTTTTGTATTTTCAGCAGAGACAGGGTTTCTCCATGTTGGCCAGCCTGGTCTCAAACTCCTAACCTGAGGTGATCCACCTGCCTCAGCCTCCCAAAGTGCTGGGATTACAGGCATGAGCCACTACACCCAGCCCTTTTAATTTTATATTTATTTATTTATTTATTTAAAAGGGATGGGATCTTGCTTTTTTGGCCAGATTGACTTTGAACTCTTGGCCTCAGGCAGTCCTCTCGCCTCAGCCTCCCAAAGTGCTAGGATTATGAGCATGAGCCCCCATGCCCAGCAGAAAAATATTCCCTTAAACTGCAAGTAGACCCTAAGCTGTGAATATTTGTTGTCTGGGCGACAAAAACATCAGGTTTACATAGACCTTTGCCTCCTTTATCTCTTCTCTTTGCTGCCAATAAGCTGTAAGGAGAACAGCAAGGGATCACTTAGGCTGAGCACAGCCAGCCTCCGCCCCAAAGCTCTTCTGGTCCAGCGGAGGTGTGAGACGGATCCAGATACATGTCCACTCTCACCGCAGTGGACGCTAAGATGGAGGTGGCCCCAGGCAGGGTGGGAACACAGAACAGGCACCCAGGGTGGAGGGAGACACGGGAGACAGAGCGTCGGAGCGGCAGAGCCGTTACAGCAGGCCGACTCACCGGTCATGATTCCCACGTAGCAGTAGCTGTAGCTGAGCGTCTCCATCAAGGAGGGCACGTCGGGCAGCAGCCCCAGGGTGGGCCCCTTGCTGAAGCCCGTGGCCATTTCCTTCCTCTGGGCCAGATGCAGGTCCTGGACTTCACTGGCCAGGCTCACCAGCTGGGTGGGAGGGGGTGGGCAAGGCACCAGGTCAGACTCTGGGCCCTTCCCTACACCCATCTCCCTCGCTGCCCTCTGCAGCCACGGGGTGCTGGGCACTCCTAGGTTGTGTGTAAGGCCTCTAGCGAGGAGTGTTCCCCAGAGCTCAGTCCCAGGCACTCATTCCCTTTCCCTGTCCCATCCTTACCTGCTCTCACGCAATCACAGAGCTTTAGATAGATACTACCCACCCAGCCCCAGACCTATCCAGGTCATAGCTTATTGGCATTGATACTTGGATGTCTCTAGGCACCTCAAACGCCCTGGAAACAGAAGACGATGTTACTCACCCACCAGGCAGATCCTCTTCTAGTCTCTCCCCTCAAACAATAGGCCACCAAAAACCTCCCTCGCTCCCCAAATCCTATCCCTTAACCTCTTTCTTTTTGAGACAAGTTTGACTCTGTCGCCCAGGCTGGAGTACGGTCTTGGCTCACTGCCACCTCTGCCTGCCAGGGGTTCAAGCAATTCTCATGCCTCAGCTGGCCAGGCTGGTCTCAAACTCCTGGCTTCAAGTGATCTGCCCGCCTTGAAATCCCTTAAGTTTTGAGTCTTGCCTCTTTCCGTCTGCACTAATGAGCTGAATACCCTGTATTCTCCACCCTTTCCTGCCAGTCCCAAGGTCGACCCTACATCAACAGGGCTCTGTCTTCCAGCTTCTGGCTGGGTCGTCAACAGAAAGCCCTGGCTGGAGATGTGTGATGACAGGAGAGAGGGAGAAGGCAGTAGAAGGTGGGGCTTCCACTCTCCAGTGAGATGGCCTTGGGCTGGCCATCACCCTTGACAGATCACTTCAAGGTGGGTGGCTCTACGCACTCGTAAAAAAAAAATAATTTTAGGGCCAGGTGTGGCGGCTCATGCTTGTAATCCCAGCACTTTGGGAGGCCAAGGCAGATGGATCACTTGATGTCAGGGGTTTGAGACCAGCCTGGGCAACAGGGTGAAACCTCATCTCTACTAAAAATATAAAAATTAGCCGGGCATGGTGGTAGGCACCTGTAATTTCAACTACTTGGGAGGCTGAGGCAGGAGAACTGCTGGAAGAGGTAGGGGTTGCACCACTGCACTCCAGCCTGGGTGACAGAGCAAGACTCCATCTCAGAAAAAAATATAATAATAATATCTTTTTTGTAGAGACAGGGTCTCGCTATATTGCCCAGGCTGGTCAAAAACTCCTGGCCTCCAGCAATCCTCTCACCACCACCTCCCAAAGCACTGGGATTAGATTATGAGGCGCTGCACCAGCCTACACAACCCTTTTTCCATCCAGGTACCCCAACCTGCCCGACTTCCCTGGGCCTACGGTTGGGAAGGGCTCCTGCTGCAGGTCTGGGGTTCAGGCACTGTCCCTTCTTGCTCCTCTACATCCTGCCCGCACCGTGGCCACTCCTCCGACCATGCTAAACGCGGGGTTTCCTGCTGCAACTCTGACTGACCTACCCACAGCCGACAGCCTGCACCAAGCCCCCCACAGTTTGTCACCTGGACTCAGATAGAGGGACCCTCCTTTATCCGACTCCATCCCATCTTGCCCTGATCCACTTCAGTTCTCCTCCAGCACCCAGAATAGTGTTTTTCTTTCTTTCTTTTTTTTTGTTTTTTGAGATGGCATCTCACCTGGGGAAGCCCAGGCTGGAGTGCAGTGGGACAATCTTGGCTCACTGCAACCTCTGCCTCCTGGGTTCAAGCAATTCTCCTGCCTCAGCCTTCCCAGTAGCTGGGATTACACGTGTGCGCCACCATACCTGGCTCATTTTTATACTTTTAGTAGAGACGAGGTTTCACCATGTTGGTCAGGCTGGTCTCAAACTCTTTTTTTTTTTTTTTTTTGAGACGGAGTTTCGCTTTTGTTACCCAGGCTGGAGTGCAATGGCGCGATCTTGGCTCACTGCAACCTCCGCCTCCTGGGTTCAGGCAATTCTCCTGCCTCAGCCTCCTGAGTAGCTGGGATTACAGGCACGCGCCACCATGCCCAGCTAATTTTTTTATATTTTTAGTAGAGACGGGGTTTCACCATGTTGACCACGATAGTCTCGATCTCTTGACCTCGTGATCCACCCGCCTCGGCCTCCCAAAGTGCTGGGATTACAGGCTTGAGCCACCGCGCCCGGCCGGTCTCAAACTCTTGACCTCAGGTGATCCACCCGACTCAGCTTCCCAAAGTGCTGGGATTACAGGTGTGAGCCACTGCACCCGGCCCAGAATGAGTATTTTTAAACATCTAAAACTGGTCACATCGCATCTTCTGGCAGCAAACCAAAAATCCCCTCTCCCAACAGCACTCAGTCCTCCAAGGGAAAGTGCAAAGTCCTCACAGTTGCTGGCCAGGCCTAGCGCGGTCTCAGCCCTGCTGCCGGTTCCCTTCTGCTCTTCCTAGAAAGCTGATGTGGCTGGTGCAGCCTGTGGAACCCAGCCTGCTCCCCTCCACGCGTGGTTCCTACGGCCTGAAATGCTCCTCCTCTAACCCCTCTCGCCCAGCCCACTCCTGCCACTGCTAAGCTCTTGCGGGGAACACTGAATGCTGGGGAGGCCACTGCCTACCTAGCATGACCGCTGTGTTCACTGATAAGCCGCCAGGAGGAAACCATGACTCTGTGGGTCTCGGTGGGCCCTGGGAGTCTGTATTCACCCGTTTTTCCCAGGTGATTAGGAGTCAGACCTGGGTGTCCGTCCTAGTTTTGCACCCTTCACCATGTACCTTCTCCCCAGGGCTGGTTTTTCTCCTTTGCAACACGGCTGGCTGCAGAGATTCCAGGAGAGCATGTTGGTAAACCACCCAGCTGGGCCTCTGGCACACCGCAAGCACTCAATGGCACTGACTGTTACCCTCCATGGGCTATTTCTTCACCCCAGGAGGGGCTGAGAGGTGAAGACCGGCCCAGGGGCATGTGAATGGGGAACCCTACCCCAGGGCAGCAGGTGGGGTGATGTCCCACCCCCAGGGTGTGTGGGAGGTAAAATCCCGAAGAGCAGCTGGAGGGGAGTAGTGAACCCCGAGTCTGACCTTCAGCGTCAGCAGCAGCTGGACCGCATTGGTGAAGGGCGTGGGAGTAGGCAGGCCCAGCAGGCTGAGGGCTCGGAAGAACAGGAGATAGGAGAAAGTCCAGGCCAGAGCCAGGGCATGGCAGGAGCTGGGCAAAGGCAGGAGACTCGTTGTGTTGTGTTGGTCTCAGCCTTGGCCTCCCTCTCCCCGAGTCCAGCCACCAATCCTCCCCCAGCTCTCCCCATTCGTTCAGAGACAGAAACACAGAAGGGCAGAGAGAGGACTGGAGGGTAGATGTAGGGATGGAATGAGTATGACTGAAACGGGAGAAGAGGCTCAGCCACACAGAAACACACAGCGACAGAGAAGAATGAGGTTCAGAGGAGCTTCGGGTGAAGACCCTGCAATCCTTCACTTTTTCTTTATTTCCAAGGTCCAGAGCTCAAGAAGAGGGGGGTGGATATGAATATGAATGGTGGCGGGGCCAGCAGACACACCGTCCTTCTCTCCCCATGACATAGAGGTAGCAGACTGGGACAAACACAGAAGGCAGGGGAGAAAGAGAAACAGATGAAGGCCAGGTGCAGTGGCTCACGCCTGTAATCCCAGCACTTTGGGAGGTGAAGGCAGGCGGATCACCTGAGGTCAGGGGTTTGAGACCAGCCTGGCCAACATGGAGAAAAAAGTCTCTTTTTAAAAAATTTTTATTGTTTAAACTTTTTACTTGTAATTTACAACCATTTTCTTTTTCTTTTTATTTATTTCAGTCTCTACTAAAAATATATAATTAGCCAGGCGTGGTGGTGCATGCCTGTAATCCCAGCTACTCAGGAAGCTGAGGCTTAAACCCGGGGGAGGTGGAGGTTGCGGTGAGCTGAGATTGTACCACTGTACCCCAGCCTGGGCAACAAGAGTGAATCTCCATCTCAAAAAAGAAAAAAAAAAAAAAAAAAAAAAAAGGAAAGAAAAGAAAAAGAAACAGATGACACAAAGAAACAAACTGATCAACAAGACAGCCAGAGATGAGGCAGAAACTGAGAACGACACAAAGAGGAAACAGGTTGCTTCACCCTCTCCCCTCCTCCCTCCTACACTCCCCCTCCTCTCCCCTACTCCCTCCCTCCGATTCTCACCAGGGCTGGGCCTGAATGAGGGCCCAGGTCCCGAGGATGGTGATCAGAGAATGCAAAGTGTGGGGGCCACAGGTGAAGAGGGTGAGCCCCAGGCCCACAGCGGCTGCCCCCCATCTCTTCAGCCCAGGACCTGCAGGAGGAAGGGACAGCATAAGCCTGGAACCTTCCAGAGGGTCCCCCCCTTATTTTCCACTGGGGAGGGAACCGGACTCACCAGCTTTCTTAAAGAGGAAGCCGATGGGGATGGAGATAAGAAGAACCACTAGATACGTCCATTCTTCAGGAGACATGGTCTGGGGGAGGGGCAGAGATTCACTGTGAGAACCCAGGCATCCAGGCCTCCTGCCTCCTCCCTCTTCGAGGATCCAGGAACCCAGCCCTCTGGACCCCAGTTTTTTAGGATTCCGGAGTCCAGGCCTCAACGCCTCTCCTTTGAGAACCTAGGAGCCCGGACTCCAGCTCCTTCCTCCGTGGAGGAGACAGTAATCCACCCCCAACCCCTCTCCTTTGAGGGCGCACAGGGCTCCAGCCCTCCTCTCCTTTGAGAACGCAGTCAAGCGTGGGGCTCTCCCAGCACCCAGGCCCCACCTTTTCAAACGCAGAATCAAAGCTACTCCCTGCACCCATGCTGGAGACCCAGATTTGAAGACGCCCCTCCTTAAAAAACCCAGAAGCAGCACCCCTCCCGGACCCTTCCTCTTCGAGAGCCCAGGAGTCTAGACCTCCGAGCCCCTTCTTCCAGCGAGGATCCAGGAGCCCAGACCCCTCTCTTTGCATCCCCCATCCCCCGGCCCCCAGCCCTTGTGAAACCAGATATTCGTACCCCCCAGCCGTTCTCCTTCGAGAGCACCCAGAGGAGCCCGGGGCTCCAGCCTCCAACCCCTTTGGAGCTCCAGACCCCTCTCCTATTGAGAATCCGGGGACCGGAGCCCCCTCCTTTCCCCAGGCCCAGGCCCAGCATGTCCCGCGCACCCCAGCGTGGGTCGGATCCCACTCCCGACAAAGCTACAGGCGGTTGCGCCAGCCCCGAGCTCCAGCGCGCACCCGGGGCCGCCCCGCACCCGCCAGTCCGCAGCTACCCCGCCACCGTGGGACCCCCGCCTTGCCACTGGGTGCCGCCACCCCGGCCCACCTGAGCCGCCCGCCGGGGAGGAGGCGGCCGAGCAGTCCCAGTCCGCGAGCCGCCGCGGCTCCGGCCACGCCTCCCCCGCCCAGTGCGCCCCCGCGCCGCCTGCTCCTTCGGGGCGCCCGCCGAGCCCCGCGGATCCGACCGGGGATGAGGCCACGGTCAGGGCCCCGGGCGGCGGGGAAGGAGCCCGGGAGCGGGCTCCAGGAGCGCGAGCCGGCAGCGGCACTCGAGCCCGGGTCTGCAATGGGCTCCGAGCTCCGAGTACGTGAAGGGGCGGGGCTTCGGGCTCGGAACGAGGAGGAGCCAAAAGCTGTGGGCCCGAAGAGGAACAGACAGGATCCGGAAAGGAGGCGGGGTCTGGAGCGTAGCAGGAGACATGAGGGTCTCCGTTCGGGTTCCTTCGGGCACAGTCGGGAGTTTGAGTTCACTGGAGGTGGGGCCACAAACTTCCGCTCACTTCGGAGATAGTCGAGAACCGAGTGCTGGGGTCGGGGTGGGCGGGGCCACATGTTTCGGCTTTCTTCGGAGACAGTCGAGTCAGGGTCGCCGTTCTGATGTGGGCGGAACCACACTCGGCCGGAAGTGGGTGGGGCCACAAGTTTCGGTTTACTTCGTAGATAGCTGGGTTTCAGTGACGCTAGGATGATAGGCGGAGTCAACGGGTTCGCCAGATACGGAAGCATATTTACAAAGGGGAGGGACGAAAGCGACTTGCCCTCAAAGGGGCGGAACCCCGGCGAACGGCGTGCGCCTAGGGGGCGGGGTCGGGGTGATGATCAAGTTCCCAAGTCGAGTAGCGGCTGGGGGAGGTGCGCTCGATGTGGGGGGGCCAAGGGGGCCACCGCGGGAAGAAGGCGGGGCTCCAGGCCTGGGAGGGGAAGGTCCTGACTTCCCGCGGCGCCGAGGCGGCGGAATGACGAAGTTGACGCGGGGGGGTTGACACGGGGAGGGGAGGGTGGAGGAAGCAGAGCGTGGCGCGCGGTGCGTAGTGGGTGGCTCCGCCTTGACTTCGAGTGGGTGTATACGAGGTGACTCGGTGATTCTATCGGTGGACCGTGGGACATTCGGAAGAGAAGCAAGGAAGCGGACTGAGCGCTCCCAAGTGGGGTGAGCCCGCCCGAACGGAGAGTGGAAGGCGGGTGCCCAGGGGGCGGGGCTTTCGGCTGTGGGGTTCGGTCGTGGGGCCGGAACTCCCCAACTGGGGTGCGCTGGCGCTTGAAGCGGGCGGGGCCACAGCCTGCGGGACTGCGGGGAGCGGATGACGCCAGAACGCCGAAACTTGTGCTTTCGGGCGGGGGCGGGGCTACGTTGTCGGCCGCGCCGAGAATACCCGAACGCCAAATGGTGTTCTCACGTTCGAGAAGGGGGCGGGGCGGCGGATTCGGTGGAGTCGAGGACGCCCGAACGCCGAACCTCCCGCACTAGGGAGGGGGCAGGGTTTCGTCTTGTGGGAGCCTGAGAGCCAGTAGGCCCTAGGCCCGAAAGCCGAATCACAGTGGTTCGGACAGGGGAGGACCTAAGGCCGGAGCGTCCCAAAGAGGGTGTGGCCCCGGTGGTGCTTTAGCTTCGAGAGCTTTTGATCCCCGACGGGAACACCCGAAGGGGAACGCCCACTTTGCAAGAGGGTGGCGCCAAAATGGACCTTTATAAGGGGGCGATTCGCCGCGCTTGTGGAGGTTTCTTTTTGAGACTTGAAGGCGCAATGGCAGGTACGGCAGTGTGGGCACAGAGCGGCTGCCGACCGCAGGGTCACAAGGGCTGAGCGGGGCTCCGGGGACGCGGCGAGGGGCGAAGGCTACGGGCCAGGCTCCTGCGGCCGCGGAGACTGGTGGGATCGCCTGGGGGCGGGGCCCGGCATTTGGGCCAAGCAGGTGGTGAGCAGCGGCCGAGTGAGGCTCCGCCCTCTGGGGCCTGGGGGCGGGGCTTCCCCAGGCGCTGGGTGCTTTCCGGGCGGTCCGCAGCGTGCAGCTCTTTCGGTGACCGCTTTGCCTCCCGGCTCCCGCAGGAGGATGCTGGTGGTGGAGGTGGCGAACGGCCGCTCCCTGGTGTGGGGGGCCGAGGCGGTTCAGGCCCTCCGGGAGCGCCTGGGCGTGGGGGGCCGCACGGTAGGCGCCCTGCCTCGCGGGCCCCGCCAGAACTCACGCTTGGGCCTCCCGCTGCTGTTGATGCCGGAAGAGGCGCGGCTCCTGGCAGAGATCGGCGCCGTGACTCTGGTCAGCGCTCCGCGCCCAGACCCTCGGCACCACAGCCTGGTAAGGGGGCGGGGCTCGAACTCTTGGATCTGGTGGGAGCGGGGCCTGAGAGTCCGGATTACTGGCTTCCGAAGGGACCATAAGCTTGGAGGTTCCAGCGAAGTGTGCTTCTCAGGCCCTGACATCCTTCAAGCGCCAGCAAGAGCAGAGCTTCCAGGAGCAGAGCGCCTTGGCAGCTGAGGCCCGGGAGACCCGTCGGCAGGAGCTCCTAGAGAAGATTACGGAGGGCCAGGCTGCCAAGAAGCAGAAGCTGGAACAGGCTTCAGGGGCCAGCGCGAGCCAGGAGGCCGGCGGGAGCGAGGCTGCCAAAGTGAACGACACCAGTGATCTCCAGGCTTCGGGAGAGCAGGAGGAAGCCGGTGAGCGTGGGAGGTGGAGTCCAGGGACCATGGGAAGGAAAGGGGAGATCTTTTGGGAATTTTAGCTGGGAATCCAACCTGAGGGTGGGAAGACTTTGCCCCTTGCATTTACCAAACTCTTCTCTGTACTTCCACCAGGTCCCTCCTCTTCCCAAGCAGGACCCTCAAATGGAGTAGCCCCCTTGCCCAGATCGGCTCTCCTTGTCCAGCTGGCCACTGCCAGGCCTCGACCTGTCAAGGCCAGGCCCCTGGACTGGCGTGTCCAGTCCAAAGACTGGCCCCACGCTGGCCGCCCTGCGCATGAGCTGCGCTACAGCATCTACAGAGACCTATGGGAGCGGGGCTTCTTCCTCAGTGCGGCTGGGAAGTTCGGAGGTGACTTCCTGGTCTATCCGGGTGAGTTTGGGTTGGGGCCTCTGGTTGCTGTGCTAGTCTTCACAATCCCAATATATTCTGCGGTTTTCTTTTCTTAATAGAGATGGGGTCTCTATTGTTGCTCAGGATCGTCCCAATTCCTGGGCTCAAGCAGTCCTCGCACCTCAGCCTCCCAAAGTGCTGGGATTACAGGCCCAGCTGTATCTTTCTTTTTAGTCTCACTTTGTTAGCCTCTTACATTCACAGATGAACAGGAAATATTTGGGAGCTCCTGAACTCACTGGGCAAGCAGTTTAGCGACTCTTACTAAATGCTTAGTGTGATCCAGAAGATTAACTCAGAAGCATACATGAGGCTGGGTGCGATGGCTCACACCTGTAATCCCAGCACTTTGGGAAGCTGAGGCAGGTGGATTGTCTGAGGTCAGGAGTTTGAGGCCATCCTGGCCAACGTGGTGAAACCCCATCTCTACTAAAAATACTAAAACTAGCTGGGTGTGGTGACGGGCACCTGTAGTCCCAGCTACTTGGGAGGCTGAGGCAGGAGAATCGCTTGAACCCCGGAGGCGGAGGTTGCAGTGAGCCGAGATCACACAACTGCATTCCAGCATGGGTGACAGAGGGAGACTCTGTCTTAAAAAAAAAAAAAAAAAAAAGATGTAAGAGCAATCCTGTTAGAAAAAAAGAAATTGCCAGGTGCAGTGGCTCACACGTGTAATCCCAGAACTTTGGGAGGCCAAGGTGGATGGATCACCTGAGGTCATCACCTGAGGTCAGGAGTTCGAAACCAGCATGACCAACATGGTGAAACCTTCTCTCTACTAAAAATACAAAAGTTAGCCAGGCGTGGTGGCACATGCCTATAATCCCGCCTACTTGGGAGGCTGAGGCAGGAAAATTGCTTGAACCCAGGAGGTCGAGGTTGCAGTGAGCCACTGCACTCCAGCCTGGGTGACAAAGCAAGACTCCCATCTCAAAAAAAAAAAAAATTTTTCTAGAAGTGCAGTACTTGGTCCAAGCGTTACCTGTTTTAGAGAGCATCCATAGGGACTGCTGCAATGATCTCACATCTCCTACCAGGGATCATTCCCATGGCTTCTACCCCTGCCGTTGGCCACTGCTTCAGTGCCTCTGTCCCCACCAGGTGACCCCCTCCGCTTCCACGCCCACTACATCGCTCAGTGCTGGGCCCCTGAGGACCCCATCCCACTCCAGGACCTGGTTGCTGCTGGGCGCCTTGGAACCAGCGTCAGAAAGACCCTGCTCCTCTGTTCTCCGCAGCCTGATGGTAAGGTGGTCTACACCTCCCTGCAATGGGCCAGCCTGCAGTGAACTCCAGAGACCTAGGCGGATGTGGCTGTGCCTGCGGCAAGAGCCTTTCTAGATGTTCCCAAGCTTTTTCTGGGAGTCTAGAACATCCTCCCACCTTTCTGTGCAGTTAGTGTTTGATTCCAGGTTTTCATACACTACGTCCTTTCTGTGTTCTTCCTTGTCTCAAAGCACTTACTGGCTGTGCTGTTTTGCAGTTACCTGTTTTCACACTGTGAGCTTCCTGAGAATGGGAACTGGGTTCGATTCATCTCTGTTTTCCACAGGGTTTAAGTCTCAGGAGGTCTCAATAAACTTGTTACCTAAACGTCCACGAGTTGAATTCTTACAACAGTCCTGGAGCCCGCTGGTGGTCTTATCTGCAGATTCAGAAAAAGGCCGGAAGGGGGGGATGACTTGCCAGGGTCGCACAGCTAGTCAACAGCAGGCCTGGCCTTTAAACGTGGCTTTTGCTGACTCCTAAATCTGCACTCTTTCTACTGCACTAAACTTCCTTTTGAAAAGATTTCTATGAAACTTCTCAGATGCATGCATAAGTAAAAATATAGGCCGGGCATGATGGCTCACACCTGTAATCCCACAGCACTTTGGGAGGCCAAGGCAGGAGGGTCACTTGAGACCAGCTCTGGTTACGCTGTAATACCCCATCTCTACAAAAAAATAATTTTGAAAAATTAGCCAGGGATCCCTTAAGCCTGGGAAGTTGAGGCTGCCATGAGCTGTGATCGTACCACTTTACTCCAGCCTAGGAGACAGAGCAGGAGACCTTGTCTCAAAAAAAATGTGTGTGTGTGTGTGTGTGTGTGTGTGTGTGTGAATATATATACATACGTATGTGTATATATACATGTACATACATATCATAAAAAAAAGAAAATGAGAATATTGTAATTTTAGGGGTTCAGAGCATGGGGAGGATGTCAGGAAGAACTCTGGAAGGTGTTCTGCTTTTTCATGGCCTGGGTAGTGGTTGATAATTTTTTTTTTTTTTTTTTTTTAGAGATAGGGTGTCACCATATTTGCCAGGCTGGTCTCGAACTCCTGACCTCAGGTGATCCACCCATCTCGGCCTCCCAAAGTGCTGGGATTACAGGCGTGAGCCACTGCGCCCAGCCCGAGAATTTTTTTACTACTGTACATTTATATTTTAGACTCTTTTTTGTATGTGTTATATTCTGCAACTTTTACAAAAGTGAAAACATGTATAAAATATGCACTTATGAAATCATTTACCCATGTTTTTGCTTAGAACTTGGTACTGAAACACTACCACTAATCTAATAATTATACCTTTATCTTATCAACATGCAGTTTTATTTTGTTACATTCATTTTGTCAGTGTAATACAGTCACATGGTAAAATTCTGGGGCTGAAAGTCTTTAGTTCTTTAATTTCTTTCCCCTACATCTGTCTGTCTGTCTGTCTGTCTGTCTCTCTCTCTCTCTTTTTCTGTGAATTGAGCAGCCTCTGGAATCAGAATAGGTTTTGAGAGACTCCCATCTCCCCACTTTTTTGTCATTACCAGTAAACAGACTTCATAGAATCTCAATTTCCCAAAGGTTTAATTTAAAATACGACACGGGGCTGGGTGCGGTGGCTGCCACCTGTAATCCCAGCACTTTGGGAGTCTGAGGTGGGTGGATCACCTAAGGTCAGGAGTTCGAGACTAGCCTGGCCAATATGGTGAAACCCCATCTGTACTAAAAATACAAAAAAAAAATTAGCCAGGTGTGGTGGTGGACGCCTGTAATCCATCCAAGCTACTCAGGAGCCTGAAGTAGGAAAATCACTTGAACCCAGGAGGCCGAAGTTACACCACTGCACTCCAGCCTGGACAACAAGAGCGAAATTCCATTTAAAAAAGAAAGACACTAACCTCTGTCTGGCCAAGACTCTACTCTTTGTGCCTGTTTGATAAGTAGCTTGTAAGTCTATGCTCTACCCTTTCTCCTCTCTACAAGTAATCGGATGTCTCAGTACCTCTGTCACGAGTCTCTCCTCTGAAAAGTTTCTCATTCAGATCTTTTGTGGCCGGGTGTGGTGGCTCAGGCCTGTAATCCTAGCACTTTGGAAAGCCAGGGTGGGAAGATAAGTTGAGCTCAGGAGTTCCACACCAGCCTGGGCTGAACATAGTGAGAATCCGTCTCTATTTTTAAAAAAAGAAAACTTCTGTGACTGATGTCCCCACGTCATCAGTCAACAAATTCTGTAGGTGCCATGTTCACAGTTTGGCCCCTGCCCTCCACCTTCACTGGCAGCATCTCAGAAAAACCAAACATTGCTCATAGGCTCTTGCTAGCTTCCTAACTCATCCCCTGCCTTCTGTGCTTGCCCCTCTGTTGTCTGTTTGCAACGGAGCAGCCAGAATCATCATATTAAAGGATAAGTCAGACCGTTTCACAGCTCTTGTCTAAAACTCACAGTTTTCCATCTCAGAGTGAAAGCCAAAGGCCTCAGTTTGCAGGTTCCTCATGAACTGACTATCTGCATCCTCCTCTTCTTTTTTTTTTAAACTAAGACTTCAGCATTTTCATACTTCAAGCATCCTCTTCCTTCTGTTTTTATTTTTTTACTATCTCCAGTAATGCGTATAAGCAACCTTTCTTTTTTTTTGAGACGGAGTTTCGCTCTTGTCACCCAGGCTGGAGTGCAATGGCGCGATCTCGGCTCACTGCAACCTCCGCCTCCTGGGTTCAGGCAATTCTCCTGCCTCAGCCTCCTGAGTAGCTGGGACTACAGGCACACGCCACCATGCCCAGCTAATTTTTCGTATTTTTTTTAGTAGAGACGGGGTTTCACCATGTTGACCAGGATGGTCTCGATCTCTTGACCTCGTGATCCACCCGTCTCGGCCTCCCAAAGTGCTGGGATTACAGGCTTGAGCCACCGTGCCCGGCCTAACTTGGAAATTATAATTTCTCCTAATACACTACTTTCTAAGCATATTTTTAATATACATACATTTATGATTTTTATTAATGCAAATTGTAGCATACTATACACACTCAGCAGCTTGCTTTTTTGATATGCCCAGGCTTGCCTCATTTTTGCAAACAGTTACATGCTTTTGCGTCCTACAGATGGGGCATAATTAGATTTTATTACACTTGTACAAAAGTAAAGAAAGGAATTCAGCTCCCCAAGCATGCCCAGCTTGGTCCCTGGCAACCCATGATGGAAACCAAGGGTTCCTTTTACATTACCTGTGTGCCTTTCAGAGCGGAAGGGCCAGAGGACTCCAGGCTGAGTGAAAGCAAGGAAGCATGAGGGGTTTGTGGAAGAGGGGCCAGTGCCATGTGATTGGACCATGCTTCTGAAGAGGATCAGGGTGAGGCCCAGTCTCATCCGCTGACCCTTGAGCAACATGAGTCTGAACTGCTCAGCTCCCCTTAAACTGCAGATTTAAAGAAGTAAAGGTCACACAGCATGCCTACCTCTCCTGCTTTGCCTTTTACCTCCTCCACCTCTGCCACCCTGAGACAGCAAGACCAACCCCTCCTCCTCCTCTGCCTACTCAGCATGAAGACAAGGATGAAGACCTTTATGATGGTCCACTTCCACTTAATAGTAAATGGATTCATGTATTTTCTCAAAGTTTTCTTAATATTTTCTTTTCTCTAGCTTAATTCATCATAAAAATACAGTATATAGTACATACAATGTACAAAATACGTGTTGACTATGTTATTGGCAGGGCTTCCAGCCACTATGAGCAGTTTTTTTCCCTCTGAGACAGTGTCTCGCTCTGCCACCCGGGCTGGGGTGCAGTGGCATAATCTTGGTTCACTGCAGCCTCAACCTCCTTGGCTCAAGCAGTCCTCCCACTTCAGCCTCCCAAGTAGCTGGAACTATGGGTGCATGCCACCACATCCAGCTAATTTTTCTGTTTTCTGTAGAGACGCAGTTTCACCATGTTGCCCAGGCTGGTCTGTAATCCCTAGGTTCAACTGATCTGCCCACCTCAGTTTCCCAAAGTGCTGGGATTTCAGGTGTGAGCCACCATTCCTGGCCTGGTCGTTAAGTTTTGGGGAAGTCAAAAGTTGCATGCAGATTTTCTTTTTTGTCATTGTTGAGGCAGTCTTGCTCTTGTCACCCAGGCTGGAGTGCAGTGGCATGATCTTGGCTCACCGCAACTTCTGCCTTGTGGGTTCAATGGAGTCTCCTGTCTCAGCCTCCTGAGTAGCTGGGATTACCGGCACCTGCCTCCATGCCTGGCTAATTTTTGTATTTTTAGTAGAGACGGGGTCTTACTGTGTTGGCCACGCTGTTCTGGAACTCCTGACCTCATTTGATCTGCCTGCCTCGGCCTCCTACAAAGTGCTGAGATTACAGGCGTGAGCCACCTCGCCCGGCCTATATGGAGATTTTCAGCTGAGCTGGAGATTGGTGCTCCCAGCTCCTTCATTGGACAGGAGTCAGCTGGATGAAGCACCTTCAGTATGCAGGGCTCTGGCCTGGTTTTCTTTTCTTTTTTTTTTTTTAAGATGGAGTTTTGCTCTTGTTACCCAGGCTGGAGTGCAATGGCGCGATCTCGGCTCACCACAACCTCCGCCTCCCGGGTTCAGGAAGTTCTGCCTCAGCCTCCTGAGTAGCTGGGATTATAGGCACGTGCCACCATGCCCAGCTAATTTTTTGTATTTTTAGTAGAGACGGGGTTTCACCATGTTGACCGGGATGGTCTCGATCTCTTGACCCCGTGATCCACCCGCCTCGGCCTCCCAAAGTGCTGGGATTACAGGCTTGAGCCACTGCGCCCAGCCTTTTTTTTTTTTTAACTCTAAATCATCAAACCCTATGAGGAAAGTCCTGTTAGTTGCTCCCATTTAGCACTCTTGAAGAGGCTAATTTGCCTAAGATCATGAGCTGGTCAGTGACAGCTGAAGTTCAAACGCTTTTTTTGACTTGAGAACCTACAGGCTTAACCACCATTATAAAGCCATCTCTAATTATTAGGCACCTGGAATTTGTGGCGTTTGGACTTCATCCTGAAGGCAATGAAAATTATGGAAGAGTTTTCTTCCTTCCGTGTTTTCCCCTTCCTGATGAAAAATGTAAGCGTGTTCAAGATACAAAAATGTGCTGGGTGCGGTGGCTCGTGCCTGTAATCCCAGCACTTTAGGAGGCTGAGGCGGGTGGATCACGAGGTCAAGAGATCGAGACCATCCTGGTCAACATAGTGAAACCCCGTCTCTACTAAAAATACAAAAAGTAGCTAGGCATGGTGGCTTGTGTCTGTAATCCCAGCTACTCAGGAGGCTGAGGCAGGAGAATTGCCTGAACCCAGGAGGCGGAGGTTGCGGTGAACCGAGATCGCACCATTGCACTCCAGCCTGGGTAACAAGAGCGAAACTCCGTCTCAAAAAAAAAAATATATATATACAAAAATGCATAAAATTTGGCCGGGCGCAGTGTAATCCAAGTGTAATCTCACACCTGTAATCCCAGCATTTAGGGAGGCTGAGGCAAGCGGATCACTTGAACCTAGGAATTCCGAGACGAGCCTGGACAACATGGTAAAACCCTGTCTCAAAAAAAAAAAAAAAAAAAAAAAAAAAAAAAGCATAAAACAGAACAAGGTGGTAAGATACGGAAGTACAATGCAGATGATAATAATGGCGATGACAGCTAACACAGGGCGCTTTCTTTGTGCCAGACACTCCCCTAAGCACTTTAGATATAGACTCTCAGTCCTCACAAACAAGCTTATGGAGGGAGGCACCACCGTCATTCTCCGTTTCACAGCGGAGGACGCTGAGGCACAGAGTGATTGGGAAACTTGTCGAAGGCGCTGCAGCTAGCAAGTGGTGATGTGACATTTGAGTCCAGGCATCCGGATGGTGTGGATGCCGTGGAAGAGAAGGGCCGGTGGGACCGCTTCCTGAGGAGATACTGACTGCCTGCCGAGGCAGCAGCGTACAGAACTGAAGAACACAGTGGAGAAAGACCATCGCATCCAGTGTGGAGAGATGGGTATACAAAGACCATAGCCAGACTATATATAAAAAGAGAACTCCAGGCGGGGCGTGATCGCTCACGCCTGTAATCCCCGCACTTTGGGAGGCTGAGGCGGGTGGATCACTTGAGGTCTGGAGTTTGAGACCAGCAGCTCGAAACCCCGTTTCTACTAAAAATACAAAAATTAGCCTGGCATGGTGGTGGGCGCCCATAGTCCTAGTTACTCCTGAGGCTGAGGCATGAAAATCGATTGAACCAGGGAGGCGGAGGTTGCGGTGAGCCGAGATTTCGCGCCGCTGTACTCCAGCCTGGGTGACAAGAGCGAAACTCCATCTCAAAAATAAATAAAAATAAACTACTGATAATACTATTAATATTTCTTAAGCGAAAATTTGATCATAGTACCGTTTGGTGGTGGGGGGGGCACCTTCTCTGAGAGTGCTCCGTAACGTAAGTATATACTGAGGATTGAGTAAATACATTTAAAATTCTTAGTATGTGTCACACAGTGTTCCAGAATGCCACATGATTGTTAGTGATAGAAATAATCTCGGCTGGGCGCGGTGGCACACGGCTGTGATCTCAGCACTTCGGGGGGCCACAGCGGAAGGACCTCTCGAGGCCAGGAGTTCGAGACCAGCCCGGGCAACGTAGCAAAACGCCGACTGTATGGGGGGGAAAAAAAGTTACCCGCGCGTGGTGGCGTGTACCTTTAATCCCATCTACTCCGGAGAAGGCGAGAGGATCGCTCGAGCCCGACAGGTTGGTCTGGGCTGCAGTGAGCAGAGATCCTACAACTGCACTGCGGCTGGGGCGACAGAGCGATACCCTGTCTCAGAAAGAAAGAGAGAAAACCACAGTCCAGGGGTGGAGAAGGAAGGGTCTCCCGACTTCTCAAGTTTCCACGCCTCAGCCGGAAGAAAGCTAGTCGTCCGGGTTTAGCACGCCGCTCTAGCCCAGACTCACATCTCGACTGCTTCTCCGCCAGCCAACGCCTCCTCTGATTGGCTCAGACGTGCGTCGTGCGTGATACGGTCACGAGGCGCCGGCATTACTATAAGAGCGCCGCTGTGTCGCGTGCGCGTCTCTTTCTCAGTGACCGGGTCGCGTAGTTAGGTGAGGTGTCGTGATGTGCTTTTTGGCTAGGGTTCGGGTCGGATGTTCGCGCGGGCCTTCCGAGCTTCCACGAACAAGCTAAAGACGTTAGGGATCAGAGTAGGGTGGCTGAATGGGAAGGCAGCACGGTTGTTGGGCCGGATGCTGATTATGAAAGCGTTTGAAGTGATTCTCGCGAGAGCCAATCTGGGCGCCGCGAGGTTTTGGCGCAGTTGTGGGACTGCGCCGGCGCCACCTAGAGCTCTCATTTTTCAACTTTCCTTCCGCGCAGGCGCAGACGGGTAAGCGGAGCCAGCATGCCGGTGGCCCGGAGCTGGGTTTGTCGCAAAACTTATGTGACCCCGCGGAGACCCTTCGAGAAATCTCGTCTGGACCAAGAGCTGAAGCTGATCGGTGAGTGACCAAGCCTTCCGAGAGGCGGTTAGCACGTGGATGAGGGTGCCCACGTGTTCGATCTAGTCCACCCTCTAAATTTGGCACTGTTCGTGGTTTAGAAAGGTTTTGTGTATCCAAAATTGCCAGCCTAGTTTTTGTACTAATCTTTGAGAGTAAACTTGTCCACCCCCTTCTCCCTACCACATGCAGGCGAGTATGGGCTCCGGAACAAACGTGAGGTCTGGAGGGTCAAATTTACCCTGGCCAAGATCCGCAAGGCCGCCCGAGAGCTGCTGACACTTGACGAGAAGGATCCACGGCGTCTTTTCGAAGGTGCGTATGGGAGCCCACAGCAGAGGGATGGACCTCAGGGCTTGTGAGGTTCACTGTCCCTTCTAGCTCTGTTCCAATGATGGGAGTTGTGTCATTGGACAAACAGAGACAGCCTTTTTAACTTAGTGGGGTTTTTGTTTTTTTTTTTGTATTTATTTATTCATTTATTTAAAGATGGGGTTTCACCATGATGGCCAGGCTGGTCTTGAACTCCTGACCTCAGGTGATCCACCCACCTCAGCCTCCCAAAGTGCTAGGATTACAGGCGTGAGCCACTGCGCCTGGCTTAACTTGGTGTTTTAATCGGACTTGAGTAGGAAAATTGGAGCTGGATCAGTCTTTGCCTTGTTTCTTAGCTGTGGGGCTTTTGTTACTCAGTTCTTGGACCTTCGGTTTAGTAACGACCAGAGCTAAAGAGAGGCCTGGCACACTTGGGCACCTGACTATATCTTTATATGATGTCTCAAAAACAATTCTGATCATGTGGCCTCTTTGCTAGTGGTGCGAGTAGACTGTGAAGTCGAATTTCTGGAATGAGTGATGGTGATAAGAGTTCACATTTGCTTGCTTTTTTTTAAATTAAAACTTACGTATTTTTGAGACAGAATCGCACTCTGTCACCCAGGTTGGAGTGCAAAGGCAGGATCTCAGCTCACTGCAACCTGCGCCTCCCGGGTTCAAGCAATACTGCTGCCTCAGCCTCTCAAGTAGCTGGGATCACAGTCATGCACCACCACGCGGGGCTAATTTTGTATTTTTAGTAGAGACCGGGTTTCCCATGTTGGCCAGGCTGGTGCTTGCTTTATTAAGCTGGTCAAAGACATTTAGGCAGCATTTAGCAAAGGCCTGAACGGGAGAGAATCTGTTAAATGTCTCAGGGAACAGCATTTCAGGTGATGACTTTGGGAGGGTATGCAGATCATACAGACTTTGGCTTACTTTACTAACTGTGGTGAAATAGACATTAACATGAACATTTGTCATCTTAACCATTTGTTTTAAGATCTTGAGTTTCTGCTCTGAGATGTGGTGTTGCTGGAGTGCTTTCTGCAGCAGATTGGCACGACCAAGATTTACATTAGTATATCCTGAGACACTGCATTTGCCTGAGCTTGGGTAGTCATGATTTATGGTGAAAAGCAGAATCTACACCTGAGCGCTGACTGTTAGAGTTGTCGTCCATATTGGACATCAAGAAAGCCCTGGAGCATGCTTAGTCACAGATTATCACAGTGCCCCAGGCCTGCAGATATTAAAGCTTTCTTTTCTTTTCTTTTTCTTTTTTTTTTTTTTTTTAAATAGGGACAGAATCTTGCAATGTTGCCCAGGATAGGATGGTTTCCAACTCCTGGTCTCAAGTGATTTTTTGGCCTCAGCCTTGCAAAGTGCTGGGATTACAGGTGTAAGTCATTGCACCAGACCCTTTCATTCCTTTTTTTAGATTGTAGCCCCCTTTGACAATTTTATGAAAATGCTGGAGTTGCCACCCCCAAGGTTACTGATAATTGGACGGGAGTTTATCCCAGAGTCCTGTGGCGACACGGCTATACAGCTGGTTCTGGTTTTAGGGAGGACTTTGTTAATACAGAGCCTAATAGCGACGAAACTTAGTCATGTGAGAAAGCGGTGCAGTTGTCTGAGGGTTATTTGTGGTTTTCCAAGGCAGAAGTGAAAGATCCCAAGGGGTAGACAGCTTTTCAGGTAGGTACACTTTCTAGTAAGTGAAGCCATCTAGCCTAGCCAGGGACAGGAAGGAGGAGCTTTGACGTTTGCTCTTAGGTGTAGTCGTGCCTTGATTCAAGTCCAGCGTTTCCCACTAAGATGTATGACTAGCAAGATTCTGAGTCTCATCTGGTAGAAAGATTGAACAGCTGTTAACATTTGGCTGGCGGTTAATAACCAACGGAGGCCGGGTGGGAGAATCACCTGAGGTTAAGAGTTCAAGACCAGCCTGGCCAACATGGGTGAAACCCCATCTCTACCAAAATTACAAATTAGCTGGATGTGGTGGTGGGCGCCTGTATTCCCAGCATATGAACTCTTAACTAACCACTCTGCTTTGTTAGGGTAGTGGGAGCTTAATTGCAGCTGCGCTTGGTCTTTTGCAGACTGAGTCCTTGTAAGGAAATCTCATTTACTCTTGCTGAGAATGTGGAGCAAAGGATGTCACATTCTCAGGTGTATTTGCCCTCCTGTCTCCTGCCAGATTACTATGGATGATAGCCATAGCCTGGTTGTGTGTGTGTGTGTGTGAGAGAGAGAGAGAGAGAGAGAGAGAGACAGGGTTTCACTCTTGTCACCCAGGCTGGAGTGCAGTGGCTCCATCTCAGGTCACAGCAACCTCTGCCTGGCGATTTTCCTGCCTCAGCCTCCTGAATAGCTGGGATTACAGGCATGCGCCAACAGCCTGGCTAATTATTTGTATTTTTAGTAGACATGGGGTTTCACCATGTTGCCCACTCCTGACCTCAAGTGATCCGCCCATCTCCCAGAGTGCTGGGATTACAAGCATGGTTTTGACGATGACCTGGGTCACAGGGACTGGTGCGTTGAGTCTTATCAGACTTACCCCTTGCTTGCTAATACTACCGTGCCTCACCATCGCGAATGGAGCCTAAGAGGAGGAGCCAGGATTTGAACCCCAGAAGCTGAATCAGTGCTTCCTTCCACCCTTCCCAGGCAATGCCCTGCTGCGGCGGCTGGTCCGCATTGGGGTGCTGGATGAGGGCAAGATGAAGCTGGATTACATCCTGGGCCTGAAGATCGAGGATTTCTTAGAGAGACGCCTGCAGACCCAGGTCTTCAAGCTGGGCTTGGCCAAGTCCATCCACCACGCCCGCGTGCTGATCCGCCAGCGCCATATCAGGTACCACCTCTTGTGGGCGTCCGGATCTTCCTCCACGCTGCCCTCTGATGGTTGCCCTCACTAAGCCTGCTGTCCCTGTCTCCTGCAGCCCTCGGAGGTGATGGGTGTGAGCTCACCCTGAGGGTACAGATTCACCCTTGCACACAGCTCACGTCCCAAAAGCCCAGCGCAAGGGTCACTGCGGCTCAAGCCGTACACCTTGTGAAGGCTTCTGCCAGGCATGTGGGCCGCTGGACAGGTAACAGCTCTAGGCCTTCCCAGTGGAGGGAGAGAACCAGCCTCCTCGCTTGGTGGTGGGTTCAGCTGTCTCCTGGGCTCGCTTGTTAAGTCAGTTCAGACCCTAATCCGTGATTGCATTCTGGGTACTCAGGGTGCCCTTTCTGTAACATGGCACCATTGAGAGGGAGGAGCTGTGCAGGAAGAGGCCAAGATGTTTACATGTACAGTGTCCACCTCAGCCCTTCACTCACCCTGTGAGCCGTGGGCAGAGCTTTCATTGTGGACGCAGCCTCGGGTTGCTGTGTCACAGTGGGCATTGCCGCTGTGCGTGGTAAAGCTCAGTGCCAGGTGTGGGGTTGAGTGTTTCACACTTTGGGCTTTCAATGGCCACCTCATTTGCTTTGTGGTTTTATGTGGGATACTTTCGAATTTCTACTAAATGAGGTTGCGAAACTCATCTAAAGCATTTTGGGGGGTGAAGGTGATGCCCTAAGACCCTGGACTCACGAGGCCCACAGGATCAGGAGCGCCCTTTCGGCAGTGCCGGGGTGTCTGCAGCCCTGGAGTGAAGAGGAGAGGCACCTCTGCTGGGCTTGCTCCGTTTCTCCCCAGTCCACTTAACTCCTGTCCCCTCTTCCAGGGTCCGCAAGCAGGTGGTGAACATCCCGTCCTTCATTGTCCGCCTGGATTCCCAGAAGCACATTGACTTCTCCCTCCGCTCTCCCTACGGGGGCGGCCGCCCAGGCCGCGTGAAGAGGAAGAATGCCAAGAAGGGTCAGGGCGGGGCTGGAGCTGGGGATGATGAGGAGGAGGATTAAGCCCACCTGTCCCCCTCTTGGGCTCGTGGATTGCCGAGTTTTCCTGCTGAATAAACAGGATTAGCGCTTTATGTAGTTGGTGTGTTCGTGTCTCCTCCTTGACTCTTAACCCTGCTCTGACCTTGCCGCCTTCCCTGGGAAGCTCAGCGGGCAGCTCACTCACTTCTGGGTGTTGAGATGCCCAGGAATGCCTACCAGATCGTGGGCCCTGGCCTCAGTACTGCTGTCTGCATCTTCCCCAGGCACTGCTGTCATGGGAGAGACTGACGGTATTTTGGGAAAAAGAGGACCAGAAGGAAATTCCAAGTAAGCCAGCGTTTGCATATAGGGTAGAAGGGAGTCATTCATTCATTTCCAGGCAGCGGAGGCAGCAAGTGGAGGTGGGGCCTGCCCTGGCTGTTGGCCCTTTCACCCTGACCCTGGGAGAGAAGTGGGATGGGAGCTGACCTCTGAGGCTGGCCTGGTTGCTGGAGAAGGTCGACTGTGTTGGATGTTTCGCTGGGCAGCACTTCACAGAACCGCGGGCTCGTATCAGAGCTCGTGATGTGGGTGATGCTGGGCAAGTTCCCAGCTTCGTCTTCCCTCGTAGGGGAAGTGGGTTAGTGTAGGAGGGGTGTTGAGGGAGCTCTTCCTCCTACCCACGTTTGCTGTTTCTGTGGACTCAGGGTCAGGAGGTTAGGCTTCTGTTTTCTCTGCCTTGTTGATGGGTTTCATCTCTGAGGAAGTGAGAAACTAGAAATTGTGCAACCCTCTCAGGCCCTAGTCGATGGGGTCCTTGTCTAGAGGCCTTCGGTCTTTGAAGGTCAGGGCAGCTTCTATACAGGGACAGCTCTGCAACGCAGCTGAGTTCTGTAAACCCCGTGGAGAAGCCTAAGTCCGTTGCAGCTTGCTTGAGCTACGTGGTCAGCCCTTCTCTCCGGGTTGCCGCTTGGGAAGTGATGGTCGTCTTGTTGGACATTCATGGGGCCAGCTGCTGCACCTTCTGGGGTCACTGGTCTCTGGACTGTGGGGTCTGGGTCTTGTCCTGGCTTAGTGGATGGCCAGAGCAGCGGACTCACTGGGCTCCCTGAGAGGAAGACAGTGCAGTTGCCTCTGGTCTGAGAGCTGACGGCTCATGTGGGTGCAAATCACACATCTTGTGGAGTTCCAGATGCAGCAGCCTGGAGGGAGAGGAGGGGGAAGGGGAGTGGAGGGGAGGGGAGGGGTGCGGTTCTGCTGTGGAGAAGCCTACAGGCTTGGGAAGGAAAGGATGCGCTCCCTGGGGTCTTCATCTTTGGGGCTCTTCCTACCGAGGCAGTGAGTGGGGGGATTACAGGTGTGAGCCACAGTGCCTGGCCTGCTGGGTCTCCCTTTCCTTGTGAGCTCCTTAGACCACTGCCCCATCTCATTCCCTCCCTCGACCCTCATCACCAGGGATGACCCTGAACCCAGGGTCCTGAGCAGATAACAGGATGGGGGCTGGGCAGGGGCTTCTCACCTGCAACCAGGATGGGTTTGGTCTCTGAGGAAGTGAGAATCTTAGTTTTGTCTGGTGGGGTTTCACTGTGTAATGTAGATGTAATACATATCATAACTGCAACTTAAAGGGGAGGGGATAGAGGAACTTCTGTGTTCCTAAGATTCCAGCAGTTCATTTTAGAGGTAAAATTGCATAGAGTTAGCCACTTACATGTGTACAAAGAGTTATAATTAAAACTCTGGTAGATAGCCTGGGCATGGTGGCTCACACCTTTATTCCCAGCACTTGGGGAGGCTGAGGCAGGTGGATTGCCTGAGGTCAGGAGTTTGAGACCAGTCTGGCCTACGTGGTGAAACCCTGTCTCTACTAAAAATACAAAAAAAATTTAGCTGGGCGTGGTGGCACATGCCTGTAATCCCAGCTACTTGGGAGGCTGAGGAAGGAGAATCACTTGAACCTGGGAGGCGGAGGTTGCAGTGAGCTGAGATCACACCACTGCACTCCAGTCTGGGCAACAAGAATGAAACTGTCTCAAACAACAAAAGCCACACACAAGTAGATAAAATATTCTGTACCCCATAAATATGTACAATTGTTATTTGTCAATTAAAAACTCTTAAGCTGGGCACAGTGGCTCATGCCTGCAATGCCAACACTTTGGGAGGCTGAGATGGGAGGCTCCTGAGCCCAGGAGTTCGAGGGCAGCTTGGGCAACGTAGTGAGACCACACCTCTACAAAAAAATTTTAAATGTATTTTTAAAATCTCTAATACAGTTGTCCCCCTTGATCTGTAATTTTCTTTTTGTGGTTCAGTTACCTGGTGCTCCACCATGGTCCAAAAGTATTAAATAGAAAAGTCCAGGAATCATGTTTTTAACAAAACTAAAAACATTTCTAAAAAGCCAAGAGTAGGCAGGAAAGGGGAATCAGCAAACAACAGAGAGAAGCAAACAAAAAGGCAAGCGTGAATACAGCCACGTGCCGCGTAACGATCTTGCAGTCAGCCACACGTATCATGCGAGATGATGGAGCCCACGCACGGAGCAGGTTATATCCCATATGTTTGTGTAAGTACGCTCGCACTATGATGTTCACACAATGGTGAGCTTGTTTTTGTTTTTAGATGGAGTTTTCACTCTTGTTGCCTAGACTGGAGTGCAGTGGCATGATCTCGGCTCAATACAACCTCCACCTCCCAGGTTCAATCCTGCCTCAGCTTCCTGAGTAGCCAGAATTACAGGCATGTGCATGATGCCCAGCTAATTTTTGTATTTTTAGTAGAGACAGTGTTTCACCATGTTGGCCAGGCTGGTCTTGAACTCTTGGCCTCTGGTGATCTGCCCGTCTCCGCCTCTCAAAGTGCCGCTATTACTGGCATGAGCCACCAAGCCTGGCCAACACTTTTTTTTTTTTTTTTTGAGACGGAGTTTCGCTCGTTACCTAGGCTGGAGTGCAATGGCACGATCTCGGCTCACCACAACCTCCACCGCCTGGGTTCAGGCAATTCTCCTGCCTCAGCCTCCTGAGTAGCTGGGATTACAGGCATGCGCCACCATGCCCAGCTAATGTTTTGTATTTTTAGTAGAGACGGGGTTTCACCATGTTGACCAGGATGGTCTCGATCTCTTGACCTTGTGATCCACCCGCCTCGGCCTCCCAAAGTGCTGGGATTACAGGCTTGAGCCACCGTGCCCGGCCCTGGCCAACACTTTTTAATGATGGATTTCTCAGAACATATGCCTGTCATTAAGTGACATTAACGTAAGTGATCTAAATACAGCAATTAAAAGAGATTACAAGATTGGATTTTTAAAAATTAACAACAAAGAAGCATTTTTTGTACACAATCTATAGGAAGGAAATTAAATACAAGAAAGCAAGTGGGTTAAAAATAATGAATAATGTGAATAAGCATTGAAAACATTATGCTAAATGAGATAAACCAGACACAAAAAGACAAATACTGTGATTCTGGAGTGCAGTGGTGTGATCTCGGCTCACTGCAACCTCTGTCTCCCGGGTTCGAGCAATTCTCTGCCTCCCTCCCTAGTAGCTGGGATTATAGACGTCTGCCACCACACCTGGCTAATTTTTATATTTTCAGTAGAGACAGGGTTTCACCATCTTGGGCAGGCTGGTCTTGAACTCCTGACCTGATGATCCGCCTGCCTTGGCCTCCTAAAGTGCTGGGATTACAGGTGTGGGATACCACACCTGGCCTGTTATTTATATTTTATCACATTAAAAAAACCGAAGGTTGAAAAATGTATTATGCAAACACTAATCAACAGATAATTTCACTGGGTTTTTAGTTTTTTGAGACAGGGTCTCACTGTTGCCCAGGCTGGAGTGCTGTGGTGTGATCCTGGCTCACTGCAGCCTCGACCTCCTGTGCCCAAGTGATCCTCCCACCTCAGCCTCCCAAGTAGCTGGGGCTACAGGTGTGTGCCACCATGCCTGACGAGCTTTATCTTCTGTAGAGATGGGGTCTCACGATGCTGCTCAGGCTGGCTGGAACTCCTGAGCTCAAGCCATCGTCCCCACTTGGCCTCCCAAAGTGTTGGGATTACAGGCGTGAGCCACTGCACCTGGTTATGCCTCTTAATTTTCCCATTTTGTAAGTTTGATGTGGAATATTGACATTATCATTCAATGAAAAACATTCACGCTTTTTTTTTTTTTTTTAAGAGGCAAGGTCTCTATCACACAGGCTGGAGTGCAGCGGCACAGCCATGGCTCACCACAGCTTCTGCAGTCTTAACCTCTTGTGTTCAAGGCATTCTCCCGACTCAGCCTCCCAAGTACCACACCTGGCCTTTACGTCTGTTTTTTTTTCTTATTGACTCACTGATTATTGAGAAGTCTGTTGCTTTATTTCCAAAATGCAAGGATATTAGTCATTTAGTACCACAAGTTCCCAGTGCCTCCTGGTGGTCTGTGTTAGGGGTCCAGGCTGGCTGGGGTCCACTGGGGTCTACTCCCATGTCTTCTGGAGTCCCTGAGTGTCCTGTTGAGTGTGGGGTCTGGGTCCCCCCTGGACTAGTGGACGGCCAGAGTGGCGTAGATGCTGGGCTCAGCTGGAGGGGCCCCTTCCCGGGAGGGAGGAGGCTCAGTTGCCTCCCGTCTGAGGGTCAAGCTGTGCAGCTCGGCGTAGGTCACATCCTGGGGGCCTTCAGGTGCAGCAGCCTACAGTCGGGGAGAATGAGAGGGGACGTGGTGGGGGTGAGAGAGAGGAAAGGACTTGGCTGACTGTCCATCTGCCTTCCTCTTCTGCCTGCCTGTCCTTTGTATCCAGGAATTCCCCGGACAGTGGTGAATGAGGGGAGGCCACTGCTGCCCGAGTCTGGAGTGTACGGCATAGGTCACTGCATGGGGGTCTTCATCATGTGGGCTGCGCTGGAGAGACAGTGGTGGGGGGTGTCCTTGAGTCCCCCTGACCCCCTGGAGTCAGTTCTCCAACTGTTTCCAGAGTGATCCGTTTACATCCCTTTCCTGATGGAATCTCAGGGACGCGCTAAGGCTGTGGAGGGTCCGGCTGCTCCCTCCCTGCGGTTCTGGCCTCTCCTCCTCACTCTGACCTTGCCCATTTGGCTGCAGCCTCACACCCGCCTTCCCACAAGAGCTCACTGCTGCCTCGGGGCCTTGGCACTGCTGTTTCCTCTGCCTGCAGGGGCTCGTCCATTAGAGGATGGTGTGGCCCTCTCCGTCCGGGCTTCTCAGATGACAGCTGACCAGACAGCCCTCCCCTCACCATTCAGACTGGCCCCACTGCCCTGCACTCTCTGCCCTTCCCCTGGTTTATTGTCCTCACAGCACGTCGCACTCCTGGACACTGTGCGTTTATTTGCATTTTGTCTCCCACCACGAGGTGAGCTCAGGAGGGCGGGGGCGGCTTTGCTCCCTGTTGTGTCTGCAGCTCCCACGGGGAGCCCCATCCACAGTGAGCTCCTGGGAACACTCGCTGGGTGAATGAATGAAGGGGAGCCCAGGGCACCGGGGTGGTTCATTCCTCATCCTCCTGAGGCCTGGGGAGCCCTCGAACAACCAGACGGCCAAACAGAGGACGAGGAGCAGGAAGGGGACCCGGGAGGAGGCCCACGAGGTCCCAGGACACCAGGAGAGAGTGAGGTCACAGCAGGCGGGAGGCAGCATGCTGGACACGGAGGGTCCGCCCTGGACGGTGCTGAGAGCCGGGGAAGAAGGACAGAGAAGTCCTGCTGGGTTAGATCCGGCACCAGGAGGCCTTTGGTGCCCGGGACAGGGGCGGGGTCTCACCTGAGTGTCCAGCTCCACCTCGTCCTCAGGCTGTGTGTCCTTCACGGCAGCATCTGCTGGGCAGAGCAAGGGGTTCATCTCCTGGGAAGGTTCCCTGGGACCTCTCAGCCCCGCCATCCCCTGCCCAGCTCTGAGACAGGGCCACTAAGATCCAGGGAGGTCCCACAGTGTGGAGGGGGACCATCTTCACTGAGCCCCATACCCTTCCTAGCCCCTCCCTGCTGCTAATGAAATTTTGGGACTCCTGTCTCCCAGCCCCCTCATTTGTCCCCCCTCTTCCTCTCACAGAGGTTTTCTTCCTGGACATCAGCAGCTGGGCTGGACCTGGGAGAGAACACAGGAGTGTGAGGCGGACAGGGTATGGGTGGGGGGTGGGTGGGAGTCTGGGGTCTTCGGGCAGAATTACCTCCTCTGCAGGCTCCTGTCCTTGGGCTCTGGCTCCACAGCCCCTGTAGGACAGTGGAAATCAGCCTGCCTCTGGTCTGGGTGAAGATGGACAGAGTCTCAGCCCTGGGAACATTAGAACCACCCATCCTACACATGCAACTTGAGGGAAAGCAGGAACGTTTAAAATATTCCTGCAGGGATGTCCCGGATATTTCATGAGATAGAAAACAACTCCATGAATACGGAGGTTTGTAAATGTGTGCTGACTAGCTGGGCACAGTGGCTCACGCCTGTAATCCTAGCAGCTTGGGAGGCTGAGGCAGGCGGATCACAAGGTCAGTTGTTCAAGACCAGTCTGGCCAACATGGCGAAACCCCGTCTCTAGTAAAAATACAAAAATTAGCCAGGCGTAGTGGTGGGCATCTGTAGTCCCAGGTACTCCAGTTACTTGGTAGGCTGAGGCAGGAGAATCAATTGAACCCAGATGGCGGAGGTTGCAGTGAGCTGAGACTGTGTCACTGCACTCCAGCCTGGGCCATAGAGCAAGACTCTATCTCAAAAAAGCAAAAAAAAGTAAATGTGTGCCGACATTAGGCACCTCTGGAACCGTTTTCTAAGCTGACTTCCCTGTGTGTTCTGATTCCCTCTGGCTGGTGCCCTGAGCCCACCCTTGGCCAGCCCATGGGTGCCCCCCTTCCCTCCTCACCCAAGCTCCTGTGTTTCTCCTGACGCCGACGTCGGAGGAAGAGGAAGAAGACAAGGAGGAACAGCAGGACGAAGCCCATTGAGACCCCAATCAATACCTCCAGGTATCTTCCCAGACCTTGAGTGTGATGACATCAGGAATGAGGATGACATCATTGATGTGAGCACCTACTGTGCGCAGGCGTATGCCGAGTCATTCCTTCGTGAGCTCCGACAGCAACATGGGATTGCTGCCCCCACAACCCATTTCACAGATACACAAACTGAGGCTCAGAGGGCAATCGCCTGCCCCAGGTCCCCAGCCAGGCTGTGGCAAAGCTGGGAAGGGAACCGGGAGTCTGACCTGCAACCCTTGTTCCCTGCACTGAGCCGAGCCCTAGAGCTGCAGGGCAAAAGTCTGATGTCCTGAACCATGGCCCTGCTCCCTTCCCCTGCCCCAGGTCACCGTCACTGCTGCAGGTGGGACAGCACAGGCCCCTGAGAGGCCTTCTCGCCCAGGAGGTCACAGCTGGGAGTCAGAACTGAAAGGAACTTTCCCACCCATGCAGGCCTCTCTCCTTTACACTTGGAGAAACTGAGGCCCAAACAGGGGAGGGGCCTGTCCAGGTCACCGTCTCCAGAGGAGCCTGAACCTAGGACAGAACCCAGCCCTGCCTCCCCTGGACAGAGACCCACCTCCCGCTCAGAGACCCTCACTCACTACTCTGGGGGCCTGACCCTGAGGAGTGAGGGGCTGGTCCTCAGGGCCTCCTGGGACCACGGTCAGGACAAGGAGGTGAGGGCTGGGGCTGCCTTGTCCCCCACATCAGCCCAGCTGCTCCCCCATGCTGGGCCCCAACATCTGCCTTTGCCTTGACCACCCCCCGCCGCCCTCACCAGCCCAGCCTCAGAGCCCCTGGGACACAAGCCCATCCTTGAGGGGAGAACAATGGGATCTTTTGGGAGACTCAGGACTGCCCTGGGGGAGGCCGTGCTCCCCAAGAGACCTCCGTGACTCACCGGGTGTGGCTGGCCCTGCGGGTGGTGGGCCGGAGCCTGCAGAGGATCCTGGAAAGAGCACAGGAGGGGGTGAGGGCCGGGGCTGTCTGTGGGGCGCACACTTCACTCCAGCTCCCCTTCGTCTGCCCAGTGCATTCCCTGGAAACATGTCTCTGCCCGCCTGGTACCTTCTGCATGCCAGCAAGGAGAGCGGGTGGCCGTGCCTACGAGAACCCCTGCTGGCCTCTTCCTGCTGAGGAGTGAGGCCCCTCTGGCTAAGCCTCCCTCATAACCTCCTTCCCTCCATCCCAACCGCTCTCCCTCCATCCTCCCTCTTCAGCAGGGCCTGAGCTGAGCCTTTGAGCTCAGAGAGGACAGGGTCAGGGGCCTCACCTGAGACCACGAGCTCCAGGGGCTCACTGGGGTGAGACAGCAGGTAGGGGATGGAGCTGTAGGAGCCGTAGCACCTGTAAGTCCCCGCATGGGCTGAGGTCACAGGACTCATGGGGAATTCAGCCTGGTCCTTATCAGATTGGTACTTTGGTCTTAGAAGCACGGGGGCATCAGCTGCTCCCTCCTTGGTCAGAAGGAAAGTGTCCATCCACCCTTGTGACTGACACAGCAGGGTCACGTTCTCTCCTGAGGCCACCGTGGGGCCCGGCTGCACTGAGAGGGAGGGTGTGTCAGGGATCTGTCCTGGAGAGAAGAGGATGGGTGAGGGGCTGCCCCGCCTTGTTCTGAGCTGAGACCTCCCCAGGCCTCTCTCTGGGACCCTCAGTCTCTGTTTTTCCTAAGTCTCCCCCTCCCTGCCTATCCCATCTCTGTCTGTCTGTCTCTCCCTTGGGACCCCCACCTCTCATCCTGGCCATCACCACCTGGGCTCCCCGGCAGGGCCTGTGCAGAGCCTGGGTCCCTGACTGAACCCGCTGGGCCCCTTACCTGCGATCAGGATGTCCAGGGGGTCACTGGGGGCCGACCACTCGAAGGAGAGGTTGTGTGCACCGGAGCATCTGTACTGGCCCCCGTGGGAGAGGCTCACAGGGCTCAGGGTGAAGTTGGCCTGGGAGAGCCCAGCCTGGAGCTGCCGGCCAGAGCCCTGGAGGAGGTGAACTCCCTGGTCCTTGTACAGAGCAAATCTGTCGTAGTCGACATCGGAGCGGCACTGCAGGGTCAGGCTGCCTCCACGGGCCGCGACAGGGCCCTGCAGGGTCAGGAGGGAGGGCTTCCTAGACACGCCTGGAGGGAAAGCGGAGCGGGGACTCGGCCGGCTGTTCCTCCCACGCCCCTTCCTTCTCCCGTCCTGGCACTGCAGGTCTCAGTGTCTCTCACACTCTGTCTCGGATCCCAGGGGCTCCTCTTCACCCGGGGTTGTCCTGGAGCCATTTCAGAGGAGTGGGGTCTCCCTGAGCCTTGGCCACTGTGCCTGATTTCCCTCCTCTCCCTGAGAGCCAGGACCTCACAGCAAACACACTGGAGCCTTCCTGAGTCGTCCCTTCCAGGTGTGTGTGACCGAGGGCTCCTCCTCCCATGTCAGAGGCTCCCCACGGGGCCTCCCTCACGCCTTCAGCCCGTCCACCAACACATCTCTCTGGGTCCTCTCCATCTTCAGTCACCAGCCACTCCCAACCACCTGTCTGCTGCCCTAAAAGTGTGTTAGAAAAGCCATGGCTTCCTCACCTGAGGGCAGAATCTCCAGGGGGTCACTGGGGTATGACCACACGTGGGGGTTGTTTCTATAATAGTAATAGCATCTGAACATCCACCTGTGGCTGGGGGTCACGGGACCCACAGGGAACAGGGCCTCGAACCACCCACTGGGGAGCTGCTGTGAGTTCAGATTCCAGTAGAGCTGGTGTTCTCCTTCCTTAATCAGAATAAAACGGTAATATCCCTTCTGTGAGCCACATTGGAGGGTCACGGTCCCTCCTGAGGTCACCACAAGGCTGGGCAGGGCTGAGAGGGTGGGTTTGCTGTGGACTCCTAGGAGAGAAGGAAGCACCATGTGAAATGGGGCTCACACCTCCCACATCACCCCCAGGGCTGGGCTGGGAGAGAGAGAGACGTCCCTGAGAGCCAACCCCCTTCCTGAGGGCAGAGCCTGGGGCTGGGACCCCGAGTGTCCCCTCACCTGTCACCACCAGCTCCAGGGGCTCACTGCGCTCTGACCAGACTTCAGGGCCGAGATATTGACAGCGGTATTTCCCTGCATGGTGCTCTGACATGGATGAGATGGAGAATCTGGCCCTGTTCCTGGGTTCCAGTGACTTCTGCATGTCCCAGGGTACTTGGGTTCCTTCTTTTTCCAGATGATACTCCTCGGCCTTCAGGTTCCCCTGACACCAGATGGTCACGGGGCTCCCCCAGATGATCACAGAGCCTGGCTCAGCCCAGAGGATGGGTTTGCGGAGGGGCCCTGGAAGGAAATCAGAGGCTGGATCCCAAGACCTCCCTCAGCCCTCAGATCCCAGCTCTCAGCTCCAGGACCCTCCATCATCCCCATCAGCCACCCAGAACTGCTGTCTCCACCCCCAGCTGCCCAGGGCTGGGTCTTGTCCCTAGAGAGGAAGAGGAACCTGGGACAGCTGGGAACAGACTTACCTGCCTGTACGTGGGTTCTGGGGCTCAGACTCAGCCCTGGAAGAGAGTTCCCTGTGAGATTTGCCTCTGAAGCCCAAGCAGATCCTCCCCTCCCTAGTGGCTCCCGAGCTTTTGAGGTCTCCTGATGAACCAGGGCCTGTGTGTGGGGTGGGGTCCCTCTAAGACTCGGATCTCCCCCTCCCCGTCTTGAAATCTCACCAAGGCAGAGCAGGGCTGTGAGGGCGGGGGTCATGGCGTCGCTTCCCAGTGGGCCCGGACTCTGCAGATGGATGAGCCCTCAGTGCTGGCCGGACAGAGATAACCAGGGTGTGGCCGCTCGGAGTCCGAGTGCTTCTTGTCATGGGATTGTCTCATCCACAGCACACAGGAAGGGGAACTGCCCTCCCCAGGAGCCTGGCTCTCATTTTGGACTGTGGTCAGGACGGCCCCAGGCTCTCTGCAGACACTACAAAGAGAAGTGGGATCTCCCTGCCCCCGAACCATTTATCTTTATTTCACTGAGGGCCGGGACACAGCGGCAAATAGCCCTGGTGGCTTCCTGATTCAGCCCCTTTCAGGTGACGGTGACCATGGGCTTCTCCTCCCTCTCACAGCCTCCCCATGGAGTCTCCTTTCCTCCTTCAGCCTGTCCATCAGCACAGCAGTGCGGGGTCCTCACCAGGGCCATTCTCTCCAGCCCTGGAGATGCTTCAGGGCTGCAGGTCCATGCTGCAGGCAGGCTCAGGTCCGCAGAGACACACCTGACACCGGGCTGTGCAGTCCAGGCTGAGCTGCGTGTGGCCGTGAGGCCCTACCATGGTGGCTCCCGCCTGGAATCCCAGCACTTCAGGAGGCTGAGAGGGGAGGATGGCTTGAGGCCAGGAGCTTCCGATTACCCTGACTACACAGTGAGCCCGTCTGTACAGAAAAGAAAAAAGTTAGCTGAGCATGGAGGCTCGTGCCTGTGGTCCCTGCAACTCAGGAAGATGTGAGAGGATCACCTGCGCCTGGGAGGTGGAGGCTGCAGGGAGCTATGATCACCCCTCGGCATTCCAGACCGGGCGACAGAGCAAGACCCTGTCTCAAAAGGAGAAATACAGGGAATAAAGAGAGAATCAAATATATACATATATGAGGAGGCTGAGGCAGGAGAATCTCTTGAATCCTGGAGGCAGAGGCTGCAGTGTGCTATTGCACCACTGCACTGCAGCCCCACAAGAAGCCCACAACTGTCTCAAAACAAAGTAAGTAATTTACTCACTGTATATCTCTACTATGCAGACATAACAAAATCCAAAACGTAATTTAATCCAGGACAAGACCACTGCAATAGTAAATGTGTTCATTGGCATGAGATATTCATTAAGTTTTCCAGACTGTATCATGGAAAGGACAGACACTGAACAACAGAAAGTATTAATATATACAGGAAGCAGAATCAGAAGAAATAACATGTCTGTACCCATTTCAGAATGAAAGAAGGAAGAAGGTTGTTAGTTCATGACATACACGAAGAGCTAATGGTTGAAATTTTTATAGAACTGAAAAGAAAATGTCAGTTTGTGACTATATTTAGTATCTCAGTCACGGTAAAGTACACGAGGAGACTCGGGGCATTTGTGATCTGTCGGGACTCACGTCTCACACGTTAAACCCTCAGGTCAGGTGGTCGCCTTATAGGAATAAGGAGGGTATGTTCACTTTCCCTTTATCAGGTATCATGATAAGAACAGAGAGAGAGAGAGAGACAGACAGACAGAGAGAGAAGGAGAGACAGAGGGAGGGGGAGAGGAGAGAGAGACTGAGACAGAAAGGAAGAGAGGGAGAGACAGAGAGGGAGGGAGAGAGACAGAAAGAGAGAGAGAATCCGGCATCACTAGAGCTGCAAGGCTGCAGGTATTTTTGCACCTGGAGTCTCTCTGAAAGCAATACTAAATGATGATGTAATCAGTGAGTAGAATAATTAAGCCCAAATGGAGAAGGTGAGATGCTGCTGTGAGTAAATGCAATGAGCAGTACATACAAAACACTAATCCGCATAGGTCATATGTGTATACACAAGTACATACATTTCTACTAAGAATCTAAAAGAGCAAGGAAATGGATTCTCCTCTGGAGCCTCCAGAAAGGAATGTAGCTATGTGAAGGCCTCGATTTTATCCTAAAAGGCCGGTTCAGAATTCTCACTTTCAGAACAATGAGATAATGAATTCATGGTGCTTCAGCTACTCAATGTGTAGTAATCTGTTGTGGCACCAGCAGCAAACCGATACTAATACAAAGAGCAAGCCAATACTAACACCACTACAACTGTTGTTTCAAAAGAACAGTTGATGTTTCATACTTTTAAATCATAGTCTGCTGAAAGGAGAAAGTTATACACTTTCACTCGACCAATCACCTGTCCTTCAAATTTACAAAGTGTCAATTGATCACCATGGAGGATTTGAAGAAATATTTATCAGACTTTGATTAAAAAAAAAAAAAAAAGCAGGTTTTGTAGAACATGCCAGGCATTGTGGCACACGCTGGTAATCCCAGAGGGATTACTCTGGCGGCTGAGGCAGGAGAATCATTTGAATCCAGGAGGCAGATGTTGCAGTGTGTGGGGAAAAAAAAAAGGACAAAGTGAGACTTTTGGCACTGGGTAACCCTTGTTCTCTTCTGGTAGCAATTTCCCACCAGGCAGACCGTCTAACCCCAAATCACCTAAAAGTGCAGGCCCAGGACATGCATGTCTCCCAGGTGGGTGACCTGGAAGGAGGTGATGGGGGCTGTTTATTATGCTCTCCTTTTCTTTCCCAGCCCATGTGTTCTACCTGTGAAATATGTAGCATTTTGTTTTTTCTTTTTTTTTTTGAGACGGAGTTTCGCTCTTGTTACCCAGGCTGGAGTGCAATGGCACGATCTCGGCTCACCGCAACCTCCGCCTCCTGGGTTCAGGCAATTCTCCTGCCTCAGCCTCCTGAGTAGCTGGGATTACAGGCACATGCCACCATGCCCAGCTAATTTTTTGTATTTTTAGTAGAGACGGGGTTTCACCATGTTGACCAGGATGGTCTTGATCTCTTGACCTCGTGATCCACCCGCCTCGGCCTCCCGAAGTGCTGGGATTACAGACGTGAGCCACCGCGCCCAGCCAGATGTAGCATTTTCATTTGCAGAGCCCATTATAGGAAAATAAATACGAACACAAATATTAAAAGGAAAAGCTATAGCCTCATTTAGTGTTCATTCATATGAATATGCATCTCATCTCCAGCTGTCTGTATCTGTTTTACGTCTATGACACCATCAGAGAGCACCCAGACTGCAGTGTCTCATCCACAGCCTGGTTCTTGCATCTCCTGTGAGAGGCCATTCCGAGGCTCCCTCAGCCCCAGCAGCACCAACAACTGCATTGCAGGCACTCCATCTCAGGTCATCCCCAGGACATCACGTGGCCCTGTTCTCACTGCCCCACTGATTTCATGGGTGTGTGGGACCCTCAAGCTGTGATTAGGTCGCGAGATGCTCCATTTAAACAGGTGGGACCCTCTGATTCCTGGCGGAAAGCCGCAGTGAGCCCAGCGAAACCCATCTCAGCACCAGCATCCATCATGGTCAGGAGGATTTGCTGCCCCCTCCTGGTGGGATATGCACCATGTTGTCAAATGGCCACCAGATGGCTCGCCGGTCCCCTCAAAGGAAGGCATCCCATCCAGAAGCTCTGCTGTTCACTGGGGAGACTCTCAGCCACAGTCGAGGCTACATGGTCCTTGGTGAGGAGTCATTGGTGTTGGGTCCATGCTTCTCTTTTTTTTTTTTTGACACGGAGTCTTGCTGTGTCTCCCAGGCAGGAGTGCAGTGGCACAGTCTTGGCTCACTACAACCTCCATCTCCTGATTCTCCTGCCTCAGCCTCCCAAGTAGCTGGGATTACAGGTGCCTGCCCCTCACCTGTCTGATTTTTGTATTTTTAGTAGAAGTGGGGTTTCGCCATGTTGGCCAGGCTGGTCTCAAACTCCTGACCTCTGGTGATCTGCCCACCTTGGCCTCCCAAAGCACTGGGATTACAGGTGTGAGTTACCATGGCCGGCTGCACGTCCCTTTTTTTTCTTGCTGTACGGCCACGACACTCATGGACCCCTCCTGTGTGCACTGGGGCTGCTGAGAGAGCTGGCTGAAGCTCACTGCGTTGGTCACGCCATCAGCGAATCCTCAGGTCAGCGGCTTTTTAGCCAGTCCCTGACTAGTTTTCTTTCTGTCCATGTCTCTGTGCCTTACTGAGGAGCGAATGTGTGAACTTTGTTCATCATGTGTGAAGAAGATGCTTATATGTCTCTAGCAGATATATAAGATTTGGGCTTCTTCAAGATCATGAAACAATGTACTTTGAGGTTGCTCAGAAAACACAGTGCTGACCTTAGGATCCCTATCTTGAAACTGCAAGTCTATTTCCAACCTCATACATGGAAAAGTGTCAGAATCTCCACAGGATCTGCAAGACCTCTATAGGATCTCCACGGGACCTTCACAGGGTCTCCATAAGACTTCCACAGGACCTTCGCAGAATCTCAATCAGAACTTCACAGGACCTCCACAGGGTCTCAGTAGGACCTCCACAGGGTCTCAATAGGACCTCCACGGGGTGTCAATTGGACCTTCACAGGACCTCCATAGGTTTTCCATAGGGCCTTCACAGAACCTGCATAGAATCTCAATAGACACTCCATAGGACTGCTATAGGAACCCCATAGGCCCTCCATAGGTTCTCTAAAGGACCTTCATAGGATCTCCATAGGGCCTCCATAGCACCTTTATAGGATCTTCCTTCACAGGACCTCCATAGGTTCTTCATAGGGTCACAAGAGTTGCCAAAGGATGTGTCACTGCAGGGACTAGCCAGCATCCCCTACACCCTGAGATGCTGGAAATGACCACTTGGTGATCGTGGTTATGGATTTCCTGCAGAAGCATGTGTGAAACCATGTTCCTGGGCAACTCTGCAGTTCCTGATCTCCGTTCAGATCCTCCAGGGGCTGGGCTGGAGGGGCGTCTGGTGTGTCACTGCGTCTCATTGCACAGAACAGGCGTTTCTGCAGTACTAATGGAAAACCAGCCCAGAGACGGCAGCGGAGTTTGGAGTTGTGCTGCCACAAACCAAGAAGTGCTGAGCTGAGGAAACCAGCTGAGCCTGGCCTGAGCTTCGGACAGGAGACACTGATAAGAGGGCTCTGAGGCAGAACGGTGTGGATTGTTCATCGAGTGTGAAGAGGAGGATGCTGAGGAAATGAAGGCTCTTCCATTCTGTGACTTGGTTGACAAGAGGAACCAACAGCGTCGTGACCCCATGGAGCAGTGACCCCATGTGGAAAGGAGGCTGAGGGAGGTGTGTTTAAGGCAGTCAACTGAGTCAGAGAGAGACGCAGAACCTCCCAGTGCCTAGGAAGGGTGGTTTGTTTCTCCCAAACTTCCCACCTCTGACTTCCTTATTTCTCCAAATAGCAGCACCTTCTCTTCGTTTCTGCTGGGTCATGATGGGGAGCTGAGGGCTGGGGCCATCCTGCTCCCCACGTCACCCCAGCTCCTCCTCCCCCAGACTGGGCCCCAACATCTCCCACTGCTTCAACCCCCGGCCCCTCACCGGCCCAGCCTCAGAGCCCCTGGGAGCCTGTGCGCACCCCCTCCCCGTCTCTGCCCAGCTCTCTGGAGGAAGCCTGCACTGAGTCCGAGGGGAACAGGATCCTCTGGGAGACTCGGCACTGCCCTGGGGGAGGCTGTGCTCCCTCCCAGCCAAGAGGCCTTAGTCACTCACCAGGTGTGGGGGTGGGACCGGTGGGTGGGGGCTGGGGCTCCCAGAGGCTCCTGGGAGTAAGCACAGAAAGGGAGTGAGGAGCTTTGGTAGCCCAGAGTCCCCAGGTCCACTGAAGGCCCTCGCCCCACCTGCCTGTCGCTTCTCTGGAAACTCTCCTCTGCTCACCTTTCACCCTTTGTGTCCCAGGAGATGGGGCCAAGGGTGGGCCCGCCTGGGAGGAGGCCCACTGTCCTCCTCCCCTCTGAGGGGTGAGACCACTCTGGCTGAGCCTCCTAACACCCCCCTCCCTCCATCCCAGCCCAGAGCTCTCCTGGGGACAGGCCCTGAGCTGAGCCTTTGAGCTCAGAGAGGACAGGGTCAGGGTTCTCACCTGAGACCACAAGCTTCAGGGGGTAACTAGGGTCTGACAGCAGGTAGGGGTAGGAGCTGGTTCTGCTGTAGCATCGGTAGGTTCCACTCTGGGCTGAAGTCACAGGACTCATGGGGAGTTCAGCCTGGTTCCTGTAAGATTGGTACTTTGACTTTAGACACAGGGTGGGATGGGCTGCCCCCTCCTTGGTCAAAAAGAAAGTGTCCACAATGCCACAGCAGGGTCACCTTCTCTCCTGAGGCCACTGTGGAGCCCAGCTGCACTGAGAGGGAGGGTCTGGCAGGGATCTGTCCTGGAGAGAAGGATGGGTGAGGGGCTGCCCCACCTTGTTCTGAGCTGAGACCTCCCCAGGCCTCTCTCTGGGACCCTCAGTCTCTGTCTCTGTTTCCTCTGAGTCTCCTTCTCCCTGGGGACCCCCACCCCTCATCCTGGCCATCACCACCTGGGCTCCCCGGCAGGGCCTGTGCAGAGCCTGGGTCCCTGACTGAACCCGCTGGGCCCCTTACCTGTGATCAGGATATCCGGGGGGTCACTGGGGGCCGACCACTCGGAGACGTTGTGTGCACCGTAGCATCTGTACTGGCCCCCGTGGAAGACCTTCACAGGGCTCAGGGTGAAGTTGGCCCGGGAGAGCCCAGCCTGGAACTTCTGACCAGAGCCCTGGAGGAGGTGAACTCCCTGGTCCTTGTACAGAGCAAATCTGTCGTAGTCGACATCGGAGCGGCACTGCAGGGTCAGGCTGCCTCCACGGGCCACGACAGGGCCCTGCAGGGTCAGGAGGGAGGGCTTCCTAGACACGCCTGGAGGGAAAGCGGAGCGGGGACTCGGCCGGCTGCTCTTCCCACGCCCCTTCCTTCTCCCGTCCTGGCCCTGCAGGTCTCAGTGTCTCTCACACCCTGTGTCTCGGATCCCAGGGGCTCATTCTCACCCAGGCTGTCCCGGAGAGGTTCCAGACGGATGTATCCCTGACTCCTGGCCACTCTGTCTGGTCTGTCCTTATCTCATTAAGGGACAGGAAATTGCAGCAAATACACCCAGTGCCTTCATCCAGGTGAGGGTGACTGAGGCTCCTCTTTCCCTATCAGAGCCTCTGCATGGGGTCCTCCTCACGCCATTGGCCCAGCCCTCAATACATCCTTCTGGGGTCCTGGCCATGATCAGTCATCAACCAGACTCCCACAGCCTATCTGGCTCCTCTCAATTGTATAAAGAAGCGTGGTGGCTTTTTCACCTGGGACCAGAATCTCCAGGAGATCACTGGGGTTTGACCACACATGAGGTTTTTTCCAGAAACGGTAATGGCATCTGAACCTCCACCTGTGGCCGGGGGTCACAGGGCCCACAGGGAACAGGGCCTGGGACGTCCCTTTGGGGAGCTTCTGTTCTCCTCCCTCAACAAGAACAAACATGAGAAATGAAATCCGTTCCTTGTGTCACACTGGAGGGTCGTGTTCCCTCCTGAGGCCACCACAGGGCTGGGCAGGGCTGAGACGGTGGGTTCTGCATACAATCCTAGGAAAGAAGGAGGCAACATGTTTAATGGGGTCACACCTCCCGCTGTATACCCAAGACTGGGCTGTGAGAGGAGCGACACCTCTGAGAGCCGACCTCCTTCCTGAGGGCAGAGCCTGGGGCTGGGGCCCCTGAGTGTCCCCTCACCTGTCGCCACCAGCTCCACGGGGTCACTGGGCTCTGACCAGCCTGCAGGAGTCTCACAGTGGCAGCAGTATTGCCCTGCAGCATGAAATCCCATGGATGGATTGTGGAACTTGGCCTTGGCTCCGGGCCCCAGTGGGTTCTGTCTGTGCCATGGGATTCCGTCCTTATCCAGATGGTACTTCACAGTCTCCAGGGGCCCCTGACACCAGAGGGCCATGGGGCTGAACCGGGCAATCACGGAGACTGGTTTGGGGATGGTGCCTGGAATGGAATCAGAGACTGATGCCAAGATGTCCTCACCCCTCAGATCCCAGCTCTCAGCCCCAGGACCCTCCAGACATCCCCATCAGTCAGCCCAGAACCGGTGTCTCCACCCCCAGCTGCCTGGGGTTGGGCCCTTGTCCTGAGAAGCAGGGACCTGGGACAGCTGCAGACAGACTCACCTGACTGCATGCCGGTCCTGGGGCCCAGGCTCAGCCCTGCAAGAGAGTTCCCTGTGAGAGATTTCCCCCAAAGCCCCAGCAGTTCCTCTCCTCTCTAGGAGCCTCTGATAGACCTGGCTTTAGAGTGAGTTCCCTCCAAGACTAGGGTCTTCCTTCCCCTCTTCAAACCTCACTGAGGCAAATCACGACAGAGAGGGTGAGGGTCACGGCAGATGAGACCACAGTGCCTGGCAGGACACAGGAGCACGCAGAGTGTGGACTGGAGGCTGTGTTCTCCCTGTCACAAGACTGTCCCATCTGCAGCCCCACAGGACAGGGAACTGCCCTCCCCAGGGCTCTCATTTCCCCAGGGATGGGGCTGGGGTGAGCTCCCGGCTCTCTGAAGACATTTCAGACAGAAATGGGGTCTCGCTGAGGCCTAGCCACTGTCTGCCTGACCTACACGCAGCTCACCAAGGTTGTGTGCACCAGGGCAGAGCAGCAAAACCCCTCCTCTGGGAATGAACCTCTGAGTCGTTCCTGCCTCCTCAGTGCCCGTGTCCTTGGCCGTCCCTCTGCACCTCAAACCATGTTCAAGGTTTTCAGAACAATTATTGAGGTCTGTCATCTTATTCATGGGCTGGAATGGGGAGCTGAATTTAATTCCCAATTCTCTTCCACGTAATCCGTGGCTTCCTTCAGCCTTTATCTTTTGGAGACTGTGGTCATGACCTCCACTTCTCAGAGTGGATGTGGGGGTTAGTGGTGTCTGAGACATGGAAGGGGCTCAGCCATGGTGAGTTTCCAGACTATATTTAGACAGGAGTCGTTGGGCGTGAGAGGATCCTGGCATCGAGCTCTGCAGTTGAAAAGGATGATTGATGCACCCACTCAAGAGCCCACATCAACTCCAAATGCCAAGAAATGCTCCTTATATGTTTAAAGTTGCAGGCATGGTGGCCCACCCCTGTAATCTGAGCACCTGAGGATGGAGCATTCCTTGAGCTCAGAAGTTCAAGACCAGACTGGGGAACAGAGTGAGACCTCATTTCTGCATATAATAAAAAAGAAATAATCAGGTGTGGTTGTGCATGACTGCAATCCCAACTATTTGAGAGACTGAGGTGGGAGGATTGCTTGAGCCTGGGTGGTCCAGGCTGCAGTGAGGCATGATCATAGTACTGCACTCTAGCCTGGGCGAGCCGGTAAGACCTATCTCAAAACATATCTATCTATCCATCTATCTATCTATCTATCTATCTATCTATCTATCTATCTATCTATATATCTGAATTATGTAGATTATGAAAGTTTTGTGCAGAAAAGAAATGAAAAGCTTTTTAGTCTGAGAAGGTTGTACATCAAAGAACAGAATTGAAAGCTGAAGGGCCGCATGTGCCTAGGACCACCGTCGGGTCATTAGGGAAGAGATTTCCACTTCTGTGTGGGACAGAAGAGAAACCCCAGGTCCTCACAGTCAGGGAGAGGGTAGGGGCTTCGGATGAAGAGGAAAAGCTGTGGCTCACCCTTGCTCGCGTTTGTGGACAGGAACTGGGATATCTCAGCACACTGAGTGAAGTCCATGATCAGCACTGGGCCCCTCTCCTGTTGTTTAACAGATTCAGTCCGCTGTGGTCAGACAGAAGCATCTGCCCACACGAGTGTGAGGCTGGGATTAGTCCTGTCCCTCCTGGGTACAAACCTGAGCTGATGCAACTTTTAGGAGAATGGGACAGGAACAGCTGCAACAATCCCCCATCATGAGGTCTGATGCCAGCCAGGAACAGCCTTGGGAGAAACTCTTTTTGCAAGATGAGGTGTGTGGGAGGAAAGCCGCCCACCAAGAATGAACAGCAATGGGTATATTAAAGAAAATAGGTATCTGTTTATTATTATTTTTAAACAACTTAGTCATCATTTAGATGACTCAGACAATATTACGAAGGGAAAATTGTATTTAAATTAATGCCATTAAACATAAGATCATATTGGCAGGGTGTGGTGGCTGACACCTGTAATCCCAGCACTTTGGAGGCTGGGGTGGGCAGATCACAAGGTCAGCAGTTCGAGACCATCCTGGCCAACATGGTGAAACCCCACCTGTACCAAAAATTCAAAAATTAGCTGGGCGTGGTGGCACGTGCCTGTAATCCCAGCTACTTGGGAGGCTGAGGCAGGAGAATTGCTTGAACCCAGAAGGCAGAGGTTGCAGTGAGCTGAGATTGCATCACTGCACTCCAGCTTGGGTAACAAAGCAAGACTCCGTCACAAAACAAACAAACAAACAAACAAACAAACATATTGTCTGCAAACAATGATAATTTGACTTCTTCCTTATCAATGTGATGCCCTTTCTTTCTTGTGTCTCACTGCTCTAGCTAGAACTTTCAGAACTATGCGGGATAAGAGTGGTGAAGGGTTTGTCATGTTCAAGATCTTAGAGGAAGATCTAAAGTTTCAGTTTTTCTTCATTCAGTATGATACTAGTTATGGGTCTGCTATATTTGGCTTTTATGATGTTGAGATATGTTCCTTCTATACTCAATTTTTGAGACAGAATCTCGCTCTGTCACCCAGGCTAGAGTGCAGTTGTATGATTTTGGCTCACTGCAACCTCTGCCTCCTGGGTTCAAGCGGGCACATCAAGCTAATTTTTGTATTTTTAGTAGAGATGGGATTTCACCATGTTGGCCAGGCTGGTTTCGAACCCACTACCTTTAGTGATCCGCCCACCTTGGCCTCCCAATGTTCTGGGATTACAGGCATGAGTCACCATGCCAGCCACACTCAGTTGTTTTTCATGAAGGCATGTTGATTTTTATCAAATGCTTTTTTGGCATCAGTTGAAATGATCATATGGTTTTTGTCTGTCATTCTGTTGATAAGATGATCACATTGATTGATCTGTGTATGTTAAATTATCCTTGCACCCCAGGGATAAATCCCACTTGGTCACAATGAATGATCTTTTAAAATGTATTGTTGAATTCAGTTTGCTTGTATTTTGTTGAGGGTATTTGCATCCATATTCATCAGTCATTGGCTTGTTGTTTTATTTTCTTGGTTTGTCTCGGTCTGGTTTTGGCATCGGGGTAATACTGGCCTTGTAGAATGACTTTGGAAGTATTCTCACCTTCTTTTTTTCTGAATAGTTTCAGTAGGATTGTTATTGGTTCTTTAAATGTTTGGTAGAATTCAGCAGTGAAGCCATCAGGTCCTGGGCTTACTGGCAGACTTTTTATTATGGCTTCAATCTTGTTACTTGTCATTGGTCTATTCAGACTTTGTATTTGTCGATGATTGAATCTTGGCAGGTCATATGTGTCTAGGAATTTGTCCATTTCTTCTAGGTTTCCTACTTTACTGGCATATAGTTGCTCATAGTAGCCACTGATGATCCTTTGAATTTCTGCAGTATCAGTTGTGATGTCTCCTGTGTCATCTTTGATTCATTTAAACGTATCTTGTCTGTTTTTTTTTCTTACTCTGGCTAAAGGTTTGTGAATTTTAACTTTTCCAAAAACTAGCCTTTTATTATCTTTTGCATATTTTTCCTAACAATTTCATAGACTTCTTTTTTTTTTTTTTTTTTTAAATTTCATAGACTTCTACTCCGATCTTGTTGTCTTCTCTTTTTTGTATTTGATATTTGGCTGTGCAGGTTAAACAGTTATTTATTTATTTATTTACTTACTTACTTTTGGAAAATGCAAATCGGTTTAGTCAGGTCACTTTTTCCTGGCACTCCTTTCTATTTAAGGAGTAAAGGTACTTCCATGGTCTGGATGGATGACTGCGATGAGGTTATTGGGATTGCCCTGAGAGCATGGACTGAGAGCTTTTTGGGATGGAAACTGCTCCTTCATCTCTGTAATCCCATGTTTGGCACAGCGTTAGCCTGAGGAGATGCTTGGTGGTAAACATTATTTTTGTCTACTATTTTTTCCTAATAATTTTGGGTTGGTTTGTTGCATTTTTCAAGCTCTTTAGGGTGCATTATTAGGTTATTTGAAGTTTTTCCTTTTTGCGGTAGTAGCTTATAGCTATGAACTTTTGCCCTCTTAGTAGTGTGTTTGCCGTAACCGTAGGTTTTGGTATGTCATGTGTCCAATGTCAATTGTTTCAAGAAACTTTTTAACGTTTTCCTTAATTTTTTTTGTTGGCCCACTTGTTATTCTGGAATATATTGTTAAATTTGCATGTATTTGTACAGTTTCCAGCTGTCCTCTTGTTACTAATTTCAAGTTGTATTCCATTGTGGTCGGTGAAGATGCTGGATATTATTTCAATTTTACTGAATGTGTTTTGTGACCTACCATACAGTCTATCCTTGAGAATAATCCATGTGCTATAGAAAAGAATATGTATTCTGCAGCTGTTGGAGAAAATGTTTTCTAAATATCGATTAGGTCCATTTGGTCTGTAGTGAAGACCAAGACTAATGTTACATTGTTGATTTTCTCTCTGGAACATCTGTCCAATGCTAAAAGTGGGGTGTTGATGGTATCTCTTGCTATTACTGTGTTGGCACCTGTGTTTTTCTTTAGTTCTAATAATATTTATACGTCCGGATGCTCCAGGTTTGGGTACATATATATGTACAATTGTAATATCCTCTCGTTGAATTGAAACCTTTGTTTTTTTGTTTTGTTTTGTTTTTTTGTTTTTAAAAGATGGGTTTCACCATGATGGCCAGGCTAGTCTTGAACTCCTGACCTCAGGTGATCCACCCACCTCGGCCTCCCAAAGTGCTAGGATTGCAGGCGTGAGCCACTGTGCCCAGCCAAAACCTTTGTTTTTCTTTTTTCTTTTTTTTTTTTTTTTGAGACGGAGTTTGGCTCTTGTTACCCAGGCTGGAGTGCAATGGCGCGATCTCGGCTCACCGCAACCTCCGCCTCCTGGGTTCAGGCAATTCTCCTGCCTCAGCCTCCTGAGTAGCCGGGATTACAGGCACACGCCACCATGCCCAGCTAAGTTTTTGTATTTTTAGTAGAGACGGGGTTTCACCATGTTGACCAGGGTGGTCTCGATCCGTTGACCTCGTGATGCACCCGCCTCAGCCTCCCAAAGTGCTGGGATTACAGGCTTGAGCCACCGCGCCCGGCTAAACCTTTGTTTTTCTATAGTGACCTTTTGGTCTCTTATTTTTTAAATCTTGAAATCTACTTTGCCATGTAAGGTATAGTGGCTTCTGCTCTATTTTAGTTTTTATTGGCACGAAATACCTTTTTTTCCATCTACTTTCAGTCTATTTGTGTTTTTATAGGTGATATTTGTTTCTTGTAGGCAACAGATCGAGCCTTGTTATTATTATTTTTAATCCATTCAGTCATTCAGTCCATTCACTTTGTGTCTTCTGACTGCAGAGTTTAGTTCATTTATAGTCAATGTTATTATTGGTAAGGACTTACTCCTGCCATTGTGTGATTTGTTTTCTTGTTGTTTTGCATTCTTTTCTTTCTTTCCTTTTTTTTTTTTTTTAAATAATGAAGGTGATTTCCTCTTGTGATATATTAGTTTCCTGCTTTTTATTTTTTGTGATTCTCTCTGTTTTTTGGATTGGGTGTACCATGAGACTTGCAAATATATATAATCTTATAATGCATTAAGCTGATAACAGTTAAACACTGCTTCCATAAAGAATCAAGCCGGGCGTGGTGGCTCAAGCCTGTAATCCCAGCACTTTGGGAGGCCGAGGTGGGTGGATCACGAAGTCAAGAGATCGAGACCATCCTGGTCAAGATGGTAAAACCCCGTTTCTACTAAAAAATCCAAAAAAATTAGCTGGGCATGGTGGCACGTGCCTGTAATCCCAGCTACTCAGGAGGCTGAGGCAGGAGAATTGCCTGAACCCAGGAGGCGGAGGTTGCAGTGAGCTGAGATCGTGCCATTGCACTCCAGCCTGGGTAACAAGAGTGAAACTCCATCTCAAAAAAAAAAAAAAAAAAAAAAAATCAAAAAACCTAACGGACTCTGTGCTTTAACTTTGTTTCCTTGCTTATTATTTGTTGTTTCTATTTATATTTTCTTGTACTCTCTATGTCTTGAAAAGTTGTTGCAGTTATTATTTTTGATTGGTTCATAGTTTAGTGTTTCTACTTAAGAGTAATCTGCACTATGGCTACAGTGTTATAGTATTCTGTGTTTTTCTGTGTATTTATTTTGTAGCTTCAGATGATTTATTACTGCTCACTAATGTCTGTCTCTTTCTGACTTAAGTACTTTTAGCATTTTTTGTATGAGAGGTCTGGTTTTTATGAAGTTCTTTAGATTTTGTTTGTCTAGAAATGTTTTTACTTCTCGTCCCTGTATGAAGGATATTTTTGCCAGATATTCTATTCTATAGGAAAAGTTTTTGGTCTTCAGCATTTTAAATATGTCATGCCACTCTCTCCTGTCCTGTAAGGTTTCCACTGAGAAGTTTGTTGCCAGATGTATTGGAGTTTCATTTATGTTACTTGCTTCTTTTCTCTTGCCGTTTTTAAGATGCTTTCCCCGTCTCTACTAAAAATTCAAAAAAGTAGCTGGGCATGGTGGCACATGCCTGTAATCCCAGCTACTCAGGAGGCTGAGGCAGGAGAATTGCCTGAACCCAGGAGGCGGAGGTTGCGGTGAGCCGAGATCGTGCCATTGCACTCCAGCCTGGGTAAAGAGCGAAACTCCGTCTCGGGAAAAAAAAAAAAAAATGCTTTCCATATTCCTTGACTTTTGGGTGTTTGATTATTAAATGTCTTGAAATAGTCTTCTTTGGGTTGAATCTGCTTGCAGTTCTGTAAGTTTCCTGTAATTGTATATTGACATCTTTCTATAGGTTTGAGAAGTTCTCTGTTACTATCCCTTTGAATAAACTTCCTACTCCTATCTCTTTCTCTTCCTCCTCTTTAAGGCCAGTAGTTCTTTTTTTAAATTTAATTTTTTTTTTTTTTTTTTTTTTTGAGACGGAGTTTCACTCTTGTTACCCAGGCTGGAGTGCAATGGCGCGATCTCGGCTCACCGCAACCTCCGCCTCCTGGGTTCAGGCAATTCTCCTGCCTCAGCCTCCTGAGTGGCTGGGATTACAGGCACGAGCCACCATGCCCAGCTAATTTTTTGTATCTTTAGTAGAGACGGGGTTTCACCATGTTGACCAGGATGGTCTCGATCTCTCGACCTCGTGATCCACCCGCCTCGGCCTCCCAAAGTGCTGGGATTACAGGCTTGAGCCACCGCGCCCGGCTATTTTTTTTTTTTTTTTTAAAGACAGGGTTTCACCGTGTTGGTCAGGCTGGTCTTGAACTCCCGACCTCAGGTAATCCACCCACCTTGGCCTTCAAACTGCTTGGATTACAAGCGTGAGCCACCACGCCCGGCTTTAAGGCCAGTAATTCTTAGATTTTCCTTTTTAAAGCTATTTTCTAGATCCTGTAGGCATGATTCATTGCTTTTTTTTTTTTTTTAGTTTTTTTCCCTGTTGCCTTTGACTTTGTATTTTCAAGTGGCCTATTTTCAAGCTCACAAATTCTTCTGCTTAATCAATTCTGTTAAAAGTTGCTGATGCATTCTTCAGGTATGCCAGTTGCTTTTCGTTGCTCCAGAATTTCTGCTTGATTTTTTAAAAAATCATTTCAATGTTCTTGTTAAATATATCTGGCAGAATTCTGAATTCTTTCTATGTGTTATCTTCAATTTATTTCTTTTTATTTTTGAGATGGAGTTTTGCTCTTGTTTCCCAGGGCACCTCTCCTTCAGAGCTGCAGCAGTGCTCTTGTCTGTTAGAGTTAGAGTCATAGCCAAACCAGGCCCACTGGTTCTAAGCTGCTAAGGAGTGCCTGAAAGCTTTGTGGAAAATCTGTATGTAACCATGCCTTGGAAAGTGAATGTGAACCCCAAAACCTAGGTAGCACAATAGGTTCATGAGACACTGAGCCCCAGACCCTGCATCACAGCTGCTCTGATCACTGACACCCTGGAATCCTTTACCCCTGCAGCTGTTTGTGGGACACGTCAGACCCAACACCAAGAGGGATGTTCTCTTTTTTTTTTTTTTTTTTTTTGAGACGGAGTTCCGCTCTTGTTACCCAGGCTGGAGTGCAATGGCACGATCTCGGCTCACCGCAACCTCCGTCTCCTGGGTTCAGGCAATTCTCCTGCCTCAGCCTCCTGAGTAGCTGGGATTACAGGCACGCGCCACCATGCCCAGCTAATTTTTTGTATTTTTAGTAGAGACGGGGTTTCACCATGTTGACCAGGATGGTCTCGATCTCTCGACCTCGTGATCCACCCGCCTCGGCCTCCCAAAGTGCTGGGATTACAGGCTTGAGCCACCGCGCCCGGCCTGGGATGTTCTCAACTGAGACTTTCCTTTGTGGGAAAACAAAAATAGTAGGACTCCAAATGCTTTTGGCATCAAGGACACCAACAGTCTGTAACACTTCTACCACAAATTTCTTCAGCTTAGTCCACCTAGACATCCAGTGATTGCTAATATCAGCAACGGCTTAAGAAGCTGCACGAGGTCTATACCAATTCATGAACTTGGAGCCAGAACCACCCTACTCTTCCTAACCAGCACACTAAGACGCATCTCCGCGTCAAAGTGTTATCTTATGGGAGCCTCTTAAGAGTTTAGAAAAGGTGATTATTCCACAAGATCGGCAGACATGAAGGCAGCGACACAAGAAGCACCAAAAAGCAAGCAACCATGACACCACCCACGGATCACAATGATTCTTGAGTAACTGAGCCCCCCAAAAAAGGACATTCACCATTTTTCTTTAAAAACATTCAAAATGATCTTGAGGAGCATAATGACAGACAATTCAGCAAAATCAGGAAAATAATTCATAATCCGAATGAGAAATTCAACAAAGGTATAGACATAATAAAAAAGAACCCAACAGAAATTCTAGAGCTGAAGAATTCAGTGAATACGCCTGCCACTTTGTTGTTTGTTTTCTGGCTGTCCTGTGTGTGTGTTTCTCCTTCCTTCTTTTCTTCTTGTCTTCCTTTAGTGAAAGTGGTTTTCTCTGGTGATATGATTTAGTCCGTTGCTGTGCATATTTTGTGTCTCTATTGTAATTTTTTTTTTTTTTTTGGTTTGTGGTTAACATGAGGCTTGCAAATACTACTTTATAACCTATTATTTTGACCTTATAATGACTTAACAGTGTTTGCATAAACAACAAGCAAAAAGAAAGCAAAAACTCTATGCCTTCAGTTCATTTTCTTGCTTTATTTATTTATTTATTTTTGAGACGGAGTTTCACTCTTTTTACCCAGGCTGGAGTGCAATGGCGCGATCTCGGCTCACCGCAACCTCCGCCTCCTGGGTTCAGGCAATTCTCCTGCCTCAACCTCCCAAGTAGCTGGGATTATAGGCACGCGCCACCATGCCCAGCTAATTTTTTGTATTTTTAGTAGAGACGGGGTTTCACCATGTTGACCAAGATGGTCTTGATCTCTTGACCTTGTGATCCACCCGCCTCGGCCCTGCAAAGTGCTGGGATTACAGGCCTGAGCTACTGCGCCCAGCCCCATTTTCTTGCTTTTTAAGATGTTATTTCCAGTTATATCTTATTGTACTGACTGTGTCTTGAAAAGTTGTTGTAGCTCTATTTTTTGATTAGTTTGTCATTTAGTCTTTCTACTTAGGATTAGAGTAGTTCAGTCATCACAATTACAGTGTTATATCCAGAACCCCAAAGAAAAAGGAAATTAATATTTTTCCTCAAAAGAAACTCAAAATTATCCTGAGGATCATAATGACAGGAAATTTAACAAAATCAGGAAGACAATTCATAATTTGAATGAGAAATTAAACAAAGATATAGATTAATAAAAAAACTCGACAGAAATTTTGGAGCTGAAGAATTCAGTTGGAGAAATAAAAAACGTAATGTACAACGTCAACAACAAACGAGATCAAGAAGAATGAATCTCTAAACCTGAAGACAGATCTTTTGAAATGACCCAGTCAGTGGAAAGTTAAAAAAAAGAAAAAAAGAAAAATGTAAACATCGTAAAGTTTCTTTAATGTTTAAATGGTTAGTAATTATTGACTGAATGGTGAACGCTATGAATCTTAGGTTTTTGAGTACTTGATTTTGATGTCTTCTTCTAAAGAATGTCCTCTGTTTTTTCATTTATCTTATCATTCATAGCATCTAGAATCTCTAGGAGAGGAGACTTGACAGTGGAGACTTAGGATGACATGAACTAAAAAGACATGACACGGCCAGGCGCAGTGGCTCATGCCTTTAATAGCTGCATTTTGGGAGGCCAAGGTGGGCAGATCACCTGAGGTCAGGAGTTTGAGACCATCCTAACCAATAGGGTGAAATCCCATCTCTACTAAAATACAAAAAGTTAGCTGGGCATGGTGGCCGGTGCCTGTAATCCTAGCTACTCGGGAGGCTGAGGCAGAAGAATTGCTTGAACCTGGGAGGAGGCTGCAGTAAGCTGAGATTGTGCCAGTGTACTCCAGCCTGGGCAACAAGAGCAAAACTCCGTCTTGAAAAAAAAAAAAAAAAAGAAAGAAAAAGAAGAGATGACCCAGACAACATTGATGGGGCATCACCAGGGTCTGCCCTGTCTATTGTGGGCTGCACTTTTTCCTGCTCATAGTTCCATGAATCTCATGTTCACACTATAACCTCTTCCAGGTCTTTGCTGGACATATTAAAAAATATACACAAAATGCTTCAGGGAATTTACTAACATACTTGTGCAGCTGCCATGCTAATCTCTATATCATTCTGATTTTGGTATATGTGCTGCCAAAGCAACAACATGCTGGACACATTTACCTAAAAATGAGCAAACAGACCATATGGGTATGAAAGAGGAAAAGTACAGTGTTCTCTGTTGTAATTAATCCTGAGGTTATCCTTGATATTTACCAGCTTTGTTGTCTATCACCCTTTCTAGATTCTGCTTACATTCTGCCAGAGTTTGCATGAAAAACTCTGCTTGTCTAATCTATCAGCCCAGTGAAATAAACATAAATTTCAACTGTGAGGAATCTGTGCACCTAATTATTGTGCCTCTCTCAGGCTTTCTTGTTGCAGTTGCCCACTGTGTTCGTTTCTTGGAGGTTGTCTTAACAAATTATTGCAAAGTGTTGGCTAACAGCCAGATAAACGTATTCTCTCAGAGTTCTGCAGGCCAGAAATAAAAAATCAAAATGTTGGCATAATTTCTTTCTTCCAGCGGGAAGAAAAACCTTACATGTCTTTTTCTTAGATTTTGGTCCTTGCTGGTAATTCTTAGCATTGCTTGGCTTACAGACTTCTCATTCTCATCTCTGCCTCCATCTTCTCATGGCATTCTATTCTTCCCTGTGTGTCTTTTTCATATCTTCTAAGGATGTGAGCAATACTGGATTTAGATCATGCCCTAAGCCAGCATGACCACGTCTCAACAAATTATACCTGCAAAGATCCTATTTCCAAATAAGTTCATATTCACAGCTACAAGAGGTTAGGATCTCAGCATACCTTTTTGGGGATACAATACAAACCCCAAGCCCAGGCATGGTTACCTCCAGTTATGGAGACTTCATCAGTTCCACAGCAAATTATCTATGCTACCCAACTACCCTCTCTTCACCAAATCCTCCTCATCATCATTCAAGAAAATTACCCAGGACAGTATAATCTCTTTCTCCCTACCTTCTGATATACTGTAAGGAAACACCACAAAAGCATCATTTTCGGTAAAGAGTACTTTTGTGTTGTTCCCTCATAGCGGTTTCTTACCGGGCAGATCTTCTAACCCAGGGTCACCTAAAAGTTCAGTCACATGCACATCTCCCAAGTGTGTCATCTGTAACATTAGTGATAGATGCTGTTCATTAACCTCTCACTTTACTCTTGAGTCCATGCATTTTACCTATCAAAACACGTAGCATCATCTATTGTCTTTATATCAGCTACAGCTTTCTATATCCTTGTTTATATCTATTACACCATAACAGAACACCCAAATTGCAGAGTCTCACTTACAAACTGTTCAATACATCCAATTTTAAGAGGTCATTTCAATGTTCTTTGAGTCCCAGCAATACCAAACCACTGCATGGTACATAACTCTATCTCAAGTAATCCCCAGAATATTATGTGACCATGTTCTCATTCCCTTCACTGATTTCGTGGGCATCTGGATTTTCATTCTGAGAGTAAGTCATGGGATATTTCGTTTAAACAAGTCAGACATTCTGAGTCCTCACAGACTCCTACAATGAGCTCAGTCAGACCCAATTTCAGTGCAAGTATTCTTCTCACTAATGAAGATTTGCTGCCCCCTCCTGAATGGAATGTGTTTCATGTCATCGAGTTGCCAACAGGTGGATTGCTGGTCTCCTCAAAGGGTGGTATCACATCCAGACCTGTCTGCTAGTCACAGGTGAGACTTCCAGCTACAGTGGTGGCTACACAGTCCCTCATGAGAGGGAGTCGCTGGTGTTGCATCCAGGCATGTCCTCCTTTCTTGCCCTATGGCTATCCCACTCATGGGTCCCTCCTGCTTGCACTGGGACTGCTGACCCCACAGCTGGCTGGATTCCACTGCATCAATCCTGTATTCCACTTGGTGCCTTACGGCCTCCCCCAGTTGTAGACTGCTCTTGCCTGCTTCTCAGGGATAGGCTCATGGTGGGGAGTAGAAATTTCTCCTGTCCTCACCTAGCCTGTTTTGGGGAGTTTCTGTGTGTGGGGGCCTGAAGGGTGGGGCTCTTTCAGCGTCTCTGTCCTCCTTGTCCTTGGCAGCTGGATTGTACCTGGTAGTTCTGGTTGATTTGGGATGGAATTTCCCATCCCTCTCCTTTGTATATCTATGTTTGTGGTTTCAGAAATTTTCTGCAGTACTCCTAGGGATAGAGGGACTCTTAAATCTACCCTCCTACATCCACAATGGGTTGTTTCCTATGGTGTGCGATTGACAAGTTTTGCTGAACTTCTCCCAGTGATGAGTCTTTTTCTACACATGGGAGAAGTATCTGGGCAGGGGGTGAGATTTCAGACCATGCACAGTGGAAGGTAATCATGTCTGACCGCAAATATTGGGTCTCCGCCTTACTCACAATCTATCTTGTGAATGCCCAGTTGAGATCCCTGGAAAAAAGCCTGTGGGTGAGTGTTTAGTGCCCTTCTGTTTTAGGTTCCCAGAGATACTTTTTTCTTGGTGGCCAGCAAACATTAACTCCCCAGGAATTCATTACAATTTCATCTGATTCTTCCTTCCCAGCTTGTAATGCAGCCTCCTGCCCTCATGCATTCTGCTTCTGTGGAGCTTGTCATGGCATCCTACTCCTCCTTGGCATTTAGGTTACTCAATTGCTCCCAGAGCTCAGATTTCTGATAGTCTCAGATGAAATCTGCATTATAGAGTTGATCTGAGTTTTACTCATGGTTAGGGTTGCAGTGAAACTCTTTCCAGCTTCCCAAACCCTGGGCAGAAACCTGAATATAAATTATTTATTTATTTACTTGGTTATGTGATATAACTCACACCATATGAAATGCACCATTTTTTAGTGTACAGAAAAATGGTTTTTAGCGTATTCACTATGCTGTGCAGTCACCATCCCTACCCCATTCCACAGCATTTCCATCACCTCAGAAAGAACCCCCTATTTAGTCAGTCCTAATTCTTCTCCTGTTCTCTCAGCCTTAAGAAATCACTAATCAGCTTTCTGTCTTTTTTTCTTTCTTTTTTTTTTGAGACAGAGTTTCGCTCTTGTTACCCAGGCTGGAGTGCAATGGTGCAATCCTGGCTCACTGCAACCTCTGCCTCCTGGGTTCAAGCAATTCTCCTGACTCAGCCTCCCGAGAAGCTGGGACTACAGATGTTCACTACCATGCCCAGCTAATTTTTGTTGTTTTAGTAGAGACGGGGTTTCACCATGTTGACCAGGATGGTCTCGATCTCGTGGTCCATCCACCTCGGCCTCCCAAAGTGCTGGGATTACAGGCGTGAGCCACTGTGCCTGGCCTCTACTTTTTGTTTCTATGGCTTTGTCTATTCAGGACATTTGGTAAGAATTAAATATACGCTCTTTTACAGCTGTTGATGGAAAATAAATATTTACCATGAGGGAATTGGAGTTTTCCAAAGATTAAAATTCTTATGGGGCCTGAGAAAAGCAGGATAAAAATTCATAACAAAAACAAATCCATCACAGTATATCATGAATCTGCCATTATTGCATATTACACAAAGGATGAAATGCCTATCAACAAAGCTACAACCATGCCACAAGGACCAACACTTGGACATGTCTTCCTGTTACCCAGTGTTACAGATGAAATGGAACTGGAGTCCAGCTGCTCACACTAATGGATACTAGTATGGGGGTGAGAGTGGCAGAGGAGCTTATATTTGGAACCTACCATATTACAACTGGTACTTCCAGTGTTTTTGATAATGCTGCTAAAATAGCAAGGTGGAGGCAGGCGCGGTGGCTCAAGCCTGTAATCCCAGCACTTTGGGAGGCCGAGGCGGGTGGATCACGAGGTTGAGAGATCGAGACCATCCTGGTCAACATGGTGAAACCCCGTCTCTACTAAAAATACAAAAAATTAGCTGGGCATGGTGGCTCGTGCCTGTAATCCCAGCTACTCAGGAGGCTGAGGCAGGAGAATTGCCTGAACCCAGGAGGCGGAGGTTGCGGTGAGCTGAGATCGCGCCATTGCACTCCAGCCTGGGTAACAAGAGCGAAACTCCGTCTCAAAAAAAAAAAAAAAAAAAAAAAAAATAGCAAGGTGGATAGTTACCAAATTTGGAGTTAGTGAAAAGCTTGGAGTTATGACCTACAGTGATACAGAGAAACTAAGTCCAGAAACTCAATCTCCCATTGAACAAGAAATAAGAACCCTTTTATATGAACAAGTAAAACTTTTATCTTGAAAGGTCATGCAAAGGAGCATAAAAATCTACCAGAAGTTTCATAGACCTATGAGACTTTAGATGCCAGACATTCAAATTGTTCGTGAAGAGCAAATGTTGGAAGTGAGATGAGAACTCTCTTGATATGGATGCTTTGCTGGTTTTATTGCAAGAACATAAGTAGCATGGCATTAGTATTTTGCAATGCTTTCTCCTCATTCTTGATGTAGTATAATTTAAGGGTGTGAAACAATTTGTCAATCTTTTGTCACATTTACCCAATTTTGGTTATTCTCATTATGACACCTATTGCAAATTACCATCACATGGCAAATATATATTTTTAAAAATAAAGAATTACCAAAACAGAGATATAAACCAATGGAACAGAACACAGGCCTCAGAGGCAACGTCACACATCTACAACCATCTGATCTTTGACAAACCTCACAAAAACAAGCAATGGGGAAAGGATTCCCTGTTTAATAAATGGTGTTGGGAAAACTGGCTAGCCATGTGCAGAAAGCAGAAAGTGGACCCCATCCTGACATCTTAAACTAAAATTAACTCCAGATGGATTAAAGACTTAAACGTAAGACCTAACACCATAAAAACCCTAGAAGAAAATCTAGGCAAAACCATTAAGGACACAGGCATAGGCAAGGACTTCATGACTAAAACACCAAAAGCATTGGCAACAAAAGCCAAAATAGACAAACGGGATCTAATTAAACTCCAGAGCTTCTGCACAGCAAAAGAAACAATCATTAGAGTGAATCGGCAACCAACAGAATGAGATAAAATTTTTGCAATCTACCCATCTGACAAAGGGCTAATATCCAGAATCTACAAAGAACTAAAACAGATTTACAAGAAAAAAAACCAAACAAGTCCATTCAAAAGTGGGCAAAGGATATGAACAGACACTTTACAAAAGAAGACATACATGAGGCTAACAAACATGAAAAAATGCTCATCACCACTGGTCATTAGAGAAATGCAAATCAAAACTATATTGAGATACCATCTCACACCAGTTAGAATGGCGATCGCTAAAAAATCTGGAGACAACAGATGCTGGAGAAGATGTGGAGAAATAGGAACACTTTTACACTGTTGGTGGGAGTGTAAATTAGTTCAACCATTGTTGAAGACAGTGTGGCAATTCCTCAAGGACCTAGAAATAGAAATTCCATCTGACCGAGCAATCCCATTACTGGGTATATATCCAGAGGATTATAAATCATTCTATTATAAGGACACATACACAGGAATGTTCATTGCAGCACTGTTTACAATAGCAAAGACTTGGAACCAACCCAAATGCCCATTGATGATAGACTGGACAGGGAAACTGTGGCACATATTCACCATGGAATACTATGCAGCCACAAAAAACGATGAGTTCATGTTCTTTGTAGGGACGTGGATGAACCTGGAAACCATTATTCTCTGCAAACTGACACAAGAACAGAAAATCAAACACCACATGTTCTCACTCACAGGCGGGTGTTGAACAACAAGAACACATGGACACAGGGAGGGGAGCATCACATACTGAGGTCTGTGGCGGGTGGGCGCGAAACTAAGGGGGTGACAGTGGAGGGCGGGGGTGGGGAGTTGGGGAGGGATAACACGGGGAGAAATGCCAGATATAGGTGATGGGGAAGAAGGCAGCAAACCACATTGCCATGTATGTACCTATGCAACAATCCTTCATGTTCTTCACATGTACCCCCAAAACCTAAAACGCAATAAAATATATATTTAAAATTTTTTTAAAAAAAGAATTACCAGGATTGCTCTCTCGTAGTTCACTGCAAGCTATACACTCTGCATTCCGCCATGACTGTGAGGCCTCGCGAGCCATGTAGAACTACCTCAGCTGAAGCCGCATTTCCTTAGGATAACCTTCTCCAACCTCTCGAAGATACTCACCATGATTACTTGATTACTGTGTTATACTAGACAAGAAGTTCCAAGAAAAGATCTGTAACTCTCAGTCTCACTGTATGAGCAGCGAGTAGCTCTGCACCTAGCATGCTCAGTAAGAACAGTATTTACCGGGCCAGGCGCGGAAGCTCAAGCCTGTAACCCCAGCACTTTGGGAGGCTGAGGCGGGCGGATCACAAGGTCAAGAGATCGAGACCATCCTGGCCAACATGGTGAAACCCCGTCTCTACTAAAAATAATAAAAATTAGCTGGGCATGGTGGCGTGGGCCTGTAGTCCCAGCAACTCGGGAGGCTGAGGCATGAGAATTGCTTGAACCTGGGAGGTGGAGGTTGCAGTGAGCCAAGATTGTGCTGCACTCCAGCCTGGTGCCTGGCGACAGAGTGAAACTCTGTCTCAAAACAACAACAACAACAACAACAAAAAAACAGTATTTACCAACACAACAATGGAAGGTTGAAGCACAGCCCACCTACGGACCGAGCCCTCCCGAAGGGCGAGTCTACTGGCGGCGTGCGCCGTAAGACGTCACTTCCGCCGGAAGAGTCTCCTGAGGAACCGCTCAGATTCCTGTCACTTTCCACAGCATCTCCGCCGTGAACATGGCGTTGCCGCTCTTCTTCGGCCAGACCCACCCAAGACCGCAGCCGCCGCTTCTCACTCTTTCGGCTGTCAGCCACCGCCGTTGCTCTCCCCGGCTTTCCCGCTGTGTCTCCCCCAGCAGCCCGGCCCTTTTCCGGGAGCCTCCGCCCCTTTCCTTCAGCCTCCGCTGGCTCTGCAGCCCCGAGCCTCCGAGGAAGTCTCCTCGGCGGCGGCGCTGGCACCTTCTACCCGGTGCCACAGCCTCCGCTGCCGTCCCAGTGCCGGCCCTTCCCGGGGATCGACGCCGGCCAGCGGCTGTGGTCGCCTACTCCCGGCTCGGGGCCGCCTTGAAGCCCGCGCTGGTCTGATGCGCCGCCGCCCGCCTACTTGCTCGGGGATGCGGCCCTCCAGCGACTGGGTGCCTGGAGGCGGTCTTCTGGACGCCGCGACGGGCGGCCTGTCCGGTGACCAAGGGCACGCACGCTGGGCCCAGCCTTGGCGAAGTGCGCGCGCGACTGCGCGGGTCTCTGTGCCTGGTGTGGCGGCTTCACAGCCTCATCCAGACCCTGCGCGAGGCCGAAGCCGAAGGCGTACGGAACTGGCCGAGCGGCTACAGCCGTTTACCCAGGCTGCCTTTTGGGGGCTGGAGAGGACTCGGGAACGCGAGGCCGAGCGGGAGGCAGAGGCCCCACGCAGGCAGTGGAACGCTAGCAGGAGATTGACGGCTGGAGGGTCAAGTGTGTGCGGGAGGTGGAGGAGAAGAAGCGAGAGCAGGAAGTCCGAGCAGCTGCTGATGGCCTACTGTCTGAAGTGAGGAAAAAACAAGCGATAGCAAAAGAATGGTGGACATTCTTCGGGCTTTGGAGAAGTTGAGGAAACTGAAGAAAGAGGCTGCAGTGAGGAAAGGGGTCTGTCCGCCAGTCTCAGCAGACGAGACTTTGGAGCATCGTCTTCAGCGACTGAGAAAACTCATGAAAAAGCGCTCTGAACTATAGGAAGCTGAAGAGAGCCCTCAGAGTTATGCTGGAAGGAGAACAAGAGGAAGAGAGGAAAAGAGAATTCAAAAAGAAACAAAAGAAAAAGAGAACATTTTACTTCAGAAACGTGAAATGGAGTCAGAGTTTGGGGATCCAGACGAGTTCCCACGTGCTCACCTCTTGGAGCCTTTCTGGCAGTTTTACCTCCAAGCCGAGCACTCCCTGCCAGCACTCATCCAGATCAGGCATGATTGGGATCAGTGCCTGGTGCCATCCGATCATCCCAAAGGCAACTTCGTTCACCAAGGATGGGTCCTTCCACCGCTACCCAGCAACGACATCTGGGCAACTGCTGTTAAGCTGTGTTAGTAAAGATGCTCCAGTAGTGTGGTCCAGGCAATGCTCTTTCCAGCTCTAAATATTAGCAATGCTGCCATCTTTTGCTGTAGGCTAAATCACAACTTCTAAATTCCATGTGCATTCCCCTACCCTGACGTTAGGCTTTCCTTCTTGCTCTGTGTTGGCCAGAGGTGCCTCTTGAATCAGGAGATTAATGTGGTTCTTCAGGAAAGGACTCAGGTGAACTGAGGTTATTACCACAGGCAGTGAAGCACCTCGGCTCACCAAATTTGCCTCCGTTTTGAGGGGCTTGGTCCAGAGTGACTTGTTAATTTACTCTGACTTCTTGTGTGGTGATGGGTAAGTACACTGAAACACTCAGTACAGGTGTGCGGTGGGTAGATTTCACAGCCCTTCCACTAATAGTGAGTGTGAAGGCAAGCTTGATGCAGAACTTCCTGACCTTTTCTATCTGAAGAGCCCTTTGACTCCTAGGAAGAAAGGTCAAAAACATGTTACCTTCGGTTTTGTTAATCCCAGTTTTAGTGCAGTTTGGGGGGCTGCTAGTTAGGAAGATGGCAGTGGCTGTAGGTTGGGTTGCCAGAAAAGATGGTGGCCTAGTCTTAATCAGGTGGAGAATTTAGAAAATCTGAAGAGTACCCAAATTGGATTGTGTTTTAATGTACAATGGCTGTTTTTTCCATGTTAGAAAGATTCTAATAAAAGCACCCATTTTTTAAAGTTTCTAAGGGCTTAGTTGTTTTTTTTCAGAATCCCTAAGGAAATTTCCCTAATGGGAGTGAGACCTTAACCTCACTCAGTCACATGGTAGGAGCTAGTGTAGCTGTGAAATTATCTTAGGAACTCAAGCTTCTAACAGAAAAGCAAATAACAATAATAAAACTTATTTTTTGTATTTACTTATAAATGCTGTTGTACTTAGAGATGATCCCTCATACAACATCATTTGTTTTGGTTTGGTTTTTGCCAATTATTTTGCTATTTATATTTCCAAAAACTAAATAAAATTTTTTATTTTTTAAAACAAAAGAATTATGATTGAAAACAGCTCATTTTAGGAATGTCAGTTATTAACCTGAAAGTAACTAATGATTTTATGGTTGGTTACTCTGCTAGATGTGAATAAAAATTGTGCCTTTAACCTTCTGTACATCAGTGGAAACTTAATTGAGATGCATTAATTATGTTCTAGATTGATTATAAATACAATGTTTTTTAAATCTAAGTGTGGAGAATTGTAAACATATGGTTGCAACCAGAATTTAAATGATTATAACCTTTTGGCACAGGGTGGTGGCTCATGTCTATCATCCAAGCACTCTGGGAGGCTGAGGCAGGTAGAAGGCTTGAAGCCAGGAATTCGAGACCAACCTGGCCAATGTGGTGAAACTTTGTCTCTACTAAAATACAAAATAATAATAATAATAATAATAAAATAGTGAGGTGTGGTGGTGCACACCTGTAATCCGAGCTACCTGGGAGGCTGAGGCATGAGAATTGCTTGAATCCAGGAAACAGGTTGCAGTAAGCTGAGATTGCACTACTGCACTCTAGCCTGGGTGACAGACTGAGACGCTGTCTCAGAAAATAAAAGATTATAACTTTTTAAAAGTAAAAACTCCAAACATATGTTCTTTTGTGTCATTATTTATAATAAAGAGTGAAAACAATCCAGATGTCCATCAACTGGTGAATGTATAAATAAAATGTGATATATCCATAGAATGGAATATCATTCAATCATATAAAGGAACAAAGACCAATTGCGTGATATAACATGCATAGACGGTGAAAACATTATGCTAAGTGGAAGTGGATTTTTGCCGTTGTTGTTAATGTGGTTAATTTTGCTGTTGTTAATGTGGTTAATTTATTTATTGTTTTAAAGTTTCAGTAGTTTTTGGGGAACAGGTGGTGTTTAGTTGCATCCATAAGTTCTTTAGTGGTGATTTTTGAGATTTTAGTGCATTCATCACCCAAACACTGTACAGTGTACCCAGTGTGTAGTCTTTTACCCCTCATCCCGTCCCATCCTTTCCCCTGAGTCCCCAGAGTTCACTACATGATTCTTATGCCTTCGCATCCTCATAGCTTAGCTTCCACTTAGGAGAACATACAATGTTTGGTTTTCCATTCCTGAGTTATTTAACTTAGAATAATGGTCGCCAACTGCCTCTAGGTTGCTGCAAATGCCATTATTTTGTTCTTTATGGCTGAAGTATTCCATGATGTGTATGTGTATGTGTATGTGTATGTGAATGTGTGTGTGTTTGTGTGTGTATATACACACATATATACATATATGTATACACACATATATACACACACGTTTTATACACACACACACACACATACATACATGTTTTTCATGTTTCTTGGCCATTTGTGTATCTTGAGAACTTTCAAAAGTCAAAAGGGGAATTGGAGTTTGAGGGAACAATTTTATGGCTGTTTTTCAGTATAATCATCAAGTGAATATAGTTCTGTTCAGCTAGTGTTACTTTAATCCATTATCTGTACCCAGGAAGGGAGACATTAATCACAGAGATAGACACAAACCTGGAATGCTTTTCCCCAAAGGTGAGTAACTATAGTGTGAGCTCTAAAATTCACTGCAGGTAGGTCCTGATTTGGCACAAGATATGCTTTATCCACTGATGTGAAATGTCCAGGTGTTTTTTTGTATGGTTTTGTTGGTGAAAGACACAATACCCTATAATCTGAGGCATCTTCTCCAAATCCCACTGAGGCACAGGTGCAGCATAGGGAGGGGGTCATGGAGTTTCCTGTGAGAGATTTGCCTTCTGAACCCTGGGCAGATCCTCCCCACCTTGGGATCTCTGTGAAACTCCGGGGTCTCCTAATTGATCCGGACCAAGTTGTGAGGTGGAATTCCTCCCAGGCTATAGTCTCCCCTCTTCCTCTTTGAATTTTACCAAGACAGATGAGGGTTTTGAGGGTGGGAGTCATAGCGTCGCCTCCTACAGCCCCTGGCTGTGCAGATGGATGAGGCTACAGTGCCTGGATGGAGTAAACCTACTGGGAGCCTGGATTCTTCATCTTGAGGTTGTCCCATCAGCAGCCCCACAGGAAGGGGAACTGCCCTCTGTGGGAGCCTGGCTTTCATTTCCTTATAGATGGGGCTGGGGCAGCCACCAGCTCTCTTCATACATTTCAGACAGAAATGGTGTCTCCCTGATTTTTTTCTGCTGTTTGCCTCATCTGTCCTCATCTCATCAAGGGTCAGGACATAGGAACCAACAGACCCAGCACCTTTCTGAGTCTGTCCTCTCTAAGTGAGGGTTACTAGGTGCTTGTTCTTCTCAGAACCTCCCCACGGGTTCTTCTCTCCTTTAGGCTGTCCATCAAAACAGCATTGTGGGATCCTTACCAAGGCAGTCATCTCTCCAGCCCTGGAGATGTTTCCCAGAAGTTGCAGGTCCATGCTGTGGGGCAGACTTGTATCAGCAGAGACGTAGCTCACATCTGGCTGTGAAATTCAAGTTGGGCTGCAGGTGGCAATGAGAAAAAAGGAGAAACAAAGAACTGCTCACTCTTCTTTTTATCTTTGGAGTATGGGTTTTGTTTCTTTCACTTTCCTTTTTATACTTCCCTTTTCCCCCCATTTTTTAATAGCGTTCCCCTCCACCTCCCTTAAGAGTAACTTCTGAATCATTCCTGCCTCATCGATGTCCGCCTCCAACCCTGTTTCCTTGGGCATTCTCCTGCATCTCAGTCTGAATCGAAGGGTTTGGGAACAAGTACTTAGTCTTGAGCTTTGATTTTGTGGTGGGATAGGGAATCAATTTTATTTTCTGAATTGCTGACCTTTATCTCTGCCTGCATGACCTTGGGCAGTAAGTCCCATCTCTGAGCTTCAGTTTCCTCACGGCCTATTGTCATGAACCTCCTCCTGAGTGGTTTTGGGGGCCAGTTGTGCCTGGGTCATGGGAGGGCATCAGTTGTACTTTTCCAGACCAGGTTAAGACCTGAGGGGTTGAAACATGAGTGGATCCTGGTGTTGGACTGCACAGTCATGGTGAACCACTTATGTGCCCAGCAGCCCACATCTGCTCCAAACACTGAGAAAACCTACTTACAAAGTTTCTGAAATATGTAGCCATGATCCTATGAAGAAATGAGAAATGAAACTTCCTGACACAGGCCGGAAACCTTAAGAAGCAGCAGAGGCCAGAGCTGAGTGGCTGCTGGTGACTTGCAATGTCCAGGGGTGACTGAGGGGGGAAGTTTTGACTTCTGTGTGAGACAGAAGAGAGCCCCAGGCCCAGGGACCCCGCAGACAGGGAAGTGCCAGGATTTCAAATGAAGGACAGAAGCTGTGGCTCCTCCTCCCCTGGGTTGGTGGATGGCACTGGAATACCTCTGCTTTTGACTTAGTTCCATGGTCAGCCCCGAGCCACCTCCTCCATGTGTGTGTGAAACAGATTCACTGCAGCATTACCAGACATCAGTGTATGTCCCACATGTGAGTCTGAGGCTTACATTGGACCCTCCCTTGCTGAGCAAAGCCCTGAGCAGACTCACGTGACACTGGCAGGTGAAACCATCTCCCCTTTTCAAGCTGTAACTCCCAGCACAGCCCTGGTAGAAACCCTCTCTGACAGATGAGGCCTGTTGGGGGTAAGTGTCCAAGAATGACAAGAAGGAGGAATCATCCTAATGATCAAAAGTGTTATGAGTGGCGGGGCACTGTGGCTCATGCCTGTACTTCCCAGCACTTCGAGAGATCAAAGCAGGCGGGTCACTTGAGGCCAGTTCAAGACCAGCCTGGGAAATAGGCAAAACGTCATCTGTAAAAAAATTAGCTGAGTGTGGTGTCATGAATAGTGACCTGCAGCTCCATTTAAGTTGCTGCAAAACTCAATCCCTTGTACAACAGTTGCAAAAAATTTAAAATACCCAAGAATATACCTAAGCAAGGAGGTGAAAGATCTTTACAAGAAGAACAACAAAACACTGCAGAAAGAAACTGTAGATGACACAAATGGAAACATAGCCAATGCTCATGGATTGCAAGAATCAATATTATGAAAATGATCATACTGCCCAAAGCAATCATCAGATTCAACGCAATTCCCATCTAAATGCCAACATCATTTTTCATAGAATTAGAAAAAACAATCCTAAAATTAATATGGAACCAAAAAAGGGCATGAATGCCAAACCAATCCTAAGTAAAAATATCAAATGTAAATTTAATTAACTAATTCTAGGCTGAATTGTGGGTTTTGCATCTTTTATTTTTGACAGTCTTGCTGTGTCTCCCAGGCTAGAGTGCAGTGGTGTGATCTTTGCTCACTGCAACCTCTGCCTCCTGGGTTTAAGCAGTTCTGTCTCTGCCTCGCAAGTATCTGGGATTATAGGTGTTTGACACCATGCGCAGCTAATTTTTGTATTTTTAGTAGAGACAGGGTTTCACCATGTTGACCAGGCTGGTCTCAAACTCCTGACTTCAGGTGATCTGCCTGCCTCGGCTTGCCAAAGTGCTGAGATTATAGGCCTCAGCCACTGTGTCCAGCCTGAGTTGTGGGTTTTAAAACGTTATTTTTGTATTATATAATTTTCAAGTCATTAAAAAATACAAAGAGATCTGGCCTGTAAACAAACAAAAAATCCTAAAATTGTTTCTTCATAAAAATGCAAATTATTTTCAATGGATTTGCATGCTTATTGGGAGTGGACCTTCCAACAGCAAATTCAACACCAGGAGATACTAAAGAAATGCCTTCCGAAATTCATGGTGAGTGAAGAATTCTACATTAACCCAAATTCTCAAAGACAAAGGTAAATGACCTGTTGGCAGCTTGTCTCACATTAAACCCACTGTGTCAGGTTTCAGTGGACACCTTCACCATTACATGTACTTTCCCTTCTACATATATTTCATTATGCTTTATTTAATATAATTCAGAACATAGACACAGGCAAAGATTTCATGACCACATCACCAAAAGCAATTGCAACAAAAACTAAAATTGATGAGTGGGATCAAACTGAAGAGCAAAAGAAACCATCATCAGAGCAAACAGGCAACCTACAGTATGGGAGAAAATTTTTGCAATGTGTCCATCTGACAAAGGTCTAACATCCAGAATCTACAAGGAACTTAACAAATTTACAAGAATAAAACAACCTCATTAATAAGTGGGCAAGGGACCTGAACAGATACATCTCAAAATAAGACATTCATGCGGCCAAGAAACATGAAAAAAGGCTCAACATCACTGGTCATTAGAGAAATGCAAATCAAAACCATAATGGGATACCAACTCATACCAGTCAGAATGGTGATTATTAAAAAGTCAGGAAAAACAGGCTGATGAGGTTGCAGAGAAATAGCAACGCTTTTACACTGTTGGTGGGCATGTAAATTAGTTCAACCATTGTGGAAGATTCTGTGGTGATGCCTAAAATATCTAGAACCAGAAATACCATTTGACAAAGCAATACCTGGGTGTATACCCAAAAGAATATAAATCATTTTATTACAAAGATACATGCACATGTTTATTGCAGCACTATTCATAATAGCAAAGACATGGAGTCAGCCCAAATGTTCATCAACGATAGACTGGATAAAGAAAATGTGGTACATATACAACATGGAATACTATGCAGCCATAAAAAGAAACGAGATCATATCTTTGGCCAGGCCATGGATGGAGCTGGGAGCCATTATCCTCAGCAAACCAACACAGGAACAGAAAACCAGACACTGCATGTTCTCACTTATAGGTGGGAGCTGAACAATGAGATCCTGTGGACACAGGGAGGGGAACTACACACATTGAGGCCTGTTGGAGGAGTGCAGGGCAGGAAGGGGAAAGCATTAGGATAAATAGCTAATGCATGCTGGGCTTAATACCTAGGTGATGGACTGATACGTGCAGCAAACCACCATGGCACATGTGTACCTGTATAAGAAACCTGCAGATCCTGCACATGTACCCCAGAACTTAAAATATAAATAAAAATTAAATTTTTGGCCAGGTGTGGTGGCTCAAGCCTGTAATCCCAGCACTTTGGGAGGCCGAGGCGGGTGGATCACGAGGTCAAGAGATCGAGACCATCCTGGTCAACAAGGTGAAACCCCATCTCTACTAAAAATACAAAAAATTAGCCGGGCATGGTGGTGCGTGCCTGTGATCCCAGCTACTCAGGAGGCTGAGGCAGGAGAATTGCCTGAACCCGGGAGGTGGAGGTTGCAGTGAGCCGAGATCGCGCCATTGCACTCCAGCCTGGGTAACAAGAGCGAAACTCCGCCTCAAAAAAAAAATTAATTTTTTTTTCATAAACTTGATAGAGAGTGAAAGGGAAAGGAAGGTATTTCCAGAGTCACAGTTTAAAAAATATTTTACTCTTGTCACACTTAGTGAAAGCAATTCTAAATGATGTAATTTAGTTGGAAGAGCGAAGAATCTAAAATGTATAATGTGGCATCCTTGAGGGAGGAAAAATGGGAAAACCACATACTGAAACACACACATGTGCACATGCATCCTCATAGTTACATACATGGATGAGTACTCAGAATGGGAAAACCACTTACACACACACACATGCACATGCACCTTCCTAGGGTGAGTACTCAGAGTTCAGCTAATTTTTTTTTTTTTTTTTTTTTTTTTTTGGGACGGAGTTTCGCTCTTGTTACCCAGGCTGGAGTACAATGGCGCGATCTCGGCTCACCGCAACCTCCGCCTCCTGGGTTCAGGCAAGTCTCCTGCCTCAGCCTCCTGAGTAGCTGCGATTACAGGCACACGCCACCATGCCCAGCTAATTTTTTGTATTTTTAGTAGAGACGGGGTTTCACCATGTTGACCAGGATGGTCTCGATCTCTCGACCTCGTGATCCACCCGCCTCGGCCTCCCAAAGTGCTGGGATTACAAGCTTGAGCCACCGCGCCCGGCCGAGTTCAGCTAATTTTAATTCTCTGCAGGGAGAGGAGAAATGAATCCTTTTTGAAAAATACAATCATTTTTATAACTTGGTAATCGTAAATAGTGCTGCATGAACCTAGGAGTGTGGACATGTGTGTGCCGATTTCATTTCTTCGGGTATATACAAAGTGAGACTTCTGGATTATATGGTGGTCACATTTTTAGTTTTTTGAGGAGCTTTGATACTGTTTTCCAAAATGGCTTATTAACTTACATGTCCACCAATGGTGTGCAAGGATTTTCTTTTCTCCCCATCCTCACCAGCACTTACCTTTCATCATTTTGAAAATAGCCAATCTAACAGCTGTGAAGTGATATTTCACTGCAAAATTTTACTTTTTACACATGTGTATACATATGTATGCATATATACACACATGCATATATATGTACATATGTATGTGCACATATATACATATGTATATGTATGTATATATTCAGTTGGATGCATATGTATGCATACATTTGGATGTATACATATATGTGTATACATACATACATATAAACTTCAATAAGCTATAACCTGACATCTGTTAGGATGGTTACTATGAAAAAGAGTAGTCTGGGCATGTGGTTCATGCCTGTAATCCCAGCACTTTGGGAGGCTGAGGCGGGTCGATCTCCTGAGGTCAGGAGTTCGAGACTAGCCTGACCAACAAGGTGAAACCCTGTCTCTACTAAAATTACAAAAAAATTAGCTGGATGTGGTGGCAGGCACCTGTAGTCCCAGCTACTCAGGAGGCTGAGACAGGAGAACTGCTTGAACCCAGGAGGCGGAGGTTGCAGTGAGATGAGATCATACCACTGCACTCCAGCCTGGGTGATGGAGTGAGACCCCAGCTCAAAAAAAGAAAAAAGAAAAAAAAGAAAGAGTAGAGTAACAAGCGTTGATGAGAATGTGGAAAAAATAGAATAATTGCACTCTGCTAGTGGTAATGTAAGTGAGTACAATGACTACAAAAATACCACAGATGTTTTTCGGAAGTTAATGATTAGAACTGCCATATGTTTCAACGATGTCACTGCTGGATGTGTACCTTGAGGAAATGAAATCAGAATGTTGAAGAGATGCCCACACTCCCATGCTCACTACAGCATCAGTCACAATAACCAAGACATGGAACCCACCCAAGTGTCCATCAGCAGGTGAATGGATACAGAAAATGAAGTGCCCAGTATATACACAGCAAAAAACTATTCAGCCTTCTAGAGGAAGGAAATAGTTTCATTTGTGACAACATGGATGAGCCTAGGGAACATCACGCTAGGTGGAATAAAGAAGGCACAGGAAGTCACCTACTGCATGATCTCATTTATGTGTGGAATGCACCAGGCCAACTCATGGAAGTAGAGTGGAAGGTGGTTCCTGGGAGCTGGGCTGGGTGGAATCAGAGAGCTGTATTGAAGGAGACCACATTTCAGTTACATAGGAGGAGTACGTTTAGCAGATCTTTTGTACAATACAGTGACTACAGTTACAAAGAATGGATTGTATATGTGAAAACTGGTAAGAAAGTAGATTTTAAATGTTCTCTTAAAAAGATAACTATGTGATGTTACAGATAAGTTAATTAGCTTGACCTAGGGATTTCACAGGATATTCATGTATTAAAATATGTTGTACACCCTAAATATGTATAATTTTTTATTGCCAAATAAAGTAAAACATTAAAATAAAAATTATTATTTTGAAACAAACTGTACATTTCAAAACATGCCTTTTATATGATGGAAAATTCCATTTTATATGTGATGACTTCTTTTTTTTTTTAATTTTATGAGACAGAGTCTGTCTGTGTTGCCCAGGCTGGAGTGCAAGGGCACAATCTCAGCTCACTGCAACCTCCATCTCTTGCTTTCAAGTGATTCTCCTGCCTCTGCCTTCCAAGTAGCTGGGATTGTAGCGTGCACCACCAAGTCCGTTTAATTTTTATATTTTTAGTAGAGATGGGTTGCCATGTTGTCCAGGCTGGTCTTGAACTCCTGGCCTCCAGTAATCTGCCGCCTGTGCCTCCCAAAATGTTGGGATTACAGGTGTGAGCCACTGCACCCGGGCGCATTGCCTCTTTTTCTATTCTCAAGAAACATTTGTGATGCTCTGAGTGTGTTTGTGTGTTTCATTCGTATGTCAATATTTTTAAGAAATCACCAATGAAGCTTCCCGAAATAATATTTATAAGAAATCACCAAAAAAAAAAAAAAAAGAAAGAAAGAAAAGAAAAAGAAAAAGAAAAAAAGAAATCAATGAGCTTCCACCATTTCTCTCCTAGGTCTGGAGTGTTTCACCTCAGCATAGGTCACTGCTGAGGGTCTGAATCACGCAGGCCTTGCTGGAGAGAGCTCCTGTGCCTTCTGGAGTCTGAGAACTGGAGCTTATACCATGAGAACATTTTTATTAACGTGTGTGTGTATATATATGTGTGTTTTTCATATATATGTGAAAAACATACACACATCTATAATGATTCGGATTCTGTTTACTCTTACATTCATTAAGTAATCTACAGTTTTGAATATTTTATCTGTGTAATCTGCATTTTCTAGTATATTGGCATATTGGCACAGGCTTGCAGCCTGTGTTGTTGGTTTTTTTTGAGACGGAGTCTCACTCTGTCACCCAGGCTACAGTGCAATGGCGCAATCTTGGCTCTTGGCTCCCTGCAACTTTTGCCTCCCAGGTTCAAGCAATTCTACTGCCTCAGCCTCCTGAGTAGCTGGGATTACAGGTGCCCGTCACTGCGCCTGGTTAATTTTTGTATTTTCAGTAGAAACAGAGTTTCACCATCTTGGTGAGGGTGGCCTTGAACTCTTGACTTCATGATCCACCCACCTCGGCCTCCCAAAGTGCTGGGATTATAGGCATGAACAATTGTGCCTGGCCTGCAGCCTGTTCTGTTGTTAAGTTTTTAAAAATGTGTGTAGGATCTGTAGGGCTGTCTGCTCACTCACTCCCATATGGAAATGTGTGCCTGCTCTTTCTTTTTCTTGCTCATTGTAGCTAGAATTCATGAGTGTAATTAATGTTTTCAAGAATGAGCTTCACTGGCTTTGTTGAATTTTCAAGTTTTGTTTTTTCCTAATGAGAAACTCCTCATATTATTATTCCCTTCCTTACACCTTCATTTCGAATAATTTCTTCTTCTTCTAAATTCCGCATATGAAAGCCAAGATCATTCATTTCCTAGGTTTTTTTTTTTCTTTTCTACTTTATTCAGTTGTGGTTTTTCATCTTCCAATTTCATTGCATGGTGTGTAATATTTATATTGTGATTCAGTTTCAAGCAGATTCTGACTTCTGTTTTAGTTTTCTCAATTAACTCATTAATTATTGAGAAGTCTGTTGCTTTAACTAAAAAAAGGTAGGGATATTAGTTATTTAGACTGCAGAAATCAAGTGAGTCCCAATGTCTTCAGAATGTCCTGGTGGTCTGTGTTAGGGGTCCTGGCTGGCTGGGGTTCATTGGTATCCACTGGGGGCAGCTTACGTGCCTTCTGGAGTCCCTGAGTCTTCTGTTGAGTGTGGGGTCTGGGTCCCCCCTGGGCTAGTGGATGGCCAGAGTGGCATAGACACTGGGCTCAACTGGAGGGGCCCCTTCCTGGAATGAAGGGGGCTCAGTTGCCTCCCGTCTGAGGGTCAAGGTGTTCAGCTGGGCGTAGGTCACATCCTGGGGGGCTTCAGATGCAGCAGCCTGCAGTGGGGGGAGAGTGAGAGGGAAGGAACGTAGTGGAAGGTGGGTGAGGCCTGGGGGCCTGGAGAGGAAAGTATCTACCTGACTGTCCATCTGCCTGTCCTCTTCTGCAAGTTTGTGCTTTGTGTCCAAGAATTTCCTGGACAGTGGGGAAGCAGGGGAGGCCACTTCTCTCTTAGGTCTGGAATGTTTCACCTCAACATAGGTCTCTGCCTGGGGGTCTTCATCATATGGGCTCTGCTCAAGAGAGACAGATTGGAGGGTATCCTTGAGTCCCCCTGATCCTCTGGAGTCAGTTCTCCCAGTGTTCCCAGAGTGATCCGTTTACATCCGTTTCCTGATGGAATCTCAGGGACGCGCTAAGGCTGTGGAGGGTCCGGCTGCTCCCTCCCTGCGGTTCTGGCCTCTCCTCCTCACTCTGACCTTGCCCATTTGGCTGCAGCCTCACACCCGCCTTCCCACAAGAGCTCACTGCTGCCTCGGGGCCTTGGCACTGCTGTTTCCTCTGCCTGCAGGGGCTCGTCCATTAGAGGATGGTGTGGCCCTCTCCGTCCGGGCTTCTCAGATGACAGCTGACCAGACAGCCCTCCCCTCACCATTCAGACTGGCCCCACTCACCCGCACTCTCTGCCCTTTCCCTGGTTTATTGTCCTCACAGCACGTCGCACTCCTGGACACTGTGCGTTCATTTGCATTTTGTCTCCCACCACGAGGTGAGCTCAGGAGGGCGGGGGCGGCTTTGCTCCCTGCTGTGTCTGCAGCTCCCACGGGGAGCCCCATCCACAGTGAGCTCCTGGGAACACTCGCTGGGTGAATGAATGAAGGGGAGCCCAGGGCACCGGGGTGGTTCATTCCTCATCCTCCTGAGGCCTGGGGAGCCCTCGAACAACCAGACGGCCAAACAGAGGACGAGGAGCAGGAAGGGGACCCGGGAGGAGGCCCACGAGGTCCCAGGACACCAGGAGAGAGAGAGAGGTCACAGCAGGCAGGAGGCAGCATGCTGGACACAGAGAGTCCACCATGGACGGTGCTGAGCGCCAGGGAAGGAGGACAGAGAAGTCCTGCTGGGTTAGATCCGGCACCAGGAGGCCTTTGGTGCCCGGGACAGGGGCGGGGTCTCACCTGAGTGTCCAGCTCCACCTCGTCCTCAGGCTGTGTGTCCTTCACGGCAGCATCTGCTGGGGCAGAGCAAGGGGTTCATCTCTTGGGAAGGTTCCCTGGGACCTCTCAGCCCCGCCAGCCCCTGCCCAGCTCCCAGATGGGGCAGATGAGATCCAGGGAGGGGCTGTGATGTCCTGAGGTCCCACAGTGTGGAGTGAGATCCTGTCACCCTGAGCCTCAGACCCCTTCCAGCCTGTGCCCTTTTCCCATTGCTATGGAAACTGTGGGCCCCCATCTCCCTCCTGGCTGGGGTCACCTCCTCTTCCTCTCACTCACAGAGGGTTTCTTCCTGGGTGTCAGCAGCTGGGCTGGACCTAGGAGAGGACACGGGAGCTTTAGGAGCAGTGTGTGGGCTGGGGTGGGGGGAGTCTGGGGTCTTCGGGCAGAATTACCTCCTCTGCAGGCCTCTGCCTGTGGGTTCTGGCTCCGCAACCCCTGCAGGATGTTGGAAATCAGCCTCTCTCTGGGCTGTGTGAAGAAGGACAGAGTCTCAGCCCTGGGAACACCTGCCCTGCACACGCAGCTCGAAGGTAAGGGAGGAAACCTGGAAACACTCCTGCTTCCATGCTCCAAATGTCTCATAAGATAGAGCCCGAAGGACACTTTACATTTGTACGTGGGGACTGACATTAAGTGCTTTCTCGATTCGCCTGGTGAGAAATGCTAGAAGTTTTTCAAAGCTGCATTTTCCCAGTGCTTTGGATTCCCTCTGGCTGGTGCCCTGAGCCCACCCTTGGTTGACCCACAGGATCTTCCCCTTCTGTACTCACCAGATGTCCAGTGTTTCGCCTGACGCTGATGTCGGAGGACGAGGAAGAGGAGGAGGAGAAGGAAGAGCAGCAGGACGAAGGCCACTGAGACCCCGGTCACAACCCCTAGGTTCCTTCCCAGACCTTGAGCATGATGACATCAGGAATGGGGTGATGTCATTGAATTGAGAGCCTACTGTGTGCAGGTGACTGCTGGCCCTCTTATTCATCTCCTCCAACCTCCACAACAGTCGAGCAGCACGGAATTGACATGTCCACCCCACCCACTTTACAGACAAAAAGCAGGCTCAGAGAGGGGAGTTGCCTGCCTCAGGCCCCCCAGCTAGGCAGCTGCAGAGCAAGGAAGGGAACCCGGGAGTCTGACCTGCGGCCCTTGTTCCCTGCACCTGAGCTGAGCCCCGGAGCTGCAAGGAAAGAGCCTGACCTCCTGAACCACAGCCCTGCTCCCCTCCCCTGCCCCAGGTCAGCGTCACTGTCACTGCTGCAGGTGGGACAGGACAGGCCCCTGAGGAATCGAGTCTGGGAGGCTTCCCCAGGTGGCCTCCTCTCCCAGGAGGTCACAGCTGGGAGTCAGAGCTGAAAGGAACTTTCCCACCCCGAAGGCCTCTCTCCTTTATACTGAAGAAACTGAGGCCTAGGCAGGGGAGGGGCCTGAACTCAGCCCTGCCTCCCCTGGACCCCACCCACCTCCCGCTCAGAGACTCTGACTAACTACTGTGGGAATCTGACTCCATGGGAGTTACAAGCTGGTCCTCAGGGACTGCTGGGTCAGGATGGAGAGCTGAGGCCTGGGGCTGTCCTGCTCCCCATGTCAGTCCGGCTCCTCCTTCCCCAGGCTGGACCCCAACATCTCCCACTGCCTCGACCCCCTCCCCTCACCAGCCCAGCCTCAGAGCCCTGGGAGCCTGTGCCCCCGTCTGTCTCTGCCCAGCTCGCTGGAGGGAAGCCGTGCTGAGTCCTTGAGGGGAACAGGATCCTCTGGGAGACTCGGGACTGCCCTGGGGGACGCTGCACTCCCTCCCAGCCAAGAGGCCTTAGTCACTCACCAGATGTGGGGGTGGAACCGGTGGGTGGAGGACTGGGCTCCCTAGAGGGTCCTGGGTAAAGAGTGAGAGGAGGCGGAGGAGCTGGGTCTTGCTTGAAGCCTCCACCTCAAACCAAATTTCTCCACATTGGCCCTGTGGCCCTCCAGTCCCATCCCCCACCCGCCTCTCCTCTTCATGATGCTGGCAAAGCCACTGAGGGTGGGTGTCCCTGGGAGGGCCCCATTGTCCTCCTTCCCTCTGAGGGCTGAGGCCCCTCTGGCTGAGCCTCCTTCAGAGCCCCCCCTCCCTCCATCCCAGCCCAGAGCTCTCCTGGGGCAGGGCCTGAGCTGAGCCTTTGAGCTCAGAGAGGACAGGGTCAGGGGCCTCACCTGAGACCACGAGCTCCAGGGGCTCACTGGGGTGAGACAGCAAGTAGGGGAAGGAGCTGTGTGAGCCGTAGCACCTGTAAGTCCCCGCATGGGCTGAGGTCACAGGACTCATGGGGAATTCAGCCTGGTACTTATGAGCTTGGTACTTTGATCTCAGACGCCGGGGGTGATCGGCTGCCCCCTCCTTGGTCAGAAGGAAAGTGTCCATTGGACTCCGTGACTGACACAGCAGGGTCATGTTCTCTCCTGAGGCCACCGTGGGGCCCGGCTGCACTGAGAGGGAGGGTCTGGCAGGGATCTGTCCTGGAGAGAAGAGGATGGGTGAGGGGCTGCCCCACCTTGTTCTGAGCTGAGACCTCCCAGGCCTCTCTCTGGGACCCTCAGTCTCTGTCTCTGTTTTCTCTGAGTCTTCCCCTCCCCACCCATCCCCTGACTCTGTCTGTCTCTCCCTCCCTTGGGACCCCCCACCCCTCATCCCAGCCATTACCACCTGGGCTCCCCGGCAGGGCCTGTGCAGAGCCTGGGCCCCTGACTGAACCCGCTGGGCTCCTCACCTGCGATCAGGATGTCCAGGGGGTCACTGGGGGCCGACCACTCGGAGGAGAGGTTGTGTGCACCGTAGCATCTGTACTGGCCCCCGTGGGAGACCCTCACAGGGCTCAGGGTGAAGTTGGCCTGGGAGAGCCCAGCCTGGAGCTGCCGGCCAGGGTGCTGGAGGAGGTCACGTTCCCCCTCCTTGTACAGAGTGAACCTGTCGTAGCCAACATCAGAGCGACACTGGAGGGTCAGGCTCTCCCCAGGGGCCACGACAGGACCCGGCTGCACTGAGAGTGATGGCTTCTTAGAGACACCTGGGAAAGGTGGTCATGGTCTCCAGCAGCTGACCCTCAGGCTCCCCTCAAATCCTCCCTCTCCCTCGGCCTCACCACTGCAGATCTTCCTGTGTCTCTGGCCCAGGAGCCCTGAGCCCTCTCACCCCAACATTGTCCCACCTGGAGCTGCCCTGAGACGTGGCTCCTCCCCACCTGCCCGGAGACTCAGGGATCTCCAGGCAATGCTGTGAATTTCTAACCTGGGACCAGGAGCTCCAGGAGATCACTGGGTGAAGACCACACATAGGGAGAGTGAGAGTTATAACCATAGCACCTGTACGTCCACCTGTGACTGGGGCTCACGGGGCCCACGGAGAAGACGGCCCAGGATGACCCATGTGCATGGGGCTGGGAGTTCAGGCGTTGTGGGTGTTCATCTTCTTCCTTACACAGAGCAAACCCACCAAATGCCAGCTGTGAGCCACACTGGAGGGTCATGCTTCCTCCTGGGGTCACCACAGGGCTGGGCAGGGCTGAGAGGGTGGGTTTGCTGTAGGCTCCTAGAAGAGAAGGAGGCACCGTGTTAAGTGGGGCTCTCACCTCCCACATGATCCCCAGGGCTGGGCTGTGAGAGGGAGATGCGCCTGAGTGCAGAGCCCCTTCCTGAGGGCAGAGCCTGGGGCTGGGACCCCTGAGTGTCCTCTCACCTGTCACCACCAGCTCCAGGAGGTCACTGAACTCTGACCAGCCAATGTGGCTATAATACCGACATTGATACCGCCCTGCGTGTTCCCAGGTGATGGACTGGATGGGGAACTGGCCCTTCTTCCTACGCTCCTGTAGGATCCATGTAAGCCAAGATGCTGATATTTTTTCTTTATATAGTTGACATTCCTGGGCTTCCAGGGTCCCCTGACACCTGAGGGTCACAGGACTCCCCTGGGTGATCACAGAGCCTGGCTCAGCCCAGAGGGTGGGCTTGGGGACGGTCCCTGGCAGGAAATCAGAGGTCAGATTCTAAGTCATTTCCACCCAACCCAACAGATTCCAGCTCTCAGCCCAGGGCCCTCCAGACCCCCATCAGTCAGCCCAGAACTGCTATTCCCCTCCCCAGCTGCACGGGGGAGGCCCTTGTCCCCAGTGAGGAGGAGGACGTGGACCAGCTGGGGACAGACTCACCTGCCTGCATGTGGGTTCTGGGGCCCAGACTCAGCCCTGGAAGAGAGTTTCCTGTGAGAGATTTGCCCCTGAAGCCTGAGCAGGTCCTCCCCTCCCTGGGGTCTTTGTGAGCCCTGGGGTCTCCTCATGGACCAGAGTTTGGCTGTGGGGTGAGGTCCCTCCTAGGTTAGAATCTCCCCTCCCTCTTCAAATCTCACCTAGACAGATCAGGACCATGAGGAAGGGGGTCATGGCGTCTCCTCCCACTGCCTTGCTCTGCGGATAGATGAGCCCTCGGTGCTGGCAGGACAGAGAGACACAGGGTGTGGACACTTGGTGGCTAGGTCGTTCTTGTCATGGGGTTGTGTCATCTGCAGCCACACAGGAAGCAGAACTGCCCTCCCCAGGAGCCTGGCTCTCATTCCTTTAGGGCTGAGGTGGGGGTGGGCCCAACCCATCTGTAGACATTTCAGACTGTAATGGGGTCTTTCCTGACCCCAGCCACTGTCTGTCTGGTTTGTCCTCATCTCACTGAGAGCTGGGAGGTAGCAGCCAACAGAACTGTGCCTTCCTGTATCTACCCTTCCAGAGGAGGGTGAGCTAAGGATTCCTCTTCCTTCTCACAGCCTCCCATGAGGCCTCCCTCCCTCCTTCAGCCTATCCATCAGCACAGCATTGTGGGGTTCTTACTTTGGCAGTTGTCTCTTCAGCTCTGGAAATGCTTCAGTGAAGATGCAGGTCCATGCTGCAGGCAGACTCAGGTCAGCAGAGACACATCTCACATCTGTCTGTGCGGTCCCGGCTGAGCTGCCTGTGCATGTGAGTGCAGAAGAGAAATGCAGTGAAACAGGGGAAGAAAAGTTGACTTCTTTCCTGGCACTGGATTTTGGGTTTTCTTTCAACCAAATAGTTCCCATCCCAACTTCCCCTTTTTAAAAATGAGTCATCTCATCCTTGCAACTGGCTTGCCTATTGGGTGTCTGCAGTGAAGGGACTGGGGTTATGAAGTTTAACCTGAGAGTTTCAGGAATTTTGTACAGGGCAGGGCTTGTTTCTACACCATTAGCAAAAGGGTTAAATCTTCAGTGTTTTCTAGAAATAACCTAAGGTGCTTTAGCAGCAGCTGGGAATGATCAAGACCTCAGCTTGGATTCAGGCCTGCAGGTGAAAACGTACATCTGCCCAGCCCACAGAGCAGTCAGGGCACTTTGTCTTTCTCTCTCTCAGAACAAAGAAAGAAGTTTAGGAAACGGTTCCACCATGGAGAGACCGTGGTTCCCTCTCTTCTGTGTTTGTGGACAGGCCCTGAAATAGCTCAGCTCAGTGACCCAGGCCACACTCAGTTCTGAGCCACCTTTCCGGGTGTGCATAACACAGACACACTTTATCATTGTTTGACCAGGCATCTCTCACCCATGAGTGTGAGGTTCACAAGGGCCCTGCTATGCCAGACACAACATGGAGCTGATTCTAAGCTTGGGAGCCTGGACACTGCGTGGCAGGAGCTGCTACAGCATAACCCTCATCAGTTTTCATTCCTGAGACAGCCCTGAGAAACCCTAAGGAAGATCAGGTGTGTGAGAGAAAAAGCACCCCAGAGGAATAAAAATCGAAGAGTTCATTAGAGAAAATACAGGCAATTATAGAAATGAATTAGGAAACTATAGTGATGTGAAAAACAGTAAATTATATCAACACATTTAGAAATAATTTCATCCAGAACAAGACACAGCTAAAATGATAAATATCGCATTGGTGTAGAATATGTATTCTCTTTTTCAGAAGCCATCGCAGAAACTCTAGAGATAAAAAAAAGGAAAGAAAAGAAAATTAGTGTGCTCAGAAATAGAATGAGAAGAGTAAACAGGTATCTCTCTGTTCACAATTTCAGAATGAAGGAAAGGAGTATGTTAGTAAATACTTGCAAAGAAAATAGTTGATATTTTTACAGAAATGAAGAAAGAACATGAATTCAATGTGTGCAAATTCATCAGTGAAATGAACATGTTAACTATGGTAGAGTGAAGGGTATCTAGAATAAATAACAGTAATTTAGAGACCAATGAAACAAACAAAATTTATTCTCAAATAATGACAATCTCATGAGGACCTGATTTCCAAAGAGTATGAAGTGCTGAAAAAATGCCTATGGGTTCAGGCTCACGCTGGCTGAATGGAAGCAGGTGGTGTGTGCTGTTCTCAGAGAGGAACCTAAATGGTGAGTAAATACCAACATGTTCAGCGGATGTTCTAAGAGAGGATGCTGGGGTGCACCAGGGAACCCCAGGGACACAGAAGGCAGAGAAGAGACAAGCTCAGAGCCAGGAGAGGCTCCTAACACAAGGAAGGGGTGAGTAAGAGGCTCCCTGAAAAGGAGAAGGGGTGAGAGAGAGGCCCCCTAACATGGGGAAGGGGTGAGTGGGAGCCCCTGGCATCCAGCCCTCTGCTGTGGACTCTTACAATCCTGCTCACATGACAGTACCTGCCCTCTGGGCACACAGGTTGCCCCTAGAGTGTGCTGAGGCCCCACTGGAGCCACGTGGAATCCCATAGGCTTTTCATACCTAAGCAACCTGGCTGCAGCTGCCCCTGCCTTTCCACGGAGGGAGGAGGCCAGGCACTTCCACAAACCTGAGAATATGACAATTGGGGTACAGAGCAGCCTAGCTGAGCACCCCACAGCTCCCCATCTCTGTTGCTTCCTGCTAAATGGGGATTGCCAGCTTCAGGGACACAGTGCACCCATCCTGTCCCCACCAGAACACTGTGGCCCTGGCTGGGTGCCCTCTGAAAGCCTAATGCTCAGAGGCCCCTGACAAGCCCTATGCAGTCACTTCCACCTCTGCCTCGGCCCCTGCTGCCCCAGGCCCAGGGAGATTATGGGGAGACCTGGCACTTTTGCATGTCCCCAGAGCAAGATCAAGTGCCACTACTTCAGGAGGGGAGTGTGAGCGGGCCCTGCGCCCATACCTGCCCGTCTCCAGTGCCCCAGCCAAGGGGCCCTGCCCTCCCCAGTCACAGGCCCACAGCACAGCCGCCCGGCCCCCACCTGGACATTTCAGCCGCAGCCCCCTTCTGAGAGCCCGGTCCCCACAGGCCTGTGATCTGCCCCCAGGCTCTACCACCTGAGTGTTCTGCCTGCCCCGCCGGAGAGCTCTGCCGGTGACCTGGGGACCGGCCCAGCCCTCCTCATCACAGCCGGCACCTGAACCCTGGAACAACCGAATCCTAGTCCAGCCCCTTTAGGACTCACACACGCTGTCCAGCTGGCCACCTAGAGGCCTGTGATCCGGGGAACTGCCAGCCCTTTCCCACTCTGCTGGCACCTGACCACTCACCCCAGGGCCTGAGGTCGGGTCCCCCCAGCCAGCAACACCACAACTGACATCCGCTTGTCCAGCCAGAAAGGCAGAAGCCCCACATCCCAGCTACATGCAGCAGCAGCGTGACCACGTCAGACACAGGCAGCCGCTGAGGGGTCTGCACTGCGCTGAGTCAGGAGGTTCTACCTTGGGATAATTCCCGCAGAGAGTGGCAGGCAGGTGTTTCCCACGGCTCTCAGCCACACAGTGGCCTGGGCAGAGACAACAGTGTGTGTCTGAACTGAGACTCAAGAGTCCTGGAGCAGGCATGTGATAGAGAAACAGATAATATTCCTCCCTTCTAAGGAATGGAAATGGATGTAGGTCCTTCATCGCCCCGCCTCTCACGCCACAGAGACCTCAGGGCATTTCACCAGGAGTTGCCCCAGCCACACCAATCAGAGCTGGTGCCTATACTCATCATTGGGATATTTTTGGGCAAACCAGGGGTTCCCGCTCTGCCCAGCTGTGTTTCCTCACCCAGTGGAACAGGAAGCTCAGGGCTCCAGACACTCCACAGTCCAGCCCTTCACCTGAAACAACAGACAGCACCTCACAGGAAGCGGCAGGTCCATACCCACCTGCTTGTGCAGAGGCTGGCTCTTCCCCTTAAGCACCAGCTCCCGGCCTGCATTTGAACTGCACAGCCCAACACAAACCCTGCTGCAGCAGCGCCCAAGACTATGGAGAAAAGCCTAGAGACCCTTCCCAACGTGCTCTACAGTCACACGCCCTGCGGGGCTGGGGGAAATGTGCAGAGAAACCCCATCCCAGTGAAAATAAATCCAAAGAGAATGAGTGGCAGCCTGTCCAGATGAGAAGGAATCAGTGTGAGGATTCTGATGTGTGAAAAATCTGAATATTGTGGCACCACCAAAGGATCACATTCACTCTCTGGCAATAGACCCTGAAAAAAAAAAAAGGAAACTCCGAAAGGACAGAAAAAGAATGAGATTGAGACAAAAATATTGCAAAGAATTAATGAAATAAAAAGTTGGGCTTTTGAAAGTATATACATAATTGACAGACGGCTGACTACACTAACAAAAAAAAAGAAGGAGATTTAAATGAGCACAATCAGAAATGATAAAGACAACATTACAACAAACACCACAGAAATACAAAAGATCAGAGATGACTGTGGACACCTTTATGCACATCAACTAGAAAACCCAGAGAAAATGGATGACTTCCTAGACACATACAACTTTCCAAGATTGCACCGGCAAAAAATAGAAACCCTAAACAGATCAATAGCAAGCAATGAAAATGAATCAGTACTAAAATGTCTTTCAGCAAAAAAGCCCAGGAACAGATGGATTCATAGTCAAACTTTACCACGTGTACAAAGAAGAGCTGGTACCAATCATACTGAAGCTATTCCAAAATAATCAAGGAACTGGGATTTATTCCTAGCTCATTCTAGGAAACCAGTATCACCCTGATAGCAAAATCAGACAAGGACACAACAGAAGAATAAAACTACAGGCCAAGAAACCTGATGAACACAGATGCAAAAATCCTCAAGAAAATACTAGCAAACAGAATCTAACAGTGTATCAAAAACATAATTCATCATGATCAAGTTGTCTTTATTCCAGAATGAAAGGATGGTTCAATATATGCAAGTCAATAAAGGTGACTCATGACGTAAACCTGTACTTAGAACAAAAAGCATATGATCATAAAGTATAGGTTTACGTCATGAGTCATAAAGTCAAAACTTTATATGCAGATAAAGTATTTAATAAAGTCCAACATCCCTCAACAAACTTGGCATGAAAGAACCATACCTCAAAATAAGAGCCCTACATGAAAACCCACAGGCAACATCAAATTGAATGGGGAGAAGTGAAAACATTTTCCCAAGAGGATGAGAATGGAATCCTCCCTAGCCCCTGGAGTCTCCTACTGGACCAGGGCCTACCTGCAGGGAAGGGTCCCTCTCATGCTAGAATCTCCCATTACCCTCGTCAGATCTCAGTGAAGCAGGCCATGGCCATGGGTATGAGAGTCATGGCGTCTCCTCCTACTGGCCCTGGCTGTGCAGATGGAAGAGACCATGGTGTCCACAGAACACACAGGGCGTGGGCACCCGGAAGCCGTGTTCTCCTGCTTACAGAAGTTTCCCATCAGAATCTCCATGGGTAGTGAACTGTCCTCCGCTCTACCACAAGCCTGGCTCTTGTTTTCCCAGGGCTTGGGCTGAGACAGGCACCAGGTTTTCTGCTGATATTTCAGACAAACATGGGATCTCCCCTGATGTCCTTTCACTGTCTGCCGGACCTGTCCTCATCTCATTGAGGGCCAGTAGGTAGCTGCAAATGGACGTGGCGGTGCCTTCCTGAGTCAGTCCCTTCCAGGTGAAGGCAATGGAGGACTCCTCCTTCCCTCTCAGCATCCTCCCATGGGGTCTCCCTCCTCCTTCAGCTCATCCATAAACATATCCTTGTAGGGTCCCTACCACGGCCAGTCCTCTCAGCAGCCCTGGGGAGGCTTCAGGGAAGATGCGAATTCAGGCTGCAGGGCAGACTCAGATCAGCAGAGACCCATCTCTCATCTGTCTGTGCAGTTCCATCTGTGCTTCGTTGTCGCAATGAGCCAAAGAGGAAATATAGGGAAATAAGGGAAAGATCGTGACCCTTTTCCCAGAACTGAAGTGTGGGTTTTCTTTATGCAAAAAGTTCTCTTCACAAACTTCTCCTTAGTTGTCACCACAGCATCCACCATCTCCCTGGAAACAACATTGACCTGATTCTGCTTTCTTGGTGCCCCCATTTTCTTTCAAACACTCCTATTCTCATGTTTTGCTCCTGTGTTCAGGTTTTGGGACAATACATGGGTTTAGCACTCTGATTTGAAGGGAAATCTCATCTTCATTTAAATATTCACATATCACCTCCTGCCCGTGTGACCTTGGCCATAACCTCCCATTTCTGAGCCTCAGTTTCCTCATTTGAAGCCCATCATGAACTCCATTCATCACAGGGGAGCTGGGTCATTGGTGCCTGGGAGCTGCACGGGGCTCAGCCATGGTGATTTCCAGAGCAGGTGGAGACATACAGGGTGGGGACATAAAGGGATGCTGGTGTCCATGCTCAAGGCCTGTGACTGATGTTTCCACTCAGGAGTACCTCTTTGTTCCTACCCTTGAGAGATGTTTCTTACCATATTTCATCAAAACCCCAGTTGTCATGGTCATGTGAAGAAAATAGGAAATGAAAGCTCTTCAGAAGAAGCATTTAAAAACACAGCATTTGTCCGGAGGCTGAGAATTGCCTGAACCCAGGAGGCGGAGGTTGCAGTGAGCCGAGATTGCGCCATTGCACTCCAGCCTGGGTAACAAGGGCGAAACTCTGTCTCAAAAAAAAAAAAAAAAAAAAGAAACACACACACACACACACAAACACAGCATTTGAATCTGGTGCCATTAAGGGTTATTAGGGTAGAAGTTTCCATTACTGTGCAGAACAGGTAAGGAGCCCAGGGACCTCACAGGCAGGGAGGGGTTGGGGCTCTCAGCAACGCTGCAGCCTGTGATGGGACATCTCTGCTTACTGATCTTGGCCCATAATCACCACTGAGCCAACTCCCCATGTGTATGTGAAACAAATTCACTGCAGTGTTGTTATGTGTGGGCATCTGTACCACGTGTGAATGTGAGTTTCACGTGGATTTATTTCTTCTGGGAGCAACTTGAGCAGACACTACGCTTGGAAGCTGAGTGCCACATGTCATGAGCAGCGGGAACAACTCCCTATTTTTAGGCCGGAATTACTAGAACAGCCTTTTATGGTCACTAAGGTCACTAATGGGTGTAGCAAGTGAGTGTCCAACAAAGATAGACAACCAAGAGTTATCCTAATGATAAAAAGTGCTGATGATCAATATACACACTCATTGATAAGGATGATCATATCCAGAGAAATAGAACATAAGGAATGCATGAGACCCCTTTTCAATGAAACATGTTTACATATCTGAAAAAAATACAAGAGGAAATTGAATCTTTGAGACAAGAATATGGATTATAATTTTGAAGAATGGGCATCAGACCAATGAGTTAGAAATCCTAGAGGTAAAAATTCCAATTGAAGAAATACAATGAAAATATTTATTTCATCAAGGTCAAGATACAGCTGAAGAGACATTTAGTAAATTGGAAAACAAAATTTGAGAGAACTGTCCAGAATGTACCATGGAGAGACCAATAGTGGAAATTCACAGTACTTGGGAAAATATTGTGAGGAGGAATAACGTCATATTTATTGTACATGTCAGAAGGAAAGAAAGGAGAATGAGGTCTGGCAACAGCTCTAGAAACAGAGTTAAACATTTGAAAGAGATGAAGAAAAACTAAGACACTACGGTATATATATTTAAGAATGAAGTGCAAATCTTGACCTATCATGATAAACTGAAAAATAGGAGTAAATTAACAAATACATATACTAGATTGAATTATCTAATTTAAAACACATTTTTGTGTTTTGTGATTTTCAACTCGACATATCAAAAGAATTGCTTCTCATTGGGATGGGACTCCCAATAGAAAAAAGAAAGCCCAGGAGATGTTGAAGTACCACCTTCAAGGAATGTATTGAAAGTGAGGAATTCGATGCTCACCCAAGTTAATATGTGAAAGGTAAAAGGGTTAGCAGGGGACCAATTCCTAAGCAGAAGCATCTCAGAATAAGACGGACCTGTGAAGCTGATCAGGTCAGGCTTCCCCTGCATGAGGGCTGAGGAGGGATTGGAGGATGGATCCCTCAATCATCAGATGTGCTTTTTCTTCAGGTGTTCTGTCTTATCCTTTAATTAACATAGAAGTGTTTTCATCTACTTTGATAGAGTGTGAGGAAGAAGAAGGCATTTTCTTCAAGTTACTAGATATTACTGTTTTTATGCTCAGTGAAAGCGATTTTTAAATGATATAATCCAGTTAGAAGAAAATCCAAAATACAGAATGTGAGATGCCACAGTGATGAAAAGTGGGAAACAGGCAAGTATTTGAAAATCACACACACACACACACACACACACACGGGCACACACGTATGAGTACGTGTGCATGTACATATGAGTACTCAAGTTTAGCTACAATGGAATTAGAACCTGTCTCCCTTAAAGACAAGGATAAATGAATCCTCACTCGGAAATATATAATTGAATGAATACTTAACTAAATAGGTGAAATTATTCCAAATTATTCATTTTTTTACCCTGTCTTTAAAAGAGGAATTCATCTATTGAAGGATGAGTTAAATAGCTCAATACCCCCAATAACACCCATGAATGAAACACAATAGTACCATCTAAAGTAAAATGATAATTTCCAATCAGTAAGGGAAGAAAGGTACGCTCTTAAAATATCTATTGGAAATATTGATATCCAACAAAATGAAACATAATACAAAAAATTTTAGAAATAAAAACTAAAATTTTAGCCGGGCGCAGTGGCTCAAGCCTGTAATCCCAGCACTTTGGGAGGCCGAGGCGGGTGGATCACGAGGTCGAGAGATCGAGACCATCCTGGTCAACATGGTGAAACCCCGTCTCTACTAAAAATACAAAAAATTAGCTGGGCATGGTGGCTCGTGCCTGTAATCCCAGCTACTCAGGAGGCTGAGGCAGGAGAATTGCCTGAACCCAGGAGGCGGAGGTTGCGGTGAGCCGAGATCGCGCCATTGCACTCCAGCCTGGGTAACAAGAGTGAAACTCCGTCTCAAAAAAAAAAAAAAAAAAACAACAAACTAAAATTTTGTGTTTTAATGTAGGTAGTAAGGGCTGGGCACAAAAGGTATTTGCAGGCTGAGGCATGAGGATCACTTGAGCCCAGGAGTTCGAGACCAGCCAGGGAAACATAGTAAGACTCATCTCTATTAAAATAAAAAAAAGGAAGTATATTAAAGGTGACAAAATATATGTGAAATTTCATTCATCTAACCATAGCTTCCTAAAATATATACAACATAAAGTTATATTTATTTGGTGATTGAAACAAATACTTATGAAATCTGATAGGTTAAGAGAAAAAATTAATGAGTAAAGTATACAAGTTAATTTTCAATCTAAAGTACATATATATGGTAAAATGTTCTAGTTATATACATTATGGGATTTATATAGAAAAACAAATTCTGATATGTGTATACATGTTAATATGTATATATTTACATATGTACATAAATACTATATACACATATTATATATGCACGTAGATGTATAAAGGAATATTATAGAGTTTGTATAGAGAAAAGAATCTGCATATATTCGGATATATAGGATATCACACACTTACTCTAGGTGTTATGTATGTATTATTTACATATTACATACAAGCACACTATGTGTGTATACACAGTATTTGTAGATGATACTGTAAATACGTGTGTGTGTATATGTGTGTACATTTATGAACACATATCTCAAAGGAGGGAATGCCCATATTTAAGGCAGGCATTGCACATAAAATATTAAGTATTTAGTGGACAAAAAAGAAAAAAATTCTTTCTAAATGGCTATCTTATACATTATATTCCCAGACAATATAATAACTTAGTTTGCAGTGAATTATAAAAAGATGTGATGAAAAAACTTCAACATCGCTCAAAATATATAAAATCCTCATTGTGTATTATATATATTTGAATTTATGATGTACTAAGAAATATTTTGCTAGATGAATGTTTGTATTTTATACTGTCTGGATAATTCTTCTACTTTTCAAGGTATATGAAGCATTCCGTTTCCACGTCATGAAATAGAAACCCTGAAGAGATTGCAGTGGAACCAGCAAGGAATTTCTTGCAGAGCAAAGTAGACAGCAGTACTGGGAAAAACCACTGTATGAAACATGGAGGAAGAAGGAATTAGGGCACCCAGGTGGGGTGAAGACCCAAGTGCAGAGTGTCTCCAAGCCCCAAGAGTAGAGCAATGTGTTTAGGGCCCCGAGACTGTGGGAGGAATCTTCTCTGAGATGTGAGTCTATGGAATATGCTGTAGGAGATGCTTTTTATTAGTATAATCCAGCAAAAACCCAAGGACGAGGACCCAGTTTCATTTTAAGGAATGTGGGGACAGTATGTTTTCTTTTCATATTTATGCCCATTTCATAGTACTGGTCAGTCACATAGAAGGCAGAGGTCAGCATGTTCACAGGATTCGTACCTGAGAGTCATGAGACATACGTGGGATCCATCCGTCTGAGCCTAGAGGCCTCAGTGACTTACCAGGTGTGGGGGTGGGACCGGTGGGTGGGGGACTGGGACCCCCAGGGGTCCTGGAAATTAGCACAGAAAGGGAGTGAGGAACTGGATCTATCCTGGAGTCCTCACCTCCACTTAAAGCTCTCCCCTCCATCTACCTGGTGGCCTTTCCAAGACCCTCCCTCTTCCTACCTAGCACCAATCTGGATTCCAGGCTGAATGGAGTGCAGTGGCACTATCTAGGATCACTGCAACCTCAGCCTCCCAGGTTCCAGTGATTCTCCTGCCCCAGCCTCCTGAATAGCTAGGATTACAGGCACCCGCCAGCATGCCCGGCTAATTTTTGTATTTTTAGTAGAGACAGGGTTTCACCATGTTGGCCACGATGGCCTCGATCTCTTGACCTCATGATCCACCTGTCTCAGCTTCCCAAAGTGCTTGGATTACAGGCATAAGACACTGTGCCCAACCATAAATGCTTTTTAGAAAACTTTTTGTTGTTGTTCAGAAAGCCAGTTTAGGGTACAACTGCAGGCTTTTCCATCAAACACCTCTGTTTTCATTCCCAGTGACCATATTTCCGGAGAAACTACAGAGGAAAAGTTACAAGTGGTAGGGCATCATCTGGACTTAAATTTTCCAAACATGAATCTGATTTTTGCCCATGCATTTAATTATCAAAAAGCAAATGTCATGTCATGAGCTGAAAAGATAGTCCCAGTAATACACATCAGAAAATGCAGTAGTTAGAAATAATGAAAGACGTTATTACCTGAAAGTGGAGTAGATCCAAACCCACCGTATGGGTAAAGCCTCACATCATAGGGAAGAAAAAGGAGGGGAGGGGAAGTCAAGGAGAGTTGACAGTGAGGAGGAAAACACCACAATTTAGTGGAGGAAGCATCTTCTACAGACACCCAGACATCGTCCTGCACCTGATCCATGCTTCTTCCCCTTGACATTCTCAGCAGACACATCCCCAATTGCTGCCCCAGACTTTCAGAACCTCCTGGGACCATCAGATCTGTTCCTGAGGCTCCACCACTCGGAAGGGTGCACTGTCTCTGCTGTTCACCTCCTGGCTGCATCTTGGGGGCTTTTAAGCCTGTGCTGAGCCTCAAATAGCAGAATCCCGAGGACCACCAGGATGAAGCCAGCCACGCCCATGCGGATGAGATTCTCCACTGTGTAATCCTGGAGGTGTGAGGCTGGGGATGGTAGACAAAGAGGTCAGGGCAGACTGAAATTACCTAGGACCCCAGGATGTCCACCCAGGGCACCCACCTCCCCTTGACAGGACCCGACCCGTAACTGAAAGCATCTCCTCACTCACCAGTCTTGGAATCTGACTTTTTTTGTGGTGGGTTGAGGGTCTCAGCTGCTCCTAAGAATTGAAGAACAAGGATGCTGGTGAGAAGCTGAAGAGCCCTTCACCGGGGTTCTGCATTCTTACCTTCCTCTGTCTCTTGTGTTGTGACTTTATGTGGGTCCTTAGTGAACACAATCTGTGCTCTGGCAGGCCTTCCCTGGTACCTCATTGGGTTCTTCAGCTTCTCTGTGCTCTGGGAATTAAGATCTTGTGTCTGAGTCATTTTGGAACAAAGTTTCCTTGAGCCCAAGAGCTCAAGATTAGTGAGAAGAATCATCTCCCAACTAGAAAGAATTGAGTTCTTAAGTGCTGTCTTAGATGTGCAATCGTGTGCAACAAGAACACAGCAAATTCGCCCAGAGATAGAAATCTCCATTTTTCAGTGGAGGAGGACCCAGTTTCTGTGGATGAGGAGCTGGTCCTCAGCCGCTATTGAAAGTCAGGAGCACGAGGGCTGAGGGCTACGACCGCCCCTGCTTCGTGCTGCCTCAGCCAGCTCCCCTGCGGTTTCCCCATCCATCTAATGTCTCAACAAATTCTTCATATAGTTAAGAACACCTACAGTGTGATATAGTTAAATACAAAAATGTATTTTTTTTCCTAAATGATAATGAGTGGGATAGAAAAACATCATTTCTGCTTTTCTGAAGTATGAACCTAGATTGGAAGGTGAAAAGCAAATATTTAAAAACATACCCGAGGCCGGGTGTGGTGGCTCACGCCTGTAATCCTAGTACTTTGGGAAGCTGAGGCGGGCAAATTACCTGAGGTCAGGAGCTTGAGACCAGCCTTACCATATGTAGAAACCCCATCTCTACTAAAAATACAAAATTAGCCGGCATGATGGTGCATGCCTGTAATCCCAGCTACTTGGGAGGCTGAGTCAGGAGAATCACTTGAATCCAGGAGGTGGAGGTTGTGGTGAACCAAGATCATACCATGGCACTCCAGCCTGGGCAACAAGAGTGAAACTCCATCGAAAAAAAACCAAAAAACAAAAAAACCAGACCCGAACTTAAAGTAAAATAAAAACAAGTAAATATCAAAAAGACATAACCAATGAAAAAATATTAAGCATAGGAATGAATGAAATATTAAGCATTCCTATGCTTAATACCTATATGTGTATGTCTGTATAGGTACATAACACATATATTCATATAAAATATATGTGATTAACATGGTTTGCATTTGTGTCCCTCCCAAATCTCATGTTGACTTGTAATCCCCATAGGAGGGGCCCAATGGGAGGTGACTGGATCGTGGGAGCGGACTTCCCCCTTGCTGCTCTTGTGATAGTGATCCCTCACGAGATCTTGTTATTTAAAGTGGGTAGCACCTCCCCCTTCTCTCTCTTCCTCCTATTCCAGCCATATAAGATGCGTCTGCTTCCCCACCGCCTTCTGTCACGATGGAAAGCTTCCCGAGGCCTCTCCAGCCACGTTTCCTGTATGGCCTGCGGAATCGTGAGTCAGTGAACCCTCATTGCTTTATAAATTACCCGGTCTCAGGTAGTTCTTTCTATCAGTGTGAGAACAGACTAATATAATCATTATACATGCATTTGGATATATGGCTTTAGAGATTTGTTTTAAAAAATATTTATTTAACTACATATATATTCATATTTGAGATGAGAAAGACAGGCTTACAATTTGGAAATATAAAAGTGAAATTTCTAATTTTTTATGGCTGATATAAACTTCATGAGTAAATCAGAAGAGATAAATTGAAAAGCAACTAAAAGGGACAGAATCTGTAGTAAGTTCATGTGAAATAAATTAATACAGACAAAAAAATAGCTTTGTGATGGATTCTTAACTCTTTTTCATATAAAATGCAAAGAAATCAAGAACTCTACTTAAATATTGTTACCAATAAAGTATTGTATTATTGTTACCAATAAATATTGTAACCAATAAAGTGGTTGAGCAATTCTCAAATGTACATATGAAGGTACACAATTAGTCTAAATAAAACTTCAAAACATTTCCAAAATTCACTAATAACTTCAATTTAAAAAATCTTAAAAAGCAATATAGAGAGACCTTGTCTCCAAAAAATTTTTAAAAAAATATATACATAAGGCCGGGCGCGGTGGCTCACGCCTGTAATCCCAGCACTTTGGGAGGCCAAGGTGGGTGGATCGCAAGGTCAAGAGATCAAGACCATCCTGGTCAACATGGTGAAACCCCGTCTCTACTAAAAATACAAAAAATTAGCTGGGCATGGTGGCGCGTGCCTGTAATCCCAGCTACTCGGGAGGCTGAGGCAGGAGAATTGCCTTAACCCAGGAGGCGGAGGTTGCGGTGAGCCGAGATTGCACCATTGCACTCCAACCTGGGTAACGAGAGTGAAACTCCGTCAAAAAAAAAAAATATGTATATATATATACACATATATATACATTTTTTGTATATACATATATATTGTATATATATACATATATTTTATATATATATACAAAAAATATATATTTTTACATATACAAAATATATACATATATATATATATATATATATATTTTTTTTTTTTTTTGAGATAGAGTTTCGCTCTTGTTACCCAGGCTGGAGTGCAATGGCACGATCTCGGCTCACCGCAACCTCCGCCTCCTGAGTTCAGGCAATTCTCCTGCCTCAGCCTCCCCAGTAGCTGGGATTACAGGCACACACCACCATGCCCAGCTAATTTTTTGTATTTTTAGTAGAGATGGGGTTTCACCATGTTGTCCAGGATGGTCTCGATCTCTTGACCTCATGATCCACCCGCCTTGGCCTCCCAAAGTGCTGGGATTACAGGCTTGAGCCACTGCGTCCGGCCTACTTCTTGTTGTTGTTTTATGAAACAGAGTTTCGCTCTTGTTACCCAGGCTGGAGTGCAATGACATGATCTCGGCTCACCGCAACCTCAGCCTCCTGGGTTCAGGCAATTCTCCTGCCTCAGCCTCCTGAGTAGCTGGGATTACAGGCACGTGCCACCAGGCCCAGCTAATTTTTTGTATTTTTTTTTTTAGTAGAGACAGGGTTTCACCATGTTGACCAGGATGGTCTCGATCTCTTGACCTCGTGATCCACCTGCCTCAGCCTCCCAAAGTGCTGGGATTACAGGAACAAATTTTTTTAAAAAAATTAGCCAGATGTGGTGGTGCACACCCGCAGTTCCAGCTACTAGGGAAACTGAGGCAGGAGGATTGCTTGAGCCCGGGAGTTTTAGGTTGCAGTGAGCTATGATCCTGCTACTGTGGTTCAGCCTGGGCAACAGAGTGAGACCCCATCTCTAAAAATAAAATATAATAAGTTAAATTATAAATTAAAATGAAAATACAAGCGCTAAAAGATTTAATGTTAACAAGAAGTGACTTTCTGTTTAAATGGATGTATACATTTAATGTATCTCTTTTTTTTACTTAGTTTATTAAACTAACATTTAATGTATCTCAATAAAAATTGGAGAATTCTTATTTTAAAATCATATATCCATATATTTTAAATTAAACTGATACACATAAGTATGGCTTTTAAAGTTTCAGGAAAAGAATAGCAACAGACAAATGTGCACAGAAAACACAGAACAGAAATGAATGACATGCAAGACCTGCTGTGAATAATTCCCTAACTTATCCAGGGGGCAGGTGCACAGTCCCTCCTTAGTCTCAGGGGTGCCCTGAGTCTAGAGGCCATCAGGGGCCCAAGCAGTACCCAGTACTCTCTAAAGGAGCACATCTGGGGTGGACTCCACCCTCACCACAGTGAGATCCGACCGAGGCCTGAGCAGCCTCCCCTCCGTCATGAGAGGGCCTAGGAACCCCACAAGTGTGGGTGAGGGGCTCCATCCCCAGGGGCTCTTGGAAATGAAAAATGAGAGCTTCTAAGGGAGTGTCCATCTGTTCTCTATCCAACTTGCCCACCTCTCTTCTTCCTCCATCAGCCCCAGCATCTTCCCCTTGTCCAAGTCAGGCCTGGACCCCAAATCCTGCTCAGGTAGGGAAGGACCTGGTTCTCCACCCATCATCAGTGCTCCCTCCTTCCTGCCTGGTCCCAGGAAACCTCCCTCCCCTCTGACCACCATGGAGGGAACACCTGCCCCATCCTTGAAGCCTCAGGGAGCCATGTGGACCACACCCTTACTGTCCACCCTCCCCTCCGCTCCTCTGGGGAACAGACCCCTTTCCCGAATATTGGAGATAAGATTGAGACAAGTGTAGAATATTACACTGGGTCAGAGTAACTGTGTTTTCATCTCCCATGGGGTCAGGACCTGCTGGTGAGGGGCTGGGACACCCAGACATCGAATCTGAGGTGGAGACATCAGGAGGGGAGTGCGTGGGGCTTCCGTCCTATGCCCTCAGTCTAATCTCATCTCCTCTGAGGTTCACCCCATGTCCTCCCAGCCCTCCCTGCTCTTTACCCTACTGAGATTTCAGGGCTGGAAGCCAGTGGGTGGAAGGTCCCCATCTATTTCCACCCTCTCATGGGCTGGACCCTCCCCTGCGGATCCTCTCCCTTCACTCCCCTCACTCCTTAGGGTCCTGAGCTCTCCTGGGGCAGGGCCTGAGCTGAGCCTTTGAGGTCAGAGAGGACAGGGTCAGGGGCCTCACCTGAGACAACGAGCTCCAGGGGGTCACTGGGGTGAGACAGCAGGTAGGAGTTGGAGCTGTGTGACCCATAGCACTTGTAGGTCCCTGCGTGGGTTGAAGTCACAGGAATGGGGAATTCAGCCAGGTACTGTTGAGCTCTGTAAGTGAATCTTAGACGCAGCAGGGGATGGGCTGTCCCTTCCTTGGTCAGAAGGAAACTGAACATTGGGCTCCGTGACTGACACAGCAGGGTTACATTCTCTCCTGAGGCCACCGTGGGGTCCAGCTGCACTGAGAGGGAGGGTCTGTCAGGGATCTGTCCTGGAGAGAAGAGGATGGGTGAGGGGCTGCCCCACCTTGTTCTGAGCTGAGACCTCCCAGGCCTCTCTCTGGGACCCTCAGTCTCTGTTTTCTCTGAGTCTCCCCCTCCCCACTCATCCCCTGTCTCTGTCTGTCTCTCCCTCCCTTGGGACCCCCACTCCTCATCCCGGCCATCACCACCTGGGCTCCCCGGCAGGGCCTGTGCAGAGCCTGGGCCCCTGACTGAACCCACTGGGCTCCTCACCTGCGATCAGGATGTCCAGGGGGTCACTGGGGGCCGACCACTCGGAGGAGAGGTTGTGTGCACCGTAGCATCTGTACTGGCCCCCATGGGAGACCCTCACAGGGCTCAGGGTGAAGTTGGCCTGGGAGAGCCCAGCCCGGGACTGCTCTCCAGGGCGCTGGGGGAGGCCATTGCCTCCCACCTTGTACAGAGCATATCTGATGTACCCGACATCAGAGCCACATTGGAGGGTCAGGTTCTCTCCAGGGGCCACGACAGGGCTCTGCAGGGTCAGGAGGGAGGGCTTCCTAGACACGCCTGGAGGGAAAGAGGAGCCAGGACTCAGAGGGCTGGTTCCTCCCACAGCCCTTCCTTCCGTAGTCTTCCTCACTAGGGTTTCCAGTGTCCTCGTTTTTCCTCACTCTGTAGCTGTGTCCCCAGGGGCCCGTCTTTCCCTTATCTTTTCTTCTTGAGTGGGACTAGCCTGAGGGCAGGACTGCTAACAGCTCCCCCGGTGCCCTGACGTTGTATAAGGAAAGGCCGTGGCGTGCTCACCTGACACCAGGAGCTGCAGGGGGTCACTGGGTTCCGACCACACGTAGGGGGTATTGTTTTGATAGCCGTAGCATCTGAATGTACCCCTGTGGCCGAAGATCAGGGGGCCCATGGGGAACAGGGCCTGGAACCTTCCATGGTTGTGTTGGTGTGAGTCCAGGGTCCAGGAGAGCCTGTGGGCTCCTTCCTCAATCAGAGTGAACATGTCCAGTCCCAGCCGAGAGGCACATCGGAGGGTCACGTTCACTCCTGAGGTCACCACGGGGCTCGGCAGGGCTGAAAGGGTGGGCCTGCTGTAGCCTTTAGGAGGAAAAAACAGCAGCGTTGTTAAATGGGGCTCACATCTCCCACCCTCTCCCTCAGGGCTGGGCTGTGAGAGGGAGACGCCCCCGAGAGCTGACCCCTTTCTCAAGGGCAGAGCCTGAGGCTGGGACCCCCGAGTGTCCATCCTCTCACCTGTCACCACCAGCTCCAGGGGGTCGCTGGGCTCTGACCAGCCTGCAGGGCTCTGATAGTAACAGTGATATCGCCCTGCATGTTTCCACTGCATGGCTGGGATGGAGAATTTGACCTTGTTTTCAGAATCCAGTGTTTTTAATATAGTCCTTGACATTGAACTTCCATCTTTATCCAGACGGTACTCCTGGGCCTCCTGGGTGCCCTGACACCAGAGGGTCACGGGCTTATTCCAGGTGCTCACAGGACCTGGCTCAGCCCATAAGATGGGTTGGAGTAGGTTCTCTGGGAGGAAATCACAGGTTAGGCCCCAAGATGTCTCCACCCCTCAGATCCCAGCTCTCAGCCCCAGAACCCTCCAGACATCCCCAGTAGTCAGCCCTGAGCTGCTCTTCTCCAGCCCCACCTGCCTACAAGTGACTCCTTGTCCCCAGTGAGGAGGTGGGACCTGGGACAGCTGGGGACAGGCTCACCTGCCTGCACCTGGGTCCTGGGGTCCAGACTCAGCCCTGGAAGAGAGTTCCCTGTGAGAGATTTGCCCCTGAAGCCTGGGCAGGTCTTCTTTCCTAGAGCCCCTGGGGTGTCCTAATTGACCAGGGTCTGGCTATGGATTGGGGTCTTCCCTAGACTAGGGTCTAGGTGATCACAGGACCTGGCTGGGCCCACAACATGGGTTGGAGTAAGTTCTCTGGGAGGAAATCACAGGTTAGGCCCCAAGATGTCCCCACCCCTCAGATCCTAGCTCTCAGCCCCGGATCCCTCCAGACATCCTCATCAGTCAGCTTTTCTCTATCCCCAGCTGCCCAGGGGTGGCCCCTTGTCCCCAGATAGGAGGAGGAGCCTGGGACAGCTGGGGACAGACTGATCTGCCTGCATGTGGGTCCTGGGGCCCAAACTCAGCCCTGGAAGAGAGTTCCCGGTGAGAGATTTGTCCCCAAAGCCAGAGCAGATCTTCTTTGCTTGAGCCCCTGGGGTATCCTAATTGACCAGGGTCTGGCTATGGACTGGGGTCTCTCCTAGACTAGGGTCTCTCCTCCCCCTCTTAAGATCTCACCAAAGCAGAGCAGGGTTGTGAGGATGGGAGTCATGGCATCTCCTCCTTCTGGCCCCGGCTGTGCAGGTGGATGTGACCGTGGTGCCCACAGGACAGACAGACACATGGTGTGGGGCACTCGGGGGCTGGGTCCTCCCCATCACGAGGCCATCCCATCAGCAGCCCCACAGAAAGAGGAACTGCACCCCCCCCACCACCCAGGAGCTTGGCTCTCATTTCCCAGGGCTTGTTCTGAGGGTAAGCACCAGGCTCTCTGCAGGTATTTCAGACAGAAATGGGAATTCACAAGGGGGTCATTAAGAAGGATGTTTTTGGCCAGGCAGGATGGTTCACGCCTGTAATCCTAGCGTTTTGGGAGGCCAAGGCCGGCAGATCACAAGGTCAGGAATTCGAGATCAGCCTGACCAACATGATGAAACCCCATCTCTAGTAAAACTACAAAAATTAGCTGGGCATAGTGGCAGGTACCTGTAATCCCAGGTACTTGGGAGGCTGAGGCAGGACAATCGCTTCAAACCGGGAGGCGCAGGTTGCAGTGAACCAAGATCACCTCATTGTGCTCCAGCCTGAGCAACAAGAGTGAAATTTCATCGCAAAAAACAAACAAACAAAAAGGACGTTTCCACCTCTGTGGGGGACAGAAAAGGAAGTCCAGGTTCCTGACAGGTAGGGAGGAACCAGGGCTCCAGGTGAAGGTGGGAAGCTGTGCCCCCAATCTTCCATGTTTGTACATGGGCACTCCCACATCTCTGCTTGCTGGTGAGAGCCCATGAGGGGCAGAAAGAGGAATTGCCCCTCCCCAGGAGCCTGGCTCTCATTTCCCCAGGGCTTGTTCTGGGAGTGAGCCCCAGGCTCTCTGGAGCTATTACAGACAGAAATGGGGTCTCCCCTCACCTTAGCTACTGTCCTGTCCTCATCTCACCAAGGGCCAGGATGTGCCAGCAAATAGACCCGCTGCCTTCCTGAGTCACCCCCTTCCAGGTGAGAGGGATTGACAGCTCCTCCTTCCCTCTCAGAGCCTCCCCATAGAGAAGGTTCCATCTCCCCTGTGTGTGTGTGCGTGTGAAAAACAGTCTGTGGTATTGTCACACCTGGACATCTTCCCACGTGTGACTGGGAGGTCACACTGGACTCTGCCTTGCCAGCTACAGCCTTGAGGAGATGCCAAGTTTGGAAGAGTTGATTTCCCTAGACAGAAGCAGCTGCCACAATCCCCTCTGGACAGGGCTGATTTCTGAGTCACGTCTGAGAAATGTTCTTTGTAAGATCAAGTGCATGGGGGAAGATGGGGACAGCATGCAGCATATTTGAGAAGAGATAGCCAACTAAAAATTATGTAGGCAGATGATGTTGTGGTGAAAAGTAGTAGGTTTAATTAACGCACTTAAAAATCAATTCTATGGCCAGGCACGATGGCTCATGCCTGTACTCTCAGCACTTTGGAAAGCCCAGGCAGGTAGATCACCTGAGGTTCAGAAGTTTGGGACCAGCTTGGCGAACAGGGTGAAACCCTGTCTCTATACTAAAAATGCAAAAATTAGCCTTATTTTTGAACTCCTTTAAACATTACCAAACATATCAATGTCTGCTCTTTGCATTATTTTTTAAGTATTAACATCTTTCCAGTTCCTGCATTAAGTTAAATAAAAACTTGTATACATTTTATCCTTGTAGAACAGTAATTTTTTTTACCTTTTTGGGAAAAAAAAAAACTTTACCAAAATATATTTAAGATGAAGAATGCTGGGCCGGGCGTGGTGGCTCATGCCTGTAATCCTAGCACTTTGGGAGGCCGAGGTGGGCGGATCACCTGAAGTCAGGAGTTTGAAACCATCCTGATTAACATGGAGAAACCCCATCTCTACTAAAAATACAAAAAACTTAGCTGGGCATGGTGGTAGGTGCCTGTAATCAATCCCAACTACTCAGGAGGCTGAGGCAGGAGAATCACTTGAACCCGGGAGGCAGAGGTGGCAGTGAGCGGAGATCAGACCACTGCACTCCAGCCTGGGTGACAGAGCGAGACTCCATCTCAAAAATAAAAATAAAAACAAATTAATAATAATAATACAAACTACAGGCCTCTTGGATTCTAAAAATGGGAGTTGTGTATCTCTTTCTCCAAATTTAGTCTGGCTCCTCTTTCTTGAGTTGGCTACAGCAGGTTCCATGAGTTCCCAGTGTGGTAGAAATCATAAATATTCTCTCTCTTTCATTTCCCTTTTTCACATCCCCAAACCCATGTGTTGGTTCAGCTGGGGAGCTCTATTTTCTTGGGGAGGAAAGTGAGATTTTGAGGAAAGTAGAACAGTGGGTGTCATATGCAGAGGAGAGTCACTTTCAAGTCCTGTGGTTGCAGGGTGACAGCCTGGTGCTCATAGAAATCTGCTCAAAAAATCTCTATCTTGTTTCTGTTCCTTCCTCAACACAATGGCCACGGTTACCGGTGGAAACAAAATATGTCCAGAGTGGACTGGAGTCCAAGAAAAGATGTATCTGGCATTGCCTTTCCTAGAAAGTCACTGGGACAGAAGTTCAGAAATGAATGAGCTTTTGAAAACAACAATGGGCCGGGCGTGGTGGCTCATGCCTGTAATACTAGCACTTTGTGAGGCCAAGGCAGGCAGGTCACCTGAGGTCAGGAGTTCCAGACCACCCTGGCCAACATGGTGAAACCCTGTCTCTACTAAAAATAAAAAAATTAGTTGGGCGTGATGATGGGTGCCTGTAATCCCAGCCACTTGGGAGGCTGAGGCAGGAGAATTGCTTGAACCCTGGAGGTGCAGGCCTCAGTGAGCTGAGATTGCACCACTGCATTCCAGCCTGGGCAACAGAGCAAGACTCTGTCTCAAAACACACACACACGGCATTCTGCTTTTGATAAATAGGAGAATAACATCCCAGATTTATTTAGAGTTCAATAAAGGTGTTCATCTTCAGAGCAGCTGAGCAAACTCAACCTTGAACTTACACTGTCCACGAGTTCCCCAACCACCCTGTCCCTTAGAATATAAGACTCCTTTTATTCTGGTCTTCAAATTGGGGCCTGATTCCATTGGTTTTAGAGATGTCTGCAATTAAAAAAAAAAAAATCAGCACTGTGGACAAGAGCAAGGGGTGCAGTCTATTCTCTCTTCCCACTTCAGGTGGGCCTCTTAACCTTCACGTGTTTCCTTCCACAATGACCACCTAGGAGCTACCGATGACCCCAGCACTGCTGGAAAAATAAAGCCTTCTCTTTTCATCTCCTCTTCTTCCCTACCCCTTCTGGAAGCAACCTCTTCTGTAAAGATTTCATGCGCAGTATACACTGAGAAACTCAGCTCAGGACTTGGGGAGATTGTGACTCCTCTAGGACCCTCTTACTCAGCAGATGTGAAGTGCATTCATGAGGGTGAAGGGCTGCGGAACCCACATGCTGCTCAGGACATGACAAGAGGAACATGTAAGGCTCTGGTTCCCTTTGCTCTGTCCCTCGCCTCCATCTCCTTTCCTAAAAGGTAAACCTCCAACATGGTTAATCTTCTTCACTCATCTGTGACCCCCAAGTGAGGTAAGGCAGGGGTGAGAGTGAGAATAACTGTTTTTATCCTTCTCTGGGCTGGGACTGCCCTGTGTCTAACCCTCTCTTCTACTCCTTCCTTCCCATTCCAGCCCAGGGCTCTCCTGGCATAGGGATGCATGCTGAGGGTCTGGAATTTCCATGCACATGGGTCATGAGCTCCTATCCTGAGAACACAAACACTGGGGTCATGGGAGTGTGCAACAGGAGGAGGAGTGTATCAGTTTGTTTTCATGCTGCTAACAGACATACCTGAGACTGGGTAATTGATAAAGGAAAGTGGTTTAATGGACTGCCCATTCCATATGGCTGGGGAGGCCTCACAATCATGGTGGAAGCCAAGGAGGAACAAAGTCACATTGTACATGGTGGCAGGCAAGAGAGCGTGTGCAGGGGAACTCCCATTTATAAAACCACAGAACTTCTGAGACTTATTCACTATCACAACAGCACAGGAAAAAACCTGATTTTCATCAGACAGGCTTGAGGAGGGGGTGTCTGATTTACATACGGCCCAAAGATTGGTTGGACCCAGGTGTGACATTTACATATCACCGGAAGGAGCTGGCCACCCCACCCTAATCTATTATGCAAATGGATTTTCTACTTGGCTGGCGCCATGCAGTATGCTCCCTACTACACACATGGTTGGCAAGGAAAGGGAAGATAGAGGCACCATGTTGGATGTGCCTAGCACCAGGCAGCCTTTTCCTATTGGTACAGCTGCCGGCATTCACCCGGGCAACCCTGCAGCTTATGTCTGCAGCTTGATTTTACAGGCTGCTCTTTTAGGAGAAAAAAAAAAAAAAGATCCAAAAAATGATCCCAGCTTTTGCGAAGCTGAGGCGGGTGGATCGCTTGAGGTCAGGAGTTCCAGACCAGCCTGGCCAACGTGGTGAAACCCCATCTCCACTAAAAATAAAAAAATTAGCCAGTATGGTGGCACACGCTGTAATCCCATCTACTTGGGATGCTGAGGCAGGAGGATTGCTGAACCCGGGAGGTAGAGGTTGCAGTGAGCCAAGACTGGGCCACTGCACTCCAGCCTGGGCAACAGAATGGGACCCTATCTCAAAAAAAAAAAAAAAAAAAAAAAAAAGAATTCTCAGTTTGTATAACCTTATGAGCCAATTCATTATAAAACTGTGTGTGTGCATTTCTGCATGTGCGTGTGTGTGTGTGTATTCTATAAGCTCTCAAGTTCTCTTTTTCTGGAGGATCTAGAGGAATACAAGTGGAAAAGACATTTTCCCTGGAATTGTGGAGCTCAGACTAATAAAGACAAACATTGCAATTATTCAGGTAACATATAATTCAGCTATGGCTTTGTTGATCCGTGGAGAAGCAGAGATCAGGAGAGGATGAGACTCAGCAGGAGGTGAACATGAAACAGCCAGAGTCATCACAGTAGGGTGAACTTCTGAAGAACGGGAGCCCAAGTCCTGAATATTTGGAGCTACCAGAGAGGCAAGGGTGGAAGCCCTCAACCAGGAAGAGTATGAGCTGTTCTCAGAGCTGACAGTAATCCAGAGAATGCAGAGAGCTGGTCACTCGGGCTCTTGTGTAGCTTGCAAATATACTTCGATTTCATCTTGAAGGCAGTGGATAAATTTTAAGCAAATGAATGTGTGAGCAGATTTCTGTTTTAAGGAAACCACTGCCTGGGTATGGTGGCTCGTACCTGTAATCCCAGCAATTTGGGAGGTTGAGGCGAGCAGATCACCTGAGGTCAGGAGTTCAAGACCAGTATGGCCAACATGGTGAAACCTCATCTTTACTAAAAATACAAAAATAAGCTGGATGTGGTGGTGTGTACTTGTAATCCTAGCTACTTGGGAGGCTGAGGTAGGAGAATTGCTTGAACCTGGGAGGTGGAGGTTGCAGTGAGCCGAGATTGCACCATTGCACTCCAGCCTGGGCAACAAGAGCAAAACTCCATACCAAACAATTAAAAAAAGAAAGAAAACCTCTATATAGGCATGGATGGTAGAAGGGCTGTACGGATAATCAGCAGTGATACAACTCCAGCATTCAGCTGACCTCTAGGTAATGTGCCAGTCAGTAGTCTAAGTGGTTAATGTGGATTTCTCTTGGAATTCTTAAATCCTAAGTCATTAATGCAGTTGAATGGATGAGACAGCAAGACTTCCTTTTCTTTACCATAGGAGTTTGGAAAGGCATTTTCTAGGTTTAAATTTTCTCAGGGAGCTGACTGTGAGAAGGCACATGTTACTATCTCAAGTGTCTTTCTGAGGCGTGGTGGGGGAAGGGGGAAGTGGTTTCCTGTAATGAATTTGCTCTGTAAGGAGGAGCCATGTTTTCTGGCACTGGAGATGTTAGCTTAGTCCTGGTCATCAACATCATGAACATCAGGCAGATATACTTGTGTCTTATTTGGAGGAAGATTCAGATGGAGGGGGGAGGATTTTGACCAAGGAAGAGTCAGCCACAGATAAGGTCAGGGGCTGTGAGAATAAAAGATGTCAGCATGGAGTGAGATCTTGGAGTAGGGACCAGGAGGAGGCTTATGTGATGGTACGGACAGGCTGTCTCCAGTCTCCAGGGAGCTTGCGCTGTGGGATGGACCAGGGCATGTGGGCGAGGAGGGCTGAAGGGTATAACTGCTTGGATTTGTTCACTGCATGTGAAGCAAAAGCGAGGGGGTAACTAGGGTCTGTTTCATTCTCTGCCTTAGTTCATGGGAGCAACCCATGGTGTCATCATAGGACAAACGACCCTGGGGAGGAACCAGGCTAGGGAGCTATTTATAAGACTATCAACAGACTGCAGAGGAAGTGCTACCTCCCTCCTGGGCCTGCTGTCTAGTTTTGTTTCTCCCAAGCACTTCTTCCCTCTGAAATTTCTTATTATACTTTAAGTTCTGGGGTACATGTGCAGAACGTGCAGGTTTGTTACATAGTTACACACATGCCATGGTGGTTTGCTGCATCCATCCCGCCCTCCCCATCATCTGCATTAGTATTTCTCCTAGTGCTATCCCTCCCTCGCCCCTGACAGGCTGTGGTGTGTGATGTTTCCCTCTCTGTGTCCATGTGTTCTCATTGTTCAATGCCTACTCAGGAGTGAGAACATGTGGTGTTTGCTTTTCTGTTCTTGTCTTAGTTTGCTGAGAATGATCATTTCCAGCTTCATCCATGGCCCTACAAAGGACATGAACTCATCCTTTTTTATGGCTGCATAGTATTTTATGGTGTGTGTTACATATTCTTTATCCAGTCAATCATTGATGGGCATCTGGGTTGGTTCCAAGTCTTTGCTATTGTGAACAGTGCTGCAATAAACATATGTGTGCATGGAGACATGGAAGGCTTTTAATCTGGTATAGTTTCCTTGACTAGATTAAGACATGTGATATAAGAATCCTTATGGTAGGAGTGGCTCACAGGAAATTCCCAAATCTGTTCTCCTCACTCAAAAGGAAAACGAGAAGCAGTGCTCTACTTTGATTGGAATGGCAGAGACCCACAAAGGCTTCCAAAATGCAGGAATGCTAGTGCTTGCCCTAAATTCCATACTCAGCCACATCACTATTCATAAATGACAGTGGACATTTCATCACTGGGCCAGTGCCCCAGCATTGTGGAACTTGGGGCATCTTCAACCTGCTGAAGGTCCTGCCTCATGTAAACACTCCCTAGACCACAGTGCAACTTCTTCTGAAATAAGAAAGTTCTAGGAAGGGCCAGGCGTGGTAGCTCACCCCCGTATTGCCAGCACTTTGGAGGCCAAGGCAGGTGAATCACCTGAGGACAGGAGTTCGAAACCACCCTGGGCAACATAGTGAATCCCCCTCTCTACTAAAAACACAAAAATTAGCCGGCTGTGGTGGTGTGCACCTGCAGTCCCAGTTACTTGGGAGGCTGTAGCAGGAGAATCACTTGAACCTAGGAGAGAGAGGTTGCAGTGAGCCGAGATTGTGCCATTGCACTCCAGCCTCAACGACACAGAGAGATTCCATCTCAAAAAAAAATTTTTTTAATAGGCTGGGCATGGTGGCTCACACCTGTAATCCCAACACTTTGGGAGGCACAGGCCGGTGGATCACCTGAGGTCAGGAGATCGAAACCATCCTGGCCAACATGGTGAAATCCGATCTTTATTAAAAATACAAAAATTAGCCGGGCATGGTGGGAGGTGCCTGCAGTCCCAGCTACTCAGGAGGCTGAGGCAGGGGAATCGCTTGAACCCAGGAGGTGGAGCTTGCAGTGAGCTGAGACTGTGTCACTGCACTCCAGCCTGGGTGACAGAGCAAGACTCCATCTCAAAATAAACTAGTAAGTTAATTAATTAGATAAAAGGAAGTTTATAAGGGAAAACCGGCTCATGCAATTCCAAGGTGAAGTCTCACGATATACTGTGTACAAGCCAGAAAAAATAAGCCGATAGTGTGGCTCAGTCAGAGTCCAAAAGCCACCAAACAAGGGAAGCCCTGGGTACCGCCCTTAGACTAAGACTAAAGACCCAAAAGCCCCTCGGAGGTCATTGGTGCGAGTCCTAGAGTCCACAGACCAAAGAACCTGGAGCCAGGGATAGGCGGGGAGGAAGCAAGTGTCGGTCATAGGAAGAGAGCCAGGGCGAGAGGGTTCAGCAAGCTGCTCATCCCCTCCTCCCATCTGCTTTGTCAGAGCTGGGTTGGTAGCGATTTCATGGTGCCACCCACACTGAGGGTGGGCCTTCCCTACCAGGCCACCGACCCAAATATCAGTCTCCAGAAACAATGCTTCACCAGCTTCTAGGCATCCTTCAATCCAATCAAGAAGTTTACACCTAATATGAATATTAACTGTCACATGCCTCAAGGTCCACTTGGTCCCAGGGATTCAGGGACGTCTGTATCTGTATCTGCTGCTGCCCCACCTGGTCCAGGTGATGTCTCTCCTCCCTCCACACTGGACCCCACTGCAGACCCCTGGCATGCACGGCTCCACCCCCAGGACTCATCTCAGGAATAAGGGGCGAGGTCATGAAGGATTTAAACTTGCTTAATGTTGAATGCTGAGTACAGCCGAGCCGTGACTGGTTGGTTCAGGTGAGCCCTGGAAGCCCTAAAGTTGGTAAGAGATGTGGGTTTTCAGGGAACTCACAGCACACGTGTGACTTCCAGCCCAAAAACAGCTGCTTGGCTCTAACATAAATATTAGAATGTATATTGACAAATAAATTCTATTTATTAAAATATTTATAAATATTAGACTTTATATTAGAGCCAAGCAATTTCCATCAATGGCCCAGTCAACCACTTAGGATTCATCTTGAAGGACTGGGTCTTTGAGATTCCAATTTTATTCACAAAAACAATGATCAATAATGGAGGGTTAGGAAGATCTCTGGATGAAATTAAACTTGACTAGCAATCGAAAATGGAAGCTCAGGCCGGGCGCGGTGGCTCAAGCCTGCAATCCCAGCACTTTGGGAGGCCGAGGCAGGTGGATCACGAGGTCGAGAGATCGAGACCATCCTGGTCAACATGGTGAAACCCCGTCTTTACTAAAAAAACAACAAAAAAAAATTAGCTGGGTATGGTGGCGCGTGCCTGTAATCCCAGCTACTCAGGAGGCTGAGGCAGGAGAATTGCCTGAACCCAGGAGGCAGAGGTTGCGGTGAGCCGAGATTGCGCCATTGCACTCCAGCCTGGGTAACAAGAGCGAAACTCCGTCTCAAAAAAAAAAAAAAAAAGAAAAGAAAAGAAAATGGAATTTCATCTTTCCTGAGCATTGGTTGGGTCGGCCGCGCGCTCGCTCTCTTCGAGCCAGGAGGGACCTTCCCCGGCGCCGCCGCCTGTCTCGGGGTTGCGGACACACGGCCAGGAGCCCCCCCTCTCCCGGAAACCCGGCCGGCCGTGGACGAGGGACTTCGTCTACCGTCCACACTTCCTTCAAGAAGACGCGGGACGCCCGACGGACGGAGCCGCAGCGCTGCCCGCGTCTCACCCGCGAACCTTTCCCACGCCGTCCAGAAACACGGAGCTGACTTACCCGAACGGCGGCCAGCGGGTCGCTTCTGCGCCTGAGCAGCAGGTCTGCGGCTGCAGCTGATTTCCTCCAAAAACACGAGCTCGCGTGGCGGTGACACGTATTTCCGACGAAGGACCGGTATGTCTCGGGCGTCTCTGAGGCGGGAGCGGCGCGCGGGGAGGGCGTGTCTGAGGGGGAGCGTCACGTGGGGAGGGCGTGTCTGAGGGGGAGCGTCACGTGGGGAGGGCGTGTCTGAGGGGGAGCGTCACGTGGGGAGGGCGTGTCTGAGGGGGAGCGTCACGTGGGGAGGGCGTGTCTGAGGGGGAGCGTCACGTGGGGAGGGCGTGTCTGAGGGGGAGCGTCACGTGGGAAGGGCGTGTCTGAGGGGGAGCGTCACGTGGGGAGGGCGTGTCTGAGGCGGGAACGTCGCGTGGGGAGGGCGTGTCTGAGGCGGGAGCGTCGCGTGGGGAGGGCGTGTCTGAGGCGGGAGCGTCGCGTGGGGAGGGCGTGTCTGAGGCGGGAGCGTCGCGTGGGGAGGGCGTGTCTGAGGCGGGAGCGTCGCGTGGGGAGGGCGTGTCTGAGGCGGGAGCGTCGCGTGGGGAGGGCGTGTCTGAGGGGGAGCGTCGCGTGGGGAGGGCGTGTCTGAGGCGGGAACGTCACGCGGGGAGGGCGCGTCTGAGGCGGGAGCGGCACGCGGGGAGGGCGTCTCTGAGACGCGAGCGGCACGTGGGGAGGGCGTGTTAGGCGGGAGCGTCACGCGGGGAGGGCGCGTCTGAGGCGGGAGCGCGGGCGCCCACGTGGGAAGGGCGCGTCTGAGGCGGGGCGGCACGTGGCGAGGGCGCCTCTGAGGCGGGAGCGTCACGCGGGGAGGGCGCCTCTGAGGCGGGAGCGTCACGTGGGGAGGGCGCCTCTGAGGCTGGAGCGGCACGCGGGGAGGGCGCCTCTGAGGCTGGAGCGGCACGTGGGGAGGGCGTGTTAGGCGGGAGCGGCACGCGGGGAGGGCGTGTCTGAGGCGGGAGCGGCGCCCACGTGGGAAGGGTGTGTCTGAGGCGTGGCGGCACGTGGCGAGGGCGCCTCTGAGGTGGGAGCGTCACGCGGGGAGGGCGCCTCTGAGGCGGGAGCGGCACGCGGGGAGGGCGCGTCTGAGGCGGGAGCGGCACGCGGGGAGGGCGCGTCTGAGGCGGGAGCGTCACGTGGGGAGGGCGCCTCTGAGGCTGGAGCGGCACGCGGGGAGGGCGCCTCTGAGGCTGGAGCGGCACGTGGGGAGGGCGTGTTAGGCGGGAGCGGCACGTGGGGAGGGCGTGTTAGGCGGGAGCGGCACGCGGGGAGGGCGTGTCTGAGGCGGGAGCGGCGCCCACGTGGGAAGGGTGTGTCTGAGGCGTGGCGGCACGTGGCGAGGGCGCCTCTGAGGTGGGAGCGTCACGCGGGGAGGGCGCCTCTGAGGCGGGAGCGGCACGCGGGGAGGGCGTGTCTGAGGCGGGGGGGCGGCGCCCACGTGGGGAGGGCGTGTCTGAGGCGGGGGGCGGCGCCCACGTGGGGAGGGCGTGTCTGAGGCGGGGGCGGCGCCCACGTGGGGAGGGCGCCTCTGAGGCGGGGCTGTCTTCACCCGCTCCTCCGAGGTGGATGGCGAAGGAGAAGCCGTCCCGCCAAGGCACTGAGGACGAGCTCACGCCGCTGCCTCTGGGTTCTGCAGAACTTGGCCTTGGACTGAACTGGGGGGAGGGAGGAAAGGATCCGTGATGCCTCCAAAATGTTGAGAGTGGGAGGACCAAAGAAACAGGAATTGAAAAGTAGAAAAGGGAAAAACGGAGTTGATGAGTTCGGTCTTCCCGATGACACGTTTTAAATCCGCGTGGGGCGGGGCGGCGTGTCCTCCCAGTCGTGGGAACCCGGGGCACCGGGCTGGCGCGGTGTGAGGCCCGTGCCCGGCAAGACGGAGGGCGGCTCAGTGCCGGTGACCTGCACAGCGCAAGCTTTCCTTCCCGTCACGGTTTTCTTTCTTTTTTTTTTTTTTTTTTTTTTTTTTGAGACGGAGTTTCGCTCTTGTTACCCAGGCTGGAGTGCAATGGCGCGATCTCGGCTCACCGCAACCTCCGCCTCCTGGGTTCAGGCAATTCTCCTGCCTCAGCCTCCTGAGTAGCTGGGATTACAGGCACACGCCACCATGCCCAGTTAATGTTTTGTATTTTTAGTAGAGACGGGGTTTCACCATGTTGACCAGGATGGTCTCGATCTCTCGACCTCGTGATCCACCCGCCTCGGCCTCCCAAAGTGCTGGGATTGCAGGCTTGAGCCACCGCGCCCGGCCCCAGAACCTGCATTTTGACAAGATCTGCAGGTGATTTATAAGCAAAACAAGATTCGAAATAAAATGGGGGCTTTTCTCTCATTTAATTTAGAAAATGATCTACTGAGGCTCAGTATGTACCCCATGAAGTCAGCAAGCCAGGATTTTTTTTTTTTTCATCTTCCAGCTTCATTCTGTGTGTCCTCTACTCACACTCATCTCATGCTGCAGGGTGGCTGCATGTGCTCTGTACATCACACCTGTATTCCAGGTAGGGATGGTTCCTGGAGGGTGCTCAGCACCATGCAGACATCCTGCTGGCTGACACGTTGGCATGTGGGCATGTCAGCTGCGAGGGCGATGCTTCTGCACGTTTTGGTTTCTTCCCTTTCATCCTCCCATCCCTGATCTTTTTTTTTTTTTTTTTTTTTTTTTTTGCCTGGGAGCAAGTGCCTAATAAATCACCTGCACTCAAATCTTTGGCTCAGAGACTGTTTCTGGGAGAACCCAAGCCAAGAGGGACGGTGAGATCAACACTACCACCCACTTAGTTGCTGGCTGGGAGTAGAGTGGGCTGCTCTCCCAAGACACTTTTCAGCCTCTTAAGCCTGCTTTCCAGAAGGTCCTGTGTCTCTGGGCTGCTTGCTTCCAGAGCAGTTGCATCTGGCAGGATAGCTGATGAGCGATAAGGCCTGCAAACCTCAAGTCACAGCTTTAAAGATGAGGCCCTTGATGTTCCACAGTGTGGGAAGTTATTGGGATTCAGCCAGTATGTTCTGGGAGCTGCCTGGTTAAAAATCAATTTGTTGTTTTAGTTGGTTGGCTTGTTTAAAAAAAGAAAAAGAAAAAGGGAAAAAAAAATAAAATGGGGAAATGAATGGGGCCCGCTGCGGGCGATTTGTGGGAGGACTGTATGTGTTAATGTTTGCACAGAATTAAAATTGCAGTTGGGCTGTATGTAGCAAGAGTTGGCTGACTTATTGTTGAGTTTTTATTCTTTTAAAATATTACTGAATACAAAATGACTTTTTTAAAAAAAAATTTGTAACAGACCTGAAGCCTTCTTTTCTATTTTTTTTTTTTTTTTTTTTTTTTTTTTTTTGAGACGGAGTTTTGCTGTTGTTACCCAGGCTGGAGTGCAATGGCGCGATCTCGGCTCACCACAACCTCCGCCTCCTGGGTTCAGGCAATTCTCCTGCCTCAGCCTCCTGAGTAGCTGGGATTACAGGCATGTGCCACCATGCCCAGCTACTTTTTTATATTTTTAGTAGAGACGGGGTTTCACCATATTGACCAGGATGGTCTCCATCTCTTTGACCTTGTGATCCACCCACCTTGGCCTCCCAAAGTGCTGGGATTACAGGCTTGAGCCACCGCGCCTGGCCTCTGTTATATTTTTATATTCTTCTTTTTTTTTTTTTTTTGGATGGAGTCTTGCTCTGTTGCCCAGGCTGGAGTGCAGTGGCACGATCTCAGCTCACTGCAGCCTCTGCGTCCTCGGTTCAAGAGATTCTGCAGCCCCAGCCTCCCAACTAGCTGGGATTACAGGCACCTGCTACCATGCCAGGCTAATTTTTGTGTTTTTAATAGAGACAGGATTTCATCATACTGGCCAGGCTGGTCTCAAACTCCTGACCTCAGACAATCCACCCACCTCAGCCTCCCAAAGTGCTGAGATTATAGGGATGAACCACCACGCCCGATCCTATATTCTTTTTTGATTGGCAAATAATTATTGTATATATTCAAGTACAATGAAATGTTTTGATATGTATTTGTCTTTGCAATCCTGCCAGGGACGTGCCTGCCTCCAGTTGTTTATTTTAATATATTTTTTAAAAGACATGCACATAAAGAAAGTCAAATGAGGGCCGGGCGCAGCGGCCCACGCCTGTAACCCCAGCACTTTGGGAAGCCAAGGTGGGCAGATCACGAGGTCAGGAGATCCAGACATCCTGGCTAACACGGTGAAACTGTCTCTACTAAAAACACAAAAAATTAGCTGGGTGTGGTGGCAGGTGCCTGTAATCCCAGCTACTCAGGAGGCTGAGGCAGGAGAATCACTTGAACCTGGGAGGTGGGGGTTGCAGTGAGTAGAGATCAAGTCACTGCACTCCAGCCTGGGCGACAGAGCCAGACTCCATCTCAAAAATAATAAGTAAATAAATAAATAAATAAAAGTCAAATGAGATACACCTGCCCCCTAGTGGATCTCAGGGTACTTTTCTGTTTTACTCCCAGTGGGGATGTAGTGACTGTAAAAGTGGGGGGAAGTCACCAACAGGTCCCAGCCCATGGCTGACCTAGGGCGGGGCGGGGCGGGGAGGGGAAGGGAGGAGAACAAAGAGGTGGGGAGGGGAGGGGCACCAGTATTCCATTTTCCACCTGCATGACTTTGACGTTTATAGTCCTTCGTGTAAGTAGAATAATTCAGTACGTGCCCTTTCGTGACTGCCCTTTTTTTTTCCCCCCAGACAGAGTCTCACTCTGTCGCCAGGCTGGAGTGCGGTGGCATCATCTCGGCTCACTGCAACCTCTGCCTCCAGGGTTCAAGCGATTCTCCGGCCTCAGCCTCCCGAGTAGCTGGGATTACAGGTGCATGCCACCATGCCCAGCTGATTTTTGTATTTTTAGTAGAGACGGGGTTTCACCATTTTGGCCAAGATGGTCTTGATCTCCTGACTTTGTGATCTGCCCACCTCGGCCTCCCAAGGGGAGCTTGGCAACTCCCAAGTTTACGCCTGTAAACTGGGATGGCAGGTGTGAGCCTGCACCCGGGCTCGGTAGTTACGCACCTGGCCGTAACTACCCTTCTTTTACTCATCATAACATCTTCGGATTTCATCCCTGTTGTACAATGTGTCAGTAACAAATATATTCCTTTAGACTAAGTAATATCCTTCTGTGTGGACTAATACACTGAGGAAATGTTTTCTCTGTAGAGTTTTCTGCTTAATAATAGCTAAGGGAGGACAGGCTTGGATAACCTTTGGATAATCTGTACTTTATGTGTGCAAGCAATAAACGTTAATGGCTGCTGAAACCCATAGGCTGAAGGTGGGTAGTGAATACCATACTGGGTGGATCCATCTGGTGATACAGCCATGGGGACAGAATCACAGAGTGCAGAATGCAGGACACAAGCATAAGAGTCACTTTGTCTTAGCTCTGACACGTCCTAAACATCTGCTTACCATGCCTTCAAATCTAGACTGTTTTTCAAAATAGATTTAATCTTTTTTTTTTTTTTTTTTTTTTTTGGAGTTGGAGTTTTTGCTCTTGTTTCCCAGGCTGGAGTGCAATGTCGTGATCTTGGCTCACCGCAACCTCCACCTCCTGGGTTCAAGCAATTCTCCTGCCTCAGCCTCCTAGGTAGCTGGGATTACAGGCATGTGCCACCACACCCGGCTAATTTTTGTATTTTTAGTAAATATGAGGTTTTTCCATGATGGTCAGGTCTCGGACCCATGACCTCATCATCTGCCTGTCTTGGCCTCCCAAGGTACTGGGATTACAGCTATGAGCCACCTCGCCTGGCCTACATTTAATTTTTATAACAAATTTACAATTAAAATTCAAAGCAGGGGTAGTGACATTAATTAAGGTGGTGAAAGAGATGATTCTGTTCATCATACCCCTACAGAAACATCTATTTTGATAACCATCCATGAACATAAAAAAAGTTTCTTTGAGAAACTGGGAGTCCAGTGGAGAGACTCCAGCACCGCATTGGAAAAAAAAATACAATTTTAAGGACTATAAGAACAGTTTTAATATATTTTTACTACCTGACTTTTAAGGTGGTACAACTTAGAGCCAAGAGGGCCCCAAATGCCTGCAATTTCCCCTGAGAGGAAGGTAAGAGCCGAGTGAGCACACAGCTCAGGGGAACTTGCCCAAGAGGCCCCCTTCAGCCTTGCCCCACTTGGATCTCTGGAGGGACTGGCATGGCTGCATAGTTGGCAGGGGGAGCCAGGAGCAAGGAAAGATTAAAAAGCTCACAGCAGCCGGGCGCAGTGGCTCATGCCTGTAATCCCAACACTTTGGGAGGCTGAGACGGCCGGATCACAAAGTCAGGAGTTTAAGACCAGCCTGACCAATATGATGAAACCCCATCTCTACTAAAAATACAAAAATTAGCCAGGCGTCCTGGAGGGCACCTGTAATCCCAACTACTCAGGAGACTGAGGCAGGAGAATTGCTTGAACCCGAGAGATGGAGGTTGCAGTGAGCCAAGATTGCACCATTAAACTCCAGCCTGGGTGACAGCAGGAGATGATGTCTCAAAGAACAAAAAACCACATATAGCCAAAAAAAGCAGCTGCAGATCTGACTAATGATTTGTGGAGCCCACCAAGAGACCCACTCATAAACCTACTGGAATGCCTCATGTGCAGCCCCTACAACTGGCTGATGTGGTCCCCAGCAGCTTGATCCACCTGCAAGATCTCCCATATGAGCCTTCACAGACACAGAGCACATGCCTCCATAAAGAGCACTCACACATTTCCACAGACAGCACATGGAGATCAGCAGCCAGCTCGACTCTGCAGGATTGAGAGAGGGCACAGAACTTTTAGCAACTCAGGGCTGCTTGCTCAGGAAAAACAACCAGGAGACACGCACCTGCACTAACTTTGCAGATTGAGAGAAAACCCACGAATTGTAAGACGCCCCCAACAAAAAGAAACAGGAGCGAGGCAGAGTATCCATAAAAAGGGGGTTACACCTTTTTATAGGCGTGGTGGCTCACGCCTATAATCCCAGCACTTTGGGAGGCTGAGGTGAGTGGATCACCTGAGGTCGGGCATTCAAGACCAACCTGACCAACATGGAGAAACCCCTTCTCTACTAAAAATACAAAATTAGCTGGGCATGGTGGTGCATACCTATAATCCCAGCTACTCAAGATTCTGAGGCCGGAGAATCGCTTGAACCCAGGAGATGGAGGTTGCAGTGAGCCAAGATTGTGCCATTGCACTCCGGCCTGGGCAACAAGAGTGAAACTTCATCTCAAAAAAAAAAAAAAAAAAAAAAAAAGGGAGGGGGGTTAAGTTACCAGCCACCAAATAAATTTCTAACTGGGCTGTCTGGTACAGGTGTTTCTCTTTTGAAGCCAGTCAATAAAGACTGAAAGAGGGGACTGCTTTCTCAAATGCAAAGATAGTAACACAGAAGCTTAAGGAACATGGGGGAAAGAAAGCAAAACTAACATCGCCATAGAAAAAAACAAAGGTCCGATGACCAACCTCAAAGAAACGGGGATCTATAAACTGAATGATGAAGATTTCAGAGTAATCATCGTTAAGGAGCTCAGTGAGCTTAAGAGAAAATAGGTGGACAACTCATGAAATAAGGCTGACATTTTATGCATAGAATGAAAAATTAGATAAAAAGGTACATCTATGTAACAAAAAATACTCGTACCCCAAAAGTTATTAAAATTAATTTTTTTTGAGATGCGGTCTCACTCCGTCACCCAGGCTGAAGTGCAGAGGCACAATCTTGGCTCAATGCAGCCTCCACCTCCCAGATGTGGGCCACCACACCTAATTTTTTTTTCCTGTAGTTTTGGTAGAGATGAGGTTTCTCCATGTTGCCAGGCTAGTCTGTAACTCCTGAGCTCAAGTGATCTTTCTGCCTTAGACTCCCAAAATGATGGTATTACAGGCACAAGCCACCATACCCAGCTGAAATTTTAAAATGTTTTCAAAAAGAGAAACAGAACCAAATAGAAATTCTAGAACTGAAGAATACAGTGACTGAAATAAAATATTCTACGGAGAGCTTCAACTGCAGACTTGATTAAGCAGAAGAAAGAATCAGCAAACTTGAAAAATATTTAAAATTACCCAATCAGAAAAGGAAAAAACAAAATGAAACTGAATAAATGAAGCCTGTGAGTAAAAAACGCACAATGAAAGAGTCTCTTCAATAAATTATATTGCACACATTGGGTATCTTCATCAAAAGAATGAAGTTGGGGCTGGGCGTGGTGGCTCACACCTGTAATCCCAGCACTTTGGGAGGCCGAGGCAGGCAGATCAGCTGAGGTCAGGAGTTTGAAATCAGCCTGACCAACATGGTGAAACCCCATCTCTACTAAAAATACAAAAAAATAGCCAGGTGTGGTGGCAAGCGCCTGTAATCCCAGCTACTCAGCAGGCTGAGGCAGGAGAATCACTTGAACCCAGTAGGCGGAGGCTGCAGTAATTGTGCCACTTCACTCCAGCCTGGGTGGCAGAGCAGGACTCTGTCTAAAAAAAAAAAAAGGAGAGAGAGAGAGAGAGAGAGAGAGAGAGGAAGGAAAGAAAAGAAAAGAGAAAAGGAAAGGAAAGAAAGAGAAAGAAAGAGTCCCTGCATCTGATGTTCTGTCTTCTCTCTTGGCTCTTCCTCTTTCCACTAATAACAGTTCAGTGTTTTTGCTTCATTTCCCCTAAACTGTGTCTGTCCTGCTTTCCACTGTGACCTCACTGCCCGAACTTCCTGGATTTCCTTACACTGGAGCAGACACTGGGACCTGCTCAGCCCTCCTGTGCTCTGCAAGGGGTAAAAAAATTCACAAATCCTCTGCTATGTCCGGACTGTTCACCTTTTGCTAAAGACTTCATTTACCCACCTGTCACCCTCTGCGTCAGAGTCAAACAAGATGTTATGAGAGAAAACACTCTGGTGATGGTTGAAAAACAACCAGAGAAAAAAGACAGAGACGCCTAAAAAGAGACGAGACACCCAGAAAGAGAAAGACAGAGAGAGAGAGAGACAGGGACAGAGATAGAGCAGGGAGAATGTGTCCCATGTGAATAAGAGGAAAAAGCAGTCAGGATGTTCACACAAGAAAGCAAAGATACAGAGTACAGCGTTGGGAAGTAGATCCCAGGAGGAAATCAAACATGGGCGCAAAAAGAAAAGTAAATCTCTGTGCCAATTAAAATTGGGGAGGCCAGCCAGGCACCCACCTTCTTTGAACCAGCACGGTGAGCTGCAGCCTGTCCAGGGGTTCCTAACGTGGAGTCGGGAGCCTCATGAGGGTTTGAAGCCCCCGCCTCTGAGACATGGCTGACCTTGGACAAGTTACTTCATGTCTTGGTCCATAGTTTCTTTTTTTTGTTTTTTTTTTTTTAATGAGGAAAATAATATAGGGCACGCTGTGGAGTGTTTGTAGAATTTAACATGTCGATGTTTGCCTAGAACTAAAATAGCAACTGCCCCATAGAAAGAGCTGGCTGAGTTTTTGCTGAATTAAAACTCTTTCCATAAAAAATATTTGTATGTACTCTCTTTGTAATGGGCACGCAGGCTTCTTTTCTGGCTCCCTTCATTTGCTTGTTTGGTTTGGTTTTCTGGGATCGTTTTAGTATTCTTTTTTCATTGACAGATAATAATGGTGAATATTTATGGAGCACAATGTTGTACTACTCTGTTTTCACACTGCTACAAAGAACTACCCAAGACTGGGTAATTTATATGGGAAAGAGGTTTAATTGCCTTACAGTTCAGCATGGCTGGGGAGGCCTCAGGAAACTTAGAACCATGCCAGAAGGCAAAGGGGAAGCAGACTTCTTCTTCTTAAGCAAGCAGGAAGGATAATGAACACAGGAGGAATTACCAAACACTTATAAAACCATCAGATCGGCCGGGCGTGGTGGCTCAAGCCTGTAATCCCAGCACTTTTAAGAGGCCTAGGCGGGTGGATCATGAGGTCAAGAGATCGAGACCATCCTGGTCAACATGGTGAAACCCCGTCTCTACTAAAAATACAAAAAATTAGCTGGGCATGGTGGTACATGCCTGCAATCCCAGCTACTCGGGAGGCTGAGGCAGGAGAATTGCCTGAACCCAGTAGGCTGAGGTCGCGGTGAGCTGAGATCGCGCCATTGCACTCCAGCCTGGGTAATGAGAGCGAAACTCCGTCTCAAAAAAAAAAAAAAAAAAAAAAAAAAAAAAAAAAAAAAAAAAAATCGCCAGGCATGGTGGTGCATGCCTGTAATCCCAGCTACTTGGAAGGCTGAGGCAGGAGAATCGCTTGAACCTGGGAGGCGAAGGTTGCAGTGAGCCAAGATCATGTCACTGCACTCCAGCCTGGGCAACAAGAGTGAAACTCCATTTCAAAAAAAAAAGAAAAAAGAAAAGAGACTGTGGTTATCATTGCACAATGTATGGCTATAACAAATTATCACATTTTACGCCTTGAATATGCACATTCTTGATCAATTAAATTTAGAAAAGAAAATGCTTTTTTCCTGACACCTCCTTTGTAGGTTCTGTCTCCTTGACTCAGCTTTGAACAACTGTGAAGGCAGAGGCTGGTCCAAGTGACCTGTGCACCCAGGACCAGGAACGGGGCTGCCAGATGTGAGGCCTTCAAAATAATTTATTGATGCACAGAGGAAAGTGTGATGCAGAGAACTGGGCTTAGCTGTCAGCTGGATGTGTATAGCGTCGTCTCAAGGTTAGCACTTGACTTCTAAGGAAGGTCTTTGGGGTCAGCAGGGAAGATAATTACAGCAAAGTCTCTGGGGTCACTGGAGGTTCACGGGAGACACCTGGGACCAGTTTGGGGGCTGCATCACTACTCAGGAAATCAGGTGACTGGCTGTAGCAGGGCCTCTAGAAAAGGCAAGTGACTTTAGCTGGGTCTCTGGAAACAGTCAGGTGAGTAAAGCTGGGTTTCTAGAAACAGCCAGGTAACTGAAGCTGGGTCTCTAGAATCAACTGAGAAACAGTCTGTCCAAGGAGCTGCTCGATTGTAGAAGGGACCAGCTGGCTAACGAGCCTTCCGCATGCTGGTTAGAAACCTCCAGGCTCCAGCTCTTGTCTCCAGGAGATCTGCCTGGGGGCCTTTCCAGATGAGGATGAGTCCAGGCGGAAGCCTTGCAAAGGGCTGCTTCAGGCTTTTCCTAGAGTCTTCGGGTGCAGAGGCCAGGCGGGCCTGGGGTCAGCGTTTGACAATGGCTGCGTAGGTGCCGGCCTCGGCCAGGGGCTCTGTGGACTGTGGAGACACAGCCTGGGCTGTCCTGCATGTGAGGGCCCTGTGGTCCAGCTGAGCGTATGTCACCTCCTGGGGGCCCTCTGCAGTCGGGGCCTGGGAGAGAGCGAGCCAGGGTGAGGGAGGGGCTGGGGGAGGGGGAGGATGCGTGGCTGTGGGGCTGGAGGGCTGTGGTTGCCGTCTCCGTGGGCCCTGCGGACCCGCTCCTGAAATTGCATCCATGTGAAGAGCACACCCACAGGGTCTGAGGGTTGGTCTATGTGACAGGGAACAAGGCAGAAGGGAAGACTCCCGACTTCCAAGCTGAGGCAAAAGACATTGTGTTTCTGCCCTCCCCACACCCTCGGGTCCCTCCTCTGGGGGAAGCTGGCAGGGTGGGAAGGTCTCTGTGAGAGGAACAGAGGCCTCCTGCCATGGCTGTGGGGGTGAGCGTCTCAGACGTGGCGCCTCCAGCCCGCAGGACCCTTCCGATGCCCACAGCCCTGGGCGACCTCTCGACAGCAACCTCAGCCCAGACTGTGAGCCGGAACTGCGCAGCTGAGCAACTCCTGAATTCCGGACCCAAGGAACTGAGATTTTTTTTAAGCTGCTAAATTTGGGGTACTTTGATAATTAGCAGGAAGGCTCACCGAGGTGTCGGTGTCTCTGTCCTTCTCAGGAAGTGCATCAGCTGTGGCCATGTCTGGGGGACAAGACACATGGTCAGTTTCCTGGGGAGGATGTCACAGGGCAAATCTGCCTGAGACCCCCAGCTTCAGATGTCATCTTGCATCGATCTATAATATGACCTTCTAGAATGTTCCTGAAGATTCTTCCCCTCTCCCCCCCAACATTGCATCTGGATTGGCACCAAGTTCCCACTTCTCCATCCCAGGCCTGTCCCTCCTTCTCCCCCTTTACCTGCTTTTCTCTCTAGAACATCAACAGCCAGGCTGGGCCTGAGAGGAAAAATAAAAATGAACATTAGGGGCAGCCTGGCGGCAGAGGACGGGATGGACGTCCAGGACTCATTCCCGGGGGCCTCACCTCTGCTGTGGCTTCTGCTCCTCATCCTTGCTTCTTGGGGGCCCTGAGGACAGTCGGGGTCTGAATTAAGGAGACCTTCTTCCTTGCGTCTCCTGACAGCTTCCCCAAGTCACTCCACCCTGCCCCTGACACCTACCCTGCTTTATCTGATTCTGGCGATGGAGGAAGAAGAGGACCAGGAGGAAGAAACAGCAGAGGAAGACCACTAAGACCGCAATGAGAATATATAGATGCTCAGCTTTCAGGCCTCGGGGAGCAGGGGCATCTAAGAAAGACAGAAACAAGTTTTCAGCAGTGTGTACTTATTGAGCACCTACTGTATACCACACACATGTTGTGTGTGTGTCACAGACTTACTAATGTATCACATCTCTCAGATAAATAATTGTCCCACAGCACAAGGATTAAATCTCTCAGGGGAATAACAGTCCTGCAGCACAGGGATCATTATCCCCTTCTTCCACCACTGGGGTCCTGAGTGCTGGGGTCCTCTGCACAGGGACACAGCCAGCCATTGGCAGAGCGGGAATCTGACAAACCCCAAAGCCTGACCTCTTTCTCCATCTCCAAGAGGGACACACCAGGCTCATGCTCCACAGTCCCCATCACTCACGCTCATCGTTACTGTTGTCTGAAGGCCTTGGCGTGGGTCCTGGGAGGGAGGAATCAGAAGGAGGCGGAGGCAGAGCCCTGAGCTGGACAGAAAAGGTTCTGAGTCCTCCCATGCCCACTGCAGGAATCTCCCTTCATTCCCCAGGACCCCGACCGCTCCTTCTAGACCAGCACCCCGCCCAGCAGAGTCTTCTGTGATGATGGAAACTTTCTACATCTACTGTCCAGAATGAAAGCCACACGTTGCTATTGATATTTAAATGCCGTGAGAAGCTAGCTGCACTGTCTGCGTCTCGAGGGCTCAGTGACCACGCGTGCCTAATGCCATCCCTACTGGACGGTGCAGATGCAGCACGTTTCCTTGGTGTGAAGCTGTGTTAGACATCGCTGCTCTCTGCCCTCTGCGGATCTAGGCAGAGACCAGGCACCCATAAGAAGAGGAAAAGAGCCCTTCCCTCCCCGACCTCCTTCTGGGTTCCCAACAGAATGCAAGAATCCCCATGTCTGATTTTATCTGCCCTAGCGGCAGACCCCTGATGGGGATGTAACCCGCCTTCCTGTGGGAAGAATCCAAGGCCCGCTGTGCTCCTGTTTCCTGAAGGCCTGCAGCTAGCGGGCGAGTGTGTGCGGCCCCGGCCAGGCTCCCTGCTCAGGCCTTGTCTGTCATCTCCATCATCCATGCTCCTCTGCACAGTACACACCACTACCCACTTCACGGTGACCAAATGGGGTCCTGCAGGGCTCTCCCAAACCCAGGGTCCCTCTTCCAGGAACAGCAGCCCCTCCCCTCCCCTGTGCTAGGCAGGGTCTTTAATATCTTTCAAGAAAAGCAAGCATTCTGTCTTGGAGTGTCCTTCCCTCATGCCTCCTCCAGGGTCCAAGACCCAGCACACTATGCTTTATTCTACGCCGTGACTGCCTGGGCTTGGTCTTTATAACATTTTCCACCATTTTAAAAAATTACATATGTACTATGTATGTGCAAGATTACACTTTTTATAATATTTATGGTTATATGTATCATGTATTATGCAAATGTATAATATATAACAAATATATATTTTTAATTATGTAATTGACATGTACATGCTATTTAATGAATATAGTGTTAAATGTATGTGATTTATAATTACTTATATGTCACATATATTCAATATAATATATAATGCGTAATTTATATTGCTGATAAACCTATAATTAAATATAAAATGTTTTTCTATTATAATTATACATAATATATACATAATTTATATTTACATGAATACCTATATTTATTAATTATAACACTTGAAATTTATTACACTATATATTGTAAATATAAATTTCATATAACACATAATATACAGTATAGTCATATGTAGTGATACACTAACATATTTTTATTATATAATTATTTTTCTTCTACATGTAATATATGATGTAAACATGTTTAATATAATTTAAATTATAGATCTGAAATTATACATTGCAAATCATATATTTTTATTTGTGTATGCATGTAAAGGCATATGTGCATTTCTATTACTCATTTTAACTATTTCTCCCCATTGAGGTTCACAAGGCAGGATGCCATTTCTTCTCATTCATGGTGCATCAAACCCGGAGGCTTCCATGCCTGGCACAGTCCCTTTGAGTACAAAATACTTCATCCTCCTTGGGAGTTTTCTAATCAGCACTGATGGAAGCACTGTGCGTACCTGAACTCAAGCGTCCCCTAAACAATTCTTTTTTTCTTGTGTTTTGAGATGTTCTGTCACCCAAGCTGGAGTGCAGTGGCGTGATTTTGGCCTCCTGGGTTCAAGCAGTTCTCTGCCTCAGGCTCCCCAGTAGCTGGGATTACAGGTGCCCACCACCATGCCTGGCTAATTTTTTTAAAATAATATTTTTGGTAGAGATGGGGTTTCACCATATTGGCCAGGCTGGTCTTGAACTCCTGACCTAATGATCCACCTGCCTCAGCCTCCCAGAGTGCTGGGATTACAGGTGTGAGCCACCGCGCCTGGCCTCCCCTAAATGATTCTGCAAGGACAGCTTTTTCATTGCCTATTTTTCACACAAGGAATTTGGGACACAGGAGGTTCGTGTGAGTCACCGTCAGGCATAGAGCTAGTGGGGTGGCAGAACCACTGGGACTTGAACCATGAACCCAGCAATCTGGCTGCAAGGAGGGTCTGTCCTCGTAACCTTTATATGTCACTGCATGAAAGATGACAGAGGAGAGAGGGAAGGAGAGGGAGACAGACATTCCTGCAGACAGAAGGCTAATTAAAACCAGACACTGGACTTGAACCAGGTGTGCTGGACTCAGGAGCATGTCCCACTGCACCCTGGCAGTCCAGGAGCCTCTGAGGGGGTCTGGATGGAGCACAGCATCACTCCTCCCACCTCCCATGTGGCTTTAGCCCCTGGTCCCACCTGCCTGAGCTCAGAGCCCGAGTCTCACAGACTGTCACTGGTCTAGCTCAAGGACTCTAGCAATGGGAACACAGGTAGGGAAGTGTCTGTGGATGGCTTCTGACCCCGTGTCCTCACCTGGGAGGTTCTGGTCACAGACCACAGCAGGAGATGGATAAGTTGATACCCAGGGACCTGGGGCAGCTTTACCCCCATCACAGAATCTGGGGCAGAGCCAGACGGAAGGGAAGCCTCATGGCTTCATCCTGGTCACCATGTACAGGCTATGTCCCCTCCCTCTGACACCGTCCTCTTCTTAAGGGACCTTACTCCACTGTTCAGGCCTCCCCTGGAAATCACATAGCCAACAGGAGCCTCCTGGTCCCTCTCCGGGTGTCCCAGGTTGGAAGGTGAGTTCTCAGTCGCTCGCAGGTGCAGAGTGGGGTGAATGGTGAGGACACGCCCACAAGGGGGCAGCGTGGAGCTCGGGCAAGCCCGGGAGTCTGGGGTGTGGCTGCCCGGGTGGGCGGCCCCTGCCCCTGCCCCTGCCCCTGCCCCTTCATACCTCCTGCCTTTGAGCAAGAAACTTGAATTTCTGCGTTGCATATTAGAGAGGAGGAGGAGTTAGAGAATCAGCCTAGTACCTCCCCCGCAGAGTGGGGTTTGCATTCAGCGCGTTCCACGGTGCCTGGCGTGGAGTGAGGTTGCAGTCGAGGTACTACTGCTACTGTGGTCTCCCTGAGCATCAGCGACCTGCCAGAGCTGGGCAGCGTCAGTCCCTTCCCATGCCCTCCCTGGTCCTCGATTCCAAGTCCGGGGCCCAGGGCTGGAGCCAGAGCTGCATCCCCAGCACAGATCCCGCTGGAATCCCCTCCTGATGAGGAACGTACTACTGACCTGCTGAGGAGCTGAGCTCGGTGCACGGGGAAGTGGGATGGGGGGAGGGGGAGTCGCTGTAAGGGGAGGGGGATGGGTATAGGGGGAAGTTGGCACCCCCAGGGGTTCCTGTAAACAAGGGCAGGAGAAATTTTAGAACCATCCCATCCAACCTGCCCTCCTCCCCTCTGAGCCCCCTCCAAAAGCGCCATGTTCATCACACAATCCCAATGTCCCAAGACTCCAGAGAAAATGGGGCAGGGGACAGGAGGTTGGGAGAGCCCCGCTGCTTGGCCCATTCTGCCAGGCGCTGGTCACTCCCTCTGCTCCCCGCCACCACCAGCTCTGCTTGACCTCAGGGGACTCCTATGAGGCCCTGGGGGGACGTAAAAGTGGATTGGACTTTGACTTCAGGACAACCCTGCGGCTGAGCACACACAGGGGTCCGTGTGGTCACATACCAGAGGATTTCCCACAGCACTGTCCAGCCCCGGTCAGGAGCCACCCCTGGACCCTGTGTTCTGCCCAATGGGAGACGAGCCACAGCAGGAGGAGCACGTTCCCTGGGGCAGGTTCTGGCTCAGGGGAGAGGAATAACAAGAGGACCACCCATCCTGGGTGAAAAGACACTCAGCCCCTGAGTGGGGTAGGGGGGTTGCCCCCTAATCTCTGGGAACCCACTCCCCACCCAGCCAAGTAGAGGCAGCTCTGAGCCCACCCGATGCTGGGCTGAGTGTCCAGGCCATCTGTGGCGTCCAGAGGGGACCAGGGTGCCAGGACCTAAGTGGGTGTGAGGGCAGAGGGGAGGTGTGGGCAGAGGGAGAGGAAGAGGGGAGGGCTGGGCGGTCAGGAGGAGGGCAAGAGTGGCCACAGAGAGAGGACAGCAGCTGGGACAGGGTCCAGGGACCTGGGGACAAGCTCGAGGGCAGAGCTGAGACTAGGGCAGGGCCCAAGTGGCATCCTCACCTTTCACCACCAGCTCCAGCGGCTCACTCTGCTGAGACCATCCGGAGGCCGTATGATAGATGCAGTGATAACCCCCAGCGCTGTCTTCACTCACTGAGTCAATGCGGAATGTGGCCTGTGACTCAGATGAACTAAGTTGAGACACATTATTTGTATCATTGAACTTGGATCTATTCTCCGTCTCCAGGCGGAATGTGAGAACTCCAGCCGGGCCCCGGCACACGAAAGTCACAGGGCTCCCCGGGGGGATCACGGTGCCTGGCTCAGCCGAGATGGAGGGTCTCGGCAGGGCCCCTAGGAGGGAAGCAGAGAAGGACTCAGTGTCCACTGTAGGAGGTCACCATGTCACACATGTCATTCGCATCACAATTCAGGGTTTTTAGCGAATTTATGCAATTGTGCAGCTGCAACCACAGCCCGACTTTAGAACATTTCCCACCTCCTGCGCCTTCCACTTGCGTGTGAATTCTCATTGCTGCGGAGTTATTTTCCCGGTGGACACTAAGGACCCTGAGACTTGCTCACAGCTTGAGCCCTGCTCAGGGTCACGTAGGAAGAGTCAGAGCAGCCTGGGGCCCTTCGTGTCTGCTGCAGAGCCCAGGGCCACTTTCCAGAGGGACAGAGGGTGGGAGGGAGGCACAGCATGGGGGTGACATGGTCACTCGTGAAGGACAGGGGACAGGGAATTGAGGGTTCTGGAGACGATGGGTGCTGGGGCCTGAGCGCACTGGCCAGTCCCGGGGTTGGGACTGAGTGTGGGACGGGGGTTGCCAGGCTCCTGTGAGGGTCTGGTGTCGGGGAGGAGGAACCCCTCAGCCCTGATCTGCTTGAGGCAGCCCAGCCGGTGGCAGGTCCCCGCTGCTAATGCAAGTCTCTGCGGAGCCACCACCTCTGCGTTTTTCTCTGAAGTTTCTGCTTTCTTCTCAGCCTAATTTGCATTTCCTTGTTATTAAGGCTCTTGGAAAACCACATTTGTCTCTGGGCTTGGGGTAGAGGAGGGAAGGGTGGGTGTGAAACCCTGAAACAGGAAAAGTTGTGTCAAAATCAGCAAAATCCCTGACCAGAGCAGGGAGCTGGCAAGGCTTCAGTTCGCTCATCCATACTTTATCATTCTTTACGATTGACAAATCAAAACTGCATCTATTTAAGGTTTGCAACATGTTTTGATACAGGTATACATTGCGGAGTGGCTGAATCAGGCTAATTAGTATAACCTTAGTTTGCATGGTTTTTTTGTGGTGAGAACATTTAAAATGTGCCCTCTTAGCGGTTTTCAAGCATGCAGTGCATTGTGATTAATCCAGTCACCCCGTTGCACCATCCTCACCTTACTCCTCCTGTGTAGCTGAAATTTTGTATCCTTCTGCCATCTCCCCAAACCTACCCATTTGTCCATTTCTCGTTCTTTTAACCATATCTCAGTTGCTTGTCAATCTGTTTAAAGACGCTTTTCATGGGCTGCTGTTTCCACAAATGTGAGAGACACACACAGGATGCCTGCCCTTGGGAGGTGGACGTCTAGAAGGGAGGACAGATACTGACGGAAGAATTGTCCAAATCTGCCGCTGTGAACTGCAATCAGCTTCCTGTGGTTAAGTGCGGGCATCTAGGGGCTGGTGGGCGGTGGAGTTGACCTCCTTGGCAAAGTCGGGGGAAGCGCTATTGAGCTGAGAGCTGAGGGAGGAGTAGAAACTACCTGAGCCGAGGACACCTGGGCATCCAAGTGGGAACATCAGCCAGGACACAAAGTTTCAGTTAGAGAGGAGAAATCAGCTCAAGAGAGGTAACGTGCAACATAGTGACTGTAGTTAACAACAATGTATTGCATGATTGGACATTGCTAATAGAGGTGGTTCTAAGCGTTCTCACCACAAGAAAACGATTAGCAGGGGGAGGAATGCCTGCCATGCGGCCGTTCTACACTGTGCATAGCCCACAGCGTCATACTGGACATGATAAATGCATGCAGTTTTCTTTGTTTTGTTTGTTTTTTGCTTCGCTTCTGGTTTTTCTTTTATTTTCTTTTTTTCTTTTTTGTTTTTTGAAACAGAGTCTTGCTCTGTTGTCCAGGCTGGAGTGCAGTGGCACAATCTCAGCTCACTGCAACCTCCACCTCTGAGGTTCAAGCAATTCTCTTGCCTCAGCCTCCCGAGTAGCTGGATTACAGGCACCCGTCACCACATGCAGCTAATTTCTGTATTTTTAATAGAGACAAGATTTCCCCATGTTGGCCAGGCTGGTGTCAAACTCCTGACCTCAGGTGATCCACCCGCCTCAGCCTCCCAAAGTGCTGGAATTACAGTCATGACCCACTGCACCCAGCCTCATCCATCATTTTTAATATGATTTATTATTATTTTTTTAATCAGCATGTGAGACAGCCCGATGTTGCAAAGGATATAGAGTGTTTGAGAAAGTGAAAGAGGCTGCAGGAATGCAGAGATGAGTGAGCCCGAAGTCACAGGGACAGGGTGTGGCTGGGAAAATCAGCATGTCCAGACCAAAGAGAGGGGCGTGGGTCTGATTCTACCTGAAGATAAATGGGAAGGGCTCTGAGGAGAAAAGGATATTTCACCTTACAATGAGATATTAAAAGAAAAATTTTGAACACAATTTAAAAATTGTGGACGGTACAATGGTCATGTTTGTGCTTTCGAAAATCACGAGTCCCTGGCGTCAGGAAGGGAGCGGGCAGCCGGGGCATGGACAGGCTGAGGCCAGCCTCGGGGAGCCGTGGAGGGGAGAGGTGCGGTCACCTGGGGGAGACGCAGGACAAGTAAAGTAAGAGAAGGAAAGATGAGAGAAATTTAGAGTGAAATCACCAGGACTGGGTGACAGGATGCATCTAGGAGGATGGAGAAGAGGATGAATCTTCAGAGTCTGCCCTTGGTGACTGTCATATTCCCCACCAAGGAGCTGCCGAGGGAAGCGTGCACTCATCTGGGGAAAGCTCCCAGGCTCAGCCTTGGTCATGTTGGATTTGAACGGTCACTGTGGAAATCGGTGTGTGGAAGTGACGCCTGCACTCCTGTGATGTCTGCAGCAGGACCCACAGCAGCCAAGACATGGAAATAAGCTGAGCGTCCACCCACAAATGAACGGATAAGGAAAATGTGGTGGGCATGTGCAGTGGAATATTATTCAGCCCAGAAAAAGAAGGGTGTTCTGTCACTCACAACAAGACGGATGAACTGGAGGACATTCGGCTAAGTGAAATAAGCCGGGCACAGAAAGATAACGCCGCATGTGGAATCTAAAATAAAGTTCATCTCGGCCGGGCATGGTGGCTCACAACTGTACTCCCAGCACTTTGGGAGGCCGAGGCAGGTAGATCACCTGAGGTCAGGAGTTTGAGACCAGCCTGGCCAACATGATGAAATCCCATCTCTACCAAAAATAGAAGAATTAGCCAGGTGTGGTGGCGCATGCCTGTAATCCCAGCTACTTGTGAGGCTGAGGTAGGAGAATCGCTTGAATCCAGGCGACAGAGGTTACAGTGAGCCAAGATCGCGCCACTGCACTCCAGCCTGGGTGATGAGAGTGAAACTCGGCCTCAAAAAAATAAAAATAAAAATAAAAATAAAAAATAAAAAAAGTCATCTCACAGAGGTAGAAAGTAGAATAATGGTATTAGAGGCTGGAGGTGGAGGGCTTGAGAGAGACACTGATCAAATGATACAAAGTTTCAATGAGACAGGCGGAGTAAGTTTTGCTATCTCTTGCACAGTAGGCTAACTATAGTTAAGAATCACTTATTATGTATTTCAAAATTGCTAAAAGTAGATTTTAAATGTTCTCATCACAGTAAGTATGTGATGTGATTGATGTTACTTAGCCTTATTTAATTTGTCCACAATGTTTACATACATTGTAACATCACATTGTATCCCACAAACATATATAATTCTTTGTCAATAAAAAAAGATTTTTAAAAATAAGAAAAGCAAAACGCAGCAGGTGGAGAATGAAGGAGAGAAAGGGGTGAGGGCTGTGCATTTCACATTTGGAATCCTTTGCAATCTAGGATACATTTCAAGGGATCCCTCGAGGCCCTCTGAGAATCAACATCCCTCCCACCCAGAACTGCCCTTGGGGTACACAGGGGACTGGGGAGACGGGTTGAAGACGGGACTCACCCTCCTGCGTGTGGATCGTCTGGGCCAGGCAGAGCACTGGAAGGGAAGCCGCAGTGAGAGAAATGCCCACCACCCAGTCCTCATACGGCGCTGCTATCAAAAGGGGGCTCCATGCAGCTGGGGGCATTCAGCATTTCGTAACGACCAAACCACCCCTCCTCCACATCACTGTCTGAGTAGAATCCTTCTTGCTGCAAAATGGTTTCAAGATAAATTCCAAAGTCTCCTCTTCCAAAAAGGCTCCTGCTCCTCAGCGCTGGCACAATCTCGGCTCACTGTAACCTCTGCCTCCCGGGTACAAGAGATTCTCCTGCCTCAGCCTCCCAACTAAGTGGGATGACAGGCGTGAGCCACCACGCCCGGCTATTTTTGTATTTGTAGAGACGGGGTTTCACCACGTTGGCCAGGCTGGTCTCAAACTCCTGACCTCAGGTGATCCACCCTCCTCAGCTCCCAAAGTGCTGGGATTACAGGCATGAGCACCGCGCCCGGCACCCCAGCCCCTCTTAAAGCTGACGTCATCCCCACACCCAGGCCCCTGCTTTTAGGACAAGGTCTCCTCTGGTCAGACTTAGGCCCCGGGGAGAGCAGCAGGGCGGTCTTGGGGGAGGAGGAGACTTTTCCCCCCCAGAATCCTCAGGACTGGAGTCAGGCTGGAGCAGGGAACTTTCCAGTCCTCCCTGTTGCCTCCAGGACTCACCTAGGCCCAGGATGGTGGCAGTGGGGTGGGGAGACATGACCCCGGTCCCAGACACTGCAGCAGACACAAGCGGGCGGGATGTGGCGCCTCCTGCTTATGGGGTTCCCACAGCAGCTGCCTCACACGAGAGGAGGAGCTTTTTATCCTGCTCTTTTCACACTTCTGACTAGTGAGACGAGAGGGAGGGCCTTGGTTTCTGAAAAACGTCACTTACCCACATGATCAGATGACGCTAAACTAGTTACCCCATGTGTCGCCTCTTTCTAAATCTATGGGAGCAGGGAACTTTCCAGACCTCCCGACCCCGCTCCCTCCAGGACTCACCTAGGCCCAGGAGGGCGGTGGGGTGGGGGTACATGGCAGAATAAAGGTCCTTGTCCTGTGGTGGCGGGCAACAAACTGACTTGGACGCCATCCCAACTCCACAAGGCAACGGCCGCAGCTCTTGGGCAAGACGTTACAAACCCAGAAGCTGACATTTCCTCGTATTTGAAATGGGAGCCACAGAAACCCTTCTCCAAGTTTTTAATATTGTGATCTTTGCTAAAATCGCAACAAGGTATTTAACATGTTAAAAGCATCCTGCAGTGGATATTATTTGTTTAAGGAGACAGTGTTGCAGAGGATGTGGAGACGCTGGATCCCTTGCCTACTTCGGTGGGAATGGAAAATCGTGCAATCACTGTAGAGAATGGTGGGGAGGTTCCTTAAAAAATTAGAAATAGAACTACCAGCCGGGCGTGGTGGCTCATACTTGTAATCCCTGAACCTTAGGAGGCCGAGGCGGGTGGATCATGAGGTCAAGAGATTGAGATCATCCTGGCCAGCATGGTGAAACCGTCTCTATTAAAAATACAAAAATTAGCTGGGCATAGTAGCACGCACCTGTAGTCCCAGCTGCTGAGGAAGGCAGAGAACCACAACTGAGCAGTATGGAGGGGAAATGTGCGGTTGTAGCCCCCACACAGAGTTCCCACCTGGGCACTGTGTGCAAACGGAGGCACCACCCCCAGACCCAGAATGGTAGAGCCACCAGCAGCTTGCAACCTCTGTGTGGAAAAGCCACGGGGGCGGAGCTGCCTGCAGCCTTGTGAACCAACCAAACCTCAGACCAGTGCACCCCGGATGTGGGACACGGAGTCCAGAATTATTTTAGAGCTTTAAGAGTTCCTGACTGCCCTGCTAGATTTCAGACTCGTGTGGGGCTGTTAGCCCCTTTCTTTCGGTTGATTTCTCCCTTTGGGAATAGGAGTGCTCCCAGTGCCTATGACCCCATTGTATCTTGGGGATAAATGGCTTGTTTTGATTTTACAGGATCATAGGTGGAAGGAACTCCTTTCCAGATGAGACTCTGGACTTGGATTAGGGACTTTGGACTTTTTGTTGTTGATGTGGTTGAGACGGAGTCTTACTCTGTCACCCGGCTGGAGTGCAGTGGTGCAATCTCAGCTCACTGCAACCTCCACCTCCCGGGTTCAAGCGATTCTCCTGCCTCAGCCTCCTGAGTAGCTGGGACTACAGGTGCATGCCACCGTGCCCAGCTAAGTTTTGTATTTTTAGTAGAGATGGGGTTTCACCATGTTACCCAGAATGGTATCAATCTTCTGACCTTGTGGTCCGAAGAAAGAGGAGAAACAGAAAATATTTGTGCACTTGCAAAATGTACTTACACATGTCATTTCTGTCCAGATCTTTGGCTAAAAATAGTCATTACAGCCAGCCACACATGGATGCACAGGAGACTAGAAAAAATGTCCCTTGGTGTGGGGTAGCCACCTCCCAGAGATTTGAGTGCAGTGTAAGGGGAAATACAGAATGCTTTTTTCTGGTAAGCAGCTACACATCTCTGCCTTGTGTGAAAAATAATCTCAAGAAGAAATGTACCTGAAAATGTCTAGCCAAAGAGCACGATGTTGTAACACCCTGATTGATGGACCATCTGGTATGATTGACAGACCATCTGGGGTGATTGATGGACCATCTGGAGTGATTGACGGACCATCTGGGGTGATTGACAGACCATCTGGGGTGATTGATTCCTCTGTACTTAGAAGGACACCAAAAGCAACATTTCAAGTAATATTAACAGAAAAATTGTCGTCTTCCCTCTGGAGCCCATGCAAGTCTTAGTTAACCTGAAGCGAGTTGTAGAAGCCACTAGAACCGAGGGAGGCAGCTGTGTGCACGCTGGTGGCCTTCTCCCCTCCAGTTCTACTTCTGGAGTTCGATGAAGGAAGGGGTCTACATGGCCCACTAAGTTTCCCCTTTCTCTAAACTGGGGGTGCAGAATCTGAACCCTGGCAACCCACCAAGTCCCCTTTCCACATGAGGTCATAGGATATTGTTTCTGTAACGCACTTCCTACATCAGCAGATATGGCTCTCAGTGCAGCAAAACTCACGGCTCCCTTCCGGGGTGTGCAGTTGTCCCTGGCGGCCGCTGCCCCCTGAGGGACTCTATCCCTGTCCTTCTTGCCCCCAGCTGTAGACTCGTGACTCATTCCCACACTTGGAATGTGAGCAGCAGTGATGAGTGACATTCAGATTTTTTGTTTAAAAAGCACGGTCCAGGCCGGGCGCGGTGGCTCACGCCTGTAATCCCAGCACTTTGGGAGGACGAGGCGGGTGGATCACGATGTCGAGAGATTGAGACCATCCTGGTCAACATGGTGAAACCTCGTCTCTACTAAAAATACAAAAATTAGCTGGGCATGGTGGCGCGTGCCTGTAATCCCAGCTGCTCGGGAGGCTGAGGCAGGAGAATTGTCTGAACCCAGGAGGCGGAGGTTGCGGTGAGCCGAGATCGCGCCATTGCACTCCAGCCTGGGTAACAAGAGTCCGTCTCAAAAAAAAAAAAAACGCGGTCCAAACTGGGCTACAAAGTGAGACCCCCATCTCAAAAAACAAGTAAATAAATGGGCATTGACCCTGAGAGCCGGCCCAGGAAGCCACTGAGCACTGTGGGCTGTAGTCAGGGGCTGAGGGCTGAGAGGAGCCGGCGACAGAAAACGCAGCGTGGGGGGCTGCAGGAGACGTGGATGGAAGAGAAAGTTTCTGTGAAACCGCAGTCGGGAGATAATTTGCCTGTTATAAGTTGCGTGGACCCCAGTGGGAAAATAACGAGGAACAGTATGTGCATTGATTGAGCAGGAGTGTCCAAAAGGCCAAATAAAGTTTTGGTATTTTAGCCTCAGGAGAGTGGGAAGGGTTTTGAACGTTAAGTGTGGCGTCATCATATTTTTGTCTAAAATGTATTTCTAAGACGGCTTCCTGAAGTCAGACTTGCACGAAGCAATCAAGGTAAGAGGTAATGTTTTCGGAGCCCTTACTCTATGCCAGACACTGCTCTGAATCCCCTGTATGGATAGTTCACTTAATGTTCACAACTTTGGAAAGGTGTTTCCATCACTAGACTCATTTCACAGATGAGAGCACTGAACTCAGAGGTTGATTCATTTGATTAGTGTCATGTATTAACATGCGTGGACTTCACGGATGGAACTGGGTTTCCACCCAGGAAGGAAGTATATCCTTACCTATTATTATTATTATTATTATTATTATTATTATTATTTGAGATGGAATTTCGCTCTTGTTACCCAGGCTGGAGTGCGATGGCGCGATCTCGGCTCACTGCAGCCTCCGCCTCCCGGGTTCAGGCAATTCTCCTGCCTCAGCCTCCTGAGTAGCTGGAATTACAGGCCCGTGCCACCATGCCCAGCTAATTTTTTGTATTTTTAGTAGAGACAGGGTTTCACCATGTTGACCAGGATGGTCTCGATCTCTCGACCTCGTGATCCATCCGCCTCGGCCTCCCAAAGTGCTGGGATTACAGGCTTGAGCCACCGCGCCCGGCCTATCCTTACCTATTATTATTATTATTATTATTATTATTATTATTATTATTGAGAAGGAGTCTCACTCTGTCACTCAAGCTGGAGTATAGTGGTGCGATCTCAGCTTGCTGCAACCTCCGTCTCCTGGATTCAAGCAATTCTCCTTGTTTCAGCCTCCCAAGTAGCTGGGATTACAGGTGCGTGCCACCATGCCTGGCTAATTTTTGTATTTTTAGTGGAGACGGAGTTTCACTATGTTGGCCAGACTGTCTCGAACTCCTGACCTCAGGTGATCCATCTGCCTTGACCTCCTACAGTGTGGGATTATAGGTATGAGCCACCATGCCTGGCCATCCTTACCTATTATTGATATGTCATTATATTTCTTAAAGAAAACAAGAAAAATCCTGTGTGGATAGACCAGTTAGAAAGTTCTTGCCTTCCAGGATAGTGATGAGTTGTTTGGATGGGAAGGATCACAGCAAGAATTTCAGTAAGTATGTGGATTTCTGACTGGGAGGTAGGCTCAAAAGAAATGCTGATGGAAGTTTGGTTTCCTGAAGTATCTGAGTAGATTGTGTTAGACTAAACTTCTCACTATTAAAAAAAATTTTTTTTTAAGACGAACAAAAACCAAGGAACATCTGTCTGTAGAAAGTGGCACGCTTCCAAGGCAGAGAGAATTTAGGGTTCCAAGTCATAAAAGAGGAAGGAAGCCAAGTAAGGAGATGGTATCATTTAGGGTTAGTTTTATATTAACGGTTTGCTGATTCTGAAACTAAAAGATGAGGGACCAAAAAGCTGAGTGGGAGCAGGATGAAGAATTTCACCAGAAAACTAGTAAATACAGGCTGGGCGCAGTGGCTCATGTAATTCCAGCGCTTTGGGGTCCAAGGTGGATGGATGGCCTGAGGTCAGGAGTTCGAGACCAGACTGGCCAACATGGTAAAACCTCATCTCTACTAAAAACACAAAAATTTGCCAGGTGTGGTGGTGCACACCTATAATCCCAGCTACTTGGGAGGCTGAGACAAGAGAATCGCTTGAACCCAGGATGAGGAAGTGGCAGTAAGCTGAGATTGCACCATTGCACTCCAGCCTGGGGGACAAGAGCAAAAACTCCGTATTGAGAGAGAGAGAGAGAGAGAGAGAGAGAGAGAGAGAGAGAGAAGAGCAATTGTCCCTAGGATCAGAGCCGATCAGACACAGCTGTGGCTGATCCAAGCCACAGGGATGCCTGCCCACGCACGGTGCCAGCCAAGCTCTTCTCTGGAGTTTTGGGTGGGTCCAGATGAGATATGACGGTCTTTCTGGGAAATCATTCCTTGAGAACAGAACTTTGTCAAAAGAAGGTGGATTCTACAAAAAATTTAGGGGTTAATGACTCAAAAGATGATCAGGCAATGGGGGAAATTAGCCAAGAGTTGATTCCTATGAATGTTTTACTAGTCCTGTGGAATTTTTGCATAAAACAAGACTGTGGCTTTGGAAAGAGCCCACCTGGAAGGAGAGCTCTTCAGTGGAAGCAATGGTCCCTGTACAGGTGGCTGAGAAGAACAGAACCAACCAGTGTCCAGGCCAAGCAGGAAGGATGCCCCTCAGGAGCACGGAGGGGTCATCAGGTGAGACCCTAGCATGTCTCCTTAGAGAAGGAAGGTCTGGGGTACCTGCCGCCAGGTGCTAGCGACCAGTCCCCAGAATGGAAATACAAGGGTAATGCCCAGCTACTCACACGGGTGACGTCCTGGAGATAGGGCTGCGGTCAGCTTACTTGGATTGCTGGCAACATTGTCACATGCATGCCACAATCCTTCATGAAAATCAGTCTCCACTGGGCACGGTGGCTCACATCTGTAATCCCAGCACTTTGGGAGGCCGAGGCAGGCGGATCACGAGGTCAGGAGCTTGAGACCAGCCTGGCCAACACAGTGAAACACCGTCTCTACTAAAAATACAAAACTTAGCTGGGTGTGGTAGTCGCATCTACTCAGGAGGCTGAGGTGGGAGAATCACTTGAACCTGGGAGGCGGAGGTTGCGGTGAGCCGAGACCACACCATTGCACTCCAACCAGGGCGACAGAGTAAGATTTCATCTCAAAAAAAAAAAAAAAAAAGAAAGAAAGAAAGAAAAGAAAAGAAAATCAGAGTCTCCCTCCAAAGGGCAAGTGCAATTCCATAAAACAAGGCATGCTGATAATAAAATACAGTTTGGCAATAAAACGGCGGGACAGCAAAATCATTAGCCGCTTTGTGTCACTCCTCGGTAGGGTTTTCATCTTCGTCCCCACAAAACCTCATGTTGAATTGTCATCTCCAGTGTTAGAGGTGGGGACGGGAGGGAGGCGATTGGATCGTGGGGTGGCTCCTTCATGGATGGTTTAGCACCATCCCCCTTGTGCTGTTCTCATGGTAGTGAGTGAGTTCTCAGGCGATGTGGTTGTTTAAAATGTGTGGGCCCTCTCTCCTCTCCCTCCCTCCCTCCCGCTCCAGCCATGTAAAGTGCTTGCTCCCGCTTTGCCTTCCATCACGATTATGTATTATTAAACATTAATATTTAATATTGTAACTATTTGCATATTGCAAACATTAATATTCTAAAATAGTGTACATATTGTAAAATACTGTAAATCTTTATAAAAATATGTTTAAAATTGTAAATATTGTAAAATATGTAAATATTAAAACATTTATAAATACATTTTTGAAACTAAAAATTCAGCACCACTTAGGAGTTAAGACTTTAAAAACACAGAAGATATAAAATATTTAGAAAAGAACAGAAACAGTGATTCATCTTGAAATTTGCTGAATGCAATAAAAGTCATACTTAGAGGGAAAGTACACTTTTTTTTAGAAAATGTGAAGTTTGGGAAATTACTCACTGAGCATGCAACTTGTGGTGCTGGAATGAGAGAAGTAAAGGGAAGGGGTGGAGGGGGGGCAGAGCAGTGAACACAAGGGAAGCAGAAGAAATGGCCCCAAAGGGCCCAAGGCACTCACCAAGCTGCATTATCACGACACTTATAGTACATGAAAGAAAAAGAAAATACACATATTCTAGGGTGGCCAAGGCAGGCGTTCGAGGTCAGGAGTTCGAGACCAGCCTGGCCAACATAGTGAAACCCTGTCTCTGCTAAAAACACAGGAAAATAACTCGACGTGGTGGTGGGTGCCTGTAATCCCAGCTACTCCAGAGGCTGAGGCAGGAGAATTGTTTGAACCCGGGAGGGGGAGGTTGCAGTGACCTGAGATTGCACCACTGCACTACATCCTGGGTGACAGTGCAGGACTTCATCTCAAAAAAAAAAAAAAAATATATATATATATATATATACACACACACATATATATTTATATTTATAAATGTATATATAAATATTTATATACGTATATATAAATATATATTTATATGCGTATATATAAAATACATATATACATGTATATATAAAAATATGTATATATACGTATTTATATATTATATAAAAATACGTATATATATGTATTTATATATTATATAAATACGTATCGTATATATACGTATTTATTTATATATATATATGCCTATATATATATATTCTAGATGAGAGGAAAAAAGACAAACATGCACTAAGTTTCTATGATAATAATATAATAATCATATCAGACTTCTCATCAATCACTCTGGAGGTTGACAAGAGAGAAATATGTTTGAAAATAGCCTATGTACTCCTATGGAGAGATCCCAGAATACAGTCTTAGGAATTAAATGACATCACGATGGCATCTGTATTGTGCCGAGAATCGGAGGAATCAGAATATACATTCATATTGACTTATATTCACCCAGAAACAAACAGCGGAAGGATTAACATGAGAAAATTAAAATTGTGGCTCTCCCATGTTTTCTTCCCCGTTGACCCACCTGGACAAGCTGCAGAGCTAGAAATCACCTCGACGGCTCCTCTTCCTCACCAAGAAGGGCCTTCCCAGAACACTCTGCTGAAAGAAGTGCACTCCCCTGACCCCCATCCCTTCGCTAGCAAGGTCTGTCTTCGTTCCCTCTTGACGTTTATCCCCCTTTCCAGTTATCCACTCATCGACTTGTACACTGTCCCTCTCCCCACATTAGAATGCAGACTACCCTTGGCCAGGGACCTCATCTGTCTTGATCATCACCGTATCACTGGTACTTAGGGCCTGGCACATAATAGAGGCTCAGTAAACACTTGTAGAATGAAGAATGGTGAATCGGAAACGATATTGGCCATTTTTACTGGACATTCAAAGGTTGAATAATGGCACCCCTATGCAATGAAATACTGGATGATCATTAAAAATGATGTTGTTTTACTTTTATTGACATGGAAGATGTCAAGGGTAGTGTTGAGTGAACAAAGCAGGAGAAAACCATGTATGTAGAGGCTGCATACATTAAATTATATGTGCACATTTACATGCATGTTTGTGGAAAGAGATTTTTGGGAAAATGTTAACAGAAACGTTTGCAATGATTAACATGAGGTAATGAAGATTCAAATTCTCTTATTTCATTTGTTTGTTTGTTTTGAAACGGAGTCTTGCTCTGTCACCAGGCAGGAGTGCAGTGGCACGATCTCTGCTCACTGCAATGTCCACCTCCCAGGTTCAAGCAATTCTTCTGCCTCAGCCTCCTGAGTAGCTGGGATTACAGGTGCCCACCACCACACCTGGCTAATTTTGTATTTTTAGTAGAGATGGGGTTTCACCATGTTGGCCAGGATGGTCTCGATCTCCTGACCTTATAATCCACCCACCTCAGCTTCCCAAAGTGTTGGGTGTTGGGATTACAGGCATGAGCCACTGCACCCAGCCTCTTATTTCATTTTTTTTTTTTTTTTTTTTTTAACAGAGTCTTGCTCTGTCACCCAGGCTGGAGTGCAGTGGCACCGTCTTGACTCACTACAACCTCCACCTCCCAGGTTCAAGCGATTCTCCTGCCTCTGCCTCCTGAGTAGCTGGGATTATAGATGCCTGCCACCACACCCAGCTAATTTTTGAAATTTTTAACGTAGAGATGGGGTTTTGCCATGTTGGCTAGGCTGGTCTTAAACTCCTGACCTTAGTTGATTAGCCTGCCTTGGCCTCCCAAAGTGCTGGGATTACAGGCATGAGCCACCATGCCCAGGCTTTGAGTTTTTTATTTTGGATTTGTGTGTGTGTGTGTGTGTGTGTGTGTGTGTGTGTGTGTGTGTGAAGAAAGAGTCTCACTCTGACACCCAGTGTGCAGTGCAGGGTGCAATCACAGCTCCCTGTGCTCTCGACCTTGCAGGGCACAGGGGAACCTCCCAACTCAGCATCCCGAGCAGCTGGGACTTCAGACGTGTGCCACCCACACCCAACTAATTTTTGTATTTTGTATCTGACTCCTGGGCCCCAGCATCTGCCTGCCTCGGCCTCCCGATGTGCTAGGATTGCAGGTGTAAGCCACCTTGCCTGGATAATTTTTTACACTAAGCATGTGTTAGTCATCACTAGGAAAAATACAATTATTTTTGTTTAAGAGAATAAAATTGCCGGCCGGGCGCGGTGGCTCAAGCCTGTAATCCCAGCACTTTGGGAGGCCGAGGCGGGTGGATCACGAGGTCGAGAGATCGAGACCATCCTGGTCAACATGGTGAAACCCCGTCTCTACTAAAAATACAAAAAACTAGCTGGGCATGGTGGCGCGTGCCTGTAATCCCAGCTACTCAGGGGGCTGAGGCAGGAGAATTGCTTGAACCCGGGAGGCGGAGGTTGCGGTGAGCCGAGATCGCGCCATTGCACTCCAGCCTGGGTAACAAGAGTGAAACTCCGTCTCAAAAAAAAAAAAAAAAAAAAAGAATAAAATTGCCACCTATGAGGAGCTGGGAGTAAGTACAGGCTTACGAGGAAACGGAGAAGGTGTCGAGACCTCCTTTTTTGACTGATAGCGTCACACTTTCTCCCTGCGAGTCTCAGTCAGGCCAGACGAGGAAGTCCTAGGGTCTCCTGCACATGCCGTGCAGCCAGTATTGCACTGTGGGCTTACACATTTGCTGAGAAGACAGGTCTTTTGTTAAGTGTTCTTAACACAAATTGACATGTGGTCATAAAAATAGTATCAAACAGCCAGGCACGGTGGCTCACGCCTGTAATCCCAGCACTTTGGGAGGCCGAGGCGGGCAGATCATGAGGTCAAGGGATCGAGACCATCCTGGCCAACATGGTGAAACCCCGTCTCTACTAAAAATACAAAAATCAACTGGGCGTGGTGGCACGTGCCTGTAATCCCAGCTACTTAGGAGCCTGAGGCAGGAGAATTGCCTGAACCCAGGAGGCGGAGGTTGCGGTGAGCCGAGATCGCGCCATTGCACTCCAGCCTGGGTAACAAGAGCGAAACTCCGTCTCAAAAAAAAAAAAAAAAAATTTTTTTTAAAGCTCTTTTCTTAAGACTACTGTCAGTTCTCATTATTTGCCCAGACATTCTGCAGCCGCTCAACTTTTCACTCAAGTTCAAGTTCCTCTTTTTTCTTCCCAGAGCTCGATTGTGGGTGCCAGTTCCCGCATTGCCAGCTGATGCATGAGCCCGGCCTCTGTACCCAGAAGGGAGCCTGCCTCCTAGGAGTCAGGGCGCAGGGCCGGGCTCCATCCTCACAGGGAGGGCCGGGTGCACCTGCCCCCGCAGATCTGCGCCCGCCTCTGCGTCTCCCACACCCGAAGCTGCGTCTGCAGGAGCAGGCTCCGCAGCAGGCCACGTGCTTCCACCTGCCAGCCTCATTGATCCCCACGAAGATCCTGTGAAGGGTGACTGTGTTCGCCTCTGTTCTACAGAGGAGGACGCTGGCCCTTGGAGGAGTGAAGCCACGCGGAGTGCCCTGGGAAACTTCAGTGACAAAAGTGAGCTCCCCCCTCCCGCTTGCGGGTGAAACCCCCACTGCCCGTCCAGCATCTCCACCTGGAGACTCCCAGTCCCCCTCCCCGCAACACCTTCCTCTCTCCCCACCTGTCCTCAGTTTCTCTGCAACAAGCTTCTTCTTTCCACGTTCCTCCCTCTTCTCTAGCCTTCACCTTCAGTCCTGTGTCTCTGCGCTGGGCAGGCCTCAGCTGCCATAACACCAACTCACGTCTCAGCGCCCCCAAAAGCTGAGACCGTCCAGGACATGCCCTGCTTTGGAGTCCTCTCAGGCCCCAGCACCACCTGCTACACTGCACACTTCTGGAAGGAATCTTTCAGGACTGGAGAGACAGAGCGTTCCAAGTCCATTTTTCCAGATGGAAAGGCAGCGGGTGGAAGAGGAGAGACCGTCAGCATACACGGTGGCCCTGAAGCTCTCACTTTGTCCAGATACTGGGCAAAGCTCTCGGCACGCACTGACTCGTCTCACTACCTCTGAAACACCCACGTTAGGCACTATTGCTATTCCTCTTACAAATGGGGAAACCGAGTCACGGCAAAATTAAGCCACTTGCCCAAAGATCCTCAGCCAGGAAGGGATGAAGGTGGTGGCGTTTAAACTTGGGGTCCCCCTTCCACAGTCTGCAGACACTCAGACCGCAGCACATTGTAGAAATTCACAATGCCATCCCAATAAGCCTTAAAAAAACCACTTTTGAGTCCTGACTTTATTTCTCGCTCTTTTCTTGTTTTCACGGGACTCATTTTAATAATTTCACCTTTACCATTCAAGTATATCTGGACACTGTTACATGGCCACAGGGCAACCTCTAGAAGCATCGTTTGTAAGAATGAAGAAGGACGTGGTCAGTGTGTTACTAAAATTGTGATACTGCTTTGTCAGATAACATTTTTTTTTTCCTTTTTGAGATAGGATCTCACTCTGGCACCCAGGCTGGTGTGCAGTGGAGCAATCTCGGTTCACTGCAGCCGCTCTCTGCCTCTTGGGCTCAGCCATCTTCCCACCTCAGCCCCCCAAGTAGCTGGGACTATAAACACACACCACCACGCCCGGATAATTTTTGTATTTTTTTTGGTAGAGCTGGGGTTTCTCCATTTTGCCCAGGCTGGTCTCAAACTACTGAACTCAAGCAATCTGCCCACCTTGGCTTCCCAAAGTGTAGGGATTACAGGCGTGAGCCACCACGCCTGGCCCTTGCTAGAAACTTATTGTACTTTTCAGCTTCATAATTTCCATTCAATCTTATGCTTTAATAATTTCCTAAGGTAGCTTTGTGGTTGCTTCCTGCAACTAATAGTTCTTACTCTGTTGATTTATTAGAGTTTGGATTACTCTCCTTCAAGTTTCTTGTGCTAGCCTAACGGCTTGGATGTTGTTGTTCAATGCAATTCTATTTTATTTTTCTGCCTTTATTTTTAGCAGCTTTATTTAGGTATAATTGCTATACTAAAACACCTTCTCCCTTAATGTACACAGTTAGATGGATCTGGACATATGCAATAACCCCTTAGAGGACATTCCCGTGCATGTGTTGTTGGAGTTTTTCACTTCTCGCAGGAACGTATTTCAGGCTTTTCCATCTCCGTGCTACACATGGGGAAATAGAGGCTCGCAGAGGAGGAAGGCTGTGGTCCAGGTCACCTGTCCCTGGTCCTCCAGGCTGAGGAGCAGAGACCACCCACCTTGGGGCTGCAAGAGTTTAACACATATCTTGGGCACCCTCTTGTGGCCACAGTGGAGAAACTCCCTGCTTCGTTAATTTTTATTTTTTTCCGTCTGGCATTCATTTTTCTCATTCAGTATTTGTTGGTCCTCTCCTGTGTGCCAGACACTGTTTGAGGCTCTAGATGTCCATCAATATACAAAACAAACACCCTTTCCATCGAAGAGCTTATGTTCTTGCAGAAGCAGACAGGCAGTAACCAGTGAGCCTCATACCCTCACAGTAGACTAGGTGAGAGTGATTTGGATAAATGAGAAGGTTCTGCGGTGGTCTGGGGGTCTGGAGTGTGCAAAGGTCAGCAGGGGGAGCAGCGTGGTGGTTGCAGACAGAAGCGTGGGGAGAGGGAAGTGTTCAGAAAGAGAATGCAGAGGGTTGAGGGTTGGGGCCAGAGATCCCATTTAGAGTCCTGTTGGTCACCATGATTACCCTGAGTGAGCTGGGAAGTAACACAAATGACTCCAAATAGAATGCACCTTCATTGAGCATTCTTCTTCCCAAACTTCCACTGGAAAGCTGAACTGCCTCTCACAGCAGGGGACATGTCATCCCATTAGACCTCAAACATCCTCAGCAATTCCCCGTCCCCTACTTTCCAGGAGTCAGGATTCCTCAGCCCTGCTCTAGACCTGCATCTGCTGACCCCTAGAAACCCGTCCTGGAAGTCTCACAAGGCTCTTCACACTCATGGTTGGTGGATTGGTGACCCCAGAGCTATGCAGTGCACAACCTACCCAGCTGGACATGATGGGCCTGACGCTCTTCCTCTGTGCTCCCACTGCGCTCTATTCTGACCATGTCATTTCTACTGTGTGTTACAATGCCAGCTTCTCTCCTCTGTCAATGTCCTGTAAGCTATTTAAGGATAAGATAGAATCAAAGTTCTACCCACGTCCCTGGTACTCAGAAGAGGGGCTGAAACATTGGTGACTGCTCAGTAGCACTCTACTTAACAAATTGCCCAGGTAGTTATGGTTAGATTTCTATAAAAGGCTGAATAATTACAGAAAGGCTCTAGAAACTAGTGCATAATTATGTAGGGGCTCTGGCAGTGTGTAGAGTCACCAAAATCAGCTAAGGAATCGTGGTGCAATCTCAGGAACCAGCTGGATAATTGCACCAGGAGCTCCCGGAACCAGCTGGATAATTATAGTGGAGTCCCTGGAACTCAATGGGTAATTACCGTGTAGTCATGGAATCGGCAGTCGTAATAGAAGCGTCCCAAATGCAGACACAAGGGAAAGTCTGGAGACACTTTTGATTGTCACAACTCAGAGGAGAGGGGATGCTACTGCCCCCAAGGTGGTTGGAGGCCGGGGATGCACAAGACGGCTCCTCCCCCAAGGAATAACCTAGCCCCGAATGTCAACAGTGTTACCCAGAAAAAAACAGGATTCCTTCGCCTGGTGAGTAACACAAGACTCTCCTGAGAATGCAGGCGATACGGTTTGGCTCTGCGTCCCCACCCGAATCTCACCTGCTATTTTAATAACCCCCACATGTCACGGGAGGGACCCAGTGGGAGGCGACTGAATCATGGGAGCAGGCTTTTCCCATTCTGTTCTTGTGATAGTGAGTAAGTCTCATGAGAGCTGATGGTTTTATAAAGGTCAGTTCCACTGCACGTGCTCTCTCTTGCCTGCCGCCATGTAAGACATGCCATTGCCCCTCCTTTGCCTTCCGCCACGATTGCGAGGCCTCCCCAGCCATGTGGAACTGTGAGTCTATTAAACCTCTTTGCATTGTAAATTACCCGGTCTCGGGTGTGCCTTTATTAGCAGCATGAGAACAGACTAATACACAGGTTTTGATCAATAAGAGATTTATTACTTACACATAAGGAGGGCACTGGGCGTATTCTTCAAAGCGGTGTCTCCCTGAGGGAAAGTGACAGGAGGGCTCTAGGGGGTGAGGAAGAGAGGAGAGGGTGCGTCATTGCATGGGGTGGGGGGGGGTCCCAGTTGCACAGAGACAGTGAGTCATCACATCAGCACCCGAGCCGCCTCCTCCGGGATGGAGACTAGAGCACAGCAGTGAGGTAAGCTCACTCGGTTCATCTCTAAGTTGCCAGGGCCTGTCAGAAGCTGGTTCCAACCAACTAGGGGCCACATTCTACACAGGGTTTGGGGACAGGCTTCAGGGCAGGAGGCTGTAAAACAGGCTGATTGCTCAAGTTGATTAAATTCCTATAATCCCGGGAGACCCTCCCTGCCTCTGTAGAGTAGTGCTCGGGTTGAGAAATTTTCTTTAAAAGATTTTATTTTTTAGAGCAATTTCAGGTTCGCAGCAAAATTGAGGGGAAGGTAAGAGATTTTCCATGTTCTCCCTCCCCACATACCTGAATAGCCTCCTCCATCACCAACGTTCCCTGCCAGAGCGGTACATGTGCTACCATTGATGAGCCTGCATTGACACATCATGATCATCCAAAGTCACCTCAGGCCTCACTCACTCTTCCTCTGTCCCTCCTATGAGTTTAGGCAAACGTCTAATGACGGGCCTCCACCGTCACAGTGTTAGACCCTTCCTCCTCCAGCTCCTGGCATCCCTGATCCTTTCCTGTCTGCATACTTTGCCTTTTCCAGAAGGTCATATTGTTGAAATCAGACAATACGCAGCCTTTTCAGAAGTGCTTCTACCACTTAGAGATATGCACTTAAGTTTCCTCCGTGTCTTTTTATGGTGTGATTGCTTCTTTCTTTTTTTTTCCATGTCTTTTTATTTGTTTATTTATTTTTGAGATGGAGTCTCGCTCTGCTGCCCTGGCTGGAGTGCAGTGGCACGATCTCAATTCACTGCAACCTCCGCCTCCCAGGTTCAAGTGATTCCCCTGCCTCAGCCTCCCTAGTAGCTGGGATTACAGGCGGGCATCACCACAGCCAGCTAATTTTTGTATTTTTAATAGAGACAGAGTTTCACCATGTTGGCCAGGCTGGTCTCGAACTCCCAATCTCAGGTGATCCACGGGCCTCGATCTCCCAAAGTGTTGGTATTACAGGCCTGAGCCACCGCGCCGGCCTCATTTCTTTTTAGTGCTGAATAATATTCCATTGTCTGGATGGACCATAGTTTATGAATCTATTCACCTACTGAAGAACATTTTGGGCCAGGCGCGGTGGCTCACGCCTGTAATCCCAGCACTTTGGGAGGCCGAGGCGGGTGGATCACGAGGTCGAGAGATCGAGACCATCCTGGTCAACATGGTGAAACCCCGTCTCTACTAAAAATACAAAAAAAAAAAAAAAAAAAAAAATTAGCTGGGCATGGTGGCACGTGCCTGTAATCCCAGCTACTCAGGAGGCTGAGACAGGAGAATTGCCTGAACCCAGGAGGCGGAGGTTGCGGTGAGCCGAGATCGCGCCACTGCACTCCAGCCTGGGTAACAAGAGCGAAACTCCGTCTCAAAAAGAAAAAAGAAAAAGAACATTTTGGTGGCTTGAAGGAAATAGGAGTTAGGATGCTGCTCCCTGTCTTCTGACATTGCCTGCCTGCAATCTTCCACTCCCAATGTCTTTCTCCGTCTTGTTCCCCAGTCTGCCGGGTCCAGCGTTCGGTACTGGAGATGGAGGTGAATCCACCTGATCCAGGCTGCCCCGCCGCACGGCTTCCAGTGAGGAGAGGCAGACACAAGAGCGAACCACTTCAGCCCGGCCCCAGCCGAGCTGGGGGCCCACGCACGGCAAACAGTGTTCCTCAGCACCTTAACGGGCCAGGCAGGAGCCAGGGGATGGGGATTAGCAGGCAATGGCTTTGCCCTCACTGGGTTAGGATGCCGGCAACTTGAACGTGGTCTCTGCCGAGCCGTGACGAAGTGACACGGACAGGGTGTGGTCAAGGGACCCTGCGCAGCCCCTTGTGACTGGAGGCTCCTTGTGAAAAGCAATGGGAGGATATGGTGCGATGCGGGCCATGCCAGCAGGTCCTTGTCACAAAGTTGCTTTCGTTGCTACCATTCTTAGGCCTGGGATAAGTGGATAAGCTGTTTCAAATCCAGTTGTACTCCCATCACCCAGTTTAACTTACCCTCTGGCCGGGTGCAGTGGCTCACACCTGTAATCCCACCCAGCACGTTGGGAGGCCGAGGTGGGCAGATCACTTGGGGTCAGAAGTTCAAGACCAGCCTTGCCAACATGGGGAAACACCGTCTCCACTAAAAATACAAAAATTAGCCAGGCGTGGTGGTGCACGCCTGTAACCCCAGCTACTCGGGAGGCTGAGGCGGGAGAATGGCTTGAACCCAGGAGGTGGAGGTGACGGGTGAGCCGAGATTGCCGCACTCCAGCCTGAGCAATAGAGCGAGACTCTGTCTCAAAACAAAACCAAAAAAGCTTACCCTCTATGATGCAGCAATCCCACTACTGGGTATGTACCCAAAGAAACTGAAACCAGTGTGTGGAAGAGATGTCTGCACCCCCATATGTATTGCAGCATTATTCACAATAGCCAAGATAGGGAATCCCCTAGGGCTCCATCAGTGGACAATGGAGAAAGGAAATGTATGTATGCACAGTGGAAATGTATACATACATTACTCAGTCTTAGAAAGGAAGGAAATCCTATCATTTACAATATGGATGCAATTGTAAATCTGAAGGACATTGTGCCACGTGAAATAAGCCAGACACAGAAAGACAAATATCGTGCAACCTCACTTACACATGGAATATTAAAAAGTTGAACTCACAGAAGCAGAGAGCAGAATGGTGGCTACCAGGGGCTTGGGGAGGGCGTTAGGGATTGGGGAGATCATGGTCAAAGGGTACAAAATTTTAGACAGAAAAAAGAAGTTCAAGATATCTATTGTGCAACATGGTGACTAATTAGTGGAAATGTATTATGTACTTAAACATTGCTGAGAGTAGATCCTACAGGCTCTCACCACACACGCAAAAATGACAACTATGTGGCCAGGAAAGGTGGCTCATACCTGTAATCCCAGCAATTTAGGAGGCTGAGGCCAGCAGATAACTTGAGGTCAGGAGTTCGAGACCAGCCTGGGCAACATGGCGAAACCCCATGTCTATGAAGAGTGCAAAAATTATCTCGGCATGGTGGTGCACATCTGTAATCCCAGCTACTTGGGAGGCTGAGGCAGGAGCATTGCTTGAACCTGGGAGGTAGAGGTTGCAGTGAGCCAAGATCGTGCCACTGCACTCCAGCCTGGGTGACTGAGTGAGACTGTCTCAGAAAAGAAGTGAGGTGATAGGTATGTTACACATCTTGATTATGGTAATGATTTCACAATGTATACATATGTCAAAACATCATGTACACCTTAAATGTATACACTTTTATTTGTCAATTATATCTCAAGCTGGGGAAAAAATGGCAAGACTACTTTTGGAAACACTTTGACACTATTTCAAAACAATCCCTATAGCACGATCATTCCATTCCTATATGTATACTCTAAAAAAATTCTTGCACATATGCACCAAGAAACATGTATAAAATGTCTGTTACATAATAAAGTAAAATAAATAGAAATAGAAAAGTAACTAAAATAAAAGAAACCCATGTGTCCATCAACAGGTACAAAAATACAAAAACTGTGATATAGACCTATATTGGAAAGCTTCAAACTATTCATTGAAAATGATTTCACAAATCATTTCAAAAAAACTTCATGGTGTTTTTTGTCATTTTTATCAAGTTCAACCCAATATGTGGTTTAGAGACACTATTTAAAACAAATAAGGGGCCGGGGCAGTGGCTTACTCCTGTAATCCCAGCACTTTGGGAGGCTGAAGTGGGCAGATCACTGGAGGTCAGGAGTTGAAGACCAGCCTGGCCAACATGGTGAAACCCCATCTCTACTAAAAATACAAAAATTAGCTGGGTGTGGTGGCGGGCGCCTGTAATCTCAGCTACTTGGGAGGCTGAGGCAGGAGAATCATTTGAACCCGGGAGGCAGAGGTTGCAGTGAGCTGAGATCGCACCATTGCACTCCAGTTTGGGCGTCTGTGGGATTCTGTCTCAGAACTTAAAGTGAAATAAAATAAAATAATAAGATAAAATGAAAACAAGGGAAGGACAGACATAGTTACTTCCACAGAGAAGGAAAGTGGAGGATGAGAATGGAATGAGATTCCAGGTAGATGAAGTGGCCAGGATAAGATTGTAGCTCTTGGCCGGGCGCGGTGGCTCAAGCCTGTAATCCCAGCACTTTGGGAGGCCGAGGCGGGTGGATCACAAGGTCAAGAGATCGAGACCATCTTGGTCAACATGGTGAAACCCCGTCTCTACTAAAAATACAAAAAAAAAAAAAAAATAGCTGGGCATGGTGGTGCGTGCCTGTAACCCCAGCTACTCAGGAGGCTGAGGCAGGAGAATTGCCTGAACCCAGGAGGCGGAGGTTGCGGTGAGCCGAGATCGCGCCATTGCACTCCAGCCTGGGTAACAAGAGCGAAACTCCATCTCAAAAAAAAAAAAAAAAGATTGTAGCTCTTAATTTGGATGGTGGGCAAAGTGAGGCCATGTCATTAATGTTTCATTATTTATGCCATTTTATAGATTCTCTTTCATTTATGAAAAATACATGTGTTTGGTAAAGTGATCAAACTTTTTATTTTCTCTTTCTATATGTGTCAGTTAGCTACTGCTGTGTAACAAATCATCCCACAGGTAGCAGCTTCAAACAACACACATACATTGTCTGGCAATTTCTGGGAATCGGGGATCTGAGCACAACCCCACTGAGTTTTCAGCTTCAGGGTCTCTCCCCGGGTTGCAATCAAGGGGCCAGTGTATTTGTGGTCATCAGGCTCTATTGACTTGGAGGGGCTGGTGGATTTGTGGTCATCAGGCTCTACTGACTTCAAGTCATTGTTGGCAGTTCAGTTCCATGCTGACTCTGGGCCAGAGGCCACCCCTCAGTTCCTTGCCACGCAGGCTTTCTGCAACAGGGTAGCTTGTTTCATCAAAACATGCAGACTAAGAAAGAAGGCAAAAAGAGTCTGCTAGCAGAACGCAAGCCACAAAACCATCCTTAAAAGGACGGGATTACATGACACTATAAATACCAGGAGGTGGGGATTATTGGGGACCATCTGGGAGGCTGCCTAGCACACGCACAAGCCAAACTTCATGAATATGTATGCATTATATATGTTGCTTTCAGGCTTCCACCAAAAATAGGATTGCCTTACAGCTCCATCAGCCTAGGACCCATCCAGCAGGTGTGGCTAGCTTGTTTTTAGGGAGCAGAGACAGAGGGTTCCTCATATCCCATAGCCACGCCCCATAGGCACAGCAAAGGTAGCTGCCTCAAAGTGCAGAGGGAGTCTGACCAGTTTTCTCACCACGCTTAGGGCCGAAAGCATGATCTCTATTTTGCCATGGAAAGCCCACCACTGAGCAGTCCCTCTCTTTCTTCCATATTACATTAACCCTTCACACAAACATAAACACTGTGCCGGGCACAGTGGCACACACCTGTCATCCCAACACTTTGGGAGGCCGAGGCAGGTGGATCACGAGGTCAGGAGTTTGAGACCAGCCTAACCAACACGGTGAAACCTTGTTTCTACTAAAAGTACAAAAATTAGCTGGGCGTGGTGGTGCACGCCTGTGGTCCCAGCTACTCAGAAGGCTGAGGCTGGATAATCTCTTGAACCCAGGAGTTGGAGGTTACAGTGAGCCGAGATCGCGCCATTGCACTCCAGCCTGGCAACAGAGCAGGACTTTGTCTAAAAAAAACAAAAAACAAACAAACAAACCAAATAAACAAACAAAAAAAAACCCCATAACCTCTAAGCAGAGATGGGCTTCGTACAGGAATTTAGCAGGAATGGCAAATGCCACACTATTTTTCCTTGTTGCAGAGGGTATCATCTATCTTATGGGAAGAGTCACAGAAAGCCCTGTACAATTTGTTGTAAGAAAATAGTCACAAGTGGGGCCCAGCGCAGTGGCTCACACCTGTCATCTCAGCACTTTGGGAGGTCGAGGTGGGCAGATCACGAGGTCAGGAGTTCGAGACCAGCCTGGCCGATGTGGTTAAACCCCATCTCTACTAAAAATAGAAAACAAAACAAAAAATTAGCCAGGCGTGGTGGTGGGTGCCTGTAGTTCCAGCTACTCAGGAGGCGGAGGCAGGAGGATTGCTTGAACTCAGGAGTGGTGGTGGCAGTGAGCCGAGATCGTGTCACTGCACTACAGTCTCGGCAACAGAGTAAGACTCTGTCTCTCAAAAAAAAGAAAAGAAAAAATTAGCAGACATATACCACCACACACAGCTAATTAAAAAAAAAAAATTTTTTTTATAGGCTGGGCGCAGTGGCTCATACCTGTAATCCCAGCATTTTGGGAGGCCAAGGCAGGTGGATCACAAGGTCAAGAGATGGAGACCATCCTGGCTAACACGGTGAATCTCCATCTCCACTAAAAATACAAAAAAGTAGGGGGATATGGTGGTGGGCACCTCTAGTACTGGCTACTCAGGAGGCTGAGGCAGGAGAATCTCTTGAACCCAGGAGGCAGATGTTGCCGTGAACTGAGATCGTGCCATTACACTCCAGCCTGGGTGACAGAGCGAGACTCCAACTCACAATAAAATAATTTTTTTGTAGAGATGAGGTCTCGCTCTGTCGCCTACGCTGGTCTTGAACTCCTGATCTCAAACGATCCTCTGGCTTTGGCCTCCCAAAGTGCTGGGGTTACAGGCATGAGCCCCCAGCCCAGCACTCGTGTGGTCTTTCCTGGGACATAATTCCCTGTGTTACTCCACTGCTGAGCCCTCACCTGGCTCCTTGCTAATCCAAGCGTGAGCCACGGGCCAGCAGCATTGGCTTCACCTGGGAGCTTGTTAGGCCATCAGAAAGGTAGGCCCCTGCTGGTTTAGAATCTGTAGTTTAACAAGATCGCCAGGTGACTTGTATTCACGTCAAAGCTTTAAAAACATTGTCCTAAGAGACCTTAAGGAAAGCCCTTCCATGGATCCAGAGACCTAGCCCGTCATACTCATTGTGAGTCCTCCTAGAAAAAAGCATGAGATGAGTCAATCGTGACCGTTTTCTTTCTTTCTTTTTTTTTAATTTGAGACGGAGTTTAGCTCTTGTTGCCCAGGTTGGAGTGCAATGGCACGATCTCGGTTCACGACAACCTCCGCCTCCCAGGTTCAAGTGATTCTCCTGCCTCAGCCTCCAGAGTAGCCGGGATTACAGGCACCTGCCACCGTGCCTGGATAACTTTTTGTATTTTTAGTAGAGACGGGGTTTCACACGTTGGCCAGGCTGGTCTCGAACTCCTGACCTCAGGTGATCTGCCCACCTCGGCCTCCCAAAGTGCTGGGATTACAGGCGTGAGGCATCGTGCTCGGGTTTGTTTTGATTTGTTTTTTCTCTTTCAGCTTCTACTTCCTCTTCAGCTACTCAGAAAAGACTGGGATGGCAAGATGGCTTGAACCTGGGAAGTCAAAGCTGCAGTGAGCTCTGATTGCATCCCTACACTTCAGACTGGGCAACACAGCAAGACCCACCCCACCTCCAAAAAAAAAAAAAAAAGAGAAAGACCACACTTATGCAGTGTTCTGAGCCAGGGACACTCTTGCTCTCCGGGGGACATCTGGCTCTGCCTGGAGACATTATTGGTGGTCATCACTTTTGAGCAGGGAGGGCTCCTGATGTCTAGTGGGTAGAGGTCATGGATGCTACTATACGACCCATGGTGCCCAGGGCAGCCCCGAAACCACAGAAGGACCTGTTCCTGCCAAGCAGAAATGACACGGGAGCCATCATGAGCCTCACTAGGGAGACGGAGAAGGAGCCCGTTCTTGGTGCTCATGCTTGTCAGCCTCCCAATTTCAAACTTCCAAGTTTTGAATCCCAGCTCTTACCCCTACTACCTGAGCCAAACCGGTCAAGTAATTTGCCTCTCTGTGCCTCAGTTTCCTCTTCTGTAAAAGGGTTTAAGATCAGTATCTAACTGATAGCACTGTTGTTAGAGCAAATGGACCAATACATGGAATTCTCTCTTTTTTTTTTTTTTTTTTTGGAGACTGAGTTTCGCTCTTGTTACCCAGGCTGGAGTGCAATGGCACGATCTCGGCTCACCGCAACCTCCGCCTCCTGGGTTCAGGCAATTCTCCTGCCTCAGCCTCCTGAGTAGCTGGGATTACAGGCACGCACCACCACGCCCACCTAATGTTTTGTATTTTTAGTAGAGACGGGGTTTCACAATGTTGACCAGGATGGTCTCGATTTCTTGACCTCGTGATCCACCCGCCTGGGCCTGCCAAAGTGCTGGGATTACAGGCTTGAGCCACCGCGCCTGGCCTTTTTTTTTTTGAGAAAGAATTTCACCCTTGTTGCCCAGGCTGGATGTAATGGCATGATCTCAGCTCACTGCAACTTCTGCCTCCTCGGTTCAAGTGATTTTCCTGCCTCAGCCTCTGGAGTAGCTGGCATTACAGGCATTCGTCACCATGCCTGGGTAATTTTTGTATTTTTAGTAGAGATGGAGTTTTACCATGTTGGCCGGGCTGGTCTCGAACTCCTGACCTCAGGTGATCTACCCTCCTCCCAAAGTGCTGAGATTCCAGGTGTGAGCCAGTGTACTCGGCCACAAATGTTTTATATATAGAGAAACCTTAAGCAAGGTTAGTTAGGCAAAGTAGTAGTGATTGTAGGAGTATTAGCCTATATCCATTCAGGGTCTTGAGTGGCAAGAAATAGAAATTGACTGAATGATTTGGGCAGAAAATGAATTGATTGCAAAGATAGTGGGTAGCCAGTTATTGTATATTATAAAATAGCCAGAAGGCAGGGTTTTTAATGTTCTCACCACAAAGAAATAATAAATGGAACCGGGCACGGTGGCTCATGTCTGTAATCCCAGCACTTTGGGAGGCCGAGGCGGGTGGATCGCTTCAGCTCATGAGTTTGAGATCAGCCTGGACAACATGGTGAAACCCTGTCTCTACTAAAAATAGAAAAATTAGTTGGGCGTGGTGCCACGTGCCTGTAGTCTCAGCTTCTCCGGACGCTGAGGTGGAAGGATCGCTTGAGCTTGGGAGGTGGAGGGTGCAGTGAGCTGAGATTACACCACTGCACTCCAGCCTGGGCGACAGAGCCACACCCTGTCTCAAAAAAAACAAAAAAAAAAGAAAAAAGAAACCACAAATGATAAATGAATGAGGTGATGGGTATGCTAACTACCCTAATTTTGTTTTTATTATAATTTAAATTTTTAATTTTTCTTTATTTAGAATAACATTAAATAAACTGACAAAAAAGAAGACTGAAGAAAAGTTTTATATTTTAATAACTTTAACGGCATTTTCCCCCTTCTTTTGTGTGTGTTTTTATTTTGCGCTGGTCCCAGCAAAGTGTGTAGTTAGCCTTGCTTTCGGACCAGTATTCCAAGGAACACTTTCTTGGAAAATGCTGGAAAGAAGGAATGTGAAGCAGTGAGCTGAATCCTTTAAAATTAGCTAATTTGTGGCCAGGTGAAGTGGCTCACACCTGTAATCCCAGCACTTTGGGAGGACGAGGTAGGCGGATCAGCTGAGGTTGGGAGAGGAGACCAGCCTGACCAACATGTAGAAACCCCGTCTCTACTAAAAATACAAAATTGGCTGGGCATGGTGGCTCATGCCAGTAATCCCAGCTACTCAGGAGGCTGAGGCAGGAGAATCTCTTGAACCCGGGAGGCGGAGGTTGCAGCAAGCCAAAATCACACCACTGCACTCCATCTCAAAAAAAAAAAAAAAAAAAAAAAGCTGATTTCCTTCCCAGTCATAGGGCAATCAAAGGGCGTTGTCAGGAAAGCAGGCAAAGTGAACAGGCCTGAGCTCTGCCCCTGGGCTGTACGGCCTTCTGGAAGTTTCCTAATCTTCCTGAGCCTCAGTCTTCCCATCTGTAAAGCAGAACAGTAACGCACATGGGTGTTGTGAAGGATGGGACATAACTTATGCAAAGTGTCTACCACGTAAAGCTGTCAGTGTGCCAAAGCTATTATGACTTCTATAATGTTTTGTTACGGCTAGACAAGATGGCTCAAGCCCGTAATCCCAGCACTTTGGGAGACTGAGGCAGGCGGATCACTTGAGGTCAGGAGTTTGAGACCAGCCTGGCCAAGATGATGAAACCCCGTCTCGATTAAAAATACAAAAATTAGTTGGGTGTGGTGGTGCATGCCTGTAGTCCCAGCTACTTGGGAGGCTGAGGCACGAGAATTGCTTGAACCCGGGAGGCTGAAGTTGCAGTGAGCCAAGATTGTGCCACTGCACTCCAGCCTGGGCAATAGAACAAGACTGTTTAAAAAAAAAAAAAAAAAAAAAAAAAAAAAAAAAAAAGTTCTGTTATTTCCAGGACCCTGTGTTTGTCAGAGTTCTCCACAGGACAGAGCCAATAGGATACATACATACGCGAAAGGACGTTTATAGGGAAAATTGGCTCACACGACTACAATGCCACATCCCACCACAGGCGCTCTGCAAGCTGGGGAAAGAGAGAAGCTGGTAACATAGCTCCGTTCAAATCCGAGAGCCTCAAAACCAGGGAGGCCAGCAGGTCAGCCCTCGGTGTGAGGCTGATGGCCCGACATCCCCCAGGAAGCTGCTGATGTGAGTGCCAAAGTCCAAAGGCTGAAGAAACTCGAGTCTGATGTCCAAAGGCAGGAGAGGGAGCAAGCTCCTGGTGCAGGAAAACAAAGTGAGAAGATTCAAGAGGCAGACCGTCCCACCTTCCCCGGCCTGCCATATTCTAGCCGCTCCAGCAGCTCACTGGGTGGTCACTGTCCTAGTTTGATCATTACACAGCATGTATCAAAACATCACCCTGTGGCCGGGCACAGCGGCTCACGCCTGTAATCCTAGCATTTTGGGAGCCAAGGCGGCCGGATTGCCTGAGACCAGGAGTTCAAGACCACCTTGGGAAACAAGGTGAAACCCTGTCTCTACTAAAATACAAAAATTAGCTAGGCGTGGTGGCGTGCACCTGTAGTCCCAGGTACATGGGAGGCTGAGGCAGGAGAATCGCTTGAACTTGGGAGGCGGAGGTTTTGGTGAGCTGAGGTCATGCCACAGCATTCAAGCCTGGGCAACAGAGTGAGATTCCATCTCAAAAAAAAAAAAAAAAAAAAAAAAATTACATTGTGCCCCGTAAGTATTTATAATTACAACGTGGCAACTAAAACAAAAAGCATTTTTTAAAAAGATCTCGGGCTTTGCATGGTGGCTCACGCCTGTAATCCCAGCACTTTGGGAGGCCAAGGCAGGTGGATCACAAGGTCAGGAGTTTGAGACCAGCCTGGCCAATATGGTGAAACCACATCTCTACTAAAAATACAAAAGTTAGCTGGGTATGGTGGTGAGTGTCTGTAGTCCCAGCTACTCAGGAGGCTGAGGTAAGAGAATTGCTTTGAAACCAGAATGTGGAGGCTGCAATCAGCCGAGATTGTGCCATTGCACTCCAGCCTGGGCAACAAGAGTGAAACTCTTCCTTAGGAGGAAAAGTCCCATGTGGGGGCTGGATGTGATGGCTCATGCCTGTAATCTCAGTACTTTGTGGGGCTGAGGTGAGCGGATCACCTGAGGTCAGAAGTTCGAGACCAGCCTGGCCAACATTGCAAAACTCTATCTCTACTAAAAATACAAAAATTAGCTGGGTATGGCAGCAGGTGCCTATAATCCCAGCTACTCGGGAGACTGAGGCTGGAGAATTGCTTGAACCCAGGAGGTGGAGGTTGCAGTGAGTCAAGATCATGCCACTGCACTTCAGCCTGGGCAACAGAACGAAACTCTGTCTGGAAAAAAAAAAAAAAAAAGTCCCACATGGGGCCATGTGATGGGGGAACCCACTCTCCTCTCCACCTCAAAGGATAGGACAAAGAGCACCTTTTCTCCACAGAGGAAGGCAGAGCCAGACTTTCCACTAAGACTCAGACTGGCAGGAACCTCTTTTCAAGCAGCAAAAGGGTTCATACATGGAAAGCGGAAAATGACAAATTATGACTTGCCACCATGCATAGCAGCCTAGGTGGTTCCCAAAATAAAACCTCTCTTCCCACACACTATTTGCCAGGTGCCCCAAGTGTTTTTTTTTTTTTAAATTTAAGGAGATCGACAAACTTGTGGGTGAGAAGGTTGGTAGAGGCTGAGTTTTTCTCCAACATCTTATTATAAAAATTTTGCAAGCATACAGAAGAATTGAAAGAATCTTAGTATGAATACCCCATCCATACCACCCAGACTCCACCATTAACAATTTTTTTTTTTTTTTTGAGACGGAGTTTCGCTCTTGTTACCCAGGCTGGAGTGCAATGGCGCGATCTCGGCTCACCGCAACCTCCGCCTCCTGGGTTCAGGCAATTCTCCTGCCTCAGCCTCCTGAGTAGCTGGGATTACAGGCACGCGCCACCATGCCCAGCTAGTTTGGTTTTTTTTTTTTTGTATTTTTAGTAGAGACGGGGTTTCACCATGTTGACCAGGATGGTCTCGATCTCTCGACCTCGTGATCCACCCGCCTCGGCCTCCCAAAGTGCTGGGATTACAGGCTTGAGCCACTGCGCCCGGCTTTTTTTTTTTTGTTGAGACAGTCTCTGTTGCCCAGGCTGGAGTGCAGTGATGTGATCTCAGCTCACTGCAACCTCCACCTCCTGGGTTCAAGGGATTCTCCGGCCTCAGCCTCCCACATAGCTGGGATTACAGGCGCCCATCACCACACCTGGCTAATTTTGTTTGTATTTTTAGTAGAGACGGGGTTTCACCATGTTGGCCAGGCTGGTTTTGAACTCCTGACCTCAAGGAATCCGCCCACCTTGGCCTCCCAAAGTGTGGGATTATAGGCATTAGCCACCAGGCCCAGCTAATTTTTGTATTTTTAGTAGAGGCACGGTTTCATCATGTTGACCAGGCTGGTCTTTTTTTTTTTTTTTTTTTTTTTGAGACAGAGTTTCGCTCTTGTTACCCAGGCTGGAGTGCAGTGGCGCGATCTCGGCTCACCGCAACCTCCGCCTCCTGGGTTCTGGCAATTCTCCTGCCTCAGCCTCCTGACTAGCTGGGATTACAGGCACTTGCCACCATGCCCAGCTAATTTTTTGTATTTTTAGTAGAGATGGGGTTTCACCATGTTGACCAGGATGGTCTCGATCTCTCGACGTCGTGATCCACCCGCCTCGGCCTCCCAAAGTGCCGGGATTACAGCTTGAGCCACCACTCCTGGCTCCAGGTTGGTCTTGAACTCCTGACCTATTGATCTGCCCAACTCTGCCTCCCAAAGTGCTGCCATTACAGCCATGTGACACCACACTCAGCCGTTGCACACATCTTAAGTACCCCATTAACTATGTTTTAAAATTATATACCAGGCCAGGTGCGGTGGCTCATGCCTGTAATCCCAGCACTGGGAGGTTGAGGTGAGCGGATCACCTGAGGTCAGGAGTTTGAGACCAGCCTGACCAACATGGAGAAACCCCGTCTCTACTAAAAATACAAAATTAGCCAGGCGTGGTGGCCCATGCCTGTAATCCCAGCTCCTCAGGAGGCTGAGGCAAGAGGATCACCTGAACCCAGGAGGTGGAGGTTGTGTTGAGCCGAGATCATGCCATTACACTCCAGCCTGGGCAACAAGAGTGAAGCTCTGTCTCAGAAAGGAAGAGAAGGAAGGGAAGGGGAGGGGAGGGGAAGGGAGGGGAGGGAAAAGCCTGGGCACAGTGGCTCACACGTCTAATCTCAGCACTTTGGGAGGCCCAGGTGGGCAGATGACTTGAGGCCAGGAGTTCAAGACCAGCCTGGACAACATGGTGAAATCCCCAAACCACATCTCTAATAAAAAAATACAAAAATTAGCTGGGCCTGGTGTCACATGCTTGTAATCTCAGCTACTTAGGAGGCTGAGGCAGGAGGATTGCCACCACGTCCAGCTAATTTTTGTATTTCAGTAGAGATGGGTTTTCACCATGTTGACCAGGCTGGTCTTGAACTCCTGAACTCAAGTGATTCTTCCACTTCTGCCTCCCAAAGTGCCGGGATTACAGTCATGAGCCACCACGCCCAGCGCAGGCTGGAGTGCAGTGGTACGATCTTGGCTCACTGCAGCCTCTGCCTCCTGGGTTCAAGCAATTCTCCTGTGTCAGCCTCCTCAGTAGAGGGGATTAGAGGCGCACGCCACCACACCTGGCTCATTTTTAGTAGAGAAAGGGTTTCACCGTGGTGGCCAGGCTGGTCTCAAACTCCTGACATCAAGTGATCCACCCAGCTCGGCATCCCAGAGTGCCAGGATTACAGGCAAGAGCCACTGCACCTGGCCCACGTAGGACGACATTGCCACGGCATTTGTAACCTGTCACGGTGCTGCTGGGAGTGTGGCAGTGAGGATCACCAGAGGCCACTCTTGTCCACATCTCAGTTTTGGTGGGTTTTGTGTGGCTTCTTTACTGCAATCTGTGTTACCAGCAAGGTCTTTAGGACCTGTATCTGGTGCTGACCTCCTATCTCTTCCTGTGACTGAGAATGCCGCCCCATCTGGAAATACAGCCCAGTAGATCCCAGCCTCATTTTACCCAGCCCTATTCATGATGGAGTCGCAGTGGTTCACACGGGCTCTGGCAGCGGGGGCAGGGACAGGGCAGCCTCCCGGGGCCAGGGCGAGATGGATACACACGGAAGGGGAGTTAGTGGAGCAACAGGAAAGCCCCCCGCATGGAGCACCCCTCACAGCGGAGGCCACCGCAGAACCCTTCATCACAGCTGCACGGTCCCTTTTGCCCCTGTCATTAACATCCGCAGGGTCTGGACATACCTGATTTCGACAGTCAGATCATGGGGAGCCGTTATTCAGCCTCCCAGGGCTGCCAGAGGGAAGGTTATTCGCATTCCAGAAAGAGAGGCAGGCATCTCCCTCCCTGACCAGCGGATTCCTGACCCACAGGACTTGTGTATTTATCGGGTCTTTTAGTCCGTATTTGTGGTGCTGAAACACCCTGAGGCCTAGCTGACCCTGGAGAAAACACCCCTCCCAGGACTCGCTCAACAGGACTAGTTCCCCGAGGCAGTAAACAACTCTTTCAATCACACCTTTCATATGCAAACCAAGCAGTCCGGAGCCCAGCCCCCAGCCACCTCCCTTTCCGAGTTCTCGTGCTCCGGCCACTGGGCACCTGCCTTCATCACCCAGGGCCAGGACCCAGACGGCTAGAGTGGGCCCAATGCCCCAGGCCCTGCTGAAATTATTCAAATTAGCTAATCCTCAACCTGCTTGCCCTGCCCCTCCCAATTCATTCCTGCAAAAACCAAATCAAGCTCCCGCCCGCCCTCTGCCCACACTCCCTCTGCCTCTGATCCCCCGTGCTCCCCGCGTGGCCCCACACGCTTCCTCAGCCCTGGTGCTCTCAGTGTGGCCTGTCTGGCCTGGCAGGTCCCTTCCTCTTGGGAATGGTGACAAACTGTCTTTTCAGTGGCCCATCTCATCTGCTGGGCTCCCCGTACCTATGTATTAAAACATCTTGAAGTCGAGTGTGGGGGCTCACGTCTATAATCCCAGCACTTGGGAGACTGAGGCAGGTGGATCATGAGGTTAGGAGTTCAAAAGCAGCCTGGCCAACATCGTGAAACCCTCCGTCTCTACTAAAAATACAAAAAATTGGGCGTGTTGGCGGGCGCCCGTAGCCCCAGCTACTTGGGAGGCTGAGGCAGGAGAATTGCTTGAACCCAGGAGGCGGAGGTTGCAGTGAGCTGAGATCGTGCCGCTGCACTCCAGCCTGGGCGACAGAGCAAGACTCCATCTCAAAAAATAAAATAAAATAAAATAAAATAAAATAAAATCTTGCTGCCTCCATAGGGCTGGACTGGAGCGTGGGGAACTCGCTCTCCAATGTCAAGGTGAGCACCCGACTGACACCCACCCCAAGTCACAGCACGTGGTGTCTGACTCGGGAGAAGCTGCCTGGGGATGAGAACACCCCAGGGGACTTCCTGAGGCGGTCAGGGGCCTGGGGCATGCCATAGAGAGCCAGGACCAAGCCAAGAGGGTGATGATGAAAAGAGTCAAACACTGTAAAATATTTTTAGAGATTGATTCTGAGCCCAATATGAGTGACCATGGCCCGCAACACAGCCCTCAGGAGGTCCTCAGAACATGTGCCCAAGGTGGTCGGGGTGCAGCTGGGTTTTATATAATTTGCATGAGACATCCATCAAACATAGACAGTCTCCCTCTGTTGCCCAGGCTGGGGTGCAGTGACGCCATCTCGGCTCGATGCAACCTCCACCTCCCGGGTTCAAGCAATTCTCCTGCCTCAGCCTCCCAAGTAGCTGGGATTACAGGTGTGTGCCACCACACCTGGCTAATTTTTGTATTTTTAATAGAGATGGGGTTTTACCATGTTGGACAGTCTGGTCTCAAACTCCTGACCTCGTGATCCACCTGCCTCAGCCTCCCAAAGCGCTGGGATCACAGGCGTGAGTCACTGCCCCTGGCCTGAAATGCACAAATCTTAAGTGAGCCACAAATGCAGAGACACTGTTGCAAAATCAACCCTCATCAAGATACAGAATGATGTTCTTTTTTTTTCCTTTTGAGATGGAGTCTTGCTCTGTCGCCCAGGCTGGAGTGCAATGGCATGATCCCCACTCACTACAACCCCTCCACCATCTGGGTTCAAGCGATTCTCCTGCCTCAACCTCGAGAGTGGCTGGGATTACAGGTATGCGCCGCCACCACTAATATTTTTGTATTTTTAGTAGCAATGGGATTTCACCACATTGGCCAGGCAGGTCTCGAACTCCTGACCTCGTGATCTGCCTTACAGGCGTGAGCCACCGCGCCCAACCAGAACGATGTTCTTTATCCCAGAAAGTTCCCCCAGTGCCCTTCCCAGATATCCTGACCCCATTCTCCCAGGGTCAACGATTGTTCGGATTAGTTTTGCTACCATAGGTTAACTCTCTGTGGAAAATCATCCAGCTGAACTCATATAGCGCGGCCTCCTTTGTGACTGACACTCAGCGCAATAATTTTGAGACCTATCCGTATTGTCGAATGCATGATTAGCTTGTCCCTTTTCTTCTCTTTCTTTTTGAGACGGAGTTTCGCTCTTGTTACCCAGGCTGGAGTGCAATGGCGCGATCTCGGCTCACCGCAACCTCCGCCTCCTGGGTTCAGGCAATTTTCCTGCCTCAGCCTCCTGAGTAGCTGGGATTACAGGCACGTGCCACCATGCCCAGCTAATTTGTTCTTTGTATTTTTAGTAGAGACGGGGTTTCACCATGTTGACCAGGATGGTCTCGATCTTTTGACTTCGTGATCCACCCGCCTCGGCCTCCCAAAGTGCTGAGATTACAGGCATGAGCCAACTTGTCCCTTTTCGTTGCTAAGAGGTATTCCATTCCGTGGCTCTATGACATGTCTCCGTCCACTCCCCTGTTGATAGACATGCAGGCTGTTTCTAGCCTGAGGTGGTAATGAACACAGAATCTGCAAGTCTGTAAGCAGCCTTGCACCGTTCTCGGCATGGATATATATTCTCCTTTCTGTTGGATAAGCGTGGAATTGTTGGGTCCTGGGGTAGGTGTGGGCATAGCCAGGCCTTTCCTGCAGGGTTTGTGTCTGCTGCACCCTCACCAATAAGGTACAAACACTCGGGTGCTTCGTTCCTGGGATCTTTGGCTCTCAGGCCTGCTTTGGGCTATGCCGGTATTTCACTGTGGTTGAATGCAGATGTATTAGTCAGCTTTGTCCAAAGAAAGAGAACCAGAGGGACGTGTGGAGAGACACCAGCGGAGATTTATTGTGAGAACTTTCCTTACGCAATGATGGAGGCTGAGAAGTCCCGGGACACGCTGTCTACAGGCCGAAGAACAGGAAAGCTGTTGGTGTCATTGAGTCTGAGGCTAAAGGCATGAGGACCAGGAAGTTTGATGTCCTGGGGCAAGAGAAGATGTCTGTGCCAGTTCAAGAAAACACAGTGAATTCGCCCTTCCTCTGCTTTTTGTTCTATTCGGGCCTTCAGCAGATTGGATGATGACCGCCCACATTGGTGAGGGAGAACTTTACTCAGTCTACTGATTCAAATGCTCACCTCTTCCAGAAACACCCCCACTGACACATCCAGAAATAATGTCTTACCAGCTCTCTGGGCATCCCTGAGGCCAGTCAAGTTGACGCATAAAATTAACCATGACGTCAGCTTATTTAATAAACTGGCCATATCTGCATATTTGCTCATTTGCCTAATGAGCTATCTCTTTCGAGCTCCGTGAAAGCAGAGGTTTTCATTCGTTTAGTTCACTGCTGAATTCCCAGGGCTAGAACAGCGCCTGCCACCTAGAAGCTGTGCAGTAAATAAGCGCCGGGGGACCCAAAAAACAATGAATGTACGGATTCTTTATTATTGTTAATAGATCCCAGGGCTAACTTAACACAGCTTGGCAGATGTTGGGTATTTAATAAACATGTAATAGAAAGAAAGGAGGGGAGAGGGGAAAAAGAAGGAAGGTAGGAATGAAAGAATGAAGGAAGAATGGAAGAAAGGGAGGGAGGAGGGAGGGAGGGAGGAGGGAGAGAGAGAGGGAGGGAGGGAGGAGGGAGGGAGGGAGGAGGGAGAGAGAGAGGGAGGGAGGGAGGGAGGGAAGAGGGAGGGAGGGAGTAAGGAAGGAAGGAAGGAAGGAAGGAGAGGAACAGAGAGAGAAGAAGGAAGGCAGGCAGTAAGTTCAGAAGGCAGGAAGCGGGAGGGAGGGAGGCAGGAGATCATAGGATGGCTGACCACGTGAAGGCTGAGAAGCTTTATCTATTTATGCCTTTTCTGGTCATTTTCTTATTTACTTGTGAATTCATTCACTCACTTTGCTTTCCTCCTAGTTGGGAGATATGTCACTGTAGTAATTTTTAAAAACCAGCAGCCATCACCACCGTAATGACTAGCGAGCACGTGTTAAGCGCTTGCTCAGCAAACATTTCCCCTGTTTCCTCAGTCTTCACAACCCTGTGGGATTAGTTAAGCTTACTATTTTTTTTTTTTTTTTGAGACGGAGTTTCGCTCTTGTTGCCCAGGCTGGAGTGCAATGGCGCGATCTCGGCTCACCGCAACCTCCGCCTCCTGGGTTCAAGCGATTCTCCTGCCTCAGCCTCCCAAGTAGCTGGAATTACAGGCACGCACCACCACGCCTGGATAATTTTTGTATTTTTATTAGAGATGGGGTTTCTCCACGTGGATCAGGCTGGCCTCGAACTCCTGACCTCAGGTGATCCGCCTGCCTAGGCCTCCCAGAGTGCTGGGATTACAGGTGTGAGCCACCGTGCCCAGCAAGGTTACTATTTTCATCCTATCTTTGTGAACACAAAGGCACAGAGAGTTGAGAAAATTGTCTAGGGTCAGCGAGCTAGCAAGGAGCGGAGCCAGGTTGGAAACCAGATAGCTTCGCTGCAAAGTCTAAGCTCTTCATCAGGCCAGTCATGAACTAAAGACCTTCCTTTAGGCCGGGCGCGGCGGCTCACGCCTGTAATCCCAGCACTGTGGGAGGCTGAGGCGGGCAGATCACGAGGTCAGGAGATCGAGACCATCCTGGTTATCACAGTGAAACCTCATCTGTACTAAAAATACAAAAAATTAGCCAGGCGTGGTGACACGCACCTGTAGTCCCAGCTACTCGGGAGGCTGAGGCAGGAGAATTGCTTGAACCCAGGAGGTGGAGGTTGCAGTGAGCCGAGATCACGCCGCTGCACTGCAGCCTGGGCAACAGAGCAAGACTTTGTCTCAAGCAAACAGAAAAAACTCCTTCATTTGTGTCTCTGTTCAATTATCACCCAAATGGAGAGAGAGAGAGACATTCCCTGAGCATCTCCTATTGTGTAAATAGCAACTGCCTCATCCCCACCACATCCACTCACATCTATGTATTGCTTCCTCTTACCCGATGGTATAGACGCGACTCACCTGTTCATTTCCCCATTTCGTCCCTTCCCTACTCCAGCAGTTTCCATTGTGCCACCCGGAGACTTGGCCTTTTTTGCTTATCCCCGTGTCTCCAGAACGTGCAGCGGTGCCTGGGACATAGTAGGCACTCAATACCTGTGTGGGGGACAGATACGTCATTGAAGCACAGCTGATAGCACAGCACGCATGGTCCTGATTTCTTTTTCTTTTTTTTTTTTTTTGAGACGGAGTTTCGCTCTTGTTACCCAGGCTGGAGTGCAATGGCGCGATCTCGGCTCACCGCAACCTCCGCCTCCTGGGTTCAAGCAATTCTCCTGCCTCAGCCTCCTGAGTAGCTGGGATTACAGGCATGCGCCACCATGCCCAGCTAATTTTTTGTATTTTTAGTAGAGACGGGGTTTCACCACGTTGACCAGGATGGTCTCGATCTCTTGACCTCGTGATCCACCCGCCTCGGCCTCCCAAAGTGCTGGGATTACAGGCTTGAGCCACCGCGCCTGGCCGGTCCTGATTTCTTGAGGACCTATGCGCTAGGCACTGGCCCCAGCACTTGGAAATCTCTCCTGGAATCCTTACGACCACTCAGTTAAGCAGGTGAGTCTCCCAAAGTTTAAGCACAGGTGGAGTCCTTCAGCCAGGAGCCGCCCTCGCCTTCCGTCAGTAGAAGCTGGTCAGGAGGCCTTCCTGGAGGAGGCAGCACCACCACCTGCCCCAAGCTTCCCTCCCACCTCTGTGGCTGCTGCTTCTCAGTCTCATTGTGGGCCCCTCTTTCTCCACTGGTCCCTTTTCATGCCTGCGCTACTCCAGTCTGACTAAAACAAAGCAGCTAGCTCCGACCCACAGACAGGTTTTATTTGGCCCACACAGCACTTTTTTTTTTTCGTTTGAATTGGTTTTAACATTTAAAAGCTGAGGGATTTTGCTTTTAAAAATATCCAGATTTCTGCCTTCTCTTGGAAATTTGGAACATCTGGTGGTGCCGGGTCCCTCTTCCCATATGGCAGGCGTTGGCTGAAACGAAATAGTAACAACCATGTTCTCTGAGCTACCCTCTACCAGGGGGTTCTCAGGCATCCCAGGCCATGAACTAACACCTGTAGAGCTTGAGATGGTTTGGGGGGGGGGTGGCATTCGGCCAAGAACTCTAGAAATACCCAAGGACCACCGGGAATGACCACTTGCTTTCCTCAGGAGAAACAGGTCCAGGGAACGAACGATGGCCGGAGAAGGTAGAGATAACACATTTTCATCAGACAGCATTGCAGGTGCCCAGGCAACAGGATGGATGTCCCGTGTTTAAGCAACAGAGGCTGAGCCATTCTCTAAAGAGGCTTGCCTTCTGGGGCCCGAAAGGCATGTGAGGGTGACAGAGAGGTGGGGACAGAAAGAGCCAGAGTGAAGCAGAGAAGAGGGGGGAGAGAGAGAGAGAAAGAGGGAGAGAGAGAGAGGGAGGGGGAGAGAGAGATGGAGAGAGAGAGAGGGAGAGAGAGAGAGGGAGAGAGAGAGATGGAGAGAGAGGGGGGAGAGAGAGAGAGAGAGGGAGAGAGAGTGGGGAAGAGGGGGGAGAGAGAGAGGGAGAGAGAGAGAGAGAGAGAGAGAGAGAGAGATTCCATCAGTTCAAAGTTTTTTTTGGGGGGAATGAAGGGGAATGGCATGTGTGGGGACTATGGGTGTGTGTGGGTGTGTGTGTGTGTGTGTGTGTGTGTGTGTGTGTGTGTGTTCATGCAAGAAAGCAGCATGCTGGGGAAAGGGCAGCATGAACAAAGCAAGAGCTCCCCTGGAAGCCAGTATAACTTACTTCTACTTAGTAACAGTTACCACTTCTTTTTTAAGACAGTCTCTCTATCGGCCAGGTGGGAGTGCAGTGGCGTGATCTCCCTCACTGCAACCTCTGCCTCCCAGACTCAAGCTACCCTCATTCCTTGGCCTCTTGAGTAGCTGTGATTATAGGCGCACGCCACCATGCCGGGCCATTTTTTTTTTTTTTTTTTTTCATTTTTAGTAGAGACAGGGTGGGGTTTTTTTGCTTTGTTTTTTGTTTTTTTTTTGTTTGTTTTTGAGATGGAGTCCTGCTCTGTCGCTCAGGCTGGAGTGCAGTGGCACAATCTCAACTCAGTGCAACCTCCGCCTCTGGATTCAAGCAAATCTCTTGCCTCAGCCTCCCGAGTAGCTGAGATTACAGGCACACATCGCCATGCCAGGCTAATTTTTTTCTATTTTTAGTATAGACGGTGTTTCACCATGTTGGTCAGGCTGGTCCCAAATTCCTGACCTCACATGATCCACTGGCCTCGGCCTCCCAAAGTGCTGGGATTACAGGTGTGAGCCATTGGGCTTGGCCGAGACAGGGTTTTTCCATGTTGGCTAAGCTGGTCTTGAACTCCTGACCTCAAGTGATCTGCCCACCTTGGCCTCCCCAGGTGCTGGGATTACAGGCCTGAGCCACCACGCCTGGCCCCCGGTTACCCCTTTTCTAACAGTACCCCAGATTGTTCTCTGCAATTCTAGATTCATGTTTCTCAGGTGGCAGTCCAAGACCCATTAGCCAGCCACAAAACAATTTAGAAGGTTGTGACCAGATTTTTATTATGAAATGGAAGTAACAGAGGATAGAAATTATCCAAGAGCATTGCATATAGTGGTCAGAAACTTTTTACTCTGTGTGTGTGTGTACTAGATCATAATGTAAATTGTATTTCTCACTGCGGGTTGTGGCCCTGTGAGTTGGAAATCACCAATCTAGACTATTATCCATATGGAGAGGGCTGAGGCAGGGACAAATGATGGAGGGAATGAACTCAGGGCTGAGGGTGTGACTTGATTCTAGGGGCAACGTGGAGCCACTGGGCGCTATTAAGTTGCAGTCACCACCAGCACCTCGCTGTGCTGCACTCTGAGGTACACATGCCCAACTGTGCACGTCATGACATTTGGAATTCTTCCCATTAGCAAATCCTGCTGCTACGACGAGCATTGGCTGTGGACATGATGCAAGAGATTGCCGGAACAAGAGTTTTAGGACAAGCTAGTCTTAGCCCTAAAGGGTTAAACCTTTATTTTTACGGACAGAAAAAGAGACTCCAAGATGGAAAACAACTTGCCTAGAGTCAGTTAATACACCTCTGACTGCTCATCTCAGGGTCTGCTTCGTCCGCAAGACCCATGTGGACCACCTGGTTGGAAATGGTGAACATGACTCCAGCCAGAACTAGAGGATACTGGAGAAGACCTGGGGTACTGATAAGGAGTGTGTGTGTGTGTGTGTGTGTGTGTGAGAGAGAGAGAGAGAGAGAGAGAGAGAGAGACAGACAGAGAAGGTAGCTATTCTCACGCTCCCATTTCAACAATACCTTCACCAATATCACTATCCTCCTCCTCACCGTCATCATCACCATCATGACATATCAGCATAATCATGTCTTCACCATCATCATCACCACCATCACTATCACCATCATAATCATCTTCATCTTCACCATCATCACCACCATCACCACCACCATCATCACCATTATCACCATCTTCATCACTACTATCAACACCATCACCACCGTCATCACCATCGTGATCATCACCATCATCACCATCACATCATCATCTTCATCATCAGCATCACGACTATCATCATCACCATCACCACCATCATCATCACTTTCGCCATCATCATCGCCACAACTGCCCTCATCACCATCACCACCATCATCATCTTCACCATCACCATCACAACTATCGTCACCACCATTGCCAGCATCACTACCATCATCGTCATCACCATGACCACCATCATCATGACATCATCTCGCCAACATAATCAGCACCGTCATTATCATCCCCACCACCTCCACCACCACCAGCATTCTACTTTTCCCCAGCCCTGTCTTGCCAATCTGGACCAAAATACGGAAACGGGGAAAGGGGAGCACTCATCTCCCTTTCCTCCTTCCACTCATCCCAGTCCCCACAAGAGAGGCCACGCTTGCGGCTTCCAGATGGCAAAGTCTCACCCCACCCTACAGCAAGAGGGGACCCCTGGGGCCAGATTCCTGAGCACCTAGTTTTGGCTCCAATAGTGACAGTCTGGATGATGAAGTCAGGGTGGCCAAGCCCCCTCCCAGGGTCTGCACTTCCCTGTCTATGGGTGTGGCATCGGAGGATTCCAGAGAGAGGCAGCACGGGTAGTGGCTGGAAAAGTACTTTGCAGGGTGAATGCCAAGAGGCAGAGGTGCTTGCATACACTGCAGTAAACCTGAGTCCGTTAACAGGATGAGAAGGGTCCCTAAAGAGACAAGAGGGGTCCTTCTGCAGGTAAAGGGGGTCCTTATGCAGCTAAGAAGGCTTCTCACATAGGGGTGTGGATTTTCAATACATCCTGGAGTCGTCTATAGACACAGGAAGGTTTGTGCTTGGAAGCTGTGTCCTTATCCAGGTTCGGAATGAAAGTGGGACGTAGATTTCACACAGACACGGGCATCTTCTGCAGGTGAGGGCGCTTTTATCCACAGAGGAATGTGTGTCCACGGCCCTGGCTGTCCACTCACTGGCGACCTTTACACAGGCAGGAAGGTTCTCCGTGAAGACGAAGGGATCGTGGTGTCTCAGGGTGAAATCACAGTGTGAGTGGCCTCGTACACACGGGGAGGGCTGTTCTCAGTCGCGGTGCGGCCCAGCTCTCCGGATGCCGCCGACGCCAGCAGCGCGGGCACCTGCGCGGGCAGCAGGTGGGAGCCGCGACCCTGCGGGCGGAGCGCTGGGGCCTCGGACTCCCGCAGTCCCCGCCGCGACCACCAGGGGCAGCACCGTCCCCGCCCGGCCCGCGCCTCCCCCCAATCTCCGCCCCCCACCCCCTGCCTCCCCCCCGCTCCCGCTCCCCTGAGCCCAGCCAGACCCCGCGCCGCCCGCGCCCCGCTCGACTCCGGAGGCTCCCGCAGCCCCGGCGTCCGCCCCGCTGCCCCCTCCCCCGGGGGCCATGGGGGCGCCCCCGGGCTACCGGCCCTCGGCTTGGGTGCATCTCCTCCACCAGCTGCCCCGCGCCGACTTCCAGCTCCGCCCGGTGCCCAGCGGTTTCGCGCCCCAAGAGCAGGAATACCAGCAGGTGGGACCGGGCGCCGGGGCCTGGGGGCCGGGGCTGGGGGGCCGGAGTTCCTGCGTCCCCAGGGAGGAGCTGGGTCACAGATTCCTGAGCTCCGGGAGGCTGGGGGGCCGGCCCGGACTTTGGGGTTGCGGAGGGAGGAGGAGCCTAGGGCGCTCATACCTGGAGGTTCTCCTGGGACGCGCGCGGGGGGTCCAGACCTCGAGCTCTCTTAATAAGGGAAGGCGGGGGGCCTGGACCCCTGAGTTCCTGGAGAGGAGGGGAGGGGGGCCCGGATTCCTGGGTGTGTGATACCTGCCTGGGAAGCCGGCCTCCAGGGTCATCGGGAGAGTAGTCCACTCTCAATGTCCTAAAAGATGACCCAGCCCCATAGGATCTGAGCAGGTAAAATATGTCCCAGTTAAGGTGGGACCCAGGAGACAGCGGACCTGATAGCGGTGGAGAGGAAAACCGTTCTGGGGTGCTGAGATGGGACTGAGAGTCTGAGATGGGGAAGGGGGCTCCGGGGGCTGAGGGCCAGGGCTGGAAAATGAAGAGGCGCTGGAAGAGGAAGCTTCCAGCCCGTCCCGAGAAAGCAGGGGGTGGCCAGGAGCTGCAGGGGCGAGGGCCGAGATGAGGCTGGGTTTGGGGAGCCGCGGGCGGGCAGAGCCGGCTCCCGAGGGTGGGGCCGGCCTGGGAACCTCACAGAAGCCGGGGTCCCTCCGGAAGGGGCCCGGCTCGGGGCAGCTTCAATGGGCGAAAGAGTTGTCCCCTGACCCAGTTTAATTCAAGTCCTTGACTTTGAGATTAATGAGGAGAAAGGCTTGGCTGAGCTGGGGACCGGTGAGGGGGCTGGGAGACCTGATGGGGCCCCAGGACGGGTCCTAGCCTTGCGGATGGGGCCTGAGTCCCTGGGCTCTGTCCTGGGTTGCTCCTGGGAAAAGGGGGCTGGGATTGGAGAGCTCAGGGGGCGTGGAGGGGGTCCCAGAAAAGCGGGGAGGGGATGCGTGCTGTGTTCTGAGCTATTTGGGTCACGGCTGGCACAGCCCTGAGCAGCTCTTCCCCGCCCGCTCCTCGCCGCCCCCTCTCCCCCCACACCGGGACCGCCGTCCCTTCGCCCACAGCCTCGCGGTTACACAACCGCCACCTCCAACGCCGCCGCTCCCCCGGCCTCGGCCCAGACTCACGCCCGCTCGGCCCAGACTCACGCCCGCTCGGCCCAAGATCTCCCGAAGCCGCACGCGGGGTTTCGTGGCCCGAGTTACCGTCAGAGGCATGGGGGAGCCTCACTCCGCCCCCACGGTCGGGGGTCAGGGTCGGGGTGGCAGGGACGTGCAGGCCGAGCCCCATAGTTGAGGAGGGCAAGGGGGACCCCTCCTGGGACAGGAACACCGGGGGCACAGCTGCAGACACAGCCAGGGCCTCTGGGACACGGGCCCGCGGGGAGGCACACACACTCACCCACATATGCACAGGCACACACACGCACGCTTACTCCCATTACACACATACACACTCACACACGCACACACACGCACGCTTACTCCCATTACACACATGCACACACCGGCACATGCACAGGCACACACATGCCCATTTACTCCCATTACACACTCACATGTACACACTCATGTATGCAAGGCACACTCACATATGCCCACTTACTCCCATTAATCACACATACCTGCTTACTCCCATTACACACACACACGTGCATAGGCACACACATAGGCCCACTTACTCCCATTACACACTCACATGCACACACATATGCACAGGCACACGCATGCCCACTTACTCCCATTACACACTCACATGGACACACACATATGCACAGGCACATGCATGCCCACTTACTCCCATTACACACTCACATGGACACACATATGCACAGGCACACGCATGCCCACTTACTCCCATTACACACTCACATGGACACACTCACATATGCACACACACACATATACCCATTTACTACTCAAACCATGCACTCACACTCATATACAACACACACACAGACACATGCATACACTCACACAGATATACCCACTTACACAATCACACACATATGCACACACACTGCACACAGTGACTCAAAACGCAGACTCACATACACACATATAAGCACTTACTCCCATATTCACACACTGCATTTATATACATATGCTCACACACTCATGCATGCACAAACATACATGTTCATACTTTATATACACACACATTTCACATTCACATATACACACACGTATATTGACTCTAACATTCATTTGCGCACACACATACATTCACATGCAGTCCCTCATCCACACACACACTTATCTACCTTGTTACACACACACAACCAAACCCCACTCACAGACTCAGGAACTGTGCCCAGAACACACAGATGCCCACAGATGTTCTCACTGCAGACACAGGTGCATCCTCATCTCACAGCGGGCAACCCAAAGATAAAACACCCAGTCTCACACCAGAAACACACTGCACACATTTGGGACACACACCCCACTGTGCGACTGTGTGTGTGTGTGTGTGTGTGTGTGTGTGTACAAAGGCAGAATCACTGTGGTTTAGGGGAAGCAGCCTTGGCAATCGAGAGGTGTCCTCTGATCCTGACAGTGTTCCTGCATGCTCCGGGGCTCAGTGCAACCCCCTGGCCCCTGTGGGCCTCCAGGCAGACAGGACTGCACAGGTCCTCCGTGAAAGCTCCCCACATGGAGAGCCCTGTTACTCTGCCCGGCTTTCCCCACCGCAGAACGTTTCTGCGGCCTGCCTCTGTCTTCCGGGGCCTTGCTCTCTCCGCCTCTCTGCCCTGTGTGTCTCTCCGTCCCCGTGTGTCTGCGTGTTCTCATGCTCTCTCCCTCTCTCCACTCTCCGACGTGATCCTTTTGCTCTTTCTTTTTGCCTCATCCCCAAACCTTTTCTTGCCTTTGTCTCTTTTTGTTCAGTTGTGTTTTTCTGGCTGTGCCTCCCTCCGTATCTCTCTCTCCTCTGTCTTTACTCTCTGTCTCCATTTCTGAATCTTGCACGCGCGCGTGCACACACACACACACACACTGTCACACAGCCCCTCGCCCCGTCCTTGGGTGACAAGCTCAGCGCAGTGGGGCGTAGTGCTCAGCAGCTGGGGAGACAGTGAGCAGGGAGGAGATGGGGAGGAGGCTCCCCTCACCCAGCCTGGCCCTAGGCACCAAGAACAGGCGCCCCCACACCCCTGCCCGCCCCCTGATCCCACACAACTGTGGAGGGGCCTCGGCAGGTCCTCGGGAAATGCCCCTTTCCACCTGCTGGCTGCAGTGAAACGAAACCCAGGATGGGAGAAGGAGCGGTTCCTGCTAAAGGTTGCACAGCCATTGGAGGGCACAGCGGAACTGGGTGTTCACAGCAGGCTTGGGGCCCCCAGTTGGAAGCTCCCTCCAGCAAGCTGGCCCTGACACCTGGGGCCCCAGCTTCCAGCCTGGGAGGGGCTGGGATCCTATCTCCCCCCAGATTGGGCCAGGGATGCCTCCCGTCGTCACGCTGACCTCTCACACACAGACCCCCGAGCCACGCTGGAAGGGGGGTCTGAGTGTGGAACGTGCTGGTGCCCTCGGAGGCCTTATATCACCCCCTTCCCCAGGCTCTGTTGCTGGTGGTGGCCTTGGCAGGCCTGGGCTTGGGCCTGAGCCTCATTTGCATCGCTGTCTACCTCATCCGCTTCTGTTGCTGCCGGCCCCCCGAGCCCCCCGGGTCCAAGAGCCCGACCCCCGGGGGAGGTTGCGTCACCTGGAGCTGCATTGTCGCCCTTCTCGTCGGCTGGTAATGGGGCCCCAGGGCGGGTGGGCAGTGGGGACAGGGCTCTCCAAGCTCTCTGCTGGCTTTCCTACGAGTGTCCCCTGGGGGTGTGGAGGAAGCAGACAGGAAGGAGGAAACTCCCTGTTCCCTCTCCCCGCCATATGCAAGCCCACTTCAGTCCACAACAGGAAGGACTGTCCCATTTGATGGATGGAGAAAGTGAGGCTCTGGAGAGAAAGAGATTTTCCCAGGGGCAGCCATCTGGTGAGAAGGTCAGTCAGGTTGCCTGGTTTTGGTGCCTCTCGCATTGAATAGCTGTGTGACCTAAGGGAGTGATCATCTCCCTGGCCTCGGTTTCCACATCTGTAAAATGGGCATTATGGTATCGCCCACCTCCTGCTGTGGTGACACTGATGGAAAGCACAGCATCTGCTTGCAGTTGTTCTCGGTCCGTGTTAACTGCTGATATCATTTGCTCATTCGCTAGCTCATTCATTCGACAACTATTTATTGAGGATCTACCATATGCCAGATCCTGACTAAGCCAGACAAGGAGCCCCTCATGCAGCTTATGTTCTAATCAGGGAGACGGACAATAAATAGATCCCACCACCCAAGAGCACCTCATCTGTGCCCAAACTTGAGCTGGTCTAATTCCTTCTCACAATAACCCTGCTGGATTCAGGGGTGTCAGGCCCAGTTTCCAAAGAGGAAGGCTCAGGGAGAGAGGGGAGGTCACCTTTCAAGGCCACGTGGCTTAAGAGGCAGCATGGAGATTCAGACCCAGGTTAGTGGGGCCCCTCACACCCCTCAAAGGGAGCTCAGGGGGCTTCCACAGTGAACATAGCACCTACCAAGAGCAAGCTCTGGGCACAGCCCCCTCCCCAGCAGGGTGGCACCCACAGTTGACAGATGGCTGTCCTCCTCTATAGACCAGGGGTCCCAGAGGGCCAGAGGCCTGCTCTGGACCCACAGCGGGCAAGGGGAGGGACCTGTATGGGTGCCCTGTATCCAGGATGCTTCCTCCTCCGGCTCCCCAGCATGGCGGGGAGATGGGGAGGTGGACAAAGGCCCAGTGGGGGAGAGACACAGCCCCAGCCCCTGCAGCCTGGGAACAAGAGGAGCTTTGTAGGACTCTGAACAATGGGGCGGGGACACTGGGCGTCCGACCCAAGGGATGGGGGTGGAGGCCCAGCCGGGGCTGGGAACTGTGAGGGTGTCAGGCTCCCGCCCCCTCCACTGCGGGACACCAGCCGGGGGCGGGGATGGGAGGGGTCTGGGGCCCCACATTCAGGCCCCACAATGGAGCTCTGTGTGTTGGCTGGGCCGGGGCGGGGGCATGGCTTCTGGCCCATCCTCCAGCCTCCCTCCCACATTCCGTCCTTCCCTCCCAGCTGGCCAAATGCTTGGGTCCCGGCGGGGGAAGGCTGAGAGCTCCAGGCTCAGTGTCCCCCCAGGAGATGGTGGCAGCTGCCCCTCTCGCACCCTTAGGAACCCCCAGGAGGTGGGGGCGGGGGACATCTCAGCACTGGAGGGTCGGTGATGCAGGGCTCAAGGACTCAAGGGCACCTTAGGACAGGTGCCAGGAAGGCTGCCTGCCTGGCAAAGGATGGGGGGGAAGGGTGTGGGGCAGGCAGTCATCGGGAGGGGAAGACGGCCCATCCAGAGGCTGGGTGTGCCTGGGGTTCTGCTCCAGGGAGGTGCGAGTTAAATCGGGGGCTCCCTCCCCCCCACCACTCCACCCACCATTAGCATCACAATGACGTCCCTCCACTGGGGGAGTGAGGCCTTCCCGTTACCTTGGCAACCGAGGGGGCCAGGCTGGAGTCGTCCTTTTCCCACGGGCTGGACCAATGGGGTGGGGCTGAGAGATGGGAGGGGAGGATAGGAAGGTGGGGTGCAGGGGCTGGGGTGGGAGGGGACGGTGGCCTCCAGGATCCTGGGACTCGCTAAGATTCCTCTCCCTCCTCCTCCTCTCAGCACTGGCATTGGCATCGGTTTCTATGGCAACAGTGAGACCAGTGATGGGGTGTCCCAGCTCAGCTCCGCACTGCTGCATGCCAACCACACACTCAGCGCCATTGACCACCTGGTGAGGGGCCAGTGACCAATGGGACCCCAAACCCACACCTGACAGGCTCCCCGTAAGGCAGGGACAAAGGGATCCCAAGTCAGAGCTAAGACCCCACCCTTGAAGCTTAAGACCCCCAGATTCGAAACCTCATCCTGAGACCTACAGACCTCAGCCTGTCCACCCAAGCCCTACCCTGGCTGCAAATTGAGGTCCTCAACCCAGATGCAGCCCTGGATCTTACCTGGAACCCCCAAACCACACAGAAACCAAGCACCACGGACGCCAGCCCCTGTGCTTGGGCCAGACCTAGGGCCCCAGACCTGATTCTTGGCGAAAAAGCAAGCTCAGAGACCCCACCCCAGCCCTGAGACCCAGTCCCCGACTTGAGGCTTCAGCTCTGACCTCAGCCCCAGGATTCTGGGCCCTGGCCTTAGATGCCATGTCCAGCTGCAGACTCTGGACCACGGGACCCAGACTCGAGACCCCAGATTCTAGAAAGCAGATGCAAATTTCAGACATAAGGCTCCAGACTTAATCTCAGCCCTGGGGCTCAACTCTCCACACTGGGCTCAAGCTGCCAACCGCCCAGAGCTCTGGACAGAGGCCACACAACTCCATGAGCTTGCCCCTGGAGTCCCTCCCCAACCGCTTCCCTTCCTCAATCCTCAGATGTCCCAGACCCCAGCTCTCAGACACCCGCTACTGCGTGCTCCTTCTTCATCTCTAAAACCCCATTCCTCGACCCCGGGCTCCCCCCAGGATGTCCTCGCAGACCTCAGACCCTGCCCTGTCCCCAGGTGCTGGAGACCGTGGAGAGGCTGGGCGAGGCAGTGAGGACAGAGCTGACCACCCTGGAGGAGGTGCTGGAGCCGCGCACAGAGCTGGTGGCTGCTGCCAGGGGGGCTCGGCGGCAGGCGGAGGCTGTGGCCCAGCAGCTGCAGGGGCTGGCCTTCTGGCAGGGAGTGCCCCTGAGCCCCCTGCAGGTGGCTGAAGATGTGTCCTTTGTGGAGGAGTACAGGTGAGAGGCTGCTCTTCCTGCCCTCTGTGCCAGCAGCTCTCAGCCGGAGTCCCTGGGGGGACAGCTGGCAATGTCTGGAGGTAGTTTTGGTTGTGACAGTGCGGGGTGGAGCGTGTGCACTGCTGGCATCCAGTGGGCAGAGCCCAGGGGCTGTTCAACACCCTGCAATTCACAGGACCCCCTGTGCCTCAGCAGGGAGTGATCCAGCCATGATGTCAGTTATGACGAGGTGGGTGGGGTGTGGCGGTTCACACCTGTAATCCCAGCACTTTGGGAGGCAGAAGCGAGTGGATCACTTGAGGTCAGGAGTTTGAGACCAGCCTGGACAACATGGTGAAACTCTATCCCTATTAAAAATACAAAAAATTAGCCGGGCGTGGTGGCATACACCCGTAATCCCAGCTACTTGGGAGGCTGAGGCAGGAGGATTGCTTGAACCCGGGAGGTGGAGGTTGCAGCGAGCCGAGATTTTGCTATTGCACTCCAGCCTGGGCAAGTGAGACTCCATCTCTCTCTCTCTCTCTCTCTCTCTCTCTCTCTCTCTCTCTCTCTCTGTGTATATATATATATACATATGATGAGGTGGAGAAACCCTGCTGTGGAGGGAGATGAGGGGACTCCATGCCCATCCTGACACCCGTGTCCTCGCCCATTCACTCACTCTCCCCTTCCATGATCACTCCACCCACTCATTCACGCGTGCTTTCACTCCTTGACTCACTCATTCAGCAAGTCACTCTTGCACTCAGCCACTCCTGGACTAACCCAGCAGGCCACTCGCTCACCCGTTCATCCCTGTGACACGTGTATTTGTTCAGCACTATTTATTTAGCACCCCCTGGTGAAAGAGGCAGTGTACCTACAGGTCAGGAACCTGAGCTTGAGCTCAAAACCCAGCCAGCCCCTCCCTAACCACGTGGCTGCAATCAAGTTTACTTTGCAGGCCTGTGCCTTGGTTTCCCCACTGTGAAATGGGAATCAGGGCAGCGCGCCCCTTGTTGGATTGATGTGAATTGTTGAGTTGGCGTCTGAGTGTTGAGACGGGTGATTAGCACACGGAGAGCATCGCAGAGGTGCCTGTGAAGTGCAGCCTCACAGCTGGTGGGGCAGGGCAGGCAGCAAGTGGCAGGAATCCCTGCCACGCTCGAGGCTGCCTCCTCCAGTGGGGGCCAGCAAGGGACAAACGCAGTGCAAAACATTGTCTGCAAGGTGTCGGGCCATGGGAGCTCAGTAGAGAATCACAGAGGGAGGTGAGGCGGGACAGAGTCTGCCAGTTCATCAGGGGGACTGAGAAGGTGGCATTTGGAGGAGGGGAGGGAGCAAGGTGTGTGGAGTCTGGGCGGCCACCATGATGGTGTCCTCACCGCTTTGGCCATTAGTAATCATTCATTCATTCATTCATTCATCCAAAATCGGCTGGGGGCCCTGGCCACGGGGCATGGACTGAGATTCTGGAGACCCTCTGGGACACTGCACTCCAGCGGGGAAGGCAGACGGGGGCTGAAAAGCTGGAGATCAGCACACGCCCGCAGGGCAGTAGATGCAGACAGTCTGAGGAAGTCGAAGTCCTGCGTTGTGGTCAGACCCAGGGGCCTCACAAGCTGGGCCTCAGCTCCCCCTCCCGGGGGAGGGCAGAAAGTGGGGGTAGCCATGACGGTGATGCCAGGGTGAGTGAGACCCCCCCATCCTTAGAATGTATCTTCCGGGTGCACCACTGCGAAAGCACCCGCACGTGGGAGTCCCTCCACACACGGACAAATCAGGAGCCCCCAAGGGAGTCTGGCTGGAGGGGGCTTTTGCGAGGTGGGGGGAAGTAGCCAGAATGAGAGTAAGGAGGGGAGCTCAGGCTTGTGGGGCCTGCAGAGAATGGCGGGATTAACTGAGCACTTACTACGCACCAGCACTGTGCAGTGGCCTGGGTGCTTGCACCTTCTGAATCACGGTGGGCCCTTCGAGGATATTTAAGTATTAATTTCATTTAGTTTTTTTTTTTTTTTTTTTTTTAAATTGAGACAGAGTCTCACTCTTGTCACCCAGGCTGGAGTGCAGTGGCGCCATCAGGGCTCACTGTGACCTCTGCCTCTAGGGTTCAAATGATTCTCTTGCCTCAGCCTCCTGATTAGTGGGGATTACAGGTGGCCACCACCATGCATGGCTAATTGTTTTTTTTAGTACAAACGGGGTTTCAGCATGTTGGCCAGGCTGGTGTCGAACTCCCAACCTCAGGTGATCAGCCTGCTTCGGCCTCCCAAAGTGCTGGGATTGCAGGCACCAGCCACTGCGCCAGACCAAGCATTAACCATTAAACAAACATCTCAGTTCCCTTGTTCATGCTCAGGCCAACATCTAAGTGTGTCCGCGTGCCTAGCACTCTCTTAAGCACTCTATCCACACATCCCACTCGCAGCAGCACTCTCAAGCCAGTGCTGTTGTGCTCCCCATGTTACAGGTGGGGAAACTGAGGAACAGAGACAGTTAAGCGGAGGGGCTGGGGTGAGACCAGGCAGCCTCTGCCTCCAGTTGTCAGGATGCCCTCGGAGGATGCGATGGGATCCTTGGGGCAGCCTGAGAACAAACGTCCTTCCGCAGGACGGGGGCAAGGATGGGGAGCTCAGAGAGGACACATCGCGTGTCCATGGCCACAGAGCACAGTCCCCGGTGCTCAGGACCTGTATTCCATTTTTTTTTTTTTTTTTTTTTTTTGAGACTGAGTCTTGCTCTGTCCCCAGGCTGGAGTGCTGTGGTGCCATCTTGGTTCACTGCAACCTCCGCCTCCTGGGTTCAAGCGATTCTCCTGCCTCAGCCTCCTGAGTAGCTGGGATTACAGGCACGTGCCAGCATGCTTGGTTAATTTTTGTATTTTTAATAGAGACAGGGTTTCAACATGTTGGCCAGGATGGTCTTGATCTCTTGACCTTGTGATCTGCCCACCTAGCCTCCCAAAGTACTGGGTTTATAGGTGTGAGCCACCGAGCCTGGCCAGGACCTGTATTCTAAGCCGGTCCAATGTCCTGTCTCCTGCTGCACCCATTTCACAGATGAGCTGGGCTGTGGCCCAGACACAGTGAACAGAAGGAGGCTCAGTGTGAGGCTGAGTCTCGAGGGTAGTGAAAGTGAGGCTGAGCTGGGGGGTGAGGTGAATGTTGCTGGGGGTTGCTGGGTGCCTGGAGACAGGTGTGGGATTTCAGCCCTAACCTCCCCTCCCAGGTGGCTGGCCTATGTCCTCCTGCTGCTCCTGGAGCTGCTGGTCTGCCTCTTCACCCTCCTGGGCCTGGCGAAGCAGAGCAAGTGGCTGGTGATCGTGTAAGTGCAGGCCGTGGGGGTCCCCGGTGATTGCCTGGCATTCTCCAGGCCCGCAGGACCTTAGTCTTACGACTCCTACATGGAGGGCCGTGGTTCACACCAGGAAGAGCGAGTTAGGGCAGCTCATGATGGAGGCGAGGATGGGCCTTACAGCGGGTGGCCCTCGAGGTGTGAAGTATGCTGGAATCATTCAAGAAATAATCAGTGTGTTTGCAGTCAAGATGAGGATGATGATCTATTGAGGGCCATGCACGCTGATTCCTTCAGTTGCCTCCACCCCGCGAAGGAGCTACCGTAAAGGTCCATCTGGCAGGTCGGGGACCTGAGGCGGAGCGTCGCTGAGTCCAAGGCTGAGCGGCCCTTATGTGTCACGGCAGAGCCACAGGACCACACTTTTTTTTTTTTTTTTTTTTTTTGAGATGGAGTTTCACTCTTGTTGCCCAAGCTGGAGTGCAAGGGAGCAAACTTGGCCTTCTGCAACCTCCGCCTCCTGGGTTCAAGCAATTCTCCTGCCTCAGCCTCCTGAGTTTCAGCTGGGATTACAGGCATGTGCCACCACGCCCAGCTAATTTTGTATTTTTAGTAGAGACAGGGTTTCTCTCCATATTGGTCAGGCTGGTCTCGAACTCCTGACCTCAGGTGATCTGCCCGCCTTGGGCTCCCAGAGTGCTGGGATTGCAGACATGAGCTGCCATGCCTGTTAGGAACCACACACTTATTTTATAGCTTGCTCTCCAAGCTCTCTCTGCCCTTCCTGGACTGCCTCCCGCCCACCCTGTGAGGAAGGTGCTTCCTTCTCCCTGATTTTTATTTTGTTTTTATTTTGAGAAGGTCTTGTTTTGTTGCCCAGGCTGGAGCACAGCGGCAACCATCTCGGCCCACTGCAGCCTCTGTCCCCTGAGGCTCAAGCGATTCCCCGACCTCAGCCTCTGGAGTCACAGGGACCACAGGCTCATGCCACCACGCCCGGCTACGTTTTGTATTTTTTTTTTTTTGTAGAGATGGAGTCTCACTATGTTGCCCAGGCTGGTCTTGAATTCCTGGCCTCAAGTGATCCGCCTGCCTCACCCTTCCAAAGTGCTGGGTTTACAGGCATGAGCCACCGCAACCAGCCTTTCTCCCTGTTTAACAGAGGGAGAGACTGAAGATCAGAGAGGTTGGGCTGCTTGCTCAGGGCCACACAGCTAGAAGCGCCAGAGCTGGGATTTGAACCAGGCAGGCCATTCCCATTGGAGGAAGTTGTCCCCGTATCCTCTCTGCCCCTGGTGGGGTGGGGTGGAGTTGAACTTGTACCTACGTTGCTGCTGGGGAGAGAGGCTGCTAAGGCTTGCAGACAGATAAACCCAGCCACCACAGGGCAGGTCTGGGACTGGAGCCCAGGCCTTCAGTTTGAGGACCCCTGGGTGCCCTTCCTGCCTGTTGGTCACCCTACCAATGCTGACACGCCCCCTCCACCCCCGCCCCCCAACCTGGAAAGTCCAGAGACAGAGTTCAGCCCTGGAACTGTCTCCCATTCTCAGGGCAGACCCAGAGGCTGACCAGGCTGTGGGTGGATTTGGGAACCTTCGGGGGAAGTCCTGGGCCCCAGGAAAGTGAGCCCAGAGGTGGGCAGTCACCCTCCTGGGGTACTGGAGCTGGGATCCTAGCTGCCACCACCCAGTCCAGGGCCCCGCTCGTACCCTGCACCCTGCCCACTGGGCAGGAGCCAGATGTCCAGTTGGATGTCAGCAGCCACCGCCCACCCCCTGCCCACTGAACTTCTCTGTCCCTAATTCTGATCCTACAGGCTCCAGAGGTGGGTGAAGGGTGGGGGGTGGCTGTGATGGGATTTGGGGTGTGGAAAGAGGCTAGGCGAGGGGATTAAGATGTCCAGGCCGGTCCTCATTCCCCCACTCTAGGATGACGGTTATGAGTCTCCTGGTTCTTGTCCTGAGCTGGGGTTCCATGGGCCTGGAAGCAGCCACCGCCGTGGTGAGTGCTGGGGCCGGGGCCGCTGGGCTCTGGGACTCAGGGAGCCTGGAAGCTTCAACTTCTGGACCTCGGGATGGCATGCCTTAGTAGAGAGAGGGACTGGGGGGGCACCATCATAGTTCTGAGGTTTAGGGCTGGGTTCCTGGGTCCTGAGTGGGTACAGGTTGGTGTCTTGGGTGCTTGGGCTATAATGAAGAAGGGGGCTGGAAACCTGGATTCCTAGGTCTGAGGGAGGAGGAGCCGGAGGCCTAGACTCCTGAGTTTGAGGGAGGAGGGGCTGGAGAATCTAGACCCTTGGGTCTGAGAGAGGAGGGGCTGAAGCCTGGACTCCTGAGTCTGAGGGAGGAGTGACTGGGACCTGGATCCCTGGGTGGGGAGAGGGGCTGGGGAGCCAGATGCTGGGTGCTGTGGGAGTGTGGAATCCGGGCAATTCCAGTCCCTTTTCTGCTGCCTCATGCAGGGCCTCAGTGACTTCTGCTCCAATCCAGACCCTTATATTCTGAACCTGACCCAAGAGGAGACAGGGCTCAGCTCAGGTGATTTCCAAGGGCCCGATGGGTTCGCCGGGTTGAGCAGTGCGGGTCCTGGCTTCCTCGGGCCTCCTCTGTGCCTGGTCCTACCCGGGGTGGGGTGGGGGTGCAGCCCGCCAGGGGAGACCCAGCCCTCTGGAAGGGAAGCAGGGCTCCTGGCCACTGCCCATCAGAGCCCTCCTGGAGCCCCGCCACCGCCAGCCCCACATCCCTGCTGCTCCAGCTGGCGGCGTCTCTCCTGGTGGGCAGGGAGGGAGAGGAGGGTCAGGAGAGGGTGTTCCTGGGCGTCAGGAATGGGGACTGGTCTCCTGAGAAAACTGGGGAGCGCCATTTAGTCAGGGGTTCCCAGGAGCGTGGGGATACGCAGCAGCGCCTGCTTTGGCTGTGGCAGGGGCAGAAGGGACGCGGGGCTGGCGGGCCTCTGAAGGTAAGGCCATCGGGCTCCAGGAGGGCTCCGGAGCTGGCCCGAGGCCCCGAACCCTGCTAACCCCCCAGTCCCCGGCCTTCCCCCGGGAGTCCCTGGGGGCCCAGGCTCATGGCCTCCTCCCCTCTCCTCCTCCCACTTCAGACATCCTGAGCTATTATTTCCTCTGCAACCAGGCCGTCTCCAACCCCTTCCAACAGGTTAGGGCTGCGGGCAAGGGAAACGGGTGCTGAGGGACCCAGAAGCTTGGACTCTCGAGGGAGGGGGCGGGGCTGGGGCTGGGGCTGGGGCCTGGACTCCTGGGTTCCGGGGAGGATGCAGGCCAGGGGCCCGAGTGCTGTGTCCCGAGGAGAGGAGAGAGGGTCGGGGCGTCGACTCCTGGGTCCTCCTCCCTCCCTTTCTCTTTCCGCAGAGGCTGACTCTGTCCCAGCGAGCTCTGGCCAACATCCACTCCCAGCTGCTGGGCCTGGAGCGAGAAGCTGTGCCTCAGTTCCCTTCAGCGCAGGTCGGTGGGTGGGCGCTCCCCAGACACGCGGACCCCGAGGGGAAGGCGGGCGGGGTGGGATGCAGCTGTAGGGCGCAGGTGGGACCCGCAGCGAGGAAACCTTGGGCCGGCGGTGGGCGGGGCCCTGGGCTGGGGGCGGGGCCCTGGGTTGGGGGCGGGGTCGCGTAGCTGGGCGGGGCCTGGATTGGGGGCGTGGCCAGGGCGATGGGCGGGCCTGACGAGTTGGTGGGAAAATGACCTCTCCTCGCCCCGCAGAAGCCTCTTTTGTCTTTGGAGGAGACTCTGAATGTGACAGAAGGAAACTTCCACCAGTTGGTGGCACTGCTGCACTGCCGCGGCCTGCACAAGGTGAACCCCTTCCCCCTCCCAATTTCTTCTCCCAAGGGGAGCCTCTGCCTCGTCCCACAGAACTACCTCGTTCCTCTCCTTGGACCTCTGCCATTGCGCCTGAGGATATCTCTGTATTCTCTGTTTATATTATTTATCTATCCTGTATCTATTATCTACCTATTTATAACCTGTCATCTGTCATGCTCCACCCGTATTCCTTCCCTCCTCCTTCCCTTTCCCCACCAGCTCCCGCACGTCCCCCGGGTCCCCAATCCCACCCTCCCATCCATTCCTGCCACTTTTCCTTTCTTGTCTTCTCTCCTCTCTCTGTTCTCCTCCCTTTCCCGCCCTCTCTCCTAGCAGCTGCTGCTCAGTGTCTTCTGGAGCAAGACTGCCTGGGTTCCAGTCCTAGCTCTTGACCAAGTACAAGTCACGTCACTTCTCTGTACTTCAGTTAGTTCCCCCACTTATGAAACTGGGATTGTGGCCAGGCGCGCGGTGACTCATGCCTGTAATCCCAGCATTCTGGGAGGCCGAGGCGGGTGGATCACCTGAGGTCAGGAGTTAGAGACCAGCCTGGCCAACATGGTGAAACCCCGTCTCTACTAAAAATACAAAAAATTAGCTGGGCGTGGTGGCACATGCCTGTAATCTCAGCTAGTCAGGAGGCTGAGGCAGGAGAATTGCCTGAACCTGGGAAGTGGAGGTTGCAGTGAGCCAAGATCATACCATTGCACTCCAGCCTGGGTAACAGAGCAAGACTCTGTCTAAAAAAAAAAAAGAAAGAAAAGAAAGAAACTAGAATTACAAGAATGGGCACCTGTCCAGCTCCCTTGTGGCGTGTGCTGTTCATACACTGGATGGGCAGGGGTAGTCGGGGCGCCCAGGAGGAAAGATATCTGGTGCCCTGCAGACTCCAGCTTGGGCTCTGCTGCAGACTGCATGGCCACCGGCAGGTGAGCATGGCTGACTCTGTTTCCCACCTATACTATCAGGAAGGATGAGGTTTTTGTTTTTGTTTTTGTTTTTGTTTTCCGAATGGTTGTAAGGCTTGAAAAAAAAAATCTCCTTATAAAACAGTAGGAACTGGCTGGGCACGGAGGCTCACACCTGTAATCCAGCACTCTGGGAGGTAGAGGCGGGTGGATCACCTGAGGTCAGGAGTTCCAGACCAGCCTGGCCAACATGGTGAAACCCTGTCTCTACTAAAAATACAAAAAATTAGCCAGGTGTAGTGGTGGGCGACTGTAATCCCAGTTACTCAGGAGGCTGAGGCAGGAGAATCACTTGAACCCGGGAGGCGGAGGTTACAGTGAGCCGAGATCATGCCACTGCACTCCAGCCTGAGTAATAGAAAGAGACTCTGTCTCAAACAAATAAAACCAGTAGGAGCTACTCTAAAACACACACCTGAGGATGCCTTTCCCCAGCCGCTCTTCCCAACAAAGACCTCTCATGTGCACAGCTTCACCAAGTACCTGGCCGCGTTGTGTTTCACAGTTGGTAACTCACTGACCCCTCATAACAGTGCTGTGAAGAAGGAACTATTATTATCCCACGTAACAGACTTAGAAGGTGAGGTGCAGAGTTGATGGACTTTTCCTAGGTCACATGGCCAGTCTGTGCACATTAAGGAGACAGGGACCTTCCAGAGGGCCCAGTCTTGTCCTTTCTGCTTCTGGAATGTCTCTATCCATCTACCCTCCATGCCCAATGGCCCTGTTGCCGCCGAGGCCTCGTTCTCTCCCCAGAGGAGGAAGCAGGGCCCCCTCCCCATCTATCCCCCCATGGACCCTAGAATAGGGCTGCCAGATTCAGCAAACAGCAAACCACTCTTTGCTATAAGCATGGCCAGCGCACTGCTGGGGAGATACTTATTCTGGAAAATTATATATTGGGTATGTGATACCAAATTTAACTAGAAGCCCTGAATTTGACCTGGCAGTCCTAGCCAAGAGGGATTCATCTACACCATGGCATGGACCTGAGCTTCTCCTGGTCTGGCTCAGACAGATCCCTTCTGTGGCGCCGGCTGCCCCCAAGTCTTCTGAAACCAGCATTCCAGAAAGGGAGTGGGGAGCAAGTACTACATCAATGATCGGAATTGCTGACTGCTGAGCTGAGAAAGGCTGGGGGACCCCCCTCAGGGCTGCCCTGATCTTTGGCATAAGGATAAATTGGGGTCCAGGCACTTTTCTGTGGCCTAGGTAGAAACTGGGCTGGAATACAGGCCCCCACGTTCCTTTGTGGAGGGAGGGAAGGGAAAGGGGAAGACATTACTCCATCCTCCCCAACTGCCGTACCAGGTGACCCTGGATCTCCATCGTCCCTGTCAGGGTGTCAGGGTCCTCACAGATTAAAATCAAGAATAAGGGACCAGGCCCGGAGTGGTGGCTCACACCTGTAATCCCAGCACTTTGGGAGACCAAGGTGGGTGAATCACCTGAGGTCAGGAGTTCAAGACTAGCCTGGCCAACATGGGGAAATCCCATCTCTACTTAAAATACCAAAAAAAAAAAAAAAAAGAAAAAAAAAAAAGAAACAAAACTAGCTGGGCGTGGTGGCATGTGCCTGTATTCACAGCTACTCAGGAGGCCGAGGCGTGAGAATCACTTGAACCCTGGAGGCGCAGAGGTTGCAGTGAGCTGACATTGTGCCACTGCACTCCAGCCTGGGCGATAGAGCGAAAGTCTGTCTCAAAAAAAAAAAAAAAAAAAAAAAGGTGTGTTGCGCGGAGGCAGGCATGGGTGTCTGGTACCTGTAATCCTAGCACTTTGGGAGGTCCAGTCGGGCAGATCAAAACTCCTTGAGCTCAGGAGTTCAAGAACAGCCTGGCTAACATGGTGAAACCCCAACTCTGTTTTAAAATTTAAAAAAAGAAAATCAACAGTAAGGGACATCCGGGATGAGGAGGAAGGAAGGTGGGCGCTGGAACCTAAGAGAATCAGCTCCAATCTCATTTCTGCCCTTCCCTGGCAGTGTGACTCTGGGCACGTAGCTTGCCCTCTCTGGGCTTCAACTTCTTTCCACCATTGCAAAAGGCGGCAGTGTGAGGGGGTCAGGAGTCAGTGTCTGCCTCCAGGGCTGTTGTGAGTATGAAGGACATTGTGCATGTACCAATACACTCAAAACACAGCTTCCAAGGCAGGGCATGGTGGCTGACTCCTATAATCCCAGCACTTTGGGAGGTCGAGGCTGGCGGATCAACTGAGGTTAGGAGTTCGAGACCAGCCTGACCAATATGGAGAGAAACCCCGTCTCTACTAAAAATACAAAATTAGCTAGGCGTGGTGGTGCATGCCTATAATCCCAGCTACTCAGGAGGCTGAGGCAGGAGAATTGCTTCAACTTGGGAGATGGAGGTAGCGGTGAGCCGAGATCACAGCATTGCACTCCAGTCTGGGCAACAAGAGCAAAACTCCGCCTCAGGAAAAAAAAGAAAAAAAAAAAAAAAAAAAAAAGAGCCTCCATTGCCCCAACAGGTCCCTCCCCATAACCTCACTGGCTCATTAGAAGACACCCCACCTCAACCGGGTTTTCCTGCCAGAAACCCAGGGGTATCCTTTCTGCACACTGCGCTTACCTCCCACAACCATTCCCGAAGCAAGCTCTGTCGGCCCCTCCTCTGAAACCTACGTGGACACCCACCACTGTTTCTGCCACTTCCCCTGTGCCCTGATCCATGCATCCTAGCCACCTGACCCGTGACCGCAGGGGCCTCCTCCCTGTCCCCCGCCTGCCTACCCCCGTCTGTCCTCCATGCAACAGCCAACCGACTGGGTGATCCTTTTAAAACACAATCCGATCATGTTCTTCCTCTGCTTAAAGCCCTCAGCGATTCCCCCTGCACACGGATTAAAATCCCTGCTCCTTGCCCTGACCTACAAGGGCCTGGGTGGTCAGTCCTGGATATGTCTGCCTCTGGCTTCAGCCCCTCCCGGCTTCCTCCACACAGCCCTCTCCCTGGCTCCTTCCTGGGGGACTCATCCCTGCTGTGGGGTTGCCTGACCTACCCGTGCCCCGCACTGCCCCCCACCCTCCTACCTCATCAGCACACCACCCTCTGAGATGACCTTCTTGGTCCTGGGACTATGGGCGGCGCCCGGGGCGGAGCTGTGAATTAATTGAGTGAGTTAGTGTGTGCCAGTACTGGGCACTCGGTGAAGGCGGTTTCTGCTGGCTTCTTGGGACCACCGTCATCAGAGCCAGCGTTTGTGGCACGTGGAGTGTGTATTGTGTGTGAGGCATCATTCTGAGCCACTGGTTGGTTCTTCTACGTGCTGTCCCTTGTGCTCTAGGCCAGTGATTCTGCCCCCTAGGGACAGTTGGCCATGGCTGAGGTGCTGCTGGTTGTCACACAGCAGGAGGGGGTGCTCCTGGCATCTGGCAGGTGGAGCTGCACCCCAGGGTACCCAGCACACAGGGCAGCGCCCTCACCACAGAGAATGAGCTGGCTCAAAACGTCAGCAGGGCTCAGATTGTGAAACCTTTGTCCCTGGACCGAGTCGGAGCTGGCGGTGGCTGGCCCGCAGGCACTGGGTGCCCCCGGGAGGATGCCCTTGCAGGGGCTGCCGCTGCTGGGAGGGAGAAGGAAAGAGGAGTGTCAGTTCTGAGGTTCCTGGGTGGATGCAGATGGGGAGAGGGCACAGGGCGGGTGGGAGGTGCTAGACTGGCTCCAGATGTGGGGTGCTGAGGGAGAAGGGCCCCTGTGAAAGGGAGATAGGGGCCCGCAATAGCACGGGGGCGGGGTGCAGCTCAGGAGAAACCGAGTCTGGAGCCTGCGCAATGAATTCCTGGGTGCCAGGCCCATCACACCGATGACCCCGTGTATTCTCAGAACTTCCCTCAGACAGGGGAAACGGAGGCACAGAGAGGTCAGCTGGCTTGTGCAGTACCACAGCTGGGAGGACAGTCAGACTGGTGTGCGCAGTGTGCGCTGGCGGTGGGGGGGTGGGGGGCACTGCCCGATGACGCCCTCCCCTCAGGACTACGGCGCAGCCCTGCGGGGCCTGTGTGAGGACGCCCTGGAAGGCCTGCTCTTCCTGCTGCTCTTCTCCCTGCTGTCCGCGGGAGCACTGGCCGCCGCCCTCTGCAGCCTGCCCCGAGCCTGGGCCCTCTTCCCACCCAGGTCAGGAGCGGGGGAAGGCAGGCTCCTGGGGAGGGAAGAGGAGGGCAGCACCTGGGGACCACGGTCGGGGGGGGGTGCAGCCTCCTGATGGGTCCCCCATCCCGCCTCTCTGCCATGCCCCGCATCAAACCCCAGTGACGACTACGATGATACAGACGATGACGACCCTTTCAACCCTCAGGTACTGGACTCCTGGGTCTGAGGGAGGAGGGGCTGGGGCCTGGACTCCTGGGTCTGAGGGAGGAGGGCTGGGGGTCTAGACTGCTGGGTCTGAGGGAGGAGGGGCTGGGGCCTGGACTCCTGGGTCCGAGGGAGGAGGGGCTGGGGCCTGGACTCCTGGGTCTGAGGGAGGAGGGGCTGGGGGTCTGGACTCCTGGGTCTGAGGGAGGAGGGCTGGGGGTCTAGACTGCTGGGTCTGAGGGAGGAGGGGCTGGGGTCTGGACTTCTGGGTCTGAGGGAGGAGGGGCCGGGGGTTCTGGACTCCTGGGTCCGAGGGAGGAGGGGCTGGGGCCTGGACTCCTGGGTCCGAGGGAGGAGGGGCTGGGGCCTGGACTCCTGGGTCTGAGGGAGGAGGGGCTGGGGTCTGGACTCCTGGGTCCGAGGGAGGAGGGGCTGGGGCCTGGACTCCTGGGTCTGAGGGAGGAGGGGCTGGGGGTCTGGACTCCTGGGTCTGAGGGAGGAGGGGCTGGGGTCTGGACTTCTGGGTCTGAGGGAGGAGGGGCCGGGGGTTCTGGACTCCTGGGTCCGAGGGAGGAGGGGCTGGGGCCTGGACTCCTGGGTCCGAGGGAGGAGGGGCTGGGGCCTGGACTCCTGGGTCTGAGGGAGGAGGGGCTGGGGGTCTGGACTCCTGGGTCTGAGGGAGGAGGGCTGGGGGTCTAGACTGCTGGGTCTGAGGGAGGAGGGGCTGGGGTCTGGACTTCTGGGTCTGAGGGAGGAGGGGCCGGGGGTTCTGGACTCCTGGGTCCGAGGGAGGAGGGGCTGGGGCCTGGACTCCTGGGTCCGAGGGAGGAGGGGCTGGGGCCTGGACTCCTGGGTCTGAGGGAGGAGGGGCTGGGGGTCTGGACTCCTGGGTCTGAGGGAGGAGGGCTGGGGGTCTAGACTCCTGGGTCTGAGGGAGGAGGACCCGGGGTCTGGACTCCTGGGTCTGAGGGAGGAGGGGCCGGGGGTTCTGGACTCCTGGGTCCGAGGGAGGAGGGGCTGGGGTCTGGACTCCTGGGTCTGAGGGAGGAGGGCTGGGGGTCTAGACTGCTGGGTCTGAGGGAGGAGGGGCCGGAGTCTGGACTCCTGGATCTGAGGGAGGAGGGGCCGGGGGTCTGGACTCCTGGGTCTGAGGGAGGAGGGGCTGGGGTCTGGACTCCTGGGTCTGAGGGAGGAGGGGCCGGAGTCTGGACTCCTGGGTCTGAGGGAGGAGGGGCTGGGGTCTGGACTCCTGGGTCTGAGGGAGGAGGGGCCGGAGTCTGGACTCCTGGGTCTGAGGGAGGAGGGGCTGGGGCCTGGACTTCCGGATCTGAGGGAGGAGGGGCTGGGGGTCTGGGCTCCTGGGTCTGAGGGAGGAGGGGCTGGGGTCCCACAGTGCAAAGGCGATCCCCGCTCCATTCCCTCCTGTCCCTGACTCTCCCAGCAGGAATCCAAGCGTTTTGTGCAGTGGCAGTCGTCTATCTGAGCCCCTCCTCCCTGCCGGACTGGAGCCTGCCTCCCCTCTTCGGTGAGCTTCCAAGGGACACCCCCAGCTCCTGCAGCCTGGCCTCTGCCCTCCCCTCCCACCCTGTGCGATGCTCCAGCCATGGGCTGGGTGCTTCCTGCTGAGTGGCCGTTCCTGCAGGCCCTCCAGCCCGAATCACTGCCCTGTCTCTGTCTCTCTCCGCAGTTCCTTCCCTGGCTGCCGGAGGAGACCCCACTAACCCAGCCTGCCTGGGCTCGGACCACTAACACTCTTGGCCACGGACAGCCCGCACAGGACTGCCTTCCTGCCCTGGCCCCTGTGCCCCAGTCTCTGTCCTTGGCCTTGGGAGTAGCTGAGGGGGCAGACTAGGGAGTGTAGGGCTGGCAGGGGAGGGGGCAGAGAGCCTCGCACCCTTTATCCCAGCTGCCAGTCCCATCCTTGGAGGGACTGAGCTGAGGGGAGGGGGACATGAGTCCCCCTGCTGCCCCTGCCACATCCCAGTGGGCTCTGATCCCCTGATCTCAACTCGTGGCACTAACTTGGAAAAGGGTTGATTTAAAATAAAAGGGAAGACTATTTTACAAGCAGCTGGGTCCTTCTTATTTTTGCCTTCCCTTGATCAGGGAAGGGTTACAGGCCTGTGCCTGGCCGAGGCTGGGGCATCCTCCCAGCTGCCAGGCGTGTCTGTGCCTGTCCAGGCTCAGCAAGGGTTCCAAAGACATTGTTCTTAAAAAAAAAAAAAAAAAGTTAAAAAACCAAAAAATATCCTTTCTTCTCTGATTCTAAAAGTGATACATGTGTCCTGACACAAGAAGGCACAGACATCTCTGGCATAGAATAGATGGCCTAGAAATAGATGTAAGTGTGTGTGTGTGTGTGTGTGTGTGTGTGTGTGTGTACACGCATGACAGAAGACAGATTTCAAATCAGTGTGAGGATGGCTGGTTTAGCAGCAGTAGTGACATATCGCTCTCCATCTGGCCAAAAACTTCTATAGATAAGGGTGGAAGATCTGGATGTATACAAATAAAGGCACAGAAGAATTCCAAGCGAAATTAGGGGGGTAGGAATGGCGGGCATGCCTGTGGTCCCAGCAGCTCCGGAGGCTAAGGCTCCTTGCTCGAGCCCATTTTGAGGCTGCAGTGAGCTGTGAACGCACCACTACAGTCCAGCCTGGGCAACAGACCAAGACACTGTCTCTTAAAAAAATAAAAAAGACAAAAAAACAGAGAGAGGCTGGCTGCAGAGGCTTGGGACTGTAATCCCAGCACTGGGTGGGTCCCTTGAGGCCAGGAGTTTGAGACCAGCCTGGCCAGCATGGCAAAACTTCGTCTATACTAAAAAAAACAAAAACAAAAACAAAAACAAACAAAACCCCACAAAAATTAGCCAAGCATGGAGGCACAGGACTGTGATTGTAACGCCAACCACTTGGGAGGCTGAGGCAGAATTGCTTGAACCCGGGAGGCAGAGGCTGCACCACTGCACTCCAGCCTGGGAGACCAAGCTAGACTCCATCTCAAAAACAAAAAACAAAAAAAAAAACAGAAATTAGGAGAATGTTTGTATGTTATCTGTGTAGGGAAAGTGGGGAGGGAGGATTTTAAGCAAGAGATCATAAAAGCAGAAAGGAAAAGATAGCTTATTTGACAAACTGTAGATAGAAAAAAGTACCATAAAGTCAAAGGGCAAATTGATAGACTGGGGAACAGTGTTTGTGTGTGTGTGTGTGTGTGTGTGTGTGTGTGAATTATGGTGCAGAAATATATTATTATTTTTACTATTTTTTGAGACGGAGTCTCACTCTGTTACCCAGGCTGAAGTGCAGTGGTACGATCTCAGCTCACTGCAACCTCTGCCTCCCAGGTTCAAACGATTCTCCTGCTTCAGCCTCCTGAGTATCTGGGATTACAGGCACATGCCACCGTGCCCAGCTAATTTTTGTATTTTTAGTAGAGATGGGGTTTCAACATTTTGGCCAGGCTGGTCTCGAACTCCTGACCTTGTGATCCACCTGCCTCGGCCTCCCAAAGTGCTGGGATTACAGGCGTGAGCCACCGAGCCCGGCCAGAAATATATTATTCTTAAAACAGATGTAGTTGGGCGTGGTGGCTCACGCCTGCAATCCCAGCACTCTGGGAGGCCGAGGCAGGTGGATCACCTGAGGTCAGTTTGAGACCAGCCTGACAAATATGGTGAAAACCCATCTCTTAAGACAAAAACAAAAACAAAAACAAACAAACAAAAAAAACAGATGTAACGTACAAAAGCTTACATAACCTAAGAAAAAGACAACTCATTTAAAATCAACTGAGATGAATATTCAATAAATAAAAATTCCAACATCAGTAAACAGACAAAAAGATTCAAACTTTAATAATTGGGAAATGTAGTTTGAAAGAATGGGAAACTACTCTTTTTGACTACCCAGATACAATAAAATTAACAAGAGTGGTGACATCCTGGGCGGGCGGGCGGATCGTGGAGGGACAGGCACTCACACACGCTGCTCCAGCGGCTGTGAACTGCCACCATCCCTTTCAAAAAAAATGTGCTCGTATGTGATCAGATCAAAACTGCATACGCCCCATGTCCCAGCAGTCCTGCTGTTGGGAATCAATTTACAGAAAAAGACACACAGGCATCTGAAGACATATTTAGAGCTGCCTGTTACAACGATACCACCTTGATCTGCTAACCCCTGAAAACAAAGAGCCCCCAAAAAGAGAAGTCCAATAAATCACTGCACAGCAGGGATCTCTGGAAGAAACCAGCTCTTGGCAGGGTTGAGGCATGAGGGAAAGCCTGGCAGAGGAGCTATTAGGGCAGGGTGTGGCACACAGCAGTGGCAGAGAGTGGGCTGATGGAGAGGGGTCTACATAGTGAAGTCCCGAGCTTTGCATTCTGTTTTCTTATTCTTTTGAGACAGAGTCTTGCTCTGTTGCCAGGTGCCAGGCTGGAGTGCAGTAGTGTGATCTCAGCTCACTGCAACCTCTGCCTCCTGGATTCAAGCAATTCTTCTGCCTCAACCTCCCGAGTAGCTGGGACTACAGGCGTGAGCCACCATGCCCAGCTAATTTTTGTATTTTTGGTTGAGACGGGATTTCACCATGTTGGTCAGGATGGTCTCAATCTCTTGATCTCGTGATCCGCCTGCCTCAGCCTCCTAAAGTGCTGGGATTACGGGCAAGAGCCACCATGCCGGGCCCAGCTTTGTATTCAAGACACCCCTGGGCCACCACCCTGGTCCTGCTTCTCACGGCCCTCGCAGATGTGGGAAAGTCACTTGACCCGTTAGACCTTGGTTGCCTCATCCATCAAATGGGTATCACAAACCAGAAATTGAAAATTCCAAAATCCACAGATCCAAAGAGCTCTAAAGTCAAGCCATCCCCAAGCTCATTGGTCAGGAAAAGCTGACCGCCTTGGTGGGAAATGACTTAACCCACGTTACTGACTCCGCCCGGTGTGAATGTTCACATACTTCCCTGCAGGGACGTCAATGAGGTGGCTGAACTCTGCTGTGCTGGGCTCTGAGGGTGCTGTGTGCCCTGGGAATAGAGATCATATTGCCTTTGACACGCTGGAGAATCGTAAATCCCAACCCACACCTGGCTCCGAGGGGCTCGGGTGGGTGCTGGGTGACACACAGGGCCAGATGCTATAGTCCAGTGTGAGGCCTGCCCCTGCTCTGTGCCTGTCAATCATTTCTATCTTGTGCTCCAAAAGGAGTGGTCAGAGGCAGCTTTGGCTGTGTGGGCCTGAGGTTGGGGAATAAAAATCAGCTGCCATGTCAGGGAGGGGTTCTGGGGGCCACGCTTTTAACCCGCTTTCTCTTGACCATGTGGGCTGTCTGCCCCAGGGCTGGGCCTGCTGCTAGGCTGACTCCTTTCCTCTCAAACACTGCCCTCTAGTGCCCCTGAGCCCACTTCCCAAGCACAGGCATCCTTGAGATTCAGGCTGCTTGATCTCCCATGCCAATGAGCCTGGCCTGGGGATGATCTTTCATCAAGAAGTTGGCTGGCCGTGGTGGCTCTCGCCTTGTAATCACAGCACTTCGGGAGGCAGAGGCGGGCGGATCACCTGCAGTCAGGAGTTTGAGACCAGCCTGGCCAACACGATGAAAGCCCATCTCTACTACAAATACAAAAAATTAGCCCAGCATGGTGGTGGGTGCCTGTAATCCCAGCTACTTGGGAGGCTGAGGCAGGAGAATCGCTTGAACCTGGGAGGTGGAGGTGCAGTGAGCTGGGATAGCGGCACTGCACTTCAGCCTGGGTGACAGAGCAGACTCTGTCTCAAAAAAAAAAAAAAAAAAAAGCAATTATGTTACTTGGAAGGGTGGGGCTGTTAAGAAAGGGATTAGTGCCCTTATAGGCAAGGCCGAAGGGAGCTCGTCGGCCCCTTCCACCACCCAAGGGCACAGCTAGAAGGTGCTGTCTATGAACCAGGCACTGGGCTCTCCGCAGATACCAGTGCCCTGATCTTAGATTTCCAGCCTCCATAACTGTGAGAAATCAGTGTTTTTGTTTTTTCGTGTTTTTTTTTTTTTTTTTTTTTTTTTTTTTTTTTTTGAGACAAAGAGTTTTGCTCTGGTTACCCAGGCTGGAGTGCAATGGTGTCATTTTGGCTTACCAAAACCTCCACCTCCTGGGTTCAAGCAATTCTCCTGCCTCAGCTTCCCGAGTAGCTGGGATTACAGGCACCCACCACCATGCCCCGCCAATTTTTTTTTTTTTTTTGAGACGGAGTTTTGCTCTTGTTACCCAGGCTGGAGTGCAATGGCGTGATCTCGGCTCACCACAACCTCGGCCTCCTGGGTTCAGGCAATTCTCCTGCCTCAGCCTCCTGAGTAGCTGGGATTACAGGCACGCGCCACCATGCCCAGCTAATTTTTTGTATTTTTAGTAGAGACGGGGTTTCACCATGTTGACCAGATGGTCTCGATCTCTCGACCTCGTGATCCACCCGCCTCGGCCTCCCAAAGTGCTGGGATTACAGGCTTGAGCCACCGCGCCCGGCCCAGCCCCCGCCAATTTTTTGTATTTTTTAGTAGAGATGGGGTTTCTCCATGTTGGTCAGGCTGGTCTACAACTGCCGACCTCAGGTGATCTGCCCACCTCAGCCTCCCAAAGTGGGAGATTACAGGTGTGAGCCACCGTGCCCGGCCGTGTTTGTTCTTTTTGAGTCACCAGTTCACAGTACTCTTGTTATTGCAGCCTGAAGGGATTGGAGGAAACAGTGCCCGAGTTCTAGGTACCTGCATGGGGCTTGACAAGACGCTATTCCTATCAGAAAATCCTCATAATTGAAGGCACATTGGGTAGAGCACTGAGAAGGGTCTTACATCAGCTGTGGGGAATCATCATCCCCAAAACACTGCTCTGGCCCCACCTGAGAAATCGCAAAAGCAAAACCTCAAAGGATCAAGCTGCTTCCGAGTGACATGACTGCATTCTCAAACAAGGCTCAAGAATATTTACAGGTGGGTAGCTCCTTCCTTTGACCTGGTTGCCTTTCTGAGAGCAAGATGGGTCACCAGCAGCTGTGCTGGAGCCACGCACGAAAATTTGGCCAGGGTTCTCGCTCTCGTCGAGTATGTTCAAACCCGCACGGTTTAATCCGGAAATATGGTCTCAATATGTGCCCCCAGTGTTTCCGTCAGTACGCGAAGGATATAGGCTTCATTAAGTTGAACTAAATGATCTTCAAAGGATAATCCAAGACATCTACCATGAGAAACCATGATAGTTCTTTGTACATAAAATAAACATTTTTAAAAACAAAAACAAACAGAATGTTTACAGGTGTACAAAAACACCAGCACCTGACAAGGTAATGCTGACACTGCCTAGTGTCCAATAAAATAAAAAAAAACAAAAAACCACCAAATAAGCAAAAAGCAGGAAAACAGGGCCCATGAGGATAAAAATCATTCAACTGAAATTGGCCCATAAGTTAGAATTAGTAGGTAGGGACATTAAAACAATTATTATAGTGGACTCCCTACGTTCGAAAAGTTCTTTGCAGTTGGAGATGATATAAAAAAAACCCCAAATTTGGGGCCAGGCGAAGGAGCTCACACCTGTAATCTCAGCACTTTGGGAGGTTGAAGTGGGGGGAATCACCTGAGGTCAGGAGTTTTGAGACCAGCCTGGCCAACGTGGTAAAAACCCGTCTCTACTAAAAAATACAAAAATTAGCTGGGTATGGTGGTGGGCACAGAGCAGAGATAGAACAGTCTCATAAAAAATGCTCAAACCTCTCTCCACAAATGGTGCTAGAACTAGACATCAACATGCCAGAAAAAAAAACAAAAAACAAAACCTCAATCTAGACACAGACCTTGTTCTCTTCACAAAAATTAACTCAAAATTGATCATAGACCTGGATGTTGAATGCAAAGCTATAAAACTCCTAGAAGAGAACACAGGAGAAAACCTAGGTGTCTGGGTTTTGTGAAATTTTTTTTTTTTTTTTTTTTAAGAGTCTCACTCTGTCGCCCAGGCTAGAGTGCATTGGCATGATCTTGGCACACTACAACCTCCGCCTCCTGGGTTCAAGTGATTCTCATGCCTCAGCCTCCCAAATAGCTGGAATTACAGGTGTTTGCAACCACGTCTGGCTAATTTTTGTGTATATATATATATATATATATATATATATATATATTTTTTTTTTTTTAGAAGGAGTTTCGCTCTGGTTACCGAGGCTGGAGTGCAATGGCGCCATCTCGGCTCACCGCAACCTCCGCCTCCTGGGTTCAGGCAATTCTCCTGCCTCAGCCTCCTGAGTAGCTGGGATTACAGGCACGCGCCACCATGCCCGGCTAATTTTTTGTATTTTTAGTAGAGACGGGGTTTCACCATGTTGACCAGGATGATCTCGATCTCTTGACCTCATGATCCACCCGCCTCGGCCTCCCAAAGTGCTGGAATTACAGGCTTGAGCCACCGCGCCCGGCCTAATTTTTGTATTTTTAGTGAAGCAGGAACGGCAGGGCACAAACCACTCCAACACTGAACTGAGGAAGGAAGTGACTTTGTATTCAGCCAGGAGCTGCGGGTTGCTACAGCCTCATTCACCGAGGTCCCGAGCTGCAGCTTCTCTCCCCTTTTATAGGCTTACATCGCTAAAGGGGAAACTGAAGTGGAACTGTGGACATCCGACCTTACAATCTTTTGGCTTCATTGATTTGCCAATTCATATGCAGTGTGAGCAGGGACCAGCAGGGGAGGGGGCTTACAGAGACGAGACAAAAGCAACAAGCTGTCTGTTGGCAGAGGTGTTTCCAGGAGGGGGCCTGGCCCGTGGAGACGTGGGGGCGTGAACCAGTGCTGGGCTCCAGCCAGCAGGGATAACATTCATTTACAGCTTTTTCAAGGTTAACAGACAGCAGAGAGGCTGGGAACTAAAAAGGGAGTCATTTCCCCAGCTCTTTGGTACCTTATTTTATTTTTATTTTCCTTCTTCACCCTCCTTCCCATCTGGAAGGGGAGGAGTGAGAAGGTGAAATAGAAGGAGGCGAGGGGGTCTTCCCTCTCATTAGTAGAGATGGGGTTTTGCCACATTGGCCAGGCTGGTCTCAAACTCCTGGCTTCAAGTGATCCACCCACCTTGACCTCCCAAAGTCCTGGGATTACAGCCATGAGCCACTGCGCCCAGCCATGATAATTTTTTTTTTTTTTTTTTTTGATACAACACAAAAGGCATGATCCATGAAAAAAACTGACAAGCTGGACTTCATTAAAAAAACAAACGAACAAAAACCTCTTGCTATTTGAAAGACATTTTTAATACAATGAGAAAACAAGCTGTGGACTGGGAGAAACTTTTAGCAAGAGATCGATCTCATAAAGGACTGTTATCCAAAATATACAAAGAGCTCTTAAAACTCAGTAATAGGAAAACAACCCGATTAAAAAACAGGAAAGGGATCGGAACACACGTCTCACCAAAGAAGGCACACAGACGGTGTGATGGTTGATATTAGGTGTCAATTTGATTGGACTGAAGGAAGGAAGCCTAGGTAGCTGATAAAGGATTATTTCTGGGTGTGTCTGTGAGGGTGTTGCCAGGGGAGACTGACATTTGAGTCAGTGGACTGGGAGAGGAAGACCCACTCTCAGTGTGGGTGGGCATCGTCTAGTTGGCTGCCAGTGTGGCTAAAACAAAACAGGCAGGAGGTGGGAGAGGCCGGCTTGCGGAGTCTTCTGCTTTCATCTTTCTCCTGGGTTGGATGCTTCCTCTTCTTGGTCCTTGGACATTGGACTCCAGGTTTGGCCTTTGAACTTTTTTTTTTTTTTTGAGATGGAGTCTCCCTCTGTTGTCCTGGCTGGAGTGCAGTGGCTCGATCTCGGCTCACTGCAACCTCCACCTCCTGGGTTCAAGCGATTCTCTTGCCTCAGCCTCCCAAGTAGCTGGGATTACAGGCGCCCACCACCAAGCCCAACTAAGTTTTGTATTTTTAGTAGAGACAGGGTTTCACTGTGTTGGCCAGGTTGGTCTCAAACTCCTGACCTCATGATCCACCTGCCTCAGCCTCCCAAAGTGCTGTGTACACGTGTGAGCTACTGTGCCTGGCCTTGGCCTTTGGACTCTTGAACTTCCACCAGTGGTTTGCTGGGGACTCTTGGGCCTTTCGTCATAGGCTGAAGGCTGTGCTGTTGGCTCCCCTACGTTTGGGGCTTTTGGACTTGGACTGAGACATTGATGGCTTCTTCCTTCCTGAGCTTGCAGAGAGCCTAGGGTGGGACTTCACCTGGTGATTGTGTGAGCCAGTTCTTCCTAATAAACTCCCTTTCGGCTGGGCACGGTGGCTCACGCCTGTAATCCCAGCACTTTGGGAGGCCGAGGTGGGTGGATCGTGAGGTCAAGGGTTCGAGACCAGCCTGGCCAAAGTGGTGAAACTTGGTCTCCACTAAAAATACAGAATTAGCTGGGTGTGGTGGTGCATGCCTGGAATCCCAGCTACTTGGGAGGCTGAGGCAGGAGAATCGCTTGACCTGGGAGGTGGAGGGTGAGGAGAGGCGAGATCGCGCCATTGCACTCCAGTCTGGGTGACAGAGCGGTCTAAAAAAAGAGTAATAATGAAAAATAAAAAATAAAAAAAGTGGGCTGGGTACCGTGGCTCACACCTGTATTCCTAGCACTTTGGGAGGCTGAGGTGGGCGGATCACCTGAGATTGTGAGTTTGAGACCAGCCTGACCAACATGGAGAAACCCCACCTCTACTAAAAATACAAAATTAGCTGCGTGTGGTGGCATATGCCTGTAATCCCAGCTACTCGAGAGGCTGAGGCCGGAAAATCGCTTGAACCCGGGAGGCAGAGGGTGTGGTGAGCCAAGATCACACCATTGCACTATAGTCTGGCAACATGAATGAAACTCCCATCCCCCCCCCCACAAAAAAAGAAAAAAGCAACCCTCTAGTGACTTGTTAGATCAAATCATCAGACAGACAGTTGGGGTAAAATTCTGGAGTTGATTAAGAATTAAGAGAGGGGTGCTGGCTTGCCTGGATGGCTACAGGAACATAGCCCTGGAGCTGACCAACTATGTTAAGTGGACAACTGAAAAATAAGTACAGGGTGTGTTAATCAGAGGCAACAATGATACGGATGTGAAGACACCAAGAGAACAGTACTTTTCATGGTTAGATATATTTCTTAGGTATTTTTTCTATTTTGAGGTTCTTTTGTGATATAATTTGTCCTGTTTTCATATATATATATATATACTTTTTTTTATTGTCATGTAAGATAAATGTATATAATTGTAGGCTTAATTGTAAAGAGTTTTCACATTTAAGTTCCAGTCATTTGATTTTATTGCTGTGTCTGTGTATGGAATCCTAAAAGAGTAAGACATAAAAAAAAAATAAAAGTACGGTTCTAAACAGCTCTTTAAAAGGCAGAGACTGCTTGGGCAAAAAAAAAAAAAAAGCAAGATCCAACTACATGCCATCTACCAGAAACCCACCCTAAATACAACAGGTAAAAGGAAGCTTAAATGCAGTGCGGACCCTGGCTTGGACTCTGGCGTGTAAAGACAACATCGGAGGAAAAGGTGGTGAAATCCCAGCAAAGTCTGGGGTTTAGTTACAGTAATGCATCATGTCAGTAGCTTAGTTTTGGCAAATCACGGTAAACTGAGATGACAGCATTAGAAGAAACTGAGCATAAAATGTGCTGGACCGTGTATGATCTTTGCAACTTTTTTTTTTTTTTTTTTTTTTTTTTGAGACAGAGTTTCACTCTTGTTACCCAGGCTGGAGTGCAATGGCGCGATCTTGGCTCACTGCAACCTCCGCCTCCTGGGTTCAGGCAATTCTCCTGCCTCAGCCTCCTGAGTAGCTGGGATTACAGGCACGCGCCACCATGCCCAGCTAATTTTTTGTATTTTTAGTAGAGACGGGGTTTCACCATGTTGACCAGGATGGTCTCGATCTCTTGACCTCGTGATCCACCCGCCTCGGCCTCCCAAAGTGCTGGGATTACAGGCTTGAGCCACCGCGCCCGGCACGCAACTTTTTTTTTTGAGATGAGTTTCACTCTTGTCTCCCAGGCTGGAGTGAAATGGCACAACCTCGGCTCACTGGAACCTCAGCCTTCCGGGTTCTAGCGATTCTCCTGCCTCACTCTCCCGAGTGGCCGGGATTACAGGAGCATGGGACAGCACACCCAGGTAATTTTTGTATTTTTAGGAGAGACAGCGTTTCACCATGTTGGACAGGCTTTAACTCCTGACCTCAGGTGATCCACCCGCCTCGGCCTCCCAAAGCGTTGGGATTACAGGCTTGAGCCACTGCGCCCGGCCTTTGCAACTTTTTTGATAAATCCAAAATTATTCCAGAACAAAACGTTTCGCACAAACAAAAAACAAAAACCCACACACAGTAAAATAACGGTAAAGATTTACTATGCTAGCACTAACAATGTGATACGTAGCTATGAAAACGGTGTGTACTTTTTTTTTTTTTTTTTGAGACGGAGTTTTCGCTCTTGTTACCCAGGCTGGAGTGGTGCAATGGCGCGATGTCGGCTAAACCTCCGCCTCCTGGTTTCAGGCAATTCTCCTGCCTCAGCCTCCTGAGTAGCTGGGACTACAGGCGTGCAACACCATGCCCAGCTAATTTTTTGTATTTTTAGTAGAGACGGGGTTTCACCATGTTGACCAGGATGGTCTCGATCTCCTGACCTCGTGATCCACCCACCTCGGCCTCCCAAAGTGCTGGGATTATAGGCGTGAGCCACCGCGCCCGACCCGGCGTGTCCTTTTCAAGCGAAAAGTTCCTAATGGTAGAAAACGGGGAGGAAAACTGCTTCTTAAAACCTGTTCTACCGCTTACGGTAACAGAGTGTCCGGTCCCTCCAGCGGTCTGGATAATTTTTTTTTTTTTTCTGAGACGGAGTTTCGCTCTTGTTACCCAGGCTGGAGTGCAATGGCGCGATCTCGGCTCACCGCAACCTCCACCTCCTGGGTTCAGGTAATTCTCCTGCCTTAGCCTCCTGAGTAGCTGGGATTACAGGCACGCGCCACCACGCCCAGCTAGTTTTTTGTATTTTTAGTAGAGACGAGGTTTCACCATGTTGACCAGGATGGTCTCGATCTCTTGACCTCGTGATCCACCCGCCTCGGCCTCCCACAGTGCTGGGATTACAGGCGTGAGCCACCGCGCCCGGCCCCGGTCTGGATAATTTCATCTCAGTCCTGGATGGAAGCAGCTGGCACTCAAAAGGTGGCTCGGAGTTCAGAGGAATGCCTATGTACAGATTTGGTCCAATACCTCGGCCAGACCTCAGAGGCCTTTGGGGGTCGGCTCCGCGCCCACGCTCACACACCTGTGACCCCACACACTTCCACGCCAGCGCCAGTGCCAACTGCTATAGCCATTCCCCTCCAACCGCGCCAGCTCGCAGCCGCCGTCCGTCTGGACTCGCCGCGCCCTCTCCAGCGGGCCCTTCCGGGTTCATGGACCAGGGAAACCCGCTCTTCTGGGTGGAGCTGCTCCTCACCCGCTTTCCTTAACTTGATCATTCTCTCCCCAGGGCTTCCACGTCACCGTGCTGCGGACAATCCCGGAACTCAGGTCACGCCAGTTTACGTTGAGGAACTGCAATGGCTCCCACGGATTCAGTCAAAACAAGGCTGCGGCCGGGGGCGGTGGCTCACGCCGGTCATCCCACCATTCTGGGAGGCTGAAGCAGGCGGATCACCTGAGTTCAGGAGTTCGAGACCAGCCTGGACAACACGGTGAAACACGGTCTCTAACTGAAAATACAAAAATTAGCCGGGCGTGGTGACGCGCACCTGTAGTCCCGGCTACTCGGGAGGCTGAGGCAGGAGAATCGCTTGAACCTGGGAAACGGACGTTGCAGTGAGCCGAGATCGCGCCACCGTACTCCAGCCTAGGCGACAAAGCAAGACTGCGTCTCAAAAAACACCAAAAAAAAAAAAACAACCCCACCAAAATACACCGACTGCGTGGGAGGCAGAGACGCAGCAAACGCGGCCGCGCTTGTCCCCTCGGGGCCACCGTTCCCATCCCGACTTCCGGCCTGCCTTAAAACGCTCACGCGTAGGTGCGCGGGCAGGAGGGCGGGCTCAAGCGCAGTTCGTAGCGTTCATTGGCTGTGCTGGGCCGAGGAAGGCGGGGCGAGCCCGCCAGGTGACGTCAGGACGCCGCCGTCAGGACGTCGAAGCTAAAGGAGACGAGAGCCAGCCGAGTAGCCGAGTGCTGTGGTCACCGTGTTGCTACTCGCTTTGGTGGCTGTTGGTGTGTCCCTGCAGCGAAAGGTCCTGGTTGGTAAGGGGAGCGGCGGGCGAGCAGGCGGGCAGGGATAGCGTCTCTTTTCGGTCTTGCGCCCTGGGAGCCCCGAGGCCTTCGCGGTCGTAATAGCAGCGGACGCCTCTCGCGAGCTTCGACAGGGTGTGGCGGAGCAGGGGTAGCCCCTGCGCCTGCGCACCGGGCCTCGGGGCGCGCGGCCGGGCACTAGCGCGCGTGCGCCGTCGTCTTCGTCTCCCCGCCCTCTTCCCTCGGAATTCTCGGGGCCCCGGTGCGCCCCTCACTCGCCATTTATTCGGCGGTTCCTGAGGGCGGGCGGTGTTGCCCCGGCGACGGGCGGCTCCTGAGCTTCTTTCTGGGGTCGTGGTGCGCAGGCGCGGCCCGGAGAGCGGCTCCGTGGATCAGTCGTGGGGATCCGGGCGGCCTCCTCCGCTCGGCGCCCTCTTTTGCCTTCGCCCAGCCTGCGGGACGGCCAGGTGCTCCCGGGAACCCATACCTGGCGCCTGGTTCCTGTCCTCGTTCTTGAGACCGGCCCGGGAGTCCCCTGTCCAGCCCCCAACTCCTGACCTTACTTCTAATCTTCCTTTTGCCCGGGGGCTCCCCTTCCTGTGTCCCCGCCACGGTCCCCCTTCTCCACTTACTCTCTGTGTCCTCCTGAAGGCCTTTGCGTTTCTAGGGCTTTCCCGAGCTTCACACTCCTGTTCCTGTCTCATCAGCTTGTGAGACTTTCGATTCCCCTGCGGGGTTCATTCTTCTACTTATCAGTTAACCCCCTCGGGGTTGAGATCCCTTGGTCCTTGCCCCGGAGACACTCCACGTTTCTTCCAGTTTTCTCTACCTCATTCCTCATTCCTTGAACATGTTTTGGGTCGTCTTTGGTATTCCCAAAGCTTTGTGTCTGGACACCCAACCGAGGTGATACCTCTCGTGGAAGCAGGCAGGGGTAGACTTCCTGAGGACTCCCACGTAGGTCCCGCTTCTGCTCTTCGGAGACTTTTTTGAAAAATCAATCTCTCAGTGCTAAGAACCCATTTTTTCACGTTGGGGTTCGTGTCGGCATTCTCCTCGGGAGTGTTCAACGTCCCCTGCTTCCAGGGATAACTTCCTGAAAATCCCCTTTTACTCTCAAAATTTTCTTCTGCGGTGTTCCCCCACCTCCTTCCTCTTCTGCCTCAATGCTCCCTGCAAGGCTTCCTTCTTCAGAGTTTTCAGAAACCTTTCCACCGTCATCAGCCTTAAGGGTTCCCTCAGGCTCTTCGCATTAGAGCATCCGTCCTTTTGGTTTGGCTTCATTTCACAACCCGTATTCCCTAGAATTCTTACTTTAGTTTTGTTTTGGAGACGGAGTTTCACTCTTGTTGCCCAGGCTGGAGTGCAGTGGGGCGATCTCGGCTCACCGCAACCTCCACCTCCCGGGTTCAAGCGATTCTCCTGCCTTAGCCTCCCGAGGAGCTGGGATTACATGCTACCATGCCCGGCAAATTTTGTATTTAGTAAAGATGGGGTCAGGCTGGTCTCGAACTCCTGACCTCAGGTGACTTGCCCGCCTCAGCCTCCCAAAGTGCTGGAATTACAGGCATGAGCTACTGCGCCCAGCCCCTAGGGTTTTTATTAGACCCTTTCCCCTTGATGGAGTAACCTACCCTCTGGATCGTCCATCACACCTTCTCTTTGCTCATGTGGATTTCAGACACTTCTCCTTTCCTTTGGGAAGCCCATTCCCTGTTTCCAGATGCTTCGTTTTCTGCCTGTAGTACTACAAAGAGGCCAGAGGCTTCCCCTCATGCTCCAGCCTTTTAGTCCATACCCAGAACTCTTTAGATCTTTGACCCCGGTGGCTTCGCTGTCAGCCTTCCCTTTTCTGCTTGGCTTCTCTTGAGTCCATCTGCTTCTCTTCCCCACTTTGTGATATATTTTTAGCTTCCTTTTAAGTCTTTCTAACACTTCCTTTTTCTTACAGACAGTGAAAAAGCAGTCTGGCTCCCGAGGTCGACCCCTCCTACCCCAAGGTCCAGATGGCGGCCAACGTGGGTGATCAGCGTAGCACAGATTGGTTAGTGGGGCGAGCGGGGCAGAGGCCACCTGGAGGGAAGAGGAAGCAAGGCTCAGTGCTGTCCTCTGGGTTGGAGCCTCATGGGCTCAGGGGAAGTGATGCCACAATCCCTGGGGTTGGGGGTGGGGGCGAGGCAAACACAGAGGGAAGCATTTGGTTGTGGTGTGGAGAGGGGTGAGCCTTCACCTCTCTGAGCTTTCATTTTTCACAGTACAGCGCTTGCTTTGCAGGATTGTGATGATTCATTCAAGCAAGTGTCATTAGGAGGCAGGTTCTCAACACTCATTGCCCAGTTATCTGTTTGTTTTTCTGCTAATTCCTTATTTTTTCTGAAAACAGTGTGGTTACCTGCCGACTGGGGCTGTATCAGACAGAATTCATTGATTCATAAAAGACAGCCCTAGTAGGTGCCAGGCCCTGTGTTTAGTTTTGTGGGTTCTGTTAATTGTTTTGTTTGCTGGTTTTAACAACTGCTGTGGTGTGCCAGGCTTTGGGACAAGTATCTTAAGGAGGTGATCTCATTTATCTCTCCCAGAAGACGGAAGCAGAAATCTTTTATCAGTATAGTACAGGTTAGAAAACGTAGACTTAGATGGGAGTGACAGTGAGACCTGGGATTCAGAGGCTGGAAATTGCCTCCTAACTTGCGCACCTGTGTACAGTGGGGAGAACAGATGTGACCTGATGTCCTGTCTCTGCAGGTCTTCTCAGTACAGCATGGTGGCTGGGGCAGGCCGAGAGAATGGCATGGAGACGCCAATGCGTGAGAACCCGGAGTGGGAGAAGGCCCGCCAGGCCCTAGCCAGCATCAGCAAATCCGGAGCTGCCGGCAGCTCTGCCAAGGCCAGCAGCAATGGGCCTGTGGCCAGCGCACAAGTGAGAAGGCCACACGGGGCTGGAGGACCTTGAGCCAGTGGTTGTGGGAGGGATACAGCCTGATGTCCTCTTGTATCAGTCAGGCAGGGAACATAAGAAGATGTTTCAGGGAATCTAAGAAAGGGACAAGTTGTTTCCTTGAGGGATCCAGGGCATGATGCGGTTCTGAAGAGGGAGACTGTGTGCCTGCCCCTGGTCTCGAGAGTGTGTGAGTCTGATGGTAGAGACAGTGGCTCACTTTGTGGATGCATGGACCCAGTGTCACTCCTAGGCCATTAACCACCAGTAGACACAGGCTAGCCCTTTGGGGGCTGTGTGCCCGTGCATTTGGGCTACTGACGGCGCATGGGCCTCTCTTTCCACAGTATGTGTCGCAGGCAGAAGCCTCGGCTTTGCAGCAGCAGCAGTACTACCAGTGGTACCAGCAGTACAACTATGCCTACCCCTACAGCTACTACTATCCCATGGTGAGTGCCCAATGGGTGGGGTGGGGCGGGGCAAGGTAGAATCTGCCGGTTGCAGCTGGGTGGTGGATAGACTGGAGATAGCAGTGCTCACTGCTCAGAAACCCCCACGAGCTGAATTCCAAGTCCCCTCCCCCAGCCCCCCGCCCCCCACTGTGAGCCGCAGATCCTACATACTCGGTTCCGGTTCCTTCTCTTTCTTCCCTCATCCCTCATGCTCATTCCACCATGGCTGTCGGAGCAGAGACCTTGGTGCCCGCACCTGCCAGGCCCGCTCTTGCTTTGCCCTGGCTGCAGTGCTCCTGCGTTGCTGCTGCTTGGAGGTCTTGGCTCAGATGCTGCCTTCAGAGAGCCTCTACCTGACACACTAATTTTTTTTTTTTTTTTGAGATGGATTCTTGCTCTGTCACCCAGACTGGAGTGCAGTGGCGTGATTTCAGTTCGCTGCAGCCTCTGCCTCCCGGTTTAAGCAGTTTTCCTGCCTAAGCCTCCTGAGTAGCTGGGACTACAGGCGCGTTCCACCGTGCCCGGCTAATTTTTGTATTTTTAGGAGTGGGGGGGGAGTTTCACCATGTTGGTCATGCTGGTCTCAAACCCCTGACCTGGTGATCTGCCTGCCTGAGTCTCCCAAAGTGCTGGGATTACAGGCGTGAGTCACCATGCCTGGCCACCCAGTAAAGTAGCATTCCTGCCTTGCAGCCTGTTCTCCCTTTGTTTTTTTTTTTTTTTTTGAGACGGAGTTTTGCTCTTGTTACCCAGGCTGGAGTGCAATGGCGCGATCTCGGCTCACCACAACCTCCGCCTCCTGGGTTCAGGCAGTTCTCCTGCCTCAGCGTCCCGAGTAGCTGGGATTACGGGCACGCGCCACCATGCCCAGCTAATTTTTTGTATTTTCAGTAGAGACGGGGTTTCACCATGTTGACCAGGATGGTCTCGATCTCTTGACCTCGTGATCCACCCGCCTCGGCCTCCCAAAGTGCTGGGATTACAGGCTTGAGCCACTGCGCCTGGCCTCTGTTCTCCCTTCTTTTGCTTTTTTGTTGTTTCATGATACTTACTGCCGGATGTATTACACGTTGATGTCTACAACCGGGCATGTTATTCAAGCACAGGCTTTATTAAAGCATGAGTTTCACTTTTTTTTTTTTTTTTTTGGGATGGAGTTTCGCTCTTGTTACCCAGGCTGGAGTGCAATGGCGCGATCTCGGCTCACCGCAACCTCTGCCTCCTGGGTTCAGGCAATTCTCCTGCCTCAGCCTCCTGAGTAGCTGGGATTACAGGCACGCACCACCATGCCCAGCTAATTTTTTTGTATTTTTAGTAGAGACAGGGTTTCACCATGTTGACCAGGATGGTCTCGATCTCTTGACCTTGTGATCCGCCCGCCTCGGCCTCCCAAAGTTCTGGGATTACAAGCGTGAGCCACCGCACCCGGCCCGAGTTTCACTTTTTATTGTTCTGTGGTAGTGCTTAGGAGAGTTGCCGCTCAGTGTATGTTGATCATATTCTTCTGAGAACTAGCTAAGTGATACGTGAGATTGATAGAGGTTTTCTTTTTGGATACATGAGAGGATGTGGTATATTAATATAGCGTAGAGAGAAAGACGGGTGAGGGATTGGTAGAGGGACATGGCTAGTGTAGTCCTTGAGCAGGCTGGGGAAGTGAAAAGGGCAGGCCTCCCACTAAACCCTCCTTCCCTGCACCTTTGCAGAGCATGTACCAGAGCTATGGCTCCCCCTCCCAGTATGGGATGGCCAGCTCCTATGGCTCAGCCACACCCCAGCAGCCATCCGCACCCCAGCACCAAGGGACTCTGAACCAGGTAACACCCTAGCCCAGCTCCCACATCCTGCGCAAGCAGAGAAAGTGTTGATTTTTGAGTGGGCTGTCAATGAGGAATGGTCCGTGCTCTTTAAGCTACTTTTTTTCTTCCCAGCAACTTCTGGTCTGAAAATGAGGAGGAGAAAGCATAGTGTTTGAACCTAGGGTGGGTTTAAGGCTGGGCCAAGGCCAGGGCTGAGATGGTGGGAACTTTTCCCCCAGCATAGTCACCCACACGTGTGCACACATGGGTCGGCTTTTGCATTTAAGATGCAGCTTGGAGGAATGGCCGAGCTAGTGCATGGGAGGCAGGTAGACCTGGGTTTCATTCCCAGCTTGCCCCCATCTCCCTGGTGTCATTACTTAGGCACCCCGTGTCCTCTGCATCTCCATCAGCTCTCGAAAGCGGGAAGGATAGTAGCCTCATCTTTGGGCTCACGTGTGTCTTGTGCTCAGATGGTAGTGCTGGAGTGGGTGTGCTGTCGGTGGCTGTTACTCCAGCGATGAAATGCTACCAGCTGCCACTTCACAGCCCAGGGCCCTGGGAAGATGCTCAGTCTCTGAGCTGGAGTTGGCTGAGCCGTGGAAAGGGTTGTTAACAGATGCTAACCTCAGAGAGTAGCCGAGGACTTGGAATGAGCTTGCATGGGAAGGTCAGGCAGAGTTGAGTGCTGAGCGCTGCAATGACCGAGGCCAAGCGCCAGCACCAGAATCTGCCCACTGTGCTCAGTGCCTGTTTCCTTCTGTAGCCACCAGTCCCCGGCATGGACGAGAGCATGTCGTACCAGGCTCCCCCTCAGCAGCTGCCCTCAGCCCAGCCCCCTCAGCCCTCAAACCCCCCGCATGGGGCTCATGCGCTCAGTAGCGGCCCCCAGCCTGGAACGGCCCCAGCCACACAACACAGCCAGGCGGGGCCCGCCACGGGCCAGGCCTACGGGCCACACACCTACAGTGAACCTGCCAAGCCCAAGAAGGGCCAACAGCTGTGGAACCGCATGAAGCGTAAGTTTGCAAAGCTGTGTGGAGGCTGAGGGGTTGGGAGCCTTACGGAGCTCTGAGGTGTGAGACACGTGGTGTGTGCTGGGCCTTATTTCTGGGTGTTACAATCTCTTGGCTTGGGGTGGGGCTGCTCTGGGCCTGGCACGTTTGTGCTGGAGCCCTCCTTTAGAAGCTGATCTCTCATCCCTGAATTTCCACTTCTGCTGCCCTCGAAGCCCTCCGTCTATATCCCCTGGGAGCCCCTGGAGGTGCTGGGGAGGGACCTGACTCTAGCTTTTGCTGCCCTCACAGCAGCCCCTGGGACTGGAGGTCTCAAGTTCAACATCCAGAAGCGACCCTTTGCTGTTACTACCCAGAGCTTTGGCTCCAATGCAGAGGGCCAGCACAGCGGCTTTGGCCCCCAGCCCAACCCTGAGAAAGCTCAGAACCACAGGTGATGGCTTCCCCCTTGCCCTGTCACAGCTCCCCAGCACATTCACTGTCTGTGGTCAGTCCCATTGGCCAGCTGCCCACCCTCAGCCACAGTGTGCGCCTCTGAACGGGGAAAGGACCCTCCTTTGGGGGTTCCTGTGAGCACTGTGTCCGGCTGTGTGTCAGCTGAGAGTGGTGGTGGTGATGGTCTTTGGAGTTTGGGATCCTCCCCAACTGAGCCCCTCACCTTCTTCCTGCAGTGGGTCCTCTGCCCGGGGCAACCTGTCTGGGAAGCCCGACGACTGGCCCCAGGACATGAAAGAGTATGTGGAGCGCTGCTTCACCGCCTGTGAGTCGGAGGAGGACAAGGACCGCACTGAGAAGCTGCTCAAGGAGGTGCTGCAGGCCCGGCTACAGGATGGCTCTGCCTATACCATCGACTGGAGCCGGGAGCCGCTGCCAGGGTTAGTCTGGGCGGGGGACCTGGGTGGGAGGGTGATGCTGTTAGAGGCATGGGCTGGGCATGGAGGTGGGAGAGTTGGGGGGGTCCCAGGTACCAGGAGCTCCAAAGAGAATGAGCCAGAACGTTGGATTCTGGGGCAATGAAGTCCTGGTTGGAGGAGGCCAGTAGGGTAGGGTGGGGACCACAGGTGTGGGGGAGGTGTGCATGGCGCAGTGGTTAAACGTACCCTCTGGACACAGAAATCCTTGGGTTTGTGCGTCATTTCTCCACTATATTAGTTGAGCTGCCTGGGGTAAGGGCCTTTAATTTCGGAGGTGGTTTGTCCCCTGGGGTGGGTTGGTAGATTGAGGGAGGTGGTGGTGGCCGTCCTGCCAGTGTCTGGCGGGGTTGGTGATGCTCTGCTGTGCTGTATCCTCAGGCTGACCCGCGAGCCTGTGGCTGAGAGCCCCAAGAAGAAGCGGTGGGAAGCTCCTAGCAGCCTTCATCCTCCTAGAGGGGCGGGCTCGGCGACAAGGGGCGGGGGTGCCCCATCCCAGCGAGGGACACCGGGGGCTGGGGGTGCTGGTCGAGCCCGGGGCAACAGCTTCACCAAGTTTGGCAACCGCAATGTCTTCATGAAGGACAACAGCTCTTCTTCCAGCACCGACTCCCGCTCCCGCTCCTCCTCCAGGTCTCCAACGCGCCACTTCCGCAGAAGGTGCGGAGGCTCCGGGCTCGGGGGTGTTCCGGGGGGCAGGGGCGTTTCAGGCCTGACCTTCCTGCTTCTTCCTGCAGTGACTCCCACTCAGACTCCGACAGTTCCTACTCAGGGAATGAGTGTCACCCTGTGGGCCGCAGGAACCCGCCCCCTAAGGGCCGGGGTGGCCGAGGGGCCCACATGGACCGGGGCCGAGGCAGGGCACAGCGTGGGAAGAGGTGAGACTGGGCGGGGCCTGAGACACAGGCCGGGGTAGAGGAGGGTGCTGGGGACCCAAGGAGGAAGAGGAAGGGGGCAGACAGGTGGACAGCCAGCTGCCAAAGAGGAGAGGCTGGAGGGTGGCTGGAGACGCCTCCTGCTCACCACGCCTCGCCCCTTCCTAGGCATGATCTGGCTCCCACCAAGCGCAGTCGAAAGAAGATGGCAGCACTGGAGTGTGAGGACCCTGAGCGTGAGCTGAAGAAGCAGAAGCGGGCAGCCCGCTTCCAGCATGGACACTCCCGTCGCCTGCGGCTCGAGCCCCTGGTCCTGCAGATGGGCAGCCTCGAGGGCAGCGGGGCTGACCCTGACTGGCAGGAGCTGCAGATTGTGGGCACCTGCCCCGACATCACCAAGCACTACCTGCGTCTCACCTGTGCTCCTGACCCGTCCACCGTGCGCCCTGTGGCTGTAAGTGCCCAGGCAGGGCAGTCCTGCTCTGTGAGGCGGGGCTGGCTCAGCACCCAGGGAGGGCGGCAGAGGTCACGTGGGCTGGGGTATGGCAGGGCCCTGAGCCTGGCGGTCAGTGATCTGAGAGGAATGTGAAGGTGCACGGCTGTCCTGGAGCCCTGTGTGTGGGGTGTGCGGCGTTGGCTGGGGAATCACTTGGCCTTTGGGCCTGGGTCCCTGGCTTAGGTGACATGGAGCGTGAAGCCTTTTCCCCAACCCCAGGGCTATGGGGCATGGGTGGCTGTGCTTGCAGTGTTGGGTGTAGTCAGTGCTCTGCTGCAGAACCCGTCAACAGCCATGTGCCTACAGAGAAATGTGTGTGGGAGATCCACTCTTAACTTACGTCTTACTTTTTGTTTGTGTTTTGTTTGAAGACAGAGTCTTGCTGTGTCGCCTGGGCTGGAGTGCGGTGTCATAATCTTGGCTCACTGCAACCTCCATCCTGGCTTCAAGTGATTCTCCTGCCTCCGCCTCCCAAGTGGCTGGGATTATAGGCATGAGCCACCATGCCTGGCTCATTTTTGTATTTTTAGTAGCGACAGGGTTTCAGCATGTTGGCCAGACTGGTCTCCTGACCTCAGGTGATCCGCCCACCTCAGCCTTCCAAAGTGCTGGGATTACAAGCATGAGCCACCGCACCCGGCCTTTTGTGTTTTAGTTTATTGTTGTAACTCCCACCAAATAAGTGGGAGCCCTTGCACTCCCTCCCTGAGTTGTACCCTGAGTATTCATTCATTTTCCTTTCCAGGTTTTGAAAAAATCGCTGTGCATGGTCAAGTCCCACTGGAAAGAGAAGCAGGATTACGCGTTTGCCTGCGAGCAGATGAAGTCCATCCGGCAGGATCTGACGGTGAGGCTCACGCTGGGAGGGCCTGGCCTTAGCCGGTGCTACCCCCGCTCCCTGTGACTCTTGTTTCTGCCCTGCCACCCCAGGTGCAGGGCATCCGCACGGAGTTCACGGTAGAGGTGTATGAGACCCACGCCCGGATCGCCTTGGAGAAGGTGAGCTGGCCTCTGCAGGCTCCCTGCCCCTTTCCTGCTACCTTTCTGTCCTCAGCGCCCTTACTCTGCTCCATTCCCTCCATGCCTCTGCCTTCCAGGGCGACCACGAAGAGTTTAACCAGTGCCAGACGCAGCTCAAGTCGCTGTACGCCGAGAATTTGCCTGGCAACGTGGGCGAGTTCACTGCCTACCGAATCCTCTACTACATCTTCACCAAGAACTCAGGAGGTGAGCCCCAGCCCCCGGGACAGAGGTCGAGGTGCCAGGGTCGAGCCCCGCTGATTGACACCCTTGGTCTTGGCCCTAGACATCACCACGGAGCTGGCATACCTCACACGGGAACTGAAGGCAGATCCTTGTGTGGCCCATGCCTTGGCACTAAGGACAGCCTGGGCCCTGGGCAACTACCACCGCTTCTTCCGGCTCTACTGCCACGCACCCTGCATGTCTGGCTACCTTGTGGATAAGTTTGCAGATCGGGAGCGCAAGGTTGCCCTCAAGGCCATGATCAAAACGTATGTGGTGCCAAGCTCCCTTCTGCCCTTGCTCGTCCCATCCTTCCGCCTCGCAGCTCCCCTCAGACGAGATCCTGGCCCTAGGCCTCCCCCAGCCCTTGACCCTTGTCCTGGTCCTTTCTCCCACCTCTTTGTTTCCTGCTCAGCCCTCTCGCTTTCCTTCTTGGCCACCTCTGTGTTCCGGGTCACTCCTCCCCGTCTCTCCACTGTCGAGCTCACTGCCTCTGGAGCCTCTTCTCCATCCCGGCTGTGTCTGTTTCTCTTCCTCCTGTTCTCACCTGCCTGGACCCTCTAGTTCAGTCCTTGCTCTGGGCTCCCTCCCCTCTCTGCTTTCTCAGCTTCTCACTGTGCTCCCACTCCGCAGAGACCATGTAGACAGTCTCTGGTCTAACAGGACAAGGCCCACTCCCACTCCGCAGAGACCATGTAGACAGTCTCTGGTCTAACAGGACAAGGCCCACTCCCACTCCGCAGAGACCATGTAGACAGTCTCTGGTCTAACAGGACAGGGCCCACTCCCACTCCGCAGAGACCGTGTAGACAGTCTCTGGTCTAACAGGACAGGGCCCACTCCCACTCCGCAGAGACCATGTAGACAGTCTCTGGTCTAACAGGACAGGGCCCACTCCCACTCCGCAGAGACTATGTAGACAGTCTCTGGTCTAACAGGACAAGGCCCACTCCCACTCCGCAGAGACCATGTAGACAGTCTCTGGTCTAACAGGACAAGGCCCACTCCCACTCCGCAGAGACCGTGTAGACAGTCTCTGGTCTAACAGGACAAGGCCCACTCCCACTCCGCTCCTTTGAGAGCACCAGGAAGGCTCAGGGAGGCCCTCTGATGAGACCACACTGGGCACCACATTGAAGGCCCTTGGTCAGGCCACACCCCCTCAGTGTTCTTTGTTCACTAGATTGGGTGTCTGGCCTGCTGTGGGTAGGGAAGAGTTGCTTGACTGACATTTAGATGGTGTGGTTCTCCGTCTGGTGGTTGAAGTGACCCCAGGTGATGGGTACTGTTGAGGAAGGTTTTCCGTTTTTTCAGCAACAGAATGCTCCTGGTATCTAGTGAGTGCAGGCCAGGGTGCCCACCACAGTCATCGGGCCCCAGAGGTCAGTCTTGCCAGGTGGAGAAATTCTGGTCAAATAGGTCGACCGTAGGTTGGAGAGGCCTCAAATGCCTGGCCAGCTGGCCCTCTGCCTGAGGTCACAGTCACAGCATGGTTTGGAGCTAGGAAGGGGCCGTCAGCCTGGAGGTTAGGAAACTCATTCTGGGATCTAGTTTGGGTCAAGCTGACTTGAGGGAGAGGCTGAGTCAGGGATGGAGTCAGAGGAGCAGATCAGTATGTGGGGTACGGTACACAGAACTCCATTACCAGCTGGGGAAGTGAGAAGGAAGGGGAGGCAGGGAGGCTGCCCAGCCTGCTGCTGCCTGATGGGCCCCATGGATGGTGGCTCTCCAGCTTCAGTGCCGCACTGAAGGGGCATGGGGTTGGGTGAGCGTCCCTGTCAATTGATATGTGATTGGCCTTGGTTGGGGACATAGCCATGAGTGCCCCTCGTGGGTGGGACCCTAGTCTGTCATTGCCCTTACTGTCTCAGCACCTTCCCCACAAGGAGGCTGACCCTGCCCTGCCAGCTGAGACTGGGAGCTGGAGCAGGCTGTGATCCCAGGGCCTCCGTGAGGCTCTGGCGTTGGAGCAGAAGCGCGTTCTAAGACTTAGGGCCCTCATGGGGTGCACTCCTCCTTTGGTTCCTGTGTGTGTGGAAAGGGTAGGGCCACATCGCCTGTGGGAGAGCGTTCAGGGAGCTTTGAGGACCTGGCTCGTGCCAGTAATGTCTCGGTAGCAGCCAGCAGTGACTGCTTTCAGTGGTAGTGGTGAGTGCTGTCTGGCACCTGTGCCTGGCTTCCCAAAGGCACTGTGATGCAGGCAGGGGAAGCTTCGAGGGCTGGGTCCCCACCGTGGCCCTGCCAGGCCTGCCATCCCCAACCCTTGCTGTGTGCTGCTCCCTCCATCTGGCCCCTGCCCTCAGCCAGTGGAGGAGCCCACTGGGCCCTTCCCTTCCTGTCCCCTCTCCTCCCTGGCCCACTGCACAGGTAAGTGAGGGTGAGGGGGGGCACAGCTGGGGATTGGGGCCACTCACCCCACCCCGGGCCCCCCCGAGCCCCTGAGGTTGGGAGGCTGGGAGGCGGGTGGGGAAGCCAGCAGGTACTGTGCTGAGGAAACCCTGTGGGTACCCGAATGGGGGGCCTCCTTGATTGTGGGGCCCTCCCCCGCCCTCCCGCCCGCCTCATCACCTTCTCCTCTTGTCTCCATAGCTTCCGCCCTGCGCTGCCAGTCTCCTACCTGCAGGCCGAGCTGGCCTTCGAGGGCGAGGCCGCCTGCCGGGCCTTCCTAGAGCCCCTGGGCCTGGCCTACACGGGCCCGGAGAACTCCAGCATCGACTGCCGCCTCAGCCTGGCGCAGCTGTCAGCCTTCTGAGCACCCAGCGAGGAGGGGGCGGGGGCAGGGGCTGCAGCCCCCAGCGCTGCCTTTGCGGATTCTGTTTTTGAGCCGTGGACTTGGGTTGTAAATTTATTTGTGGGGAGTGGGCTCCAGGAAGAGCCACCGTCCCTGCCCCCATTTTCCCAGTGGGGAGTCTGTACAGAGATTTTTCTACGTTTTTATTTTTTGCCTCAGAGGGATGGGACTGGGGAGGAGGGGATGGGCAGCGGAGGGTTGGGGGCATGGTCTGCAGGCTCATCTGTGTCCGCCTTTCACTCCACTAATGCTGTCTCAGTGTTTTCTCTCTCTCTCTTTCGAGCTTGCACTCCGGTACCCGACCCAGCGCCCTGGCCCATCCCATGCCAGGGGGCCGGTGGAAAGAAGACAGGCTGTCCAGCCCATGCCCGCCTGTGGCGGGGGCACCCAGCAAGCCCGCCCACCGCCTGCTGCCTCACCTGCCTCACCACAGACTCTTGTTCCCAGCCCCATGGGGCCTCCGTGTTTGGGGTGAGGGGAGCTGCTTAGAGACTGTGCCCGTCCTCGGCCCCCCACCCTGAAGTGCCAGCACCACCAGCACCAGATCCTTCGCCGCCACACCGCACTGAGGACACGTCGGCTGGGCCGCCTCGTCTCAAGTTGTATTAAGTTGTCTTCGTGTCCCCTCCTCCCTCTGCCCCCAATGTTTCTTCTGATTTTTTTTTCCCCTTTCCCTCCCTCCTCCCCACATTCCTCCCTTGGTTCAGCACAGGTAAAATGGTTCCCTTCCTTCCCTGCCTTCATGGATCACCAGCTCACGTCATGTTTCCTTCTCTTTTCTTTGTGTGTGTGTTTCAGTTATTTTTCTTCGTCCTCTCCCTTTTCTTTTTGGCCCTCCCTCCCTCCCTCTTCTGCCATGTAACTGGAGGATGTGCTATGAGTTTGCAAACAGCTGGACTGTCAGGCTGCTTTTTTTCCAGATGTTCCTCCTCTGCCTCCCCTTCCCCTCCTCTCCCCTCCCTTTCCTTCCTTCCTTCCTTTCCTTGGAGCACTGAGCACCATTTGGAAGCTTAAGAGAAACCAAAATTAAAGAGAGAGAGAGAGCCGCGTTCCCGCAGTGTCTTCCTTGCGTGGGCTGTTGGCATCCCTTCTGTCTCTAGAGGTCTGGGGGTGTCACTCCAGCAGGATCTCAGCCAGGGGTTGGAAGGGCCCCCCTGTCCTCCCCATACGGCACAGCCAGAGTGTCTGCAAGGGCTGGCATCCCACCACCTGGCTGAGGCTGAAATCCAGCTTGGGGAGGTGGACTTGGGAACCGTGGGGCACCTTAGCAAGGGTGAGGTGCGGGTACGGCTGCCTTGGAGACGGCAGCACTCTTAGCCCCTCGGCTTCCAGCCTCTGGCTCAGCACTTGTGCCATGCCTTCCAGTGTGGGAGAGGGTGGGGCACAGAGCACATGTGGGCCCAGGAGGACCAGCTCCCTAAAGTTCAGTCGAGGGGGTGCGTTTAGCCCCGGGGCCAAGAGGGCCCGTCTCAGAGCCGTAATAGCGGCCGCCTCCTCTCCAGTGCCTGTCAGTCGCAGCAGGGCCAGCGTCAGGTGCAGGTTCTGGGTGGGCACCAGGAACTCAGCGCAGTGCGGGGCCACGTGGACCAAGTATTCCTGGGCCTTGGTCACTTCTGCTTGTAGCCCAGGCTCAGTCACCATAAGGGCCACAAAATGTGTGGGGCGTGGCTGACGAGGTGCTGCAGCACTAGCCAGGCCGGACCCTTTGTTCTCAGGCCAGGCTACAGGACCCCATTCGGCTTCTGTCTCCTCAGTGGAGCCCCCCGGGGCTGCCAGGGCTTCCTTGCTCCGCAGCTCTGAGGTCCTGGCGGCCGCTGTTGGCTTCAGTGCCCCCTCAGTCCCTTCCGTGAGGCATCCTCTTGGGGCCGCTGTTCCCAAAGCAGCTGTGCCCAGCGGCCTTTCCTGGGCCGCCTCCAGCTCTCCGGGCTCCTCCCCGCCTGGCTCCTGGTTCTCTGTGCACAGCGGCCTTGTGCTCCCTCGCCCGGGGGCAGCCTGGGCCTCCTGCCCTGTCCCCGCCAGTGTCCACTCGGCGTCCTCCGCTCCGCGGCCGTCCTCACTGTACAGCGCGTCTAGGATGGTGGGCCCGCGCCCAGCCGCCGAGCCAGAGCCGAAGACGAGGTCGGTGCGCGAGGCGCGGTCCCACACTAGGCGGCCGCGGAAGCGGAAGAAGCGAACGCGGTGCTGGGGCACGGCCAGCACGCCCGGCCCGAGCGCCGCCAGCGGCTCGTCCCAGCAGAAGGCGTTGAAGGGCTCCTCGCGCACGCCCAGGAAGCGGTCCGCGTAGCCCACCGAGAAGTCGGCGGGGTCCAGGCGCGGGTCCCAGCGGATGCGCTGGATGACGTCCGCGGCTGTGCGCAGCGGCGGCTTCTTGGCCCCGGGCTCGGGCTGTGCCTCGCGGCCAGGCGGCGCCGGCGCCAGCGCTCCGGGGTGGGGCTGGCGGCAGCGGGCGCCGAAGCGGCAGCGGCCTTCCAGGAAGAAACGGCAGGCCGGCGGGGGCATGGGATCCGTGGCGGCGGTTTCCTGCGGCAACTCCGGCTCTCTGGCCGCCGCCATGGGTGCGGGGAACTGGCGCGCCCGCCGCTCAGACCAGGTCGCCCAGCCTGGATGCCCCGAGTCTGACCCAACGGTGGCGTCAGCGGCCCTAGCTCCGGCCCCGCCCAGGGGACCACGCCCCGGGCCCTAGCGAGGACTCTGGCCCAGTTCTCAGGACGTCCCGCCTGAGCCCTCCCCCAGTGCCAGGAAAGCAAGCTCCATCCGGGCTGCGGCAGTCTTGGTCTCCCGGAGCTCTTCCGAGCCTGGCCCCGCCCCTTTCCCAGTGGTATCTGTGCGCGGCCTCTTTCCGAGTGATTTACATGTACTGCCCCGCCCCTTTTAGGTGATTTACATGTGGTGCCCGGCCCCTTTCCCGGTGATTTGCATGTCTTCCCCCGCCCCTTCCTGGGTGATTTACATGTGTGCTCCCGCCCCATTCCGTGAGATTTAGGTGTGCCCCGCCCCTGAGGGGGACGTCTTTAAAGAACCTGGACTCGTCCCCGTTGGAGTGATTTACATTTGCGGCCCCGCCCCTCTAGGAAACTTCAGAGAACCTGGCCCCTCAGTCATTTGCACGTTCGCAGAGAGATCGGACCTTGAAGAGCCAGGACGCCTGCGGACTCTTCGTCCACGGAGACCAGGGCCCTTCTGCTCTAAAAGGGTACCCAGACACTTTCCTCTGCGGCCGCTCCGCCCGGCGGAGTCCACCTGAGGCATGCAGGGCCAGAAAGGCTCCCGGGACGGCAGCACTCGGCAGCCCCGCCTCGGCTGGCCCCGCGGTGGCTGTGGGGCCCCGGCCCCAGGAGCACGTGCGGCCGGCGGAAGCGCTCAATATTTCATGAACGGGATTGCTTGACCCGCCGCCTTTGTAAGGGGCACTGCCTGGCCACGCCCTCGGGCCCTCTTAAAGGAGCCGCACCCCACGTCATCCCTTCCCACGTGCAAAGTGAAAAGTCAGAGCCCGGGCACACACTTGGCCGTTTATGTATATGGAAGTGGGGCGCAGCGCGGGAAGGGAGGGGAAGCGGGGAGCCTAGAGGCCGATGACGTCGTCCAGCTCCAGGTCCGCGTTGGGGCGGCAGCAGGCCTTGGGGCGCTGCGTCCCGGAGCGGGGTTCCGCGTCGGGCTTGGCGGCAGCCGCGTCGGGGCGCTCTGCGTCCATGACGCCTAGCACCGCGTCCAGCATGGAGGGCCCCAGATCCAGGTGGAAGGACAGCAGAGGGTCGGCCGGCGCGGGCGTGCGGAGGGCAGGCGCGGCGGGCTGCGGGACGGCGGGCGGCGGCGGGGAGCGCGGGGCTCCCGCGGGGGGCGCTCGTGGCTCGGGGGGCGGCCCGCCGCCGTGGCGGCTCAGGAACGAGGTGTCCCCGAAGGCGTCGCCGCCGCGCCCCACGTGCAGCGTGTGCCGGAAGTCGCCGAGCGGCGCGGAGATGGACAGGGCGCCGCGATCCGGCCGCTTCTTGGGCTGCGCGGGGCCCAGCTGCTTCAGCACGGGCATCTGCGAGGGGCACGGGAGGGTCAGCGCGGCCCCGGCCCGGGGCTCGCAGCCGCGCGGCTGCTCAAAGGGCGCTCTCGGTGAGAGTAGGACGATGGGGGCTGGTTCCGTTTTTTTTGTTTTTGTTTTTTTAATTTTTTTTTTTTTTGAGACAGGCTGGAGTGCAGTGGCGCGATCTCAGTTCACTGCAACTTCTGCCTCCCGGGTTCAAGCGATTCTCCTGCCTCAGTCTCCTGAGTAGCTGGAATTACAAGCATGCAGCACCATGCCTGACTAATCTTTGTATTTTTAGTAGAGATGGGGTTTCACTGTGTTGGCCAGGCTGGTCTTAAACTCATGGCTTCAGGTGATCCGCCTGCCTTGCCTCCCAAAGTGTTGGGATTACAGGCATGAGTCACCACGCTGGCCCAAATTCAATATTAAATAGAAAAGCAGCCTGCCTCTGCCCATATCCTGGACTTTTGAGTATTTTGTGTGGAACTTCTGGGAGGGACTTTGATGACCTTGTACTTTTGTTTTCACAGTCACTGTTATAATAATAAAAACCTATTGCAACTGCAGCCCCACCCTTTGCCAGCTGTATGCATGGAATAAATTACTTTATCTACCTATTTTTCTATCTGTAAGACAAATAAAATAACATTACCTTCCTTTCAGGATACATAGAAAAGTTCAGTCAAAGAAAACTGTGCCTGTAATAGTGCTAACCAATTGGTAATTAGTGGGGGAAATATTTCCCTAACAAGAACTGTGGAACAAAAATTAGGTTGGCTAGGACACTATGAGAAAGACAAAGCAGGTGACATTGTTTTCATAGTAACAGGCACCCAGGGAAGTATTGGTGATACTAAGGAGGAAAAGGAAAGCCAAAGGGACTTGAAATAATTGTAGAAGGCTATATTCTGAAGACTGCCTTACACGCACACACACGGCACGCACACACGCACACGCGCGCGCGCGCACACACACACACACACACACACTCTTTCCATTTATTTCCATGGGGAAACCAGTTTTGATTTACTGCCTCTGCAGGGTTTATCAGATTTCTCTGACCTCAACCTGGATGAATAAATATATTTTCATGGTTACCTAGCACACAATCTCCACTCCCTTCTTCCCCATAATGGAAACAAAAATTTTATGACACAAGACTTGTCTTGTTTTGAGGCAAGGTCTTGCTCTGTTGCCTAGGCTGGAATGCCGCGGTGAGATCTCGGTTCACTGCAATCTCCACCTCCTGGACTCAAGTGATCCTCCCACTTCAGCCTCCTGAATAGCTGGGACCACAGGTTCACACCACCACGTAGTGTTTTTTTTTTTTTTTTTTCCTTTTTTTCTTTTTTTGTAGAGACGGGGTTTTGCCATGTTGCCTGGGCTGGTCTCAAACTCCTGAGCTCAGGCAATCTGCCCGCCTTGGCCTCCCAAAGTGCTGAGATTACAGGTGTGCGCCACCACACCCGGCCAAGACTTGTCTTACAAGGTGCTAGACACTGTTATTTTCTGTTGTAATCTATTTTATTTTTAAATGTTGACTCGGCTCATTAATGTATCTTTTGGATCCCCAGTTAAAAAGAAAATCCTCTCTAACTGCTAACAGAGACTATTATCTCAACACTTGCTTTGCAGTGAGTTAGAGGTGAGAAGGTAGAATTCAGAAAGCCAACTGCCCAGCTTTGAATATGGCTGTGCCGATTGCTGTGTGGCTTTGAGCAACTTATTTGACCTTTCTGACCTCCTTTCCTTATCTTGAAAGCGGCATGATGGTAATATAATACTTCATAGTCCTTTTGCAAGAATTGGTGGAATGATGCCCGTGAGACTTAGCACGGTGCCCAACACACAGTGAATGTTCAATTAACACATGCTCAACGGAGCCGCACCTTGGATCGCTCTCCCCATGTTCCAAAGAGGAAACGCATGGTCAGAGAAAGGACGTGACTGTCCAACATCACAAAGCCAGCTCCGGGGGACTCCAGAGTCCACAGCTGGCTCCCTGCACACTCTTCGACCTCTTGACTTCTGGCCAGCCCTCAGCGCCTGCTTCAGCTCAGACCCAGCTTCCAGCCTGCATCTGGCACCCCCCTGCCATTGCCCTATCAGTCACCACCACTTCGCAGCACCTGGCCACACACACAAATGTCTTGGTTCCTGACATCAAACACATCTGGGCTCAGATTTTGCCATTTCCTTCTTGCGGGATCCCAAACTGGCTTCCCCAACCTAAAGCTCAGTTTACTCCTTGAAAAATCGGTTGGAATTCGTTTGCAGCTGGGTGGCCCCGTGGCTCCCAGCTCTTTGGGAGGCTGAGACAGAAGGATCGCTTGAGCCCAGGAGTTCAAGACCAGCCTGGGCAACAAAGTGAGATGTCTCCTCTACAAAAATAAAAATAAAAAATTAGCTGGGTGCCGTGTCATGCACCTGCAGTCCAGCTGAAGGAGGCTGAAGAGGGAAGATACTTCGAGCCCAGGAGTCTGAGGCTGCAGTGAGCTGTGATCACCTTACTACACTTCAGCCTGGCCAACAGAGTGAGATCCTGCCTCAAGAAAAGAAGAGAGAGAGATAGAGATAGATAGAGAAAGACAGAGAGAGAGAGAGAGAGAGAGAGAGAGAGAGAGAGAGAGAGAGAGAGAAATGGAGACACGGAGAAAGGAGGAAAGGAAAGGAGGGAGGGAGGGAGAAAAAGAAAGAAACGAAGGGAAAGAAAGAAGAAGGAAGAAAGGAAGGAAGGAAAGAAAGATTATACTCAGGGCGCTGAAATTCTATTTCCCAATTGCTTATTCCGGGCCAGGCGCCAGCCTCACTGCCTCCCCACGAATGAAAGAATTTATTTAATCTTCAGGACAACCCGTCTTACAGAGGCCTGATGGCTGAGACAAGAGAGGTTGAGGAACTTGCCCTGGGTCACACAGCAGCAAGTGTTGGGGGCCAGGCTTGGAATCCAGATGGACTGCCGCTCCCCACAGGAGGCGACGCGCATGCCACCCCACGGGAAGTAAAATTATAATTTTAAATTTGCTATAAAGGCCAGTGTCTTTTAGAGTTGGACACGGTTTTGGAATGCCACCTCTGCGCCCTAGCTCAGAGACTCTGGGTAAGTCACTCTCCTGTCTTCATAAGCAGAAGCCTCCGGCCTCCCTCCGCTGCGCTGTGCTTAAGGCAATGAGGTCATGCTTGGAAAAAGTCCCTCACGCGGCCAGGGCTTGGGACAGAGGGGCTGTTGTTTGTGACCCACGTGAAACAGGCAGAAAGGGGGGCGCAAGCGTGGAGCCCCCGGTGGCCTGGGCCGCGCGCCCTCCCCGCGCCTCCACCCATCCCGCTCTTTCCCGCTCGGAGGGCCCCGACTGCAGCCGCAGGGTGGGGGGCACCGCGGGCTCACCTCTGTCCCCGCTCAGCCCCGGCCCCGCCAGGACGGAAATAGCAACCCGCTCCAGATCCGGCCCGACTGGTTCTCAGAGCCGTGGGAGCGGCGGGGAGGCGGGTGGGGCGAGGCGGGGTCGGGGGACCCCAGATGGGGAGACCCCCTGCGCGGCGTGGGCTTCAACGCGCGCTCTCTGAGGCCACGTGGCTGCGGCGGGGAATCTAGCGGCCGCGCCTCGGGGCTTTCTGCCCGTCTTCCCTCCCGGCCGGACCCGGGACCCCGGTCCCCCATCGCGCCTCACCTCGCGGTCCTCCCAGAGCGGGCCAGGCGCGCGCTCACCACTCCGGCTCCAGCCCGGACCCTGGTTCCCCGGCTCCGAGTTCGCCTCCGCCTCCTAATCCTCGGCCCGCGCCTTCTTCCTTGTTCCTCGGGGCGGGATCTCACCTGGCAAAGAAAGTGTCATGCGGATCCCGGAGGGAATCCGGGAGCCAGGCACCCGGTCCACACAGCCACTGCCTCCTTCGCCCGCAGGGCCCAGGCGTCCGAGCGCTTAGGTCTCTTAATGCCACCCCAGGCCCGAAAGTCGGGGGCCCTCAGCTCCTCTCCCCTTAGATCCAGGGGTCCAGGCCTCCAGATCCCTCCTCCCTTAGACCCAGGAGTCCAGGCCCCAACCCCTCTTCCTTCAGACCCCGGAGCTCAGGCCCCCAGTCCCTCCTCTCTCAGACCCCGGAGTCCAGGCCCCCAGCCTCTCCCCACTCTGACCCAGGAGTTCAGGCCCCAGCCCCTCCTCCCTCGGACCCTGGAGTCCAGGCCCCAGCCCTGGAAAGCGCTGGCATAGGCCCCCTTTACCTGCACCGGGAGCTAAAGTGTCAGCCCCTCTCCGGGGCCATGATGGGAGCCCAGGCAGAAGCGGAATCACCACCCAGTCCCCAGGCAGAGAGGGTTTTGGCACAGGGCCCTCCAAGCCTTTCTTATCCCCCAAAAGTTTGCCTCTAGGATTTAAAGGGCTAGAAAGCAGCGGTGGAAACGCTGAGTCCCCTCCGGGCTGAGTGTGGGGGCAGGAGGAGGCCGGACTGAGTGTGCAGGGGAACGGGCAGAGGGGGTGGGGTTGGACCGGGCGCGCCCCCAGCCTGGCCCCTCCCCTGCCCAGCTTGGAATTTCCTGAAACTGGGGAAGTCTGGCTGTTTAGAAGAGTAATTTCTTCCAGATTGCAGCTGTATGGAGACAGACAGAGGGAGAGAGAGAGAGAGAGAGAGAGAGAGAGAGAGAGAGAGAGTGAGAGAAGGGAGAAGGTCAGACTGAAAGCTGAGAGCGGGTGAGGAGGTTGGAGGGTGTCTGAGGGGCAGCTCTGGCTTTGCTGCGGGTCCCCTAGATGAACTTCCCTGCCTGCAGCCACTCCGACATAGAAAGGTCATATTTCATTCTAAGCACCAGTTTCCATTGGTCACAAGAGAGTGGGGTTTGGGTGTTAGGACAATTCCTGAGGGCCAGTGTGGGTGGGGCCTGACATGGGGACAGAGCAGAGTCCCGAGGCAGGATGCAGCTCCGTGGGAGGGAGGTGGAGGCCCAGGTGGGAGGCTGGGCCAGTGGGAGGGAGGTGGAGGCCCAGGTGGGAGGCTGGGTCAGTGGGAGGGAGGTGGAGGCCCAGGTGGGAGGCTGGGTCAGTGGGAGGCTGGGTCATTGGGAGGGAGGTGGAGGCCCAGATGGGAGGCTGGGTCAGAGTCAGAGGGAAGAGGGAAAGGGAAGCCCAGGTAGGAGGCCCATGTGGGAGGCTGCGTTGGTGGTTTTCCCCCTAGCTGGGGCTGGGGTTGTAGCACTGGTGAGAGGATAGTCGATTTTTCATAACGAGGAAGCACCCTCGAGCTGGGTCTTGAAGGGGGAGTGGGAGTTTATGGAGCCCAGGAGAGGAGGATGGATATCAGAGCAGGGTGGGGAAGCCAGGTGGGGCGGAGGGCTCTCACACGCTGGGCGGAGTTTGATTTGCCTGGAGAAGTCGGCTTGAAAGCCACTGGGAGCCTCACTTTGTTCCGCAGATGTCGGGGAACCGCAGAGGAATGGCAGGGAGAAGTCCACGTGTTAGAGAGTTCCCTCTGGGGTCACTGCAGGGCGTGGACTGAAGAAGGCCCGGACTCAGCACCCACCGCGAATTTAAGGGGGGAGGGGGCAGTGGTCACCAGAAAATCAGTAATCAAATATATATATATATATATTTATATACAGTATTTATAATATATATTTATATGTAATTATAATATATATTTATGTATAATATATAGATAATATTTATATATAATACTTTTGTTATGTATTTTTTATTGCTGTAAAATTCACATGACATAAAATTCACCATCTTGAGGTGTGCAGTTCAGTGACATTTAGTACCTTCCCAATGGAACGTACCTAGTTGGTACATTGGCAATTATGCAGCCATCACCCCTATCAAGTTCCCACACATTTTCATCACCCCAAAAGAAAACCCCACTCAGCAGTTGCTGGCCATGGCCTGCTGTCTGCAGCCCTGGAAACCGCTCCCCCTTTTTCTGGTTCTGTGGATTGCCTCTTCCCGACACTTCGGGTGAATGGAACCATACACCCATCACACAGCCCCACGTCTCTGGCTTGCTTCATATAAGGCGGTTCATCATGTGAAGCAAGTGCCCGTGCTGCATCACACGTACTGTTTACATACGTGAAGACATACACAGAATGGCCAGGCGCAGTGGCTCACGCCTGTAATCCCAGCACTTTGGGAGGCTGAGGCGGGCAAGATCACCTGAGGTCAGGAGCTCAAGACCAGCCTGGCCAACATGGCGAAACCCCAACTGTACTAAAAAATAAAATAAAATAAAATAAAAAAACAACCACGTGTGGTGGCATTCGCCCATAGTCCCAGCTACTCGGGAGGCTGAGGCAGGAGAATCGCTTGAATGCAGGAGGCAGAGGTTACGGTGAGCCGAGATCGGGCCACTGCATTCTAGCCTGGACCACTGAGCAAGACTCCATCTCAAAAAAAAAAAAAAAAAAAAGAAAGAAAGATAAAAGATATTTATGTAAGAGATCTGTTTCACAAATTGAATTGTGTGAGCCTGGAATCCACAGGGTTGGAGGGAAACTGAGGCGGGGCCGGGGCCGCAATCTGGAGTCAGAATTTCTTCTTCCTCAGGGAAACCTCTGTTTTGCACTTAATGCCTTTCAACGCACGGCTTGGATGAGACCCACCAATGTGACCAGGCTGACCTTCAGTGAGAGCACCTGGATTGCAGATGTTACCCACATCTCCAGGGCCGCCACAGCACCCAGACTGGAGTTGGATGGAATAACTTTGGATTAGAGCCCAGCTGAGTGGACACATACTAACCTTCACACCAGCATCATCTCCCCTACGTAAGATTCCTAATCTTATTGCACCTGCTGAGTTCTTTTAACATATTCACGGGTCCCAGAGATTTGTCCATGGACATCTCTCATGGGTGGGGGTTGGGTGGGGGTATTCTGCCTGCCACAGTACCCTTTAGGGAGGGTGGTTGGGGCCTAAGTAGGGCCAGCTTCCTGGGTTGTCCAGTGCCCCATGCTCGGAAGAGCCCGCACTTTTCTTTTTTCTTTCTTTTTTTTTTTTTTGAGACGGAGTCTCGCTCTGTTGCCCAGGCTGGAGTACAGTGATGCAATATTGGCTTACTGCAACCTCCGACTCCCAGGTTCAATTGATTCTCCTGCGTCAGCCTCCCCAGTAGCTGGGACTACAGGTGTGTGCCACCACACCTGGCTATTTTTGTATTTTTTTTTTTAGTAGAGTTGGGGTTTCTTTTATTTTTATTATTTTATTTTTTTCTTAAGATGGGGTTTCACCATCATGGCCAGGCTGGTCTTGAACTCCTGACCTCAGGTGATCCACCCACCTCGGCCTCCCAGAGTGCTAGGATTACAAGCGTGAGCCACCACGCCTGGCCCTAGAGTTGGGGTTTCACCATGTTGACCAGGCTGGTCTCGAACTCCTGACCTCAGGTGATCCACCTGCCTCGGTCTCCCAAAGTGCTGGGATTGCAGGCGTGAGCCACCGCACCCAGCGTTTTTATTTTTGAGGAGTCTATGTGGCTCAGGCTGGAGGACCAATGGTGAGAATGCAGCTCGGTATACTTCTGCCTCCCAGGTTCAAGCGATTCTCCTGTCTGAACGTTCTGAGTAGCTGGGATTACAGGCATGTGCCACCATGCCCGGCTAATTTTTGTATATTTAGTAGAGTTGGAGTTTTTCCCCATGTTGGCCAGGCTGGTCTTGAACTCCTGACCTCAGGTGATCTGCCGCCTTGGCCTTCCAAAGTGTTGGGATAACAGGCGTGAGCCACCGCGCCTGGCACCACGCTTCTTTTAATGTTCAGCTGTCATCAATTTGAAATTCCTTGCGTTTTGAAGAAGGGACTCTATGTTCTCATTTGCAATGGATCCCACCAATTATGTGGCTGGTTCTGGATGGCACAGTGGGAAGGGCAGAGGTCTGGGAGAAAGCAGCTGAGAACAGCAGCAATGGAGAGATAAAAGGGACAGGACCGCTGGGTGACGTCCTGGCAGCGGCAGCCTGGGAAAGCAAAGAGGGAGGGAGAGCGAGATGGGTCCCAGGAGCCTGGGCTGGGAGATGCACCGTCCCCTTCCTTGTGGCCTGAAAAGCAGGCCAAGTATGTTTTAAGAAAAAAAGAGAGAGAGAGAGAGAGAGAGAGAGAGAGAGAGAGAGAGAGAGAGAGAGAGACCTGGGTGACAGCGGACCCAGGCTGTGCAGGGCAGGCCAGATTGCAGAGGAGAGGCCAGAGAGACAGAGAGGAGGCCAGAAGGGCGCAGAGGCCAGCAGATAACCCAGGGGGACCCCTGTGAAGGGAAAGGGAGAGAGAGAAGGTATCTAGAAGAACAGAGAAGGCCAAAGAAAGGTACTTGGTGTTCTGGTTCATCTGGATACCTTCCCTACTTTTTTTCTTTTTTAGGCAGAATCTCGCTTTATCACCCAGGCTGGAGTGCAGAGGCGTGATCTCAGCTCACTGCAACCTCTGCCTCCCGGGTTCAAGCAATTTTCCCGCCTCAGCCTCCTGAGTAGCTGGAACTACAGTGTGTGCCAGCAAACCCAGCTAATTTTTTGTAGGGTGGGGGTTTTGCCATGTTGCCCATGCTGGTCTTGAACTCGTGGACTCGAGCAATCCGCCCACCTCAGTCCCCCAAAGTGCTGGGATTACAGACCTGAGCCACTGTGCCCAGCTGACTCCTGAGACTGCACCACCATTCCTTAGCTGATTTCAGTGACTCTGCCTACTGCTAGCGACCCTACATAATTATACACCAGTTCCTAGAACCTGTCTGTCATTATTCAGACTCTCATAGAAATCTAGTCACAACTACCTGAGCAATTTGTTCTCTTAAGTCTCGTGCTACTTAGGGGTCTCTAATATTTCCCTTTTAAATGTTTTGGCCTCTCTTCTGAGTACCAGGGACATGGATGGAACACTGATCCTATTTTATCCTTAAAGAGCTTACAGGATATTGAGAGAAGTTTCACCCAGTGAACTGACAGGGTCAGCGCAGAGTGCAGTGGGAGCACAGAGGAAGAGTGGCAGCCCCATCATGTCCAGCTGTGTAGTACCGAGTTCAGCTCCACCATACCCCTACCCAGGCGGCGCTGAAGGCATTACGAAGCAGACACCCACATAGAACAGCAAAGTGGGACTCTCGGGGGCCAAGAGCCTTCCCAGCTGAGAGCCTCAGGGGCTGACAGCATCTCGGGCTGAGGGCATGGAGGGGCTCTGACCCACGTAGTCGTTCTCTCCGAACAGGTGATGATCATGAGCAAACAGGTGTTCTGTGTCTTCTCATAGAGCCAAGATAAACTAGGCAGGCAGCTGGTACCTGCTTACCACTGATCAAGGACAAAGCAGAAAGTACTCTCCACGAGGGAGCCACGGGGGCAGGTCACCTAGCCCTGCTTCAAGAATTGTGTTCACCGGTGTATGATACACATCTCGTGTTTTGCTGTATTAGATGGGGGGGCTGGGGGGGGGCGGCTAGATTCTTCTTGCCATCGTTCTTCTCAGCAAACAATATAGTCCGTCATACTCTCGGCATTTTCAACCGTGTAGATTGTGCACCGCTCAGCTCTGGGCTCATCCCGTCACAAACGGTGAGTGTGAGGCAACCTGTGAGGCGTCCGGGACAGGTTTTTAAGGGTCACCAGGTGTTCGTCTAGATCAGGATGGAGGAATTCTGATCTCCGCAGGGAGCTTCTCCACCGCGGCCACGAGAGGGCGCCCAAGACACGTGTCAAACGCTTGCCGCGCTCAGGTGGGTGGTCTCCTAGAAGGAGGTGGGCAGGGAATTGCTGAGGATGTTTGAAGTCGAATGGGATGAGCCTTCCCTGTTGGGAGAGGCAGCTCGGCTTGCTGGAGGAAGTTTGGGAGGAAGAATCCTCAGTGAAGGGGTGTTCTACTTGGGATCATTTGTGTACATTTGTGTGACCTCCCAGCTCACTCAGGGTCATCGTGGCCATTTCCCTGGCCCCGCCCCTCGGTCTGCACCCACCACACTGCTCCCCCCGCTGACCTTTGCACCCCCCAGACCCCCCTGGACCGCCTCTGCGCTTCCTCATTTATCCAAATCACTTTCACCTTCTAGTGTGCTGTCAATGTTCTTATTATGCCCATGGGTTTCTGTCTGTCTCCTTCTGCAAGACTATAAGCTCCTCGATGGAAAGGAGGCTTGTTTTGTAAACCGACGGGCTTCGAGAGCCTGGAACAGTGTCTGGCACACAGGAGAGGACCAACAAATACTGAATGAGAAAAATGAATGCCAGATGGCAAAGAAATTAACTAAGCAGGGAGTTTCTCCACTTCGGCCACAGGGGGCGCCCAAGACACGTGTCAAATTCCTGCAGCCCCAAAGGTGGGTGGTCTCTGCTCCTCAGCCTGGAGGACCAGGGACAGGTGACTTGGACCACAGCCTTCCTCCTCTGCGAGCCTCTATTTCCCCATGTGTAGCACGGAGATGGAAATGCCTAAAATACGTTCTTGTGAGAAGCGAAAAAACCCGACAACGCATGCACGCGAGTGTCCTGTGAGGGGTTATTTCACATGTCCAAATTCATCCAACTGTGTACCTTAGAGGACAGGGTGTTTTAGGATAACAACCATAGCTAAATGATGCTGCTAAAAGGTTAATAAAATAAACAATAAAACTTGCATCGAACAGTAACAACAGAGCCATGCGGCTAGGGCAGGAAATCTGAAGGAGAGATCATGCCACTGCACTCCAGCCGGGGTGACAGAGCAAGACTCCATCTCAAAATAATACATACGTACCTAAATGGAGTAACAGTTAATACATGCACAGTAGTATGCAAAATAATAAATGTAAGAAATAAAACTCGCAAAAGTGTCATCTTGCAAAGCAGTAGCATAATATGAAACAACCTCACGGACCACAACCTTCCTCATTCTTAGGAAAGGAATCATGGTCACAGTGGTTGGCCTGTGGCGGTGTAATTCTGTCCCAATATCCCCGAATGGCAAGTGTGGAAACATTAGAATGAATTCCATTAAAAATAAGAAAACAAGAAGAAATAAAGTCACAACTGGAAAGCGTTTTGTTTTTCTTTAGGCAGAGTCTCACTGTGTTGTCCAGGCTGAAGTTCAGTGGCACAATCTGGGCTCACTACAACCTCTGCCTCCCAGGTTCAAGTGGTTCTCCTGCCTCAGCCTCCCAAGTAGCTGGGACTACAGGCACATCCCACCATGCCCAGCTAATTTTTTATATCTTTAGTAGAGATGAGGGGAGGGGGTGGTTTCACCAAATTGACCACCCTGGTCTCAAACTCCTCACCTCAAATGATCAGCCTACCTCGGCCTCCCAAAGTGCTGTGATTACAGGTGTGAGCCACTGCGCCTCGCCTATTTGTTAGTATTCGATAATATTTATGTTATCACATATCAATTTATGCTGAAAAGTACACTTAGCATAAGATCTATCTTCTCAGCAAATCTGTAAGGGCCCAGGGCAGCATTGTTACCTGCAGGCGCTGCGCGGGAGACACTGGGCCGTCCTCACCTTGAAAGACTGAAACTCGGGAGGGACAATGAGGAGGTGTCAGTCACAGGAAAGAGATCTTGGTACCTTGCCTGTTCCTTCTCAGCCAATACTCTCAGCTCCTTAGAGGTAGTACTTTTATTTCTTTTTTTTTTTTTTTTTTTGAGCAGAGTTTCGCTCTTGTTACCCAGGCTGGAGTGCAATGGCGCGATCTCGGCTCACCGCAACCTCCGCCTCCTGGGTTCAGGCAATTCTCCTGCCTCAGCCTCCTGAGTAGCTGGGATTACAGGCATGAGCCACCACGCCCAGCTAATTTTTTTGTATTTTTAGTAGAGGCGGGGTTTCACCATGTTGACCAGGATGGTCTCGATCTCTGGACCTCGTGATCCTCCTGCCTCGGCCTCCCAAAGTGCTGGGATTACAGGCTTGAGGCACCGCGCCCGGCCTCTTCATTTTGTTTTTTCCCCTCACATATAATTTTATTTTTTCCAGTTATAAGGCTAGCACGTACTGAATTTAAAAACTGAAATAAAAACACCTCAAAAAATGAAGAGCTATTTAACCCCACCATTACCTAATACTAATTGTTACAAACATCTTGGTTAATATTTTCCTACAAATCTCTATTTCCATAAATGTGGGTGTAAATATGCAAATATAATTTGATGTCTATATACATGGTTTATTCCTGTTGTGTTCACTTGATGAAATCCTTGACATCTTCCATGTCAATAAAAGTTAAACAGCACCATCATTTCTTTTTATGTTTTTTTTATTTTTTATTTTTTTTGAGACAAGAGTCTTGCTCTGTCACCCAGGCTGGAGTGCAGTGGTGTGATCTTGGCTCACTGCAACCTTCGCCTCCCTGGTTCAAGTGATTCTCCTGCCTCAGCCTCCTGAGGAACTGGGAATACAGGTGCACACCACCATGCCTGGCTAATTTTTACATTTTTAGTAGAGATGGGGTTTCACCATGTTGGTCAGGCTAGGCTTGAACTCCTGACCTTGTGATCCACCCACCTCAGCCTCCCAAAGTGCTGTGATTACAGGCATGAGTCACTGCGCCTGGCCACATCATCATCATTTTTAATGACCACACAGAATTCCACTGCATCGGGGGACCACTGTTTATTTAATATTTAAGTGCCCATTAAGTGATGAGCAATATGTTTCTAATTAACTGCTCTTCATTCTATAAGTGTTTACTGAGCATCTATTATGTGCCAGGCCCTAAGTACCAGTGATAGGGTGATGATTAAGACAGGTGAGGTCCCTGGCCAGTGAAGTCTCCATTCTAATGTGGGGAGAGGGACAGCGTACAAGTCAATGAGTGGATAACTGGAAAGGGGGATAAACATCAAGAGAGAAGGAAGACAGACCTTGCTAGCGAAGGGATGGGGGTCAGGGGAGTGCATTTCTTTCAACAGAGTGGTCTGGGAAGGCCCTTCTTGCTGAGATGGTGCTGAGCAGAGACCTGGAGGCTGTGGTGCAAAGCAGGAGGTCAGCACATCCAGGCAGAGACTCAGCACCGGAGGGAGCTGGTGTCTTCAAGGAACAGCAGGAATGTCACGTGGCCTGAGGGCAGGGAGGGAGGGGCGCATGGACCAACATGAAATTGGAGAGTTGAGTGTCCCGTAGGTCACAGAGTTTGGGTTCTGCGCAGAGTGCACCGTGAAGTCACTGGAGATGTCAGTGGTAACAAAACATAACCCAATTAACGCTTTTAAAAGGTCACTCTGGCTACAGTGTGGAGAAGGACAGCTGAGTAGTAAGAAATGAGCGTGGAGAGACCAGCGGGGGGATGTCCCTGGACGAGGGGAGAGAGGGTGGATCTGGCTCTGTGGTGCTGGCACACCGTGTCTGTGGAAGGACAGACTCTGAAGCTAGGACAGGGGGAGAGGGTGAGGAAGAGGAGCCGTCGGGGTGATTTCTAGCTCTGCAGCTTGTCCAGGTGGGCCGATGGGGAAGGAAATGTGGGAGAGCCACGATTTTAATTTTCTCATGTTAATCCTTCCAGTGTTTGTTTCTGGGTGAATATAAGTCAATATGAATGTATATTCTGATTCCTCCGATTCTTGGCACAATACAGATGCCATCGTGATGTCATTTAATCCCTAAGAATGCATTCTGGGGTCTCTCCATGGAAGTACATAGGCTGTGTTCTCTCCCTCCCTCCCTCCCTCCCTCCCTGCCTTCCTCCCTTCCTCTCTCTCTCTCTCTCTCTCTCTCTTTTCTTTCTCCCTTTCTTCCTGTCTTGACAAGTTTCACTCTGTTATTCTGTTATCCAGGCTACAGTGCAGTGGCGTGATCTCGGCTCACTACAACCTTCACCCCCGAGGTTGAAGCAATTCTGCTCAGCCTCCCGAGCTGAGATCACAGGCACCTGCCACCATGTCTGGCTAATTTTTTCTTTGTGTTTTTAGTAGAGACAGGGTTTCACCACGTGGGCCAGGCTGGTCTGGAACTCTTGGCCTCAGTTGATCTGCCCGCATCTGCCTCCCAACGTGCTGGGATTACAGGTGGGAATGGTGCCAGGCCCATGGGCTATTTTCAAATATATTTCTCCTTTGTCTTCTAACTTCCAGAGTGATTGAGGAGAAGCCGATGCAATGATGATAATAGAAACATGGTACACAATTGTCTTTTTTCTCTCACCCCTCAGTCTTCTTGATTTTCTTTTTCCTTTTGGATGACGCAGCGTGGTGAGTGCCGTGGGCCCCGAGTGTAGACACTGATTCGGTTTCCCTCGGTCCCTGCCGGCCGGGCTGGATTCCTCCTCACTGCCATTTATTTCTTGTTTTCGCTCCGGCTCCTCAAGATGCAGGCTCAGTGATTAAGTTCCCACACTTCATAATTTCTAAAAAAAAAAAAAAAACAAATTTTTTTTTCTAAAAATGTTTCTTAAAAAAGTGTGCTTAAAACTATACACATTTCACTCTACGTGTGATTTTTATTGCGCCTAAGTTTTGATATGAGTAACATTCTCTGTTCATTTCTAATTTCCTTTAACAACTTCTGTGTTTTTTTGTTTTTTGAGACGGAGTTTCGCTCTTGTTACCCAGGCTGGAGTGCAATGGCGCGATCTCGGCTCACCGCAACCTCCGCCTCCTGGGTTCAGGCAGTTCTCCTGCCTCAGTCTCCCGAGTAGCTGGGATTACAGGCACGTGCCACCATGCCCAGCTAATTTTTTGTATTTTTAGTAGAGACGGGGTTACACCATGTTGACCAGGATGGTCTCGATCTCTCGACCTTGTGATCCACCCGCCTCGGCCTCCCAAAGTGCTGGGAATACAGGTGTGAGCCACCGCACCCGGCCCTTCTGTATTTTTTTAAACTGTCACTCAAAAGTTACGAAGATTCTTGTTGTTCTTATGCAGATTGCACTGCTTCGCTCCAGCCTGGGCTACAGAGCGAGACTCCCTCTCAAAAAATGAAAAATAAACTTAGTTTAAGGTGACAGAGCTTATAGATAGTGATGTGACCTCTGGAATTGTTCTCGGTAATCCTGCACTCGTAACTCTGCTCATACTTCCTATATGCTGTCTGTGTCTATGCGTTCATCATTCACTCTAAAATATTTCTTATGTGCTATGTGCCAGGGTGTGTTCTGGGTGCAGGGATACCACAGGAAACAGTGCAGAAAAACGTCTGTGGCTTCATGGGGACTGACTGTAGTGGGGAGGCAGGTAGCAAACAATGTATATATATGTTCTTTTTTTTGGAGACAGTGTTTCACTTGTTTCCCAGGCTGCAGGGTGGTGGTGGGATCTTTGCTTACTGCAACCTCCGCCTCCTGGGTTCAAGTGATTCTCCTGCCTCAGCCTCCCCAGTAGCTGGGATTACAGGTGTGAACCACCACACCCGGCCAATTTTGTATCTTTAGTAGAGAGGGGGTTTCACCACGTTGGCCAGGCTGGTCTCAAACTCCTGACCTCAGGTGATCCCCCTGCCTCGACCTCCCAAAGTGTTGGGATTACAGGCGTGAGCCACCGTGCCCAGCCAGTATACAATATTAATAAGTAAAATATGTGCACATATGCTGAGGGTGAGTGAGATATGCTGAAGAAAGAAAAAATGGAGCAAGAGGTGATGTGAAATCTGGAGGGAGCGTTGCAACATTGGACAGGATGGTCCAAGAAGGTCTGACGCATTAGGAGATATTGGGGCAGACAGTGAAGGGCAGGGAGGGGCGAGCCCTATGCCTCTCTGGGTGAAGAGTTTTCCAGTACTAAGAAAAACAGGCAAAGATTTTTATGCCAATCATGGGAGTGTACATTGATGTAATAACTTTGGAGAGTCATTTCAGGTGGAGAATGGCATGTGTGAATGTCCCGAGGCAGATGCGTGCGTGGTGTATTTTAGGAATAGCAAGGATGCCACTGGGACTGAATCGCAGTCAGTGAAGGGCAGAGGTGGAGGAGATGCTATCAGAGGGCACTCAGCTCAGCTGGGGCAGAGAAGATACAGTCGTGTCAACGTCACGGAGAAGGGAAGTCCTGGCATGATTTTGAGCAGAACAGTGGCACATGGTGGCAAATGTTTTTATTATATTGCTGTTTCACTACCCACTTGTATTTTATTCTCAGCCTAGGTTATTTTATGAAATCGGACTTGCATTTTGGAGGGAGAGTCTGATTTTCGTGAAGGCATGCATGTGGTATGCCTGTGGCGATGTTACCAGCATTCCGGGTAAGCAGCCGTCAGCCCTGTCTCCGGGCCCTCTTGATGCAAGATGCTAAGCAAATTAATTAACTCCCGGAGCCTCAGTATTCTTATCTGCAAAATGGGACTAATGATGAAAACATCTTCCCAAAGTTGTGAGAATTAGAGAAACGACCCATAAAGGGGACTCAGAGCACTGCCTGGCATAGAGTGAGAGCTCAGAAAACGTTACCTCTTACCTTTACAGCTTCGTGCAAGTCTGACTTCAGGAAGTGGTCTTACAGATACATTTTAGACAAAAATATGATGATGCCACACTTACGTTCAAAACCCTTCCACTCTCTCGAGGGTAAAATACCACAACTCTACTTGGCCTTTTAGACACTCCTGCTCAATCATTGCATATACTCTTCCTTATATTTTTCCATCTGGAGTCCACTCAACTTACAACAGGAAAAAATCATCTCCTGATTGGGGTTTCACAGAAACTTTCTCCTTCGTCCATGTCGCACGCAGCCCCCCCATGCTGCGTTTCCTGTTGCCAGCTCCTGGGTCCTCAGCCCCTGACTACACCCCACAGTGCACAGTGGCTTCCCGGGTTGGCTCTCAGGGTCAAGGCCCCTTATTTATTTATTTATTTAGAGATGGTATCTCACTGTCACCCAGGGAGTGCAGTGGCACAATCTTGGCTTACTGCAACCTCTGCCTCCCGGGTTCAAGCGATTCTCTTGCCTCAGCCTCCCAAATCGCTGGGATTACAGGCGCCTGATACCACGCTCAGCTCTTTTTGTATTTTTAGTAGACATGGGGTTTCTCCATGTCGGCCTGGCTGGTCTCGAATTCCTGACCTCTGTGATCTGCCTGCCTCAGCCTTCCAAAATGCAGAACTCTGTGAGGACCAGGGCTTAGCTTGAGTGCCCCAGTCTGTCCACGAGGTCCAAGCTTGAGATCATTACGGTGACCACATCTCAGGAGAAAGACTGGTCAGCAACACAGCGACCATACTGGAATATTTTTGAAATATCTGAACTATTCTAATGCAAACTTTTAATGACATTTCACATTGCACCTTAGGTCATTTTATTCATGTAGATGTTGTGTTTCCACCTGACATTTAATTGGTATGTAATTTTTTTTTGTTTTTTTTTTGCAAATATTACGTATGTATCTGAATCTAGGGTGAGAATTGTTACTCCATGCCTGTGTGTCCCAAGTCACACTTTTGGGCGAGGAAGCTGTGCCAGGCTGGACCTCTGTTTTTGAGTGAGGAAGTTGTACCAGGTTGGACCTCTGTTACTGAGCGAGGAAGCTGTGCCAGGTTGGACCTCTGTTTTTGAGCGAGGAAACTGTACCAGGCTGGATGTCTGTTTTTGAGCGAGGAAGTTGTGCCAGGCTGGACCTCTGTTACTGAGTGAGGAAGCTGTGCCAGGCTGGATCTCTGTTTTTGAGTGAGGAAGTTGTGCCAGGCTGGACCTCTGTTTTTGAGTGAGGAAACTGTGCCAGGCTGGACCTCTGTTTTTGAGTGAGGAAACTGTGCCAGGCTGGACCTCTGTTTTTGAGTGAGAAAGCTGTGCCAGGCTGGATCTCTGTTTTTGAGTGAGGAAACTGTGCCAGGCTGGATCTCTGTTTTTGAGTGAGAAAGCTGTGCCAGGCTGGATCTCTGTTTTTGAGTGAGGAAGCTGTGCCAGGCTGGATCTCTGTTTTTGAGTGAGGAAGCTGTGCCAGGCTGGATCTCTGTTTTTGAGTGAGGAAACTGTGCCAGGCTGGATCTCTGTTTTTGAGTGAGGAAACTGTGCCAGGCTGGATCTCTGTTTTTGAGTGAGGAAGCTGTGCCAGGCTGGATCTCTGTTTTTCAGTGAGGAAGCTGTGCCAGGCTGGATCTCTGTTTTTGAGTGAGGAAGCTGTGCCAGGCTGGATCTCTGTTTTTGAGTGAGGAAGCTTTGCCAGGCTGGATCTCTGTTTTTGAGTGAGGAAGCTGTGCCAGGCTGGATCTCTGTTTTTGAGTGAGAAAGCTTTGCCAGGCTGGATCTCTGTTTTTGAATGAGAAAGCTGTGCCAGGCTGGATCTCTGTTTTTGAGTGAGGAAGCTGTGCCAGGCTGGATCTCTGTTTTTGAGTGAGGAAGCTGTGCCAGGCTGGATCTCTGTTTTTGAGTGAGGAAGCTGTGCCAGGCTGGATCTCTGTTTTTGAGTGAGAAAGCTGTGCCAGGCTGGATCTCTGTTTTTGAGTGAGGAAGCTGTGCCAGGCTGGATCTCTGTTTTTGAGTGAGAAAGCTGTGCCAGGCTGGATCTCTGTTTTTGAGTGAGGAAGCTGTGCCAGGCTGGATCTCTGTTTTTGAGTGAGGAAGCTGTGCCAGGCTGGATCTCTGTTTTTGAGTGAGGAAGCTGTGCCAGGCTGGATCTCTGTTTTTGAGTGAGGAAGCTGTGCCAGGCTGGGTCTCTAGCACACCTTGGACCTAAACCTTCTCCAGCTGGGATCAAAGTCTTAGAGCAGGAGTCCCCAAAATACGCATGTGGCCCCCTGAGGCCATTTATCCGGCCCCCCGCTGCACTGCAGGAAGGGGCACCTCTTTCATAGGTGGTCAGTGAGAGGAGCACAGTATGTGGCGGCCCTCCAACGGTCTGAGGGACAGTGAACTGGCCCCTTGTGTAAAAAGTTTGGGGATGCCTGTCTTAGAGGAATGCAAAGGTGTAGGGCCCCCTGAGAATATGGAACCATGACAGATCTGTATCACCATTTATGGAAAAACCCAGAATAACTGCCCTGTGTTCTGTGACCTTTGATGTCGATTCCGTGGACACGAGGAATCTTTTTTTTTTTTTTTTTTTTTTTTTTTTGAGACGAAGTTTCGCTCTTGTTACCCAGGCTGGAGTGCAATGGCGCGATCTCGGCTCACTGCAACCTCCGCCTCCTGGGTTCAGGCAATTCTCCTGCCTCAGCCTCCTGAGTAGCTGGGATTACAGGCACGTGCCACCATGCCCAGCTAATTTTTTGTATTTTTAGTAGAGACGGGGTTTCACCATGTTGACCAGGATGGTCTCGATCTCTCGACCTCGTGATCCACCCGCCTCGGCCTCCCAAAGTGCTGGGATTACAGGCATGAGCCACCGCGCCCGGCATGAGGAATCTTTTGAGTAGAGATGAAGATCTTGGATGTGTTGGTGGTTTCACAGCTGTCAGAATTCACCGAATTGCACAGATTAAATAGATGCAGTTGGTTTGCAAATTAGTCCTTGATAACGCTGATTAAAAATCCCTAATGAAGACCTAAAAGGGAAAGAGGCAGGAAGGAGAATCTAATACACAGAAGCCATTCTGTAAGTGAAAGGAGGGCTCAGGCGCAGGAACGTAGTTGTCAGGAGCGACTTTGTTTTGGCCTCCTGTGAAATGTTGAGTTTCAAAACAAATGTAGTGTCCCTTGCAACCTTGAGAATTTGGGGAGCGATTTAAATTCATTCTTACGATGAGGTGGAAGCCTCTGAAATCTGTACCCCAGCACTTCATCCTTCTGCCCCACGATCTACATAACCATGAAAATAAAGTTCAGTTATTCATAGTCATATAATCATCAAGGTGAGAACCAGGTTCAGTACTCAGCTTGAGTCTGGGGATTCCATCTTTCTTCAATTTTTGACGGCATCACCTTCACTTAGTTTAAGGAATTTAAAAATCTTTAATATATGAAGCAGCTTTAGTTGGCTTATTGTCTTCTTTAGATAGATTGCTGTCCCGTGAACTTAGTCTAACTTATTCACAGAAGATGGATTAGGCTGGAAGGACGTATCAGAACTGCAGTGTGCAGAACTCTGTGAGACCAGGTTTACCTGAGTTCCCCGTCCGTCCACGAGATCCAAGCTTGAGATCATGACAGTCACCATGTCTCGGGACGGGGACTGGTCAGCAGTGCAGTGGTCATGCTGGAATGTTTCAATGTTTTTGAAATATTTTCACTATTTTGATGCTAAAAACTTCTTTTTGTGAGATGGAATCTCTGTTGTGCAGGCTTTTTATGAAACCCACCATTATCAAGAGATGAATATGGTTCCCAGGAACACTGTTCTATCCTGCTTTAAGTATGATTGGTCATATCTGGTCATGTGCCCTGCTCTGAATCAAACACTGAAAGTGGATTGCTAAAATTGCCTTCATCTAAACTCCATTTTCCTCCCACTGGCTCCCTGGGCTTGGAGCGTCAAACAGAACTGGCTTTCTGTGAGTCAGGAAGAAGTGAGCACAGCTGCTGTGTAGACCCTCGTCAATGTCTGCTGCAGTTACACCTGGAGACGAGCTCCCCAGGGTCCTCAGAAGCAGTGGAGACGAGAATCCATGATGGGAGTGGGGTGCTGCCCTGCTCAGCTTCGTGATGCAAAAATGCACTGCTGGTCTGGATCCTGCTCCTCATTCCCGCACCCAGCTGGGTGCCCATCTGGCCCCACACCTCAACACCAGGTTCTGAGCACAGTCTCCTGACCATTCAACCCCTTCAGGATTTTGCATGGGCAGTTGGACCACCCCACCACCACTGGAGCCTGAGGGGAAGATAACTCATGTTAGGAGAGAGAGAGAGAGAGAGAGAGAGAGAGAGAGAGAGTGTATGTGTGTGTGTTATATAATATATAAAATAACAATTAGAATTGTTAATTGGGCCGGGAGCGGTGGCTCATGCCTGTAATCCCCACACTTTGGGAGGCCGAGGCAGGTGGATCACTTGAGGTCAGGAGTTTGAGACCATCCTGGCCAACATAGTGAAACCTCGTCTCTACTAAAATACAAAAATTAGCCAGACATGGTGGTGTGTGCCTGTGATCCCAGCTACTCTGGAGGCTGAGGCAGGAGAATTGCTTGAGCCCAGGAGGCGGAGGTTGCAGTGAGCTGAGATCATGCCACTGCAATCCAGCCTGGGAGACAGAATGAGATTCCATCTCTGAAAAAAAAATCGTTAACTGTTTATATATAATAGTTTATAGATATTAACAATTATATATGAACTTGTATATATAATTAATTATAATAGCATATATATTAACAATTACATATATAAAAATATGATTTGTTATAAACAAATTATATATAAACTATTACATAAAATTAGTGTATATAAAACATAACTTAAAGTAATAATATAACATTATATTATATCATATGTAATAATTATTTATATATAATATTTGCCATTATATATCATTGTTAGAGCACTTAACATGAGCTCTGTCCTCTTAACAAATTTCAAGTGAACGAGACGTTATTGTTGGCCATAGGTCGTGTGTTGGATGGCAGAGGGTTTGTGCTAGTAACGCCCCGTTTCCCTCTCCTCCCAGCCCCGGGAACCCCCATTCCCTGCTGTGAAGACCTCATGTGGGCCACATCAGGCAGTCCCTGAGCTGCATCCGGTGGTGCGGTGTCCTCAGAGTGAGTCTGTGTTGTTGCCCGTGGCAGAACTTTCTTCCTGTGTAAAGTGAACAGTATTCCCCTGTGTGTGTGCGTTTTCTTCTCCGTTCATCTATAGTGGGCATTTTGATTATTTTCGAGTCTTAGCGATTGTGGATGGTGCTGCAATGATCAGGGAGTTCAGACGGCTCTCTGACATACTGAGTTTGCTTCTTTTAAATATCTACCCAGAAGGGGGGTTGCTGGATCATATGGTAGCTCTATTTTTAATTTTTTGAGGAAACTCTCCCGTTTCCTATAGCGAGTGCACAACTTTTCAGCCTCTCAGAGTGTTGCGATGTCCAACATGAGCCACCGTGCCCTGAGCATTGTTGGTATTTTTGACGTGTGAAATACCTTGCTGGAGGCTGGGCGCGGTGGCTCACGAGGTCAGGAGATTGAGACCATCTGGTCAACATGCTGAAACCTCGTCTCTACTAAAAATACAAAAATTAGCTGGGTGTGGTGGCGCGTGCCTGTAATCCCAGCTACTTGGGAGACTGAAGCAGGAGAATTGCTTGAACCTGGGAGGCAGAGGTTGCAGTGAGCCAAGATTGCACCACTGCACTCCAGCCTGGGTAACAAGAGTGAAACAATGTATCAGAAAAAACACACAAAAAACCAAAAAAAAAAAAAACACAAAAAAAAACCTTGTTGGGATTTCAGCAAAAATCATGATATTAAAAACTTGGGGAAGGGCTTACATGGCTCCTGTTTCAAATACGAGGCAACGTCAACTCCTGATTTTGTAACGTGTTGCCCAGGAGCACTGGCCGCTGACTTGTGGAGTTGGGATGACGTCCCAGTGAGTTTGTTGCACGACCTTTATTCTGCCTTGTCCCAGAGATTTAGAAAAAGTGCACATCAGATAAGTAGTTTAACGTCATCTATCTCTGTGAGTAAGTGACATTTTTTCAGAAACCAAGGCCTGCCTCCCGTCTCACTAGTGGGAAAGGTGGAAGGAGCAGGATAAAAAGCTCTTCCTCTCGTGTGAGGCAGCTGCTGTGGGAACCCCATAGGCAGGAGGCGCCACATCCCGTCCGCTTGTGTCTGCAGCTGAGACTGGGACCGGGGTCATGTCTCCCCACCCCACCGCCGTCCTGGGCCTAGGTGAGTCCTGGAGGCAGCGGGGAAGACTGGAAAGTTCCCTGCTCCAGCCTGACTCCAGTCCTGAGGATTCTGGGGGGGAAAAGTCTCCTCCTCCCCCAAGACCGCCCTGCTGCTCTCCCCGGGGCCTAAGTCTGACCAGAGGAGACCTTGTCCTAAAAGCAGGGGCCTGGGTGTGGGGATGATGTCAGCTTTAAGAGGGGCTGGGGTGCCGCGCGCGGTGGCTCACGCCTGTAATCCCAGCACTTTGGGAGCTGAGGAGGGTGGATCACCTGAGGTCAGGAGTTTGAGACCAGCCTGGCCAACGTGGTGAAACCCCATCTCTACAAATACAAAAATAGCCGGGCGTGGTGGCTCACGCCTGTCATCCCAATTACTCGGGAGACTGAGGCAGGAGAATTGCTTGAACCCAGGAGGTGGAGGTTGCTGTGAGCCAAGATTGTGCCACTGCACTCCAGCCTGGGAAACAAGAGCGAAACTCTGTCTCCAGAAAAAAAAAAAAAAGCGCTGAGGAGCAGGAGCCTTTTTGGAAGAGGAGACTTTGGGCTTTATCTTGAAACCATTTTGCAGCAAGAAGGATTCTACTCAGACAGTGATGTGGAGGAGGGGTAGTCTGGTGGTTACGAAATGCTGAATGCCCCCAGCTGCATGGAGCCCCCTTTTGATAGCAGCCCCGTATGAGGACTGGGTGGTGGGCATTTCTCTCACTGCGGCTTCCCTTCCAGTGCTCTGCCTGGCCCAGACGATCCACACGCAGGAGGGTGAGTCCCGTCTTCAACCCGTCTCCCCAGTCCCCTCCGTACCCCAAGGGCAGTTCTGGGTGGGAGGGATGTTGATTCTCAGAGGGCCTAGAGGGATCCCCTGAAATGTATCCTGGATTGCAAACGATTCCAAATGTGAAATGCACAGCCCTGACCCCTTTCTCTCCTTCATTCTCCTCCTGTCATATTTTGCTTTTCTTATTTTTAACTGACAAATCTTATTTTTAATTGACAAATATGTATGTATGTGTGTGGGGTACAATGTGATGTTACAACGTATGTAAACATTGTGGAAAGATAAAATAAGGCCAACATACCAATCACATCACATACCTATTGTGAGGATAACATTTAAAATATACTTTGAGCAATTTTGACACTTATAAGTTATTATTAACTATAGTCAGCCTGCTGTGTGATAGATCTCAAAACTTACTCTTTCTGTCTAATAGAAACTTTGTATCATTTGATCAGTGTCTCTCCCGAGCTCCCGACCTCCAGCCTCTAATACCATTATTCAACTCTCTACCTCTGTGAGCTGACTTGAGACGGAGTTTCACTCTTGTTGCCCAGTCTGGAGTGCAGTGGCGTAATCTCAGCTCACTGCAACCTCTGCCTCCCAGGTTGAAGCGATTCTCCTGCCTCAGTCTCCTGAGTAGCTGGGATGACAGGCGTGAGCCACCATGCCCGGCTATTTTTGTCTTTGTAGGGATGGGGTTTCACCACGTTGGCCAGGCCTCCCGAGTGACTGGGATCACAGGCATGCGCCACCACGCCTGGCAATTTTGTATTTTTAGTAGAGACAGGGTTTCACTATGTGGGCCAGGCTGGTCTCAAACTCCTGACCTCAGGTGATTCACCCACCTTGGCCTCCCAAAGTGCTGAGATTACAGGTGTGAATCACTGCACCCGGCCGAGATGAACTTTATTTTAGATTCCACATGCGGCGTTGTCTTTCTGTGCCCGGCTTATTTCACTTAGCCGAATGTCCTCCAGTTCATCCGTGTTGCTGTGAGTGACAGAACGCCCTTCTTTTTCTGGGATGAATGATATTCCACTGCACATGCCCACCACATTTTCCTTATCCGTTCATTTGTGAGTGGACGCTCAGCTTATTTCCACATCTTGGCTGCTGTGGGTCCTGCTGCAGTCATCACAGGAGTGCAGGCGTCACTTCCACACACCGATTTCCACAATGATGGTTCAAATCCAACATGACCAAGGCTGAGCCCGGGAGCTTTCCCCAGATGAGCCCACGCTTCCCTCGGCAGCTCCTTGGCGGGGAATATGACAGTCACCAAGGGCAGACTCTGAAGATTCATCCTCTCCATCCTCCTAGATGCATCCTGTCACCCAGTCCTGGTGATTTCACTCTAAATTTCTCTCATCTTTCCTTCTCTTACTTTACTTGTCCTGCGTCTCCCCCAGGTGACTGCACCTCTCCCCTCCACGGCCCCCCGAGGCTGGCCTCAGCCTGTCCATGTCCCGGCTGCCCGCTCCCTTCCTGACGCCAGGGATGCTGTGATTTGCAAAAGCACAAATATGACCATTGTACCATCCACAATGTTTAAACTGTATTTAAACATTTCCACTTCATATCTCATCGTAAGATAAAATATCATTTTTTCCCTCAGAGCCCTTCCCATTTATCTTCAGGTAGAGTCAGACCCACGCCCCTCTCTTTGGTCTGGACATGCTGATTTTCCCAGCCACACCCTGTCCCCGTGACTTCAGGCTCACTCATCTCTGCATTCTGGCAGCTTCTTTCCCTTTCTCAAACACTCCACATTCTGTTCAATATTGGACTGTCTCACATGCTGATTTTTTTTTTTTTTTTGAGATGGAGTTTCGTTCTTGTTGCCCAGGCTGGAGTGCAATGGCACAGTCTTGCAACTTCTGCCTCCTAGATTGAAGCAATTCTTGCTGCCTCAGTCTCCTGAGTAGCTGGGGAGGTGCCCACCACCCTGCCCGGCTAATTTTTTTTTTGTGTGTGTAATTTTAATAGAGACGGGGATTCACCATGTTCGTCAGGCTGGTGTCAAACTCCTGACCTCAGGTGATCCACCTGCCTCAGCCTCCCAGAGTGCTGGGATTACAGGCGTGAGCAACCGTTCTGGGTCTGATTTTTTAAAATTAATTAATTCCGTTTAAAATTGGCTAGTGAAAACTGCATGCATTTATCATGTCCAGTATGACGCTGTGGGCTAGGCACAGTGTGGAACGGCTGCATGGAGCTAGGTCACGCAGGCATTCCTCCCGTGCTAATCATTTTTTTTTTGTGGTGAGAACGCTTAGAACCACCTCTATTAGCAATGTCCAATCATGCAATACATTGTTGTTAACTATAGTCACTATGTTGTACATTACCTCTCTTGAGTTGATTTCTCCTCTCTAACTGAAACCTTGTATCCTTTGAGCAACACTCATTGGCTGATTTTCCCACTGTGAGTGCCCTGGTGTCCCGTCTGCTCAGCTCAGGGAGTTTCTACTCCTCCCTCGCCCCTCTGTCCCCTGTCCTTCACGAGTGACCGTGTCACCCCCATGCTGTGCCTCCCTTCCACCTTCTGTCCCTCTGGAAAGTGGCCCTGGGCTCTGCAGCAGACACGAAGGGCCCCAGGCTGCTCTGACTCTTCCTACGTGACCCTGAGCAGGGCTCAAGCTGGGAGCAAGTCTCAGGGTCCTTAGTGTCCACCGGGAAAATAACTCTGCAGTGACGAGAATTCACACGCAGGTGGAAGGTGCAAGAGGCGGGAAATGTTCTAAAGTCGGGCTGTGGTTACAGCTGCACAATTGCATAAATTTGCTAAAAACCCTGAATTGTGGGCCAAAGTGATGTGTGTGGCACGGTGACTTCCTACAGTGGACACTGAGACCCTTCTCTGCTTTCTCCTAGGGGCCCTGCCCAGACCCTCCATCTCGGCTGAGCCAGGCACCGTGATCCCCCCGGGGAACCCTGTGACCTTCCGCTGCCGGGGCCCAGTTGGGGTTCACACATTCCGCCTGGAGAGGGAGAATAGATCCCAGTACAAAGATAATTATGATGTGTCTCTAGTTAGTCCATTTTTGTCAGAGGCCACATTCCGCATTGACTCAGTGAGTGAAGACAGCGCTGGGGGTTATCGCTGCATCTATCATAAGGCCTCCAGATGGTCTCAGCACAGTGAGACGCTGGAGCTGGTGGTGAAAGGTGAGGACGCCACCTGGGCCCTGCCCTAGTCTCAGCTCTGCTCTCGAGCTTGTCCCCAGGTCCCTGGACCCTGTCCCAGCTACTATCCTCTCTCTGTGGCCACCCTTGCCCTCCTCCTGACCCCCTAGCCTTCCCCTCCCCCTCTCCCTCTGCCCACACCTCCCCTCTGCCCTCACACCCGCTTAGGTCCCTGGCATCCTGGTCCCCTCTGGACGCCACAGATGGCGTGGACACTCAGCCCAGCATCGGGTGGGCTCAGAGCTGCCTCTGCTTGGCTGGGTGGGGAGTGGGTTCCCAGAGATTGGGGGCACCCCCTCCTACCAGGGGCTGAGTGTCTTTTCACCCAGGATGGATGGTCCTCTTGTTATTCCTCTCCCCTGAGCCAGAACCTGCCCCAGGGAACGTGCTCCTCCTGCTGTGGCTCGTCTCCCATTGGGCAGAACACAGGGTCCAGGGGTGGCTCCTGACCGGGGCTGGACAGTGCTGTGGGAAATCCTCTGGTATGTGACCACACGGACCCCTGTGTGTGCTCAGCCGCAGGGTTGTCCTGAAGTCAAAGTCCACTGGAGAGGCTCCAACCCACCTTCATGGCCCCCCAGCACCTCAAAGGAGTCCCCTGAGGTTAAGAAGAGCTGGTGTGTGTGTTGGGGGGAGCAGAGGGAGTGACCAGTCCCCGGCAAAACGGGGTAAGGGAGGTTCCCAGTAATACTGAGCAAGTATTGTCTCCTCACAGGGACTGTGCCAGACACGGAAGCCTCCGGGTTTGACTCACTGTGAATGAGGAGAAATGGCCTCCCGCCTTGTGAACCTCAATGGGGAGAAATAATTGGAATGAGCAATAGAGATACACATATGCCTTTACATGCATATGCAAATAAAAATGTATGATTTGCAATGTGGAATTTCACATCTATTATTTAAATTATACTAAATATGTTTCATCATATGTATATAAGGAACATAATAATTATTTCTTCTATTTTTTATTTTTATTTATTTTTTGAGATGGAATCTCTCTGTGTTGTCCAGGCTGGAGTGCAGTGGTATTAATCTAGGCTCACTGCAACCTCCGCCTCCTGGGTTCACATAATTCTCCTGCCTCAGCCTCCTGAGTAGCTAGGATTACAGGCATCCACCACCATGCCTGACTAATTTTTGTGTTTTTAGTAGAGACGGTGTTTCACCATGTTGGCCAGGCTGGTCTTGAACTCCTGACCTGGTGATTTGCCTGCCTTGGCCTCCCACTCTTTAAAGCTGCACGTTTCCCCTAATTTCCAAAAAGAAGTTCTATAAAAAATCGGCACTCTGGTGCCGGGTGCATTGTGATGTTGAGAGTGATGGGTCCTACTCATTTCTGGGGCTAATGCTTTCATCAAATTGAATCTTGGAGACAGTGAAGTCGAACAGGCAGGAGCTTGGAGCCAGACATGCACTTAGAGGATTGCCATAAATTAGTGTGTTTCAGTCAAATCCCTTCACTAGAATAAGATCTTTACCGAGGTCACCATGACTCCTGCCTTCTAGTTACACTGTGAACACACACAGATAGAATTTGTGGAACGCCCAGCCCAGCTTCTGCCCCACAGGAGCAGCTCAGAAACTGCTGTTCTTAGCCCTGTGTGCAAACCCTAAATGGCTTATGTCTCTGTGCAGGGCTGGCTACATTTTCCGTGAGCTGTGCAATTGGAGTTCCAAGCTGGGTTTAATGCGTGGGGCCTTCTGTTTTCATTTTGCACGGGGTCCCGTGGATGACGTAGGCAATGCAGCAGGTATGATTTTGCATGAGGATTTGTCAGGATGATTTTGGTTTGTTATCTTTGTGTATGTCTCACATGGGTGAAATGGACAAGCAGAAAATCCTCGAGCCAGGAAACTGAGAGCAGAGCCAAATATCCCAAAATTCAAGGGGAAAGCAGCAGGGGAGGTTGTTGGTTTGATTTACTACAGAGTTAAAGTGTGCGTTTGAATATTGAATAAATTATCAGGTCTTCCCTCTCTGCCTGCCCATTTACAATTAATACTTGCATCCATCCATTCTTCCAACATGTATCTGTAAGTATCAGTCCTATTTCATACAATTAACCACGAATGAAAAATAAAGCATGCGCTTCACTGACACGGATCGTATATTTTGAGCTCTGCTAGTCTAGGGGATGTGATAGATGTCCAGAAATAACTACAGAATAGATAACTATGCACTATGGCCTTTGTATGTGGAATCACTCCTCGGATACGGGTGATTGGAAAATAGACTGGCATAGCTCTCCTGTCTTGGAAAGGGAGTCATGAGGAAGTGATGCTTGAGGACCAGATGAGTGGTCAGGAGGAGGCATACTGAGGGCTGGGAACTCCAGCAGGATTAGGGGGTATAGACGGTGGTCCCCATTGCAAAGGATCATGGCTACCCAGTGCCGTGGGAGCCCTCCTCGTCCTAGAATCAGAGCTGGGCTGATTCTCCTTCAGTCCACCCTGTATCCCCACAGTGCACACCTCTTCCATTCCAGGAAGTGTAGGGCTGGCTGTGTGAAGGCTGGGGCACGGCCTCAGCCACGTTTGTCTAGATTGGGGCAGATGATGAGATCACGGTGTCGAAGAACACAGGTTTACAGAAGGTGATCCCTGAGAACGTCCGACATGGAAATGCCACAGGCAGGAGCAGCCATGTCTACCCATGAGCTTTCCTATGACTCCCTGGGGATCAAGGAGGAGGCAGCTATCCTGAGCACAGTTCAGAATGGAAGGAGCCACTGCGTGATCCTGAAGCCACTGCCCGGTGGGGCTGAACCCCATTTCTGAAGTAACCACTAAATCCATGTTGGTGGCCTACACCCCAACTCACATTCAGGGACCTGGTGGGTACAGAAACCCAGAAACACACATTTTAGTTTTTGGTCTCGCTCTGTCACCCAGGCTGGAGTGTAGTTGTGCAATCTTGGGTCACTGCAACCTCCCCCTCCTGAGTTCAAGCAATTCTCCTGCCTCAGCCTCTCAACTAGCTGGGATTACATGCACACTTATGCGGAGCTGTAATGCCTCACGAGTCACTAGGTCAGGCTAATTTTTGAATTTTTAGTAGAGACGGGATTTCACCATAATTTCCAGGGTGGTCTTGAACTCCTGACCTTAGGTGATCCATCCACCTTGGCCTCCCAAAGTGCTGGGATTACAAGCATGAGCTACCACACCTGGTCTTCAATTCTTCATTGCATGCCCTGTGATGTGGGCACAGTGCTTGTGTAGAGGCGTTTCTGACTTGGGCAGTGGCTTCTTGTCAGATTGGACTCAGGAGATGATGTACAGGCAGGTGGTGACCATGCTTTGAGGAGCCACATGGCCAAAATGTGGAGGAACTGCTGTCACCCATCAACAGCTACCTTGTCAGAAGCTAAAGGCCACGTGCAGCTTGTGGCTTTCTCTTCCCAAATTCAATCCCACCTCAGTAAGTTGTACGGAACATAAACAAACACGTGCATTTACCAATAACAACAAATAGACTTATGGGTCCACACAGGAAAATCAAGAATGATTGCCAGTATTCGCATAAGACCCTGAGATTTCCATCTTGAAGAAAACCTTCCAATGTCACCATTATGTTGCCATGATAACACATTACATGGAATGCAATGCTATTTCTTTATGTATCAGATTTAGTTCAGTTATTATTGACTAAATGATAGATATTGCCTTTTTTGACCTCAATTTAATAGAACATCTCTGCACCACCGATCTAAAACTTTCCTTCATTTATGTACAATCATATTTGAAGTTGATTGGTATTATAGTGTATAGTTTATTTGATTCAAGTTTGTTGCCACATAATCTTAATGTATACGTGCAACATGTACAATTGTCAAATTGACTTTTAATGTATGTGTCTACATGAATGACAACACTATCAAGATTCCTATGAATATGTCATCATGCAAATGCATGCATTTTCCTCTAGGGCATACAGTTCTGGGTCAGACTTGTGTGTCTCTTTCTTTAAAAAGACAATTCTAGGCCGGGTGCGGTGGCTCAAGCCTGTAATCCCAGCACTTTGGGAGGCTGAGGCAGGTGGATCACAAGGTCAAGAGATCGAGACCATCCTGGTCAACATGGTGAAACGCCGTCTCTACTAAAAATACAAAACATTAGCTGGGCATGGTGGCGCGTGCCTGTAATCCCAGCTACCCAGGAGGCTGAGGCAGGAGAATTGCCTGAACCCAGGAGGCGGAGGTTGCGGTGAGCCGAGATCGCGCCATTGCACTCCAGCCTGGGTAACAAGAGCGAAACTCCGTCTCAAAAAAAAAAAAAAAAAAAAAAAAAAAGACAATTCTAAAATAGTACTCAAATGGACGGATGCAATCGGGACTTCTATCCTCAGTCTGCAGGAGTTCTAAAATACTTAACATTTCTTCCACAGTTGATAATCGCCATTGTTTTAGGGAAAGTGATTTAGAATTTGTTATCAAATTTCACTGAAATGGCAGCACCACACTGACTTGTAAATTATCGTCCTGTGACCCATTAAATATAAGGAACATGTGCACATTGATGCTCTCAGTGAGGCGCACTGCAGCTGGCGCACACTCACTTGCAAAAGACAATTGCATTCTCCACGTTCCAAATCAGCATTCAGGGCATTGGCACGGCCACTTTGAAGCTGGCCATGAAGAGAGTATTTATACCAAAATAAAGAGGCAAATGCCACAAGACAGAGCTTTTAAATAATATTTTTTCATAGAATTGGGTCACCAGCATGCCTGCAGCCTGGCACTTTAAGTGTGCGCTGACATTCAAATGTATAGTATTTCTGAAGAAATACTATACATTTCTTCCAAGTGTCATCTGATGGAGGGAGATGAGTTTGAGGATTCCCAAAGGGCTTTTAGCAAATGATTATAGACTTCTTAGTTTCAAACTTATTTTTACCCATTTATTCCATCATCTGAACCATATTCTGTGTCTTGAGCTGAAGAGGCAGAGCTCAATAGCACAGATGAGGGACTATCTTAACTAAAAGTCAGTGACAATGCATTCCAAGAAGATCAGAGCATGGAGTTTATGTTGGTGTGGGTCTGCACCTGCCATGGGTGACGTACCCTCATTTTATAAGGTAAGCAAATCAGAGACAGAAGTCAAGGAAAGCCAATAACAGTACGAAGAGAAGACATCAGAATTTAATTGAGGAAGAGTTCTGAACTAGAACTCTCGAACACGATGACATTTATTTGTCCATATTCTCTGCAGACAGTTCACCCAATATATGATGATGATTTCCTTCCAAAGCCTTCTGGGGTCATGAGATTTGATTTTAAGTCTCTGTTGTTCTAAATGGTGCTTTGTTTTCTATCATTGTCCTCTTCTTCCTGCATATTGGGTGTTTTTCTTTTTTTCTGACTGTGCATGACTCCAGTAGGAAGACTCCAAGGACCAAAAGGACCAAGACAGCCACGCCCATCCTGATGAGATTCCCTTCTGTGTAATCGTGGGGATGTGAGCCTAGGAATTGTGGGCAAAGATGTCACCAAAGCAGTGAAGACCAAAATCATCCTAAAGTCCCTGGATGCCCATGCAGGTCACCCACCTTCCCCTGTGCAGTCATAACCTTTCAGCCTGATCCCTAACTGAGAACACCTCTGTATTCAGCAGCCTGCCTTCTGAGGTGTTTTGTAATGACCTCCTGATATCAGCTGCCCCGCAGAACCACAGAGAGAGGGGGAATGTGAGGAAACCTAGGGGGATTAACTATGCTATTCTCCGATGCTCAGTATGTCTCTTAAATCAGCTCATCACTTGAGAAAAGCATGTTCGGTAGAGAAGAGAATTTGGAGCTGCAGGTTTTCTGAGCAGCAGGAAAATAAAAAAGACTGGAGTTACCAGTTACCTTTCCTTTGCTTCACCCAAAGTATTACTTTATCTCTGGCTCAGAATTATGTATTTCCATCCCGCTTTTTATTTATCCATCAACCTGCTTTAATCAAATAAATGGAAAAATATCTGCAATGCATTCAGCATTTTGTCTCTAGGATCCAAGAATACTTCAATTAATATAAGTAATTGCTTGCAAATATCTACATGTATAAGATATGCTCTATCAATTTTACAAAAGTAGCACCAGAACACCAGCTCTTTGGGGGAGAAATAGAGAATACTGCACACGTGTTCATTTAAAAGGTGTTTTGGAAAATGACAGGACCAGGCTCAGAACGTGGCGTTCCTGAAAATTGGGACAAACTTTTTCTTCCTTTGTTTGCTTCCTACAGTGGCCACTGAATAGATCCCTGGTGGGCTGATGTTCCAGGAGGGGTGCCTTTCTGCACCTCCTTTCCCAGAGAGGCACTGGCACGGAGGTTCAGGACTGATGGATCCCTTTGGTTTTCTGGCTAAAATGCTGCCTTTCATACATAAGAAAATGAAGTCCCAAATTTGGATAGAATTGTGTGCATATGCTCAATCTAAAGAGTGTCTGGATCGGCTCTACTAAAGTTAATAATTCTCAGGGAATACCTCAACCATCTTGAGCCCAAAAAGTTCTCTACTCCTATAGTGGGGCAGATTCCATGGGTTCCTGGGTTGCCTCTTTGAAGCCTGTAGGATCAGCGCCCTGGAGAGGGGCGAGAGGTGGGCTTTGCTCTTCTCTCCTTCCTCAGCTGGGACAGTTCCTTCAAGAATTTCCTTTCTCACCCACCACCCAACCAGCACCAACGACTGCAATGCTTGGGACTTAAATCCCTTCTCTTCATTCCAGGCTCCCCTCAAGCTCCTCTGGAAACAACCACTTCCATAAAGATCGCAGGTGCAGAAGGAGAGGGAATCCCCAGCGATTCACAAACGAGGGTGAAGAATTCTTTGCTCACCAGTTTCAGGGGTCGGCTCCATGGGTGACAGGAAAGTACTCTGAGGGATTCCTAGGAAAAAAGACAGAGAATGGGTGTCCAAGAGTCCTTCCTCACCCCACTGAGGTAAGAGCATTCTGTGTAGAGCGTCTGTCCCCTGCCCACCCCCTACTCTGCCCTTCACCTAATGACTAATGCAGGTCCTGAGGTCTCTTGTCAGAATCCTTTGAGAACAGACTCCCTCCCCTGAGACGTGAAAAAGGAGAGAGGGCTGAGAGATGCCTGGTGATGTCAAGAGACCTTATCTACAACGGGATAATAAATATCTACATTCACCAAATGGGAAATCTCTCTGTGTCTGAGAGGTCAGGAGGAGCTCCTGGAAAATGGATAAGGGTGAGGGGCTGTTGCAACCCTTATCTCCCTAATCTTTATCTGGCCTCCCCTGCTCCGGTGTTTGACTGACCCAGTTCTTCATTCACCTGGATTTGTAGGCCCCCAAGGTGGGGCCTCCACACAGGACATGCAGAAGGGTGTGGAAGTGCCCTGATTCCTGTCCTACACCCTGACGGCACTGGCCATTCTCAGCCTCTCTTTTTCTATGTATTTATCATGGCTTCCTTTTGTCCAGAATACCTAATGCCCCTGTGTGCCCAGTGGGATGCCCCTCTGGTATGGCTCTGGGACTTAGTGGGCAGCAGGGCAGGCAGCAGGCGTGGGCTCCTCACCTGTGACGGAAAGGTGCAGGGGCTCACTGGGGGCCGACCACTCATACGGGGAGGCATTGAAAGAACCGTAGCATCTATAGGTCCCGCCATGGGCTGGCGTCGCGAGGCCCATGGAAAAGTTGGCCTGGAACGCTCCCCCGTGTCTCTGCCCTCCACTGAGCCACTGGCAATGAGGAGCCCCCTCTCTCCACAGATGGTACCGGTCAAATGAGATTTCAGAGATGCAGAATAACGTCACGTTCTCTCCCAGCCCCATCATGGGGCCCACCTGGGTGGAGAGAGAAGGCTTTTTGTGTTTTCCTGGAAGAAAAAGAGGCTGGCTTTAGAACACACTTGTGAGTGCATGAATAAAGTCCTCTCTCTCCCTGCTCTTATCTTGGGGGCAGATTCCGAATGCCGGCTGGCGCCTCTGTCCACCTCATCTTCCTCTCTAGGGTCCTGCCCTGGCCTGTGTCTGGGTCGTTTTACTTCCTCTGCATTTCGTAGTTTCCCCGTTGCTTTTGACTGTGTCTCTGTGGCTTACTGCCCCTTGAAGCCATATGAGGTGTGGGGTTCTCCCGGAAAATGGGAGTTACTTTGTGCTTTGAGAGGCTTCAGAAAACAGAGTGCTGGCCTTGGGTTCCCTGACATGGGACTATGGGGTTATGAGAGTCTTCAACTCTGTGTGTTGAAAAATACAAGAATATCTGGAGGAGCAGAAGGAACCTCACCGACTCCCACTGCAGGGAACAAATGCCTTTGCCCCCAAACCCAAGGAGGTAGACGTGACAACTTGCCGGGGACGGTGAAAGTGACCCCTCCTCCCTCCTTAAGCACTAAGACATGGTGAACCCGTTTGCTGAGCTCCTCCTCACAGTCCTTCTGTTCCTTCACTTTTCTTCCTCTCCTGAGGTTTAACTGACAACCCCATCACCCCGTGAAGCTCCCAGGGCAGCAGTGGAGCAGGATGGTCCGGCCACACCCACCTGTGATCACAATCTCCAGGGGGTCACTGGGAGCCGAGCACTCATAGCGGGAGTGACTGAAAGAACCACAGCATCTGTAGGCTCCCGTGTGGGCCGGCGTCACGGGACCCAGGCGGAAGACAGCCTCGACGTAGTGAGTCCCAGCCTCCATCCCCTCGTCGAGCTCCTGGGAATGCTGTGTGTGCCCCTCTTTGTATAAGATAAAGTCATCAAATGCCAGCTCCGAGTGACAGCGCACGGTCACCCTGGCTCCCGCAGCCACCAGGGCGCTTGGGTGTGCTGAGATGGAGGGTTTTCTGAACGCACCTGGGAGCAAAGACAGAGGAGTTCCCATGGGTCGCCTTCCTCACCCCTCCCCTGGGATCTCAGGGTGAAGCTCTCCCTCGTCACCCCCAAAGCCCATCCACGTCCTTCCTGTCTGTGTGCGTGTTCTCCCTGCACGGCTCCCCGGGCTCTGCCTTGAGGCCACGTGAGACCTGCGGTGCTCCTGGAACGCGGGACTTGCTCTGTGCTTTGAGAACCTCCAGAAAGCACAGTGCTGGCCTTGGGATCCCTGACATGGGACCGAGAGATTATGAACCTCACTATTTTTCAACTCTGTGTGTTGAAAAATACAAGAATCTCCAGAGGATTAGAAAGAACCTCCCAGGTTCCCACTGCTGGAAACAACTAGTTTTCCTCCAAAACCCAAGAGGTTGTAGGTGACTACTTGGAGGGGAAGGTGGCAGTGACTCTTTTTCCTACTTAGGCGGAAGGACATGGCAGACGCCTTTGCTGGCAGCTCCCCACAGCCTCAGCCTCCATCCAGACCCTCCGGGAGCTTTCGTAGCCTGGATCTCCCTGCCTCACCCCGACCTGCTTTCCTCCCTTCTCTTGCTGGAAAGACTCAACCTCTTGTCTGTTCCTCCTGAGCTCATTGAATGTGACACTCACTCCACACTCTCCCTTCCCTGCTTTATAGGATGCGCAGGGCGACTCTACAGGAGGAGTTTGTAACTTTCTGTGGGACATTCTGCACACCCATCAGAGAGAAGGGACCAATGTCAGGAAACTGAGAAGGAGGAGGAGGGAGGAATGGGTGCCTTTCCCAATCATGTCCCACTGAGCCACCAGACACATCTCCCGAGGGAACTGTGACTTCCCCAAGGCTTTGGCTCCTTCAAGGCAGGGAAACTTCCCTGGGGAAACGCTGGAGCTGGGGTCAGGGGACATTGCTCCTCGCTGGATCTGCCCCACTGGAGTTGGAACCAGCACCCTGCACCTGCTGCTTCCCAGGGAGATTGTCCTGCTGCTCGGCTTCCTCCCTCCTCCTCCACCAGGGAAGCTGATTCCTCACATGAAGTGCCCTGTCTTTAAATTCTCAGGGTGGCTTCTGTGTCCACAGTGAGTGCGTGACCAGGAACCCCACAGTGACTCTCTGGCTTCAGTGGGTGTGGACTCTGGGAAAGTCTCATTTCATTAGGGTATACTAAGACTTTACTTTTTCTTCACAGTAGCCACGGCAGTTTAAATTCTGATGAACCGTCATCGTTAACAGGAATGAGCTCCTTCCCCAGTGCTAACATGAAGGAGGCAGCAGCCTGAGTCCTGCTCACCTCTCATCTGCAGTCGGTGGAGGGAAGTCAACACACCCCACCAAACCTCCAGTTTCTTTTGCACATTGGACAATTTCTTCTGCTGTTTTGCCATCCTGGAGGAAGGCAAAATCCACACACAAAATAGCCTCTCCCACTGGAAGCTCTGTGAGCTCTGGTCACCGTGCTGTGTCTTAGATCTCTAGAACATTGTCATCCTGCAACTCTGGGAAGGACACCTAGTGGACACGGGACGGGCTGGACTTCTCCTACCTGTGACCACGATCGTCAGGGACTTGCTGTGAGCTGACCACTGTGAGGTGTGGCTGAAAGATCCAGAACATCTGTAGGTCCCTGCGTGTCCTGGGGTCACGGGGCTGATGGTGAAGTTGCTGGAATGACCAGTGTGCAACTCACGGTCCTGGGTCCCAGATGTTTTGTATATTGTGAATGTGACAAACCGAAGAGGAGAATCACAGGAGAGAGTCACACGTCCTCCCAGGGGAACCACAGGGCTTGGCCGGGCTGACAGCGAGAGCTTGTCGGGAGCACCTGGAGGAGGAGGAGGCGCAGCCTAGAGAGGGAAGCATGGAGCCCCCCCCACTGTCGTTGGGGCTTTCCTTCTTCACATTGGTCTGCTTCGCCCTGTAACGTGGGTCCCCTGAGGCCCTGGGTACCTGGTGGTGGGACAGGGACACAGCCCACCCCAGAGTGGACATGGAAGGCCTTCCCAGAACGGCGTTCTACTGGGCATGGTGACACAACATGGAGCCAAGTTGCTCCTAACTTTTGTCTACAACAGCAGACATGTGTGCGTGGAAGAGAAGGAGGAAACCGACCAGATTCAAGCAGTACAAAAACACATCGACTCATTTAAACAATTCCCAACACAAATGCCCGGCACCCGGTCCCTGCCTCCCGACACAGAGTGCCCCAACCCGCCCCCAGACACCTGGATTCTCAACATCACAGGCTCCTTCAGGAGACTGGATGAGCCCGAGGGGCTGCCCACAGGGGGTTTCTAGAACAAGATGGAGCCTGGGGTCTCCCCAGGACCCCCCTTCCTGTGTTTTTGGGGCTCACGGCAAAGCCCTCCCCACGTCATCTGGGTCGTCCTGACTTCGCATCCACCCTCCCTGCCTGGAGAATGCTTTGCGTTTGGCCAACATGGCGTCCCAGGACTGGGACAGGACTCACCCGCCTGTGTGCACATCTTCTGGCCCAGGCACAATCCTGGGGAAGAAACAAAAGAAAAAAGCAACAACCAGCGATGGCGTGTCTGCACGTGAATCCTGCCCGCCTCGTCACGGTGTGTCAGCTCAGCCTGGGTTCAGAGGGTGGACGAACCTGGCTTCCCACGCCCAGTCCCGGCTTGTGCAGAGGCCGGGTCTTCAAGAGAGCATTTTCCATCCCAACCCTGCCCTCCTTTCCCTTCCAGGACTCACCCAGACACAGGACGGCGATGAGTTTGGGAGCCATGGCGCCTCTTCTATTGGGCGGGACACAGGGGTTGAGCTGAATTGGAAAATGAACAGGATGTGGCAGCCATGGTTTCGCAGTTTGCAGAGCTTAAAGGTTGCCCCCCACACAGGAAGATGACCAGCCTCACTCTAAACATAGGGGGTGACACAGACAGTATTCTTGGTTCAACAGAGCCCCTAGCAAAGCCCTGACTTGAATCCCCACACTAAACAATCCATAATGTCTTTTTTTTTTCTCTCTTTGAGATGGAGTCTTGGTCTGTCCCCAGGCTGCAGTGCAGTGGCGCGATCTCAGCTCACTGCAACCTCTGCCTCCCGGGTTCAAGCGATTCTTCTGTCTCAGCCTTCTGAGTAGCTGGGATTGCAGGTGCGTGCCACCACGTCTGGCTAATTTTTTTTTTTAGTAGAGACGGGGGTTCACCATGTTGGCCAGGATGGTCTTGATCTCTTGACCTCCTGATCCGCCTGCCTCAGCCTCCCAAAGTGCTGGGATTACAGGCGTGAGTCTCAATTTCAAAGTTAACTTTTCTACGTGCAAAATTGTAGAATGGTATCTTAATATCTTGCTGCCTTTTCTGAGAACTACACATGATTGGATTTCTGTTACGCAATGTTCTCCTGCCAAATGAAAATAGATGCATTGCCAGTGCCATAAAACGGCCGTACAATAAAACGGAAATGTTTATTCTGTTATGTTCAAAATGTTGCAAATTGAGAATGATATTCGAGTTCTTAAATGTTTCCTCCGTGCTTCCATAAGTTAAGAACAACAAAAGTTGGTTTTGTGTCATTAACACAAAACATATAATTGATATGTCATTACGCTGTGTCTCGTCACATCCCAGTGTACGCTTACTTCTTAGATCTTTAATTTACATTAAATAAAAATTGCACTGGATTAAAACCGTTGACTTCACAAAGTTGTTGGCCTCATTCCAACGTGTAAACACTACTAAGCTGCCTTCCTGGCAAGAAACCCACAACACCGTCAAGTGCATCAAGTGCATGCGAGCAACGTCGGATCAGCGAGTTCTCCTCATTTTTAACCTCCTCAGTGCATGCTCTATATTTTCAAGTGGGTATTTGCCTCATGTTTTGCTTGAAGGGTGACCGTCCTCTGTTGAAGTCTTGAACTTTACAACTCTCACTTCCAAGTCAATAAAGTATAACACATTTTATGAATCATAGAGCAGTGTTTAATATTTGGCATCATTGATTGGTAAAGAATCTCATGGAGGATACATTTGCCTACAGGTACAGATGTGTGTATCACAGCACTTAATATGTTTTTCTATTGTAGAATATATTTAATTAAATGTTAACATCAAATTCATCCTCTGTCATATGTAATTAGGTATTTTCTGTAAGTGGAAGACACAACAGAATCTGACAACCTTTGCTGGGAGTTATAGGGTCATCACTCTGAAAAAAAAATGTGTTCTCATCTAGTTTATTTTTACCTTGACATTCCCTGGGTCCCGCAGTTCCGCGCTGGGGTGTGAACTCAGGGAAACCCACTCATACAATCCAGGACACACAGGCAAGAATGTTCAGGGCAACCTTTGTCCACAAAGCAAAATGCCTGGTGAAAACATACATCACGTCAGCCAGAAAGGGCAAAGACATTGAGGATATGCAGGCCGTTGATTGCAGTCTGTCTGCTGGTAAATTTAAACAAGTATGCAGAGTGTTAAACGACTACAGCAGTATCATTTTACAAGCAGAAACACAAAACAAACTGTCCTTTGTTCTGTATTTAAAATGTAAACATATATACACAGACACACACGCAAATATTACCGGATGGTGGCTATGATGTGGAAGACACATATTTACAAAAACAACACGGACGACGTTCAAAATTGTGCGTGTGTGCTTTGAGAAGCCCTGGGACAGGTGAGAGACAAAGCATGAGTTGATCCTATTCCTGTGAAAATGCTCCGTTTTTTTTCAGTGGTGATTTCACAGGGCTTTTTTTCTTGCTATAATCTTACTAATTTTTTAGTAATATGAGCTGGCTTTTGGGGAGCACCTTCAGCATTATATGCACATATGTTTGTGTTATTCATTTTTTTATATATGTATGTAAATATATATATATATAAAGAGAAAGAGTTGAGTTTTCTGGAAGAGAAATATGGAGATCTGTGTCTTCAATCACGAGGCAAGGAAGGATTTCAGAGAAATCATCAAGAACCAGGATTTGCACGCTTAGTTCTGTGTTAATAACACAAAATCAATTTTCATTATTGTTAACTTACTGAAGCACGGGAGAAAACTTTAAGAAGTTGAAAATCGTCCCCAGTTTGCAAGTAATGAATTTGCCACTTTGAACATAACAGAATAAATATTTCCGTTTTATTGTACAATCATTTTACAATGCTGACAATAAATCTATTTTTATTTGGCAGGAAAATGTGCGTAACAGAAATCAAATCATGCATAGTTCTCAAAAAAGGCAATAAGATATTCAGATACCGTTCTACAATTTTGCACGTAGAAAAGTTAAATGTGAAATTTAGATATTAGTGGGTTGATCAGTGTTGGGGTTAAGGTCGGGCCTTTGCTAGGGGCTCTGTTGAACCAAGAATACTGTCTGTGTCACCCCCTATGTTTAGAGTGAGGCTGGTCATCTTCCTGTGTGGGGGGCAACCTTTGAGCTCTGCAAACTGCGAAACCGTGGCTGCCACATCCTGTTCATTTTCCAATTCAGCTCAACCCCTGTGTCCCGCCCAATAGAAGAGGCGCCATGGCTCCCAAACTCATCGCCGTCCTGTGTCTGGGTGAGTCCTGGAAGGGAAAGGAGGGCAGGGTTGGGATGGAAAATGCTCTCTTGAAGACCCGGCCTCTGCACAAGCCGGGACTGGGCGTGGGAAGCCAGGTTCGTCCACCCTCTGAACCCAGGCTGAGCTGACACACCGTGACGAGGCGGGCAGGATTCACGTGCAGACACGCCATCGCTGCTTGTTGCTTTTTTCTTTTGTTTCTTCCCCAGGATTGTGCCTGGGCCAGAAGATGTGCACACAGGCGGGTGAGTCCTATCCCAGTCCTGGGACGCCATGTTGGCCAAACGCAAAGCGTTCTCCAGGCAGGGAGGGTGGACGCGAAGTCAGGACGACCCAGATGACGTGGGGAGGGCTTTGCCGTGAGCCCCAAAAACACAGGAAGGGGGGTCCTGGGGAGACCCCAGGCTCCATCTTGTTCTAGAAACCCCCTGTGGGCAGCCCCTCGGGCTCATCCAGTCTCCTGAAGGAGCCTGTGATGTTGAGAATCCAGGTGTCTGGGGGCGGGTTGGGGCACTCTGTGTCGGGAGGCAGGGACCCGGTGCCGGGCATTTGTGTTGGGAATTGTTTAAATGAGTCGATGTGTTTTTGTACTGTTTGAATCTGGTCGGTTTCCTCCTTCTCTTCCACGCACACATGTCTGCTGTTGTAGACAAAAGTTAGGAGCAACTTGGCTCCATGTTGTGTCACCATGCCCAGTAGAACGCCGTTCTGGGAAGGCCTTCCATGTCCACTCTGGGGTGGGCTGTGTCCCTGTCCCACCACCAGGTACCCAGGGCCTCAGGGGACCCACGTTACAGGGCGAAGCAGACCAATGTGAAGAAGGAAAGCCCCAGCGACAGTGGGGGGGGCTCCATGCTTCCCTCTCTAGGCTGCGCCTCCTCCTCCTCCAGGTGCTCCCGACGAGCTCTCGCTGTCAGCCCGGCCAAGCCCTGTGGTTCCCCTGGGAGGACGTGTGACTCTCTCCTGTGATTCTCCTCTTCGGTTTGTCACATTCACAATATACAAAACATCTGGGACCCAGGACCGTGAGATGCACACTGGCCTTTCCAAAGACTTCACCATCAGCCCCGTGACCCCAGGACATGCAGGGACCTACAGATGTTCTGGATCTTTCAGCCACACCTCACAGTGGTCAGCTCGCAGCAACTCCCTGACGATCGTGGTCACAGGTAGGAGAAGTCCAGCCCGTCCCGTGTCCACTAGGTGTCCTTCCCAGAGTTGCAGGATGACAATGTTCTAGAGATCTAAGACACAGCACGGTGACCAGAGCTCACAGAGCTTCCAGTGGGACAGGCTATTTTGTGTGTGGATTTTGCCTTCCTCCAGGATGGCAAAACAGCAGAAGAAATTGTCCAATGTGCAAAAGAAACTGGAGGTTTGGTGGGGTGTGTTGACTTCCCTCCACCGACTGCAGATGGGAGGTGAGCAGGACTCAGGCTGCTGCCCGCTTCATGTTAGCACTGGGGAAGGAGCTCATTCCTGTTAACGATGACGGTTCATCAGAATTTAAACTGCCGTGGCTACTGTGAAGAAAAAGTAAAGTCTTAGTATACCCTAATGAAATGAGACTTTCCCAGAGTCCACACCCAGTGAAGCCAGAGAGTCACTGTGGGGTTCCTGGTCACGCACTCACTGTGGACACAGAAGCCACCCTGAGAATTTAAAGACAGGGCATTTCACGTGAGGAATCAGCTTCCCTGGTGGAGGAGGAGGGAGGAAGCCGAGCAGCAGGACAATCTCCCCGGGAAGCAGCAGGTGCAGGGTGCTGGTTCCAACTCCAGTGGGGCGGATTCAGCGAGGAGCAATGTCCCCTGACCCCAGCTCCAGCGTTTCCCCAGGGAAGTTTCCCTGCCTTGAAGGAGCCAAAGCCTTGGGGAAGTCACAGTTCCCTCGGGAGATGTGTCTGGTGGCTCAGTGGGACATGATTGGGAAAGGCACCCATTCCTCCCTCCTCCTCCTTCTCAGTTTCCTGACATTGGTCCCGTCTCTCTGATGGGTGTGCAGAATGTCCCACAGAAAGTTACAAACTCCTCCTGTAGAGTCGCCCTGCCCATCCTATAAAGCAGGGAAGGGAGAGTGTGGAGTGAGTGTCACATTCAATGAGCTCAGGAGGAACAGACAAGAGGTTGAGTCTTTCCAGCAAGAGAAGGGAGGAAAGCAGGTCGGGGTGAGGCAGGGAGATCCAGGCTACGAAAGCTCCCGGAGGGTCTGGATGGAGGCTGAGGCTGTGGGGAGCTGCCAGCAAAGGCGTCTGCCATGTCCTTCCGCCTAAGTAGGAAAAAGAGTCACTGCCACCTTCCCCTCCAAGTAGTCACCTATAACCTCTTGGGTTTTGGAGCAAAACTAGTTGTTTCCAGCAGTGGGAACCTGGGAGGTTCTTTCCAATCCTCTGGAGATTCTTGTATTTTTCAACACACAGAGTTGAAAAATAGTGAGGTTCATAATCTCTCGGTCCCATGTCAGGGATCCCAAGGCCAGCACTGTGCTTTCTGGAGGTTCTCAAAGCACAGAGCAAGTCCTGCGTTCCAGGAGCACCGCAGGTCTCACGTGGCCTCAAGGCAGAGCGCGGGGAGCCGTGCAGAGAGAACACGCACACAGACAGGAAGGACGTGGATGGGCTTTGGGGGTGACGAGGGAGAGCTTCACCCTGAGGTCCCAGGGGAGGGGTGAGGAAGGCGACCCATGGGAACTCCTCTGTCTTTGCTCCCAGGTGCGTTCAGAAAACCCTCCATCTCAGCACACCCAAGCTCCCATGTGGCTGCGGGAACCAGGGTGACCGTGCGCTGTCACTCGGAGCTGGCATTTGATGACTTTATCTTATACAAAGAGGGGCACACACAGCATTCCCAGGAGCTCGACGAGGGGATGGAGGCTGGGACTCACTACGTCGAGGCTGTCTTCCGCCTGGGTCCCGTGACGCCGGCCCACACGGGAGCCTACAGATGCTGTGGTTCTTTCAGTCACTCCCGCTATGAGTGCTCGGCTCCCAGTGACCCCCTGGAGATTGTGATCACAGGTGGGTGCGGCCGGACCATCCTGCTCCACTGCTGCCCTGGGAGCTTCACGGGGTGATGGGGTTGTCAGTTAAACCTCAGGAGAGGAAGAAAAGTGAAGGAACAGAAGGACTGTGAGGAGGAGCTCAGCAAACGGGTTCACCATGTCTTAGTGCTTAAGGAGGGAGGAGGGGTCACTTTCACCGTCCCCGGCAAGTTGTCACGTCTACCTCCTTGGGTTTGGGGGCAAAGCCATTTGCTCCCTGCAGTGGGAGTCGGTGAAGTTCCTTCTGCTTCTCCAGAGATTCTTGTATTTTTCAACACACAGAGTTGAAATATAATGACTCTCATAACCCCATAGTCCCATGTCAGGGAACCCAAGGCCAGCCCTCTGTTTTCTGAAGCCTCTCAAAGCACAAAGTAACTCCCGTTTTCCGGGAGAACCCCACACCTCATATGGCTTCAAGGGGCAGTAAGCCACAGAGACACAGTCAAAAGCAACGGGGAATCTATGAAATGCAGAGGAAGTAAAACGACCCAGACACAGGCCAGGGCAGGACCCTAGAGAGGAAGATGAGGTGGACAGAGGCGCCAGCCGGCATTCGGAATCTGCCCCCAAGATAAGAGCAGGGAGAGAGAGGACTTTATTCATGCACTCACGAGTGTGTTCTAAAGTCAGTCTCTTTTTCTTCCAGGAAAACACAAAAAGCCTTCTCTCTCCACCCAGGTGGGCCCCATGATGGGGTTGGGAGAGAACGTGACGTTATTCTGCATTTCTGAAATCTCATTTGACCGGTACCATCTGTGGAGAGAGGGGGCTCCTCATTGCCAGTGGCTCAGTGGAGGGCAGAGACACGGGGGAGCGTTCCAGGCCAACTTTTCCGTGGGCCTCGCGACGCCAGCCCATGGCGGGACCTATAGATGCTACGGTTCTTTCAATGCCTCCCCGTATGAGTGGTCAGCCCCCAGTGAGCCCCTGCACCTTTCCGTCACAGGTGAGGCGCCCACGCCTGCTGCCTGCCCTGCTGCCCACTAAGTCCCAGAGCCATACCAGAGGGGCATCCCACTGGGCACACAGGGGCATTAGGTATTCTGGACAAAATGAAGTGGTGAAAAATACGGACAGGAATGAAGAGGCTGAGCAGGATGGGGCTGTCAGGGCGTAGGGCGGTCGACAGGCAGCTCCACACCCTCTGCCACCTCCTGTATGAAGAAAGAGGTCAGGACAAGCACAGGCGGAGGTGAGGCCAGATAGAGTTTGTGGAGATCAGAGGTTGCCTCTGCCCCTCGCCCTTTTCCATTTTCTCCGAAGCCCCTCCTGACCCCTCACCACAGAGAGACTTCCCTGTTGGAGAAGGTGGATATTTATCGTCCCAATGGGAGAAACGTCTGCTGACATCCCCATCCATCTCCTGGTCACGTTCCCGTCTCAGGGAAGGAATCGCCCCCCAGAGATTCCAAGGAAGGGACCCCAGGACCCCCCTTAGTCTTTAGGTGGATGACAGGGTAGAAGGTAGACAGGGACGAACCCTCCAAAGAAAATGGTTCTACTGCTCAGGAGGCTGAGGCAGGAGAATCGCTTGAAGCCAGGAGACGGAGGTTGCAGTGAGGTGAGATTGCACCACTGCACTCCAGCCTTGGCGACAGAGTGAGACTCCATCTCAAAAAAGAAAGTAAAGAAAGAAAAAAGAAAATGGTCCTACTTTAATGGGGCAGTCAATGGCTCTTGCTCACCCTTCCTCTGCCTTATTTCTCCCTAGGAGACCCGAAGAGTACTCATCTGTTGTTCATGGAATCCACCCCTGAATCTGGTAAGCAAATAACGCTTATCCTAGTGTCTGAGTCCCTGGGGAGACGGAAGGCTCCTGTGTGAGTGAAGGCTGTGCCACCTCCCAGCTCTGTGACTTTGGGCTAGGCAGCCCCTCCCAGGCCCCCAGATTCCTCATCTGCATCTGAAACTGTGGTCCGTGCGGGGATCTGTAAGGCCTCTCAGCCTCCGCTGCTTTGGGACTGAGGCCTCGTCCACAGGGAGGAAGAGGTCAGAGTGGCCTGAACCCTGCTGAGAAGCAATGCTTATCATTCCTCCAAGGAGATCTGTGAACATGAATATGCTAGAAGATGCGAAGAATTTAGAGGACCATATGAAATATTTATTGTCTCTCTTGTTGTTTTTTGGTTTTTGTTTTTGAGACAGAGTTTTGCTCTGTTAACCAGGCTGGAGTGCAGTAGCATGATCCCGGCTCAGTGCAACCTCCATCTCTGGGGTTCAAGTGATTCTCCTGCCTGAACCTCGAGAGTAGATGGGATTACAGGTGCCTGCCACCACACTGGGCTAATTTTTGTATTTTTAGTGGAGATGGGGTTTCACCACGTTGGCCAGGCTGGTCTCGAACTCCTGACCTCAGGTGATCCACCCATCTTGGCCTCCTAAAGTGCTGGGATTACAGGCACGAGCCACCGTGCCTGGCGGAAGACAAAGGTTTTAGTCAGAAATGTGTCGTGATCCACATTCTATTTTAGAGATAGCAGTCGGCCGACGTAAACAGCATTTATTGCAGGGAAGCAGGAGTGGAAGCCATGAGCCTGGTGAAGTGTGACATCCTGGTGGAGGACACTCATGGTGGCTTAGACAGGCCGGGGCTGGATAAGGAGTTGAGAAGGTGGATTCAGGGCAGGCTCAGAGGGGGACTCACTAAGAGGGAGAGTTCAGAACCTTGTTCTGATGTTCCTCAGTGCATGACCCTGGGCACACTCATTTCTCTCTGATCCTCAGTTTCCGCTGATGGAAACTCATACTTGGGCTATCAGAGAAGGGGCAGCTCAGCAGGGAGCCTTATGGGGGACATAGTCCTTGAAAGACTATAATCAGACACTTGGGCTCAATGGATGGTTCTGCTAGTTATGATCACTCATCTTGGGAACGGCCTGTTTTCTGTCTTTTCTTCCTCCCCTCCCTTCCCCTCTCCCCTCTCCTCCCCCTCCTGCCCTTCCCCCACTCCCCCTCCCCTTCTCTCCCCTCCCCTTCCCTTCCTTCCTTCCTTTTGAGACAGAGTCTCTCCCTGTGCAGTGGGATGAAATTGTCTCACTGCAGTGTCCACGTCCCGGGTTCAAGCGATTCTCCTGCCTCAGCCTCCCGAGTAGTTGGGATTACAGGCATGTACCATCATCATGCCTGACTAATTTTTATATTTTTAGTAGAGACAGGGTTTCGCCATGTTGGCCAGGCTGATCTCAAACTCCTGACCTCGGGTGATCCATCTGCCTCGGACTAAGTGCTGGGATTGCAGGTGTGAGCCACCACACCCAGTCTTCACATCTCCTTTGCAGGCTCTTTGATTTGGACACGAGTCTTCACTTCTCTTGGAATTTTTTGTACGCAATGGAAAATGGAGAAAGTAACTGTTCAGGCCTAGGGATCCGGGAAGAATTTCAGATAAAGCATATCATGCATTCAGTATGTGTTGGCACGAAATAGGCAAGCAATGAATGAGAGGGTTTATCATTCGCTTCTTGACAGACACACACCTTCCTCAAGGACAGTCCAGCAACCTGAATATCCTCACTGGACTCTCAGTAGCCGCCATCTTCATTGGCATTTGCCTCTCTGCTTTTATTGGTTACTGGTGTTCCATAAAATATCGTAAGTCTCAGGGAAGAGGGGACAGCATCATGTGAGCCTCGTGGGGATGTGACGGAGGCACAGAGGGGGCTGTTCCCATCCTGTGGGTTGATCTGTGTTTCCATTGAGGTTCTTGATGGAGGAACCCTGCCCCTTTCCTTGACTGACCACTCACCCCTCCTCTTCCCCTGCTCCAGCTCGTCTCTGGGGAGGCCACTGACCTGCAGGAGAGGGTCCATGAGAGAGGCAGAAGGATGGGGGCCGTGGATCGGAGGGGTCCTCAGGCAGTCAGGATTGCCCTGGGTTGCTGCCGGGTGGTTCTGATTTAGTGGGGGAGGCTGGATCACACTGCAACCTCAGGCACAGCCTGGCCTTGTTTTGGTCTTGATATTGCTACCTCTGACGTGAAGATCTGGAAGACTTTCTTTTTCACCCCACAGACACCCCCATGGCAAACACAGAGAGTGTGGAAGGCCAACAGATGGATGAAGACGTGAGTTCTCTCAGCCCAAGCCATCGCCATAGCTCCGTTGTCTCAGACGCCCAGTGGCCCTGCCTTTAGTTACTAAATATGCGCCTCTTTTCACCTCCATCCCCCCAGGACCCTGCAGCAGAAGCAGCACAGGAGATGGTGTATGCCCAGTTGAACCAGCACACCCTCTCTCAGAGAGGAGTCACTCCCATCCTGCCGTGTCCCGAGTCCCTCTCGGAGGAGCTCAGTGTCTACGTTACCATCCACCAAGCCTAGGCAGAGGCCACGGCTGCCCCCAGTCTTTGAGCACAGGGGGCATTCATGCGCAAGGACCTGGATCTTTTCCTAGGAGGATTTTTTTCCATGGACATTCCTCCTCCTTCTGGTACGATCTTGACACCCCCAAGCTGGCAACAGCAGAGTCTGAATGCCTGCGGGATTATCTCAGCACTGCTCCGCAGACAACGAGCCATTCTATGATTCCATTTTGAGCATCCAGCCATTTAAGGTGATTTGAGTCTACCCACCCACTCATTCTGGACATCTCACGAATGTCACCTGACTTATTCTGAGACTCTGCAGACATGCTTCTAGAAAGCTGATGCATATCCTCAGCCAGTTTAGTTTCTAAATTACTCAGTAAGTTTATTTAAAAAATTTTTTTGGACATTTTTACTGCTTTTATTGCAATGTGATTTTTTGGATTATGTTATCAAATGCTGTTTTTAAAAATCGTACTGTAAGTTCTGGGGTACATGTGCATAGCTTGCAGGATTGTTGCATAGGTACACACAGGCCATGGTGGTTTGCTGCCTCCATCCCCCCACCACCTACAGCAGGCGTTAGTTCCGGGGTACGCGTGCAGGATGTGCAGATATGCAAACGTGTGCCATGGTGGTTTGCTGCATCTGCCAACCCATCACCTAGGTGTTAAGCCCAGCATGCACTGGCTCTTTTCTCTAATGCTCTCTGCACCCCCTGCCCTCCTCAGACAGGCCCCAGTGAGTGTTGTTCCCCTCCCTGTGTCCATGTGGTCTCACCCGTCAGCTCCCACTTCTAAGTGAAAACATGCAGTGTCTGGTTTTTTGTTCCTGCACTGGTTTCCGTGTCTCTGCAAACGACATGATTTCTTTCCTTTTCATGACTGCATAGTATTCAGTGGAGTGCATATACCACATTGTCTTTATCCAGTCTATCATCGATGGGCATTTGGGTGGATTCCATGTCTTTGCTATTACTTAATAAAATTTTGCAGAGACGAAGTGTATTCTGTATCTGAGTCATCTAATATGGTAGCCACTTGTCAAACATGGCTTTTTAACTTAGAATAGATCAAATTACATGAAGTTTAAAATTTGATTTCTCAGCCACAGGGCCACAATTTGAGTTCTCAGAGCCACGTGTGGCTGCTGGCTGTCAGAGAGAAGAGCATGAATACAGAATGTTTCTTTGTCAGAGGAAGTTCTAGCTGTTGCAGATGAAAGGTTCAAACTTGGAGATGCAGAATGTATTTTCTCGCGGAGTGCAGCCTCCTGGAAGAGGCCTAGTGTAACAAAATGATAATATTTAACATTTATTGTGAGATGTCTTTAATGAAACGCAGGGAACAGGCAGAATTCTCTCCTGGAGTGTCTTGTCACCTCTTACCTTCGTGCAAATTTCTACCATAGAGATTTTTTCCCAAACTCTGAGAAGCTCACCTCCTGTCTGCCCCTTTTCTCGTCCCTTGGTTTCACATGGAGAGAAAGCACGCATCCTTTCTCAGTACAGAATATTGTCTGGAAGCTGCTTTCTGATGACCTCTATATCTGAGCCTTTATTCTGTTCCTTTCTACCTGGATTGGCACCTGCCCAGAGCAATTCACAAACTGCTGTAGTTAGTGAATTGGTGCATGCCGCTCCTTCACCTGAGAATCCTCTCCATTTCTTGAGCGTCTCAGTGCAGACATCCACCTTCATACACACGTCTTTATCTCATAGGCTAAGCAAAGAGGCCAATCAGCCCACAGTGTCTGTGCCCAACAGGGTGAGTTTTTATTGCCCGATCCCCACTGGTCTTTTACGTGTGGACTGTGAACTTTTGGAGGCAGGACTGAGTCTGATTAACCTCTGGGACTCAAGCCACCTTCCAAGGATCCTACCCAGAGGAGGTATCGGCAACTCTGGTCTGGTGAGTGACGAGGACACCCAACCCTTCCAGAGAGCAGAGCATGGAGCAAACATCAGAGATCTTCTACCGTTACCCAGAAATAGTTTCTCTGTCTCCCTGGGTCAAAGAGGGGATCATGCTTCCTTCACTGTCTGGGATATGTGGACTAAGGGACAAATGCTGGTTAGTGGGTGTGAGGGGGAAGGGCAGGCATCCCCCCAGGCTGGCTATTCGCTGCACGTATTGACCCATCCTGTAAGTTCCCCGCCTCACTCCCCACCCCCGCAACAGGCCCTGCTGTGTGATGTCCCTGTGTTTATGTGTTCTCATTGTTCAACCCCACTTATGAGTGACAACATGTGGTGTTTGCTTTTCTGTTCCTGTGTTACTTTGTTGAGAACGATGGCTTCCAACTTCAGTTTGAACATTTTTTAAGGCTTGGTCACCTGCAAGACCCATGAGTAGATATGGGGTCTCACCCTGTTGGCCAGGCTGGTCTCGAACTCCTGGCCTCAGGTGATACACCTGCCCGGCATCCCAGGCTGGTCTCAACTGTGGGGCAACTGGGGTTGTTGAACCAGGTGAACTGCCGATGCTTCCCGCAGACCCTGCACACCTGACATCTTCATACCTGCGTGTCCATGCAGGGATGATGTGGTTGGCGCTTGTCCTCCCGTCGAGGGCACTGACAAGCTTGGGGCAGCAGCACCAATCAGCTTCTATCCCGTCACGTGAGAGGCTGCACGTGGAGATCCGAGTGCACCCGGGCCTCACTTGTTTCCCAGGACAGCCTCGGCGCCCTTCCCGAGCAGCCCCTCGGACATTCATCCTGCAGGAGAGCCTCTCGTTCTGTCTCTGGGTGGTGGGCGTGGGATAGGGCACAGGCTGTGTTTGAATCACTTCACAGGACAGACGAGTCTCCTGTTCTGTTTCCGGTCACCACACTGCTCTGTGATCCAGGGATTCTCTGTCAGCGTCTCTTCCGGTGGGTCCACTCTAGAGTGTAAGGGATTCAGAGCACGACAGAGGTGACCACGGGCCTGGTGCACCAAGCACTTCCCTGCCAGGGGGACGCGCAGAGCATTTCCCACGCTGAGGAGCAGCCACTCGAGACCATTGGGTCGCAGGTGGAGGCCTGTGATGCAGCCGCGCATCTATTTCCAACATCCACCAACTCCGTAAAGACAAGTCAGGACAGTTGCCTTTATTTTATATTGAACGTCTTGTGGTTTACTAGCTTGCATTTTTTTTTTTTTTAAAGAAAATGAGTTGATATTTTTAGCTTTAAAAAATATCAAGATGATTTTTCCATTTTTTCTTCTCCCACTCTCTGACATAGAATATTTGCACATCCAAACCATAATTTCCTGTGCAAGAATGACACAGTTCCTAATCTGAGTCTGCTTAGATACCTGAGCTTGGCCTCGTGCCCACCACGCACTGTGTGAGATCATCCCAGGCTGCGTGATGCGCCTCTCCACAACCGTGAGCAATGCGAGCGTCAGGGAAGTGTGCACACATCTGGAGTTTAGTAATTTTCAATTATCAGAGGCAGATTTGGGAGCATTTTGTAATGATAGTGTGTTCGCAAATACCTTGCCTACAACAGGTTATATTTTTAGAAATTACAGTGCCCATTACACACACACAGCTGTTCCTTCTCTGCACTCACAGGAAACCCACAGAGAACCCTCCACAAACACCTCTGTATCTGCATTAAAGTGTAAAACCACATAAAAGGCCATCTTGCTGTTTACTAATTGTGCATAGGGTTGAACTTGTATATGTGTCTTCTAGATACAGTCAGGTTCAATGGCCTTATGCTGAATACATGCCACTTTAATTAATAACCATCCTCTTGGGGGGGTTCTCCGGGTCATTTGAATGTGGAGACCTACTTCTTCATCTTTCCTAAGAATTACCTTTTAACAGGTTTTTAACATCATCAGCAAAAATATTTTTAACCAACGGCCTCAAAAACATCTTAGAATCTGAAGGCCTAAAAGAGATATAATACATTCTTTCAGAGCTGTTGGAGAGATCCTTGTCAAACCTACTTTATACCATGAAGGATCTCAAAAATAGCTCATTTTCCCATGAGCCGTGAGAGACAATGGGATGGGAAGTCCCGAGGAGACCCTGAGGTGTGTGTGAAGAGCCACCTTCTCCAGTTTCAGTTCTCGTTCCCTCCAGGCGTGTCTAGGAAGCCCTCCCTCCCAACCCCACGGGGCCGTGTCATGGGCTGTGGAGAGAGCCTGACCCTCCAGTGTGGCTCTGACGTTGGGATGTGACTTCCTCCAGCACCCTGGTCTGCAGCCTCAGGCTGGGTTCTCCCAGGCTGACTTCCCCCTGAGCCCTGGGAGCGTCTCCCATGGGGGCCAGTACAGATGCTGGGTCCGAGTGGTCAGGCACAGTGACCCCCTGGCCATCCTGACCGCAGGTTGGAGCCCAGCGGGTTCAGACAAGTGTCCAAGTTCTGTGCAGAGCTGTGTGTGTATTTGTGGGGGTGTTTCTGTGTGTGCTTTTTCGGGTGTGTTTGTATGTGTTTGGGTGTGTATATGTATGCATGTTTGTATTTTTGTGTTTGTGTATATTTGTGTGTTTTTGTCTGCACGTGTTTGAATTTGCGTGTGTGTGTGTCTCTCGCTAATTTTATTTGTACGCATGTAAGTGTGTGTGTGGGGAGAGGTGTGTGTGTGTGTAGGAGTGTGCGTGTGTTTCTGTGTAGGTTTATTTGCATCCATGTGAGTGTGTGTGACAGTATATGTATGTGTGTGAGTGAATGTAAATGTGTGTTGTGGGTGCAGATATGTGAGTGTGTGAGATTGTGTGTGTGTGAGATTGTATGTGTGTGAGTTTGAGTGTTTCTCTGTGTGGGTTTATTTGCACACGTGTGAGTGTGTATACGTGCGTGTATAAGATTGTGTATGTGCATGTTGTGTGTGCGTATGTGCGTATATGAGATTTGTGTATGAGTATGTATGTTGTGTGTGGGACAGTGTGTGTATGACTGCGTGTTTTGCGTGTGTGAGATTGTGTATGACTGCATGTTGTGTACGTGTGTGTGTGTGTGTGTAGATGGCATAGCACAGATGGTCAGGAGAGGTGCCTGGTTCTTCCACCATGTCACTGTGTTGATGGGGAAATGCTGAGTCGAGGGCTCCCTGACAACCAGGAGCAGCATCTGAGATTCTATAAAACCCTGCCCACCCCCTCTCTGCCCAGGGCCAGGCAGCCTGAGCTGTGGCAGTGCTAAGACCCTTGGATACACCCCAGACTGCCTGGAAAAATTATATCCATTGGGGGAAAGAGACTGGGAAGGCCAATTCCACCTCATCCTGGGTCCTAGTGACGTAGGGCCCCGCAGCTGTAGTCCTTTAAAGGACATACTGGTCCCGTGGAGGATGGGACGGCCCTACATAAGACCACGGACCCTCTGCTTCCCCCTCACGGCAGACCGGGCCCCTGTCCCTCAGAGGCAGAGCGCGGGTGGGAGGTATCTCTCAGTAGAGCCGGAGCTGGGGATGTGGACGCAGCGGAATCAGGAACATCATCACACTGACAACCGGAAGGAGAGACCGAGGCAAAAGTCTCAAACCATGGAGGCTAATAATCACTAAGCCAGCTTTAAGGCACAGCTGGGAAAAACACAAGCCACAGACACATTTGTGTCTGCTTTTTCCGAAGAGTTACTCTTCACTCATTTCCTTAAAGAGACAGTCATGGAGGCCGAGGGTCAGGTAGGTGGTGGGATGAATGGTTCCAGATAGTTCCCAGTAAATCTACCTTTAACCAAAGATAAGATGCATGTTTGGAGAGAAGAGGGGCACCAAGGAAGAATCAGTTATGCTGACGTCTCTGGGTAGGTGGAGGAATGACTGATCTCGTCTGAGGAATCACGGATCTCATCTTGGCTTTGCTCTGCACCTGGGAAGGTAAGCTTGTAATGATACTATCTTCAGGTAACAAAATACACCTGAGTTTTAGCAGCTAGCCTTTAGCTTGTACACCTGGAGGCCAGCTGATGCCGAATGCCAGCAACTGCTGTCTGATTGGAAGCGGGTGCTGCTGACTCAGCCTCCAGGCTGACCTCCCATTTCACTTTAGGAATTTGGGAGTCCTGAGATTTTATTCTGTTTTTCGTTTACAAAATGTATGGCCAGGTGTGGTGGCTCACACCTGTAATCCCAGCACTTTGGGAAGCCAAGGCGGGCAGATCACATGAGGCCAGGAGTTCAAGACCAACCTGGCCCACATAATGAAACTCCATCTCTACTAAAAACACAGAAATTAGCTGAGCATGGCGGCACATGCCTGTAATCCCAGGTCCTCTGGAGGCTGAGGCAGGAGAATTGCTTGAACTTGGGAGGTGGTGGTTCGGTGAGCCAAGATTGTGCCACTGCACTACAGCCTGGGCGACAGAGTGAGACCCTGTCTCAAAACAAAACAAAACAAAACAAAACAAAACAAAACAAAACAAAACAAAAACAAAAAACCAAAACATGATAAGCACTCATCCTGAATCTTCTAAGCGCATCCTCACATCACACCTTAGAGGTGGGGAGCAATCCAAGCTTTTAAAGTTGAGGGTGGCTCACGCCTAGAATCCCAGTGGGTGGATCACGAGGTCAAGAGATTGAGACCATCCTGGTCAACATGGTGAAACCCCGTCTCTACTAAAAATGCAAAAATTAGCTGGGCATGGTGGCGTGCGCCTGTAGTCCCAGGTACTTGGGAGGCTGAGGCAGGAGCATTGCCTGAACCCAGGAGGCGGAGGTTGTGGTGAGCCGAGATCACACCATTGCACTCCAGCCTGGGTAACAAGAGTGAAACTCCATCTCAGAAACAAAACAAAACGAAACAAAACAAAACAAATAAAGTTGAGATCATCGAGCCTCCACCCACCGAGGTCGGACTCCCAGACTCAGCGTTTTGTGAAGAGTGTGGTTACAATTCCAGGGTGGCCATGCACCTGGCTGCAAAGCCTGCATGGCTGCCACTGCAACATTCCCCTGCCCTGGCCACGTTTATAGACAGCGCTCCAGGTGAAGAGCGCCTGCAGCCAGGGCAGAACCCCCTGAGGGGCAGGGGCACTGTGGCTCTATCAGAGTTCACCAGCAGCAATGCCACAGGTGCACTGGCATTGCCGAAGTCTGGCTGTGCTGTGTCCTGGGATTCCTGGGATTGTGTGAGTCCTGGGATTCCTGAGAGGGAAGTGTTGGAGCATTTAGCCTAGCTTCTCAGTTGTTACTGGGGATTGATTTATCCCATGCCCAAACTCTGTCATTCTGGAAGTTGGAAGTTTCTACTTCACACAGTTAAAAAATAATTCCCTAAATATATAAACTACCATGACCCAATTTTTCAGGCAAAACAAACAAGCAAACACACCCACAAACATCTTTCCATACCTGTAAGCAAAATCTGCAATTACAAGGTCGCCATTGCCAACGGGTCCTCCCTCCTGTGTTTCTCTGGAGGGGTGGGGGGGTCTTTCCAACAGCCTCTCCTTATGATGTCCTGGGACTCCTGCATCCACTTCTCTTTCAATAACCTTATAACTTGGCTTAGGAATCAGAGCATTCATTTTAATGTCTAACATGCATTTTTTTAATTTTTGAAAAAGTCTAATCACAAGTTAAAGAGTCATTTAGTCAAATATGTAATTATATTGTAGATTCATCCATCATCACCTGGCAACTTATATAGATATATATATATATAAGCTAAAAAGTAGCTAATTACTGTTAAAAACAGATGTTTAGAGAGATCCTTTTTTGATCCATAAGAGAATTTTATAAAATAGTTTTATAGCCAGAATTTTCATATGTTGGTCTCTGCCAATCTTGTCGAATTCCAGTCGTGTAGGTAACTTTTTGGTGCAGCCACAGAAGAAGGTTTTTTAAGAAATTTGCTTTATTTTAGAAGCTGCAAGTGGACTAGTTGCTTCTTTCGTCCTGGAAGGTTCAGAACTATTTGGCATTTCTCATTCTCAGGTTCTTCCATCCACACATTTCATCTTATTTAACAAGGTTTTACATATTTCCCATGAAACTTACTTTGACACAGAAATATCTAACTACTTGGTGCTATAACTCAAGTTATCTTGCTGCTGGTAAAAAGGACATAAATGCAAAAATATTTTGAATTTATTCTGCTATAAATAATGTGACATTAATGCACTTATAAATTAATTTGGTAGAGTAACTTTGTATATTGTAAATAGCATATTTACCACTCAGAAAAAGGCTATATAACACATTAAACAGATAGCATTATTTAGTACAAATGCATCTGGGAATAGTCTTTCAAATGAATCATAATCAAGAATCCTACATTGAATAGAACACAGTGCTTTTAACTGGTGCTTCATATTCTTTTTGTTTCCAGTGAAGTTGAATATATTTAATTGTTTTAATTAAAAGTTTAAGTGTATGTTGTTCTAACATATTTAATGGATTAATTTTAATTAATTGATTTTATGAAGACACTATGGTGCTGATATAAAGCCAGTTAAGTCATTGGAAAAATTAACTTGGCTTTTATTGTTATTTCTCAGCCTGGAATTCTCTGAAGCATCTGATAATATTAACCCTCTGAACAGTCTGATCATTACTCTTAACCAGTCATCAAGAAAATAGTGTCAAGAGGATGGTCTATATTAGTGCACATTTTTTATTTTTCTTTTATTTCTGTCTCAAGATTTTTTCAGGAACTTTGCCATTAATTTTTTTTTAATATATGCTCCACCTTGAGACACTATTGCCAATTGAGCTTCACTTTACTAAACAATTCTTTCCAAAAGCTCATCTGTAAAAGTGCCCAGTGGAAGTTTAGCACTTTTCCTGACTTATGAACATTGCCAACTTGGTAGTGCCAAGAGATTTCAAAATTGTCACCCTAGAATCCCAAGGCCAAGACATCTCTCCTACTTGCAGAAAAGATGAGCTGAACTGGACCTGATCTAGCCTTGAACAGAGATATGCGTGTGGGTCTAGAGGGTTTTCCCTGGGGCCATGCACCAGCACCGCCTCACTTACCGCTTCTTACTTTGTATGGGGATCTTCAGATTATAACAATGAATTCAGCACTGGGTCTTGGACAGTTCCACCCTGAATTGCCCAGCTATAAATCTAGCTATTAGCCTGCGAATGTGACATAAAATACGGTATTTATGGCTGGGCACAGTGGCTCATGCCTGCACTTTGAGAGGCTGAGGCGGGTGGATCACTTGAGGTCAGGAGTTTGAGACCAGCTTGGCCAACATGGTGGAATCCCGTCTCTACTAAAAATACAAAAATTAGCCGGATGTGGTGGCATGTGCCTGTGGTCCCAGCTACTTGGGAGGTTGAGACGGGAGAATCATTTGAGCCAGGAAGGTAGAGGTTGCAGTGAGCCAAGATTGTGCCATTGCACTCTAGCCTGGGTAACAAAGCGAGACTCTGTCTCAAAAAAATAAATACAGCATTTATGATTTACATGTTTCTATGTAGACGATTCAATAGGTATATATTTTCTTAAATTATTTGCATGCACTATAATTACATTTGTAGCAAATTTAGACATTTTATCTTCTACTGGAGTGCTCAGTACCAGTTCTTGTGGGTAAATGAGGGTAAAAACTGAATCCTGAATCAACCATTTAACTGAGGTCCAAGGGAAGAGAGTCTGAAGAATAGGGAGCAATCAAGCGGAATAACAGACTTCAGATCAATGAATCTTGCCAAGGAGCTGAGATGTTTCCCTTCCATTCATTTATGTTGGAGAAAAGTGTGTATGGATGACTGCAGCTGATTCTTTTTGTATTTCCCCAAAGGAGACAATAATATAACTTGAATCACAGCATTGCAAAGTTAAATTTTTCTATGACAAAATCAATGTCTCATTTGGAAGGATGTAAAACCTTGTTGCATACGATAAAATATATGAATAGATAAAACTGAGAAACATGAACATCCAAATAGTTATGGAATTTCTAGGGAAAAGGAGGCAACCACTCTACTCTTACTTTCTAGAGTAAAGCAATCTTCTTGATCAGAGTCGTTTTCAAAGACCCCATGTGGGATGAAGCATGAAAACATGGTGTTTTATGTGCACTACACATGCCAAATATTACTTTCATGGTCTCCAAACCAAAAATGAGTCAGCTTGCAGCATGGGTTGAGCATGCAAACAAAGCACAAGGCATCTAGCACGGGTTAGTTTTAGGCATACATGGGCACTAGTCATTCTAAAAGACCTGTCTCATGACTGTCAGAATTGGATCCCATAAAGACGTTGACTTCCCCCTCCTGCAATGATCAGCAAATTTATACGAAAATCATTAGGGGGTTTATCATCCATGATTACCAAGCATTCTCTTGGATATATACACAGAAGTAAAGTTGCAGGACTCAATGGCAATTCTATGTTTAGTTTTTCAAGGAATCACCATACAGTTGGATAATTATGTATATCATGTTTGTGTTAGGCACTCCAATAGGCAATATGAGGCCACGGTTATTATCGTTTTTATTCAATACCGAGTCCCAAAGTCCTTACATATTAACTGGCATAATATGTAAGCCTATAAATATTGGAAAGGGGGAAGTGATTAAATAAATGATGTCGTTTTCTGGAGGGAACTTATAGCCCTGAGGCCATTTTTGGACCATTGGACTTCCTTGTCCAGCAGACAGTGTAGAACTTTGAGACACGGGTGTCAGTGACAATGAACACAAAGGGGCTGAATGTTGGGAATCCCACAGATGCCAGGAAAGAGAAGCTCCTCAGCCAGTGGCTTGGGTTCTGAATCTGGGTTAACCCAAATGATAAAATAGAAGAGAGCATGTGAAAGGAGAGAAACGTGCTCACCAGGACGAGGATGCTGTATGTGGCTCTAGTTTCAGGAGAAGTTCTTGGGGAGAGGCTGTGGCTGCGAATGTGTTGGACTCTCTGCTTGTGCCTGTGCAGGACGAGGACCATGGAGCCGCTGGTGCAGACCACGAGGGCCAGACACACGCCATCCACCAAGCTATACATGACTGCCTCTACTGAGAATATCGGTCTCCCTAAGACGGGTGATGAACAGTATCTGTACATTTTTTCCATACTTAAGTTAACGCTGTTCACGGGGCCAGTTACACGTGTGGCAATATTGACATTTGCCACAAGAGGAAAGATCAAGCAGAGGAAACAGCAGAAAACAATGCACTTTGGGGACCTCATTCGGAGTTCCATCCTCCTGGAGATGCTGGGTCGAAGCTTAATGGCCTGGAAGCCACTGAGGAGGGAGGTGGTGCTCAGGGAAACCCCTCTGGCCTCTCTGTGTAGACCGAAGACAAGTTTACATCCAGCATCACCCAGAAAGGATTTCAGTCCAAAAGCTGCCATTGTCTGAGGGATCCCTTTAGATAAAAGAACCAGGTTGTTCGCTAGGACCAGCTGGCTGAGGATCAGGTCTCTGGGTCTCACTATCTGTGTGGTGATAAAAATAAAGCTAAGGAAGTAAAAGAGCGAAGAATTCCCAAGGATTCCAGCAGCAGTCTGAATGAGAAAGGCAATGCCCCAATTTAAGTTAACAGATACCAATCCATCCATTTAGAGATGTCAGAGTTTGAGTTCATTTGAATCTGAGGACTCCACAGACTGAAAAAGAAATTAAGTTTTTTTTTTTTTTTTTTGCTTCCAGAAAATGACCTTTCTCACAAAACCCACTATTAGGAGTAAATACCAATATAAGAACAAGTCTTTTACAAGTTTGAAGTTATTTCTTATGGAATTGTTATTTGTAACACCACGACTGTAACCCACCCTACCTGAATCAAAGAGAAACTGAGTAAATCCCAGTGCATTCCCTCAGTAGCGTACGGGGCAGCTGTGAACTTCACAGGGAAGTTCTCTTGACAGGTGACCCTCCAGGACACACAGCTACGTGGGGAGTTAGAAAAGAAAAAGATAGACACTCAGGACATTATTAGTAATTAGCTTTCTTTGAGAAGGAACCAGAGAGAACTAGTATATTGTTATGCTTTTTTGTGTGTGTATTTGTATTTTACATTTTAAAACTGAAAGAATAAATCAAAACCTTTAAAACTGGGTACTCCCAGCTACTTAGGAGGCTGAGGCAGAGAATCGCTTGAACCCGGGAGGAGGAGGTTGCGGTGAACAGGCACAGTATTTTTAGTAGTGATGGGGTTTCACCATCTTGACCAGGCTGGTCTTGAACTTCTGACCTCATGATCCATCCTTCTCGGCCTCCCAAAGTGCTGAGATTCCAGGCGTGAGCCACCACGCCTGGCCTAAGGGCTTTTTTTAATGGTCTATTATGATCCTAGGAGTAAGCAAGAATTTTGTGTATACACCAAGTTTTTTTTATAACAAACATTCTAATTCTCTGAGAATATGGCTCCCAGTCTAACAAGAAAGTCCACTTACCAAATTCCGTTTCTTGCTGGGGAAGTAGCTGGCCATGGTCACAGTCTGAGCACCTGTGCAATAGGGGACATCTTATCCCTGAGATAAAGGCTTGGGACACCATGAGGTCATCTCCTTGCTGACAGGTAATTATTGTGTCATCTGCAAGTACAGTGACAGTGCTTCCATGGGGATTTGAGATGATCTCAGAAAAACATTTTTGAAATGTTCAAATTACTGAGGGCTAATAGTAGTGATTAGTTCCAATCAATTGAGAGAAAAAGAGCAAGAGACAGAAACAGAGACAGAAAGAGACAGAGAGAAAAATAGAGACAAAATGAGAAAAATAGAGAAAAATGATAGAGACAGAGAGACATAAAGAGAGAGAAAGAGGAAAGAAGGAAGGAAGGAAAGAAAGAAAGAAAGAAAAAGAAAGAGAAAGAAAGAAAAAGATTTCTAAAATGGCTAGAAAAACCACACAGAAATAAAATATCAGACAGATGAGGACCCTGAGTTCTAAGAACTCAGAGAAAGAAGGCAATGAGTCTGGATGTTTTTGGCCAACCCTGGAGTCTTGCCTCCTGAATGTTATTCTTTTTCTGTTCTAAGAACTTTGTACAAAAAGCTGCCTGGAAGGGAGAAGAAAAGAATCAAGTAGGAACAAATTGTCTCCGTGATAGAGATGGACTTGGTGGGAGTGGAGAGACTCTTACTCCCCGTTTCCATAGGCGCATGTTTCCATGCTTTTCGATGGAAAGCATCCAATCTGTGTCAAACGTGGTATATAAGATGTATCAGAAGGAAGGACAGGAAAACTTCCAAAGAACCTGCCTGTGTTAAGTCAATATTGCAGTCAAGAAAAGTGGACATTACGCAACAGTCAATAATAAACAGAGCATGCATTACGTTATACGATAATAAGTGCATTGTGAGAAGGAAAAGGGCTATTGTGCTCCACAGAACAATAAAAAATATTGCCAGCAGATGCATGGCTGACTGGAGCGGAAACTCTTCCCCAAGTCCTTAGGCTGTCTGTCCTGCAGATTTTGGATTCGCCAAGTGCCAACAATCATGTTTAGAACCCAGTTTTAGATAGAAAGACAGGTAACTATAGATATATGCATATGCACGCATATTGGTTCTGATTCTCTGGAGAAGACTTACGAGTACATAATTTGGTCATAGGCATGATTCTAGAAGAACCGAATCTTAATAAGTTTTCTATACTGTTTCTGAGGTTTCTGGAACTGGCTGTCTGATTAGATTTAAAGACATGAATGGCTCTATTTTCACTTGTAAAAAGAGCACTGATAATCCACGGCATGGTGTGGTGTTAGGGGTACACCACTGGATGCTCCTAATTGTACACTTATAAGGGACGAGAAGCTGGGTGACCTTGCATATACCATTGAGGATTGTTGTCAAACTAATAAGTTTGGCTCTTTTGTCACTGGATAAAGAGGTAAAGAAAAATGTGAGTCCAGAGATTAGAATTCCTAGTTCTAGCACCTCTATATAAATATCTGAGGTTTCTATGTCTGCCCTGAAAGAGACTCTTATCATCTGTAGCTATAGGGGTGACATTGCTGAAAATCAAACCCAGCATCTCATGGTTGAAGTGGCTATATTACAATGCAAATGGAATCCTCAGCCTTGCAGGTATCTACTGTTCAAGTAATGGCATTAGTTAGGAATGGGGAGGTCTTAAAAGTTGGAATGAGGGTGTGTGTTAAGACCCTGATACAGCTGAGGATATGGAGCCCTTAACTTTGAATGAGTCTTCCTTGCCAATAGAAGCATCCTCTCTACCTGCATGCAAGGAGATTAACCCTGCATAGTCTGAGGAAACGGTACTGGCCTCCCCTGAGGCAGTTGCCTTGCAAGGCTATGCTGATTCTCCTCAGGACACATCCTGACCACCCCTCTTTGCTTCTAGACCTGTAACTAGATTCAAGTCTTACAGGCCCCTAAGGGTGTTATACAAAGTATGGTGCATGAGAAGATGTGCTATTCTCCAAAGTAACTTTTTTTTTTTTTTTTTTTTGTGATGGAGTTTCGCTCTTATTACCCAGGCTGGAGTGCAATGGCGCGATCTCGGCTCACTGCAACCTCCGCCTCCTGGGTTCAGGCAATTCTCCTGCCTCAGCCTCCTGAGTAGCTGGGATTACAGGCACGTGCCACCATGCCCAGCTAATTTTTTGTATTTTTAGTAGAGACGGGGTTTCACCATGTTGACCAGGATGGTGTCGATCTCTTGACCTCGTGATCCACCCGCCTTGGCCTCCCAAAGTGCTGGGATTACAGGTGTGAGCCACCGTGCCCGGACTCCAAAGTAACTTTTTAAAACAAATTCATACATACAGAAGTCTGAGGAACACACGTTGGAGTGGATATTAAGGGTTTGGGATAATGATGAATCAAAGAACGTAAAGTTGAATTAGACCAAATTTATTGATCTAAGCTCACTAAACAGAGATTGCACAGTTAATGTTGCATCTTGGAGAACTGAAAATGGTTCTACCAGTTCATCTGGTTGATTGGCTGAAACATGGAGCAAAATCTGGCCCTCAGTAAATAAACTCAACACGCCAGGCATACCTTGGTTTGCTGTAGAGGAACTGATTTAAAGGCTTAGGAAGATTGTAATGTTTGCATGGATTTATCGAACCATGTAAGACCACACGAGAAGAATCAGAAGATGTATCTTTTAACAATATCGTGAGGGAAACTCTGGCATCCTTGAGGAGCTCTGCGATTGCTCTTCTTTGGAAGCTGGAACTTACAGTGAAATTGCTGAATTAAAAAAAATGTAAATGTGTTGGGAGTAATTTGGCCCCTACCTCTTGGCCCCCAGAGAGATAGGGGCCGAGTGCAAGAACTCAGCCACCAAAGGCAAGGTGGGTGTGGTTACCATGATGGACAGCAAAGTCAAACCAGCAATCAGAATCGTCTCACAGAGTTATGGTGTTGGCTAGCTGATCACGGTATTCTAACAAGGGAGACAGACAGGAAACCTACTAAAGTCTCACTTAAGAAAATTTCTGTCAAGTGAAGAAAAGTCTAACCTGAATCATAAAAGCAGAGAACCAGAGTCTCTCAATCAATGACTAGTATTGAGCCAGTTCATAGAGCCAGAATCTCTTGATTTAAAGGGAAATTAAAGGGACAGGATCCCCATGAGGGCACGACCCCTGGGATACTACCAAGAATTTATACTCTTGATCTTTCCTCTGGACTTTCGTTAAAGGGACCTGTGGCCTTTTATGATGGCAATGGAACATCAGGGGAAAATAATTAGTTAATTTGGGCACTACTGGAAATGGGCTATGAATTGACATTAATTTCAGGAGACCCAAAACGTCACTGTGACCCTCCAGTCAGAGTAGCGGCTACTAGAGGCAAGGTGGTTGATGGAGTTTGAGCTCACGTCTGTTCCACGGGGGAATCCAGTGTGTCCCTAAACCCATCCAGTGGCTATATCCCCAGTTCCAAAAGGCAATACTGGAATAGACACATTTAACAACTTTCACAAGCCCCACAGTGGTTCCCTCACTTGCGGAGTGAGGGTTATTATAGTGAGTCCAGCGGGAGCCACCGGAACTGCCTCTTCCCAGCTAAATTGTAAACCAAAAGCAGTCTTGCATTCCTGGAGGAAATTCCGTATATTAGGACCTCCATCCAGGACTTGGAGGGTGCAAAGACAGTGATTCCCACAACCTTGCCGTCCAACCCTTCTGTTTTTCCTCTATAGAAAACACAGGGATCTTGGATAATGATATTAGATTATTGTAAGCTTACCCAGGTGACGATCCAATTGCAGATGCCGTAACAGATGTGGTTTTGTAGTTTCAGCAAATTAATACATCCCCTGATACCCAGTATTCAGCCATTGATCTGTTAAGAATTTTTTTTTTCTCCATTACTGTTAATAAGAACCACCAGGAATCATTTTATTTCATTTGGCAAGGACGTCAGTACACCTTCACTGTCCTACCTCAAGGCCTGGGAAGGCCCCTGGAGCTTGTGATCAGCGTTTCCGTGGCCTTTAGCTACTGTTCTTCCTCCTGTTCCTCCTCCTCGGACACTGGCATCAGGGCAAACACAGGACATTGGGTCAGTAGGACATGAGGGGACCCATGGGCTGACTGAAGTGGGGTCAGGGCACCAGCCAAAGAGAATCCGGATAAGAGAAGTCAGCTCAGAAAAACAGCTCCAGCATTTCCCAGTGAGAACACCTGGAAAGAAGAGAATGAACGTGAGCACACGTGACTACCTTACTCTTCCTTTTTTTTTTTTCTTCCAACTTTCGATGTATTTAAAACAGTTACGCCAGTGTGTTTTCAGGTTGCCTTCTCTCCTCTCGAGTTCTGTGTGCACCGCAGGTGGTCGTAATGCGCCCAAGGCTCAGACTCTGTCCTTCTTCACCCAGCCCAGAGGGAGGCTGATTTCCAAAGTCCTGCGGGGGCTGCGGAGCCAGAGGACAAGGACAGAGGCCTGCAGAGGAGGTAACTCTGCCTGGAGAGCGCAGACGCCCACCCACCACACTCCAGTCCTTCTCCAGGTCCAACCCAGCTGCTGGTGTCCAGGAAGAAAATCTCCGTGACAGGAAGAGAGGGACACATGAGAGTGGAGACAGAAACCCCACAGTTTCAGTAGCAGAGACAGCAGGGGAAAAGGCTGAGAAGGGCTTGGGCTCTTTTATATAATATATAAATTAATTCATATAAAAATTAATTCAATTGACTATTTTCCACCTTCCCAGTGTCTAACGCATTTCAGCACCTGTGTTTTCCTCGTGGGTCTTGGTTGTGCCTTCCTGTCGGGTGGCTCTCCTCCCACGCACCTGGCCTCTCATAACGGGTTCCCCCAAGGCTCTCCTGGCGTCAGCCTGATGAAGGGGGATTGTTGCCGCTGCTCCTGCCCCACTCTCCCAAACTCAGCGTCAGCTCAGGATTGTGCCCGGCAGGGATGGGACGGATGCCAGCCTCACTTCCTATGGGGCAGACGCCTGTGTCTGACAACCGGGGATTCAGTCTGTTTCTCACACATGGGGGAGAGGCTCAGAGCTGACCACGGACTCCAGTGAGTGAGCAGAAACCCCCCCACCCAGCGCCTGTCCACACGCACAGGGGAGGGGGCCACAGCTTCCAGCCTCACCCAGAGCCCTGACCATGCCCTGCCTGGGAGGACCCGGGATTCCTCTTCCGTCCCACACGGAGGTGGGACCTCCTGCTCTCTAATGACCCCTGGGTGGTCCCACACACCTGTGGCCACTCAGCTGTTAACTCTTCATTGAAGCGGATGCTTCTCAAATGGAGGAACTTTTCTTCCTCTTTCTCTGCCTGTGGCCGTGATGATCTGCGTATTTCAGACGTGTCACAAGGAGCATTTGACGGTGACTGGAGCTGACGCGGGCTCTGGAGTGGGTGCATCAATCATCCCCCTCGACTGCGGAGCCAACACCAGGATCCTCTCACGTCCCAACCCTCCTGTCTTAACTGGTCTGGAAATTACGCGCGGCTGAGCCCCTCCCACGTCCTGGGCACCACTGACCCCCACAGTCTCTGTGATGAGTAGGGCTCACGACAACAGGCACAGAGGTGACATTAATCTCCAAGGTCACACAAACCATGGATGATAATCAGGAATTAAATAGAAATCAGCTCCCCTCCCCCAGAACCAGATGACAGACCTAACGAATTGTTCTGAAAACGCTGAACATGGACGGAGGGGCAGAGGGACAGCCAGGGACACAGGGGCACTGAGGACGTGGGATGGACCCGGAGGCTCATCCCCAGGTCGGGGTGGGTGATACTGCAGCAAAGCAAAAAGGGGAAGCGTAAGAGAGGGGCTACTGTGTAGGAAGGAAACACACACTCTAGGGACAGAAGAAATACGTTTCGTTCTCTTTACTCCCTGCATTTCCCCTTTTGAGACAAGGTCTCGCTCTGTCACCCAGGCTGGAACCCTGAGAAGTGATCAGAGCTCCCTGCAGCCTCCGCCTCCCAGGCCCAAGCGATCCTCTCACCTCAGCCTCCGGAGTAGCAGGGACCACAGGTGTGGGCCTCCATGCCCGGCTATGTTTTCACTTCTTTGGACAGACAAGGTCTCGTTATGTGGCCCAGGGTAACACGAAGCTCCTGGCCTCAACCATCCTCCTGCCTCAGCCTCCTGAAGTGCTGGGATTTCAGGCGGGAGCCACCACGAGAGGCCCTGCATTTCTTCTCTGTGTTCACGGCCACACGCAGCTCAGCCTGGACCGCACAACCAGGTGTCAGGTGCGTCTCTGCTGACCTGAGCCTTCCTGCGGCACGGACCTGCGTCTTCCCTGAAGCAACTCCAGGGCTGGAGAGACGATGGCCATGGTGAGGACCCAGCAACGCTGTGCTGATAGATGAGGTGAAGGAGGGAGGGAGACCCCTTGGGGAGACTCTGAGAGGGAGGAGAAGCCCACGGTCACCCTCTCCTGAAAGGGGCTGACTCAGGAAGGCATCGGGGCGATTGGCTGCTACGTCCCAGATCTCAGTGAGATGAAAACAAACGAGACAGACAGTGGCTGGGTGTCAGGAAAGACCCCACTACAGTGTGAAATGTCTGCAGAGGGGTTGGGCCCACCCCCACCTCAGCCCTAAAGGCATGAGAGCCAGGCTCCTGGGGAGGGCAGTTCTGCTTCCTGTGTGGCTGCAGATGACACAACCCCATGACAAGAACGACCTAGCCACCAAGTGTCCCCACCCTGTGTGTCTCTGTCCTGACAGCACCGAGGGCTCATCCATCCGCAGAGCAGGGCAGTGGGAGGAGACGCCATGACCCCCATCCTCATGGTCCTGATCTATGTCGGTGAGATTTGAAGAGGGAGGGGAGATTCTAACCTAGGAGGGACCTCACCCCACAGCCAAACTCTGGTCCATGAGGAGACCCCAGGGCTCACGAAGACCCCAGGGAGGGGCGGACCTGCTCAGGCTTCAGGGGCAAATCTCTCACAGGAAACTCTCTTTCAGGGCTGAGTCTGGGCCCCAGGACCCACGTGCAGGCAGGTGAGTCTGTCCCCAGCTGGTCCAGGTCCTCCTCCTCACTGGGGACAAGGGCCTCCCCCGTGCAGCTGGGGAGGGGAATAGCAGTTCTGGGCTGACTGATGGGGGTTTGGAGGGCCCTGGGCTGAGAGCTGAGATCTGTTAGGTGGGAAATGACTTGGAATCTGACCTCTGCTTTCCTGCCAGGGACCGTCCCCAAGCCCACCCTCTGGGCTGAGCCAGGCTCTGTGATCACCCAGGGGAGTCCCGTGACCCTCAGGTGCCAGGGGAGCCTGGAAGCCCAGGAGTACCGTCTATATCGAGAAAAAAAAGCAGCAACCTGGATTAGGCAGATCCCACAGGAGCTTGTGAAGAAGGGCCAGTTCCCCATCCAGTCCATTGCCGGGGAACACACAGGGCAGTATCGCTGTCGGTATAATGGACGCACTAACTGGTCAGAGCCCAGTGACCCCCTGGAGCTGGTGATGACAGGTGAGAGGAAACTCAGGGGTCCCAGCCCCAGGCTCTGCCCTCAGGAAGGGGCTCTGCACTCAGGGGCATCTCCCTTCTCACAGCCCAGCCCTGGGGATCATGTGGGAGGTATGAGCCCCACTTAACATGGTGCCTCCTTCTATTCCAGGTCTCTACCGCAAACCCACCCTCTCAGCCCTGCCCAGCCCTGTGGTGACCCCAGGAGGAAATGTGACCCTCCAGTGTGGCTCACTGGTGGCATTTGATGGGTTTGCTCTGCACAATCAAGGAGAAGATGAACACCCACAACGCCTGAACTCCCAGCCCCATGCCCGTTGGTCATCCCAGGCCGTCTACTCCGTGGGCCCCGTGAGCCCCAGTCGCAGGTGGACGTACAGGTGCTATGGTTATTACTCTCACTCTCCCTATGTGTGGTCTTCACCCAGTGATGTCCTGGAGCTCCTGGTCCCAGGTGAGAAATTCACAGCATTGCCTGGAGATCCCTGAGTCTCCGGGCAGGTGGGGAGAAGCTGTGTCTCAGGGCAGCTCCAGGTGGGACGATGTTGGGGTGAGAGGGCTCAGGGCTCCTGGGCCAGAGACACAGGAAGATCTGCAGCGGTGAGGCCAGGGGAGAGGGAGGATTTGTGGGGAGCCTGAGGGTCGGCTCCTGGAGACCATGACCACCTTTCCCAGGTGTTTCTGAGAAGCCATCACTCTCAGTGCAGCCGGGTCCTGTCGTGGCCCCTGGGGAGACCCTGACCCTCCAGTGTGGCTCTGATGTCGGCTACGACAGGTTCGCTCTGTTCAAGGATTGGGGACCTGACCTCCTCCAGCGCCCTGGCCGGCAGCTCCAGGCTGGGCTCTCCCAGGCCAACTTCACCCTGAGCTCTGTGAGCCACTCCCACGGGGGCCAGTACAGATGCTCCGGTGCCCACAATCTCTCCTCTGAGTGGTCGGCCCCCAGTGACCCCCTGGACATCCTGATCGCAGGTGAGGAGCCCAGCGGGTTCAGTCAGGGGCCCAGGCTCTGCACAGGCCCTTCCAGGGAGCCCAGGTGATGGCCGGGATGAGAGGTGGGGGTCCCAAGGGAGGGAGAGACAGACAGAGACAGGGGATGGGTGGGGAGGGGGAGACTCAGAGAAAACAGAGACTGAGGGTCCCAGAGAGAGGCCTGGGGAGGTCTCAGCTCAGAACAAGGTGGGGCAGCCCCTCACCCATCCTCTTCTCTCCAGGACAGATCCCTGACACACCCTCCCTCTCAGTGCAGCCGGGCCGCATGGTGGCCTCAGGAGAGGACGTGACCCTGCTGTGTCAGTCACAGTGGTGGATGGACACTTTCCTTCTGACCAAGGAGGGAGCAGCTGATGCCCCCCAGCGTCTAAGATCAAGGAATGAATCTGATAAGTACCAGGCTGAATTCCCCATGAGTCCTGTGACCTCAGTCCATGCAGGGACCTACAGGTGCTACGGCTCATACAGCTCCATCCCCTACCTGCTGTCTCACCCCAGTGAGCCCCTGGAGCTCGTGGTCTCAGGTGAGGGCCCTGACCCTGTCCTCTCTGAGTTCAAAGGCTCAGCTCAGGCCCTGCCCCAGGAGAGCTCTGGGCTGGGATGGAGGGAGGGGGCTCTGAAGGAGGCTCAGCCAGAGGGGCCTCAGCCCTCAGAGGGAAGGAGGACAGTGGGGCCCTCCCAGGCACACCCACCCTCAGTGGCATCGCCAACGTCGTGAAGAGGTGAGGCGGCTGAGGGAGGGGACTGGAGGGCCACAGGGCCAATGTAGAGAAATTTGGTTTGAGGTGGAGGCTTCTGGCAAGACCCAGCTCCTCCGCCTCCTCTCATTCTTTACACAGGACCCTCCTGGGTCCCCGGCCCTCCACCCACCGGTCCCACCCCCACACCTGGTGAGTGACTAAGGCCTCCTGGCTGGGAGGGAGTGCAGCCTCCCCCAGGGCAGTCTCGAGGCTCCCAGAGGATCCTGTTCCCCTTAAGGATCCAGCACAGACTTCTCTCCAGGTTGCTGGGCAGAGACAGAGCGAGGACCACAGGCTCCCAGGGCTCTGAGGCTGGGCTGGTGAGGGGTGGGGTTGAGGCAGAAGGAGATCTTGGGGCCCAGCCTGGGGGAGGAGCAGCCAGGCTGAAGTGGGGAGTAGGACAGCTCCAGCCCTCTGATCCCCATCCCAACCCAGCATTGTCCCTCCCACGGAGTCTGATCCCCGGAGTGGTGAGTGAGGCGCTCTGAGCGGGGGAGGTGGGCGGGGAGGTGGGTGGGGTCCAGGGGAGGCAGGGGTGGGTTCTGTCATTGGATTAAGGCTCCTCTGGAGATGGTGATGTGGATAGGCCCCTCCTCTGCCCGGGCCTCAGTTTCTCCAAGTGTAAATGAGAGAGGCCTGCACGGGTGAGAAATTGCCTTTCAGCTCTGACCTCCTGAGAGAGGAGGCCCCCCAGGGAAGCCTCCAGACCTGATTCCTCAGGGACCAGTGCTGTCCCATCTGCAGCAGTGATGGTGACTGTGGCGGGGGGAGGGGAGCAGGGCCGTGCTTTGGGGCATTCAGGCTCTTTCCCTGCAGCTCCGGGGCTCTGCTCAGTGCACGGAAGAAGGGCTGCAGGTCAGACTCCTGGGTCCCCTTCCCAGCTCTGCCATTTCCTGGCTGGGGGTCCTGGGGCAGGTGGTCCCCCTCTCTGAGCCTCAGGTTTTCATCTGTAAAGTGTGTGAGATGGATGTTTCAATTCCCCAAAGCATTCCTGAGTCTCCCAGAAGATCCTGTTCTCCTCAAGAACTCAAGCATGGGCTTCCCTCCAGGAGCTGGGCAGAGACAGAGGAGGAGCCACAGGCTCCAGGGGAGGTTATATAAGTTACATCTAACCTTACATACCACCTGTTATATAACTTACATCTGAATATGTCTCTCCTCCCTGGTTTTGAGTCTCAGGAGCAGCTGAGACCCTCAGCCCATCACAAAACAAGTCTGACTCCAAGGATGGTGAGTGAGGAGATGCTTGAGGTCATGGAGCTGGCACAGAGGGTGGGGTCCTGTCAAGGGGAGGTGGGTGCCCTGGGTGGACTTCCAGAGGTCCTGGGTGATGCTGATCCTCCCTGATCTCTGTGACTTCTTTGTCCATTATCCCCAGCCTCACAGCCCCAGGATTACAAAGTGGGGAATCTCATCCGCATGGGCATGGCTGGCTTGGTCCTGGTGATCCTCGGCATTCTGCTATTTGAGGCTCAGCACAGCCAGAGAAGCCCCCAGGATGCAGCCCGGAGGTGAACAGCAGAGAAGATAGTGCAGCCTTCAGAGTGCTGGAGCCTTGGGAACAGATCTGATGATCCCAGCAGGTTCTGGAGACCATTTAGGGCTGATGCTATCTGGACTGTCTGCTGATGATTTCTAGAGGGAGGAAAACAGAGTTGCAATGCAGAGACATTTTCCAGGGTGATCCATGGAGGACCATGAACATGTGATACTTTCCTCTCTATGAATGTTGACTTCCCATCGTTGGGTCCCCTTCTTTCCCTCCCCCACACATGAGGCTCCATCCCACGTGGCAGCCTCGGGTCTGCACCTCTGCACACCGGCGTGCTCTGGTCCATGGCGTGTAACACAGTCTTCCTTATTCCTCATTGCCACACTCCCTGGGGAGAGTTACTGAGCCTCCATCTCCTCAGTTCAGAGTTCCAAATGTGGTCCAGTAAATAAATCAATGGGAGAGCATCGGATTTCAACCAGGAAAAGATGAATCCACCCGGATGCCGCAACACCCTCTCTGGACCCTACGAGCCCTTCCCTCTTTCTCAGATGCTATCTGTGTGTCTTCCCCTTAGATGATTGTGTGACCATCACTGCCATCCTGTTCCACACCATCGTCCTCACCTGACACCCGCTCAGCAGTCACTCCCATTTCCTCTCCCTCCTGGTAACCACAGGTGTGCTTTCTGTCTCTATGGATCTGCATATTCTGGCTGAAAACATTTCAATCCACCTATGACCTGTGAGCTCCTCATTTCAAGACATCCTGCCTTTGCAGGCAGAACCAAAGTACACCATGTCAAAACAATGATAGGCATTTACAGTGTGTTGGTGATCCATGAAAGGAAAATCACGGAAGTAGGAGAGACATCCAGCTGAAGGCAAGACCTCAGGCCAATGAATCTTGTCAATGAGTTGAGCTGTTTCTTTCTACTCACTGTGACAGTCAGATAGAAACATGCAGAAATGACTGGGGCTGATTCTTCTCTGACTTCTCCCAAACAGCAAGAGGACTTGAGTCCCAGCATTAAAGCGTTAAACTTTCCTAGGTCAAAGACCACTGTGTTCGAAGGATGTAAAACTGCCTCATAGGATGGAATGGATGGGGGAAGGATCCTGAGGGACCAAAGAATCCTGAACTTTCTAGGACAAAGGGAACAGCCATTCGCCGTTTACCATGTAGAATAAATACATTCCATTAGGGACATTTTCAAAGACTCAATAGAATATGAATGATTACAATGTTATGCTTATAGGTAAAGCATAATATTGTATACATGTTAATATTTGAGTGAGAATATGTTCCAAGTCTTAGTTTGATCATGCCAGGCCAAAAATTTGAGCCAGATTTCTGTGATGTCAAGTGGGAGACTCTGGCATCTGTCACTGATTACCCTCCAGACATACTTGGCCACCAGCCTTTCCCATGGATCTCACGTGTGTCTTGTGACTCTTGGGTATGAATCCTGTGAACACATTGACCTCTGCCTTCTACATGACTGACTTGTAGAGTAGTTTCTTAACATCTCAATCCCAATGTGCATGCTACTCTACTGACAGGCTGAGTTGAAAATCGCAGAACACAAACATGTGTTTTAGACTATACAATTTACGCCAGACAACTTGAGTCTAGCATACATACTTTTTAATCTACTCCTGATATTTTTCAATGTATCGTGGTAGGTGAAGATTCGCATTTCATGTTTAAATGTGTGCACCCTAGCACTTAATTAGTCTTCCCTCGTCTCTGTTGAATGTTCAACTCTGTAATTCGTGAGTTGTTGCCTGATGTCATTCCCCCTTCTTTCCTTCTGACATGTGCAGTAGATATGAGGTCCTCCCTCCTCACAGTATTCCCCCCAAGGATGGTGAATTTTCACTTTCAGTGCCTCCATGGTTCATTCTGAAAAATTCTCTCAATTTTGTTTTCCAATTTCATAAATGTCTCTTCAGCTATATCTTGACACTGATAGAATAAATATTTTGATTGTATTCTTTAATAGATATTTTCACCTCTAGGATTTCTTACTCATTTATCTGATGCCCATTTTTCACCAGGATAATCCATATTTTTGTCTCAAAAATTTAATTTCCTCTTTTTTCAGATATTTAAACATGTTTAAGTGAAACGGGGTCTCATACATTCCTAGAATTCTATTTTCTACACTGTTGTAAATAGTGCTGCAACAAACATAATGAGTGCTGCTGTCTTTTTTATATAATTACTTTTTTTTAAGCTGGATACTATGAAATGGGATTGCAAAGTGAAATGGTAGTTTTATTTTTAGTTCTTTGAGATAGCTCCCTACTGTTTTCTGTGAAAGATAAACTCATTTACATTCCTACCAACAATGTATCCTTGCTAACATCTGTTGGTTTTAACTTCTTAAGAGTTGCCATTCTGACTGGTGTCAGTTGATACTCATTGTGGTTTTAAGTTGATTTTCTCTAATGATTAATCATGTGGAGCATTTTTTAATGTGTTGTTGGCAACTTATATTTCTTCTTTTGAGAAATGTCTGTTGATGTTGATGTTCTTTACTCAGTTTTCTATAAATCTCTGTGGTTCTTTTCCATGTGGTTTTTCACGTTCATGAAGTTGTTTGAGGTTTTTTTTTCAGGTGGAATTCTTTGACTTCCTTGTAGATTCTGGACACTAGTCTTTTGTTGGTGGCATAATTGGCGAATATTTTCTTCCATTGTGTCGGCTGTCTGTTCATTCTGTTGATTGTTTCTTTTGCTGTGCAGAAGCTTTTAATTTTAATCATGTCTCATTTGTATATTTGGGGTTTGGTTGCATTTTTAAAGAGTCTTTATCATAAGTTCTTTGCCTGGGCCAATGTTCAGAAGAGATTTTCCTAATGTTTTTTTAAGATTTACATAGCTTCAGGGTCTCACACAGAGGTCTTTAATTTATCTCGAGTTAATTTTTCTACATGGTGGGAGATAGGGGTCCAGTTTTATTCTTTTGCAGATAGCTACCCAGTTTTCCCAGCATCCTTCATTCAATAGGGTGTCTTTCTCCATTGTTTATTTTTGTTGACTTTAGCAAAGCTCAGTATGTTGTAGGCAGGCAGCTTTACTTCTAGTTTCTCTATTCTGCTTCCTTGGCATCTCTGTACATTTTTGTACTAGTAAATGCTGTTTTAGTTACCATGGCCTTGTAGTATAATTTGAAATCAAGACAGTGTGATGCTTCCAGGTTTCTTAGTCTTGCATAGAATTGCTTTATCTGTTCAGGCTAATTTTTGGTTCCAAATGAATTTGAAAATTGCTTTTTCTCTAATTCTGTTAAAGAAATGACACTTGTAATTTGATAGGAATTGTGTTGAGTGTGTAGTATGCTTTGGGCAATATACTCATTTTAACCATATTGATTCTTCCAGTCTGTGAGCAATGAATGTTTTTCTGTTTGACTGTGTTGCCTGCAATTCCTTTCATCAGCATTTTGTCATTCTCTGTGTAGAGGTCTTTCACCTGCTTGTTTAAATATACTTCTCAGTCTGTGTGTGTGTGTGTGTGTGTGTGTGTGTGTGTGTGTTTGTGTGTTCTTAATTTGGTTCTCAGCTTGAATGGTACTGATGTATAGATAGGCTACTGATTTTGTACCTCGATTTTGTATACAGAGACTTTACTGAAGTCACTTATCAAGTCTACAAGACTCTGGAAGAATCTTCAGGATTTTCTAGGTATACAGTCATGTCATCAGCACACACAGATGATTTCCCTTCCTCTTTTCCAGTTTGGATGCATTTCCTTCTGTTGCCCGAGTGCTCTGGTGAGGACTTCTAGATCTGTATTGAACAGGAGTGGTGAGAGTGGATATCCTTGTCTTGTTCCATTTCTTGGGAAAAACTTTCACTTCTCCCCCTTTAATTTGATGTTGGCTGTGTGTTTGTCATGCAGGGCTCTTATTATTTTGGGCTGTGTTTCTTTTATGCCTAATGTGTTGAGGGATTTTATCATGAAGGGATGTTGAACTCTATTGAATAGTTTGTCTGCATCTGTTGAGAGGATCATATGCTTTTTGTTCTTAGTTCAAGTTTATATCATGAGTCTCCTTTGTTGACTTGCATATATTGAACCATCCTTTCATCCCTGGAATAAAGCCAACTTGATCATGATGAATTATGTTTTTCACACACTTTTAGATTCCATCTGTTAATATTTTCTTGAGGATTTTTGCATCTGTGTTCCTCAGGTCTCTTGGCCTGTGGTTTCATTTTTCTGTTGAGTCCGTGTCTGACTTTACTATCAGGGTGATACTGGTTTCACATAATGAGTTAGGAGAGAATCCCCACCCTCGATTTTTTGGGAATAGTTTCAGTATGATTGGTGTCAGCTCTTCTTTGTATATATGGCAAAGTTTGTCTGTGAATCCATCTATTGCTGGGCTGTACTGCTGGAAGAAGTTTTAGTACCAATTCTTTTTCATTACTTGTTGCTGGTCTGCTTAGGGTTTCGAATTTTTCCTGTGCAATCTTGGGAAGTTGTATGTGTCTAGGAAGTCATCCATTTTCTCTAGGTTTTCTGGTTTACATACATAAAGGTGTTCACAGTCGTCTCTGATGATCTTTTGTATTTCTGTGGTGTTGGCTGTAATGTCATCTTTATCATTTCTGATTGTGCTCATTTAAATCTTCTCCTTTTTTGGTTAATGTAGTCAGACATCTGTCAATATTGTTTATACTTTCAAAAAACCAACTTTTTATTTCATTAATTCTTTGTAATGTTTTTGTCTTAATCTCATTCTTTTTCTGTTCTTTCAGAGTTTCCATTGTTTTCAGGGTCTGATGCTAGAGAGTGAATGTGATCCTTTGGTGGTACCACAATATTCAGATTTTTCACACATCAGAATCCTCACACTGATTCCTTCTCATCTGGACAGGCTGCCACTCATTCTCTTTGGATTTATTTTCACTGGGATGGGGTTTCTTTGCACATTTCCCCCAGCCCCACAGGGAGTGTGACTGTAGAGCACGTTGGGAAGGGTCTCTAGGCTTTTCTCCGTAGTCTCGGGCGCTTCTGCAGCAGGGTTTGTGTTGGGCTGTGCGGTTCAAATTGCAGGCTGGGAGCTGGTGCTTAAGGGGAAGAGCCAGCCTCTGCACAAGCAGGTGGGTATGGACCTGCCTGCTTCCTGTGAGGTGCTGTCTGTTGTTTCAGGTGAAGGGCTGGAACGTGGAGGGTCTGGAGCCCTGAGCTTTCTGTTCCACGGGGTGAGGAAATACAGCTGGGCAGAGCCGGAGCCCCTGGTTTGCCCACAATTACCGTAATGATGAGTGCCGGCCGCAGTCCTGAAGCGTGTGACTGGGGCAGCATGTGGGAAATGCCCTGAGGTCTCTGTTGGAGGTGAAGGGGCTACATCCATTTCCAGTCCCATGGGGAGGAACATTACCTGTTTCCCTATCACACGCCTGCTCCAGGACTCTTGAGTCTCTGTTCAGACACACACTGTTGTCTCTCCCCAGGCCACTGTGTGGCTGAGAGCCGTGGGAAACACCTGCCTGCCACTCTCTGCAGGAATCATCCCAAGGTAGAACCTCCTGACTCAGCGCAGTGCAGACCCCTCAGCGGCTGCCTGTGTCTGACGTGGTCACACTGCTGCTTCATGTAGCTGGGATGTGGGGCTTCTGCCTTCCTGGCTGGACAAGCGGACGTCAGTTGTGGTGTTGCTGGCTGGGGGGACCCGACCTCAGGCCCTGGGGTGAGTGGTCAGGTGCCAGCACAGTGGGAAAGGGCTGGCGGTTCCCCAGATCACAGGCCTCCAGGTGGCCAGCTGGACAGCGTGTGTGAGTCCTAAAGGGGCTGGACTGGGATTCGCCTGTTCCAGGTTTCAGGTGCCGGCTGTGATGAGGAGGGATGGGCTGGTCCCCAGGTCACCGGCAGAACTCTCAGGCAGGGCAGGCAGAACGCTCAGGTGGTAGAGTCTGGGGGCAGATCACAGACCTGTGGGGACCGGGCTCTCAGAAGAGGAGGGGCCTTCGGCTGAAATGTCCAGGTGGAGGCATGGCGGCTGTGCTGTGGGCCTGTGACTGGGGAGGGCAGGGCCCCTCGGCTGGGGCACTGGAGACTGGCAGCTGTGGGCACAGGGCCCGCTCACACTTCCCTCCTGAAGAAGTGGCGCTCAGTTTTGCTCTGGGGACACGCAAATGTGCCAGGTCTCCCCATACTCTCCCTGGACCTGGGGCAGCAGGGGCTGAGGCATTGGTGGCAGTAAATTCAAAGGACTTCTCAGGGGCTTCTGAGCATTGGGCTTTCAGAGGGCACCCAGCCAGGGCCACAGTGTTCAGGTGGGGGCAGGAGGGGTACACTGGGGCCCTGAAGCTGGCAAGCCCCATTTAGCCGGAAGGAAGCCCCATTTAGCAGGAAGCAACAGAAGTGAGCGAGCCATGGGGGGCTCAGCGTGGCTGCTTCTGTGCCCCAGCTGTCACATATTTCCTGGGAGCCCACAGAGGTGCCTGGCCTCCTCCCTCCCTGCTAAGGCAGCGGCAGCTGGACCCCGTCTGCTCAGGGATCAAAAGCCTGTGGGATTCCATGTGGACTCTGGAGGCACCTCTGCCAAATTTCCAGGGACTCCCTGTGTGCCTCTGCAGGCCAAGGTGGGTCAGGGGCTCTTCTGTGAGGAGGATTGTAAAGGGCCAAGATAGGGGCGTGGATCCCAGGGGCTCACATCCACTCACCTCTTCCCAGTGTCAGGGAGCCTCTCACCCACTCACCCCTTCCCAATGTCAGGGCGTGTCTCACCCACTCGCTCCTTCCCAGTATTAGGGAGCCTCTCACCCACTCACCCCTTTCCAATGTCAGGGAGCGTCTCACCCACTCACCCCTTCCCAGTGTTAGGGAGACTCTCGCCCACTCACCCCTTCCTCATGTTAGGGAATCTGTCTCTCACTCAACCCTTCTCCATGTTAGGAACCTCTCCTGGCTCTCAGCTTTTCTTCCCTGTGCTTTCCATGTCCTCAGTCTCTGGGGATCCCCAGTGCGCTCTCTTAAAAGATCTCCTTGGCATTTTGGTATTTACCCACCATTTTGATTCCTCTTAATGAGAGAGGCACACGCCAGCTGTTTCCGTTCAGCCAACTTGAACCTGAACCCCCAGTCATTTTTCCTCCACTTTTTCCTTTGGGAAATCCAGTCCCAATGTGCTTGTCATTCATTTCAGAATAATTTGTATTTTCTCCAGTAGTTTTAAAATGACTTTTTATTTATTCTAAATATCCTTCACTCTACCATAGTTAAGACATTAATTTCATTTATAAATTTGTGCACATTAAGCTTATGTTCTTTCGTCATTTCTGTAAAAATGTCAACTATTTTCTTTGCAGGTGTTTACTCACAAACATACCCCTTATTTCTTTCATTCTGAAAGTGTGACACAGAGATATCAGCTCACTCCTGTCATTCTATTACTTGTATGCATTAATTATCTTTGCTTTTTTTTCATTTCTAAGGTGTCTCTGATGACTTATGAAAATTTTAATAATATTCCACACCAATATAATATTTGTCATTCTAGCTGTGTCTTGTTCTTGATGAAATTATTTCTAAATATGTTAATATAATTTGTATTTTTCATCTGACAATATCTATCCAATTCATTTCTATAATTGCCTGTTTTTGCTCTAATGGACTCTGTGATTTTCATTCCTCTGGGGTGGTTTTCCTCTCACACACCTGATCTTCCATACAGAGTTTCTCTGAGAGCTGACTCAGGAATGAAAACTCATGAGGTATTGCTGTAGCCACTCCTGCCCTGCAGTGTCCACGCTCCCAGCTTAGAATCAGCTCTGCGACATGCCCGGCACGGCGGGGCCCACGTGAGCCTCACACTCGGTCCAACACTGATAAAGCACTTCTGTGCCATGTGCACCCAGGAAAGGTGGCTCAGGGCTGAGTGTGGCCCAAGTCACTGAACTGAGCTATCCCAGATTCTGTCCACAAACACAGACAAGGGGGAGCCACGGTCTCCCTAGGGTCCCACAGTTTCCTCCACTTTTCTCTTTGTTCTGAGAGAGAGACAAAGGGCCATGCCTGCTCTTTGTGCTGGACAGATGCATGTTTCACCTGCAGACTTGAACTCAAGCTGAGGTCTTGAACATTCCCAGGTTCTGATAAAGCACGTTAGGTTGTTTCTAGAAAACATGGAAAAATTAACCCTTTTGCTAATGATGTGGAAACAAGCCCTGCCCTGAACCAAACTCCTGAAACTCTCAGGTTAAACTTCATTACCCAATCCCCTCACTGCAGGCACCCAACAGAAAAGTCACAGATGCAGGATGAGATGAGTCAGTTTTAAAATGGGGAAGCTGAGAAGGGAACTATTTTGTTGAAAGGAAACCCACAATCCAGTGTCAAGAAAGAAGTCAACTTTTCTTCCCATTTCCCTGCATTTCTTCTCTGTGCTCGCGGCCCCATGCAGCTCAGCCTGGACTGCATGGCCAGGTGTCAGGTGCGTCTCTGCTGACCTGAGCCTGCCTGCAGCATGGACCTGCATCTTCCCTGAAGCATCTCCAGGGCTGGAGAGATGACAGCTGTGGTAATGCCCCTGCACTGCTGTGCTGATGGACAAGGTGAGGGAGGGAGGGAGACCCCATGGGGAGGCTGTGAGAAGGAAGGGGAAGCCTTTGTTCACCCTCGTCTGGAAGGGCAGGTACAGAAAAACACCAGTTCTATTGGCTGCTACATCCCAGCTCCCAGTGAGATGAAAACAAATGAGACAGACAGTGGCTGGGGGTCAGGAAAGACCCCATTACAGTCTGAAATGTCTGCAGAGGGGTTGGGCCCACCGCAACCTCAGCCCTAAAGGCATGAGAGCCAGGCTCCTGGGGAGGGCAGTTCTGCTTCCTGTGTGGCTGCAGATGACACAACCCCATGACAAGAAGGACCCAGCCACCAAGTGTCCACACCCTGTGTCTCTCTGTCCTGCCAGCACCGAGGGCTCATCCATCTGCAGAGCAGGGCAGTGGGAGGAGACGCCATGACCCCCATCCTCATGGTCCTGATCTATGTCGGTGAGATTTGAAGAGGGAAGGGAGATTCTAACCTAGGAGGGACCTCACCCCACAGCCTAACTCTGGTCCATGAGGAAACCCCAGGGCTCACAAAGACCCCAGGGAGGGTCGGACCTGCTCAGGCTTCAGGGGCAAATCTCTCACAGGGAACTCTCTTCCAGGGCTGAGTCTGGGCCCCAGGACCCACGTGCAGGCAGGTGAGTCTGTCCCCAGCTGGCCCAGGTCCTCCTCCTCACTGGGTACAAGGCCCACCCCCGTGCAGCTGGGGAGGGGAATAGCAGTTCTGGGCTGACTGATGGGGGTCTGGAGGGTCCTGGGCTGAGAGCTGGAATCTGTTGGGTTGGATGGAAATGACTTAGAATCTGACCTCTGATTTCCTGCCAGGGACCCTCCCCAAGCCCACCCTTTCAGCTGAGCCAGGCTCTGTGATCACCCAGGGGAGTCCCGTGACCCTCAGATGTCAGGGGAACCTGGAAGCCCAGGATTATCATCTATATGAAGAAAAAACACCAGCATCCTGGATTATGTTGATCCCACAGGCGAGTAGGAAGAAGGGCCAGTTCCCCATCCGGTCCATTGCTGGGGAACACACAGGGCAGTATCGCTGTCAGTATCATGGACACACTCGCTGGTCAGAGCCCAGTGACCCCCTGGAGCTGGTGATGACAGGTGAGAGGACACTCAGGGGTCCGAGCCCCAGGGTCAGTCCAGGAAGAGGGTTGGCTCTCAGGGGTGTTTCTCCTGTCACAGCCCAGCCCTGGGGATGATGTGGGAGGTGTGAGCCCCACTTAACATGGTGCCTCCTTCTGTTCTAGGTCTCTACCGCAAACCCACCCTCTCAGCCCTGCCCAGCCCTGTAGTGACCCCAGGAGGAAACGTGACCCTCCAGTGTGGCTCACAGGTGGCATTTGATGGCTTCATTCTGTGTAAGGAAGGAGAAGATGAACACCCACCATGCCTGAACTCCCAGCCCCATGCCCGTTGGTCATCCCATGCTGTCTTTTCCGTGGGACCCGTGAGCCCCAGTCGCAGGTGGACATACAGGTGCTATGGTTATTACTCTCAATCTCCTTATGTGTGGTCTTCACCCAGTGATCTCCTGGAGCTCCGGGTCCCAGGTGAGAAATTCACAGCATTGCCTGGAGATCCCTGAGTCTCCGGGCAGGTGGGGAGGAGCCGCGTCTCAGGGCAGCTCCAGGTGGGACGATGTTGGGGTGAGAGGGCTCAGGGCTCCTGGGTCAGAGACACAGGAAGATCTGCAGTGGTGAGGCCGAGGGAGAGGGAGGATTTGTGGGGAGCCTGAGGGTCGGCTCCTGGAGACCATGACCACCTTTCCCAGGTGTTTCTGAGAAGCCATCACTCTCAGTGCAGCCGGGTCCTGTCGTGGCCCCTGGGGAGACCCTGACCCTCCAGTGTGGCTCTGATGTCGGCTATGACAGGTTCGCTCTTTACAAGGAGGGGGAACGTGACCTCCTCCAGCGCCCTGGCCGGCAGCCCCAGGCTGGGCTCTCCCAGGCCAACTTCACCCTGAGCCCTGTGAGCCGCTCCCACGGGGGCCAGTACAGATGCTCTGGTGCACACAACGTCTCCTCCGAGTGGTCGGCCCCCAGTGACCCCCTGGACATTCTGATCACAGGTGAGAAGCCCAGTGCCTTCAGTCAGGGACCCAGGCTCAGAACAGACCCTGCCGGGGAGCCCAGGTGGTGATGGCCGGGATGAGGGGTGGGGGGGTCCCAAGGGAGGGAGAGACAGACAGAGACAGGGGATAGGTGGGGAGGGGGAGACTCAGAGAAAGCAGAGACTGAGGGTCCCAGAGAGAGGCCTGGGGAGGTCTCAGCTCAGAACAAGGCGGGGCAGCCCCTCACCCATCCTCTTCTCTCCAGGACAGATCCCTGACACACCCTCCCTCTCAGTGCAGCCGGGCCCCAGGGTGGCCTCAGGAGAGAACATGACCCTGCTGTGTCAGTCACAGTGGTGGATGGACACTTTCCTTTTGACCAAGGAGGGAGCAGCCCATCTCCCTCAGCATCTGAGATCAAAGTACCAAGCTCATAAGTACCAGGCTGAATTCCCCATGAGTCCTGTGACCTCAGCTCATGCGGGGACTTACAAGTGCTACGGCTCACGGAGGTTCAACCCCTACCTGCTGTCCCTCCCCAGTGACCCCCTGGAGCTCGTGGTCTCAGGTGAGGCCCCTGACCCTGTCCTCTCTGAGCTCAAAGGCTCAGCTCAGGCCCTGCCCCAGGAGAGCTCTGGGCTGGGATGGAGGGAGGGGGCTCTGAAGGAGGCTCAGCCAGAGGGGCCTCAGCCCTCAGAGGGAAGGAGGACAGTGGGACCCTCCCAGGCACACCCACCCTCAGGGGCATCGCCAGCATCAGGAAGAGGAGAGATGGGTGGGGGAGGGGACTGGAGGGCCAGGGGACCAAGGTGGAGAAATTTGGTTTGAGGTGGAGGCTTCAGACAAGACCCAGCTCCTCCACCTCCTCTCATTCTTTACCTAGGACCCTCCTGGGGACGCAGCCCTCCACCCACCGGTCCCACTCCCACACCTGGTGACTGACTAAGGCCTCTTGGCTGGGAGGGAGTGCAGCGTCCCCCAGGGCAGTCTCGAGGCTCCCAGAGGATCCCGTTCCCCTTAAGGGCCCAGCACAGACTTCTCTCCAGGTTGCTGGGCAGAGACAGAGCGAGGGCCACAGGCTCCCAGGAGCTCTGAGGCTGCGCTGGTGAGGTGTGGGGTTGAGGCAGTGGGAGATCTTGGGGCCCAGCCTGGGGGAGGAGCAGCCAGGCTGAAGTGGGGAGTAGGACAGCCCCAGCCCTCTGATCCCCATCCCAACCCAGCAGGCCCTCAGGACCAGCTTGTCCCTCCCACAGAGTCTGATTCCCGGAGTGGTGAGTGAGGCGCTCTGAGTGGGAGGTGGGTTGGGAGGGGGGCAGGGTCCAGGGGAGGCAGGGCTGGGTTCTGTCATTGGATTAAGGCTCCTCTGGAGATGGTGACATGGATAGGCCCCTCCCCTGTTTGGCTTCAGTTTCTCCAAGTGTAAAGGAGAGAAGCCTGCACGGGTGGGAAAGTTCCTTTCAGCGCTGACTCCCAGCTTTGACCTCCTGGGAGAGGAGGCCCCCCAGGGAACCCTCCAGACCCGATTTCTCAGGGGCCAGTGCTGTCCCACCTGCAGCAGTAACGGTGGCCTGGGGCGGGGGGAGGGGAGCAGGGCCCTGGTTTGGAGCATTCAGGCTCTTTCCCTGCAGCTCCGGGGCTCGGCTCAGTGCACGGAAGAAGGGCTGCCGGTCAGACTCCTGGGTCCCCTTCCCAGCTCTGCCATTTCCTGGCTGGGGGTCCTGGGGCAGGTGATTCCCCTCTCTGAGCCTCAGGTTTTCATCTGTAAAGTGGGTGGGGTGGATGTTTCAATTCCCCAAAGCATTCCTGTGTCTCCCAGAGGATCCTGTTCCCCTCAAGAACTCAAGCATGGGCTTTTCTCCAGGAGCTGGGCAGAGACAGAGGAGGAGCCCCAGGCTCCAGGGGAGGTTATATAAGTTACATCTAACCTTACATACCACCTGTTATATAACTTATATCTGAATATGTCTCTCCTCTCCGGTTTTGAGTCTCAGGAGCAGCTGAGACCCTCAGCCCATCACAAAACAAGTCTGACTCCAAGGATGGTAAGTGAGGAGATGCTTGAGGTCATGGGGTGGCACAGAGTGTTGGGTCCTGTCAAGGGGAGGTGGGTGCCCTGGGTGGACATCCAGAGGTCTTGGGTGATGCTGATCCTCCCTGACCTCTGTGACCTCTTTGTCCACTCTCCCCAGCCTCACAGCCCCAGGATTACACAGTAGGGAATCTCATCCGCATGGGCATGGCTGGCTTGGTCCTGGTGATCCTCGGCATTCTGCTATTTGAGGCTCAGCACAGCCAGAGAAGCCCCCAGGATGCAGCCAGGAGGTGAACAGCAGAGAAGATAGTGCAGCCTTCAGAGTGCTGGAGCCTTGGGAACAGATCTGATGATCCCAGCAGGTTCTGGAGACCATTTAGGGCTGATGCTATCTGGACTGTCTGCTGATGATTTCTAGAGGGAGGAAATCAGAGTTCCAGCGCAGAGACATTTTGCAGGGTGATCCATGGAGGACCATGAACATGTGACACTTTCCTCTCTATGAATGTTGACTTCCCATCTCTGGGTCCCCTTCTTTCCCTCCCCCACACATGAGGCTCCATCCCACGTGGCAGCCTCGGGTCCACACCTCTGCACACCGGCGTGCTCTGGTCCATGGCATGTAACACAGTCTTCCTTATTCCTCACTGCCACACTCCCTGGGGAGAGTTACTGAGCCTCCATCTCCTCAGTTCAGAGTTCCAAATGTGGTCCAGTAAATAAATCAATGGGAGAGCATCAGATTTCAACCAGGAAAAGATGAATCCACCCGGATGCCCCAACACCCTCTCCGGACCCTACGAGCCCTTCCCTCTTTCTCAGATGCTATCTGTATAACTTCTCCTCAGATCATTGTGTGACCATCACTGCCATCCTGTTCCACACCATCGTCCTCACCTGACACCCGCTCAGCAGTCACTCCCATTTCCTCTTCCTCCAACACCTGGTAACCACAGGTGTGCTTTCTGTCTCTACGGATCTGCATATTCTGGCTGAAAACATTTCAATCCACCCATGACCTGTGAGCTCCTTACTTTAAGATGTCCCGCCTTTCCAGGTAGAACCAAAGTACACCATGTCAAAACAATGATAGGCATTTACAGTGTGTTTGTGATCCACAGAAGGAAAATCATGGAAGTAGGAGAGACATCCAGCTGAAGACAAGACCTCAGGCCAATGAATCTTGTCAATGGGTTGAGCTGTTTCTTTCTACTCACTTGGGACAGTCAGATAGAAACATGCAGAAATGACTGGGGCTGACTCTTCTCTGACTTCTTCCAAACAGCAAGAGGACTTGAGTCCCAGCATTAAAGCGTTAAACTTTCCTAGGTCAGAGACCACTGTGTTTGAAGGATGTAAAACTGCCTCATAGGATGGAATGGTTGGGGGAAGGATCCTGAGGGACCAAAGAATCCTGAACTTTCTAGGACAAAGGAAGCAGCCATTCCCCGTTTACCATGTAAAATAAATACATTCCATTAGGGACATTTTCAAAGACTCAACAGAATATGAATGATTACAATACTATGCTTATAGGTAAAGCATAATATTGTATACGCGTTAATATTTGAGTGAGAATATCTTCCAAGTCGTAGTTTGATTGTGCCAGGCCAAAAATTTGAGCTAGATTTTAGCGATGTCAAGTGGGAGACTCTGGCATCTGTCACCAATTACCTTCCTGCATACCTGGCCACCAGCCTTTCCCATGGATCCCACATGTGTCTCGTGACTCTCCGGTACGAATCCTGTGAACACACTGACCTCTGCCTTCTATGTGACTGACTTGTAGGGTACTTTTTCAACATCGTCTGTCCTTTTGTTTTTCTGTTGGGAAGTCCAATTTCAATGTGCATGCTATTCTACTGACAGGCTGAGTTGAAAAACACAGAACACAAACATGCGTTTTAAATTTTTTTTATTTATTTTTATTTTTTATTTTTTTGAGACGGAGTTTCGCTCTTGTTACCCAGGCTGGAGTGCAATGGCGCGATCTCGGCTCACTGCAACCTCCGCCTCCTGGGTTCAGGCAATTCTCCTGCCTCAGCCTCCTGAGTAGCTGGGATTACAGGCACATGCCACCATGCCCAGCTACTTTTTTGTATTTTTAGTAGAGACGGGGTTTCACCATGTTGACCAGGATGGTCTCGATCTCTCGACCTCGTGATCCACCTGCCTCAGCCTCCCAAAGTGCTGGGATTACAGGCTTGAGCCACCGCGCCCGGCTAAACATGCGTTTTAGACTGTACAATTTACGCCAGACAACTTGAGTCTAGCATACATACTACTACTCCTGATAATCTACTCCTGATATTTTTCAATGTATCGTGGTAGGTCAAGATTTGCATTTCACGTTTAAATGTGTGCACCCTAGCACTTAATTAGTCTACCCTCATCTCTGTCGAATGTTCAACTCTGTAATTTATGAGTTGTTGCCTGATGTCATTCACTCTTCTTTCCTTCTGACATGTGCAGTAGATATGAGGTCCTCCCTGCACACAATATTCCCCTAAGGATGGTAAATTTCCACTTTCAGTGCCTCCATGGTGCATTCTGGAAAATTCTCTCTATTTTGTTTTCCAATTTCATAAATGTCTCTTCAGCTGTATCTTGACCCTGATAGAATAAATATTTTGATTGTATTCTTCAATAGAAATTTTCACCTTTAGGATTTCTTACTCATTTCTCTGATGCCCATTTTTCACCAGGATAATCCATATTTTTGTCTGAAAAATTTAATTTTCTCTTTTTTCAGATATTTAAACGTGTTTAAGTGAAAAGGGGTCTCATACATTCCTAGAATTCTATTTCTATGCTGTTGTAAATAGTGCTGCAACAAACATAAGGAGTGCTGTTGTCTTTTTTATATAATGACTTCTTTTTTAAGCTGGATACCATTTAATGGGATTGCAAAGTGAAATGGTAGTTTTATTTTTAGTTCTTTGAGATAGCTCCCTACTGTTTTCTGTGAAAGATAAACTCATTTACATTCCTACCAACAATGTATCCTTCCTAACATCTGTTGGTTTTGACTTCTTAAGAATTGCCATTCTGACTGGTGTCAGTTGATACTCAGTGTGGTTTTAAGTTGATTTTCTCTGATGATTAATCATGTGGAGCATTTTTTAATGTGTTTGTTGGCCACTTATATTTTTCTTTTGAGAAATGTCTGTTGATGTTGGTGTGCTTTACTCAGTTTTCTATAAATCTGTTTGTGGTTCTTTTCCATGTGGTTTTTCACCTTCATGAAGTTCTTTCTTTTTCTTTTTTTTTTTTTTTCAGGTGGAATTCTTTGACTTCCTTGTAGATTCTGGACACTAGCCTTTTGTTGGTGGCATAATTGGCAAATATTTTCTTCCATTTTGTAGGCTGTCTGTTCATTCTGTTGATTGTTTCTTTTGCTGTGTGGAAGCTTTTAATTTTAATCAGGTCTCATTTGCATATTTGGGGTTTTGTTGCATTTTTAAAGAGTCTTTATCATGAGTTCTTTGCCTGGAGGGCCAATGTTCTGAAGAGATTTTCCTAAATTTTGTTTTACGATTTACATAGTTCCAGGATCTCACACAGTGGTCTTTAATTTATCTCGAGTTCATTTTTCTACATGGTGGGAGATAGGGGTCCAGTTTTATTCTTTTGCAGATAGCTACCCAGTTTTCCCAGCATCCTTTATTGAATAGGGTGTCTTTCTCCATTGTTTATTTTTGTTGACTTTAGCAAAGCTCAGTATGTTGTAGGCAGGTAGCTTTATTTCTAGTTACTCTATTCTGTTTCCTTGGCATCTCTGTACATTTTTGTACTAGTAAATGCTGTTTTAGTTACCATGGCCTTGTAGTATAATTTGAAATCAAGACAGTGTGACGCTTCCAGGTTTGTTCTTCTTGCATAGAATTGCTTTAGCTGTTCAGGCTAATATTTGGCTCCAAATGAATTTGAAAATTGCTTTTTCTCTAATTCTGTTAAAGAAATGACATTTGTAATTTGATAGGAATTGTGTCGAGTGTGTAGTATGCTTTGGGCAATATACTCGTTTTAACCATATTGATTCTTCCAGTCTATGAGCAAGGAATGTTTTTCTGTTTGACTGTGTTGCCTACAATTCCTTTCGTCAGCGTTTTGTCATTCTCTGTGTAGAGGTCTTTCACCTGCTTGTTTAAATATACTTCTCAGTCTGTGTGTGTGTGTGTGTGTGTGTGTGTGTGTGTGTTCTTAATTTGATTCTCAGCTTGAATGGTACTGATGTATAGATAGGCTATCGATTTTTGTACCTTGATTTTGTATACAGAGACTTTACAGAAGTCACTTATCAAGTCTACAAGACTTCTGGAAGAATCGTCAGGATTTTCTAGGTATACAGTCATGTCATCAGCACACACAGATAATTTCACTTCCTCTTTTCCAATTTGGATGCTCTTCCTTCTGTTGCCCAAGTGCTCTGGTGAGGACTTCTAGATCCGTGTTGAGTAGGAGTGGTGAGAGTGGATATCCTTGTCTTTTTCCATTTCTTGGGAAAAACTTTCACTTCTCCCCCTTCAATTTGATGTTGGCTGTGTGTTTGGCATGCAGAGCTCTTATTATGTTGGGCTGTGTTTCTTTTATGTCTAGTGTGTTGAGGGATTTTATCATGAAGGGCTGTTGAACTCTATTGAATAGTTTATCTCCATCTGTTGAGATGATAAAACGCCTTTTGTTCTTAGTTCAAGTTTATATCATGAGTCTCCTTTGTTGACTTGCATATATTGAACCATCCTTTCATCCCTGGAATAAAGCCAACTTGATCATGATGAATTATGTTTTTCACACACTTTTAGATTCCATCTGTTAATATTTTCTTGAGGATTTTTGCATCTGTGTTCCTCAGGTCTCTTGGCCTGTGGTTTCATTTTTCTCTTGAGTCCTTGTCTGATTTTACCATCAGGGTGATACTGTTTTCACAGAATGAGTTAGGAAAGAATCCCCACCCTCAATTTTTTGGGAATAGCTTCAGTATGATTGGTGTCAGCTCTTCTTTGTATATATGGCAAAGTTTGTCTGTGAATCCATCTATTGCTGGGCTTTATTTCTGGAAGAAATTTGAGTACTGATTCTTTTTCATTACTTGTTGTTGGTCTGTTTAGTGTTTCTATTTTTTCCTGTGCTGTCTTGGGAAGTTGTATGTGTCTAGGAAGTCATCCGTTTTCTCTATCTTTTCTGGTTTACATACATAAAGGTGTTCACAGTCGTCTCTGATGATCTTTTGTATTTCTGTGGTGTTGACTGTAATGTCATCTTTATCATTTCTGATTGTGCTCATTTAAATCTTCTCCTTTTTTGGTTAATGTAGTCAGCCATCTGTGAATATTGTTTATACTTTCAAAAACTAACTTTTTATTTCGGTGATTCTTTGTAATGTTTTTGTCTTAATCTTGTTCTTTTTCTGTCCTTTCAGAGTTTCCATTGTTTTCAGGATCTGACGCTAGAGAATGAATGTGATCCTTTGGTGGTGCCACAATATTCGGATTTTTCACACATCAGAATCCTCACACTGATTCCTTCTCATCTGGACAGGCTGCCACTCATTCTCTTTGGATTTATTGTCACTGGGATGGGGTTTCTCTGCACATGTCCCCCAGCCCCGCAGGGCGTGTGACTGTAGAGCACGTTGGGAAGGGTCTCTAGGCTTTTCTCCATAGTCTTGGGCGCTTCTGCAGCAGGGTTTGTGTTGGGCTGTGCAGTTCAAATTGCAGGCTGGGAGCTGGTGCTTAAGGGGAAGAGCCAGCCTCTGCACAAGCAGGTGGGTGTGGACCTGCCTGCTTCCTGTGAGGTGCTGTCTGTTGTTTCAGGTGAAGGGCTGGACTGTGGAGTGTCTGGAGCCCTGAGTTTCCTGTTCCACAGGGTGAGGAAACACAGCTGGGCAGAGCGGGAACCCCTGGTTTGCCCACAAATACCCTAATGATGAGTGCGGGCCGCAGTCCTGAAGTGTGTGGCTGGGGCAGCATGTGGGAAATGCCCTGAGGTCTCTGTTGGAAGTGAAGGAGCTACATCCATTTCCAGTCCCATGGGGAGGAACATTATCTGTTTCCCTATCACACACCTGCTCCAGGGCTCCTGAGTCTCTGTTCAGACACACACTGTTGTTCCTCCCCAGGCCACTGTGTGGCTGAGAGCCGTGGGAAATACCTGCCTGCCACTCTCTGCAGGAGTCATTCCAAGGTAGAACCTCCTGACTCAGCGCAGTGCAGACCCCTCAGCGGCTGCCTGTGTCTGACGTGGTCACACTGCTGCTTCATGTAGCTGGGATGTGGGGCTTCTGCCTTTCTGGCTGGGCAAGCGGACGTCAGTTGTGGTGTTGCTGGCTGGGGGGACCCGACCTCAGGCCCTGGGGTGAGTGGTCAGGTGCCAGCAGAGTGGGAAAGGGCTGGCAGTTCCCCGGATCACAGGCTTCTAGGTGGCCAGCTGGACAATGTGAGTCCTAAAGGGGCTGGACTGGGATTTGGCTGTTCCAGGGTTCAGGTGCTGGCTGTGATGAGGAGGGCTGGGCCGGTCCCCAGGTCACCAGCAGAGCTCTCAGGCAGGACAGGCAGAACACTCAAGTGGTAGAGCCCAGGGGCAGATCACAGACCTGTGGGGACCGGGCTCTCAGAAAAGGAGGGGCCTTCGGCTGAAATGTCCAGTGGGGGCCGGGCGGCTGTGCTGTGGGCCTGTGACTGGGGAGGGCAGGGCCCCTCGGCTGGGGCACTGGAGACTGGCAGCTGTGGGCACAGGGCCCGCTCACACTTCCCTCCTGAAGAAGTGGCACTCAGTTTTGCTCTGGGGACACGCAAATGTGCCAGGTCTCCCCATACTCTCCCTGGACCTGGGGCAGCAGGGGCCGAGGCAGAGGTGGCAGCGAATTCAAAGGACTTCTCAGGGGCTTCTGAGCATTGGGCTTTCAGAGGGCACCCAGCTAGGGCCACTGTTCAGGTGGGGGCAGGACGGGTACACTGGGGCCCTGAAGCTGGCAAGCCCCATTTAACAGGAAGGAAGCCCCATTTAGCAGGAAGGAAGCCCCATTTAGCAGGAAGGAAGCCCCATTTAGCAGGAAGGAAGCCCCGTTTAGCAGGAAGAAAGGCCCATTTAGCAGGAAGCAACAGAAGTGAGGGAGCCACGGGGTCTCAGCGTGGCTGCTTCTGTGCCCCAGCTGTCGTATTTATCCTGGGAGCCCACAGAGGTGCCTGGCCTCTTCCCTCCCTGCTAAGGCAGCAGCAGCTGGACCCAGTCTGCTCAGCAATCAGAAGCCTGTGGGATTCCATGTGGGCTCTGGAGGCACCTCTGCCAAATCTCCAGGAACTCCTTGTGTGCCTCTGCAGGCCAAGGTGTGTCAGGGGCTCTTCTGTGAGCAGGATTGTAAAGGGCCAAGACAGGGGTGTGGATCCCAGGGGCTCACACCCACCTACCCCTTCCCTTTGTTAGGGAGCCTCTCACCCACTCACCCATTCCTCATGTTAGGGAATCTGTCACTCACTCACCGCTTCTCCATGCTAGGAACCTCTCCTGGCTCTCAGCTTTTCTTCCCTGTGCTTTCCATGTCCTCAGTCTCTGCTGAGCCCCAGTGCGCTCTCTTAGAAGATCCCCTTGGTATTTTGATATTTACTCAGGGTTTTGATTCCTCTTAACGAGAGAGGCACATGCCAGCTATTTCCGTTCAGCCAACTTGAACCTGAACCCCCAGTCATTTTTCCTCCACTTTTTCCTTTGGGAAATCCAGTCCCAATGTGCTTGTCATTCATTTCAGAATAATTTGTATTTTCTCCAGTAGTTTTAAAATGACTTTTTATTTATTCTAAATATCCTTCACTCTACCATAGTTAAGACATTAATTTCATTTATAAATTTGTGCACATTAAGATTATGTTCTTTCGTCATTTCTATAAAAATGGCAACTATTTTCTTTGCAGGTATTTACTGATTAACATGCTCCTTATTTCCTTCGTTCTGAAACTGTGACACAGAGATATCAGCTCACTCCTGTCATTCTATTTCTTGTGTGCATTAATTATCTTTGCTTTTTTTTCATTTCTATGGTGTCTCTGATGACTTATGAAAATTTTAATAATATTCTACACCAATATAATATTTGTCATTCTAGCTGTGTCTTGTTCTTGATGAAATTATTTCTAAATATGTTAATATAATTTGTATTTTTCATCTGACAATATCTATCCAATTCATTTCTATAATTGCCTGTTTTTTCTCTAATGGACTCTGTGATTTTCATTCCTCTGGGGTGGTTTTCCTCTCACACACCTGATCTTCCATACAGAGTTTCTCTTAGGGCTGACTCAGGAATGAAAACTTATGAGGTATTGCTGTAGCCGCTCCTGCCCTGCAGTGTCCACGCTCCCAAGTTTAGAATCAGCTCTGTGACATGCCCGGCATGGCAGGGCCCACGTGAGCCTCACACTTGGTCCAACAATGATAAAACACTTCTGTGTAATGTGCACCCAGGAAAGGTGGCTCAGTGCTGAGTGTGGCCTGAGTCACTGAGCTGAGCTAACCCAGATTCTGTCCACAAACACAGACGAGGGGGAGCCACGGTCTCCCTAGGGTCCCACGGTTTCCTCCACTTTTCTCTTTGTTCTGAGAGAGAGACAAAGGGCCATGCCTGCTCTGTGTGCTGGACGGATGCATGTTTTACCTGCAGACTTGAACTCAAGCTGAGGTCTTGAACATTTCTAGGTACTGATAAAGCACCTTAGGTGGTTTCTAGAAAACACTGAAAAATTAAGCCTTTTTCTAATGATGTGGAAACAAGCCCTGCCTTGAACCAAACTCCTTAAACTCTCAGGTTAAATTTCATTACCCAATCCCCTCACTGCAGACACCCAACAGAAAAGTCACAGATGCAGGATGAGATGAGTCAGTTTTAAAACAGGAAAGCTGAGAAGGGAACTATTTTGTTGAAAGAAAACCCACAATCCAGTACCAAGAAAGAAGTCAACTTTTCTTCCCATTTCCCTGCATTTCTTCTCTGTGCTCGCGGCCACACGCAGCTCAGCCTGGACTGCATGGCCAGGTGTCAGGTGCGTCTCTGCTGACCTGAGCCTGCCTGCAGCATGGACCTGCATCTTCCCTGAAGCATCTCCAGGGCTGGAGAGATGACAGCTGTGGTAATGCCCCTGCACTGCTGTGCTGATGGACGGGGTGAGGGAGGGAGGGAGACCCCATGGGGAGGCTGTGAGAAGGAAGGGGAAGCCTTCCCTCACCCTGATCTGGAAGGGCAGGTGCAGAAAAACACCAGTTCTATTGGCTGCTACATCCCAGCTCCCGGTGAGATGAAAACAAACCAGACAGACAGTGACTGGGTCAGGAAAGACCCCATTACAGTCTGAAATGTCTGCAGAGGGGTTGGGCCCTCCCCTACCTCAGCCCTAAAGGCATGAGAGCCAGGCTCCTGGGGAGGGCAGTTCTGCTTCCTGTGTGGCTGCAGATGACACAACCCCATGACAAGAAGGACCCAGCCACCAAGTGTCCACACCCTGTGTGTCTCTGTCCTGACAGCACCGAGGGCTCATCCATCTGCAGAGCAGGGCAGTGGGAGGAGACGCCATGACCCCCATCCTCATGGTGCTGATCTGTCTCGGTGAGATTTGAAGAGGGAGGGGAGATTCTAACCTAGGAGGGACCTCACCCCACAGCCAAACTCTGGTCCATGAGGAGACCCCAGGGCTCACGAAGACCCCAGGGAGGGGCGGACCTGCTCAGGCTTCAGGGGCAAATCTCTCACAGGAAACTCTCTTCCAGGGCTGAGTCTGGGCCCCAGGACCCACGTGCAGGCAGGTGAGTCTGTCCCCAGCTGGTCCACGTCCTCCTCCTCACTGGGGACAAGGCCCACCCCCATGCAGCTGGGGAGGGGAATAGCAGTTCTGGGCTGACTGATGGGGGTCTGGAGGGTCCTGGGCTGAGAGCTGGAATCTGTTGGGTTGGGTGGAAATGACTTAGAATCTGACCTCTGCTTTCCTGCCAGGGACCCTCCCCAAGCCCACCCTCTGGGCTGAACCAGGCTCTGTGATCACCCAGGGGAGTCCCGTGACCCTCAGGTGCCAGGGGAGCCTGGAGACACAGGAGTACCGTCTATATCGAGAAAAAAAAGCAGCATCCTGGATTAGGCAGATCCCACAGGAGCTTGTGAAGAAGGGCCAGTTCCCCATCCAGTCCATTGCCGGGGAACACACAGGGCAGTATCGCTGTCGGTATCATGGACGCACTGACTGGTCAGAGCCCAGTGACCCCCTGGAGCTGGTGATGACAGGTGAGAGGACACTCAGGGGTCCCAGCCTCAGGCTCTGCCCTCAGGAAGAGGCTCTGCACTCAGGGGCATCTCCCTTCTCACAGCCCAGCCCGGGGGATGATGTGAGAGGTGAGAGCCCCACTTAACACGGTGCCTCCTTCTCTCCTAGGAGGCTACAATAAACCCACCCTCTCAGCCCTGCCCAGCCCTGTGGTGACCCCAGGAGTAAGCGTGACCCTCCAGTGTGGCTCACTGGTGGCATTTGATGGGTTTGCTCTGTGTAAGGAAGAAGATGAACACTCACAACGCCTGAACTCCCAGCCCTGTACCCGTGGGTCATCCCGGGCAGTCTTCCCCGTGGGCCCCGTGAGCCCCAGTCGCAGGTGGACATACAGGTGCTATGGTTATCACTCTCACTCTCCCTATGTGTGGTCTTCACCCAGTGATGTCCTGGAGCTCCTGGTCCCAGGTGAGAAATTCACAGCATTGCCTGGAGATCCCTGAGTCTCCGGGCAGGTGGGGAGAAGCTGTGTCTCAGGGCAGCTCCAGGTGGGACGATGTTGGGGTGAGAGGGCTCAGGGCTCCTGAGTCAGAGACACAGGAAGATCTGCAGTGGTGAGGCTGGGGGAGAGGGAGGATTTGTGGGGAGCCTGAGGGTCGGCTCCTGGAGACCATGACCACCTTTCCCAGGTGTTTCTGAGAAGCCATCACTCTCAGTGCAGCCGGGTCCTGTCGTGACCCCTGGGGAGACCCTGACCCTCCAGTGTGGCTCTGATGTCGGCTATGATAGGTTCGCTCTGTACAAGGATTGGGGAACTGACCTCCTCCAGCGCCCTGGCCGGCAGCTCCAGGCTGGGCTCTCCCAGGCCAACTTCACCCTGAGCCCTGTGAGCCGCTCCCACGGGGGCCAGTACAGATGCTCTGGTGCCCACAACTTTTCCTCTGAGTGGTCGGCCCCCAGTGACCCCCTGGACATCCTGATCGCAGGTGAGGAGCCCAGCGGGTTCAGTGAGGGACCCAGGCTCTGCACAGGCCCTGCTGGGTAGCCCATGTGGTGATGGCTGGAATGAGGAGTGGGGGTCCCAAGGGAGGGAGAGACAGAGAGAGACGGGGGATGGGTAGGGAGGGGGAGACTCAGCGAAAACAGAGACTGAGGGTCCCAGAGAGAGGCCTTGGTAGGTCTCAGCTCAGAACAAGGCGGGGCAGCCCCTCACCCATCCTCTTCTCTCCAGGACAGATCCCTGACACACCCTCCCTCTCAGTGCAGCCGGGCCCCACGGTGGCCTCAGGAGAGAACGTGACCCTGCTGTGTCAGTCACAGGGGTGGATGGACACTTTCCTTCTGACCAAGGAGGGAGCAGCTGGTGCCCCGCTTCGTCTAAGTTCAAAGTACCAATCTGATAAGTACCAGGCTGAATTCCCCATGAGTCCTGTGACCTCAGCCCACACGGGCACTTACAGGTGCTACGGCTCACGGAGCTTCAACCCCTACCTGCTGTCTCACCCCAGTGACCCCCTGGAGCTCGTGGTCTCAGGTGAGGCCCCTGACCCTGTCCTCTCTGAGCTCAAAGGCTCAGCTCAGGCCCTGCCCCAGGAGAGCTCTGGGCTGGGATGGAGGGAGGGGGCTCTGAAGGAGGCTCAGCCAGAGGGGCCTCAGCCCTCAGAGGGAAGGAGGACAGTGGGGCCCTCCCAGGCACACCCACCCTCAGCCGCATCACCAGCATCAGGAAGGTGGTGGGGAGCAGACGGGAACTTGGCCTCCCCCAGGACAGTCCTGAGGCTCCCAGAGGATCCCGTTCCTCTCAAGGACCAAGCACAGACTTCCCTCCAGGGAGCTGGACAGAGACAGAGCGAGGGCTACAAGCTCCCAGGGGCTCTGAGGCTGCGCTGGTGAGGGGTGGGGTTGAGGCAGTGGGAGATCTTGGGGCCCAGCCTGGGCGAGGAGCAGCCAGGCTGAAGTGGGGAGTAGGACAGCCCCAGCCCTCTGATCCCCATCCCAACCCAGCAGGCCCTCAGGACCAGCTTGTCCCTCCCACGGAGTCTGATCCCCGGAGTGGTGAGTGAGGCGCTCTGAGCGGGAGGTGGGCGGGGAGGTGGGCAGGGTCCGGGGAGGCAGGGGTGGGTTCTGTCATTGGATTAAGGCTCCTCTGGAGATGGTGACATGGATAGGTCCCTCCTCTGCCTGGGCCTCAGTTTCTCCAGGTGTAAAGGAGAAAGGCCTGCATGGGTGGGAAATTTCCTTTCAGCTCTGACTCCCAGCTTTGACCTCCTGGGAGAGGAGGCCCCCCAGGGAAGCCTCCACACCTGATTCCTCAGGGGTCTGTCCTGTCCCACCTGCAGCAGTGACGGTGACTAGGACGAGGGGAGGGGAGCAGGGCTGTGGTTTGGGGCATTCAGACTCTTTCCCTGCAGCTCCGGGGCTCAGTTTAGTGCATGGAAGAAGGGCTACAAGTCAGACTCCTGGGTCCCATTCCCAGGTCTGACACTTCCTGGCTGGGGGTCCTGAGGCAGGTGATCCCCCTCTCTGAGCCTCAGGTTTTCATCTGTAAAGCGTGTGGGGTGGATGTTTCAATACCCCAAGGCAATCCTATGTCTCCCAGAAGATCCTGTTCCCCTCAAGAACTCAAGCATGGGCTTCCCTCCAGGAGCTGGGCAGAGACAGAGGAGGAGGCACAGGCTACAGTGGAAGTTATATAAGTTACATATAACGTTATATACAACCTGTTTTATAAACTTACATCTGAATATGTCTCTCCTCCCCGGTTTTGAGTCTCAGGAGCAGCTGAGACCCTCAACCCATCACAAAACAAGTCTGACTCCAAGGATGGTGAGTGAGGAGGTGCTTGAGGTCACGGGGCTGGCACAGAGAGTAGCGTCCTGTCAAGGGGAGGTAGGTGCCCTGGGTGGACATCCAGAGGTCCTGGGTGATGCTGATCCTCCCTCATCTCTGTGACTTCTTTGTCCACTCTCCCAGCCTCACACCCTCAGGATTACACAGTGGGGAATCTCATCCGCATGGGCATGGCTGGCTTGGTCCTGGTGGTCCTCGGCATTCTGCTATTTGAGGCTCAGCACAGCCAGAGAAGCCCCCAAGATGCAGCCAGGAGGTGAACAGCAGAGAAGATAGTGCAGCCTTCAGAGTGCTGGAGCCTTGGGAACAGATCTGATGATCCCAGCAGGTTCTGGAGACCATTTAGGGCTGATGCTATCTGGACTGCTTGCTGATCATTTCCAGAGGGAGAAAATCAGAGTTGGAATGCAGAGACATTTTCCAGGGTGATCCATGGAGGACCATGAACATGTGATACTTTCCTCTCTATGATTGTTGACTTCCCATCGTTGGGTCCCCTTATTTTCCCTCCCCCAGACATGAGGCTCCGTCCCATGTGGCAGCATCGGGTCCACACCTCTGCACACCGGCGTGCTCTGGTCCATGGCGTGTAACACAGTCTTCCTTATTCCTCATTACCACACTCCCTGGGGAGAGTTACTGAGCCTCCATCTCCTCAGTTCAGAGTTCCAAATGTGGTCCAGTAAATAAATCAATGGGAGAGCATCAGATTTCAAGCAGGAAAAGATGAATCCACCCGGATGCCCCAACACCCTCTCCGGATCCTATGAGCCCTTCCCTCTTTCTCAGATGCTATCTGTGTGTCTTCCCCTCAGATCATTGTGTGACCATCACTGTCATCTTGTTCCACACCATCGTCCTCACCTGACACCCGCTCAGCAGTCACTCCCATTTCCTCTTCCTCCAACACCTGGTAACCACAGGTGTGCTTTCTGTCTCTACGGATCTGCATATTCTGGCTGAAAACATTTCAATCCACCCATGACCTGTGAGCTCCTTACTTTAAGATGTCCCGCCTTTCCAGGTAGAACCAAAGTACACCATGTCAAAACAATGATAGGCATTTACAGTGTGGTGGAGATCCACAGAAGGAAAATCATGGAAGTAGCAGAGACATCCAGCTGAAGATGAGACCTCAGGCCAATGAATCTTGTCAATGAGTTGAGCTGTTTCTTTCTACTCAGTTGTGACAGTCAGACAGAAACATGCAGAAATGAACGGGGCTGATTCTTCTCTGACTTCTCCCAAACAGCAAGAGGACTTGAGTCCCAGCATTAAAGCGTTAAACTTTCCAAGGTCAAAGACCACTGTGTTTGAAGGATGTAAAACTGCCTCATAGGATGGAATGGTTGGGGAAAGGATCCTGAGGGACCAAAGAATCCTGAACTTTCTAGGACAAAGGGAGCAGCCATTCCCCGTTTACCATGTAAAATAAATACATTCCATTAGGGACATTTTCAAAGACTCAACAGAATATGAATGATTACAATACTATGCTTATAGGTAAAGCATAATATTGTATACGCGTTAATATTTGAGTGAGAATATCTTCCAAGTCGTAGTTTGATTGTGCCAGGCCAAAAATTTGAGCCAGATTTTAGCGATGTCAAGTGGGAGACTCTGGCATCTGTCACCAATTACCTTCCTGCATACCTGGCCACCAGCCTTTCCCATGGATCCCACGTGTGTCTCGTGACTCTCCAGTACGAATCCTGTGAACACACTGACCTCTGCCTTCTATGTGACTGACTTGTGGGGTACTTTTTCAACATCGTCTGTCCTTTTGTTTTTCTGTTGGGAAGTCCAATCCCAATGTGCATGCTACTCTACTGACAGGCTGAGTTGAAAATCACAGAACACAAACATGCGTTTTAGACTATACAATTTATGCCAGACAACTTGAGTCTAGCATACATACTTTTTAATCTACTCCTGATATTTTTAAAGGTATCGTGGTAGGTCAAGATTTGCATTTCACTTTTAAATGTGTGCACCCTAGCACTTAATTAGTCTTCCCTCGTCTCTGTCGAATGTTCAACTCTGTAATTCGTGAGTTGTTGCCTGATGTCATTCCCTCTTCTTTCCTTCTGACATGTGCAGTAGATATGAGGTCCTCCCTGCTCACAATATTCCCCCAAGGATGGTGAATTTCCACTTTCGGTGCCTCCATGATGCATTCTGGAAAATTCTCTCTATTTTGTTTTCCAATTTAATAAATATCTCTTAAGCAGTATCTTGACCCTGATAGAATGAATATTTTGATTGTATTCTTCAATAGAAATTTTCACCTTTAGGATTTCTTACTCATTTCTCTGATGCCCATTTTTCACCAGGATAATTCATATTTTTGTATCAAAAATTTAATTTCCTCTATTTTAGATATTTAAACATGTTTAAGTGAAAAGGGTCTCATACATTCCTAGAATTCTATTTCTACACTGTTGTAAATAGTGCTGCGACAAACATAATGAGTGCTGTTGTCTTTTCTATATAATGAGTTTTTATATAAAAGGGCCGAAGCAGAGGTGGCAGTGAATTCAAAGGGCTTGTCAGGGGACTCTGAGCATTGGGCTTTCAGAGGGCACCCGGCCAGGGCCACAGTGTTCAGGTGGTGGCAGGACGAGTGCACTGGGGCCCTGAAGCTGGCAAGCCCCATTTAGCAGGAAGAAAGGCCCATTTAGCAGGAAGCAACAGAAGTGAGGGAGCCATGGGTGCTCAGCGTGGCTGCTTCTGTGCCCCAGCTGTCGTATTTATCCTGGGAGCCCACAGAGGTGCCTGGCCTCCTCCCTCTCTCCTAAGGCAGCGGCAGCTGGACCCTGTCTGCTCAGCAATCAGACGTCTGTGGGATTCCAGTGGGCTCTGGAGGCACCTCTGCCAAATCTCCAGGAACTCCTTGTGTGCCTCTGCAGGCCAAGGTGAGTCAGGGGTTCTTCTGTGAGCAGGATTGTAAAGGGCCAGGACAGGGGTGTGGATCCCAGGGGCTCACACCCACTCACCCCTTCCCAGTGTTAGGGAGCCTCTCACCCACTCACCCCTTCCCTTTGTTAGGGCGCCTCTCACCCACTCACCCCTTCCCAGTGTTAGGGAGACTCTCACCCACTCACCCCTTCCTCATGTTAGGGAATCTGTCACTCACTCACCGCTTCTCCATGTTAGGAACCTCTCCTGGCTCTCAGCTTTTCTTCCCTGTGCTTTCCATGTCCTCAGTCTCTGCTGAGCCCCAGTGCGCTCTCTTAGAAGATCCCCTTGGTGTTTTGGTATTTACTCACCATTTTGATTTCTCTTAACGAGAGAGGCACATCAGCTGTTTCCGTTCAGCCAACTTGAACCTGAACCCCCAGTCATTTTTCCTCCACTTTTTCCTTTGGGAAATCCAGTCCCAATGTGCTTGTCATTCATTTCAGAATAATTTGTATTTTCTCCAGTAGTTTTAAAATGACGTTTTATTTATTCTAAATATCCTTCACTCTACCACAGTAAGACATTAATTTCATTGATAAATTTGTGCACATTAAGCTTATGTTCTTTCGTCATTTCTGTAAAAATGTCAACTATTTTCTTTGCAGGTGTTTACTCACAAACATACCCCTTATTTCCTTCGTTCTGAAAGTGTGACACAGAGATATCAGTTCACTCCTGTCATTCTATTTCTTATGTGCATTAATTATCTTTTCTATTTTTTCATTTCTAAGGTGTCTCTGACTTCTGAGAATTCTAATAATATTTTACACCAATATAGTATTTATCATTTTAGCTGTGTCTTGTTCTTGATGAAATTATTTCTAAGTACGTTAATATAATTTACTATTTTTCATCTCACAATATCTATCCAATTCATTTCTATAATTGCCTGTTTTTTCTCTAATGGATTCTGTGATTTTCATTCCTCTGGAGTGGTTTTCCTCTCACACACCTGATCTTCCATGCAGAGTTTCTCCCAGGGCTGACTCAGGAATGAAAACTCATGAGGTATTGCTGTAGCCACTCCTGCCCTGCAGTGTCCACGCTCCCAAACCTGAAATCAGTTCTGTGACATGCCCGGCACGGCGGGGCCCACGTGAGCCTCACACGCATGTGCGAGAGATGCCCGGTCCAACACTGATAAAGCACTTCTGTGTCATGTGCACCCAGGAAAGGTGGCTCAGGGCTGAGTGTGGCCCAAGTCACTGAACTGAGCTATCCCAGATTCTGTCCACAAACACAGACGAGGGGGAGCCACGGTCTCCCTAGGGTTCCACGGTTTCCTCCACTTTTCTCTTTGTTCTGAGGGAGAGACAAAGGGCCATGCCTGCTCTTTGGGCTGGACGGATGCATGTTTCACCTGCAGACTTGAACTCAAGCTGAGGTCTTGAACATTCCCAGGTTCTGATAAAGCACGTTAGGTTGTTTCTAGAAAACATGGAAAAATTAACTCTTTTGCTAATGATGTGGAAACAAGCCCTGCCCTGAACCAAACTCTTGAAACTCTCACGTTAAACTGCATTACCCAATCCCCTCACTGCAGACACCCAACAGAAAAGTCACAGATGCAGGATGAGATGAGTCAGTTTTAAAACGGGGAAGCTGAGAAGGGAATTATTTTGTTGAAAGAAAACCCACAATCCAGTGCCAAGAAAGAAGTTAACTTTTCTTCCCATTTCCCTGCATTTCTTCTCTGTGCTCGAGGCCTCACACAGCTCAGCCTGGACTGCACGGCCAGGTGTCAGGTGCGTCTCTGCTGACCTGAGCCTGCCTGCAGCATGGAGTTGCATCTTCCCTGAAGCATCTCCGGGGCTGGAGAGAGGACAGCTATGGTAATGCCCCTGCACTGCTGTGCTGATGGACGGGGTGAGGGAGGGAGGAAGACCCCATGGGGAGGCTGTGAGAAGGAAGGGGAAGCCTTCGCTCACCCTGATCTGGAAGGGCAGGTGCAGAAAAGCACCAGTTCTATTGGCTGCTACATCCCAGCTCCCAGTGAGATGAAAACAAACGAGACAGACAGTGGCTGGGGGTCAGGAAAGACCCCATTACAGTCTGAAATGTCTGCATACGGGTTGGACCCACCCCCACCTCAGCCCTAAAGGAATGAGAGCCAGGCTCCTGGGGAGGGCAGTTCTGCTTCCTGTGTGGCTGCAGATGATACAACCCTATGACAAGAACGACCCAGCCACCAAGTGTCCACACCCTGTGTGTCTCTGTCCTGCCAGCACCGAGGGCTCATCCATCCGCGGAGCAGGGCAGTGGGAGGAGACGCCATGACCCCCATCCTCATGGTCCTGATCTATGTCGGTGAGATTTGAAAAGGGAGGGGAGATTCTAACCTAGGAGGGACCTCACCCCACAGCCAAACTCTGGTCCATGAGGAGACCCCAGGGCTCACAAAGACCCCAGCGAGGGGCGGACCTGCTCAGGCTTCAGGGGCAAATCTCTCACAGGGAACTCTCTTCCAGGGCTGAGTCTGGGCCCCAGGAGCCACGTGCAGGCAGGTGAGTCTGTCCCCAGCTGGCCCACGTCCTCCTCCTCACTGGGTACAAGGCCCACCCCCGTGCAGCTGGGGAGGGGAATAGCAGTTCTGGGCTGACTAATGGGGGTCTGGAGGGTCCTGGGCTGAGAGCTGGAATCTGGTGGGTTGGGTGGAAATGACTTAGAATCTGACCTCTGCTTTCCTACCAGGGACCGTCCCCAAGCCCACCCTCTGGGCTGAGCCAGGCTCTGTGATCACCCAGGGGAGTCCCGTGACCCTCAGGTGCCAGGGGAGCCTGGAAGCCCAGGAGTACCGTCTATATCCAGAAAAAAAAGCAGCATCCTGGATTAGTCAGATCTCGCAGGAGTTTGTGAAGAAGGGCCATTTCCCCATCCAGTCCATTGCTGAGGAACACGCAGGGCGCTATCGCTGTCAGTATCGCAGACTCACTCGCTGGTCAAAGCCCAGTGACCCCCTGGAGCTGGTGATGACAGGTGAGAGGACACTCAGGGGTCCTAGCCCCAGGCTCTGAGGGGGTCTGCTCTCAGAAATATCTCCCTTCTCACAGCCGAGCCCTGGGGATGATGTGGGAGGTGTGAGCCCTACTTAACACGGTGCCTCCTTCTCTCCTAGGAGCCTACATCAAACCCACCCTCTCAGCCCTGCCCAGCCCTGTGGTGACCCCAGGAGGAAACGTGACCCTCCAGTGTGGCTCACAGGTGGCACCTGATGGCTTCACTCTGTGTAAGGAAGAAGATGAACACCCACAACGCCTGAACTCCCAGCCCTGTACCCGTGGGTCGTCTCGGGCCGTCTTCTCCGCGGGCCCCTTGAGCCCCAGTCGCAGGTGGACGTACAGGTGCTATGGTTATTACTCTCACTCTCCCTATGTGTGGTCTTCACCCAGTGATGTCCTGGAGCTCCGGGTCCCAGGTGAGAAATTCACAACATTGCCTGGAGATCCCTGAGTCTCCGGGCAGGTGGGGAGGAGCCGCGTCTCAGGGCAGCTCCAGGTGGGACGATGTTGGGGTGAGAGGGCTCAGGGCTCCTGGGTTAGAGACACAGGAAGATCTGCAGTGGTGAGGCCAGGGGAGAGGGAGGATATGTGGGGAGCCTGAGGGTTGGCTCCTGGAGACCATGACCACCTTTCCCAGGTGTTTCTGAGAAGCCATCACTCTCAGTGCAGCTGGGTCCTATCGTGGCACCTGGGGAGACCCTGACCCTCCAGTGTGGCTCTGATGTCGGCTACGACAGGTTCACTCTGTACAAGGATTGGGGAACTGACCTCCTCCAGCGCCCTGGCCGGCAGCTCCAGGCTGGGGTCTCCCAGGCCAACTTCACCCTCAGCCCTGTGAGCCGCTCCCACGGGGGCCAGTACAGGTGCTCCGGTGCACACAACGTCTCCTCCGAGTGGTCGGCCCCCAGTGACCCCCTAGACATCCTGATCGCAGGTGAGGAGCCCAGCGGGTTCAGTGAGGGACCCAGGCTCTGCACAGGCCCTGCTGGGGTGCCCAGGTGGTGATGGCTGGAATGAGGAGTGGGGGTCCCAAGGGAGGGAGAGACAGACAGAGACAGGGGATGGGCGGGGAGGGGGAGACTCAGAGAAAACAGAGACTGAGGGTCCCAGAGAGAGGCCTGGGGAGGTCTCAGCTCAGAACAAGGCGGGGCAGCCCCTCACCCATCCTCTTCTCTCCAGGACAGATCCGTGACACACCCTCCCTCTCAGTGCAGCCGGGCCCCACGGTGGCCTCAGGAGAGAACGTGACCCTGCTGTGTCAGTCACAGGGGTGGATGGACACTTTCCTTCTGACCAAGGAGGGAGCAGCTGGTGCCCCGCTTCGTCTAAGTTCAAAGTACCAATCTGATAAGTACCAGGCTGAATTCCCCATGAGTCCTGTGACCTCAGCCCACACGGGCACTTACAGGTGCTACGGCTCACGGAGCTTCAACCCCTACCTGCTGTCTCACCCCAGTGACCCCCTGGAGCTCGTGGTCTCAGGTGAGGCCCCTGACCCTGTCCTCTCTGAGCTCAAAGGCTCAGCTCAGGCCCTGCCCCAGGAGAGCTCTGGGCTGGGATGGAGGGAGGGGGGTCTGAAGGAGGCTCAGCCAGAGGGGCCTCAGCCCTCAGAGGGAAGGAGGACAGTGGGGCCCTCCCAGGCACACCCACCCTCAGGGGCATCGCCAGCATCAGGAAGAGGAGAGGCGGGTGGGGGAGGGGACTGGAGCGCAGCCTCCACCAGGACAGTCCCGAGGCTCCCAGAGGATCCCGTTCCCCTTAAGGACCCAGCACGGGCTTCCCTCCAGGTTGCTGGGCAGAGACAGAGCGAGCGCCACAGGCTCCCAGTGCTCTGAGGCTGCGCTGGTGAGGGGTGGGGTTGAGGCAGTGGGAGATCTTGGGGCCCAGCCTGGGGGAGGAGCAGCCAGGCTGAAGTGGGGAGTAGGACAGCCCCAGCCCTCTGATCCCCATCCCAACCCAGCAGGTCCTCAGGACCAGCTTGTCCCTCCCACGGAGTCAGATCCCCGGAGTGGTGAGTGAGGCGCTCTGAGCGGGAGGTGGGCGGGGAGGTGGGCAGGGTCCGGGGAGGCAGGGGTGGGTTCTGTCATTGGATTAAGGCTCCTCTGGAGATGGTGACGGGGACAGGCCCCTCCTCTGCCTAGGCCTCAGTTTCTCCAGGTGTAAAGGAGAAAGGCCTGCATGGGTGGGAAATTTCCTTTCAGCTCTGACTCCCAGCTTTGACCTCCTGGGAGAGGAGGCCCCCCAGGGAAGCCTCCACACCTGATTCCTCAGGGGTCTGTCCTGTCCCACCTGCAGCAGTGACGGTGACTAGGGTGAGGGGAGGGGAGCAGGGCTGTGGTTTGGAGCATTCAGACTCTTTCTCTGCAGCTCCGGGGCTCAGCTTAGTGCATGGAAGAAGGGCTACAGGTCAGACTCCTGGGTCCCATTCCCAGGTCTGACACTTCCTGGCTGGGGGTCCTGAGGCAGGTGATCCCCCTCTCTGAGCCTCAGGTTTTCATCTGTAAAGCGTGTGGGGTGGATGTTTCAATACCCCAAGGCATTCCTGTGTCTCCCAGAAGATCCTGTTCCCCTCAAGAACTCAAGCATGGGCTTCCCTCCAGGAGCTGGGCAGAGACAGAGGAGGAGGCACAGGCTACAGTGGAAGTTATATAAGTTACATATAACGTTATATACAACCTGTTTTATAAACTTACATCTGAATATGTCTCTCCTCCCCGGTTTTGAGTCTCAGGAGCAGCTGAGACCCTCAACCCATCACAAAACAAGTCTGACTCCAAGGATGGTGAGTGAGGAGGTGCTTGAGGTCACGGGGCTGGCACAGAGAGTAGCGTCCTGTCAAGGGGAGGTAGGTGCCCTGGGTGGACATCCAGAGGTCCTGGGTGATGCTGATCCTCCCTCATCTCTGTGACCTCTTTGTCCACTCTCCCAGCCTCACACCCTCAGGATTACACAGTGGGGAATCTCATCCGCATGGGCATGGCTGGCTTGGTCCTGGTGGTCCTCGGCATTCTGCTATTTGAGGCTCAGCACAGCCAGTGAAGCCCCCAAGATGCAGCCAGGAGGTGAACAGCAGAGAAGATAGTGCAGCCTTCAGAGTGCTGGAGCCTTGGGAACAGATCTGATGATCCCAGCAGGTTCTGGAGACCATTTAGGGCTGATGCTATCTGGACTGCTTGCTGATCATTTCTAGAGGGAGAAAATCAGAGTTGGAATGCAGAGACATTTTCCAGGGTGATCCATGGAGGACCATGAACATGTGATACTTTCCTCTCTATGAATGTTGACTTCCCATCGTTGGGTCCCCTTGTTTTCCCTCCCCCACACATGAGGCTCCGTCCCATGTGGCAGCATCGGGTCCTCACGTCTGCACACCTGCGTGCTCTGGTCCATGGCGTGTAACACAGTCTTCCTTATTCCTCATTGCCACACTCCCTGGGGAGAGTTACTGAGCCTCCATCTCCTCAGTTCAGAGTTCCAAATGTGGTCCAGTAAATACATCAATGGGAGAGCATCAGATTTCAACCAGGAAAAGATGAATCCACCCGGATGCCCCAACACGCTCTCTGGATCCTATGAGCCCTTCCCTCTTTCTCAGATGCTATCTGTGTGTCTTCCCCTCAGATCATTGTGTGACCATCACTGTCATCTTGTTCCACACCATCGTCCTCACCTGACACCCGCTCAGCAGTCACTACCATTTCCTCTTCCTCCAACACCTGGTAACCACAGGTGTGCTTTCTGTCTCTATGGATCTGCATATTCTGGCTGAAAACATTTCAATCCACCCATGACCTGTAAGCTCCTTACTTTAAGATGTCTCGCCTTTCCAGGTAGAACCAAAGTGCACCATGTCAAAACAATGATAGGCATTTACAGTGTGTTGGTGATTCACAGAAGGAAAATCATGGAAGTAGCAGAGACATCCAGCTGAGGATGAGACCTCAGGCCAATGAATCTTGTCAATGAGTTGAGCTGTTTCTTTCTACTCAGTTGTGACAGTCAGATAGAAACATGCAGAAACGACCGGGGTTGATTCTTCTCTGACTTCTTCCAAACAGCAAGAGGACTTGAGTCCCAGCATTAAAGCGTTAAACTTTCCTAGGTCAAAGACCACTGTGTTTGAAGGATGTACAACAGCCTCATAGGATGGAATGGTTGGGGGAGGGATCCTGAACTTTATAGGACAAAGGGAGCAGCCATTCCCCTTTTACCATGTAAAATAAATACATTCCATTAGGGACATTTTCAAAGACTCAACAGAATATGAATGATTACAATACTGTGCTTATAGGTAAAGCATAATATTGTATATGCGTTAATATTTGAGTGAGAATATCTTCCAAGTCGTAGTTTGATTGTGCCAGGCCAAAAATTTGAGCCAGATTTTAGCGATGTCAAGTGGGAGACTCTGGCATCTGTCACCAATTACCTTCCTGCATACCTGGCCACCAGCCTTTCCCATGGATCCCACGTGTGTCTCGTGACTCTCCGGTACGAATCCTGTGAACACACTGACCTCTGCCTTCTACGTGACTGACTTGTAGGGTACTTTTTCAACATCTCCTGGCCTTTTGTTTTTCTGTTGGGAAGTCCAATCCCAATGTGCATGCTACTCTACTGACAGGCTGTTGAAAATCACGGAACACAAACATGCGTTTTAGACTGTACAATTTACGCCAGACAACTTGAGTCTAGCATACATACTTTTTAATCTACTCCTGATATTTTTCAATGTACCGTGGTAGGTCAAGATTTGCATTTCACGTTTAAATGTGTGCACCCTAGCACTTAATTAGTCTGCCCTCGTCTCTGTCGAATGTTCAACTCTGTAATTCGTGAGTTGTTGCCTGATGTCATTCCCCCTTCTTTCCTTCTGACATATGCAGTAGATATGAGGTCCTCCCTGCTCACAATATTCCCCCAAGGATGGTGAATTTCCACTTTCGGTGCCTCCATGGTGCATTCTGGAAAATTCTCTCTATTTTGTTTTCCAATTTAATAAATATCTCTTCAGCAGTATCTTGACCCTGATAGAATAAATATTTTGATTGTATTCTTCAATAGAAATTTTCACCTTTAGGATTTCTTACTCATTTCTCTGATGCCCATTTTTCACCAGGATAATTCATATTTTTGTATCAAAAATTTAATTTCCTCTATTTTAGATATTTAAACATGTTTAAGTGAAAAGGGTCTCATACATTCCTAGAATTCTATTTCTACACTGTTGTAAATAGTGCTGCAACAAACATAATGAGTGCTGTTGTCTTTTCTATATAATGAGTTTTTATATAAAAGGGCCGAAGCAGAGGTGGCAGTGAATTCAAAGGGCTTGTCAGGGGACTCTGAGCATTGGGCTTTCAGAGGGCACCCGGCCAGGGCCACAGTGTTCAGGTGGGGGCAGGATGGGTGCACTGGGGCCCTGAAGCTGGCAAGCCCCATTTAGCAGGAAGGAAGCCCCATTTAGCACGAAGAAAGGCCCATTTAGCAGGAAGCAACAGAAGTGAGGGAGCCACGGGGGGCTCAGCGTGGCTGCTTCTGTGCCCCAGCTGTCGTATTTATCCTGGGAGCCCACAGAGGTGCCTGGCCTCCTCCCTCCCCGCTAAGGCAGCGGCAGCTGGACCCAGTCTGCTCAGCAATCAGACGCCTGTGGGATTCCAGTGGACTCTGGAGGCACCTCTGCCAAATCTCCAGGAACTCCTTGTGTGCCTCTGCAGGCCAAGGTGAGTCAGGGGTTCTTCTGTGAGGAGGATTGTAAAGGGCCAAGACAGGGGTGTGGATCCCAGGGGCTCACACCCACTCACCCCTTCCCAGTGTTAGGGAGCCTCTCACCCACTCACCCCTTCCCTTTGTTAGGGCGCCTCTCACCCACTCACCCCTTCCCAGTGTTAGGGAGCCTCTCACCCACTCACCCCTTCCTCATGTTAGGGAATCTGTCACTCACTCACCGCTTCTCCATGTTAGGAACCTCTCCTGGCTCTCAGCTTTTCTTCCCTGTGCTTTCCATGTCCTCAGTCTCTGCTGAGCCCCAGTGCGCTCTCTTAGAAGATCCCATTGGTGTTTTGGTATTTACTCACCATTTTGATTTCTCTTAACGAGAGAGGCACATCAGCTGTTTCCGTTCAGCCAACTTGAACCTGAACCCCCAGTCATTTTTCCACCACTTTTTACTTTGGGAAATCCAGTCCCAATGTGCTTGTCATTCATTTCAGAATAATTTGTATTTTCTCCAGTAGTTTTAAAATGACGTTTTATTTATTCTAAATATCCTTCACTCTACCACAGTAAGACATTAATTTCATTGATAAATTTGTGCACATTAAGCTTATGTTCTTTTGTCATTTCTGTAAAAATGTCAACTATTTTCTTTGCAGGTGTTTACTGACGAACATGCTCCTTATTTCCTTCGTTCTGAAACTGTGACACAGAGATATCAGTTCACTCCTGTCATTCTATTTCTTATGTGCATTAATTATCTTTTCTATTTTTTCATTTCTAAGGTGTCTCTGATGACTTCTGAGAATTCTAATAATATTTTACACCAATATAGTATTTATCATTTTAGCTGTGTCTTGTTCTTGATGAAATTATTTCTAAGTACGTTAATATAATTTACTATTTTTCATCTCACAATATCTATCCAATTCATTTCTATAATTGCCTGTTTTTTCTCTAATGGATTCTGTGATTTTCATTCCTCTGGGGTGGTTTTCCTCTCACACACCTGATCTTCCATGCAGAGTTTCTCCCAGGGCTGGCTCAGGAATGAAAACTCATGAGGTATTGCTGTAGCCACTCCTGCCCTGCAGTGTCCACACTCCCAAGCTTGGAATCAGCTCTGTGACATGCCCAGCACGGCGGGGCCCACGTGAGCCTCACACACATGTGCGAGAGATGCCCGGTCCAACACTGATAAAGCACTTCTGTGTCATGTGCACCCAGGAAAGGTGGCTCAGGGCTGAGTGTGGCCCAAGTCACTGAACTGAGCTATCCCAGATTCTGTCCACAAACACAGACGAGGGGGAGCCACGGTCTCCCTAGGGTTCCACGATTTCCTCCACTTTTCTTTTTGTTCTGAGGGAGAGACAAAGGGCCATGCCTGCTCTTTGGGCTGGACAGATGCATGTTTCACCTGCAGACTTGAACTCAAGCTGAGGTCTTGAACATTCCCAGGTTCTGATAAAGCACGTTAGGTTGTTTCTAGAAAACATGGAAAAATTAACCCTTTTGCTAATGATGTGGAAACAAGCCCTGCCCTGAACCAAACTCTTGAAACTCTCACGTTAAACTGCATTACCCAATCCCCTCACTGCAGACACCCAACAGAAAAGTCACAGATGCAGGATGAGATGAGTCAGTTTTAAAACGGGGAAGCTGAGAAGGGAATTATTTTGTTGAAAGAAAACCCACAATCCAGTGCCAAGAAAGAAGTCAACTTTTCTTCCCATTTCCCTGCATTTCTTCTCTGTGCTCGCGGCCTCACGCAGCTCAGCCTGGACTGCACGGCCAGGTGTCAGGTGCGTCTCTGCTGACCTGAGCCTGCCTGCAGCATGGACCTGCATCTTCCCTGAAGCATCTCCGGGGCTGGAGAGAGGACAGCTGTGGTAATGCCCCTGCACTGCTGTGCTGATGGACGGGGTGAGAGAGGGAGGGAGACCCCATGGGGAGGCTGTGAGAAGGAAGGGGAAGATTTCGCTCACCCTGATCTGGAAGGGCAGGTGCAGAAAAGCACCAGTTCTATTGGCTGCTACATCCCAGCTCCCAGTGAGATGAAAACAAACCAGACAGACAGTGGCTGGGGGTCAGGAAAGACCCCATTACAGTCTGAAATGTCTGTATAGGGGTTGGGCCCACCCCCACCTCAGCCCTAAAGGAATGAGAGCCAGGCTCCTGGGGAGGGCAGTTCTGCTTCCTGTGTGGCTGCAGATGACACAATCCCATGACAAGAAGGACCCAGCCACCAAGTGTCCACACCCTGTGTGTCTCTGTCCTGCCAGCACCGAGGGCTCATCCATCTGCAGAGCAGGGCAGTGGGAGGAGACGCCATGACCCCCATCCTCATGGTGCTGATCTGTCTCGGTGAGATTTGAAGAGGGAGCTGAGATTCTAACTTAGGAGGGACCTCACCCCACAGCCAAACTCTGGTCCATGAGGAGACCCCAGGGCTCACAAAGACCCCAGGGAGGGGCGGACCTGCTCAGGCTTCAGGGGCAAATCTCTCACAGGGAACTCTCTTCCAGGGCTGAGTCTGGGCCCCAGGACCCACGTGCAGGCAGGTGAGTCTGTCCCCAGCTGGCCCACGTCCTCCTCCTCACTGGGGACAAGGCCCACCCCCGTGTAGCCAGGGAGGGGAATGACTTAGAATCTGACCTCTGCTTTCCTGCCAGGGACCCTCCCCAAGCCCACCCTCTGGGCTGAGCCAGGCTCTGTGATCACCCAGGGGAGTCCCGTGACCCTCAGTTGCCAGGCAAGCGTGGAAGCCCAGAAGTACCGTCTATATCGAGAAAAAAAAGCAGCAACCTGGATTAGTCAGATCCCACAGAAGCTTGTGAAGAAGGGCCAGTTCCCCATCCAGTCCATTGCTGAGGAACACACAGGGCGCTATCGCTGTCAGTATCACAGAGGCACTCGCTGGTCAGAGCTCAGTCATCCCCTGGAGCTGGTGATGACAGGTGAGAGGACACTCAAGGGTCCCAGTCCCAGGCTCTGAGGGGGTCTGTTCTCAGAAATATCTCCCTTCTCACAGCCGAGCCCTGGGAATGATGTGGGAGGTGTGAGCCCCACTTAACATGGTGCCTCCTTCTCTCCTAGGAGCCTACATCAAACCCACCCTCTCAGCCCTGCCCAGCCCTGTGGTGACCCCAGGAGGAAACGTGACCCTCCAGTGTGGCTCACAGGTGGCACCTGATGGCTTCACTCTGTGTAAGGAAGAAGATGAACACCCACAACGCCTGAACTCCCAGCCCTGTACCCGTGGGTCGTCTCGGGCCGTCTTCTCCGTGGGCCCCTTGAGCCCCAGTCGCAGGTGGACGTACAGGTGCTATGGTTATTACTCTCACTCTCCCTATGTGTGGTCTTTACCCAGTGATGTCCTGGAGCTCCTGGTCCCAGGTGAGAAATTCACAGCATTGCCTGGAGATCCCTGAGTCTCTGGGCAGGTGGGGAGGAGCCGCGTCTCAGAGCAGCTCCAGGTGGGACGATGTTGGGGTGAGAGGGCTCAGGGCTCCTGGGTTAGAGACACAGGAAGATCTGCAGTGGTGAGGCTGGGGGAGAGGGAGGATTTGTGGGGAGCCTGAGGGTCGGCTCCTGGAGACCATGACCACCTTTCCCAGGTGTTTCTGAGAAGCCATCACTCTCAGTGCAGCCGGGTCCTGTCGTGGCCCCTGGGGAGACCCTGACCCTCCAGTGTGGCTCTGATGTTGGCTACGACAGGTTTGCTCTGTACAAGGATTGGGGACCTGACTTCCTCCAGCGCCCTGGCCGGCAGCTCCAGGCTGGGCTCTCCCAGGCCAACTTCATCCTGAGCCCTGTGAGCCGCTCCCACGGGGGCCAGTACAGATGCTTCGGTGCACACAACTTTTCCTCTGAGTGGTCGGCCCCCAGTGACCCCCTGGACATCCTGATCGCAGGTGAGGAGCCCAGCGGGTTCAGTCAGGGGCCCAGGCTCTGCACAGGCCCTGCCGGGGAGCCCAGGTGGTGATGGCCGGGATGAGGGGTGGGGGTCCCAAGGGAGGGAGAGACAGACAGAGACAGGGGATGGGCGAGAAGGGGGAGACTCAGAGAAAACAGAGACAAAGACTGAGGGTCCCAGGGAGAGGCCTGGGGAGGTCTCAGCTCAGAACAAGGTGGGGCAGCCCCTCACCCATCCTCTTCTCTCCAGGACAGATCCTTGACACACCCTCCCTCTCAGTGCAGCCGGGCCCCAGGGTGGCCTCAGGAGAGAACGTGACCCTGCTGTGTCAGTCACAGTGGTGGATGGACACTTTCCTTCTGACCAAGGAGGGAGCAGCCCATCACCCCCGGCGTCTGAGATCAAAGTCCCAAGCTCATAAGTACCAGGCTGAATTCCCCATGAGTCCTGTGACCTCAGCCCATGCGGGGACCTACAGGTGCTATGGCTCACGGAGGTTCAACACCTATCTGCTGTCCCTCCCCAGTGACCCCCTGGAGCTCGTGGTCTCAGGTGAGGCCCCTGACCCTGTCCTCTCTGAGCTCAAAGGCTCAGCTCAGGCCCTGCCCCAGGAGAGCTCTGGGCTGGGATGGAGGGAGTGGGGGCTCTGCAGGAGGCTCAGCCAGAGGGGCCTCAGCCCTCAGACGGAAGGAGGACAGTGGGACCCTCCCAGGCACACCCACCCTCAGCACATCACCAGCATCACAAAGAGGAGAGGGGGGTGGGGGAGGGACATGGAGCGCGTCCCCCCCCAGGACAGTGCCAAGGCTCCCAGAGGATCCCTTTCCTCTCAAGGACCCAGCACCAGTTTCCCTCCAGGGAGCTGGGCAGAGACAGAGTGAGGGCCACAGGCTCCAGGGGAGGTTGTATAAGTTACATCTAACCTGTTATATAACTTACATCTGAATATGTCTCTCCTCCCTGGTTTTGAGTCTCAGGAGCAGCTGAGACCCTCAGCCCATCACAAAACAAGTCTGACTCCAAGGATGGTGAGTGAGGAGATGCTTGAGGTCATGGGGTGGCACAGAGTGTTGGGTCCTGTCAAGGGGAGGTGGGTGCCCTGGGTGGACATCCAGAGGTCCTGGGTGATGCTGATCCTCCCTGATCTCTGTGACCTCTTTGTCCACTCTCCCCAGCCTCACAGCCCCAGGATTACACAGTGGGGAATCTCATCCGCATGGGCATGGCTGGCTTGGTCCTGGTGGTCCTTGGCATTCTGCTATTTGAGGCTCAGCACAGCCAGAGAAGCCTCCAGGATGCAGCCAGGAGGGGAACAGCAGAGAAGATAGTGCAGCCTTCAGAGTGCTGGAGCCTTGGGAACAGATCTGATGATCCCAGCAGGTTCTGGAGACCATTTAAGGCTGATGCTATCTGGACTGTCTGCTGATGATTTCTAGAGAGAGGAAAGCAGATTTCCAGTGCAGAGACATTTTCCAGGGTGATCCATGGAGGACCATGAACATGTGATACTTTCCTCTCTATGAATGTTGACTTCCCATCGTTGGGTCCCCTTCTTCTCCCTCCCCCAGACATGAGGCTCCATCCCATCCAGCATCGGGTCCACACCTCTGCACACCTGCGTGCTCTGGTCCATGATGTAACACAGTCTTCCTTATTCCTCATTGCCACACTCCCTGTGGAGAGTTACTGAGCCTCCATCTCCTCAGTTCAGAATTCCAAATGTGGTCCAGTAAATAAATCAATGGGAGAGCATCAGATTTCAACCAGGAAAAGTTGAAACCACCTGGATGCCCCAACACCCCCTCCGGACCCTACGAGCCCTTCCCTCTTTCTCAGATGCTATCTGTGTGTCTTCCCCTCAGATGATTGTGTGACCATCACTGTCATCCTGTTCCACACCATCGTCCTCACCTGACACCCGCTCAGCAGTCACTCCCATTTCCTCTCCCTCCTGGTAACCACGAGTGTGCTTTCTGTCTCTATGGATCTGCATATTCTGCCTGAAAACATTTCAATCCACCTATGACCTGTGAGCTCCTCACTTCATGACGTCCCACCTTCCCAGGCAGAACCAAAGTACACCATGTCAAAACAATGATAGGCATTTACAGTGTGTTGGTGATCCACGGAAGGAAAATCACGGAAGTAGGAGAGACATCCAGCTGAAGGCAAGACCTCAGGCCAATGAATCTTGTCAGTGAGTTGAGCTGTTTCTTTCTACTCACTGTGACAGTCAGATAGAAACATGCAGAAATGACTGGGGCTGATTCTTCTCTGACTTCTCCCAAACAGCAAGAGGACTTGAGTCCCAGCATTAAAGCGTTAAACATTCCTAGGTCAAAGACCACTGTGTTTGAAGGATGTAAAACAGCCTCATAGGATGGAATGGCTGGGGGAAGGATCCTGAGGGACCAAAGAATCCTGAACTTTCTAGGACAAAGGGAACAGGCATTCGCTGTTTACCATGTAGAAAAAGTACATTCCATTAGGGACATTTTCAAAGACTCAACAGAATATGAATGATTACAGTATTATGGTTATAGGGAAAGCATAATATTGTATACACGTAAGAATATCTTCCAAGTCGTAGTTTGATTGTGCCAGGCCAAAAATTTGAGCCAGATATCAGTGATGTCAAGCGGGAGACTCGTATCTGTCACCGATTACCCTCCAGCCATACCTGGCCACCAGCCTTTCCCATGGATCCAACGTGTGTCTCGTGACTCTCGGGTACGAATCCTGTGAACACACTGACCTCTGCCTTCTATGTGACTGACTTGTAGGGTACTTTTTCAACATCGTCTGTCCTTTTGTTTTTCTGTTGGGAAGTCCAATCCCAATGTGCATGCTACTCTACTGACAGGCTGAGTTGAAAATCACAGAACACAAACACGCGTTTTAGACTATACAATTTACGCCAGACAACTTGAGTCTAGCATACATACTTTTTAATCTACTCCTGATATTTTTCAATGTATCGTGGTAGGTGAAGATTTGCATTTCACGTTTAAATGTGTGCACCCTAGCACTTAATTAGTCTTCCCTCGTCTCTGTCGAATGTTCAACTCTGTAATTCATGAGTTGTTGCCTGATGTCATTCCCCCTTCTTTCCTTCTGACATGTGCAGTAGATATGAGGTCCTCCCTCCTCACAGTATTCCCCCAAGGATGATGAATTTCCACTTTCGGTGCCTCCATGGTGCATTCTGGAAAATTCTCTCAGTTTTGTTTTCCAATTTAATAAGTGTCTCTTCAGCTGTATCTTGACCCTGATAGAATAAATATTTTGATTGTATTCTTCAATAGAAATTTTCACCTTTAGGATTTCTTACTCATTTCTCTGATGCCCATTTTTCACCAGAATAATTCATATCTTTATATCAAAAATTTAATTTCCTCTATTTTAGATATTTAAACATGTTTAAGTGAAAAGGGTCTCATACATTCCTAGAATTCTATTTCTTTGGACATAGCAATCCTTATCAACAAGCATGTAGACGGATGACCGTAACACTTTTTGTCATTAGAAGGATGGTTCTTGGTTGTCTATTTTTGTCGGACACTCACCTCCCACACCTCTGAGCCATCACGGAATGGTCTTTTCAAGGCTGTTTTAGTAATCCAGGTCTGAGAATGGGGGATTGTTTCCAACTACTCATGACATGTAACATTGATTTCCCGAACATAGTTTCTGCTCAGGTTGCTCTCAGGAGGAGAAAAAACCCATGTGAAACTCACACTCACACATGATACTGATGCCCACATGAAAGAACACTGCAGTGAATGAATTTGCTTCACACACACACAGGGGAGTTGGCTCAGTGGTGGCCATGGGCCTGGGTCAGTAAGCAGACATGTTCCATCACAGCGTCCAGCCTTGCCCAGAGCCCCGGCCCCTTCCCGCCTGCTGAGGACCCTGGGCCCCTTATCTGTTCTGCACAGAAATGGAAACTTGCTCCCTAATGACCCTTAATGGGGCCAGACACAAACGCCCTTTTCCGTCTTCATTTCCTCTTCCTGTGTACCCTTCCTCTTCTGATAAGCTTTTATTTCCCACGTTCTATATGTGACTGTGATCACCAAGGTGTTTGTTGATGAAATATTAACGGAAGCATCTCTCAAGGGTAGGAGCAAGGAGGGGCTCCTGAGTGGAAGCATCAGTCACAGACCTTGATCGTGGACACCGGCATCCCCTCATGTTCCCACGCCTCACGTCTCCACCTGCTGTGGAAATCACCCATGGCTTATCCCTGTGCGGCTGCCAGGCACCAATGAACCAGCTCCTCTGTGATGAATGAGGTTCATGACAGGCTCCAAATGAGGAAACTGAGGCTCTGAAATGGGAAGTTACTGCCCAAAGTCACACGGGCAGGGGTCGATATATGAATATTTAAATAACGATGACGTTTCCCTTCGAATCAGAGTGTGAACCCCATGTCCTGTTCCAAAACCTTGAACACTGGAGCGCAGATGGGAACAGGGGTGTTTGAAGGAAAACAGGGGCTCCAAGAAGGCAGAATCAGGTCAATGTTGTTTCCAGGGAGATGGGGGTGGAGGCTGTGGCGATCACTAAGGAGAAGTTCATGAAGAGAAATTTTCTGCATAAAGAAAACCCACACTCCAGTTCTGGGAAAAGGGTCATGATTCTTCCCTCATTTCCCTGTATTTCCTCTTTTGCTCATTGCCACAATGAAGCTGACCTGGAACGTACAGATGTGAGATGGGTCTCTGCTGATCTGAGTCTGCCCTGCAGCCTGAATTTGCATCTTCCCTGAAGCCTCCCCAGGGCTGCTGAGAGGACTGGCCATGGTAGGGACCCTATAAGGATATGTTTATGGATGAGCTGAAGGAGGAGGGAGACCGCATGGGAGGATGCTGAGAGGGAAGGAGGAGTCCTCCATTGCCTTCACCGGAAAGAGACCAACCCAGGAAGGCACCAGCACGTCTATTTGCAGCCACATCCTGACCCTCAATGAGATGAGGACAGCTCAGGCAGACAGCGAAAGGAGATGAAGGGAGATCCCATGTTTTTCTGAAATATCAGCAGAAAACCTGGTTCCTGTCTCAGCCCAAGCCCTGGGAAAACAAGAGCCAGGCCCATGTTGGGGCCGGGGCCAGTTCACTGCCATGGAGATGCTGACGGGAAAATCCTGTAAGCGGGAGAGCCCTGTTTCTGTGTGGCCATGGCCTGTGGATCTCTGCCCTCTGGGCACCATGGTCTTATCCATCTGCAGGGCTGGGCTCAGTAGTGGGAGACGCCATGACTCTCACTCCCATGGCGATGGTCCGCTACACTGAGATTTGACAAGGGGCATGGGAGAGTCTAGCCTGAGAGGAACCCTGACCCTCAGAGAGGCCCTGGTCCATTAGGAGACCCCGGGGGGTTAGGGAGGATCCCAGGGAGGAGCGCACCTGCTCAGGCTTCAGGGGCAAATCTCTCACAGGGAACTCATCTTTAGGGCTGAGCCTGGGCCTCAGGACCCACATGCAGGCAGGTGAGTCTGTCACGAGCTGTCCCAGGTCCCTCCTCCTCACTGGGGGCAGGGTCACCCCCACCCTGGACAGCTGGGGCTGCAGAACAGCAGCTCTCAGCTGACTGAGGCGGGTGACAGGAGGATCCTGGGCTGAGAGCTGGGATGTGAGGGGTGGTAAGTGATAGGACCCCGTCTCTGATTTCCTTCCAGGGACCCTTTCCAAAGCCATGCTCGGGGCTGAGCCAGACTCTGTTATAACCTAGGGGAGCCCCGTGGCCCGCCGGTGTCAGGAGTGCACTCAGCCCCTGAGCACTGGCATGACTGTCAGAGCATTCGTGGGCTCAGAGATCCCTGTCCAGGGCCCACCAGCCCTCCCCGTTCCAAAACTGCCACTAGCGTGTACACACACAGGGAGACCAGCAAATCCACCCCCATCTGAAGCAGCAGCTGCCCCTCGTGTGAACTCACTCACAGAGAACGCACACAGTCCCCACTCTTGCCAGTGCCCGCCCTCGTGCCAACAGTGCTGCCTGTGCAAAACTGCACAAGGAGACCAGTACATCCACCGACACCCCCAGCAGCGGCTGCCACCTGCCTGAAAGTGTGCACAGAGGGTGTGCACAGTCCTGTGAGGCCAGCACACCACCACCGTGCTCCCACCACCACTGGGGCAAATGCACACACAAACAGCTGTGGGGCCCCTGCCCACCGCGCCCAGCCTTGCCGACACCACTGCATTGAATACCGACGTGGTGAGCAGCACCCCTGCACCCACTCGCATCCTACTGCAGCCACCAAATGTGCACGTCCCAAAGGAAAAGACATCAGTCCCTCAAAAACACACTTGCATACAAATATGTATTGCAGCCAAATTCATAACAGCAAAGATGTGGAATCAACCGAAATGCCCGTCAACTGATGAGTGAATGTGGCACATAAACACAACAAAATACTATCCAGCCCTTGGGGAAAATTAAATTCTGTCTTTTACAGCAACTTGGATGAAGCTGGGGGCTATGATGCTAAGTGAACTGACGCACCAATGGAAAACCAAGTACCATATGTTCTCACTTATCACTGGGAGCTAAGTTACGGGTAATCAAAGAAAACGTGGGGAAACCTGTCTCTACTAAAAATACAAAAAAAAAAAATAGCTGGGTGTGGTGGCAGGTGTCTATAATCCCAGCTACTTGGGAGGCTGAGGCCGGAGAATCCCTTGAACCCAGGAGACAGAGGTTGTAGTGAGCCAAGATTGTGCCACTGCCCTCCAGTGTGGGCAGCAGAGCCAGACTCCAGCTCAAAGCGGGGGAAAAAAACCCGTAGGAAACATCCTCCTTGACACAGGCCTTGGCAAAGTGTTTACAGCTAAGTTCTCAAAGGCAATTAAATGAAAACAAAAATTGATGAGTGGGACCTAATTAACCTACAGACCCAGCGTAGGTCTAATATTGAGAATCTATGAGCAACTTACACAAATCAACAAGCAAAAAAGCAAACAGACCCATTAAAAACTGGGCAAAGGACATAAACAGACACTTCTCTAAGGAAGACACATCTGTGGCCGAGAAGCAGATGAAAAAATCTTTAATATGACTCATCTTCAGAGAAACGCAAATTAAAACCACAGTGAGACACACTCCTCAGAATGGTTATTATTAAAAAGTCAAAAAATAACAGATGCTGGCAAGGCTGTGAAGAAAACGGAACAAGCGTTGGTGAAAACATAAATTAGTTCAGCCACTGTGGAGAGCAGTTGGAAGATTTCTCAAAAACTAAGAGTTGAACTACCATTTGACCCAGCATACCCACTGGTAGGTATATGCCCAAAGGAAAATAAAGCATCCTACCAAAAAGACAGATGCATTTATATGTTCATTGCAGCACCATTCGCAATAACAAAGACATGGAGTAAATCCACGTGTCCATCGACAACGGACTGGATATATGCACCACAAAATACTACACAGCAGTGAAAAAGGAAATCGTGTCTTTTGCAGCAGTGTGGATGGAGCTAGAGGTCATTAGCCTAAGCGATGTAATGAAGAAACAAAAAGCCAGATATCACGTGTTCTCGCTCTTAAATAGGAGCTTAACATCGAGTACACATGGATATAGGTAAAGAAATAATAGGCATGGGAGATGTTTTGAGTGGGGAGAGACGGAGGAAGGCAAGGGCCTTTTGGGTGCTCTGCTCACTACCTGAGTTTACGGATTCATTTGTTCTCAAAACCACAGCATCACACAATATATTTTTCTAGCAAACTTGCATTATATATGCCTGCATTCTGAAATAAAAGTTGAAAATAAGAATAATAATATGGAAATAAAATTAATAAGCATGCATCTTAGCAATATAAACTCCAGTACAAAATGGATGAGGCAAAAGCTTACAGATTTGGAAATTTAAAACAACTATAAATGTGATTGTATATACAGGCATGTGAGGACAATTGGCCTTCCTCTGCAAGAACTGCAGGTGGGGCGTGGAGACTCATTACTGGTCTGAGAAGGAGAGAACCCTGGATCTCAGTGTATGAGGGGGAGAAGTATGTGTTTCTGCTCCATTCTTGGCCAGAAAAAAGGTGTTATAAAGAAGAATCTTTGGTTCCCTGTCTCTTTTCTCATGCCAGATAATTGTAACTATGTGTGTGTGTGTGTGTGTGTGTGTGTGTGTGAGAGAGAGAGAGAGAGAGAGAAAGAGAGAGAGAGAGAGAGAGTAGCTACTCGGGAGGCTAACACCTCACTTATAATAGTAGACAGATCATCAGGAAAGATAGTCAGGAACTGAACTCAGCACTGGATCAAATGGACCTGACAGATATCTACAAGATATCTACAGAACACTCCATGCCCCTAAACCAGAATTTACATTCTTCTCATCACCACATGGTACATACTCTAAAATCAATCACATAATTGGAAGTAAAACACTCCTAAGCAAACGGAAAACAATTGAAATCGTAACAAATTATCTCTTGGGCCACAGCACAATATCTTGTATAAATATATATATATATATTATATTTATAAAAGATACATATACACATGTGTATATGTATCTTTTTAAAAGCTCAAATCTCAGTAAGTATCACACAAACCCCTTTTGGTCTTTTTTCCACACCCTGTGGAGAAGTACATACGGATGTGATACTCAACTATCACTCGATTTTCTAAAATAAGTAGGTTGCAATTCCCCATGAAGTGAAACTATTCCTAGTTCACACTGAGAAAGTACCAGGTTTCAGTTTCTCACAGGACAAGCAATTGTCTGAACCAAAGGAAATTACAAATGGTCTCCAGCCACCTGTGATGATCTGTAATGGTTTGTGGATGCAGGTAAAAAAGCATATCACTCAGACCAGGCGTGGTGGCTCATGCCTGTAATCCCAGCACTTTGGGAGGCCAAGGCGGGCAGGTCATGTGAGGTCAGGGGTTCGAGACTAGCCTGGCCAACATAACGTAACCCTGTCTCTACTAAAATACAAAAAGGAGCCAGGCATGGTGGCGAGCACCTGTAGTCCCATCTACTTCGGAGGCTGAGGCAGGGAAATCACTGGAACTCAGGTGGTTGCAGAGAGCCAAGATCATACCACTGCACTCCGGCCTGGAGACAGAGCAAGACTCCATCTCAAAGAGAGAGAGAGAGAGAGAGAGAGAGAGAGAGAGAGAGAGAGAGAGAGAGAGAGAGAGAGAGAGAGAGAATTTTGCTCCTTCCAGCTGAAAGGCAGGAAGTCATGAGGAGGGCTTATGGGAGTGCCTTGAGGGTGGACCCACCATGATTTGAGTGGCCTGCGGGGCATCCCCAACAAAGCTAGTTTATAAAAGGTTTGTCCAGGAAGCACATGTGGGAGCTAGTCACTCGCATTTTGAGCCCTCCTTGTGTTTAGACCTTTGGAGAGAGAAACTGAGACACGTGAGAGGGAAGAAATGAATCAGTGGTGAGATCCTGTGGCGTCCCACCCACAACCAGCACGCCGTGACCCACTGCACAAACCCCTAGGCCGCAGCTCACATCCTCCTTTAAAAAACGAAGAGAAAAGGTGGGAAACAAATAATCTAAGAATGAGGGGAAAACAAGAAGAATGAGCCCCTTGCAGGCACTCCATTGGTTTTGTGGCGCCTCTACTTGTTGGAGTTTGTGTAAAACAAAAACACATGGTCTTCGTGCTCATTTACACCAAGGTAAGAGAGCCCTAAGGTCGACCTGCAAACTATGGAGTTCCTAATTCTCCCTTTCCCTATTCTCTTTTCTGCCTGCTTTATATCTGCTGTTACTTTTCTACTGAGATAAAAACCACTGTTTTGATCCAAATATGTTTTTGCAAGCTGGTAAATTTATATGACTATCTCATGGCTATAGTTTTGACGTAAAAGCTATAGGATGCTTGTGTGTGTTGGGGGTGTGTGAGTATGGGTGTTTAAAAGCCTTTACGGTAGATTTCTATATTTTATGTTTAATTGGCAATTAAATCGATTTTAATTTCCTTCTAACACACCAGACTTCTTCCTCTGTACTTTGAGATGTAAGTTTTGCTATCTGATTTTGAAGAGTTTGAAAGGGCGGGGCATGGTGGCTCACACCTGTATTCCCAGTACTTTGGGAGACTGAGGTGGGTGGATCATTTGAGGTCAGGAGGCCAAAACCAGGCTGGCCAACATGGTGAACCTCCATTTCTACTAAAATGCAAAAGTTAGCCAGGTGGTAGTGGCTCACACCTCTAATCTCGGCTGCTTGGGAGACTGAGGCAGGAGAATCGCTTGAGCATGGGAGCTGGAGGTTACAGTCAGCCAAGATCATGCCACTGCACTCTGGGTGACAGAGTGAGACCCTGTCTCAAAAAAAGAAAACGTTTAAAAGTTTAAGATAGAAAAAAAAGTTTTTATGAATCTATAAGATCTCCTATCAGCAGGCCTAATATGTCCATGTATCTGTGTGTTGTGTACATAAAGTTTCATTACTAAAAATATACAAAAGAGCTCTAGTTAATTGACTTAGAGAAAATAAAAGCACTTAAATAGTTTATCAGAAGAAAATGCTTCTTCAAGTTCACCTGACTTAAGTAAAATCTTTAATAAATAAGCTGGCTTTACAATTATTGGTAAAATAAGATTAGAAATGTCTTAAAAATTGTTAGCATTTTTGTTTGCATTTATTGAGTAAGTGGTTTTCTGCTTTTCTCTGCTGAATACTATGAGATTTGCCATAAGGTTTATAATACTATAGACCCAGCTGAAAACAATAATTTTTGCTTGTATAATTTTTAATAAATAAGCCATGTAACATTGTTGGTTAAATGAAAACAGCTAACTACTGAGTTACTGGTTAAAAAAACCCAAAACAACAACAACAAAAAACCTTTATATTTAACCGTAAGTTTCCTTACTTAGCTAAACACCTGAAATTCATAGTTTATAACATCGGTTAACAGGGAATTAATTTTCAGTGCTGACTGTCACAGTTTTCATAAATAATCTAGGTAAACTATTAATCAAATAAATGCTTGTAAACAAACTTGTCACAAAATTTAGAATCTAAAGTTATATTAAATAATAGGTATTGATTGGCTAGCTGGGTAATTTATAATTTTAAAATTATAGGAAACCATTTTTTCAGAACAATTCTTATTAGAAGATAAATATCTGTCTAATTCAAAGCTTATTTAAGGGTTATGCATAAAACAAGGTAAAAGGAAACAGGAAATAAGAGCTGTAAAGAAAGTTATAAATACAAAGAAGAGTTTTTGGCAAAGAAGATGAAAAGGAAAGTAATTTTACACAAGAAAGTGTCTTATGTAGTGAAATTTTGTCCTAAAATAAAATAACTGGTTGTTCAAGAAAGAGGGATATCTGGGACAAAACAGGCGGTTTAAGCATATTCTAAATGGTCTCCTGTAGCCACAGTAAGGTTAATAAAAGAAGGAACTTTCTTTTTTAAAAAAGGTTGTGCAAAAAAAAAAGATCATGTAATGCAGTTGGTTATGATTAAGAAAAAATTCTAAGAGTCATTCTACAGATGAGTCTTTAATATTTAAAAAATACACAAGAATACAAAACTAAATAATTGGCTAAAACAGGCTTTTACTAAAATATTAACTTATTCATGCAAAAAGTTTTTATTGTTTAAATTCTAAAATGTGTCTTTTTAAAATTCTTGTGATTAATATATCAAAGTTTGACTCTTTCTCTTTGAAAAAGCCTTGTGATAGCTCTCTCCTTCATCTTGTGTTGGCTTCAGTAACTTTTATTAATTATCTAAAGTAAGAGAGGAATTTTTATTTAAAAACAGAAAAATAAAATATCTTTTAGACCTGTGCTTTTTATTTTTTATGTCTGTTACATCTTTATCTTTATCTTTATATGTGTTATTTGGAAGTGATATTTCACTTCCAAACTACATGAAAGAGCTGATCAATTGTCTTAAAAAAAAAAAAAAGTAAGTGCTTATTAGATTGGCAGAAACTGGCTCAGATGCCTTTTAATTCACATAACATTAATATTTAGTAAGATTAATTTAGCAAATTTAATCTCAGAACTCTCTCCAGTAATTTAAAATCTTAAAGCCATGTTATGGTAAACCTCACTTAAAAAAATTTTTTTTGCTTGAAATTTGAGTTACCAAATTAAAATAATAGGAACATAAAAATGTTTTTGGTGAAGTTTATAAAATACAAGGATATGGATTTTGCGAAACAAAGGTCAGTTTTTTCCTAGTTAAGAAACTATTTAAGAGTTGCTTTAAAATGAAGGAAAAAATACACGGATAAAACTATATAAAAAACAATTTAGCCAGGACAACAAAAGTTAACTTAGACCTGTGATTACCAAGAAGATAGTTGATATGAAGGAAAGGCAAAACCAAATAACTATAAAGCAGCGGGTGTAACGCAAAGGAATGGTTTCACTTTGTAGATTGATATCATCAGTTTCTTAAACAATCTATGTAGTAGATTGTAAAAAAACAACCACTTTAAGGGCAAAATTCTTAATTTTAAATGATTCGGAATTTAAGAGCTTGTTTGGGTTGATGCAGGCAGCAGCTCACTATTAAATAATCACTAACGAGTAGACGTGATCCAAAGGCACAGGACGTTATTCCAAAGAGAACAACTAGCTTAGTGGACCAGATAAATGCCACTTAAAGGTCTGTTTACCCTGAGAAGGGGACTAGCCAACTCTCCCTATAAAGCACCAAGGGCAGCACCCAGATGAAGTAGTTAGTATGCTGTGTATGTGAGCCACGTGGAGCTGGCGTATGAAGCATGTGAACCGAGTAACTACTAAAACCAGTGAACTGTTGGTGAACACCTAAGCTGGTTTCACGACTACGCTGTTGTAAATAGTGCTGCAACAAACATAATGAGTGCTGTTGTCTTTTTTATATAATGACTTTTTTTTTTTTTTTTAAGCTGGATACCATGTAATGGGATTGCAAAGTGAAATGGTGGTTTTATTTTTAGTTCTTTGAGATAGCTCCCTACTGTTTTCTGTGAAAGATAAACTCATTTACATTCCTACCAACAATGTATCCTTGCTAACATCTGTTGGTTTTGATTTCTTAAGAGTCGCCATTCTGGGTGGTGTCAGTTGATACTCAGTGTGGTTTTAAGTTGATTTTCTCTGATGATTAATCATGTGGAGCATTTTTTAATGTGTTTGTTGGCCACTTATATTTCTTCTTTTGAGAAATGTCTGTTAATGTTGATGTGCTTTACTCAGTTTTCCATAAATCTGTTTGTGGTTCTTTTCCATGTGGTTTTTCACGTTCAGGAAGTTGTTTGTGGTTTTTTTTTTCAGGTTGAATTCTTTGACTCCCTTGCAGATTCTGGACACTAGTCTTTTGTTGGTGGCATAATTGGCAAATATTTTCTTCTGTTGTGTCGGCTGTCTGTTCATTCTGTTGATTGTTTCTTTTGCTGTGCAGAAGCTTTTAATTTTAATCAGGTCTCATTTATATATTTGGGGTTTTGTTGTATTTTTAAAGGGTCTTTACCCTAAGTTCTTTGCCTGGGGCAATGTTCAGAACAGCTTTTCCTAAATTTTGTTTTAGGATTTACATAGCTTCAGAGTCTCACATTGAGGTCTGTAATTTATCTCGAGTTAATTTTTCTACGTGGTGGGAGATAGGGGTCCAGTTTTATTCTTTTGCATATAGCTACCCAGTTTTCCCAGCATCCTTTATTGAATAGGGTGTCTTTCTCCATTGTTTATTTTTGTTGACTTTAGCCAAGCTCAGTATGTTGTAGGCAGGTAGCTTTATTTCTAGTTACTGTATTCTGTTTCCTTGGCATCTCTGTACATTTTTGTACTACTAAATGCTGTTTTAGTTATCATGGCCTTGTAGTATAATTTGAAATCAGACAGTGTGATGCTTCCAGGTTTGTTAGTCTTGCACAGAATTGCTTTAGCTGTTCAGGCTAATTTTTGGTTCCGAATGAATTTAAAAATTGCTTTTTCTCTAATTGTGTTAAAGAAATGATGTTTGTAATTTGATAGGAATTGTGTTGAGTGTGTAGTATGCTTTGGGCAATATACCCATTTTAACAATATTGGTTCTTCCAATCTGTGGGAAAGGAATGTTTTTTTATTTGTCTGTATTGCCTACAGTTTCTTCCATCCGCGTTTTGTCATTCTCTGTATAGAGGTCTTTCACCTGCATGGTTAAATATAGTTCTCAGTGTGTGTGTGTGTGTGTGTGTGTGTGTGTGTGTGTGTGTGTTTGTGTGTTCTTAATTTGGTTCTCAGCTTGAATGGTGCTGATGTATAGATAGGCTACTGATTTTGTACCTTGATTTTGTATACAGAGACTTTACAGAAGTCACTTATCAAGTCTACCAGACTTCTGGAAGAATCTGCAGGATTTTCTAGGTATACAGTCATGTCATCAGCACACACAGATAATTTCACTTCCTCTTTTCCAATTTGGATGCGCTTCCTTCTGTTGCCCGAGTGCTCTGGTGAGGACTTCTAGATCTGTATTGAACAGGAGTGGTGAGAGTGGATATCTTTGTCTTGTTCCATTTCTTGGGAAAAACTTTCACTTCTCCCCCTTTAATTTGATGTTGGCTGTGTGTTTGTCATGCAGGGCTCTTATTATTTTGGGCTGTTTCTTTTATGCCTAGTGTGTTGAGGGATTTTATCATGAAGGGATGCTGAACTCTACTGAACAGTTTATCCGCATCTGTTGAGTTGATAAAACGCTTTTTGTTCTAAGTACAAGTTCATGTCATGAGTCAGCTTTGTTGACTTGCATATATTGAACCATCGTTTCATCCCTGGAATAAAGCCAACTTGATCATGATGAATTATGTTTTTGATACACTTTTAGATTCCATCTGTTAATATTTTCTTGAGGATTTCTGCATCTGTGTTCCTCAGGTCTCTTGGCCTGTGGTTTCATTTTTCTGTTGAGTCCTTGTCTGACTTTACTGTCAGGTTGATACTGGTTTCATAGATGAGTTAGGAAAGAATCCCCATCCTCAATTTTTTGGGAATAGTTTCAGTGTGATTTGTTTCAGCTCTTCTTTGTATATATGGCAAAGATGGTCTGTGAATCCATCTATTGCTGGGCTGTATTGCTGGAAGAAGTTTTAGTACCGATTCTTTTTCATTACTTGTTGTTGGTCTGCTTAGGGTTTCTCTTTTTTCCTGTGCAATCTTGGGAAGTTGTATGTGTCTAGGAAGTCATCCATTTTCTCTAGGTTTTCTGGTTTACATACATAAAGGTGTTCACAGTCATCTCTGATGATCGTTTGTATTTCTGTGGTGTTGGCTGTAATGTCATCTTTATCATTTCTGATTGTGCTCATTTAAATCTTCTCCTTTTTTGGTTAGTGTAGACAGCCATCTGTCAATATTGTTTATACTTTCAAAAAACCAACTTTTTATTTCATTGATTCATTGTAATGTTTTTGTCTTAATCTCATTCTTTTTCTGTCCTTTCAGAGTTTCCATTGTTTTCAGGATCTGACGCTAGAGAACGAATGTGATCCTTTGGTGGTGCCACAATATTCAGATTTTTCACACATCAGAATCCTCACACTGATTCCTTCTCATCTGGACAGGCTGCCACTCATTCTCTTTGGATTTATTGTCACTGGGATGGGGTGCTCTGCACATGTCCCCCAGCCCCGCAGGGCGTGTGACTGTAGAGCACGTTGGGAAGGGTCTCTAGGCTTTTCTCCATAGTCTCGGGCGCTTCTGCAGCAGGGTTTGTGTTGGGCTGTGCAGCTCAAATGCAGGCCAGGAGCTGGTGCTTAAGGGGAAGAGCCAGCCTCTGCACAAGCAGGTGGGTATGGACCTGCCGCTTCCTGTGAGGTGCTGGCTGTTGTGTCAGGTGAAGGGCTGGAACGTGGAGTGTCTGGAGCCCTGAGCTTCCTGTTCCACAGCTGGGCAGAGCCGGAGCCCCTGGTTTGCCCACAAATATCCTAATGATGAGTGCCAGCCGCAGTCCTGAAGCGTGTGGCTGGGGCAGCATGTGGGAAATGCCCTGAGGTCTCTGTGTGGGGTGAAGGGGCTACATCCATTTCCAGTACAATACGGAGGAATGTTGTCTGTTTCCCTATCACACACCTGCTCCAGGGCTCATGAGTCTTTGTTCAGACACACACTGTTGTCCCTCCCCAGGCCACAGTGTGGTTGACAGCCGTGGGAAACACCTGCCTGCCACTCTCTGCAGGAATCATCCCAAGGTAGAACCTCCTGACTCAGCGCAGTGCAGACCCCTCAGCGGCTGCCTGTGTCTGACGTGGTCACACTGCTGCTTCAAGTAGCTGGGATGTGGGGCTTCTGCCTTTCTGGCTGGACAAGCGGACGTCAGTTGTGGTGTTGCTGGCTGTGGGGACCCGACCTCAGGCCCTGGGGTGAGTGGTCAGGTGCCAGCAGAGTGGGAAAGGGCTGGCAGTTCCCCAGATCACAGGCCTCCAGGTGGCCAGCTGGACAGCGTGTGGGATTCCTGATGGGGCTGGACTGGGATTCAGCTGTTCCAGGGTTCAGGTACTGGCTGTGATGAGGAGGGCTGGGATGGTCCCCAGGTCACCGGCAGAACTCTCAGGCAGGACAGGCAGAACGCTTAGGCGGTAGAACCTGGGAGCAGATCACAGGCCTGTGGAGACCGGGGTTTTATCAGAAGGGGGCTGCGGCTGAAATGTCCAGGTGGAGGCATGGCGGCTGTGCTGTGGGTCTGTGACTGGGGAGGGCAGGGCCCCTTGGTTGGGGCACTGGCGACTGGCAGCTGTGGGCACAGGGCCCGCTCACACTTCCCTCCTGAAGAAGTGGCACTCAGTTTTGCTCTGGGGACACGCAAATGTGCCAGGTCTCCCTACTCCCTCCCTGGACCTGGGGCAGCAGGGGCCGAGGCAGAGGTGGCAGTGACTGCATAGGGCTCGTCAGGGGCCTCTGAGCATTGGGCTTTCAGAGGGCACCCAGCCAGGGCCACAGTGTTCAGGTGGGGGCAGGACGGGTGCACTGGGGCCCTGAAGCTGGCAAGCCCCATTTAGCAGGAAGGAAGCCCCATTTGGCAGGAAGGAAGCCCCGTTTAGCAGGAAGCGACAGAAGTGAGGGAGCCATGGGTGCTCAGCGTGGTTGCTTCTGTGCCCCAGCTGTCGTATTTATCCTGGGAGCCCACAGAGGTGCCTGGCCTCCTTCCTCCCTGCTAAGGCAGCAGCAGCTGGACCCAGTCTGCTCAGCGATCAGAAGCCTGTGGGATTCCATGTGGGCTCTGGAGGCACCTCTGCCAAATCTCCAGGAACTCCTTGTGTGCCTCTGCAGGCCAAGGTGGGTCAGGGGCTCTTCTGTGAGCAGGATTGTAAAGGGCCAAGACAGGGGTGTGGATCCCAGGGGCTCACACCCACCTACCCCTTCTCTTTGTTAGGGCGCCTCTCACCCACTCACCCCTTCCCAGTGTTTGGGAGCCTCTCGCCCACTCACCCCTTCCTCATGTTAGGGAATCTGTCTCTCACTCAACCCTTCTCCATGTTAGGAACCTCTCCTGGCTCTCAGCTTTTCTTCCCTGTGCTTTCCATGTCCTCAGTCTCTGCTGAGCCCCAGTGCGCTCTCTTAGAAGATCCCCTTGGTATTTGGGTATTTACTCACCATTTTGATTCCTTTTAACGAGAGAGGCACATGCCAGCTGTTTCCGTTCAGCCAACTTGAACCTGAACCCCCAGTCATTTTTCCTCCACTTTTTCCTTTGGGAAATCCAGTCCCAATGTGCTTGTCATTCATTTCAGAATAATTTGTATTTTCTCCAGTAGTTATAAAATGACTTTTTATTTATTCTAAATATCCTTCACTCTACCATAGTTAAGACATTAATTTCATTTATAAATTTGTGCACATTAAGATTATGTTCTTTCATCATTTCTGTAAAAATGTCAACTATTTTCTTTGCAGGTGTTTACTGAGGAACATGCTCCTTATTTCCTTCGTTCTGAAAGTGTGACACAGAGATATCAGTTCACTTCTGTCATTCTATTTCTTGTGTGCATTATCTTTTCTATTTTTTCATTTCTAAGGTTTCTCTGATGACTTACGAAAATTTTAATAATATTCTACACCAATATAGTATTTATCATTTAGCTGTGTCTTGTTCTTGCTGAAATTATTTCTAAGTACGTTAATATAATTTACTATTTTTCATCTGACAATATCTATCCAATTCATTTCTATAATTGCCTGTTTTTTCTCTAATGGACTCTGTGATTTTCATTCCTCTGGGGTGGCTTTCCTCTCACACACCTGATCTTCCATGCAGAGTTTCTCCCAGGGCTGACTCAGGAATGAAAACTCATGAGGTATTGCTGTAGCCACTCCTGCCCTGCAGTGTCCACGCTCCCAAGCTTAGAATCAGCTCTGTGACATGCCCGGCACGGCGGGGCCCACGTGAGCCTCACACGCATGTGCGAGAGATGCCCGGTCCAACAATGATAAAGCACTTCTGTGTCATGTGCACCCGGGCGAGGTGGCTCTGTGCTGAGTGTGGCCTGAGTCATGAGCTGAGCTATCCCAGATTCTGTCCACAAACACAGATGAGGGGGAGCCACGGTCTCCCCAGGGTCCCACAGTTTCCTCCACTTTTTTCTTTGTTCTGAGAGAGAGACAAAGGGCCATGCCTGCTCTGTGAGCTGGATGGATGCATGTTTTACCTGTAGCCTTGAACTCAAGCTGAGGTCTTGAACATTCCTAGGTACTGATAAAGCAGCTTAGGTTGTTTCTAGAAAACACAGAAAAATTAACCCTTTTGCTATTGAGGTGGAAACAAGTCCTGCCCTGAACCAAACTCCTGAAATTCTCAGGTTAAACTTCATTACCCAATCCCCTCACTGCAGACACCCAACAGAAAAGTCACAGATGCAGGATGAGATGACTCATTTTTAAAACAGGGAAGTTGAGAAGGAAACTATTTTGTTGAAAGAAAACCCACAATCCAGTGCCAAGAAAGAAGTCAACTTTTCTTCCCATTTCCCTGCATTTCTTCTCTGTGCTCGCGGCCACACGCAGCTCAGCCTGGACTGCACGGCCAGGTGTCAGGTGCGTCTCTGCTGACCTGAGCCTGCCTGCAGCATGGACCTGCATCTTCCCTGAAGCATCTCCAGGGCTGGAGAGAGGACAGCTGTGGTAATGCCCCTGCACTGCTGTGCTGATGGACGGGGTGAGGGAGGGAGGGAGACCCCATGGGGAGGCTGTGAGAAGGAAGGGGAAGCCTTCGCTCACCCTCGTCTGGAAGGGCAGGTGCAGAAAAGCACTAGTTCTATTTGCAGCTACATCCCAGCTCCCAGTTACATTAAAACAAAGCAGACAGACAGTGGCTGGTGGTCAGGAAAGACCCCATTACAGTCTGAAATGTCTGCAGAGGGGTTGGGCCCTCCCCCACCTCAGCCCTAAAGGAATGAGAGCCAGGCTCCTGGGGAGGGCAGTTCTGCTTCCTGTGTGGCTGCAGATGACACAACCCCATGACAAGAACGACCCAGTCACCAAGTGTCCACACTCTGTGTTTCTCTGTCCTGCCAGCACCGAGGGCTCATCCATCCAGAGAGCAGGGCGGTGGGAGGAGACGTCATGACCCCCATCCTCATGGTGCTGATCTATGTCGGTGAGATTTGAAGAGGGAGGGGAGATTCTAACCTAGGAGGGACCTCACCCCACAGCCAAACTCTGGTCCATGAGGAAACCGCAGGGCTCACAAAGACCCCAGGGAGTGGCGGACCTGCTCAGGCTTCAGGGGCAAATCTCTCACAGGAAACTCTCTTCCAGGGCTGAGTCTGGGCCCCAGGACCCACGTGCAGGCAGGTGAGTCTGTCCCCAGCTGGCCCAGGTCCTCCTCCTCACTGGGGACAAGGGCCACCCCCGTGCAGCTGGGGAGGGGAATGACTTAGAATCTGACCTCTGCTTTCCTGCCAGGGACCCTCCCCAAGCCCACCCTCTGGGCTGAGCCAGGCTCTGTGATCACCCAGGGGAGTCCCGTGACCCTCAGTTGCCAGGCAAGCGTGGAAGCCCAGAAGTACCGTCTATATCGAGAAAAAAAAGCAGCATCCTGGATTAGTCAGATCCCACAGAAGCTTGTGAAGAAGGGCCAGTTCCCCATCCAGTCCATTGCTGAGGAACACACAGGGCGGTATCGCTGTCAGTATCACAGAGGCACTCGCTGGTCAGAGCTCAGTGATCCCCTGGAGCTGGTGGTGACAGGTGAGAGGACACTCAGGGGTTCCAGCCCCAGGCTCTGCCCTCAGGAAGGGGCTCTGCTCTCAGGGGCATCTCCCTCTCACAGCCCAGCCCTGGGGTCATGTGGGAGGTGTGAGCCCCACTTAACACGGTGCCTCCTTCTCTTCTAGGAGCCTACAGCAAACCCACCCTCTCAGCCCTGCCGAGCCCTGTGGTGACCCCAGGAGGAAGCGTGACCCTCCAGTGTGGCTCACAGGTGGCATTTGATGGCTTCACTCTGTGTAAGGAAGAAGATGAACACCCACAACGCCTGAACTCCCAGCCCTGTACCGGTTGGTCATCCCGGGCCGTCTTCTCCGTGGGCCCCGTGAGCCCCAGTCGCAGGTGGACGTACAAGTGCTATGGTTATTACTCTCACTCTCCCTATGTGTGGTCTTTACCCAGTGATCTCCTGGAGCTCCTGGTCCCAGGTGAGAAATTCACAGCATTGCCTGGAGATCCCTGAGTCTCCGGGCAGGTGGGGAGGAGCCGCGTCTCAGGGCAGCTCCAGGTGGGACGATGTTGGGGTGAGAGGGCTCAGGGCTCCTGGGTCAGAGACACAGGAAGATCTGCAGTAGTGAGGCGGAGGGAGAGGGAGGATTTGTGGGGAGCCTGAGGGTCGGCTCCTGGAGACCATGACCACCTTTCCCAGGTGTTTCTGAGAAGCCATCACTCTCAGTGCAGCCGGGTCCTGTCGTGGCCCCTGGGGAGACCCTGACCCTCCAGTGTGGCTCTGATGTCGGCTACGACAGGTTCGCTCTGTACAAGGAAGAGGAACGTGACCTCCTCCAGCACCCTGGCCGGCAGCTCCAGGCTGGGCTCTCCCAGGCCAACTTCACCCTGAGCCCTGTGAGCCACTCCCACGGGGGCCAGTACAGATGCTCCGGTGCACACAACCTCTCCTCCGAGTGGTCGGCCCCCAGTGACCCCCTGGACATCCTGATCGCAGGTGAGGAGCCCAGCGGGTTCAGTCAGGGGCCCAGGCTCTGCACAGGCCCTGCCGGGGAGCCCAGGTGGTGATGGCTGGGATGAGGGGTGGGGGGTCCCAAGGGAGGAAGAGACAGACAGAGACGGGAGATGGGTGAGGAGGGTGAGAGTCAAGAAAACAGAGACAAAGACTGAGGGTCCCAGAGAGAGGCCTGGGGAGGTCTCAGCTCAGGACAAGGCGGGGCAGCCCCTCACCCATCCTCTTCTCTCCAGGACAGATCCCTCACAGACCCTCCCTCTCAGTGCAGCCCGGTCCCAGGGTGGCCTCAGGAGAGAATGTAACCCTGCTGTGTCAGTCACAGTGGTGGATGGACACTTTCCTTCTGACCAAGGAGGGAGCAGCTGATGTCCCCCTGCGTCTAAGATCAAGGAATGAATCTCATAAGTACCAGGCTGAATTCCCCATGAGTCCTGTGACCTCAGCCCATGTGGGCACTTACAGGTGCTACGGCTCACACAGCTCCAAACCCTACCTGCTGTCTCACCCCAGTGAGCCCCTGGAGCTCGTGGTCTCAGGTGAGGCCCCTGACCCTGTCCTCTCTGAGCTCAAAGGCTCAGCTCAGGCCCTGCCCCAGGAGAGCTCTGGGCTGTAATGGAGGGAGTGGGGGCTCTGAAGGAGGCTCAGCCAGAGGGGCCTCAGCCCTCAGAGGGAAGGAGGACAATGGGGCCCTCCCAGGCACACCCACCCTCAGTGGCATCGCCAGCATCAGGAAGAGGAGAGGCGGGTGGGGGAGGGGACTGGAGGGCCACAGGGCCAATGTGGAGAAATTTGGTTTGAGGTGGAGGCTTCAAGCAAGACCCAGCTCCTCCGCCTCCTCTCATTCTTTACCCAGGACCCTCTAGGGAGCCCAGTCCTCCACCCACCGGTTCCACCCCCACATCTGGTGAGTGACTAAGGCCTCTTGGCTGGGAGGGAGTGCGGCCTCCCCCAGGGCAGTCCCAAGTCTCCCAGAGGATCCTGTTCCCCTCAAGGACTCAGCATGGCTTCCCTCCGGCGAGCTGGGCAGAGACAGATGGCGGCACAGGCTCCCAGGGCTCTGAGGCTGGGCTGCTGAGGGGAGGGGGGTCGAGGTAGAGGGAGATGTTGGGGCCCAGCCTTTAGGAGGAGCAGCCAGGCTGATGTGGGGAGATGGACAGCCCCAGCCCTCACCTCTGCGTCCTGACCCAGCAGGCCCTGGGGACCCGCTTGTCACTCCCCCGGATTCAGATCCCCAAAGTGGTGAGTGAGAGTCTCTGAGTGGCAGGTGGGCAGGGTCCAGGGGAGGCAGGGCTGGGTTCTGTCATTGGATTAAGCCTCCTCTGGAGAGGGTGACATGGACAGGCCCCTCCCCCACCTGGGCCTCAGTTTCTCCAAGTGTAAAGGAGAGAGGCCTGCGGGGTTGGAAAGTTCCTTTCAGCTCTGACTCCCAGCTGTGACCTCCTGGGAGAAGAGGACTCTCAGGGAGCCTCCCAGACCTGATTCGTCAGGGGCCTGTCCTGTCCTACCTGCAACAGTGACAGTGACGCTGACCTGGGGCAGGGGAGGGGAGCGGGGCCGTGGTTCAGGAGGTCAGGCTCTTTCCCTCCAGCTCTGGGTTTCAGCTCAGGTGCAGGGAACAAGGGCTGCAGGTCAGACTCCCGGGTTCCCTTCCCTGCTCTGCTGCTGCCCAGCTGGGGGGCCTGGGGCAGGCAACTCCCCTCTCTGAGCCTCAGTTTTTCATCTGTAAAGTGGTTTGAGTGGACGTGTCAATTCCATGGTGCTCAACTGCTGTGGGAGTTTGAGGTGGTGAATAAGAGGCAGAGCAGTTACCTGCACACAGTAGGTGCTCAGTGGTGTGATGACCGCATTTCTGACGTCATTGTGCTCAAGGTCTGGGAAAGCACCTGGGGGTTGTGACCGGGGTCTCAGTGGCCCTCGTCCTGCTGCTCTTCCTCCTTCTCCTCTTCCTCGTCCTCCGACGTCGACGTCAGGGCAAACGCTGGACATCTGGTGAGTACAGAAGTGGGGATCCTGTGGGCCGACCGAAGGTGGGCTCAGGGCAGCAACCAAAGAGAATCCAAACCGCTGGGAAAATGCAGCTTTGCGAAACTTCCAGCACTTCTCAGCAGGCAAATCGAGAAAGCACTTAATGTCAGTCCCCACGTACAAATGTAAAGTGTCCTTCGGGCTCTCTCCGTCTGAGAGATTTGGAGCGTGGAAGCAGGAGTGTTTCCAGGTTTCCTCCCTTACCTTCGAGCTGCGTGTGCAGGGCAGATGTTCCCAGGGCTGAGACTCTGTCCTTCTTCACGCAGCCCAGAGAGAGGCTGATTTCCAACATCCTGCAGGGGTTGCGGAGCCAGAACCCACAGGCAGAGGCCTGCAGAGGAGGTAATTCTGCCCGAAGACCCCAGACTCCCCCCACCCCAGCCCACACACTGCCCCTAAAGCTCCCGTGTCCTCTCCTAGGTCCAGCCCAGCTGCTGACACCCAGGAAGAAACCCTCTGTGAGTGAGAGGAAGAGGTGACCCCAGCCAGGAGGGAGATGGGGGCCCACAGTTTCCATAGCAATGGGGAAAGGGCACAGGCTGGAAGGGGTCTGGGGCTCAGGGTGACAGGATCTCACCCCATACTATGGGACCTCAGGACATCACAGCTCCTCCCTGGATCTCAGTGGCCCCATCTGGGAGCTGGGCAGGGGTTGGGGGAGCTGAGAGGTCCCAGGGAACCATCCCAGGAGATGAACCCCTTGCTCTGCCCCAGCAGATTCTGCCGTGAAGGACACACAGCCTGAGGACGGGGTGGAGCTGGACACTCAGGTGAGACCCCGCCCTGTCCCGGGCACCAAAGGCCTCCTGGTGCCGGATCTAACCCAGCAGGACTTCTCTGTCCTCCTTCCCCGGCTCTCAGCATCATCTAGCGTGGACCCTCTGTGTCCAGCATGCTGCCTCCCGCCTGCTGCGACCTCACTCTCTCCTGGTGCCCTGGGACCTCGTGGGCCTCCTCCCGGGTCCCCTTCCTGCTCCTCGTCCTCTGTTTGGCCGTCTGGTTGTTAGAGGGCTCCCCAGGCCTCAGGAGGATGAGGAATGAACCACCCCGGTGCCCTGGGCTCCCCTTCATTCATCCAGCGAGTGTTCCCAGGAGCTCACTGTGGATGGGGCTCCCCGTGGGAGCTGCAGACACAGCAGGGAGCAAAGCCGCCCCCGCCCTCCTGAGCTCACCTCGTGGTGGGAGACAAAATGCAAATAAATGCACAGTGTCCAGGAGTGCGACGTGCTATGAAGACAATAAACCAGGGAAAGGGCAGAGAGTGCAGGGCAGTGGGGCCAGTCTGAATGGTGAGGGGAGGGCTGTCTGGTCAGCTGTCATCTGAGAAGCCCGGACGGAGAGGGCCACACCATCCTCTAATGGACGAGCCCCTGCAGGCAGAGGAAACAGCAGTGCCAAGGCCCCGAGGCAGCAGTGAGCTCTTGTGGGAAGGCGGGTGTGAGGCTGCAGCCAAATGGGCAAAGTCAGAGTGAGGAGGAGAGGCCAGAACCGCAGGGAGGGAGCAGCCGGACCCTCCACGGCCTTCAGAGTGAGGAGGAGAGGCCAGAACTGCAGGGACTGAGCAGCGAGACCCTCCACGGCCTTAGTGCATCCCTGAAATTCCATCAGGAAAGGGATGTAAACGGATCACTCTGGAAACAGTGGGAGAACTGACTCCAGCGGGTCAGGGGGACTCAAGGACACCCCCCACCACTGTCTCTCCAGCGCAGCCCACATGATGAAGACCCCCATGCAGTGACCTATGCTAAGGTGAATCACTCCAGACCTAGGAGAGAAATGGCCTCCCCTCTTTCCCCTGTCTGGGGAATTCCTGAACACAAGGACACATAAGCAGAAAAGGACACGCACGCAGGACAGGCAGGCAGGTCCTTTCCTCTCTCTCACCCCCACCACGTTCCTTCCCTCTCATTCTCCCCGCTCTGCAGGCTGCTGCATCTGAAGCCCCCCAGGAGGTGACCTACGCCCAGCTGCACAGATTGACCCTTAAACGGGAGGCAACTGAGTCTCCTTCGTCCCAAGCAGGGGAACCTCCAGCTGAGCACAGCATCTACGCCACTCTGGCCGTCCACTAGTCCAGGGAGGACCCAGACTCTACACACCATGAAGACTCAGGACCCCAGAAGGCATGGAAGCTGCCCCCAGTGGGCACCATTGAATCCCAGCCAGCCTGAACCCCTAATATAGACCACCAGAAGATTCTGGGAACTTTGGGAGTCACCTGATTCTGCAAAGATAAATAGTATCCCTGTATTATTAAAATAAAGAAGCAGGCCTCTCAGTTCACAATGAGTTAACTGGTAAAACAAAACAGAAGTCTGAAAATGTTTTTAAATTGATTGATCATGTAAATATTACACATCAAACCAATGACATGGGAAAGTAAGAGCTTCTAATGAGGACAAACAAAAGATAGAGAAAAAGTAATAAAGTCAAAAGGTTTATTCTTGAAAACATTAACGATACATGAATCTTGGTCACAATGAGGAAAAAAAAAAAGAGCAGGCACACATTTCCATACAGGAACAAAACAGGAGGCAGCACTACAGACCCTACACACAGCTTTACAAGGTGAAAGAAAACGGAGCAATTCTGCACTGACGTAACAGAAAACGCAGATGAGATAGATGAAATATTCAAAACTACAGTTTATTTAATGAACTTAAGGATAAATAGAAAATCTGAATCATCATATGTAAACATATATAAAATGTATTAATCCTGTGATCAAAAATGTTCCCACAAAGCAAATGTCACTTCAGGAAGGTTTGTTGGTGGCTTTTTCAAACACTTATGCACTCAAGAAACACACACACACACACACACACACACACACACCCCATACCCAAACTTGCATAAATTTTCCCTGAGAATATTTTGTATATATTTACACGAATAAATTTTATCGCACTAGGAACAAATTGATACCAAAACCTGACAAGGAAACTACAAAATGGGAAAGTCATAGAAGATCTCTCAAAGAAATTTAAATCCCTTAACAAATATTAGCAAGTAAGATTCATGTCTCTATAAAATAGACGATATATCATGACCACACTGGTTTTTATTATTATTATTATTTTGTTTATGAAAAGCAAGGGTAGCTCAGGGGAGGGATAGCAGGGGATGGGGAGGTCGGGGAGGGATAACATTAGGAGAAATACCCAATGTCGGTGATGGGGGGATGGAGGCAGCAAACCACCATGGCACGTGTATACCTATGTAACAATCCTGCAAGATCTGCACATGTACCCCAGAACTTAAAGTAAAATAAAAAACTCAATGTAATTCAATCTTTTAACAAAATTAACAAAAATGATCAACTCAGTAGACAAAGCTTTTGTCTTAGCACTTTTTCATATACATGCTGACCACTTGCATGTCTGCTTTTGAGAAATGCCTGGTAAGCTCCTTGGCCTGTTTCAAGTAGTTTCTGGTTTCTTACTGTTTCGTTCTTTTAGTTCCTCCTATATTTTTGAATATTAACCGTTTATCAGGTATAGAGCATGAAACTATTTTCTCCCATGTCTGCGTTGTCTCTTGAGAGCATGAAACGATTTTCTCCCATGTCTGCATTGTCTCTTGATTCTGTTGTTTGCTGTGCAGAGCTGTTTAGTTTGGAGCCACACCCTTTGTCTATTTTTGCTTTTGTTGCTTGTGTTTTCAGGGTCATATCCAAAAAACCTTGCCCAAACCAACTTTTTGAAGCTTTTCTTCTGCCTGTTTTGTATATGGGATAAGATAAGGGTTCTATTTCATTCTTCTTCATATGAATATTCCGGGTTGTGACCTGTGCCCAGCTGCACAGCTTGACCCTCAAACAGGAGATAACGGAGCCTCCTTCCTGCCAGGAAAGGGAATCTTCAGCTGAGCCGAGCCTGTATGCTGCTCTGACCATCCACCTGCCCAGGGAGGAGCCAGACCGCTTGGCTAATTTTTGTATTTTTAGTAGAGACGGGTTTCACCATGTTGGCCAGGATGGTCTCGATCTCTTGACCTCATGATCCGCCCACCTCGGCCTTCTAAAGTGCTGGGATTACAAGCGTTCCGTTTAATCTTTGAAGTTAGTGATTTCGGGAGTGTCTGAGTGACGTTTTTTTCTGTTGAGTTGGAGCTGTACCTCTTTTGGCCTGTAGAGGGCGGTGCTGGCCTCTCGGGTTCAGGCAGGTTGCTGGGTGGGCGGGCCCTCCCTGGAGATGGTTTGCAGGTGGGATGGGCCCCGCCTTCCCTGGAGATGGTTTGCAGGTGGGATGGGCCCCGCCCGCCGTCCCAATGGCGTCTCCCAGAGCTCCAGCTTCCTGGTTTGGGTCAAGCTGGTGTATTTGCGGCCTGAGTTCTGCGGAGGTGCGGCCTGCCAGGCCTTAGGGTCTGCTTCCCTGCTTTCATCTCTGCCCCCCTCTGTGGGATGGTCAGTCCTGCTGGCCTTAGCCCAAACTCCGCCCAGGTCCCTGCGACAACGGGCCTCGCCCCGAGGTAGCTGCTGCTCCGGTTTGCATGGCCCACCCGCAGCGCCCCACCGTCTGGCGCGTCTCTCGTGGACCCTGGGTTGCAGGAGAGATGAGGTAAGCACAGGGTCCGAAACGGGGCAGCGAGGGGGTTAAGTCCCCCAACCCTCCCAGCCAGCTGCATATTTCAGGTGGGGACGTGTCCCCTGCCCCGTCTTTATTTGCCCCCCTTGGGCAGCTCTCGCCCTGCGGCTCCTTCTCTGGGTCTATTTTAGGGTCCTATCAGTCCCACAGAAATGAACCTGGCACCTTGTTCGGAATCGTGAAGTCCCCTAGCCCTCTGAGTCTCATTCTGGGGGAGCTGCATTCCGGTGCTGGCTTCTCTGCCATCTTGGTACCCCCCTTCTCACTTCTTTTTCTAAAAGTGTAACAAATTATCTTCAGCTTGCACCCCTCTGTAATGCACTCTAAACCCTGGAACTTCCTTCACCTCAAAACTTTAAAAAGAAGGGACTCATTTTCTTATGCACAAGGGCATGGCGTCTTTACTAAACCTTTGCAAGTGTTGTAAAATCAAGCCAGCTATTTTACCAATCATACCAGGCAGGCCTAGGGAAATAATTCTCCAAATTAGAAGAGCAACTTTCAGAGGAACCATTGAATAACCCCCCTTATGTGAAGCCCCGTCAAGTTCCCTTCTCATTACAGAAGCTTAGGCAAATAAACGGAAACTTAGGCCAATTTTCTAAAAACCCGGATGGTATATAAAACTTTCCAAAATTTAACTCAGGTGTTTAACTCATGGAGGGATGTTATTTTGCTCCTAAACCAAACCCTAAGAGCAACTAAAAATCAGGTAAGGCTGCAAACAGCAAATAATTTTTTAAATATAAGCTATATATCTTCTGTCATACACTAAAAGGGGGGAAACATAGGGAAGGCAAAGAAATAGCAGAAACACCATTTCCAAAAGGGAGGAAAGCAGGCCAGGTAAACAACCGTAACTGAAACCCCATAGCTCAGAAAATAAATGGAAAAAGAGGCACTTTTTAATATGCATTTAAAACGGCCTACGGAAAACCAGGGCCAAACCTCTCAATCACTCTAAACTGTCTATAATGGACCAAAAGCCAAATAAAAATCCTGTAGCCTTTATAAAAAGGCTAAAAGAGGCACTAATAAGGTGCACCTCCTTATCTCCTAATTCAGTTAGGGCACAGCTCATCCTGAGGACAAATGTATTACACAGACATCTCCCAATATTAAAAAAGAAAAGAAAAGAAAAAAAAGAAAAAAACTACAAAAGCAAGCTGTAGGGCCAAATAGCACCTTTAAAAACCTCCTGAATGTGGCCACTTCGGTCTTTCGTAACAGGTACCAGGAGTCGTCCCAAAAGAAAGAGAAAAGCTCAGGAGAAGGACAAAGCCTCTAGCAGCAGCTTTGCAGGCTCGCGAAGCCCAGGATCACCAAGGTGCATCCCCTAGTTGCTGTCAGTGTGGCAGGCCAGGGCATTTTAAAAAGAAATGTCCAGGGAGCAAAATGAAACAACCTCGACCCTGTTCAGCCTGTGGCCAAAACCACCGAAAACGGAACTTCTCCCAGAAGTGGACGCCACTGAGTTCAAACTCCAGCCTCACAGATGGTCCAGCGAAACTGAGAGCTCCTGGGGCTTGAACCTTGGCTCCAGTGGCTCAAGCTGCCCTTACAGCACAGGAGCCCTGAATAATTCTGGAAAAAAAAGTTAAAGAAAAGTAGACTTCCTTCTAAACACTAAAGCCAGTCTCTCTTTTCTCTAACCCAGGCCTCCCTTCTCCCCATAGCACGACCATAAGGGGCATCTCGGGAAAAAGTCTAATCCAATATTTTGTCAACCTTAGTTAACACGTGTTTTGAAGCTACTGTCATGATAGCTCTACTGGTCAGAAAAGCCCAAGTTAACCCTAGAAAATTATTTAACTGCTTACAATTCACATAATGGGGCAGGATCGCTGTCCTCTAGGGGGAGCTCTTAGCTGATAAACAGACGATAAATCAAAAAGTACATCAGGCAGAAGCAGCAGGAGTCGCTTTTCCCAGGCCAAGCACTCAATTAGCTGAGCTAACAGCTCTTACAATAGCACTTAAATTAAGCAAGGAGCCGGGCGCGGTGGCTCAAGCCTGTAATCCCAGCACTTTGGGAGGCCGAGGCGGGTGGATCACGAGGTCAAGATATCGAGACCATCCTGGTCAACACGGTGAAACCCCGTCTCTACTAAAAATACAAAACATTAGCTGGCCATGGTGGCGCATTCCTGTAATCCCAGCTACTCAGGAGGCTGAGGCAGGAGAATTGCCTGAACCAGGAGGCGGAGGTTGCGGTGAGCCGAGATCGCGCCATTGCACTCCAGCCTGGGTAACAAGAGCGAAACTCCGTCTCAAAAAACAAAACAAAAAATTAAGCAAGGAAAAGGTAGCTAACGTTCCCACTAACTCCAAGTATGCTTTCTTGGTTCTCCATGCTCATGCTGCCATTTAAAACAAAATTTTTTTCTTACTGTTAATAAATCTCCTATAAAAATATCACCCAATGGGCGGGCACAGTGGCTCACGCCTGTAGTCTCAGCACTCCACCTGGCCTCGGAGGCCAAGGTGGGCGGTTCACCTGAGGTCAGGAGTTCAAGACCAGTCTGGCTAACATGGTGAAACCCCGTTAGTACTAAAAATACCGAAAAAAAAAAAAATTAGCTGGATATGGTGACACAAACTTGTAATCCCAGCTACTGGGGAGGCGGAGGCAGGAGAATCGTACCTGGGAGGCAGAGGTTACAGTGAGCTAAGAGCGCACTATTACCTCCAGCTTGGGCAATGAGCAAAACTCCGTCTCAAAATAAATAAATAAATAAATAAATAAATAAATAAATAAATAAATAAATAAATAAATAATCAGGTTATTATCCTCAGTTTTTCTTCCACAAAAAATTAGCAGGGATACATTGTAAGAAACATGAAAAAATAAATAAGATGGCTGAAAGAAATAAATTAGCCAATCAAGCAGCTAATTGGCTTCAAGACAGTAACACACTTGAAGCTCCTTCTAATCCAAAAAGGCTTCACAAGAGAAATTAAATCTCAGTATTCCCCTTAAAAAGAATTAGCCACTTCTCGAGGGCATACTTTTCAGCCCTTAGGATGGCTACAGTCAGGATGGCAAACTCTATTTGCCAGGCCCTAGCCGAAAGAAAGTCCTTAAAATCCTTCACCACGCTTTTGACTTGGGAAATGATAAAACTTATCAATGTGCTCAAGGATTGTTTTCAGGCAGGAAACCTCTAACGTGGTTAAGCATGTAACCTCTCTAGCTCACTTCCAGCAAAAATTAGCAAAACTAGCAGAAGCCCATCCTCAGGAAATAAAACCACCTTTATCTAACCCAGGTAATTTGGTATTAGTAAAAACTCTCACCTCTGTTGCCTTCCCTAAGCCAAGCTAAAAAGGGCCCTGCTCCGTTCTTCTTTCCCCCTCCGCAGCAAAACTTAGAGGAATCCGCTTCTGAATACATCATGCTCAAGTCAGAGCCCAGAAAGCTAAAAAAAAAAGCAACTCTTAACAGCTGCCGCCCCCTCCCCCCGAAAAACAATCCTAAATAGCAAAGTAAAAACTAGAAAATCTAAAGCTAAAAATTATAAAAAATAAGTAACTAAGGGCCACTCCTTTTACTCAGTCCCGCCCCTACCTCACCAAACAGTTTTCATTATTTCTAACCTCTCCTCACAAAGTTCACTGCCACATAGTAAAACTTCTTTTTAATGCATGTTTGCAGGGAAATTTAATTATTCATAGAATCGCATTTGTAACTTTATAACTCCCCTAAGGAAAATGTCTTGGCAAGTAAAGTTTTATATATACGTGTGTGTGTGTGTGTGTGTGTGTGTGTGTGTAATTGTGTTTTAGGTTTTGGGGTACATGTGAAGAACATGCAGGATTGTTGCATAGGTACATACATGGCAATGTGGTTTGCTGCCTTCCTCCCCATCACCTGTGTCTAGCATTTCTCCCCATATTATCCCTCCCCAACTCCCTGCCCCCTGCTGTCTCTTCCCTAGCCCCCTCCACCCACAGACCCCAGTGTGTGATGCTCCCCTCCCTGTGTCCATGTGTTCTTATTGTTCAACACCCACCTATGAGTGAGAACATGCAGTGTTTGGTTTTCTGTTCTTGCGTCAGTTTGCTTAGAATGATGGTTTCCAGTTTCATCCATGTCCCTACAAAGGACACAAACTCATCATTTTTTATGGCTGCATAGTATTCCATGGTGTACATGTGCCACATTTTCCCTGCCCACTCTATCATCGATGGGCATGTGGGTTGTTTTAAAGAAAATTATTTACTATGCCACTCTTATGAAAACTGTTGTAGTCATGCTACTATTTGGATTAAAACTATACACGGTGGCATCCACGAGGTAGAATTCTGGTTTTAAAATTCTAATTGCTGTAATATTTTGCCTGATTATCATCCTTATAACAAAATGAATAATTGCAGAAAAAAATTAGTCAAGGTGGTTATGCTTATAGCAAAAGTAATAGTAATGAATAAAAAGCAAGCGTAAAAGTGTACTGTCATTAAGTTTAGTAAAACTTTTTTTAACTAAACTGTCATTAAGTTTAGTAAAACTTTTTACTAAAGATTCATAGTATAATACACTCTAAGCTATAAAAAGTTTATAAAAAATTTATATAAAGAAGGATTTTGTACAGTAAATACTGTCCTAAAAGGAAACAGATGGTTGTTTACAGGAAGAATATTTAGGACAAGTCAAAAAGTTTAAGTATGTTATAAGAGGGTCAGTGAAAGTCATAAAGAAATTTAATAGTAAACAAATGCCAAAATTAATGCTAAGGTCATTTTAACCACCCAATAACATATTTCTTCCAATCATATTTCAAGTTGTAAAAATGGCCTAAGCCTAAAGTTATTATCTAATGGCAAATTCAGGGGGAAACGCATGCTTTTCTCCAGGTAAAAGTTGCTTTTATAGTAACGTTTCTGGTGATAGACAGCAGCATCTACTAGAGGCAAACCTGTATTGCAGTCCATTGGTGAAACTAGCAGGTGTTAAACTCCACTGTAGTTATGATCTGTAGGGCTCCCACGAACAATAGTAATCTTCTTCCCCCCACCCCTCCCCGAGACGGAGTCTTGCTCTATTTTTCAGGCTGGACTGCAGTGGCACAATCTCATCTAACTGCAACCTCCACCTCCTAGGTTCAAGTGATTCTCCTGCCTCAGCCTCCCAAGTAGCTGGGACTACAGGCGCGCACCACAACGCCCAGCTAATTTTTGTATTTTTGGTAGAGACGGGGTAGATCACTCTAACGATAGAGGAAATTGCATTTCTCCTATTTCTCTCTCGTCTGAAGCTCCAACCATTCATAACTATCTGGTGCTTCCTGAGTATACTGAGTTCACTTTCATTGGGGTTGTTCTCTACCTTCACCTTCTTCTTCCCTCTTTGCTGGGTCAGATGCTGCTTCTTCAGGTATCACCTGAGAACTTTCCATTTCTAAAAAGCTTACCCCCAATTCTTAGGGGAAAAAGTGCTTCCTCCCTTGTGTTTCATCACCACCTAATCTTCCAGGAGCATCATTCTATTATTAAGTTGTGTTTGTTTTCAGATCTAGGGTCTGTTAAAGGCAGTGACAGAGTGTAACTCATTTCCACACCACCCATTTCCTGCATTGGATGTGGCACGCCAGAGACCCAGGAGTTGTTTTCTAAATGAATCTAGGAATAAAAAAATACCAGGATCCCTCAGGGCTGATAGAGTCTAAAACATCATATGGAGAGTCTGGAACATTAGAATATAAACCAGAGAATGTGTCAGATGTCTGAGGACCTTCACAGCAATCCTAACAATTATTCATAAAGCAGCTGTCATTACTGAGCATAGTTTATCAGGTTATTTCTAGGCATATAATGAAAATCACAATAAATAGCCTACATTATTGAGTGACTGCTAAGAACATGGTAGCATTTCACTGTGTACATCACATATATTAACTATGTAGTTCCCCGCCAACACCATATAAGGCAGATACCAGCACTATTCTAGGTTTATATATGACACAATAATAATGTGGGTAACCTTCCCTAAGTCACATAGTTAAAATGGGCAGAGCTATGATCCAGGCTTCCTGGATCCAGAGTCTTCCTTATTAGTTCAACTGCTTGCTTCCTATGAGAAGTAGAAGAATATAGCAATCTCTGATTGTCAATCCACCCTATATCCTTATAAAGAAGACACTTTTGTTACTGCAATTTTAGAGAAATGCAAAGTGAGCCTCAGAGAGGCAAAGTGACTACGAATAAACAAATATCTGCATCTCTCAGGGTGACAATCTCTGATTGTCAAGTTACCAAATATCCTTACAAAGAAGACATCAAAAGAGAAAGCAAGAGGCAGCTGTAGGTTTTGAAAGTACTGTGATGTAACTCCAAGCCTGTTGCTTTTCAGTCAATACCCTGTAACTGGTTTCCTGAGCCTGGTCTGGAAAGAGATGATCTGAGATGGAGGAGGAAGAACCACCTCCCAATGCCACCCTGGGCCATGCTAGTGTCATCCTGCGGGGTGAGTGCCCCGTGGTCGTCTGGCTGGGTGAGCTTCTGAACTCCTTTCCTATTCAGAATCCATAGAGTGGATGTGTCTTTTTTCAATTTATTCTGACACACTCACTAAATAGTTATTAGGTTCCTTCAGGGAATCTCTATTTGGGAGTCTCAAAGAGGGGCCTCAGCTTATAGAAATGTATCAACTAACACACCAGACAACGGTGGAAGTGTTATCCATGTCCCTGCAAAAGACATGAGCTCATCCTTTTTTGTGGCTACACAGTATACCATGGTGTATATGTGCCACATTTTGTATCCAGTCTATCATTGATGGGCATTTGAGTTGGTTCCAAGTCTTTGCTATTGTGAACAGTGCCGCAGTAAACATACGTGGAAACCACCATTCTCAGCAAACTGACGTAAGAACAGAAAACCAAACACCGCACGTTCTCACTCATAAGTGGGTGTTGAACAATGAGACCACGTTGAACACATGAACACAGGGAGGGGAACATCACTGTTGAGGGGTGGGGAGCAAGCGGAGGGATAGCAGGGGGTGCGGGGATTGGGGAGGGATAAGCATTAGGAGAAATACCTAATGTAGATGACGGGCTGGTGGATGCAGCAAACCACCATGGCACATGTATACCTATGTGACAAACTTGCACATTCTGCACATGTACCCCAGAACTTAAAGTAAAATAAATAAATAAAAAAATAAAGAGTAGGACGAGGAGGAAGAGGAGAAGGAGGAGGAGGAGGAGGAGGAGGAGGAGGAGGAGGAGGAGGAGGAAGAGGAAGAGGAGGAGGAAGAGGAGAAATAAAACAGTGGAAGCAGTGTTGGCTCCTAGACTCTGACCATGGTGCTGAAACTACAGTGCATGGCAACATCCCAGTCAGCACCATGGACAGCGACCACAAGAGCCACTCTCCTGGGACTGGGTCCCGATAGAGGAAATAGGGTGTCTAGGTACAGAGCCAGGTGTGTTGGAGACCTTGAGTAGGAGCCACAACTGAACAGGATGTGGGGAAGCTGAAGAGGTAGATGACATCTAGTTGGACCATGGAATGTTGCTGTCTGGATAGACAATTATTTTTCTACTTTACACCAGGGCAGGCAAAGAGGAAGCCAAGATGGAAGCATCCTGGAACTTCCTTGGTCATATAGAATACTGACTTTCCTTGGTTGTTTAATGAGTGTATATTATGAGTGGAATAAGATTTGAATATGATTATCCCTTAGACTAAAATCTGTTTTTGCAAGGTTCTTCAGAGAAATGGAACTAACAAGATGTTTATTTATGTATATACCTATCTATATGTCTAAGTATCTATTTCTCTAGGAGTGTACATTATGAGTGCAATGTGGCTCCATTTACTGTGGGCCAACTTTTGCTCCATGTTTTAGCCAATAAACCAGACAGACTGTTAGAGCCACGTGTGGCCCACTGAGATGCAGCATTAATTGCAGTGTCTCTTCTTAGTAGGTCCATATCAATAACATTGAGCTGGCTCATCTTTATCTTCCTTTCACCATTATCCAAAACCCTTATGTCCATTTGTACACATGTTCTCTAGATTTGTATGTTTATAAATCAGAAAAACTTAGTAGTCACTTTGCAGTGTAGCACATTTCCTCAGGGATCACACACTCAGCCTATGGCTTAGAAGCAAAGATGGGTAGCGGGGGTGGATCCTGAGGAAGATTAGCACTGTCTTGCATGGCAACTGCCTGGGGGGTGCATTATTGTTTCCTCTGACAGTGCAGGGTTAATCTTCTCAGAGGCAGCTGGAGGGAATGCTTCCATTGTCAAAGAGAATTAAGGAGCTCACTGTCTTTACCCTCTTCAGGGTCTTTCACACATCCCTATGCCAAATCTCAAGATTCCATACCTTCCCAATCAGTGCCCTCAAAGTAGACACCCTTTCAGGCTGGGAATTCCATTTGCATTCTAATTCAGCCCTTGAAGGATGAGTTTCTGGGTTTGATTTTTCAAAATCCTCAGCCCTGTGGCTACAAACAATGAGTATCTTTTAGGATGGACATAGAAACTTTAGGTCATTTATGTTTGCACTTGAAGTGAAAATTCAGATCGTTGAACCCACGCTCTTCCTTCCCCAACTTTGTCCAGTGGCAACCCAGCCAGTCTCATTATGCTCATTTGTTTACAAAACCATTTAAAGGTATTATGTACAGGCAATGGGATATGTGTAGCATTTTTCAAAAGAAGGAATACACATGGCCAAAAAGCATATGAACATATGTCCAGCATCACTAGTCACCAGAGAAATGCAAATGGAAACCACGGTGAGATATTATCTTACAGTAACCAGAATGGCTATTGTTAAAATTATAAAGCATATGACAGATGTTGGCAAGAATGTGGAGAAGAGGAAACTCTTACATGCTGTTGGTCAGTATGTAAATGAGTATAGCTTCTGCGGAAGACAGGATGGAGATTTGTCAGAGAAACAAAAATAGAAACACCACTTGATCTAGTGGTCCCCCTACTGGGTATCTACCCAAAGGAGAAGAAACAATTATGACCAAAAAAAATGTCTACGCATATCCCTTTGCCCATACATTAATATCTTTGAATGGTTTTGAAAATGAGCATAATGAGATTGGCTGGGTTGTCACTGGACAAAGTTGGGGAAAGAAGAGTGTGTACCTGTATGTTTACGGCAGCACTGTTCACAGTAGCAAAGGTATGAAATCAATCTAAGAGTCTGTTAATGAGTCACCGGATTAAGAAAATGTGGCATGTATACACAATGAAATACTATTTAGCCACCAAAAAAAAAAAATGAAATCATGTCTTTTGCAGCAACATGGATGAAACTGGGGGCCGTTGTTTTACATAAAACAACTCAGAAAGACAAATACCACATCTTCTCACTCGCTGGGAGGTGAGTAATGTGTCCACATGAACATAGAGTATGGAATGACAGACAATGGTGACTTGAAATCGCTCTGTGATGAGAGGTCGGGGACTTCTGGAAATGGGTCATGGCGGGCAGCCAGTACCACCTCTAGTCTTTCCAACCTGAGCCTGGCCTTTCATGTTCCCAAGTCAGTACTGATGCTGCTTAAATGTGTCCCCTGTGGGCCTCTGTGCAATGAATGGGAAGTGGCTTCTGTGGCCTGGGCTCTATCTGCAAGCTTCATGTAGAGTTGCAGTTACCACCCAAAACCCTGTTGTGGTCTCTCTGCCTCGTCTGTCTGTGTCTCTTTCTGTATGTTTTCTCTAGGTCTCTTCTATCAGCATCTCTGGCTGACACCCCCATGACCATCTGAGTCTCCCCGGATGTGGTCATTGTAGTCCATCTGAGTCCCACTATTTGGGGAAGAGATAGCTTCCTCACCTGTGACAGAAATGGGCAGTGGGTCACTTGGGGCTGACCACTCTTAGGAAGTGTCAGGGAAAGAGCCGAAGCATCTGTAGGTCCCTCCGTGAGTGGCAGGGTCCAGAGGGAAGTGGGCCTGCAATGTTCCACTGACATTCAGCACTGCAAGGAGCCTATGTTCAGGGGCCTCCCCCTCCCTGGATAGATGGTACAGGTCAAACCAGTTCCAGAAGCTGCAGGACAAGGTCACGTTTTCTCCTGGCCGAACCGTGGGGCCCGGCTGGGCTGAGAGAGAAGGTTTCCTGTATCGACCTGGAAGGAGAAGAGGCAGTTTACTGAGGAGGCTCTTCCCTGTCACAGCTCTTTCACACCTGAGCTGAGAACTCATGCCCCTGCTCTGTGAGCTAATGCTCTCTCACCCTCCAGCCCGTCTCTCTTCATGTCTGTTTTCTCCTTCTACCTTCCCTGTCTCTCTAGGTCTCTCCCCTCACTTCGCCACCCGAGGTAGGTTTTCCCTTTTTGTACTGTTTTATTCTCTCTGATGTTCCTTGGAGTGGTTGACTTGATCTTCCTTTTTCCTTCCTTGTCAGTCTCTCACTTTCTGTCTTGTTCATAACTTTCTGCATATTTCTATTATTTATCAATCTATCTACTTATCTATTTGGTATCTACAGATTTTCTCTCATCTAAGCAATGTAACATCTATCTCTCTATCTTTCAATTCTCTATCAGTCATCTGTTATCTATAGCTATGTGTCGTCTGTCTGTATTCATCATCATCATCTCTATGTATCATTTATCTGTCAATCACTCATGTATATATCTGTAACCTATCTGTATATCTATAACCTATGTGTCATCTACCTATTTATCATCGATCTATCTCTGTCTATCCATCCATTTATCGTCTGTCTCTTCATCTCCTTGTCTTTCTCTGCCTCTCCATCTCTCTAGTTCTCTTTGGAATCTCTGCAATCCGTCCCACATCTCCATCTTTCTCTCTCCTTGTGCCCCTCCCGCAGGGCCCTGATTTTAGGGCATTTCTCCGCTCCCTTCCATCATTCTCTCCACTACTCTGCCCTCTTTTCTCTCCCTTGATGTGTCTATGAGTCTCTCAATCCCCTTTCCCTGGCTCATTGTGTGTGTGTGTTCATGTCTTTACTTTTTGATGTCAGTGATTTCTCTCTGTGTTTCTCTATGGGAATTTGTTCTCAGTAATCTTATATTATGTGGGGTTATTTGGAATATGAGCCTCAGAATCCAGTCTGGGGACCCCAAGTACACACAGCACACAGGGCTGGTGTTCTGGGGCCATGGTATCCTGGGATCCACTGCACGGAAGGCAGAGGTGTCAGAATAAACACGGTATCTGTAGGTGCCACGAGGTCGCAGGACCCAACTCAGGCCAGATTCATGTGTGTCTTTGGGTTCTCCTGGTAGAGAACACTTTGTGGAAATAAAACAGAAACAAAACTTCTAACCTGTGCCAGGTCTCTGAACAGAGCCAGCCTGGAAGGACCCCTCTCCCTGTGACGTGTGTCCTTCTCTGTGTGTCTCCTTGACCTTTTCTCTTTTTTCTCACTCCCTGTATGGCCCCTGTGTCTGTCCTCTATGTTACGATGTGTAGCCAGTCTCTGTTGGTACAGACCTCACCAAGTCAGTATAAGAACCCCACTCTCATCTTCCTCATGACCACGTGCTGCTTCCAAGTTGTGGATCATTCACTCTGTGTCCCAATGACAATGAGAAGAATGTGTGGGCACTCTCACCTGTATGACGATGTCCAGGGGGTCACGGGGAGATGACCACTCACAGGGGGAGTGAGTGACAGAAGCGTAGCATCAGTAGGTCCCTACAAGGGCAGGCATCATGGGACCTATGGAGAAGTTGGCCTGGGAGCCACTATCACGGGGCTCTTCAGTGGGGAGCAAGGGGTCCTCAGAGATCCCCTTTCGGGGCAGAAGGAAGTGGTCAAACATGGTGTCTGACAAACATTGCAGGATGACCGTCTCTCCTGATTTCACCAGGGGACCTGGGAGGGCCTGGAGGGAAGGTTTTCTGTGGAATCCTAGGAAGAGAGGTCGTGAGTTTAGAAGGCACCTTCCTTGGGACCTGGAATAAATGAGGCTTCCTCTCCCCGGTGTCTGACTCTCTCTCCCTCTCTGCGTCTCCGCGCTCTTTTCTGTGCCCATCACCCTGGTGCAGGTCCCTTCATCTGTCTCCCTCCCTCTTCTCTGGCTCTGTCTCTAGCAGCCCCTGACTCCTTCCCACTGGGCTCAGCCTCGTCCCTTGGGCTGTGGTTTCTGTTTCCCACTAATCTCTCTCTTCCTGTCCATGTGAGGGTGGAAGAGGAACCACGACAGGCCGCACGTCCAGGCTCTGAACAGCCTGGTTCAATCTGTTGTGGACAAAGTGGAATCCCTGGCAGGAGGTATGAACTGATGAGTAAGGCGGGCACCAGTGTCTGCACACCCTGTTCCTGGTGGGGACTGGGAGCCTCTCCTGCCATGTCTGTGCTCCTCCATGGTCCCAGCTTCCATAGGGTGGCCCCTGGTGCTGGTTCCAGGAGCATCGACCCCTCCCTATGTGGATCGAGCCTGGTGGTGGCCTCAGCATCCCACCCTTGCTGACCTCGGGGTAGCAACCCTTCTTCTGGTGTGGGTTCTTAACTTGTCCTTGCCCTGGGGTTTCTATATTTGTTTCCTGTTGTTGCTGTAGAAAATTATCCCAAACATGGCGTCAGGAGAGAACACACTGAGCCCTTCCACTTCTGGGGACAGAAATCAGACCCAGTCCTCCTGGGCTATAATCAGGGCATCTGCAGGGCTGCGTTCCCTCTGGAGACTCAGGGGAGAATCAGTTCCCTTGTCTTCTCCAGCCCCTAGAGGCCACCTGCATTCATGGCTCCTGGCCTTCCTCCACCTTCAGAGCCCGCAGTGGCTGCTGGATTCTCCCTCCCACTGCGCTGCTCTAATCCCCACTCCCCTCTTCCTCCTCCTCTCGTGTGGGCCCTTGTCATGACACTGAGCCCAGCTGGACAGTCCAGGCAGCCTCCCCACCTCAAGGTCAAGTCGTCAACAACCTGAGCTCCATCTTCCCTCTTCAGTCCCCTGCCCTGTAACAGAAATAGTCACAGGCTCCAGGGATGAGAATGTGGCCATCACTCACTGGGGGACAGTTATTCTTCCCCCGGCACTTATTTCTCTGTATTCAATTCCCCTTTACCCCATGTATAGTCAGGGCCTGAATAATCAGAACCTGATGGACACCTCACCAGAAGCTCTGGGATTCAGGAGGTGGGACAATGAGAAACCCAGACAGGAGCCCTCTGACCTGTGACTGTGATCTCTGACCCAGGCTGGAGTGCAGTGGTGCAATCTCGGCTCACTGCCACCTCGGCCTCCTAGGTCCAAGGAATTTTTTTTTGTTGTTTTTTGGTCCAAGCGATTCTTGTGCCTCAGCCTCCCAACTAGTGGGGATTACAGGCACCAGCCACCATGCCTGGCTAATATTTTCTTTTTTTCTTTCTTTCTTTATTTTTTTTTTTTAATAGAAACAAGGTTTCACCATTGGCCAGGCTGGTCTCAAACTCCAGATCTCAGGTGATCTGCCCACCTCAGCCTCCCAAAGTGCTGGAGGAAACTTGATTTTCTATACCATTATGTTACTGGATATTCCTGTAAAATTTAAAATGAGGGAAAGAGAGAGAGAACCATTAGTTTGGACTGTGGATTTGGGTTATGAGACAAATTCTAGATAAAACTACAAAATCTAGAATTTACGTGTTGTGTTTTTGCTAATAAAGTACAGTTCTAAGACTGTAAGTAACTGGAAAATCCTTCCCTGGAATTTAAATCATTTTAACTTCTTCTGGCTTAGTACAAGAAATACGAGCAAGAAAAATACTAGTGATTTTTTGTCACAATTACTGTAATAATGCTGATAATACCTATTAGATATTTTGCATACTACACATGCAGAAGAGTTTGAATCTCAGAAAAAAACAAAAATGCATCAAAAGTCTTCAATATCAGCACAGATTCAGTCACGTCGTGTGTGAGAGATTGGATGGGAGACGTGTTTTGAGTTGGTCATGGTGAAGGAGACGAGGTTACGATTCTGGTCAGAACAGTTTCCAGGAAGCCATGTTCCTCTCTTGACCGAACGCCCAGTGGGCCTCATGCGAGGCGGAAAGAGCCTGCGTACGTCACCATCCCATGATGTGGTCAGCATGTAAAGTGCACGGGCGGGGCACCAAGCAACATCCTGTGCGCTGCTGAAGGGGCTGGGGCGCAGCCGCCGGTCTGCACAGGCAGCACCATGGTGCTCACGGTGGTCAGCATGGCGTGTGTCGGTGAGTCCTGGAGGGAATCCAGGGAGGGAGCGATGGAGTGGGGATCTGGGCCTGGGGTGGGGATATGGGCCTGGGGTGGAGATATTGGCCTGGGGTGGAGATATGAGCCTGGGGTAGAGATATCCCCTGGGCCTGGAGGCTGGGCCTCTGCACAGCCCAGAGCCCTGTTGTCTGGGGTCAGATGGGCAACGAGGCTGAGTTTACCTTCAACCTAAAAAGCTCCTGGCTGCCAAGGCACACAGCCCATTCGGGGCAGCAGGGCAGGCCTGGTGTGTGTGCAGATGGATCGTCCATCATGCTCTTTCTTTCCAGAGTTCTTCTTGGTCCAGGGGGCCTGGACACAAAAGGGTGAGTCCTTCCCCAAATGTTAGGGTGTCATCTCCCCACATAAGGGAGTTTCCTGAAACAGAAGAAACATCCTGTGGGGGAGTCTCTCATAAACTAGGAAGAGGGGGCCCTGGGGTGCTCGGCGCACAGTTCTGACCCAGCCCTTCCCAGCCTTGCCTTCCCTTGGCTGAGTCAAGCTCTGCGGGGACTGGGGTGAGACTGGGGTGCTCCAAGCTGGGCTGTGCGGGGAGGAAGTCGTGTCACCGGCAGAGGAAGGGAGGGAAGCAGTGCTAGGGAAGGCCGACCCTCTGAGGACAAAGGTGTAACTCACACCCTCCAGCATCTCCATGACGGGAGGGGCTGCCGTGTGGCTGCTGGCATTCTACCAGAAGAGGTGGGGGAACCCCAGCCATGAGCTTCGTGTTCTAAGTCCTCTGATGGGGGCTCCGTTGTTTATTGTGGTTCACGCAGTGGCCGATACTCCATTCGCAAAGGACGTGCCCTGCAGCCCATGTCTACTTCGTGTTGTTTTATGAAAGCAGTTTTGCTGTGTTAAAATCTACTAAGAGTCCCTCATTCAGCACTTGCTCAGATTTCTCTGCTAATGCGTTTGTTGTAGGGAGACGCCATGTCTGTGCAGGATGGGTCCTTCCTGTATCTCTGAGCACCCAGGTGTGGCAGGAGCCTTAGGAACGTGGAAAGGGAGAGAATCTCCTGAGCACGGGGAGGGAGGGGCGGCTCCACATCTTCCTCTCTAAGGCGACACCTCCTTCTCCCCCAGGTGGTTGGGACACGCCCTCCCTGTCTGCCTGGCCCAGCGCTGTGGTGCCTCGACAAGGACACGTGAGTCTTCAGTGTCAATATGGTGGTGGATTTAACAACTTTACCCTGTACAAAGAAGACAGACTCCATGTTCCCATCCTCCAGCGCATTGTGTCCCGAGAGAACTTCCTCATGGGCCCCGTGACTGCAGCACACGCAGGGACCTACAGATGTCGGTGTTCTCACCGACACTCCCCTACTTCATGGACGGCACTCAGCAACCCCCTGGTGATCATGGTCGCAGGTCAGAGGGCTCCTGTCTGGGCTTCTCACTGTCCCACCTCCTGAATCCCAGAGTGGAGTGTCCAACAGGGTCCGATCACCCAGGCCCTGACTGTATTTGGGGTAAAGGGGATTAAATACAGGGAAGTGGGTGCTGTGGTGGGAGGAATAACTGTCCCCAGTGATGGCCACATTCTCATCTCTGGAGCCTGTGACTATTTCTGTTACAGGGCAGGGGACTGAAGGGGAAGATGGAGCTCAGGTTGTGGATGAGTTCACCTTAAGATGGGGAGGCTGCCTGGACTGTCCAGCTGGGCTCAGTGTCATGACAAGGGCCCACACGAGAGGAGGAGGAAGAGGGGAGTGGGGATTAGAGCAGCGCAGTGGGAGGGAGACTCCAGCAGCCACTGCGGGCTCTGAAGGTGGAGGAAGGCCAGGAGCCATGACTTCAGGTGCCTATAGGGGCTGGAGAAGACAAGGAAATTGATTCTATCCCGAGTCTCCAGAGGGAACACAGCCCTGGAGATGCCCTGATTTTAGCCCAGGAGGACTGGGTCTGATTTCTGTCTCCAGAAGTGGAAGGAGTCAGTGTGTTCTCTCCTGCTGCCATATTGTGATAATTTTCTGCAGCAGCAACAGGAGACAACACAGGAACCCAGAGTAAGGACAAGTTAAGAACCCACACCAGGAGAAGGGTGGCTACCCCGAGGTCAGCAAGGCTGGGATGCTGAGGCCACCACCAGGCTCGATTCACATAGGGAGGGGTCGATGCTCTTGGAACCAGCACCAGGGGCCGCCCTGTGGAAGCTGGGACCATGGAGGAGCACAGACATGGCAGGAGAGGCTCCCAGTCCCCACCAGGAACAGGGTATGTGGACACTGGTGCCCGCCTTACTCATCAGTTCATACCTCCTGCCAGGGATGCCACTTTGTCCACAACAGATTGAACCAGGCTGTTCAGAGCCTGGACGTGCGGCCTGTCGTGGTTCCTCTTCCGCCCTCACGTGGACAGGAAGAGAGAGATTAGTGGGAAACAGAAACCACAGCCCAAGGGACGAGGCTGAGCCCAGTGGGAAGGAGTCGGGGGCTGCTAGAGACAGAGCCAGAGAAGAGGGAGGGAGACAGATGGAGGGACCTGCACCAGGGTGACGGGCACAGAAAAGAGGGCGGAGCCGCTGAGAGGGAGAGAGAGTCAGACACCGGGGAGGGGACACCTCACTCCTTCCAGGTCCCATGGATGGGATGAGAAAGGGAGACGCCTTCTAAACTCACAATCTGTTTTTTTTTCTCTTTTTTTTTTTTTTTGTCTTTTATTTTTTTCCTTTTTGTGGAGAACGGGATCTCGCTATATAGCCCAGGCAGGTCTCGAACTCCTTGGCTCAAGCTATCCTCCCACTTCTGCCTCCCTAACAGCTGGGATTACAGGCGTGAGCCACAGCGCCCAGCTAAACTCACAATTTCTTTTCTTAGGATTCCACAGAAAACCTTCCCTCCAGGCCCTCCCAGGTCCCCTGGTGAAATCAGGAGAGACGGTCATCCTGCAATGTTGGTCAGATGTCGTGTTTGAGCACTTCCTTCTGCACAGAAAGGGGATCACTGAGGATCTCTTGCACCTCGTTGGAGAGCCCCGTGATGGGGGCTCCCAGGCCAACTTCTCCATAGACCCCATGAAGCCTGACCTTCAAGGGACCTACAGATGCTACGGTTCTGTCACTCAATCCCTCTATGAGTGGTCGGCTCCCAGTGACCCCGTGGACATCGTGATGACAGGTGAGAGTGTCCAGACATTCTTCTCATTGTCACTGGGACACAGAGGGAATGATCCAGGAGTTGGAAGCCCCAGGTGCGCATGAAAAAGATGAGCGTGGGGTTCTTACGGAGAGAGACTGACTTGGTGAGGTCTGTACCAGCTGAGACAGAGAAACAGGAGACCCAAGTAGAGACCACACATCATAACAGAGGACAGACACGGGGGCCATACAGGGAGTGAGAAAACAGAAAGAGGTAAAGGGGACACACAGACAGACATGTCCCAGAGAGAGGTGTCCTTCCATGCTGGCTTGTTCAGACACCTGGCACAGGGTAGAAGTTTTATTTCTGTATTTCCTCCGTGAAGTGTTCTCTACCAGGAGAACCCAAAGACACCCAGATTTCTGACCTGAGTCGGGCTCTGTGGCCTCAGGCCTTGCGGCACTTACAGATGCCATGTTTATTCTGACACGTCTGCCTTCTGTGCAATGGAGGTGTAATCGTCCCAGGATACCACGGTCCCGGAACTCTAACCCCAGCGTGCTGTGTGTACTTGGGGTCCCCAGACTGGATTCTGAGGCTCATATTCCGAATAACCCCACATAGTATAAGATTACTGAGAGACACAGAGAGAAATCAGTGCTATCAAAATGCAAAGACGTAAACACACAGAGAATGAGCTGGGGAAGAGGATTGAGAGACTCACAGACACATAAAGAGAGAGAAAAGAGGGCAGAGAAGTGGAGGGAATGATGGAAGGGAGCAGAGAAATGCCCTAAAATCAGGGCCCTGCGGGAGGGGCACAAGGAGAGAGAAAGATGGAGATGTGGGACGGACTGCAGAGATTCCAGAGAGAACTAGAGAGACCAAGAGGCAGAGAGAGACAAGGAGGTGGAAAGAGACAGATCATAGGTGGAGAGATAGCGATACATAGATGATAAAGAGGGAGATGACAGATCACAGATAGGTTATAAATACATAGATGATTGATTGACAGATGATACATAGAGATGATGATGATGATAGATAGAGATAGGCAGACAGTCAGATAATAGAGAGATGATGCATAGATATAGATAATAGATGATTGACACATAGATAGACATGTGATCAAGAGATAGATAGACAATACATAGATAAAGATGATAGATAATTTGTAGACACCAAATACAGAAATAGACAGGTACATAATAGAAACAGGCAGAAAGTTATGAACAAGACAGAAAGTGAGAGACTCAGGATTAAAGGAAAAAGATCAACCAATCCAAGTAGAGTCAGAGAGAATAAAACAATACAAAAAAACAGAAAACCTACCTCGGGGTGGGGAAGTGAGGGGAGAGACCTAGAGAGTCAGGGAAGGTAGAAGGAGAAAACAGACATGAAGAGAGACGGGGTGGAGGGTGGCAGAGAGCGTTAGCTCACAGAGCAGGGGCGTGAGTTCTCAGCTCAGGTGTGAAGGAGCTGTGACAGGGAAGAGCCTCCTGAGTAAACTGCCTCTTCTCCTTCCAGGTCAACACGGGAAACCTTCTCTCTCAGCCCAGCTGGGCCCCACGGTCCGGACAGGCGAGAACGTGACCTTGTCCTGCAGCTCTTGGACCTCATTTGACGTGTACCATCTATCCCGGGATGGGGAGGCCCCTGAACTCAGGCTCCCTGCAGTGCCCAGCGTCAGTGGAACATTCCAGGCCCACTTCCCTCTGGGCCCTGCCAGCCACGGAGGGACCTACAGATGCTTTGGCTCTTTCCGTGGCACTCCCTACCACTGGTCAGACCCAAGTGACCCACTGTCCGTTTCTGTCACAGGTGAGCAAACCCCATACCTGTCCCATGTCTGATGATCCTGGAGCCATAGCTGAGGAACTTCCTGCTGATGATGGAGGGAAGCATGGACAGACGCAGAGAGAAGACGAACCCTGGGTGTGAGGGCGGGGTCAGGGGCACGATGGCAGACAGGGCACCTCCAAGCCCTGCTCCACGGCCCGCATGGAGGCCCGTGTTCAGGGCTCCGGGCACCCAGGCAGATGGAGAGAGCGGTCAGGACAGGCCCAGAGGAGGGGAGACGGGGCTCAGTTTGGGGAGATCAGAAGTTCCCTCCGCCCCTCAACCTCACCCATTTCCCAGAAGCCCATCCTGGCCTCTCACCCACAGAGAGACGTCATCACCAGCAACCCCCATGCCCTTTTCTTTCCATTTAGAAAAATATTTCTTGAGGTTAAATATACCTGTATAATTTACTGCCTTTACCTTTTCTTGAGACGGAATCTTGCTCCATTGCCCAGGCTGGAGTACAGTGGCATGATCTTGGCTCACTGCAACCTCTGCTTCCTGGTTTCAAGCAATTCTCCTTCCTCAGCCTCCCAAGCAGTTGATCCCAACAGGTGGACGCCACCATGCCCAGTTATTTTTTGTATTTTTAGTAGAGATGAGGTTTCACCATGTTGGCCAGGCTGGTCTTGAACTCCTGACCTTGTGGTCTGCCACCTTGGCCGCCCAAAGTGCTCAGATTACAGGCGTGAACCCCTGCGTGCGGCCTCACTTTTACCATTTCTAAGTGTAAAGTCCAGTGGTCATGGATACATTTATATTCTTTTTTATTGTTGTTACCCTCTCCGCTTCGCTTCCTGGGCCCCTGTAGCCACCATTCTCTCTACCTTCATGAGACTCACCTGTTAGCTCCTGCACGTGGGTGAGAAATGGCAATCTGTGTCATGCCCTCCTGTTCCATCCTGGTGGCTGGAAGTGGCAGGACGTCATTGCTCTTATGGAGGAGGGTTCTCCACTGTCTGTATGTGCTACGTTCTCTCTATCCACCCATCCACTGATGGGCAGGTGGGTTCACTCCACACCTCGGTTATTGTGAATTGGGCTGCACCAATCGTGGGAGCGCAGATGTCACTGCGATTCACTGATGGCCTTTCCTTTGAGTGTAAACCCAGTCGTGAGATGCAGCGGCACCATCTTGGCTCACTGCAACTCTGTCTCCTGGGTCACAGGATTCTCCTACCTCTGCCTCCCTAGCAGGAATTTTCCCTCTTTGATACAAGGGCCCTCCTTGCCATTGACCTTAGCTAAACCATGGCAACTCATAAATAGTGGAAACATGAATGAATTAAAAGCTTTCCTTAGTTTTGTAACTAATACTAGCACGTTTTCTTAGTCTCTTTCCAAGTCCTTGGAAATTACAGGTGCACGCCACCACGCCTGGCTAAGCTTTGTATTTTTTAGTACAGACAGGGTTTCGCCAGGTTGGCTAGCCTGCTCGCAAACTCCTGACCTCAAGTGAGGTGCCCGCCTCGGTTTCCCAAAGTGCTGGGATTACAGGCTTGAGCCACCACGCCTGGCCTCTTTTTAGCTTTTTTTTTTTTTAAAGACCTTCCACACTTTTCTCCATAAAACAAATTTCCATTCCTGCTGACAGGGTACCAGTGTTCTCCTTTCTCTACCTTCTTGCCAGCATTTGCTTTGCCTGTCTTGCAAAAAAGTCATTTTAGTGAGGTGAGAGGAAAACTCACTGTGATTTAAATTTCTCTGACGATGCGTGATGCTGAGCACTTTGTCATAGACGTGATGGCTATTTGTATGTGTTTTTTCTGGAGAAATGTCTGTCCATGGCTTTTGCTCTTTTTTTAATTAAATTATTTGTTTTATTGAGTTGTTTGAGCTCCTTATATTTCTAGTTTTTCATTTGTTTTTTTTTTGTTGTTGTTGTTTCATTTTGTTTTGTTTTGGGACGGAGTCTCTGTTGCCCAGGCTGGAGTGCAATGGTGCCATCTCGTCCCACTACAACCTCCCTCTCCCAGGCTCAAGGCTTCTCCTGCCTCACCCTCCTGAGTAGCTGGGATTATAGGCATGTGCCACCATGCCCGGATGATTTTGTATTTTTAGTAAAGACAGGGTTTCTCCATGTTGGTCTGGCTGGTCTCAAACTCACAATGGCACCCTTGTCAAAGTCCACTGAACGGGCTGTGCATGGTGGCTCACACCTGCAATCCCAGCACTTTGGGAGACCAAGGTAGGTGGATCACCTGTGACCTGGAGTTCGACACCAGCCTGGCCAACATGATGAAACCCCTTCTCCACTACAAGTACAAAACTTAGCTCACCATAGTGGTTGGTGCCTATAATACCACTAGTTGGGTGTCTGAGGCAAGAGAATTGCTTGAAACCAGGAGACGGAGGTTGCAGTGACCTGAGACTGCACCTCTGCACTACAGCCTGGGTGACAGAGCAAGATTCCATCTCAAAAAAAAAAAAAAAAAAAAAAAAGCCATTGGCTGTGAATGCATGGGTTATGTCTGCGTTCTTCATTCTCCTCCACTGTTCTATGTGCCTTTCTTTATGCCAGTGTCATGCTGTTTTGCTTACTACGGCTCTGTAACATATTTTTAAGTCAGGTAGTGTGATGCCCCTGTTTTCTCCTTATACCTTGAAGTCTCAAGACAGTGGGCATCACATACAATAGTTATGGAGCAGAGGACCCCAGGACTCCCAGGCCAGGGCCCAACATCAGATAACAGAGTGTGGGCCATGAACCGACCTCACAGATTTCCACTGAGTACAAGACAGGCATCCTCATTGCCACACCTCTCTCCTGTCCCGTGTTCTAGGAAATCCTACAAGCGGTTGGCCTTCACCCACTGAACCAAGCTCCAAAACTGTTGAGTAAAGGACCCTCCTGTCTCTGCTTTAGGAAACCTGGGGAGGCGGAAGCCTTGGATTCAAGTGTTGGCTCAGCACCTCTCAGCTCGGTGACTGAGGGCCTGTCTTCTACCATCTCTGAACCCCAGACACTCCAACAGTGCAAGGGATCTGGGGCCAGCGCAGGGCTCAGTGAAGTCTCTTACTCTCCAATTTTCTGCAGCTGAGACCTCCTTGAGGCTAGAAGAGTGATTGCAAATCTGACATCCTTCTCAGGAAAAAATGCAGTGTTTGTTCTGCCTGCATTCCTAACTGGAGGATAAATGCCTGGGGGGCTGGAGAGGGAAAGAAAGGGAACATCTGATGAGGGTGGGCGTTTTAGAGAAGTTCCACTTGCCAAGGAATTAACTCCTGTGGGTCATGATGCAAACCTGGCTGACTCAGCGGAGCAAGAGCGTTGGAGTAAGAGAACCGAGCTCACGCACGTACACTTTGACTCCATCACTCACTCGATGCAATCACTCACTGCAATCTCCGCCTCCTGGGTTGAAGTCCCTCCGCCTCCTGGGTTGAAGATGACTTCAACCCAGGAGGCGGAGGTTGCAGTGAGCCGAGGTTGCAGCACTGCACTCCAGCTTGGGTGACACAGGGAGGCTCCATTTCAAAAATCAAAATTAAAAAATACGTAAATATTGTATAACACACACAAATGACAAAGGCACCTGAATTCCAATCATCATTTTTCTACTTCTCTATAATTACTGTTTTGATCCCTAATCTTATACATTAGAAAATCAGCCTAGACCCTCTTCCCTATTTGGAAAGCATCAGATCATATGGAAAATGGGAAAGCCCTCGACCCACCAGCACAGGTCCTGAAATAGAGAAAGTGCTCTATTCATGGCATAAAAGTTGCCCCCTCACCCAAATCCCCGCCTCACCCCTACTTCCAATCACGTGTGGAGATACAGATAGATGATGGGGGGGGGGGGGGAAACTAATATTCTTTGAGTGAGCTCAGTTCTTGGACTCAGAGAGCAAAGCCAGCACTATCTCCTGGTCCCCTTTCCTACTAATTCACAGAAGGACAGGCTGTATTTTGAAGCAATAGATGATGGAGGGGGTTGTTCCTCCCCCTGCCTCTCAGGTAGACCAGCAGCCTATTATACGTCTCACGAGATCACACAAAGTAACACGTTGCCCACAGGCTTCTGCACTATTTCCTGGCTGTTCCATGTAAGACAGTTCTATTTCACTTCTTTTGATTTCGATTTCACTTTTTTTTTCCTTTTCTTGGAGAATGTAATTTGTTTGAGTCAAGGGCGTTGTGGATGTAGAAGTTGTAACGCACGTTCACTGTGTATCAGTCCCCGTCCAGTCTTCCTGGAGAAGACTCTGAACACCTCCTGGCCTGCACCTGGCGCCATGCCAGTTTCTATCACTGACAGTCACTCCAGGGAGACAGAGCACAGACAGAATACATTACATAAAGCAGGTTCATTACTCACAGATCAGCGGCAAGTGACGGCAGAAGCCTACCTTTCAGGGCCAGCCAGTCCCCCGAGGCTCAGAAAAGCTGCCCAGGACACACAGAGTCACCCCATATGCAGTGTCCCTGGGGGAACTGAAAAGCAGCCCCGCCTGGGTTTTGCATCCTGGAGCCACAGGAAGCACTGGGCTAAAGCACTGCATCACACCCTCCTCTAGGAAGAGCAGGAGAAGAGCCAAGGCTGTTCTGAGACGTTCCTCCTGATCTCAGGACGGTGCTGTCTTAGTCCATTTTTGTTGCTGTCAAGGAACACGTGAGCCTCGGTAACTTCTAAAGAAAACAGATGTGTGTGGCTCACGGTTCTACAGGCTGCACTAGAAGCATGGCACCAGCCTCTATTTTTTGTGATGCCTCAGGCTGCTCCCACTCTGGCAGAAGAGAAATGGAGTGTGTGTGTGCAGAGACCACAGAGATCACATGGCAAGAGAGGGAGCAGGAGGTGGAGGGGCGATGGAGCTTCAGGGTTCTCTTTCACAACCCACTCTCCAGGAACTAGTAGAGGGAAAACTTGCTAATCTCGTCTCATGGGGACAGCATTAATCTATTCATGATGGATCCACCCCATGAACCAACCACCTCCCACTAAGCCCAGCCTCCCACACTGGGGGTGAAATTTCAATGTGAGGTTTGAAGAGGATCAAACATCTAAACCAAAGCAGTTGTATCATCAGCTCTTTCTGTGGTTACTATGAGAACTGTAAGTGAGAAAGCAGGAGAAAGCCGAGTCTCCCGCCACATGGGTGCTTGTCCTAAAGAGACGTTGTGTGTGGTTACCTGGCAATGAAGAGATGAGAGACAGTCCATGTAGAGGAACTGCTGTGGTCAGCCTCTTCTTGGATTCCCATCTTCCTCCAGGTAACCCCAGACACCTGCACGTTCTGATTGGGTCCTCAGTGGTCATCATCCTCTTCATCATCCTGCTCTTGTTTCTCCTTCATCGCTGGTGGTCCACGAAAAACAGTAAGTCTCATGAAGCAGAGGCCAGAGACCTCAGGGCCATCTGCAGAAGCAGGATGGAGCACACAGGTGTGTGTTCCTCACTGGCAGGATGGTCCCTGGCCCAAGTCAGGAACCGCAGAAGCAGGGCTTTCTAGAGAGAGCACCAGACACCCTGCCCCTGCTCACAGATCATTGCCTGATTCTGAACTGTATCCTCACCCCTCCTCCAGCCACTGACATCAGGAGAAGGTTCCATGCCAGGCAGCAAGTGAGAGACAGAATCAATGGGATGGGAATTGCAAGCTCTTCATGGGAGGGGTCCTTGTACTCAGAGAGGTAGAATGTGTGAGTCAGGCTGTTGGCAGCGGAGGGCCCTCAGGCACCCATGGCCTCCCCCTGTGTGTTGGTGTCTGCACATGAAATGAGGACCCAGAAGGACCCTCTCAGGTGTTTTGATGACTTCCGTCTCCTTCAGATGCTGCAGTAAAGGACCAAGAGCCTGAGGCAGACAGAAGAGTGAACAGGGAGGTAGGTGCTCCTTGGCCCAGCCTCGGGGATGGGGTCTTATTCCCTAATAGTCCCGAAGAATGTGAGCCCCTCCCTCACTCAACATTTCCCTCTCTCCAGGACTCTGGAGAAAAAGACCCTCAGGAGGTGACATACGCACAGCTGGATCACGACGTTTTCACACAGAGAAAAATCACTCGCCCTTCTCAGAGGCCCAAGAGACCGCCACCAGAAACCAGTGTGTACATGGAACTCCCAAATGTGGAGCCCAGATTGAAAGTTGTCTCCTGTCCGTGAGCCACAGACAGGCCCTGAGGGGTCCTCTAGGGAGACAATGGCCCTGACTCAAACCCAGCTTGCCAGCTCCAGTGTAGCAGCAGCTGGGACCTGAAGGCGTGAGTCTGTGTCTTAGGGGATCGCTCTTCCTCACACCATGAATCTGAACGTGGCTCTCTCTCGCTTACAAATGTCTGCGGTCCTCGCTGCCTGCTGGACAGAAAACACACTCGGCTTAACACAAAATTCTCCATTTCACTTGACCCCTGCCCACCTCTCCAAACTAACTGGGTTACTTCCTGGTCCTACCTGAGGCTGCAGTCACAGTGAGAAACTCACAAGTCCAGACTTCCAGACATACAGGAGGCTCCCTCTTAACACAGCACTTAGACACGTGCTATTCCACCTCCCCTCATGCTGTTCCACCTGCCCTCAGACTTTGAGGGATTTTGCAGCCTTCTGTCATCAGTAAAATTTTTAAGCTCTTTTTATATATAATTTCAATGTCGTTCTCTTCAAATAAACACGTCTGCCCTCATGAGTTAGGTAATGTGAGTCTTTTTTTGCCTAAGCTTTTGGTGTTATCATGACTATTTCCATATAACCACATATGTTCTCCACTGGGTTCTCATCCCTGGACTGGGAGCTTCTGGAAACAGGTGGAGCCTGGTTTGTCCCTGGGACTCCAATTTCCATCCAAAGATGCAGCACATAGAAGATCCCAGAACCGTGAATCAGATGGACACGTGCTCTTCTTACTCTCTGCAGACCTGGAAAGCTCACAGAGTAATTCCAAGATGAAGCATCTGCTGGGTCATCGCCTTGTTAGTCTCATCTCCACGAGGACACTTATCAAAACACCATCTTTCACAGGATAAATACACAGTCGGTCCTCCGTATCTGTGGGGTTTACAGCTGTGTATCAAACCAAGTATAAAGCAAAAATATTCAGAGGAAAAAAATCCACAAAGTTCCAAAAGGCAAGACTATATTGAATGGACCCGAGTGAAGCTGTGCGTAGCCTGTATCAGGAATTATAAGTCATCTAGAGAGGATCCGACGTATACAGGAGGATGTGCAGGGTGATATGCACTCACTAAGCCATTTCATGTAAGAGGCTGGAGCATCTGCAGATTTTGGCATCTGAGTGAGGATCCTGGGACCAGTCACCCAGAAGAGTAAAGGACAACTGTATGTAATTTTTATTTGTCAATTTTATAAATAAATCGTAAAATATTTACAATAAGAAGATAAAAAAGAAGCAGTGTTTTCACAAGGCCAGAATACATTTACATTTATGTTTCAGACAAGTCACTCTTTGGTCCAGTGTTATTTATTGAGAAGACATTCTATTCCACCTTAAAGCACATGGCAGCCTTTGTCAACTCTAAAGGGCCTATGTGTGCACGGATGTGTTTTAGACACTGTTTTCTGCTCACTGGCTGTGTCCACTCTCATTAGGATGCTGCAGTTTATGTGACTTTATACAACCCCTTAAAATTTGGTAGCCTGAGTCCTCTAATTTCTTATTAGAGGCTGTTTTCCAATTTTTTTTTTTTTTTTTTTTTTTGATACAGACTCTCCATCTCTGACCCAGGCTGGAGTGCAGTGATGCGATCTTGGCTCACTGCCACCTATGCCTCCTAGGTCCAAGCGATTCTTGGGCCTCGGCCTCCCAACTAGAGGGATTACAGGCACCCACCACCATGCCTGGCTAATTTTTTTTTTTTTTTTTTTTTTTTTTGCGTATAAACAAGGTTTCACCATATTGGCCAGGCTGGTCTCGAACTCCAGATCTCAGGTGATCCACCCACCTCATTGGCCTCACAAAGTGCTGGGCAAAAGTTGATTTTCTATAGGATTATATTACTGGATATTTCTGCAAATTTTAAAATGAGGAAAAGAGAGAGAGAGAATCATTAGTTTGGACTCTGGTTTTGGGTTATGAGACAACTTCTAGATAAAACTACAAAATCTAGAATTTACAAGTTGTGTTTTTGCTAATAAAGTACACTTCTAAGACTGTAAATAACTGGAAAGTCCTTCACTGAGAATTTAAATCATTTTACCTGCTTCTGGCTTAGTACAAGAAATACGAGCAAGAAAAATACTAGTTTTTTTTGTCACAATTACTCTAATAATGCTAATAATAGCTCTTAGGTATTTTGCATACTACACATGTAGAAGATTGGATCCGAGACGTGTTTTGAGTTGGTCATGGTGAAGGAGGCGAGGTGACGATTCTGGTCAGAACAATTTCCAGGAAGCCATGTTCCTCTCTTGACCGAACACCCAGTGGGCCTCATGCGAGGTGGAAAGAGCCCGCGTACGTCACCTGGCTGCATACGTCACCGTGGCTGAAGTGAGGTGTAGGACAGCTCCAGCCCTCAGCTCCCCATCCCAACCCAGCAGGCCCTCAGGACCAGCTTGTCCCTCCCACAGAGTCTGATCCCCGGAGTGGTGAGTGAGGGGCTCTGAGTGGGAGGTGGGCGGGGAGGGGGGCAGGGTCCAGGTGAGGCAGGGCTGGGTTCTGTCATTGGATTAAGGCTCCTCTGGAGATGGTGACGTGGATAGGCCCCTCCCCTATTTGGGCCTCAGTTTCTCCAAGTGTAAAGGAGAGAGGCCTGTGCTGTGGGACTGTGACTGGGGAGGGCAGGGCCCCTCGGCTGGGGCACTGGCGACTGGCAGCTTTGGGCACAGGGCCCGCTCACACTTCCCTCCTGAAGAAGTGGCGCTCAGTTTTGCTCTGGGGACACGCAAATGTGCCAGGTTTCTCCATACTCTCCCTGGACCTGGGGCAGCAGGGGCCAAGGCAGAGGTGGCAGTGAATTCAAAGGACTTCTCAGGGGCTTCTGAGAATGGGGCTTTCAGAGGGCATCCAGCCAGGGCCACAGTGTTCAGGTGGGGGCGGGACGGGTACACTGGGGCCCTGAAGCTGGCAAGCCGCATTTAGCAGGAAGGAAGCCCCATTTAGCAGGAAGGAAGGCCCATTTAGCTGGAAGCAACAGAAGTGAGCGAGCCATGGGGTGCTCAGCTTGGCTGCTTCTGTGCCCCAGCTGTCATATTTATCCTCGGAGCCCACAGAGGTGCCTGGCCTCCTCCCTCCCCGCTAAGGCAGCGGCAGCTGGACCCAGTCTGCTCAGCGATCAGAATCCTGTGAGATTCCATGTGGGCTCTGGAGGCACCTCTGCCAAGTCTCCAGGAACTCCTTGTGTGCCTCTGCAGGCCAAGGTGGGTCAGGGGTTCTTCTGTGAGCAGGATTGCAAAGGGCCAAGATAGGGGCGTGGATCCCAGGGCTCACACCCACTCACCTCTTCCCAGTGTTAGGGAGCCTCTCACCCACTCACCCCTTCCTCATGTTAGGGAATCTGTCACTCACTCACCACCTCTCCATGTTAGGAACCTCTCCTGGCTCTCAGCTTTTTCCTGTGCTTTCCATGTCCTCAGTCTCTGCTGAGCCCCAGTGCGCTCTCTTAGAAGATCCTCTTGGTATTTTGGTATTTACTCACCATTTTGATTCCTCTTAACGAGAGAGGCACATGCCAGCTATTTCCGTTCAGCCAACTTGAACCTGAACCCCCAGTCATTTTTCCTCCACTTTTTCCTTTGGGAAATCCAGTCCCAATGTGCTTGTCATTCATTTCAGAATAATTTGTATTTTCTCCAGTAGTTTTAAAATGACTTTTTATTTATTCTAAATATCCTTCACTCTACCACAGTAAGACATTAATTTCATTTATAAATTTATGCACATTAAGATTATGTTCTTTCATCATTTCTGTAAAAATGTCAACTATTTTCTTTGCAGGTATTTACTGACGAACATGCCCCTTATTTCTTTCATTCTGAAAGTGTGACACAGAGATATCAGCTCACTCCTGTCATTCTATTTCTTGTGTGCATTAATTATCTTTGCTATTTTTTTCATTTCTAAGGTTTCTCTGATGACTTATGAAAATTTTAATAATATTCTACACCAATATAGTATTTATCATTTTAGCTGTGTCTTGTTCTTGCTGAAATTATTTCTAAGTACGTTAATATAATTTACTATTTTTCATCTGACAATATCTATCCAATTCATTTCTATAATTGCCTGTTTTTTCTCTAATGGACTCTGTGATTTTCATTCCTCTGGGGTGGTTTTCCTCTCACACACCTGATCTTCCATACAGAGTTTCTCCCAGGGCTGACTCAGGAATGAAAACTCATGAGGTATTGCTGTAGCCACTCCTGCCCTGCAGTGTCCACACTCCCAAGCTTGGAATCAGCTCTGTGACATGCCCAGCACGGCGGGGCCCACGTGAGCCTCACACACATGTGCGAGAGATGCCCGGTCCAACAATGATAAAGCACTTCTGTGTCATGTGCACCAGGGCGAGGTGGCTCTGTGCTGAGTGTGGCCTGAGTCACTGAACTGAGCTATTCCAGATTCTGTCCACAAACACAGATGAGGGGGAGCCACGGTCTCCCCAGGGTCCCACGGTTTCCTCCACTTTTCTCTTTGTTCTGAGAGAGAGACAAAGGGCCATGCCTGCTCTGTGGGCTGGACGGATGCATGTTTTACCTGCAGCCTTGAACTCAAGCTGAGGTCTTGAACATTCCCAGTTTCTGATAAAGCACCTTAGGTTGTTTCTAGAAAACACTGAAAAATTAATCCTTTTGCTATTGGTGTGGAAACAAGCCCTGCCTTGAACCAAACTCCTGAAATTCTCAGGTTAAATTTCATTACCCAATCCCCTCACTGCAGGCACCCAACAGAAAAGTCACAGATGCAGGATGAGATGACTCACTTTTAAAACGGGGAAGCTGAGAAGGGAACTATTTTGTTGAAAGGAAACCCACAATCCAGTGCCAAGAAAGAAGTCAACTTTTCTTCCCATTTCCCTGCATCTCTTCTCTGTGCTCGCGGCCACACGCAGCTCAGCCTGGACTGCACGGCCAGGTGTCAGGTGCGTCTCTGCTGACCTGAGCCGGCCTGCAGCATGGACCTGCATCTTCCCTGAAGCATCTCCAGGGCTGGAGAGAGGACAGCTGTGGTAATGCCCCTGCACTGCTGTGCAGATGGACGAGGTGAGGGAGGGAGGGAGACCCCATGGGGAGGCTGTGAGGAGGAAGGGGAAGCCCTCGCTCACCCTCGTCTGGAAGGGCAGATGTAGAAAAGCACCAGTTCTATTTGCTGCTACATCCCAGCTCCCAGTGAGATGAAAACAAATGAGACAGACAGTGGCTGGTGGTCAGGAAAGACCCCATTACAGTCTGAAATGTCTGCATAGGGGTTGGGCCCACCCCCACCTCAGCCCTAAAGGAATGAGAGCCAGGCTCCTGGGGAGGGCAGTTTTGCTTCCTGTGTGGGTGCAGATGACACAATCCCATGACAAGAAGGACGCAGCCTCCAAGTGTCCACACCCTGTGTGTCTCTGTCCTGCCAGCACCGAGAGCTCATCCATCCAGAGAGCAGGGCAGTGGGAGGAGACGCCATGACCCCCATCCTCATGGTCCTGATCTATGTCGGTGAGATTTGAAGAGGGAGCTGAGATTCTAACCTAGGAGGGACCTCACCCCACAGCCAAACTCTGGTCCATGAGGAGACCCCAGGGCTCACGAATACCCCAGGGAGGGACGGACCTGCTCAGGCTTCAGGGGCAAATCTCTCACAGGAAACTCTCTTCCAGGGCTGAGTCTGGGCCCCAGGACCCACGTGCAGGCAGGTGAGTCTGTCCCCAGCTGGCCCAGGTCCTCCTCCTCACTGGGGACAAGGGCCTCCCCCGTGCAGCTGGGGAGGGGAATAGCAGTTCTGGGCTGACTGATGGGGGTCTGGAGGGTCCTGGGCTGAGAGCTGGAATCTGTTGGGTTGGATGGAAATGACTTAGAATCTGACCTCTGCTTTCCTGCCAGGGACTGTCCCCAAGCCCACCCTCTGGGCTGAGCCAGGCTCTGTGATCACCCCGGGGAGTCCCGTGACCCTCAGGTGTCAGGGGAGCCTGGAGACCCAGGAGTACCGTCTATATCGAGGAAGGAAAGCAGCATCCTGGATAATGCGGATCCCACAGGAGCTTGTGAAGAAGGGCCAGTTCCCCATCCAGTCCATCGCCTGGGAACACACAGGGCCGTATCGCTGTCAGTATCGAGGACGCACTTACTGGTCAGCGTTCAGTGACCTCCTGGAGCTGGTGGTGACAGGTGAGAGGACACTCGGGTCCCAGCCACAAGCTCTGAGGGGGTCTGCATTCAGGGGCATCTCCCTTTCATAGCCCAGCCCTGGGGATCATGTGGGAGGTGTGAGCCCCACTTAACACGATGCCTCCTTCTCATCTAGGAGCCTACATCAAACCCACCCTCTTAGCCCTGCCCAGCCCTGTGGTGACCCCAGGAGGAAACGTGACCCTCCAGTGTGGCTCACAGGTGGCATTTGATGGCTTCACTCTGTGTAAGGAAGGAGAAGATGAACACCCACCATGCCTGAACTCCCATGTCCGTACCCATGGGTCGTCCTGGGCCGTCTTCCCCGTGGGCCCCGTGAGCCCCAGTCGCAGGTGGACGTACAGGTGCTATGGTTATGGCTCAAGCTCTCCCTATGTGTGGTCTTTACCCAGTGATGTCCTGGAGCTCCTGGTCCCAGGTGAGAAATTCACAGCATTGCCTGGAGATCCCTGAGTCTCTGGGCAGGTGGGGAGGAGCCGCGTCTCAGGGCAGCTCCAGGTGGGACGATGTTGGGGTGAGAGGGCTCAGGGCTCCTGGGTCAGAGACACAGGAATATCAGCAGTGGTGAGGCCGAGGGAGAGGGAGGATTTGTGGGGAGCCTGAGGGTCGGCTCCTGGAGACCATGACCACCTTTCCCAGGTGTCTCTAAGAAGCCATCACTCTCAGTGCAGCCGGGTCCTGTCGTGGCCCCTGGGGAGACCCTGACCCTCCAGTGTGGCTCTGATGTCGGCTATGACAGGATCGCTCTGTACAAGGAGGGGGAACATGACCTCCTCCAGCGCCCTGGCCGGCAGCCCCAGGCTGGGCTCTCCCAGGCCAACTTCACCCTGAGCCCTGTGAGCCACTCCCACGGGGGCCAGTACAGATGCTCCGGTGCACACAACGTCTCCTCCGAGTGGTCGGCCCCCAGTGACCCCCTGGACATCCTGATCGCAGGTGAGGAGCCCAGCGGGTTCAGTCAGGGGCCCAGGCTCTGCACAGGCCCTTCCAGGGAGCCCAGGTGATGGCCGGGATGAGGGGTGGGGGTCCCAAGGGAGGGAGAGACAGACAGAGACAGGGGATGGGCGGGGAGGGGGAGACTCAGAGAAAACAGAGACTGAGGGTCCCAGAGAGAGGCCTGGGGAGGTCTCAGCTCAGAACAAGTTGGGGCAGCCCCTCACGCATCCTCTTCTCTCCAGGACAGATCCCTGACACACCCTCCCTCTCAGTGCAGCCGGGCCCCAGGGTGGCCTCAGGGGAGAACGTGACCCTGCTGTGTCAGTCACAGGGGTGGATGGACACTTTCCTTCTGACCAAGGAGGGAGCAACTGATGCCCCACTGTGTCTAAGATCAAAGTACCAAGCTCATAAGTACCAGGCTGAATTCCCCATGAGTCCTGTGACCTCAGCCCATGCGGGGACTTACAGGTGCTACGGCTCACGCAGCTTCACCCCCTACCTGCTGTCTCACCCCAGTGAGCCCCTGGAGCTCATGGTCTCAGGTGAGGGCCCTGACCCTGTCCTCTCTGAGCTCAAAGGCTCAGCTCAGGCCCTGACCCCAGGAGAGCTCTGGGCTGGGATGGAGGGAGGGGGCTCTGAAGGAGGCTCAGCCAGAGGAGCCTCAGCCCTCAGAGGGAAGGAGGACAGTGGGGCCCTCCCAGGCACACCCACCCTCAGCCGCATCACCAGCATCAGGAAGGCGGGGGGAGCAGACGGGAACTTGGCCTCCCCCAGGGCAGTCCTGAGGCTCCCAGAGGATCCCGTTCCTCTCAAGGACCAAGCACAGACTTCCCTCCAGGGAGCTGGACAGAGACAGAGCGAGGACCACAGGCTCCCAGGGGCTCTGAGGCTGCGCTGGTGAGGGGTGGGGTTGAGGCAGTGGGAGATCTTGGGGCCCAGCCTGGGCGAGGAGCAGCCAGGCTGAAGTGGGGAGTAGGACAGCCCCAGCCCTCTGATCCCCATCCCACCCCAGCAGGTCCTCAGGACCAGCTTGTCCCTCCCACGGAGTCAGATCGCCGGAGTGGTGAGTGAGGCGCTCTGAGCGGGAGGTGGGCGGGGAGGTGGGCAGGGTCCGGGGAGGCAGGGGTGGGTTCTGTCATTGGATTAAGGCTCCTCTGGAGATGGTGACATGGATAGGCCCCTCCTCTGCCTGGGCCTCAGTTTCTCCAAGTGTAAAGGAGAGAGGCCTGCACGGGTGGGAAAGTTCCTTTCAGCTCTGACTCCCAGGTTTGACCTCCTGGGAGAGGAGGCCCCCCAGGGAAGCCTCCAGACCTGATTCCTCAGGGGCCTGGGCTGTCCCACCTGCAGCAGTAACGGCTACCTGGGGCAGGGGAGGGGAGCAGGGCCCTGGGTTGGAGCATTCAGGCTCTTTCCCTCAGCTCCGGGGCTCGGCTCAGTGCATGGAAGAAGGGCTGCAGGTCAGACTCCTGGGTCCCCTTCCCAGCTCTGCCACTTCCTGGCTGGGGATCCTGGGGCAGGTGATTCCCCTCTCTGAGCCTCAGGTTTTCATCTGTAAAGTGGGTTGGGTGGATGTTTCAATTCCCCAAGGTAATCCTGTGTCTCCCAGAAGATCCTGTTCCCCTCAAGAACTCAAGCATGGGCTTCCCTCCAGGAGCTGGGCAGAGACAGAGGAGGAGCCACAGGCTCCAGGGGAGGTTATATAAGTTACATCTAACCTTACATACCACCTGTTATATAACTTATATCTGAATATGTCTCTCCTCCTGGTTTTGAGTCTCAGGAGCAGCTGAGACCCTCAACTCATCACAAAACAAGTCTGACTCCAAGGCTGATGAGGGAGGAGATGCTTGAGGTGACGGAGCTGGCACAGAGTGTTGGGTCCTGTCAAGGGGAGGTGGGTGCCCTGGGTGGACATCCAGAGGTCCTGGGTGATGCTGATCCTCCTTGATCTCTGTGACCTCTTTGTCCACTCTCCCCAGCCTCACAGCCCCAGGATTACACAGTGGGGAATCTCATCCGCATGGGCATGGCTGGCTTGGTCCTGGTGGTCCTCGGCATTCTGCTATTTGAGGCTCAGCACAGCCAGCGAAGCCCCCAAGATGCAGCCAGGAGGTGAACAGCAGAGAAGATAGTGCAGCCTTCAGAGTGCTGGAGCCTTGGGAACAGATCTGATGATCCCAGCAGGTTCTGGAGACCATTTAGGGCTGATGCTATCTGGACTGTCTGCTGATGATTTCTAGAGGGAGGAAATCAGAGTTCGAGCACAGAGACATTTTCCAGGGTGATCCATGGAGGACCATGAACATGTGATACTTTCCTCTCTATGAATGTTGACTTCCCATCGTTGGGTCCCCTTCTTTTCCTCCCCCACACATGAGGCTCCATCCCACGTGGCAGCCTCGGGTCCGCACCTCTGCACACCGGCGTGCTCTGGTCCATGGCGTGTAACACAGTCTTCCTTATTCATCATTGCCACACTCCCTGGTGAGAATTATTGAGCCTCCATCTCCTCAGTTCAGAGTTCCAAATGTGGTCCAGTAAATAAATCAATGGGAGAGCATTGGATTTCAATCAGGAAAAGATCAATCCACCCGGATGCCCCAACACCCTCTCCAGACCCTACGAGCCCTTCCTTCTTTCTCAGATGCTATCTCTGTGACTTCCCCTCAGATCATTGTGTGACCATCACTGCCATCCTGTTCCACAGCATCATCCTCACCTGACACCCGCTCAGCAGTCACTCCCATTTCCTCTCCCTCCAGCACCTGGTAACCACGAGTGTGCTTTCTGTCTCTATGGATTTGCATATTCGGTCTGAAAACATTTCAATCCACCCATGACCTGTGAGTTCCTCACTTCATGACGTCCCGCCTTTCTAGGCAGAGCCAAAGTACACCGTGTGAAAACAATGATAAGCATTTACAATGTGTTGGTGATCCACGGAAGGAAAATCACGGAAGTAGGAGAGACATCCAGCTGAAGACGAGACCTCAGGCCAATGAATCTTGTCAATGGGTTGAGCTGTTTCTTTCTACTCACTGTGACAGTCAGATAGAAACATGCAAAAATGACTGAGGCTGATTCTTCTCTGACTTCTCCCAAACAGCAAGAGGACTTGAGTCCCAGCATTAAAGCGTTAAACTTTCCTAGGTCAAAGACCACTGTGTCTGAAGGATGTAAAACAGCCTCATAGGATGGAATGGTTGGGGGAAGGATCCTGAGGGACCAAAGAATCCTGAACTTTCTAGGACAAAGGGAACAGCCATTCCCCGTTTACCATGTAGAATAAATACATTCCATTAGGGACATTTTCAAAGACTCAACAGAATATGAATGATTACAGTATTATGGTTATAGGTAAAGCATAATATTGTATACATGTTAATATTTGAGAATATCTTCCAAGTCATAGTTTGATTGTGCCAAGCCAAAAACTTGAGCCAGATTTCAGTGATGTCAAGCGGGAGACTATGGTATCTGTCACCAATTACCTTCCTGCATACCTGGCCACCAGCCTTTCCCATGGATCCACGTGTGTCTCGTGACTCTCTGATACGAATCCTGTGAACACACTGACCTCTGCCTTCTACGTGACTGACTTGTAGGGTACTTTTTCAACATCTCCTGGCCTTTTGTTTTTCTGTTGGGAAGTCCAATCCCAATGTGCATGCTACTCTACTGACAGGCTGAGTTGAAAATCACAGAACACAAACATGCGTTTTAGACTATACAATTTATGCCGGACAACTTGAGTCTAGCATATATACTTTTTAATCTACTCCTGATATTTTTCAATGTATTGTGGTAGGTCAAGATTTGCATTTCACGTTTAAATGTGTGCACCCTAGCACTTAATTAGTCTTCCCTCGTCTCTGTCGAATGTTCAACTCTGTAATTCGTGAGTTGTTGCCTGATGTCATTCCCCCTTCTTTCCTTCTGACATGTGCAGTAGATATGAGGTCCTCCCTCCTCACAATATTCCCCCAAGGATGGTGAATTTCCACTTTCGGTGCCTCCATGGTGCATTTTGGAAAATTCTATTTTGTTTTCCAATTTCATAAATGTCTCTTCAGCTGTATCTTGACCCTGATAGAATAAATATTTTGATTGTATTCTTCAATAGAAATTTTCACCTCTAGGATTTCTTACTCATTTCTCTGATGCCCATTTTTCACCAGGATAATCCATATTTTTGTCTCAAAAATTTAATTTCCTCTTTTTTCAGATATTTAAACATGTTTAAGTGAAGAGGGGTCTCATACATTCCTAGAATTCTATTTTCTACACTGTTGTAAATAGTGCTGTAACAAATATAATGAGTGCTGCTGTCTTTTTTATATAATTACTTTTTTTTAAGCTGGATACCATGAAATGGGATTGCAAAGTGAAATGGTAGTTTTATTTTTAGTTCTTTGAGATAGCTCCCTACTGTTTTCTGTGAAAGATAAACTCATTTACATTCCTACCAACAATGTATCCTTGCTAACATCTGTTGGTTTTGACTTCTTAAGAGTCGCCATTCTGACTGTTGTCAGTTGATATACTCAGTGTGGTTTTAAGTTGATTTTCTCTGATGATTAATCATGTGGAGCATTTTTTAATGTGTTTGTTGGCCACCTATATTTCTTCTTTTGAGAAATGTCTGTTGATGTTGATGTGCTTTACTCAGTTTTCTATAAATCTGTGGGCCTTTCCATGTGGTTTTTCACGTTCATGAAGTTGTTTGTGGTTTTTTTTTCAGGTGGAATTCTTTGACTTCCTTGTAGATTCTGGACACTAGTCTTTTGTTGATGGCATAATTGGCAAATATTTTCTTCCATTTTGTAGGCTGTCTGTTCATTCTGTTGATTGTTTCTTTTGCTGTGCGGAAGCTTTTAATTTTAATCATGTCTCATTTGTATATTTGGGGTTTTTTTTTTTTTTTTGCATTTTTAAAGAGTCTTTATCATAAGTTCTTTGCCTGGGGCAATGTTCAGAAGAGTTTTTCCTAAATTTTGTTTTAGGATTTACATAGCTTCCGGGTCTCACATTGAGGTCTTTAATTTATCTCGAGTTAATTTTTCTACATGGTGGGATTTAGGGATCCAGTTTTACTCTTTTGCAGACAGCTACCCAGTTTTCCCAGCATCCTTTATTGAATAGGGTGTCTTTCTCCATTGTTTATTTTTGTTGACTTTAGCAAAGCTCAGTATGTTGTAGGCAGGCAGCTTTATTTCTAGTTTCTCTATTCTGTTTCCTTGGCATCTCTGTACATTTTTGTACTACTAAATGCTGTTATAGTTACTATGGCCTCATAATATAATTTGAAATCAGACAGTGTAACGCTTCCAGGTTTGTTCTTCTTGCATAGAATTGCTTTAGCTGTTCAGGCTAATTTTTGCTTTCAAGTGAATTTAACAATTGCTTTTTCTCTAATTCTGTTAAAGAAATGACATTTGTAATTTGATAGGAATTGTGTTGAATCTGTAGTATGCTTTGGGCAATATACTCATTTTAACAATATTGATTCTTCCAATTTGTGAGCAAGGAATGTTTTTCTATTTGGTTGTGTTGCCTAAAGTTCCTTCCATCTGCGTTTTGTCATTCTCTGTGTAGAGGTCTTTCACCTGCTTGGTTAAATATACTTCTCAATCTCTCTCTCTCTCTCTCTCTCTCTCTCTCTCTCTCTCTCTCTCTCTCTCTCTGTGTGTGTGTGTGTGTGTGTGTGTGTTCTTAATTTGGTTCTCAGCTTGAATGGTACTGATGTATAGATAGGCTATTGATTTTTCTACCTTGATTTTGTATACAGAGACTTTACTGAAGTCATTTATCAAGTCTACAAGACTTCTGGAAGAATCTGCAGGATTTTCTAGGTATACAGTCATGTCATCAGCACACACAGATAATTTCACTTCCTCTTTTCCAATTTGGATGCGCTTCCTTCTGTTGCCCGAGTGCTCTGGTGAGGACTTCTATATCTGTGTTGAACAGGAGTGGTGAGAGTGGATATCCTTATCTTGTTCCATTTCTTGGGAAAAACTTTCACTTCTCCCCCTTCAATTTGATGTTGGCTGTGTGTTTGTCATGCAGGGCTCTTATTATTTTGGGCTGTGTTTCTTTTATGCCTAGTGCATTGAGGGATTTTATCATGAAGGGATGTTGAACTCTATTGAATAGTTTATCTGCATCTGTTGAGATGATAAAATGCTTTTTGTTTTTAGTTCAAGTTTATATCATGAGTCACCTTTGTTGACTTGCATATATTGAACCATCCTTTGATCTCTGGAATAAAGCCAACTTGATCATGATGAATTATGTTTTTGATACACTGTTAGATTCCATCTGTTCATATTTTCTTGAGGATTTTAGCATCTGTGTTCCTCAGGTCTCTTGGCCTGTGGTTTTATTTTTCTGTTGAGTCCTTGTCTGACTTTACTATCAGGGTGATACTGATTTCACACGAAGAGTTAGGAAAGAATCCCCATCCTCGATTTCTTGGGAATAGTTTCAGTATGATTGGTGTCAGCTCTTCTCTGTATATATGGCAAAGATTGTCTGTGAATCCATCTATTGCTGGAAGAAGTTTTAGTACTGATTCTTTTTCATTAATTATTGTTGGTCTGCTTAGGGTTTCTATTTTTTCCTGTGCAATCTTGGGAAGTTGTATGTGTCTAGGAAGTCATCCATTTTCTCTAGGTTTTCTGGTTGATGTGCATAAAGGTGTTCACAGTTTTCTCTGATGATCGTTTGTATTTCTGTGGTGTGAGTTATAATGTCATCTTTATCATTTCTGATTGTGCTCATTTAAATCTTCTCCTTTTTTGGTTAGTGTAGTCAGCCATCTGTCAATATTGTTTATACTTTCAAAAAACCAACTTTTTATTTCATTGATTCTTTGTAATGTTTTTGTCTTAATCTCATTCTTTTTCTGTTCTTTCAGAGTTTCCATTGTTTTCAGGGTCTGATGCTAGAGAGTGAATGCGATCCTTTGGTGGTGCCACCATATTCAGATTTTTCACACATCAGAATCCTCACACTGATTCCTTCTCATCTGGACAGGCTGCCACTCATTCTCTTTGGATTTATTGTCACTGGGATGGGGTTTCTCTGCACATTTCCCCCAGCCCCGCAGGGAGTGTGACTGTAGAGCACGTTGGGAAGAGTCTCTAGGCTTTGTCCCATAGTCTTGGGGGCTTCTGCAGCAGGGTTTGTGTTGGGCTGTGCGGCTCAAATGCAGGCCGGGAGCTGGTGCTTAAGGGGAAGAGCCAGCCTCTGCACAAGCAGGTGGGTGTGGACCTGCCGCTTCCTGTGAAGTGCTGTCTGTTGTTTCAGGTGAAGGGCTGGACTGTGGAGTGTCTGGAGCCCTGAGCTTCCTGTTCCGCGGGGTGAGGAAACACAGCTGGGCAGAGCCGGAACCCCTGGTTTGCCCACAAATACCCTAATGATGAGTGCCGGCCGCAGTCCTGAAGCGTGTGGCTTGGGCAGCATGTGGGAAATGCCCTGAGGTCTCTGTTGGGGGTGAAGGAGCTACATCCATTTCCAGTCCCATAGGGAGGAACATCACCTGTTTCTCTATCACACGCCTGCTCCAGGGCTCTTGAGTCTCAGTTCAGACACACACTGTTGTCCCTCCCCAGGCCACTGTGTGGCTGACAGCCATGGGAAATACCTGCCTGCCACTCTCTGCAGGAATCATCCCAAGGTAGAACCTCCTGACTCAGCGCAGTGCAGACCCCTCAGCGGCTGCCTGTGTCTGACGTGGTCACGCTGCTGCTTCATGCAGCTGGGATGTGGGGCTTCTGCCTTTCTGGCTGGACAAGCGGAAATCAGTTGTGGTGTTGCTGGCTGGGGGCACCCGACCTCAGGCCCTGGGGTGAGTGGTCAGGTGCCAGCAGAGTGGGAAAGGGCTGGCAGTTCCCCGGATCACATGCCTCTAGGTGGCCAGCTGGACAATGTGAGTCCTAAAGGGGCTGGACTGGGATTTGGCTGTTCCAGGGTTCAGGTGCCGGCTGTGATCAGGAGGGATGGGCCGGTCCCCAGGTCATCGGCAGAACTCTCAGGCGGCGCAGGCAGAACGCTTAGGTGGTAGAGTCCCGGGGCAGATCACAGGCCTGTGGGGACCGGGCTCTCAGAAGAGCTGGAGGCTTCGGCTGAAATGTCCAGGTGGGGGCCGGGCGGCTGTGCTGTGGGCCTGTGACTGGGGAGGGCAGGGCCCCTCGGCTGGGGCACTGGAGACTGGCAGCTGTGGGCACAGGGCCCGCTCACACTTCCCTCCTGAAGAAGTGGCACTCAGTTTTGCTCTGGGGACACGCAAATGTGCCAGGTCTCCCTACTCCCTCCCTGGGCCTGGGGCAGCAGGGGCCGAGGCAGAGGTGGCACTGACTGCATAGGGCTCGTCAGGGGCCTCTGAGCATTGGGCTTTCAGAGGGCACCCAGCCAGGGCCACAGTGTTCAGGCGGGGGCAGGACGGGTGCACTGGGGACATGAAGCTGGCAAGCCCCATTTAGCAGGAAAAAAGTCCCATTTAGCAGGAAGCGACAGAAGTGAGCGAGCCATGGGGTGCTCAGCTTGGCTGCTTCTGTGCCCCAGCTGTCATATTTATCCTGGGAGCCCACAGAGGTGCCTGGCCTCCTCCCTCCCTGCTAAGGCAGCGGCAGCTGGACCCTGTCTGCTCAGGGATCAGAAGCCTGTGGGATTCCATGTGGACTCTGGAGGCACCTCTGCCAAATCTCCAGGAACTCCTTGTGTGCCTCTGCAGGCCAAGGTGAGTCAGGGGCTCTTCTGTGAGCAGGATTGTAAAGGGCCAAGACAGGGGTGTGGAACCCAGGGGCTCACAGCCACTCACCCCTTCCCTTTGTTAGGGAGCCTCTCACCCACTCACCCCTTCCTCATGTTAGGGAATCTGTCACTCACTCACCGCTTCTCCATGTTAGGAACCTCTCCTGGCTCTCAGCTTTTCTTCCCTGTGCTTTCCATGTCCTCAGTCTCTGCGGAGCCCCAGTGCGCTCTCTTAGAAGATCCCCTTGGTGTTTTGGTATTTACTCACCATTTTTATTTCTCTTAACGAGAGAGGCACATCAGCTGTTTCCGTTCAGCCAACTTGAACCTGAACCCTCAGTCATTTTTCCTCCACTTTTTATTTCGGGAAATCCAGTCCCAATGTGCTTGCCATTCTTTTCAGAATAATTGTATTTTCTCCAGTAGTTTTAAAATGACTTTTTATTTATTCTAAATATCCTTCACTCTACCACAGTAAGACATTAATTTCATTGATATATTTATGCACATTAAGATTATGTTCTTTTGTCATTTCTGTAAAAATGGCAACTATTTTCTTTGCAGGTATTTACTGACTATCATGCTCCTTATAAGTGTGACACAGAGATATCAGTTCACTCCTATTTCTTGTGTGCATTAATTATTTTTACCAATTTTTTCATTTTTAAGGTTTCTCTGATGACTTATGAAAATTTTAATAATATTCTACACCAATATATTATTTATCATTGTAGCTGTCTCTTGTTCTTGATGAAATTATTTCTGAATATGTTAATATAATTTGTATTTTTCATCTGACAATATTTATCCAATTCCTTTCTGTAATTGCCTGTTTTTTCTCTAATGGACTCTGTGATTTTCATTCCTCTGGGGTGGCTTTCCTCTCACACACCTGATCTTCCATGCAGAGTTTCTCCCAGGGCTGACTCAGGAATGAAAACTCATGAGGTATTGCTGTAGCCACTCCTGCCCTGCAGTGTCCACACTCCCAAGCTTGGAATCAGCTCTGTGACATGCCTGGCACGGCGGGGCCCACGTGAGCCTCACACGCATGTGCGAGAGATGCCCGGTCCAACAATGATAAAGCGCTTCTGTGTCATGCGCACCCGGGACAGGAGTTCAGTGCTGAGTGTGGCCCGGGTCACTTAGTTGAGCTATCCCAGATTCTGTCCACAAACACAGACAAGGGGGAATCACCGTCTTCCTAGGGTCCCATGGTTTCCTCCACTTTTCTCTTTGTTCTGAGAGAGAGACATAGTGCCATGCCTGCTCTGTAAGCTGGATGGATGCATGTTTTACCTGCAGACTTGAACTCAAGTTGAGGTCTTGAACATTCCTAGGTACTGATAAAGGAGCTTAGGTTGTTTCTAGAAAACACTGAAAAATTAACCCTTTTGCTAATGATGTGGAAACAAGCCCTGACCTGAACCAAACTCCTGAAACTGTCAGGTTAAACTTCATTACCCAATCCCCTCACTGCAGACACCCAACAAAAGTCACAGATGCAGGATGAGATGACTCATTTTTAAAACAGGGAAGTTGAGAAGGGAACTATTTTGTTGAAAGGAAACCCACAATCCAGTACCAAGAAAGAAGTCAACTTTTCTTCCCATTTATCTGCATTTCTTCTCTGTGCTCGCGGCCACACGCAGCTCAGCCTGGACTGCACGGCCAGGTGTCAGGTGCGTCTCTGCTGACCTGAGCCGGCCTGCAGCATGGACCTGCATCGTCCCTGAAGCATCTCCAGGGCTGGAGAGATGACAGCTACGGTAATGCCTTTGCACTGCTGTGCTGATGGACGGGGTGAGGGAGGGAGGGAGACCCCATGGGGAGGCTGTGAGAAGGAAGGGGAAGCCTTCGCTCACCCTCATCTAGAAGGGCAGGTGCAGAAAAGCACCAGTTCTATTGGCTGCTACATCCCAGCTCCCAGTGAGATGAAAACAAACCAGACAGACAGTGGCTGGGGGTTAGGAAAGACCCCATTACAGTCTGAAATGTCTGCAGAGGGGTTGGGCCCACCCCCACCTCAGCCCTACTGGGGATGGCAGCTTTGCTTCCTGTGTGGGTGCAGATGACACAACCCCATGACAAGAACGACCTAGCCTCCAAGTGTCCACACCCTGTGTGTCTCTGTCCTGCCAGCACCGAGGGCTCATCCATCCGCAGAGCAGGGCAATGGGAGGAGACGCCATGACCCCCATCCTCATGGTCCTGATCTGTGTCGGTGAGATTTGAAGAAGGAGGGGAGATTCTAACCTAGGAGGGACCTCACCCCACAGCCAAACTCTGGTCCATGAGGAGACCCCAGGGCTCACGAAGACCCCAGGGAGGGGCGGACCTGCTCAGGCTTCAGGGGCAAATCTCTCACAGGAAACTCTCTTCCAGGGCTGAGTCTGGGCCCCAGGACCCACGTGCAGGCAGGTGAGTCTGTCCCCAGCTGGCCCACGTCCTCCTCCTCACTGGGGACAAGGCCCACCCCCATGCAGCTGGGGAGGGGAATAGCAGTTCTGGGCTGACTGATGGGGGTCTGGAGGGTCCTGGGCTGAGAGCTGGAATCTGTTGGGTTGGGTGGAAATGACTTAGAATCTGACCTCTGCTTTCCTGCCAGGGACCGTCCCCAAGCCCACCCTCTGGGCTGAGCCAGGCTCTGTGATCACCCAGGGGAGTCCCGTGACCCTTAGGTGTCAGGGGAACCTGGAGACCCAGGAGTACCATCTATATCGAGAAAAAAAAGCAGCATCCTGGATTAGGCAGATCCCACAGGAGCTTGTGAAGAAGGGCCAGTTCCCCATCCAGTCCATCGCTTGGGAACACACAGGGCAGTATCGCTGTCAGTATCATGGACACACTCACTGGTCAGAGCTCAGTGACCCCTTGGAGCTGGTGGTGACAGGTGAGAGACACTCAGGAGCCCCAGCCCCAGGCTCAGTCCAGGAGGACGGTTGGCTCTCAGGGGCATTTCCCTCTCACAGCCCAGCCCTGGGGATCATGTGGGTGTGAGCCCCACTTAACATGGTGCCTCCTTCTCTCCTAGGATCCTACAGCAAACCCACCCTCTCAGCCCTGCCCAGCCCTGTGGTGACCCCAGGAGAAAACGTGACCCTCCAGTGTGGCTCACAGGTGCCATTTGATGGCTTCAATCTGTGTAAGGAAGGAGAAGATGAACACCAGGCCCGTACCTGTGAGTCATCCTGGGCCGTCTTCTCCGTGGGCCCCGTGAGCCCCAGTCACAGGTGGACGTACAAGTGCTATGGTTATAACTCTCACTCTCCCTATGTGTGGTCTTCACCCAGTGATCTCCTGGAGCTCCTGGTCCCAGGTGAGAAATTCACAGCATTGCCTGGAGATCCCTGAGTCTCCGGGCAGGTGGGGAGGAGCCGCGTCTCGGGGCAGCTCCAGGTGGGACGATGTTGGGGTGAGAGGGCTCAGGGCTCCTGGGTCAGAGACACAGGAAGATCTGCAGTGGTGAGGCCAGGGGAGAGGGAGGATTTGTGGGGAGCCTGAGGGTCGGCTCCTGGAGACCATGACCACCTTTCCTAGGTGTCTCTAAGAAGCCATCACTCTCAGTGCAGCCGGCTCCTGTCGTGGCCCCTGGGGAGACCCTGACCCTCCAGTGTGGCTCTGATGTCGGCTATGATAGGTTCGCTCTGTACAAGGATTGGGGAACTGACCTGCTCCAGCGACCTGGCCGGCAGCTCCAGGCCGGGCTCTCCCAGGCCAACTTCACCCTGAGCCCTGTGAGCCGCTCCCACGGGTGCCAGTACAGATGCTCCGGTGCCCACAACCTCTCTTCCGAGTGGTCGGCCCCCAGTGACCCCCTGGACATCATGATCGCAGGTGAGGAGCCCAGCGGGTTCAGTCAGGGGCCCAGGCTCTGCACAGGCCCTGCCAGGGAGCCCAGGTGGTGATGGTTGGGATGAGGGATGGGGGTCCCAAGGGAGGGAGAGCCAGAGACAGGGGGTGGGCAGAGATGGGGAGACTCAGAGCAAACAGAGACAGAGACTGAGGGTCCCAGAGAGAGGCCTGGGGAGGTCTCAGCTCAGAACAAGGCGGGGCAGCCCCTCACCCATCCTCTTCTCTCCAGGACAGATCCCTGACACACCCTCCCTCTCAGTGCAGCCGGGCCCCACTGTGGCCTCAGGAGAGAATGTGACCCTGCTGTGTCAGTCACAGGGGTGGATGGACACTTTCCTTCTGACCAAGGAGGGAGCAGCTGATGCCCCGCTTCGTCTAAGATCAAAGTACCAATCTGATAAGTACCAGGCTGAATTCCCCATGAGTCCTGTGACCTCAGCCCATGCGGGGAACTACAGGTGCTATGGCTCACGTAGCTCCAACCCCTACCTGCTGTCTAACCACAGTGAGCCCCTGGAGCTCGTGGTCTCAGGTGAGGCCCCTGACCCTGTCCTCTCTGAGCTCAAAGGCTCAGCTCAGGCCCTGCCCCAGGAGAGCTCTGGGCTGGGATGGAGGGAGGGGGCTCTGAAGGAGGCTCAGCCAGAGGGACCTCAGCCCTCAGAGGGAAGGAGGACAGTGGGACCCTCCCAGGCACACCCACCCTCAGGGGCATCGCCAGCATTGTCAAGAGCAGAGGCGGGTTGGGGAGGGGACTGGAGGGCCACAGGGCCAATGTGGAGAAATTTGGTTTGAGGTGGAGGCTTCAGGCAAGACTCAGCTCCTCCGCCTCCTCTCATTCTTTACCCAGGACCCTCCAGGGGACCCAGCCCCCCATCCAGCAGTCCCACCCCCACATCTGGTGAGTGACTAAGGCCTCTTGTTGAGGAGGGACTGTGGCCTCCCCCAGGGCAGTCCCAAGTCTCCCAGAGGATCCTCAAGGACTCAGCACAGGCTCCCAGGGTCCCTGAGGCTGGGCTGCTGAGGGGTTGGGGCTCGAGGTAGAGGGAGATGTTGGGGCCCTGCCTAGGGGAGGAGCAGCCGGGCTGATGTGGGGAGATGGACAGCCCTAGCCCTCACCTCTGTGTCCTGACCCAGCAGGCCCTGGGGACCCGCTTGTCACTCCCCCGGATTCAGATCCCCAAAGTGGTGAGTGAGGGCCTCTGAATGGCAGGTGTGCAGGGTCCAGGGGAGGCAGGGGTGGGTTCTGTCACTGGATTAAGGCTCCTCTGGAGATGGTGACGTGGACAGGCCCCTCCCCCACCTGGGCCTCAGTTTCTCCAAGTGTAAAGGAGAGAGGCTTGCACAGGTGGGAAAGTTCCTTTCAGCTCTGACTCCCAGCTGTGACCTCCTGGGGGTGGAGGCCTCCCAGGGAAGCCTTCAGACCCGATTTGTCAGGGGCCTGTCCTGTCCCACCTGCAGCAGTGACAGTGACACTGACCTGGGGCAGGGGAGGGGAGCAGGGCCGTGGTTCAGGAGATCAGGCTCTTTCCCTCCAGCTCTGGGTTTCAGCTCAGGTGCAGGGAACAAGGGCTGCAGGTCAGACTCCCGGGTTCCCTTCCCTGCTCTGCAGCTGCCTAGCTGGGGGGCCTGGGGCAGGCAACTCCCCTCTCTGAGCCTGTTTTTTGTCTGTAAAGTGGGTGGGGTAGACATGTCAATTCTGTGCTGCTCGACTGTTGTGGGGGTTGGAAATGAATGAGGGCCAGCAGTCACCTGCACACAGTAGGCGCTCAATCAGTGACATCACCCCATTCCTGACGTCATCATGCTCAAGGTCTGGGAAAGCACCTGGGGGTTGTGACCGGGGTCTCAGTGGCCCTCGTCCTGCTGCTCTTCCTCCTCCTCCTCTTCCTCGTCCTCCGACGTCGACGTCAGGGCAAACACTGGACATCTGGTGAGTACAGAAGGGGGGATTCTGTGGGCCGACCGAGGGTGGGCTCAGGGCAGCAACCAAACAGAATCCAAAGCACTGGGAAAATGCAGCTTTGCGAAACTGTTCCAGCATTTCTCACCAGGCGAATCGAGAAAGCACTTAATGTCAGTCCCCACGTACAAATGTAAAGTGTCCTTCGGGCTCTCTCCGTCTGAGACATTTGGAGCATGGAAGCAGGAGTGTTTCCAGGTTTCCTCCCTTACCTTTGAGCTGCGTGTGCAGGGCAGGTGTTCCCAGGGCTGAGACTCTGTCCTTCTTCACGCAGCCCAGAGAGAGGCTGATTTCCAACATCCTGCAGGGGCTGCGGAGCCAGAACCCACAGGCAGAGGCCTGCAGAGGAGGTAATTCTGCCCGAAGACCCCAGACTCCCCCCACCCCAGCCCACACACTGCTCCTAAAGCTCCCGTGTCCTCTCCTAGGTCCAGCCCAGCTGCTGACACCCAGGAAGAAACCCTCTGTGAGTGAGAGGAAGAGGAGGTGACCCCAGCCAGGAGGGAGATGGGGGCCCACAGTTTCCATAGCAATGGGGAAAGGGCACAGGCTGGAAGGGGTCTGAGGCTCAGGGTGACAGGATCTCACCCCACACTGTGGGACCTCCAGACATCACAGCCCCTCCCTGGATCTCAGTGGCCGGGTCTGGGAGCTGGGCAGGGGCTGGTGGGGCTGAGAGGTCCCAGGGAACCTTCCCAGGAGATGAACCCCTTGCTCTGCCCAGCAGATGCTGTCGTGAAGGGCACACAGCCTGAGGATAGGGTGGAGCTGGACACTCAGGTGAGACCCCACCCCTGTCCCGGGCACCAAAGGCCTCCTGGTGCCGGATCTAAGCCAGCAGGACTTCTCTGTCCTCCTTCCCCTGCTCTCAGCATCATCCAGGGTGGACCCTCCATGTCCAGCATGCTGCCTCCCGCCTGCTGTGACCTCACTCTCTCCTGGTGTCCTGGGACCTCGTGGGCCTCCTCCCGGGTCCCCTGCCTGCTCCTCATCCTCTGTTTGGCCGTCTGGTTGTTAGAGGACTCCCCAGGCCTCAGGAGGATAAGGAATGAACCACCCCGGTGCCTTGGGCTCCCCTTCATTCATTCACCCAGCGAGTGTTCCCAGGAGCTCACTGTGGTTGGGGCTCCCCGTGGGAGCTGCAGACACAGCAGGGAGCAAAGCCGCCCCTGCCCTCCTGAGCTCACCTCGTGGTGGGAGACAAAATGCAAATAAACACACAGTGTCCAGGAGTGCGACGTGCTGTGAGGACAATAAACCAGGGAAAGGGCAGAGAGTGCAGGGCAGTGGGGCCAGTCTGAATGGTGAGGGGAGGGCTGTCTGGTCAGCTGTCATCTGAGAAGCCCGGACGGAGAGGGCCACACCATCCTCTAATGGACAAGCCCCTGCAGGCAGAGGAAACAGCAGTGCCAAGGCCCCGAGGCAGCAGTGAGCTCTTGTGGGAAGGCGGGTGTGAGGCTGCAGCCAAATGGGCAAGGTCAGAGTGAGGAGGAGAGGCCAGAACCGCAGGGACTGAGCAGCGAGACCCTCCACAGCCTTAGCGCGTCCCTGAGATTCCATCAGGAAAGGGATGTAAACGGATCACTCTGGAAACACTGGGAGAACTGACTCCAGGGGGTCAGGGGGACTCAAGGGCACCCCCCACCACTGTCTCTCCAGCACAGCCCACATGATGAAGACCCCCATGCAGTGACCTATGCTAAGGTGAATCACTCCAGACCTAGGAGAGAAATGGCTTCCCCTCTTTCCCCTGTCTGGGGAATTCCTGAACACAAGGGACACACAAGCAGAAAAGGACACGCAGGACAGGCAGGCAGGTCCTTTCCTCTCTCTCACCCCCACCACGTTTCTTCCCTCTCATTCTCCCCTCTCTGCAGGCTGCTGCATCTGAAACCCCCCAGGATGTGACCTACGCCCAGCTGCACAGATTGACCCTTAAACGGGAGGCAACTGAGTCTCCTTCGTCCCAAGCAGGGGAACCTCCAGCTGAGCACAGCATCTACGCCACTGTGGCTGTCCACTAGTCCAGGGAGGACCCAGACTCTACACACTATGAAGACTCAGGACCCCAGAAGGCATGGAAGCTGCCCCCAGTGGGCACCATTGAACCCCAGCCAGCCTGAACCCCTAACATAGACCACCAGAAGATTCTGGGAACTTTGGGAGTCACCTGATTCTGCAAAGATAAATAGTATCCCTGTATTATTAAAATAAAGAAGCAGGCCTCTCAGTTCACAATGAGTTAACTGGTAAAACAAAACAGAAGTCTGAAAATGTTTTTAAATTGATTGATCATGTAAATATTACACATCAAACCAATGACATGGGAAAGTAGCTTCTAATCAGGACAAACAAAAGATAGAGGAAAAAGTAATAAAGTCAAAAGGTTTATTCTTGAAAACATAACGATACATGAATCTTGGTCACAATGAGGAAAAAAAAAAAAGAGCAGGCACACATTTCCATACAGGAACAAAACAGGAGGCAGCACTACAGACCCTACACACAGCTTTACAAGGTGAAAGAAAACTGAGCAATTCTGCACTGACGTAACAGAAAACGCAGATGAGATAGATGAAATATTCAAAACTACAGTGTATTTAATGAACTTAAGGATAAATGGAAAATCTGAATCATCATATGTAAACATATATAAAATGTATTCATCCTGTAATCAAAAATGTTCCCACAAAGCAAATGTCACTTCAGGAAGGTTTGTTGGTGGCTTTTTCAAACACTTATGCACTCAAGAAACACACACACACACACACACACACACACACACACACACACCCCATACCGAAACTTGCATAAATTTTCCCTGAGAATATTTTGTATATATTTACATGAATAAATTTTATCACACTAGGAACAAATTGATACCAAAACTTGACAAGGAAACTACAAAATGGGAAAGTCATAGAAGATCTCTCAAAGAAATTTAAATCCCTTAACAAATATTAGCAAGTAAGATTCATGTCTTTATAAAATAGACAATATATCATGACCACACTGTTTTTTATTATTTTTTTATTTTGTTTATGAAAAGCAAGAGTAGCCAGGGGAGGGATAGCAGGGGGTGGGGAGGTCGGGGAGGAATAACATTAGGAGAAATACCTAATGTCGGTGACGGGGATGGAGGCAGCAAACCACCATGGCATGTGTATACCTATGTAACAATCCTGCAACATCAGCACATGTACCCCAGAACTTACAGTAAAATTAAAAAAACTCAATGTAATTCAACCTTTTTTTTTTTTTTTTTTTTTTTTTTGAGACGGAGTTTCGCTCTTGTTACCCAGGCTGGAGTGCAATGGCGTGATCGCGGCTCACCGCAGCCTCCGCCTCCTGGGCTCAGGCAATTCTCCTGCCTCAGCCTCCTGAGTAGCTGGGATTACAGGCACGCGCCACCATGCCCAGCTAATTTTTTTTTTGGTATTTTTAGTAGAGACGGGGTTTCAACATGTTGACCAGGATGGTCTCGATCTCTCGACCTTGTGATCCACCCGCCTCGGCCTCCCAAAGTGCTGGGATTACAGGTTTGAGCCACTGCGCCCGGCCTGTAATTCAACCTTTTAACAAAATTAACAAAAATGACCAACTCAATAGACAAAGCTTTTGTCTTAGCACTTTTTCATATACATGCTGACCATTTGCATGTCTGCTTTTGAGAAATGCCTGGTAAGCTCCTTTGCCTGTTTCAAGTAGTTTCTGGTTTGTTGCTCTTTCGTTCTTTTAGTTCCTCATATATTTTTGAATATTAATCCTTTATCAGGTATAGAGCGTGAAACAATTTTCTCCCATGTCTGCATTGTCTCTTGATTCTGTTGTTTGCTGTGCAGAAGCTGTTTAGTTTGGAGCCACACCCTTTGTCTATTTCTGCTTTTGTTGCTTGTGTTTTCAGGGTCATATCCAAAAAACCTTGCCCAAACCAACTTTTTGAAGCTTTTCTTCTGCCTGTTTTGTATATGGGATAAGATAAGGGTTTGATTTCATTCTTCTTCATATGAATATTCCGGGATGTGACCTGTGCCCAGCTGCACAGCTTGACCCTCAAACAAGAGATAACAGAGCCTCCTTCCAGGAAAGGGAACCTTCAGCTGAGCCGAGCCTGTATGCTGCTCTGACCATCCACCCGCCCAGGGAGGAGCCAGACCGCTTGGCTAATTTTTGTATTTTTAGTAGAGACGGGTTTCACCACGTTGGCCAGGATGGTCTCGATCTCTTGACCTCATGATCCGCCCGCCTCGGCCTCCTAAAGTGCTGGGATTACAAGCGTTCCGTTTAATCTTTGAAGCTGGTGATTTCGGGAGTGTCTGAGTGACGTTTTTTTCTGTTGAGTTGGAGCTGTACCTCTTTTGGCCTGTAGAGGGCGGTGCTGGGCTCTCGGGTTCAGGCAGGTTGCTGGGTGGGCGGGCCCTCCCTGGAGATGGTTTGCAGGTGGGATGGGCCCCGCCTTCCCTGGAGATGGTTTGCAGGTGGGATGGGCCCCGCCTTCCCTGGAGACGGTTTGCAGGTGGGATGGGCCCCGCCCTCCGAATAGCGTCTCCCAGAGCTCCAGCTTCCTGGTTGGGGTCAAGCTGGTGTATTTGCGGCCTGAGTTCTGCGGAGGTGCGGCCTGCCAGGCCTTAGGGTCTGCTTCCCTGCTTTCATCTCTGCCCCCCTCTGTGGGATGGTCAGTCCTGCTGGCCTTGGTCCAAACTCCGCCCAGGTCCCTGCGACAACGGGCCTCATCCCGAGGTAGCTGCTGCTCCGGTTTGCATGGCCCACCCGCAGCGCCCCACCGTCTGGCGCGTCTCTCGTGGACCGGACCGTGGGTTGCAGGAGAGATGAGGTAAGCACAGGGTACGAAACGGGGCAGCGAGGGGGTTAAGTCCCCCAACCCTCCCAGCCAGCTGCACATTTCAGGTGGGGACGTGTCCCCAGCCCCGTCTTTATTTGCCCTCCTTGGGCAGCTCTCGCCCTGCGGCTCCTTCTCTGGGTCTATTTTAGGGTCCTATCAGTCCCGCAGAAATGAACCTGGCACCTTGTTCAGAATCGTGAAGTCCCTTAGCCCTCTGAGTCTCATTCTGGGGGAGCTGCATTCCGGTGCTGGCTTCTCTGCCATCTTGGTACCGCCCCCTCCCACACACATTCTCACTTCTTTTTCTAAAAGGGTAACAAATTATCTTCAGCTTGCACCCCTCTGTAATGCACTCTAAACCCTGGAACTTCCTTCACCTCAAAACTTTAAAAAGAAGGGACTCATTTTCTTATGCACAAGGGCATGGCGTCTTTACTAAACCTTTGCAAGTGTTGTAAAATCAAGCCAGCTATTTTACCAATCATACCAGGCAGGCCTAGGGAAATAGTTCTCCAAATTAGAAGAGCAACTTTCAGGGGAACCATTGAATAACCCCCCTTATGTGAAGCCCCCTCAAGTTCCCTTCTCATTACAGAAGCTTAGGCAAATAAACGGAAACTTAGGCCAATTTTCTAAAAACCCGGATGGTACATAAAACTTTCCAAAATTTAACTCAGGTGTTTAACTCATGGAGGGATGTTATTTTGCTCCTAAACCAAACCCTAAGAGCAACTAAAAAGCAGGTAAGGCTGCAAACAGCAAATAATTTTTTAAAGATAAGCAATATGTCTTCTGTCACACACTAAAAGGGGGGAAAACATAGGGAAGGCAAAGAAATAGCAGAAACACCATTTCCGAAAGGGAGGAAAGCAGGCCAGTAAACAACCGTAACTGAAACCCCATAGCTCAGAAAATAAATGGAAAAAGAGGCACTTTTTAATATGCATTTGAAAAGGCCTACGGAAAACCAGGGCCAAACCCTCAATCACTCTAAACTGTCTATAATGGACCAAAAGCCGAATAAAAATCCTGTAGCCTTTAAAAATGGCTAAAAGAGGCTCTAATAAGGTGCACCTCCTTAGCTCCAATTTCAGTTAAGGCCCAGCTCATCCTGAGGACAAATTTATTACACAGACATCTCCCAATATTTAAATTAAAAAAAAAGAAAGAAAAACAAAACTACAAAAGCAAGCTGTAGGGCCAAATAGCACCTTTAAAAGCCTCCTGAATGTGGCCACTTCGGTCTTTCATAACAGGTACCAGGAGTCGTCCCAAAAGAAAGAGAAAAGCTCAGGAGAAGGACAAAGCCTCTTGCAGCAGCTTTGCAGGCTCGCGAAGTCCAGGATCACCAAGGTGCATCCCCTAGTTGCTGTCAGTGTGGCAGGCCAGGGCATTTTAAAAAGAAATGTCCAGGGAGCAAAATGAAACAACCTCGACCCTGTTCAGCCTGTGGCCAAAACCACCGAAAACGGAACTTCTCCCAGAAGTGGACGCCACTGAGTTCAAACTCCAGCCTCAGATGGTCCAGCGAAACTGAGAGCTCCTGGGGCTTGAACCTTGGCTCCAGTGGCTCAAGCTGCCCTTACAGCACAGGAGCCCTGAATAATTCTGGAAAAAAAGTTAAAGAAAAGTAGACTTCCTTGTAAACACTAAAGCCAGTCTCTCTTTTCTCTAACCCAGGCCTCCCTTCTTCCCATAGCACGACCATAAGGGGCATCTCGGGAAAAAGTCTAATCCAATATTTTCTCAACCTTAGTTAACACGTGTTTTGAAGCTACTGTCATGATAGCTCTACTGGTCAGAAAAGCCCAAGTTAACCCTAGAGAATTATTTAACTGCTTACAATTCTCATAATGGGGCAGGATCACTGTCCTCTAGGGGGCGCTCTTAGCTGATAAACAGGCGGTAAATCAAAAAGTACATAAGGCAGAAGCAGCAGGAGTTGCTCTTCCCAGGCCAAGCACTCAATTAGCTGAGCTAACAGCTCTTACAATAGCACTTAAATTAAGCAAGGAGCCGGGCGCGGTGGCTCAAGCCTGTAATCCCAGCACTTTGGGAGGCCGAGGCGGGTGGATCACGAGGTCAAGAGATCGAGACCATCCTGGTCAATACGGTGAAACCCCGTCTCTACTAAAAATACAAAACATTAGCTGGCCATGGTGGCGCATTCCTGTAATCCCAGCTACTCAGGAGGCTGAGGCAGGAGAATTGCCTGAACCAGGAGGCGGAGGTTGCGGTGAGCCGAGATCGCGCCATTGCACTCCAGCCTGGGTAACAAGAGCGAAACTCCGTCTCAAAAAACAAAACAAAAAATTAAGCAAGGAAAAGGTAGCTAACGTTCCCACTAACTCCAAGTATGCTTTCTTGGTTCTCCATGCTCATGCTGCCATTTAAAACAAATTTTTTTTCTTACTGTTAATAAATCTCCTATAAAAATATCACCCAATGGGCGGGCATGGTGGCTCACGCCTGTAGTCTCAGCACTCCACCTGGCCTCGGAGGCCAAGGTGGGCGGTTCACCTGAGTTCAGGAGTTCAAGATCAGTCTGGCTAACATGGTGAAACCCCGTTAGTACTAAAAATACCGAAAAAAAAAAATTAGCTGTATATGGTGACACACACTTGTAATCCCAGCTACTGGGGAGGCGGAGGCAGGAGAATTGTACCTGGGAGGCAGAGGTTACAGTGAGCTAAGAGCGCACTATTGCACTCCAGCTTGGGCAATGAGCAAAACTCCGTGTCAAAATAAATAAATAAATAAATAAATAATCAGGTTATTATCCTCAGTTTTTCTTCCACAAAAATTTAGCAGGGATACATTGTCAGAAACATGAAAAAATAAGGTGGCTGAAAGAAAGAAATTAGCCAATCAGGCAGCTAATTGGCTTCAAGACAGTAACACACTTGAAGCTCTTTCTAATCTAAAAAGGCTTCTCAAGAGAAATTAAACCTCAGTATTCCCCTTAAAAAGAATAAACCACTTCTCGAGGGCATACTTTTCAGCCCTTAGGATGGCTACAGTCAGGATGGCAAACTCTATTTGCCAGGCCCTAGCCGAAAGAAAGTCCTTAAAATCCTTCACCATGCTTTTGACTTGGGAAATGATAAAACTTATCAATGTGCTCAAGAATTGTTTTCAGGCAGGAAACCTCTAACGTGGTTAAGCATGTAACCTCTCTAGCTCACTTCCAGCAAAAATTAGCAAAACTAGCAGAAGCCCATCCTCAGGAAATAAAACCACCTTTATCTAACCCAGGAAATTTGGTATTAGTAAAAACTCTCACCTCTGTTGCCTTCCCTAAGCGAAGCTAAAAAGGGCCCTGCTCCGTTCTTCTTTCCCCCTCGGCAGCAAAACTTAGAGGAATCCATTTCTGAATACATCATGCTCAAGTCAGAGCCCAGAAAGCTAAAAAAGTAACCCTTAACAGCCTCCCCAACCCCGAAAAAAAAAATACTAAATAGCAAAGTAAAAACTAGAAAATCTTCAGCTAAAAATTATTAAAAAAATAACTAAGGGCCACTCCTCTTACTCAGTCCCACTCCTACTCACCAAATAGTTTTCATTATTTCTAACTTTTCCTCACAAAGTTCACTGCCACAGTAAAACTCCTTTTTAATGCATATTTGCAGGGAAATTAAATTATTCATAGAATCGCATTTGTAACTTTATAAATCCCCAAAGGAAAATGTTATATCTTGGCCAGTAAAGTTTTTTGTTTTGTATATCTATATCACCTATCTATATATATATAATTGTGTTTTAGGTTATGGGGTACCTGTGAAGAACATGCAGGATTGTTGCATAGGTACAAACATGGCAATGTGGTTTGCTGCCTTCCTCCCCATCACCTATATCTGACATTTCTCCCCATGCTGTCTCTTGCCAACTCCCCACTCCCCACTGTCCCTCCTCTAGACTCCCTCCACAGACCCCAGTGTGTGATGCTCCCCTCCCTGTGTCCATGTGTTCTTATTGTTCAACACCCACCTATGAGTGAGAACATGCGGTGTTTGGTTTTCTGTTCTTGTGTCAGTTTGCTGAGAATGATGGTTTCCATGTTCATCCGTGGCCCTACAAAGGACACAAACTCATTTTTTATGGCTACATAGTATTCCATGGTGTATATGTGCCACATTTTCCCTGCCCACTCTATCATTGATGGGCATTTGGGTTGTTTTAAACAAAATTATTTACTATGCCACTCTTATGAAAACTGTTGTAGTCATGCTACTATTTGCAATAAAACTATACATGGTGGCATCCACAAGGTAGAATTCTGGTTGTAAAATTCTAATTGCTATAATATTTTGCCTGATTATCATCCTAATAACAAAATTAATAATTGCAGAAAAAAATTAGTCAAGGTGGTTATGCTTATAGCAGAAGTAATAGTAATGAATAAAAAGCAAGCATAAAAGTGTACTGTCATTAAGTTTAGTAAAACTTTTTTAAACTAAACTGTCATTAAGTTTAGTAAAACTTTTTAATAAGGTTCATAATATAATACACTCTAAGCTATAAAAAGGTTATAAAAATTTACATAAAGAAGGATTTTGTACAGTAAATACTGTCCTAAAAGGAAACACATGGTTGTTTAAAGGAAGAATATTTAGGACAAGTCAAAAAGTTTAAGTATATTATAAGAGGGTCAGTGAAAGTCATAAAGAAATTTAATAGTAAACAAATGTCAAAATTAATGCTAAGGTCATTTAACCACCCAATATATATTTCTCCCAATCATATTTCAAGTTGTAAAAATGGCCTAAGCCTAACGTTGTTATCTAATGGCAAATTCAGAAGGAAATGCATGCTTTTCTCCAGGTAAAGGTTGCTTTTATAGTAACGTTTCTGGTGATGGACAGCAGCATCTACTGGAGGCAAACCTGTATTTCAGTCCATTGGTGAAACTAGCAGGTGTTAAACTCCACTGTAGTTATGGTCTGTAGGGCCCCCACTAACAATAGTAATCTTCTTCTCCCCCCACCCCCGAGACAGAGTCTTGCTCTATTTCTCAGGCTAGACTGCAGTGGCACAATCTCACCTAACTGCAACCTCCACCTCCTACGTTCAAGTGATTCTCCTGCTTCAGCCTCCCAAGCAGCTGGGACTACAGGCACACGCCACCACGCCCAGCTAATTTTTGTATTTTTGGTAGAGACGGGGTAGATCACTCTAACGATAGAGGAAATTGCATTTCTCCTATTTCTCTCTCGTCTGAAGCTCCAACCATTCATAACTACCTGGTGCTCCCTGAGTATACTGAGTTCACTTTCATTGGGGTTGTTCTCTACCTTCACCTTCTTCTTCCTTCTTTCCTGGGTCAGATGCTGCTTCTTCAGGTATCACCTGAGAACTTTCCACTTCCAAAAAGGTTAACCCCAATTCTTAGGGGAAAAAGTGCTTCCTCCCTTGTGTTTCATCACCACCTAATCTTCCAGGAGCATCATTCTATTATTAAATTGTGTTTGTTTTCAGATTCAGAGTCTGTTAAAGGCAGTGAGCAAAGGACATGAGCTCATCCTGCATTGGATGTGGCACATCAGAGACCCAGGAGTTGTTTTCTAAATGAATCTAGGAATAAACAAATACCAGGATCCCTCAGGGCTGATAGAGTCTAAAACATCATATGGAGAGTCTGGAACATTAGAACATAAACCAGAGAATGTGTCAGATGTCTAAAGACCTTCACAGCAATCCTAGCAATTATTCATAAAGCAGCTGTCATTACTGAGCATAGTTTATCAGGTTATTTCTAGGCAAATAATGAAAATCACAATAAATAGCCTACATTATTGAGTGACTGCTAAGAACATGGTAGCATTTCACTATGTACATCACATGTATTAACTATGTAGTTCCCTGCCAACACCATATAAGGCAGATACCAGCACTATTCTAGGTTTATATATGACACAATAATAATGTGGGTAACCTTCCCTAAGTCACATAGTTAAAATGGGCAGAGCTGTGATCCAGGCCTCCTGGATCCAGAGTCTTCCTTATTAGTTCAACTGCTTGCTTCCTATGAGAAGTAGAAGAATATAGCAATCTCTGATTGTCAATCCACCCTATATCCTTATAAAGAAGACACTTTTGTTACTGCAATTTTAGAGAAATGCAAAGTGAGCCTCAGAGAGGCAAAGTGACTACAAATAAACAAAGACCTGCATCTCTCAGGGTGACAATCTCTGATTGTCAAGCTACCAAATATCCTTACAAAGAAGACACCAAAAGAGAAAGATAGCAAGAGGCAGCTGTAGGTTTTGAAAGTACTGTGATGTAACTCCAAGCCTGTTGCTTTTTAGTCAATACCCTGTAACTGGTTTCCTGAGCCTGGTCTGGAAAGAGATGACCTGAGATGGAGGAGGAAGAACCACCTCCCGATGCCACCCTGGGCCATGCTAGTGTCACCCTGCTGGGTGAGTGCCCAGTGGTCGTCCTGCTGGGTGAGTGCCCCGTGGTCGTCTGGCTGGGTGAGCTTCTGAACTCCATTCCTATTCAGAATCCATAGAGTGGATGTGTCTTTTTTCAATTTATTCTGACACACTCACTAAATAGTTATTAGGTTCCTTCAGGGAATCTCTATTTGGGAGTCTCAAAGAGGGGCCTCAGCTTATAGAAATGTATCAGCTAACACCCCAGAAAACGGTGGAAGCGTTATCCATGTCCCTGCAAAGGACACGAGCTCATCCTTTTTTGTGACTACACAGTATACCATGGCGTATATGTGCCACATTTTGTATCCAGTCTATCATTGATGGGCATTTGAGTTGGTTCCAAGTCTTTGCTATTGTGAACAGTGCCGCAGTAAACATACGTGGAAACCACCATTCTCAGCAAACTGACGTAAGAACAGAAAACCAAACAGTGTAGTTCTCACTCATAAGTGGGTGTTGAACAATGAGACAACGTTGAACACATGAACACAGGGAGGGGAACATCACTGTTGGGGGTTGGGGAGCAAGGGGAAGGATAGCAGGGGATGGAGGGATTGGGGAGGGATAGCATTAGGAGAAATACCTAATGTAGATGACGGGCTGGTGGATGCAGCAAACCACAATGGCACATGTATACCTATGTGACAAACCTGCACGTTCTGCACATGTACCCCAGAACTTAAAGTAAAATAAATAAATAAATAAAGAGTAGAAGGAGGAGGAAGAGGAGAAGGAGGAGGAGGAGGAGGTGGTGGAGGAGGAAGAAGAGGAAGAGGAGGAGGAAGAGGAGAAATGAAACAGTGGAAGCAGTGTTGGCTCCTAGACTCTGACCATGGTGCTGAAACTACAGTGCATGGCAACATCCCAGTCAGCACCATGGACAGCGACCACAAGAGCCACTCTCTTGGGACTGGATCCTGATAGAGGATACAGGAAGGGTGTCTAGGTACAGAGCCAGGTGTGTTGGAGACCTTGAGTAGGAGCCACAACTGAACAGGATGTGGGGAAGCTGAAGAGGTAGATGACGTCTAGTTGGACCTTGGAATGTTGCTATCTGGATAGGCAATTATTTTTCTACTCTACAACAGGGTAGGTAGAGGGGAAGCCAAGATGGAAGCATCCTGGAACTTCCTTGGTCATATAGAATACTGACTTTCCTCGGTTGCTTATGAGTGTATATTATGAGTGGAATAAGATTTGAGTATGATTATCTCTTAGACGAAAATCTGTTTTTGCAAGGTTCTTCAGAGAAATGGAACGAACAAGATGTTTATTTATGTATATACCTATCTATCTGTCTAAGTATCTATCTATTTCTCTAGGAGTGTACATTTTGAGTGCAATGTGGCTCCATTTACTGTGGGCCAACTTTTGTTCCATGTTTTAGCCAATAAACCAAACAGACTATTAGAGCCACGTTTGGCCCACTGAGATGCAGCATTAAATGCAGGTCTCTTCTTAGTAGGTCTATATCAATAACATTGACCTGGCTCATCTTTATCTTCCTTTCACCATTATCCAAAACCCTTAATGTCCATTTGTACACATGTTCTCTAGATTTGTATGTTTATAAATCAGAAAAACTTAGTAGTCACTTTGCAGTGTAGCACATTTCCTCAGGGATCACACACTCAGCCTATGGCTTAGAAGCAAAGATGGGTAGTGGGGGCGGATCCTGAGGAAGATTAGCACTGTCTTGCGTGGCAACTGCCTGGGGGGTGCATTATTGTTTCATCAGACAGTGCAGGGTTAATCTTCTCAGAGGCAGCTGGAGGGAATGCTTCCATTGTCAAAGAACAGAATTAAGGAGCTCACTGTGTTTACCCTCTTTAGGGTCTTTCACACATCCCTATGCCAAATCTCAAGATTCCATACCTTCCCAATCAGTGCCCTCAAAGTAGACACCCTTTGAGGCTGGGAATTCCGTTTGCATTCTAATTCAGCCCTTGAAGGATGAATTTCTGGGTTTGATTTTTCAAATCCTCAGCCCTGTGGCTACAAACAATGAGTATCTTTTAGGATGGACATAGAAACCTTAGGTCATTTATGTTTGCACTTGAAGTGAAAATTCAGATCGTTGAACCCACCCTCTTCCTTCCCCAACTTTGTCCAGTGGCAACCCAGCCAATCTCATTATGCTCATTTATTTACAAAACCATTCAAAGGTATTATGTACAGGCAATGGGATATGCGTAGCATTTTTCAAAAGAAGGAATACACATGGCCAAAAAGCATATGAACATATGTCCAGCATCACTAATCACCAGAGAAATGCAAATGGAAACCACAGTGAGATATTATCTTACAGTAACCAGAATGGCTATTGTTAAAATTATAAAGCATATGACAGATGTTGGCAAGGATGTGGAGAAAAGGAAACTCTTACATGCTGCTGGTCAGTATGTAAATGAGTATAGCTTCTGCGGAAGACAGGATGGAGATTTGTCAGAGAAACAAAAATAGAAACACCACTTGATCTAGTGGTCCCCCTACTGGGTATCTACCCAAAGGAGAAGAAACAATTATGACCAAAAAAAATGTCTACGCATATCCCTTTGCCCATACATTAATATCTTTGAATGGTTTTGAAAATGAGCATAATGAGATTGGCTGGGTTGTCACTGGACAAAGTTGGGGAAAGAAGAGTGTGTACCTGTATGTTTACGGCAGCACTGTTCACAGTAGCAAAGGTATGAAATCAATCTAAGAGTCTGTTAATGAGTCACCGGATTAAGAAAATGTGGCATGTATACACAATGAAATACTATTTAGCCACCAAAAAAAAAAAATGAAATCATGTCTTTTGCAGCAACATGGATGAAACTGGGGGCCGTTGTTTTACATAAAACAACTCAGAAAGACAAATACCACATCTTCTCACTCGCTGGGAGGTGAGTAATGTGTCCACATGAACATAGAGTATGGAATGACAGACAATGGTGACTTGAAATCGCTCTGTGATGAGAGGTCGGGGACTTCTGGAAATGGGTCATGGCGGGCAGCCAGTACCACCTCTAGTCTTTCCAACCTGAGCCTGGCCTTTCATGTTCCCAAGTCAGTACTGATGCTGCTTAAATGTGTCCCCTGTGGGCCTCTGTGCAATGAATGGGAAGTGGCTTCTGTGGCCTGGGCTCTATCTGCAAGCTTCATGTAGAGTTGCAGTTACCACCCAAAACCCTGTTGTGGTCTCTCTGCCTCGTCTGTCTGTGTCTCTTTCTGTATGTTTTCTCTAGGTCTCTTCTATCAGCATCTCTGGCTGACACCCCCATGACCATCTGAGTCTCCCCGGATGTGGTCATTGTAGTCCATCTGAGTCCCACTATTTGGGGAAGAGATAGCTTCCTCACCTGTGACAGAAATGGGCAGTGGGTCACTTGGGGCTGACCACTCTTAGGAAGTGTCAGGGAAAGAGCCGAAGCATCTGTAGGTCCCTCCGTGAGTGGCAGGGTCCAGAGGGAAGTGGGCCTGCAATGTTCCACTGACATTCAGCACTGCAAGGAGCCTATGTTCAGGGGCCTCCCCCTCCCTGGATAGATGGTACAGGTCAAACCAGTTCCAGAAGCTGCAGGACAAGGTCACGTTTTCTCCTGGCCGAACCGTGGGGCCCGGCTGGGCTGAGAGAGAAGGTTTCCTGTATCGACCTGGAAGGAGAAGAGGCAGTTTACTGAGGAGGCTCTTCCCTGTCACAGCTCTTTCACACCTGAGCTGAGAACTCATGCCCCTGCTCTGTGAGCTAATGCTCTCTCACCCTCCAGCCCGTCTCTCTTCATGTCTGTTTTCTCCTTCTACCTTCCCTGTCTCTCTAGGTCTCTCCCCTCACTTCGCCACCCGAGGTAGGTTTTCCCTTTTTGTACTGTTTTATTCTCTCTGATGTTCCTTGGAGTGGTTGACTTGATCTTCCTTTTTCCTTCCTTGTCAGTCTCTCACTTTCTGTCTTGTTCATAACTTTCTGCATATTTCTATTATTTATCAATCTATCTACTTATCTATTTGGTATCTACAGATTTTCTCTCATCTAAGCAATGTAACATCTATCTCTCTATCTTTCAATTCTCTATCAGTCATCTGTTATCTATAGCTATGTGTCGTCTGTCTGTATTCATCATCATCATCTCTATGTATCATTTATCTGTCAATCACTCATGTATATATCTGTAACCTATCTGTATATCTATAACCTATGTGTCATCTACCTATTTATCATCGATCTATCTCTGTCTATCCATCCATTTATCGTCTGTCTCTTCATCTCCTTGTCTTTCTCTGCCTCTCCATCTCTCTAGTTCTCTTTGGAATCTCTGCAATCCGTCCCACATCTCCATCTTTCTCTCTCCTTGTGCCCCTCCCGCAGGGCCCTGATTTTAGGGCATTTCTCCGCTCCCTTCCATCATTCTCTCCACTACTCTGCCCTCTTTTCTCTCCCTTGATGTGTCTATGAGTCTCTCAATCCCCTTTCCCTGGCTCATTGTGTGTGTGTGTTCATGTCTTTACTTTTTGATGTCAGTGATTTCTCTCTGTGTTTCTCTATGGGAATTTGTTCTCAGTAATCTTATATTATGTGGGGTTATTTGGAATATGAGCCTCAGAATCCAGTCTGGGGACCCCAAGTACACACAGCACACAGGGCTGGTGTTCTGGGGCCATGGTATCCTGGGATCCACTGCACGGAAGGCAGAGGTGTCAGAATAAACACGGTATCTGTAGGTGCCACGAGGTCGCAGGACCCAACTCAGGCCAGATTCATGTGTGTCTTTGGGTTCTCCTGGTAGAGAACACTTTGTGGAAATAAAACAGAAACAAAACTTCTAACCTGTGCCAGGTCTCTGAACAGAGCCAGCCTGGAAGGACCCCTCTCCCTGTGACGTGTGTCCTTCTCTGTGTGTCTCCTTGACCTTTTCTCTTTTTTCTCACTCCCTGTATGGCCCCTGTGTCTGTCCTCTATGTTACGATGTGTAGCCAGTCTCTGTTGGTACAGACCTCACCAAGTCAGTATAAGAACCCCACTCTCATCTTCCTCATGACCACGTGCTGCTTCCAAGTTGTGGATCATTCACTCTGTGTCCCAATGACAATGAGAAGAATGTGTGGGCACTCTCACCTGTATGACGATGTCCAGGGGGTCACGGGGAGATGACCACTCACAGGGGGAGTGAGTGACAGAAGCGTAGCATCAGTAGGTCCCTACAAGGGCAGGCATCATGGGACCTATGGAGAAGTTGGCCTGGGAGCCACTATCACGGGGCTCTTCAGTGGGGAGCAAGGGGTCCTCAGAGATCCCCTTTCGGGGCAGAAGGAAGTGGTCAAACATGGTGTCTGACAAACATTGCAGGATGACCGTCTCTCCTGATTTCACCAGGGGACCTGGGAGGGCCTGGAGGGAAGGTTTTCTGTGGAATCCTAGGAAGAGAGGTCGTGAGTTTAGAAGGCACCTTCCTTGGGACCTGGAATAAATGAGGCTTCCTCTCCCCGGTGTCTGACTCTCTCTCCCTCTCTGCGTCTCCGCGCTCTTTTCTGTGCCCATCACCCTGGTGCAGGTCCCTTCATCTGTCTCCCTCCCTCTTCTCTGGCTCTGTCTCTAGCAGCCCCTGACTCCTTCCCACTGGGCTCAGCCTCGTCCCTTGGGCTGTGGTTTCTGTTTCCCACTAATCTCTCTCTTCCTGTCCATGTGAGGGTGGAAGAGGAACCACGACAGGCCGCACGTCCAGGCTCTGAACAGCCTGGTTCAATCTGTTGTGGACAAAGTGGAATCCCTGGCAGGAGGTATGAACTGATGAGTAAGGCGGGCACCAGTGTCTGCACACCCTGTTCCTGGTGGGGACTGGGAGCCTCTCCTGCCATGTCTGTGCTCCTCCATGGTCCCAGCTTCCATAGGGTGGCCCCTGGTGCTGGTTCCAGGAGCATCGACCCCTCCCTATGTGGATCGAGCCTGGTGGTGGCCTCAGCATCCCACCCTTGCTGACCTCGGGGTAGCAACCCTTCTTCTGGTGTGGGTTCTTAACTTGTCCTTGCCCTGGGGTTTCTATATTTGTTTCCTGTTGTTGCTGTAGAAAATTATCCCAAACATGGCGTCAGGAGAGAACACACTGAGCCCTTCCACTTCTGGGGACAGAAATCAGACCCAGTCCTCCTGGGCTATAATCAGGGCATCTGCAGGGCTGCGTTCCCTCTGGAGACTCAGGGGAGAATCAGTTCCCTTGTCTTCTCCAGCCCCTAGAGGCCACCTGCATTCATGGCTCCTGGCCTTCCTCCACCTTCAGAGCCCGCAGTGGCTGCTGGATTCTCCCTCCCACTGCGCTGCTCTAATCCCCACTCCCCTCTTCCTCCTCCTCTCGTGTGGGCCCTTGTCATGACACTGAGCCCAGCTGGACAGTCCAGGCAGCCTCCCCACCTCAAGGTCAAGTCGTCAACAACCTGAGCTCCATCTTCCCTCTTCAGTCCCCTGCCCTGTAACAGAAATAGTCACAGGCTCCAGGGATGAGAATGTGGCCATCACTCACTGGGGGACAGTTATTCTTCCCCCGGCACTTATTTCTCTGTATTCAATTCCCCTTTACCCCATGTATAGTCAGGGCCTGAATAATCAGAACCTGATGGACACCTCACCAGAAGCTCTGGGATTCAGGAGGTGGGACAATGAGAAACCCAGACAGGAGCCCTCTGACCTGTGACTGTGATCTCTGACCCAGGCTGGAGTGCAGTGGTGCAATCTCGGCTCACTGCCACCTCGGCCTCCTAGGTCCAAGGAATTTTTTTTTGTTGTTTTTTGGTCCAAGCGATTCTTGTGCCTCAGCCTCCCAACTAGTGGGGATTACAGGCACCAGCCACCATGCCTGGCTAATATTTTCTTTTTTTCTTTCTTTCTTTATTTTTTTTTTTTAATAGAAACAAGGTTTCACCATTGGCCAGGCTGGTCTCAAACTCCAGATCTCAGGTGATCTGCCCACCTCAGCCTCCCAAAGTGCTGGAGGAAACTTGATTTTCTATACCATTATGTTACTGGATATTCCTGTAAAATTTAAAATGAGGGAAAGAGAGAGAGAACCATTAGTTTGGACTGTGGATTTGGGTTATGAGACAAATTCTAGATAAAACTACAAAATCTAGAATTTACGTGTTGTGTTTTTGCTAATAAAGTACAGTTCTAAGACTGTAAGTAACTGGAAAATCCTTCCCTGGAATTTAAATCATTTTAACTTCTTCTGGCTTAGTACAAGAAATACGAGCAAGAAAAATACTAGTGATTTTTTGTCACAATTACTGTAATAATGCTGATAATACCTATTAGATATTTTGCATACTACACATGCAGAAGAGTTTGAATCTCAGAAAAAAACAAAAATGCATCAAAAGTCTTCAATATCAGCACAGATTCAGTCACGTCGTGTGTGAGAGATTGGATGGGAGACGTGTTTTGAGTTGGTCATGGTGAAGGAGACGAGGTTACGATTCTGGTCAGAACAGTTTCCAGGAAGCCATGTTCCTCTCTTGACCGAACGCCCAGTGGGCCTCATGCGAGGCGGAAAGAGCCTGCGTACGTCACCATCCCATGATGTGGTCAGCATGTAAAGTGCACGGGCGGGGCACCAAGCAACATCCTGTGCGCTGCTGAAGGGGCTGGGGCGCAGCCGCCGGTCTGCACAGGCAGCACCATGGTGCTCACGGTGGTCAGCATGGCGTGTGTCGGTGAGTCCTGGAGGGAATCCAGGGAGGGAGCGATGGAGTGGGGATCTGGGCCTGGGGTGGGGATATGGGCCTGGGGTGGAGATATTGGCCTGGGGTGGAGATATGAGCCTGGGGTAGAGATATCCCCTGGGCCTGGAGGCTGGGCCTCTGCACAGCCCAGAGCCCTGTTGTCTGGGGTCAGATGGGCAACGAGGCTGAGTTTACCTTCAACCTAAAAAGCTCCTGGCTGCCAAGGCACACAGCCCATTCGGGGCAGCAGGGCAGGCCTGGTGTGTGTGCAGATGGATCGTCCATCATGCTCTTTCTTTCCAGAGTTCTTCTTGGTCCAGGGGGCCTGGACACAAAAGGGTGAGTCCTTCCCCAAATGTTAGGGTGTCATCTCCCCACATAAGGGAGTTTCCTGAAACAGAAGAAACATCCTGTGGGGGAGTCTCTCATAAACTAGGAAGAGGGGGCCCTGGGGTGCTCGGCGCACAGTTCTGACCCAGCCCTTCCCAGCCTTGCCTTCCCTTGGCTGAGTCAAGCTCTGCGGGGACTGGGGTGAGACTGGGGTGCTCCAAGCTGGGCTGTGCGGGGAGGAAGTCGTGTCACCGGCAGAGGAAGGGAGGGAAGCAGTGCTAGGGAAGGCCGACCCTCTGAGGACAAAGGTGTAACTCACACCCTCCAGCATCTCCATGACGGGAGGGGCTGCCGTGTGGCTGCTGGCATTCTACCAGAAGAGGTGGGGGAACCCCAGCCATGAGCTTCGTGTTCTAAGTCCTCTGATGGGGGCTCCGTTGTTTATTGTGGTTCACGCAGTGGCCGATACTCCATTCGCAAAGGACGTGCCCTGCAGCCCATGTCTACTTCGTGTTGTTTTATGAAAGCAGTTTTGCTGTGTTAAAATCTACTAAGAGTCCCTCATTCAGCACTTGCTCAGATTTCTCTGCTAATGCGTTTGTTGTAGGGAGACGCCATGTCTGTGCAGGATGGGTCCTTCCTGTATCTCTGAGCACCCAGGTGTGGCAGGAGCCTTAGGAACGTGGAAAGGGAGAGAATCTCCTGAGCACGGGGAGGGAGGGGCGGCTCCACATCTTCCTCTCTAAGGCGACACCTCCTTCTCCCCCAGGTGGTTGGGACACGCCCTCCCTGTCTGCCTGGCCCAGCGCTGTGGTGCCTCGACAAGGACACGTGAGTCTTCAGTGTCAATATGGTGGTGGATTTAACAACTTTACCCTGTACAAAGAAGACAGACTCCATGTTCCCATCCTCCAGCGCATTGTGTCCCGAGAGAACTTCCTCATGGGCCCCGTGACTGCAGCACACGCAGGGACCTACAGATGTCGGTGTTCTCACCGACACTCCCCTACTTCATGGACGGCACTCAGCAACCCCCTGGTGATCATGGTCGCAGGTCAGAGGGCTCCTGTCTGGGCTTCTCACTGTCCCACCTCCTGAATCCCAGAGTGGAGTGTCCAACAGGGTCCGATCACCCAGGCCCTGACTGTATTTGGGGTAAAGGGGATTAAATACAGGGAAGTGGGTGCTGTGGTGGGAGGAATAACTGTCCCCAGTGATGGCCACATTCTCATCTCTGGAGCCTGTGACTATTTCTGTTACAGGGCAGGGGACTGAAGGGGAAGATGGAGCTCAGGTTGTGGATGAGTTCACCTTAAGATGGGGAGGCTGCCTGGACTGTCCAGCTGGGCTCAGTGTCATGACAAGGGCCCACACGAGAGGAGGAGGAAGAGGGGAGTGGGGATTAGAGCAGCGCAGTGGGAGGGAGACTCCAGCAGCCACTGCGGGCTCTGAAGGTGGAGGAAGGCCAGGAGCCATGACTTCAGGTGCCTATAGGGGCTGGAGAAGACAAGGAAATTGATTCTATCCCGAGTCTCCAGAGGGAACACAGCCCTGGAGATGCCCTGATTTTAGCCCAGGAGGACTGGGTCTGATTTCTGTCTCCAGAAGTGGAAGGAGTCAGTGTGTTCTCTCCTGCTGCCATATTGTGATAATTTTCTGCAGCAGCAACAGGAGACAACACAGGAACCCAGAGTAAGGACAAGTTAAGAACCCACACCAGGAGAAGGGTGGCTACCCCGAGGTCAGCAAGGCTGGGATGCTGAGGCCACCACCAGGCTCGATTCACATAGGGAGGGGTCGATGCTCTTGGAACCAGCACCAGGGGCCGCCCTGTGGAAGCTGGGACCATGGAGGAGCACAGACATGGCAGGAGAGGCTCCCAGTCCCCACCAGGAACAGGGTATGTGGACACTGGTGCCCGCCTTACTCATCAGTTCATACCTCCTGCCAGGGATGCCACTTTGTCCACAACAGATTGAACCAGGCTGTTCAGAGCCTGGACGTGCGGCCTGTCGTGGTTCCTCTTCCGCCCTCACATGCACAGGAAGAGAGAGATTAGTGGGAAACAGAAACCACAGCCCAAGGGACGAGGCTGAGCCCAGTGGGAAGGAGTCGGGGGCTGCTAGAGACAGAGCCAGAGAAGAGGGAGGGAGACAGATGGAGGGACCTGCACCAGGGTGACGGGCACAGAAAAGAGGGCGGAGCCGCTGAGAGGGAGAGAGAGTCAGACACCGGGGAGGGGACACCTCACTCCTTCCAGGTCCCATGGATGGGATGAGAAAGGGAGACGCCTTCTAAACTCACAATCTGTTTTTTTTTCTCTTTTTTTTTTTTTTTGTCTTTTATTTTTTTCCTTTTTGTGGAGAACGGGATCTCGCTATATAGCCCAGGCAGGTCTCGAACTCCTTGGCTCAAGCTATCCTCCCACTTCTGCCTCCCTAACAGCTGGGATTACAGGCGTGAGCCACAGCGCCCAGCTAAACTCACAATTTCTTTTCTTAGGATTCCACAGAAAACCTTCCCTCCAGGCCCTCCCAGGTCCCCTGGTGAAATCAGGAGAGACGGTCATCCTGCAATGTTGGTCAGATGTCGTGTTTGAGCACTTCCTTCTGCACAGAAAGGGGATCACTGAGGATCTCTTGCACCTCGTTGGAGAGCCCCGTGATGGGGGCTCCCAGGCCAACTTCTCCATAGACCCCATGAAGCCTGACCTTCAAGGGACCTACAGATGCTACGGTTCTGTCACTCAATCCCTCTATGAGTGGTCGGCTCCCAGTGACCCCGTGGACATCGTGATGACAGGTGAGAGTGTCCAGACATTCTTCTCATTGTCACTGGGACACAGAGGGAATGATCCAGGAGTTGGAAGCCCCAGGTGCGCATGAAAAAGATGAGCGTGGGGTTCTTACGGAGAGAGACTGACTTGGTGAGGTCTGTACCAGCTGAGACAGAGAAACAGGAGACCCAAGTAGAGACCACACATCATAACAGAGGACAGACACGGGGGCCATACAGGGAGTGAGAAAACAGAAAGAGGTAAAGGGGACACACAGACAGACATGTCCCAGAGAGAGGTGTCCTTCCATGCTGGCTTGTTCAGACACCTGGCACAGGGTAGAAGTTTTATTTCTGTATTTCCTCCGTGAAGTGTTCTCTACCAGGAGAACCCAAAGACACCCAGATTTCTGACCTGAGTCGGGCTCTGTGGCCTCAGGCCTTGCGGCACTTACAGATGCCATGTTTATTCTGACACGTCTGCCTTCTGTGCAATGGAGGTGTAATCGTCCCAGGATACCACGGTCCCGGAACTCTAACCCCAGCGTGCTGTGTGTACTTGGGGTCCCCAGACTGGATTCTGAGGCTCATATTCCGAATAACCCCACATAGTATAAGATTACTGAGAGACACAGAGAGAAATCAGTGCTATCAAAATGCAAAGACGTAAACACACAGAGAATGAGCTGGGGAAGAGGATTGAGAGACTCACAGACACATAAAGAGAGAGAAAAGAGGGCAGAGAAGTGGAGGGAATGATGGAAGGGAGCAGAGAAATGCCCTAAAATCAGGGCCCTGCGGGAGGGGCACAAGGAGAGAGAAAGATGGAGATGTGGGACGGACTGCAGAGATTCCAGAGAGAACTAGAGAGACCAAGAGGCAGAGAGAGACAAGGAGGTGGAAAGAGACAGATCATAGGTGGAGAGATAGCGATACATAGATGATAAAGAGGGAGATGACAGATCACAGATAGGTTATAAATACATAGATGATTGATTGACAGATGATACATAGAGATGATGATGATGATAGATAGAGATAGGCAGACAGTCAGATAATAGAGAGATGATGCATAGATATAGATAATAGATGATTGACACATAGATAGACATGTGATCAAGAGATAGATAGACAATACATAGATAAAGATGATAGATAATTTGTAGACACCAAATACAGAAATAGACAGGTACATAATAGAAACAGGCAGAAAGTTATGAACAAGACAGAAAGTGAGAGACTCAGGATTAAAGGAAAAAGATCAACCAATCCAAGTAGAGTCAGAGAGAATAAAACAATACAAAAAAACAGAAAACCTACCTCGGGGTGGGGAAGTGAGGGGAGAGACCTAGAGAGTCAGGGAAGGTAGAAGGAGAAAACAGACATGAAGAGAGACGGGGTGGAGGGTGGCAGAGAGCGTTAGCTCACAGAGCAGGGGCGTGAGTTCTCAGCTCAGGTGTGAAGGAGCTGTGACAGGGAAGAGCCTCCTGAGTAAACTGCCTCTTCTCCTTCCAGGTCAACACGGGAAACCTTCTCTCTCAGCCCAGCTGGGCCCCACGGTCCGGACAGGCGAGAACGTGACCTTGTCCTGCAGCTCTTGGACCTCATTTGACGTGTACCATCTATCCCGGGATGGGGAGGCCCCTGAACTCAGGCTCCCTGCAGTGCCCAGCGTCAGTGGAACATTCCAGGCCCACTTCCCTCTGGGCCCTGCCAGCCACGGAGGGACCTACAGATGCTTTGGCTCTTTCCGTGGCACTCCCTACCACTGGTCAGACCCAAGTGACCCACTGTCCGTTTCTGTCACAGGTGAGCAAACCCCATACCTGTCCCATGTCTGATGATCCTGGAGCCATAGCTGAGGAACTTCCTGCTGATGATGGAGGGAAGCATGGACAGACGCAGAGAGAAGACGAACCCTGGGTGTGAGGGCGGGGTCAGGGGCACGATGGCAGACAGGGCACCTCCAAGCCCTGCTCCACGGCCCGCATGGAGGCCCGTGTTCAGGGCTCCGGGCACCCAGGCAGATGGAGAGAGCGGTCAGGACAGGCCCAGAGGAGGGGAGACGGGGCTCAGTTTGGGGAGATCAGAAGTTCCCTCCGCCCCTCAACCTCACCCATTTCCCAGAAGCCCATCCTGGCCTCTCACCCACAGAGAGACGTCATCACCAGCAACCCCCATGCCCTTTTCTTTCCATTTAGAAAAATATTTCTTGAGGTTAAATATACCTGTATAATTTACTGCCTTTACCTTTTCTTGAGACGGAATCTTGCTCCATTGCCCAGGCTGGAGTACAGTGGCATGATCTTGGCTCACTGCAACCTCTGCTTCCTGGTTTCAAGCAATTCTCCTTCCTCAGCCTCCCAAGCAGTTGATCCCAACAGGTGGACGCCACCATGCCCAGTTATTTTTTGTATTTTTAGTAGAGATGAGGTTTCACCATGTTGGCCAGGCTGGTCTTGAACTCCTGACCTTGTGGTCTGCCACCTTGGCCGCCCAAAGTGCTCAGATTACAGGCGTGAACCCCTGCGTGCGGCCTCACTTTTACCATTTCTAAGTGTAAAGTCCAGTGGTCATGGATACATTTATATTCTTTTTTATTGTTGTTACCCTCTCCGCTTCGCTTCCTGGGCCCCTGTAGCCACCATTCTCTCTACCTTCATGAGACTCACCTGTTAGCTCCTGCACGTGGGTGAGAAATGGCAATCTGTGTCATGCCCTCCTGTTCCATCCTGGTGGCTGGAAGTGGCAGGACGTCATTGCTCTTATGGAGGAGGGTTCTCCACTGTCTGTATGTGCTACGTTCTCTCTATCCACCCATCCACTGATGGGCAGGTGGGTTCACTCCACACCTCGGTTATTGTGAATTGGGCTGCACCAATCGTGGGAGCGCAGATGTCACTGCGATTCACTGATGGCCTTTCCTTTGAGTGTAAACCCAGTCGTGAGATGCAGCGGCACCATCTTGGCTCACTGCAACTCTGTCTCCTGGGTCACAGGATTCTCCTACCTCTGCCTCCCTAGCAGGAATTTTCCCTCTTTGATACAAGGGCCCTCCTTGCCATTGACCTTAGCTAAACCATGGCAACTCATAAATAGTGGAAACATGAATGAATTAAAAGCTTTCCTTAGTTTTGTAACTAATACTAGCACGTTTTCTTAGTCTCTTTCCAAGTCCTTGGAAATTACAGGTGCACGCCACCACGCCTGGCTAAGCTTTGTATTTTTTAGTACAGACAGGGTTTCGCCAGGTTGGCTAGCCTGCTCGCAAACTCCTGACCTCAAGTGAGGTGCCCGCCTCGGTTTCCCAAAGTGCTGGGATTACAGGCTTGAGCCACCACGCCTGGCCTCTTTTTAGCTTTTTTTTTTTTTAAAGACCTTCCACACTTTTCTCCATAAAACAAATTTCCATTCCTGCTGACAGGGTACCAGTGTTCTCCTTTCTCTACCTTCTTGCCAGCATTTGCTTTGCCTGTCTTGCAAAAAAGTCATTTTAGTGAGGTGAGAGGAAAACTCACTGTGATTTAAATTTCTCTGACGATGCGTGATGCTGAGCACTTTGTCATAGACGTGATGGCTATTTGTATGTGTTTTTTCTGGAGAAATGTCTGTCCATGGCTTTTGCTCTTTTTTTAATTAAATTATTTGTTTTATTGAGTTGTTTGAGCTCCTTATATTTCTAGTTTTTCATTTGTTTTTTTTTTGTTGTTGTTGTTTCATTTTGTTTTGTTTTGGGACGGAGTCTCTGTTGCCCAGGCTGGAGTGCAATGGTGCCATCTCGTCCCACTACAACCTCCCTCTCCCAGGCTCAAGGCTTCTCCTGCCTCACCCTCCTGAGTAGCTGGGATTATAGGCATGTGCCACCATGCCCGGATGATTTTGTATTTTTAGTAAAGACAGGGTTTCTCCATGTTGGTCTGGCTGGTCTCAAACTCACAATGGCACCCTTGTCAAAGTCCACTGAACGGGCTGTGCATGGTGGCTCACACCTGCAATCCCAGCACTTTGGGAGACCAAGGTAGGTGGATCACCTGTGACCTGGAGTTCGACACCAGCCTGGCCAACATGATGAAACCCCTTCTCCACTACAAGTACAAAACTTAGCTCACCATAGTGGTTGGTGCCTATAATACCACTAGTTGGGTGTCTGAGGCAAGAGAATTGCTTGAAACCAGGAGACGGAGGTTGCAGTGACCTGAGACTGCACCTCTGCACTACAGCCTGGGTGACAGAGCAAGATTCCATCTCAAAAAAAAAAAAAAAAAAAAAAAAGCCATTGGCTGTGAATGCATGGGTTATGTCTGCGTTCTTCATTCTCCTCCACTGTTCTATGTGCCTTTCTTTATGCCAGTGTCATGCTGTTTTGCTTACTACGGCTCTGTAACATATTTTTAAGTCAGGTAGTGTGATGCCCCTGTTTTCTCCTTATACCTTGAAGTCTCAAGACAGTGGGCATCACATACAATAGTTATGGAGCAGAGGACCCCAGGACTCCCAGGCCAGGGCCCAACATCAGATAACAGAGTGTGGGCCATGAACCGACCTCACAGATTTCCACTGAGTACAAGACAGGCATCCTCATTGCCACACCTCTCTCCTGTCCCGTGTTCTAGGAAATCCTACAAGCGGTTGGCCTTCACCCACTGAACCAAGCTCCAAAACTGTTGAGTAAAGGACCCTCCTGTCTCTGCTTTAGGAAACCTGGGGAGGCGGAAGCCTTGGATTCAAGTGTTGGCTCAGCACCTCTCAGCTCGGTGACTGAGGGCCTGTCTTCTACCATCTCTGAACCCCAGACACTCCAACAGTGCAAGGGATCTGGGGCCAGCGCAGGGCTCAGTGAAGTCTCTTACTCTCCAATTTTCTGCAGCTGAGACCTCCTTGAGGCTAGAAGAGTGATTGCAAATCTGACATCCTTCTCAGGAAAAAATGCAGTGTTTGTTCTGCCTGCATTCCTAACTGGAGGATAAATGCCTGGGGGGCTGGAGAGGGAAAGAAAGGGAACATCTGATGAGGGTGGGCGTTTTAGAGAAGTTCCACTTGCCAAGGAATTAACTCCTGTGGGTCATGATGCAAACCTGGCTGACTCAGCGGAGCAAGAGCGTTGGAGTAAGAGAACCGAGCTCACGCACGTACACTTTGACTCCATCACTCACTCGATGCAATCACTCACTGCAATCTCCGCCTCCTGGGTTGAAGTCCCTCCGCCTCCTGGGTTGAAGATGACTTCAACCCAGGAGGCGGAGGTTGCAGTGAGCCGAGGTTGCAGCACTGCACTCCAGCTTGGGTGACACAGGGAGGCTCCATTTCAAAAATCAAAATTAAAAAATACGTAAATATTGTATAACACACACAAATGACAAAGGCACCTGAATTCCAATCATCATTTTTCTACTTCTCTATAATTACTGTTTTGATCCCTAATCTTATACATTAGAAAATCAGCCTAGACCCTCTTCCCTATTTGGAAAGCATCAGATCATATGGAAAATGGGAAAGCCCTCGACCCACCAGCACAGGTCCTGAAATAGAGAAAGTGCTCTATTCATGGCATAAAAGTTGCCCCCTCACCCAAATCCCCGCCTCACCCCTACTTCCAATCACGTGTGGAGATACAGATAGATGATGGGGGGGGGGGGGGAAACTAATATTCTTTGAGTGAGCTCAGTTCTTGGACTCAGAGAGCAAAGCCAGCACTATCTCCTGGTCCCCTTTCCTACTAATTCACAGAAGGACAGGCTGTATTTTGAAGCAATAGATGATGGAGGGGGTTGTTCCTCCCCCTGCCTCTCAGGTAGACCAGCAGCCTATTATACGTCTCACGAGATCACACAAAGTAACACGTTGCCCACAGGCTTCTGCACTATTTCCTGGCTGTTCCATGTAAGACAGTTCTATTTCACTTCTTTTGATTTCGATTTCACTTTTTTTTTCCTTTTCTTGGAGAATGTAATTTGTTTGAGTCAAGGGCGTTGTGGATGTAGAAGTTGTAACGCACGTTCACTGTGTATCAGTCCCCGTCCAGTCTTCCTGGAGAAGACTCTGAACACCTCCTGGCCTGCACCTGGCGCCATGCCAGTTTCTATCACTGACAGTCACTCCAGGGAGACAGAGCACAGACAGAATACATTACATAAAGCAGGTTCATTACTCACAGATCAGCGGCAAGTGACGGCAGAAGCCTACCTTTCAGGGCCAGCCAGTCCCCCGAGGCTCAGAAAAGCTGCCCAGGACACACAGAGTCACCCCATATGCAGTGTCCCTGGGGGAACTGAAAAGCAGCCCCGCCTGGGTTTTGCATCCTGGAGCCACAGGAAGCACTGGGCTAAAGCACTGCATCACACCCTCCTCTAGGAAGAGCAGGAGAAGAGCCAAGGCTGTTCTGAGACGTTCCTCCTGATCTCAGGACGGTGCTGTCTTAGTCCATTTTTGTTGCTGTCAAGGAACACGTGAGCCTCGGTAACTTCTAAAGAAAACAGATGTGTGTGGCTCACGGTTCTACAGGCTGCACTAGAAGCATGGCACCAGCCTCTATTTTTTGTGATGCCTCAGGCTGCTCCCACTCTGGCAGAAGAGAAATGGAGTGTGTGTGTGCAGAGACCACAGAGATCACATGGCAAGAGAGGGAGCAGGAGGTGGAGGGGCGATGGAGCTTCAGGGTTCTCTTTCACAACCCACTCTCCAGGAACTAGTAGAGGGAAAACTTGCTAATCTCGTCTCATGGGGACAGCATTAATCTATTCATGATGGATCCACCCCATGAACCAACCACCTCCCACTAAGCCCAGCCTCCCACACTGGGGGTGAAATTTCAATGTGAGGTTTGAAGAGGATCAAACATCTAAACCAAAGCAGTTGTATCATCAGCTCTTTCTGTGGTTACTATGAGAACTGTAAGTGAGAAAGCAGGAGAAAGCCGAGTCTCCCGCCACATGGGTGCTTGTCCTAAAGAGACGTTGTGTGTGGTTACCTGGCAATGAAGAGATGAGAGACAGTCCATGTAGAGGAACTGCTGTGGTCAGCCTCTTCTTGGATTCCCATCTTCCTCCAGGTAACCCCAGACACCTGCACGTTCTGATTGGGTCCTCAGTGGTCATCATCCTCTTCATCATCCTGCTCTTGTTTCTCCTTCATCGCTGGTGGTCCACGAAAAACAGTAAGTCTCATGAAGCAGAGGCCAGAGACCTCAGGGCCATCTGCAGAAGCAGGATGGAGCACACAGGTGTGTGTTCCTCACTGGCAGGATGGTCCCTGGCCCAAGTCAGGAACCGCAGAAGCAGGGCTTTCTAGAGAGAGCACCAGACACCCTGCCCCTGCTCACAGATCATTGCCTGATTCTGAACTGTATCCTCACCCCTCCTCCAGCCACTGACATCAGGAGAAGGTTCCATGCCAGGCAGCAAGTGAGAGACAGAATCAATGGGATGGGAATTGCAAGCTCTTCATGGGAGGGGTCCTTGTACTCAGAGAGGTAGAATGTGTGAGTCAGGCTGTTGGCAGCGGAGGGCCCTCAGGCACCCATGGCCTCCCCCTGTGTGTTGGTGTCTGCACATGAAATGAGGACCCAGAAGGACCCTCTCAGGTGTTTTGATGACTTCCGTCTCCTTCAGATGCTGCAGTAAAGGACCAAGAGCCTGAGGCAGACAGAAGAGTGAACAGGGAGGTAGGTGCTCCTTGGCCCAGCCTCGGGGATGGGGTCTTATTCCCTAATAGTCCCGAAGAATGTGAGCCCCTCCCTCACTCAACATTTCCCTCTCTCCAGGACTCTGGAGAAAAAGACCCTCAGGAGGTGACATACGCACAGCTGGATCACGACGTTTTCACACAGAGAAAAATCACTCGCCCTTCTCAGAGGCCCAAGAGACCGCCACCAGAAACCAGTGTGTACATGGAACTCCCAAATGTGGAGCCCAGATTGAAAGTTGTCTCCTGTCCGTGAGCCACAGACAGGCCCTGAGGGGTCCTCTAGGGAGACAATGGCCCTGACTCAAACCCAGCTTGCCAGCTCCAGTGTAGCAGCAGCTGGGACCTGAAGGCGTGAGTCTGTGTCTTAGGGGATCGCTCTTCCTCACACCATGAATCTGAACGTGGCTCTCTCTCGCTTACAAATGTCTGCGGTCCTCGCTGCCTGCTGGACAGAAAACACACTCGGCTTAACACAAAATTCTCCATTTCACTTGACCCCTGCCCACCTCTCCAAACTAACTGGGTTACTTCCTGGTCCTACCTGAGGCTGCAGTCACAGTGAGAAACTCACAAGTCCAGACTTCCAGACATACAGGAGGCTCCCTCTTAACACAGCACTTAGACACGTGCTATTCCACCTCCCCTCATGCTGTTCCACCTGCCCTCAGACTTTGAGGGATTTTGCAGCCTTCTGTCATCAGTAAAATTTTTAAGCTCTTTTTATATATAATTTCAATGTCGTTCTCTTCAAATAAACACGTCTGCCCTCATGAGTTAGGTAATGTGAGTCTTTTTTTGCCTAAGCTTTTGGTGTTATCATGACTATTTCCATATAACCACATATGTTCTCCACTGGGTTCTCATCCCTGGACTGGGAGCTTCTGGAAACAGGTGGAGCCTGGTTTGTCCCTGGGACTCCAATTTCCATCCAAAGATGCAGCACATAGAAGATCCCAGAACCGTGAATCAGATGGACACGTGCTCTTCTTACTCTCTGCAGACCTGGAAAGCTCACAGAGTAATTCCAAGATGAAGCATCTGCTGGGTCATCGCCTTGTTAGTCTCATCTCCACGAGGACACTTATCAAAACACCATCTTTCACAGGATAAATACACAGTCGGTCCTCCGTATCTGTGGGGTTTACAGCTGTGTATCAAACCAAGTATAAAGCAAAAATATTCAGAGGAAAAAAATCCACAAAGTTCCAAAAGGCAAGACTATATTGAATGGACCCGAGTGAAGCTGTGCGTAGCCTGTATCAGGAATTATAAGTCATCTAGAGAGGATCCGACGTATACAGGAGGATGTGCAGGGTGATATGCACTCACTAAGCCATTTCATGTAAGAGGCTGGAGCATCTGCAGATTTTGGCATCTGAGTGAGGATCCTGGGACCAGTCACCCAGAAGAGTAAAGGACAACTGTATGTAATTTTTATTTGTCAATTTTATAAATAAATCGTAAAATATTTACAATAAGAAGATAAAAAAGAAGCAGTGTTTTCACAAGGCCAGAATACATTTACATTTATGTTTCAGACAAGTCACTCTTTGGTCCAGTGTTATTTATTGAGAAGACATTCTATTCCACCTTAAAGCACATGGCAGCCTTTGTCAACTCTAAAGGGCCTATGTGTGCACGGATGTGTTTTAGACACTGTTTTCTGCTCACTGGCTGTGTCCACTCTCATTAGGATGCTGCAGTTTATGTGACTTTATACAACCCCTTAAAATTTGGTAGCCTGAGTCCTCTAATTTCTTATTAGAGGCTGTTTTCCAATTTTTTTTTTTTTTTTTTTTTTTGATACAGACTCTCCATCTCTGACCCAGGCTGGAGTGCAGTGATGCGATCTTGGCTCACTGCCACCTATGCCTCCTAGGTCCAAGCGATTCTTGGGCCTCGGCCTCCCAACTAGAGGGATTACAGGCACCCACCACCATGCCTGGCTAATTTTTTTTTTTTTTTTTTTTTTTTTTGCGTATAAACAAGGTTTCACCATATTGGCCAGGCTGGTCTCGAACTCCAGATCTCAGGTGATCCACCCACCTCATTGGCCTCACAAAGTGCTGGGCAAAAGTTGATTTTCTATAGGATTATATTACTGGATATTTCTGCAAATTTTAAAATGAGGAAAAGAGAGAGAGAGAATCATTAGTTTGGACTCTGGTTTTGGGTTATGAGACAACTTCTAGATAAAACTACAAAATCTAGAATTTACAAGTTGTGTTTTTGCTAATAAAGTACACTTCTAAGACTGTAAATAACTGGAAAGTCCTTCACTGAGAATTTAAATCATTTTACCTGCTTCTGGCTTAGTACAAGAAATACGAGCAAGAAAAATACTAGTTTTTTTTGTCACAATTACTCTAATAATGCTAATAATAGCTCTTAGGTATTTTGCATACTACACATGTAGAAGATTGGATCCGAGACGTGTTTTGAGTTGGTCATGGTGAAGGAGGCGAGGTGACGATTCTGGTCAGAACAATTTCCAGGAAGCCATGTTCCTCTCTTGACCGAACACCCAGTGGGCCTCATGCGAGGTGGAAAGAGCCCGCGTACGTCACCTGGCTGCATACGTCACCGTGGCTGAAGTGAGGTGTAGGACAGCTCCAGCCCTCAGCTCCCCATCCCAACCCAGCAGGCCCTCAGGACCAGCTTGTCCCTCCCACAGAGTCTGATCCCCGGAGTGGTGAGTGAGGGGCTCTGAGTGGGAGGTGGGCGGGGAGGGGGGCAGGGTCCAGGTGAGGCAGGGCTGGGTTCTGTCATTGGATTAAGGCTCCTCTGGAGATGGTGACGTGGATAGGCCCCTCCCCTATTTGGGCCTCAGTTTCTCCAAGTGTAAAGGAGAGAGGCCTGTGCTGTGGGACTGTGACTGGGGAGGGCAGGGCCCCTCGGCTGGGGCACTGGCGACTGGCAGCTTTGGGCACAGGGCCCGCTCACACTTCCCTCCTGAAGAAGTGGCGCTCAGTTTTGCTCTGGGGACACGCAAATGTGCCAGGTTTCTCCATACTCTCCCTGGACCTGGGGCAGCAGGGGCCAAGGCAGAGGTGGCAGTGAATTCAAAGGACTTCTCAGGGGCTTCTGAGAATGGGGCTTTCAGAGGGCATCCAGCCAGGGCCACAGTGTTCAGGTGGGGGCGGGACGGGTACACTGGGGCCCTGAAGCTGGCAAGCCGCATTTAGCAGGAAGGAAGCCCCATTTAGCAGGAAGGAAGGCCCATTTAGCTGGAAGCAACAGAAGTGAGCGAGCCATGGGGTGCTCAGCTTGGCTGCTTCTGTGCCCCAGCTGTCATATTTATCCTCGGAGCCCACAGAGGTGCCTGGCCTCCTCCCTCCCCGCTAAGGCAGCGGCAGCTGGACCCAGTCTGCTCAGCGATCAGAATCCTGTGAGATTCCATGTGGGCTCTGGAGGCACCTCTGCCAAGTCTCCAGGAACTCCTTGTGTGCCTCTGCAGGCCAAGGTGGGTCAGGGGTTCTTCTGTGAGCAGGATTGCAAAGGGCCAAGATAGGGGCGTGGATCCCAGGGCTCACACCCACTCACCTCTTCCCAGTGTTAGGGAGCCTCTCACCCACTCACCCCTTCCTCATGTTAGGGAATCTGTCACTCACTCACCACCTCTCCATGTTAGGAACCTCTCCTGGCTCTCAGCTTTTTCCTGTGCTTTCCATGTCCTCAGTCTCTGCTGAGCCCCAGTGCGCTCTCTTAGAAGATCCTCTTGGTATTTTGGTATTTACTCACCATTTTGATTCCTCTTAACGAGAGAGGCACATGCCAGCTATTTCCGTTCAGCCAACTTGAACCTGAACCCCCAGTCATTTTTCCTCCACTTTTTCCTTTGGGAAATCCAGTCCCAATGTGCTTGTCATTCATTTCAGAATAATTTGTATTTTCTCCAGTAGTTTTAAAATGACTTTTTATTTATTCTAAATATCCTTCACTCTACCACAGTAAGACATTAATTTCATTTATAAATTTATGCACATTAAGATTATGTTCTTTCATCATTTCTGTAAAAATGTCAACTATTTTCTTTGCAGGTATTTACTGACGAACATGCCCCTTATTTCTTTCATTCTGAAAGTGTGACACAGAGATATCAGCTCACTCCTGTCATTCTATTTCTTGTGTGCATTAATTATCTTTGCTATTTTTTTCATTTCTAAGGTTTCTCTGATGACTTATGAAAATTTTAATAATATTCTACACCAATATAGTATTTATCATTTTAGCTGTGTCTTGTTCTTGCTGAAATTATTTCTAAGTACGTTAATATAATTTACTATTTTTCATCTGACAATATCTATCCAATTCATTTCTATAATTGCCTGTTTTTTCTCTAATGGACTCTGTGATTTTCATTCCTCTGGGGTGGTTTTCCTCTCACACACCTGATCTTCCATACAGAGTTTCTCCCAGGGCTGACTCAGGAATGAAAACTCATGAGGTATTGCTGTAGCCACTCCTGCCCTGCAGTGTCCACACTCCCAAGCTTGGAATCAGCTCTGTGACATGCCCAGCACGGCGGGGCCCACGTGAGCCTCACACACATGTGCGAGAGATGCCCGGTCCAACAATGATAAAGCACTTCTGTGTCATGTGCACCAGGGCGAGGTGGCTCTGTGCTGAGTGTGGCCTGAGTCACTGAACTGAGCTATTCCAGATTCTGTCCACAAACACAGATGAGGGGGAGCCACGGTCTCCCCAGGGTCCCACGGTTTCCTCCACTTTTCTCTTTGTTCTGAGAGAGAGACAAAGGGCCATGCCTGCTCTGTGGGCTGGACGGATGCATGTTTTACCTGCAGCCTTGAACTCAAGCTGAGGTCTTGAACATTCCCAGTTTCTGATAAAGCACCTTAGGTTGTTTCTAGAAAACACTGAAAAATTAATCCTTTTGCTATTGGTGTGGAAACAAGCCCTGCCTTGAACCAAACTCCTGAAATTCTCAGGTTAAATTTCATTACCCAATCCCCTCACTGCAGGCACCCAACAGAAAAGTCACAGATGCAGGATGAGATGACTCACTTTTAAAACGGGGAAGCTGAGAAGGGAACTATTTTGTTGAAAGGAAACCCACAATCCAGTGCCAAGAAAGAAGTCAACTTTTCTTCCCATTTCCCTGCATCTCTTCTCTGTGCTCGCGGCCACACGCAGCTCAGCCTGGACTGCACGGCCAGGTGTCAGGTGCGTCTCTGCTGACCTGAGCCGGCCTGCAGCATGGACCTGCATCTTCCCTGAAGCATCTCCAGGGCTGGAGAGAGGACAGCTGTGGTAATGCCCCTGCACTGCTGTGCAGATGGACGAGGTGAGGGAGGGAGGGAGACCCCATGGGGAGGCTGTGAGGAGGAAGGGGAAGCCCTCGCTCACCCTCGTCTGGAAGGGCAGATGTAGAAAAGCACCAGTTCTATTTGCTGCTACATCCCAGCTCCCAGTGAGATGAAAACAAATGAGACAGACAGTGGCTGGTGGTCAGGAAAGACCCCATTACAGTCTGAAATGTCTGCATAGGGGTTGGGCCCACCCCCACCTCAGCCCTAAAGGAATGAGAGCCAGGCTCCTGGGGAGGGCAGTTTTGCTTCCTGTGTGGGTGCAGATGACACAATCCCATGACAAGAAGGACGCAGCCTCCAAGTGTCCACACCCTGTGTGTCTCTGTCCTGCCAGCACCGAGAGCTCATCCATCCAGAGAGCAGGGCAGTGGGAGGAGACGCCATGACCCCCATCCTCATGGTCCTGATCTATGTCGGTGAGATTTGAAGAGGGAGCTGAGATTCTAACCTAGGAGGGACCTCACCCCACAGCCAAACTCTGGTCCATGAGGAGACCCCAGGGCTCACGAATACCCCAGGGAGGGACGGACCTGCTCAGGCTTCAGGGGCAAATCTCTCACAGGAAACTCTCTTCCAGGGCTGAGTCTGGGCCCCAGGACCCACGTGCAGGCAGGTGAGTCTGTCCCCAGCTGGCCCAGGTCCTCCTCCTCACTGGGGACAAGGGCCTCCCCCGTGCAGCTGGGGAGGGGAATAGCAGTTCTGGGCTGACTGATGGGGGTCTGGAGGGTCCTGGGCTGAGAGCTGGAATCTGTTGGGTTGGATGGAAATGACTTAGAATCTGACCTCTGCTTTCCTGCCAGGGACTGTCCCCAAGCCCACCCTCTGGGCTGAGCCAGGCTCTGTGATCACCCCGGGGAGTCCCGTGACCCTCAGGTGTCAGGGGAGCCTGGAGACCCAGGAGTACCGTCTATATCGAGGAAGGAAAGCAGCATCCTGGATAATGCGGATCCCACAGGAGCTTGTGAAGAAGGGCCAGTTCCCCATCCAGTCCATCGCCTGGGAACACACAGGGCCGTATCGCTGTCAGTATCGAGGACGCACTTACTGGTCAGCGTTCAGTGACCTCCTGGAGCTGGTGGTGACAGGTGAGAGGACACTCGGGTCCCAGCCACAAGCTCTGAGGGGGTCTGCATTCAGGGGCATCTCCCTTTCATAGCCCAGCCCTGGGGATCATGTGGGAGGTGTGAGCCCCACTTAACACGATGCCTCCTTCTCATCTAGGAGCCTACATCAAACCCACCCTCTTAGCCCTGCCCAGCCCTGTGGTGACCCCAGGAGGAAACGTGACCCTCCAGTGTGGCTCACAGGTGGCATTTGATGGCTTCACTCTGTGTAAGGAAGGAGAAGATGAACACCCACCATGCCTGAACTCCCATGTCCGTACCCATGGGTCGTCCTGGGCCGTCTTCCCCGTGGGCCCCGTGAGCCCCAGTCGCAGGTGGACGTACAGGTGCTATGGTTATGGCTCAAGCTCTCCCTATGTGTGGTCTTTACCCAGTGATGTCCTGGAGCTCCTGGTCCCAGGTGAGAAATTCACAGCATTGCCTGGAGATCCCTGAGTCTCTGGGCAGGTGGGGAGGAGCCGCGTCTCAGGGCAGCTCCAGGTGGGACGATGTTGGGGTGAGAGGGCTCAGGGCTCCTGGGTCAGAGACACAGGAATATCAGCAGTGGTGAGGCCGAGGGAGAGGGAGGATTTGTGGGGAGCCTGAGGGTCGGCTCCTGGAGACCATGACCACCTTTCCCAGGTGTCTCTAAGAAGCCATCACTCTCAGTGCAGCCGGGTCCTGTCGTGGCCCCTGGGGAGACCCTGACCCTCCAGTGTGGCTCTGATGTCGGCTATGACAGGATCGCTCTGTACAAGGAGGGGGAACATGACCTCCTCCAGCGCCCTGGCCGGCAGCCCCAGGCTGGGCTCTCCCAGGCCAACTTCACCCTGAGCCCTGTGAGCCACTCCCACGGGGGCCAGTACAGATGCTCCGGTGCACACAACGTCTCCTCCGAGTGGTCGGCCCCCAGTGACCCCCTGGACATCCTGATCGCAGGTGAGGAGCCCAGCGGGTTCAGTCAGGGGCCCAGGCTCTGCACAGGCCCTTCCAGGGAGCCCAGGTGATGGCCGGGATGAGGGGTGGGGGTCCCAAGGGAGGGAGAGACAGACAGAGACAGGGGATGGGCGGGGAGGGGGAGACTCAGAGAAAACAGAGACTGAGGGTCCCAGAGAGAGGCCTGGGGAGGTCTCAGCTCAGAACAAGTTGGGGCAGCCCCTCACGCATCCTCTTCTCTCCAGGACAGATCCCTGACACACCCTCCCTCTCAGTGCAGCCGGGCCCCAGGGTGGCCTCAGGGGAGAACGTGACCCTGCTGTGTCAGTCACAGGGGTGGATGGACACTTTCCTTCTGACCAAGGAGGGAGCAACTGATGCCCCACTGTGTCTAAGATCAAAGTACCAAGCTCATAAGTACCAGGCTGAATTCCCCATGAGTCCTGTGACCTCAGCCCATGCGGGGACTTACAGGTGCTACGGCTCACGCAGCTTCACCCCCTACCTGCTGTCTCACCCCAGTGAGCCCCTGGAGCTCATGGTCTCAGGTGAGGGCCCTGACCCTGTCCTCTCTGAGCTCAAAGGCTCAGCTCAGGCCCTGACCCCAGGAGAGCTCTGGGCTGGGATGGAGGGAGGGGGCTCTGAAGGAGGCTCAGCCAGAGGAGCCTCAGCCCTCAGAGGGAAGGAGGACAGTGGGGCCCTCCCAGGCACACCCACCCTCAGCCGCATCACCAGCATCAGGAAGGCGGGGGGAGCAGACGGGAACTTGGCCTCCCCCAGGGCAGTCCTGAGGCTCCCAGAGGATCCCGTTCCTCTCAAGGACCAAGCACAGACTTCCCTCCAGGGAGCTGGACAGAGACAGAGCGAGGACCACAGGCTCCCAGGGGCTCTGAGGCTGCGCTGGTGAGGGGTGGGGTTGAGGCAGTGGGAGATCTTGGGGCCCAGCCTGGGCGAGGAGCAGCCAGGCTGAAGTGGGGAGTAGGACAGCCCCAGCCCTCTGATCCCCATCCCACCCCAGCAGGTCCTCAGGACCAGCTTGTCCCTCCCACGGAGTCAGATCGCCGGAGTGGTGAGTGAGGCGCTCTGAGCGGGAGGTGGGCGGGGAGGTGGGCAGGGTCCGGGGAGGCAGGGGTGGGTTCTGTCATTGGATTAAGGCTCCTCTGGAGATGGTGACATGGATAGGCCCCTCCTCTGCCTGGGCCTCAGTTTCTCCAAGTGTAAAGGAGAGAGGCCTGCACGGGTGGGAAAGTTCCTTTCAGCTCTGACTCCCAGGTTTGACCTCCTGGGAGAGGAGGCCCCCCAGGGAAGCCTCCAGACCTGATTCCTCAGGGGCCTGGGCTGTCCCACCTGCAGCAGTAACGGCTACCTGGGGCAGGGGAGGGGAGCAGGGCCCTGGGTTGGAGCATTCAGGCTCTTTCCCTCAGCTCCGGGGCTCGGCTCAGTGCATGGAAGAAGGGCTGCAGGTCAGACTCCTGGGTCCCCTTCCCAGCTCTGCCACTTCCTGGCTGGGGATCCTGGGGCAGGTGATTCCCCTCTCTGAGCCTCAGGTTTTCATCTGTAAAGTGGGTTGGGTGGATGTTTCAATTCCCCAAGGTAATCCTGTGTCTCCCAGAAGATCCTGTTCCCCTCAAGAACTCAAGCATGGGCTTCCCTCCAGGAGCTGGGCAGAGACAGAGGAGGAGCCACAGGCTCCAGGGGAGGTTATATAAGTTACATCTAACCTTACATACCACCTGTTATATAACTTATATCTGAATATGTCTCTCCTCCTGGTTTTGAGTCTCAGGAGCAGCTGAGACCCTCAACTCATCACAAAACAAGTCTGACTCCAAGGCTGATGAGGGAGGAGATGCTTGAGGTGACGGAGCTGGCACAGAGTGTTGGGTCCTGTCAAGGGGAGGTGGGTGCCCTGGGTGGACATCCAGAGGTCCTGGGTGATGCTGATCCTCCTTGATCTCTGTGACCTCTTTGTCCACTCTCCCCAGCCTCACAGCCCCAGGATTACACAGTGGGGAATCTCATCCGCATGGGCATGGCTGGCTTGGTCCTGGTGGTCCTCGGCATTCTGCTATTTGAGGCTCAGCACAGCCAGCGAAGCCCCCAAGATGCAGCCAGGAGGTGAACAGCAGAGAAGATAGTGCAGCCTTCAGAGTGCTGGAGCCTTGGGAACAGATCTGATGATCCCAGCAGGTTCTGGAGACCATTTAGGGCTGATGCTATCTGGACTGTCTGCTGATGATTTCTAGAGGGAGGAAATCAGAGTTCGAGCACAGAGACATTTTCCAGGGTGATCCATGGAGGACCATGAACATGTGATACTTTCCTCTCTATGAATGTTGACTTCCCATCGTTGGGTCCCCTTCTTTTCCTCCCCCACACATGAGGCTCCATCCCACGTGGCAGCCTCGGGTCCGCACCTCTGCACACCGGCGTGCTCTGGTCCATGGCGTGTAACACAGTCTTCCTTATTCATCATTGCCACACTCCCTGGTGAGAATTATTGAGCCTCCATCTCCTCAGTTCAGAGTTCCAAATGTGGTCCAGTAAATAAATCAATGGGAGAGCATTGGATTTCAATCAGGAAAAGATCAATCCACCCGGATGCCCCAACACCCTCTCCAGACCCTACGAGCCCTTCCTTCTTTCTCAGATGCTATCTCTGTGACTTCCCCTCAGATCATTGTGTGACCATCACTGCCATCCTGTTCCACAGCATCATCCTCACCTGACACCCGCTCAGCAGTCACTCCCATTTCCTCTCCCTCCAGCACCTGGTAACCACGAGTGTGCTTTCTGTCTCTATGGATTTGCATATTCGGTCTGAAAACATTTCAATCCACCCATGACCTGTGAGTTCCTCACTTCATGACGTCCCGCCTTTCTAGGCAGAGCCAAAGTACACCGTGTGAAAACAATGATAAGCATTTACAATGTGTTGGTGATCCACGGAAGGAAAATCACGGAAGTAGGAGAGACATCCAGCTGAAGACGAGACCTCAGGCCAATGAATCTTGTCAATGGGTTGAGCTGTTTCTTTCTACTCACTGTGACAGTCAGATAGAAACATGCAAAAATGACTGAGGCTGATTCTTCTCTGACTTCTCCCAAACAGCAAGAGGACTTGAGTCCCAGCATTAAAGCGTTAAACTTTCCTAGGTCAAAGACCACTGTGTCTGAAGGATGTAAAACAGCCTCATAGGATGGAATGGTTGGGGGAAGGATCCTGAGGGACCAAAGAATCCTGAACTTTCTAGGACAAAGGGAACAGCCATTCCCCGTTTACCATGTAGAATAAATACATTCCATTAGGGACATTTTCAAAGACTCAACAGAATATGAATGATTACAGTATTATGGTTATAGGTAAAGCATAATATTGTATACATGTTAATATTTGAGAATATCTTCCAAGTCATAGTTTGATTGTGCCAAGCCAAAAACTTGAGCCAGATTTCAGTGATGTCAAGCGGGAGACTATGGTATCTGTCACCAATTACCTTCCTGCATACCTGGCCACCAGCCTTTCCCATGGATCCACGTGTGTCTCGTGACTCTCTGATACGAATCCTGTGAACACACTGACCTCTGCCTTCTACGTGACTGACTTGTAGGGTACTTTTTCAACATCTCCTGGCCTTTTGTTTTTCTGTTGGGAAGTCCAATCCCAATGTGCATGCTACTCTACTGACAGGCTGAGTTGAAAATCACAGAACACAAACATGCGTTTTAGACTATACAATTTATGCCGGACAACTTGAGTCTAGCATATATACTTTTTAATCTACTCCTGATATTTTTCAATGTATTGTGGTAGGTCAAGATTTGCATTTCACGTTTAAATGTGTGCACCCTAGCACTTAATTAGTCTTCCCTCGTCTCTGTCGAATGTTCAACTCTGTAATTCGTGAGTTGTTGCCTGATGTCATTCCCCCTTCTTTCCTTCTGACATGTGCAGTAGATATGAGGTCCTCCCTCCTCACAATATTCCCCCAAGGATGGTGAATTTCCACTTTCGGTGCCTCCATGGTGCATTTTGGAAAATTCTATTTTGTTTTCCAATTTCATAAATGTCTCTTCAGCTGTATCTTGACCCTGATAGAATAAATATTTTGATTGTATTCTTCAATAGAAATTTTCACCTCTAGGATTTCTTACTCATTTCTCTGATGCCCATTTTTCACCAGGATAATCCATATTTTTGTCTCAAAAATTTAATTTCCTCTTTTTTCAGATATTTAAACATGTTTAAGTGAAGAGGGGTCTCATACATTCCTAGAATTCTATTTTCTACACTGTTGTAAATAGTGCTGTAACAAATATAATGAGTGCTGCTGTCTTTTTTATATAATTACTTTTTTTTAAGCTGGATACCATGAAATGGGATTGCAAAGTGAAATGGTAGTTTTATTTTTAGTTCTTTGAGATAGCTCCCTACTGTTTTCTGTGAAAGATAAACTCATTTACATTCCTACCAACAATGTATCCTTGCTAACATCTGTTGGTTTTGACTTCTTAAGAGTCGCCATTCTGACTGTTGTCAGTTGATATACTCAGTGTGGTTTTAAGTTGATTTTCTCTGATGATTAATCATGTGGAGCATTTTTTAATGTGTTTGTTGGCCACCTATATTTCTTCTTTTGAGAAATGTCTGTTGATGTTGATGTGCTTTACTCAGTTTTCTATAAATCTGTGGGCCTTTCCATGTGGTTTTTCACGTTCATGAAGTTGTTTGTGGTTTTTTTTTCAGGTGGAATTCTTTGACTTCCTTGTAGATTCTGGACACTAGTCTTTTGTTGATGGCATAATTGGCAAATATTTTCTTCCATTTTGTAGGCTGTCTGTTCATTCTGTTGATTGTTTCTTTTGCTGTGCGGAAGCTTTTAATTTTAATCATGTCTCATTTGTATATTTGGGGTTTTTTTTTTTTTTTTGCATTTTTAAAGAGTCTTTATCATAAGTTCTTTGCCTGGGGCAATGTTCAGAAGAGTTTTTCCTAAATTTTGTTTTAGGATTTACATAGCTTCCGGGTCTCACATTGAGGTCTTTAATTTATCTCGAGTTAATTTTTCTACATGGTGGGATTTAGGGATCCAGTTTTACTCTTTTGCAGACAGCTACCCAGTTTTCCCAGCATCCTTTATTGAATAGGGTGTCTTTCTCCATTGTTTATTTTTGTTGACTTTAGCAAAGCTCAGTATGTTGTAGGCAGGCAGCTTTATTTCTAGTTTCTCTATTCTGTTTCCTTGGCATCTCTGTACATTTTTGTACTACTAAATGCTGTTATAGTTACTATGGCCTCATAATATAATTTGAAATCAGACAGTGTAACGCTTCCAGGTTTGTTCTTCTTGCATAGAATTGCTTTAGCTGTTCAGGCTAATTTTTGCTTTCAAGTGAATTTAACAATTGCTTTTTCTCTAATTCTGTTAAAGAAATGACATTTGTAATTTGATAGGAATTGTGTTGAATCTGTAGTATGCTTTGGGCAATATACTCATTTTAACAATATTGATTCTTCCAATTTGTGAGCAAGGAATGTTTTTCTATTTGGTTGTGTTGCCTAAAGTTCCTTCCATCTGCGTTTTGTCATTCTCTGTGTAGAGGTCTTTCACCTGCTTGGTTAAATATACTTCTCAATCTCTCTCTCTCTCTCTCTCTCTCTCTCTCTCTCTCTCTCTCTCTGTGTGTGTGTGTGTGTGTGTGTGTGTGTGTTCTTAATTTGGTTCTCAGCTTGAATGGTACTGATGTATAGATAGGCTATTGATTTTTCTACCTTGATTTTGTATACAGAGACTTTACTGAAGTCATTTATCAAGTCTACAAGACTTCTGGAAGAATCTGCAGGATTTTCTAGGTATACAGTCATGTCATCAGCACACACAGATAATTTCACTTCCTCTTTTCCAATTTGGATGCGCTTCCTTCTGTTGCCCGAGTGCTCTGGTGAGGACTTCTATATCTGTGTTGAACAGGAGTGGTGAGAGTGGATATCCTTATCTTGTTCCATTTCTTGGGAAAAACTTTCACTTCTCCCCCTTCAATTTGATGTTGGCTGTGTGTTTGTCATGCAGGGCTCTTATTATTTTGGGCTGTGTTTCTTTTATGCCTAGTGCATTGAGGGATTTTATCATGAAGGGATGTTGAACTCTATTGAATAGTTTATCTGCATCTGTTGAGATGATAAAATGCTTTTTGTTTTTAGTTCAAGTTTATATCATGAGTCACCTTTGTTGACTTGCATATATTGAACCATCCTTTGATCTCTGGAATAAAGCCAACTTGATCATGATGAATTATGTTTTTGATACACTGTTAGATTCCATCTGTTCATATTTTCTTGAGGATTTTAGCATCTGTGTTCCTCAGGTCTCTTGGCCTGTGGTTTTATTTTTCTGTTGAGTCCTTGTCTGACTTTACTATCAGGGTGATACTGATTTCACACGAAGAGTTAGGAAAGAATCCCCATCCTCGATTTCTTGGGAATAGTTTCAGTATGATTGGTGTCAGCTCTTCTCTGTATATATGGCAAAGATTGTCTGTGAATCCATCTATTGCTGGAAGAAGTTTTAGTACTGATTCTTTTTCATTAATTATTGTTGGTCTGCTTAGGGTTTCTATTTTTTCCTGTGCAATCTTGGGAAGTTGTATGTGTCTAGGAAGTCATCCATTTTCTCTAGGTTTTCTGGTTGATGTGCATAAAGGTGTTCACAGTTTTCTCTGATGATCGTTTGTATTTCTGTGGTGTGAGTTATAATGTCATCTTTATCATTTCTGATTGTGCTCATTTAAATCTTCTCCTTTTTTGGTTAGTGTAGTCAGCCATCTGTCAATATTGTTTATACTTTCAAAAAACCAACTTTTTATTTCATTGATTCTTTGTAATGTTTTTGTCTTAATCTCATTCTTTTTCTGTTCTTTCAGAGTTTCCATTGTTTTCAGGGTCTGATGCTAGAGAGTGAATGCGATCCTTTGGTGGTGCCACCATATTCAGATTTTTCACACATCAGAATCCTCACACTGATTCCTTCTCATCTGGACAGGCTGCCACTCATTCTCTTTGGATTTATTGTCACTGGGATGGGGTTTCTCTGCACATTTCCCCCAGCCCCGCAGGGAGTGTGACTGTAGAGCACGTTGGGAAGAGTCTCTAGGCTTTGTCCCATAGTCTTGGGGGCTTCTGCAGCAGGGTTTGTGTTGGGCTGTGCGGCTCAAATGCAGGCCGGGAGCTGGTGCTTAAGGGGAAGAGCCAGCCTCTGCACAAGCAGGTGGGTGTGGACCTGCCGCTTCCTGTGAAGTGCTGTCTGTTGTTTCAGGTGAAGGGCTGGACTGTGGAGTGTCTGGAGCCCTGAGCTTCCTGTTCCGCGGGGTGAGGAAACACAGCTGGGCAGAGCCGGAACCCCTGGTTTGCCCACAAATACCCTAATGATGAGTGCCGGCCGCAGTCCTGAAGCGTGTGGCTTGGGCAGCATGTGGGAAATGCCCTGAGGTCTCTGTTGGGGGTGAAGGAGCTACATCCATTTCCAGTCCCATAGGGAGGAACATCACCTGTTTCTCTATCACACGCCTGCTCCAGGGCTCTTGAGTCTCAGTTCAGACACACACTGTTGTCCCTCCCCAGGCCACTGTGTGGCTGACAGCCATGGGAAATACCTGCCTGCCACTCTCTGCAGGAATCATCCCAAGGTAGAACCTCCTGACTCAGCGCAGTGCAGACCCCTCAGCGGCTGCCTGTGTCTGACGTGGTCACGCTGCTGCTTCATGCAGCTGGGATGTGGGGCTTCTGCCTTTCTGGCTGGACAAGCGGAAATCAGTTGTGGTGTTGCTGGCTGGGGGCACCCGACCTCAGGCCCTGGGGTGAGTGGTCAGGTGCCAGCAGAGTGGGAAAGGGCTGGCAGTTCCCCGGATCACATGCCTCTAGGTGGCCAGCTGGACAATGTGAGTCCTAAAGGGGCTGGACTGGGATTTGGCTGTTCCAGGGTTCAGGTGCCGGCTGTGATCAGGAGGGATGGGCCGGTCCCCAGGTCATCGGCAGAACTCTCAGGCGGCGCAGGCAGAACGCTTAGGTGGTAGAGTCCCGGGGCAGATCACAGGCCTGTGGGGACCGGGCTCTCAGAAGAGCTGGAGGCTTCGGCTGAAATGTCCAGGTGGGGGCCGGGCGGCTGTGCTGTGGGCCTGTGACTGGGGAGGGCAGGGCCCCTCGGCTGGGGCACTGGAGACTGGCAGCTGTGGGCACAGGGCCCGCTCACACTTCCCTCCTGAAGAAGTGGCACTCAGTTTTGCTCTGGGGACACGCAAATGTGCCAGGTCTCCCTACTCCCTCCCTGGGCCTGGGGCAGCAGGGGCCGAGGCAGAGGTGGCACTGACTGCATAGGGCTCGTCAGGGGCCTCTGAGCATTGGGCTTTCAGAGGGCACCCAGCCAGGGCCACAGTGTTCAGGCGGGGGCAGGACGGGTGCACTGGGGACATGAAGCTGGCAAGCCCCATTTAGCAGGAAAAAAGTCCCATTTAGCAGGAAGCGACAGAAGTGAGCGAGCCATGGGGTGCTCAGCTTGGCTGCTTCTGTGCCCCAGCTGTCATATTTATCCTGGGAGCCCACAGAGGTGCCTGGCCTCCTCCCTCCCTGCTAAGGCAGCGGCAGCTGGACCCTGTCTGCTCAGGGATCAGAAGCCTGTGGGATTCCATGTGGACTCTGGAGGCACCTCTGCCAAATCTCCAGGAACTCCTTGTGTGCCTCTGCAGGCCAAGGTGAGTCAGGGGCTCTTCTGTGAGCAGGATTGTAAAGGGCCAAGACAGGGGTGTGGAACCCAGGGGCTCACAGCCACTCACCCCTTCCCTTTGTTAGGGAGCCTCTCACCCACTCACCCCTTCCTCATGTTAGGGAATCTGTCACTCACTCACCGCTTCTCCATGTTAGGAACCTCTCCTGGCTCTCAGCTTTTCTTCCCTGTGCTTTCCATGTCCTCAGTCTCTGCGGAGCCCCAGTGCGCTCTCTTAGAAGATCCCCTTGGTGTTTTGGTATTTACTCACCATTTTTATTTCTCTTAACGAGAGAGGCACATCAGCTGTTTCCGTTCAGCCAACTTGAACCTGAACCCTCAGTCATTTTTCCTCCACTTTTTATTTCGGGAAATCCAGTCCCAATGTGCTTGCCATTCTTTTCAGAATAATTGTATTTTCTCCAGTAGTTTTAAAATGACTTTTTATTTATTCTAAATATCCTTCACTCTACCACAGTAAGACATTAATTTCATTGATATATTTATGCACATTAAGATTATGTTCTTTTGTCATTTCTGTAAAAATGGCAACTATTTTCTTTGCAGGTATTTACTGACTATCATGCTCCTTATAAGTGTGACACAGAGATATCAGTTCACTCCTATTTCTTGTGTGCATTAATTATTTTTACCAATTTTTTCATTTTTAAGGTTTCTCTGATGACTTATGAAAATTTTAATAATATTCTACACCAATATATTATTTATCATTGTAGCTGTCTCTTGTTCTTGATGAAATTATTTCTGAATATGTTAATATAATTTGTATTTTTCATCTGACAATATTTATCCAATTCCTTTCTGTAATTGCCTGTTTTTTCTCTAATGGACTCTGTGATTTTCATTCCTCTGGGGTGGCTTTCCTCTCACACACCTGATCTTCCATGCAGAGTTTCTCCCAGGGCTGACTCAGGAATGAAAACTCATGAGGTATTGCTGTAGCCACTCCTGCCCTGCAGTGTCCACACTCCCAAGCTTGGAATCAGCTCTGTGACATGCCTGGCATGGCGGGGCCCACGTGAGCCTCACACGCATGTGCGAGAGATGCCCGGTCCAACAATGATAAAGCGCTTCTGTGTCATGCGCACCCGGGACAGGAGTTCAGTGCTGAGTGTGGCCCGGGTCACTTAGTTGAGCTATCCCAGATTCTGTCCACAAACACAGACAAGGGGGAATCACCGTCTTCCTAGGGTCCCATGGTTTCCTCCACTTTTCTCTTTGTTCTGAGAGAGAGACATAGTGCCATGCCTGCTCTGTAAGCTGGATGGATGCATGTTTTACCTGCAGACTTGAACTCAAGTTGAGGTCTTGAACATTCCTAGGTACTGATAAAGGAGCTTAGGTTGTTTCTAGAAAACACTGAAAAATTAACCCTTTTGCTAATGATGTGGAAACAAGCCCTGACCTGAACCAAACTCCTGAAACTGTCAGGTTAAACTTCATTACCCAATCCCCTCACTGCAGACACCCAACAAAAGTCACAGATGCAGGATGAGATGACTCATTTTTAAAACAGGGAAGTTGAGAAGGGAACTATTTTGTTGAAAGGAAACCCACAATCCAGTACCAAGAAAGAAGTCAACTTTTCTTCCCATTTATCTGCATTTCTTCTCTGTGCTCGCGGCCACACGCAGCTCAGCCTGGACTGCACGGCCAGGTGTCAGGTGCGTCTCTGCTGACCTGAGCCGGCCTGCAGCATGGACCTGCATCGTCCCTGAAGCATCTCCAGGGCTGGAGAGATGACAGCTACGGTAATGCCTTTGCACTGCTGTGCTGATGGACGGGGTGAGGGAGGGAGGGAGACCCCATGGGGAGGCTGTGAGAAGGAAGGGGAAGCCTTTGCTCACCCTCATCTAGAAGGGCAGGTGCAGAAAAGCACCAGTTCTATTGGCTGCTACATCCCAGCTCCCAGTGAGATGAAAACAAACCAGACAGACAGTGGCTGGGGGTTAGGAAAGACCCCATTACAGTCTGAAATGTCTGCAGAGGGGTTGGGCCCACCCCCACCTCAGCCCTACTGGGGATGGCAGCTTTGCTTCCTGTGTGGGTGCAGATGACACAACCCCATGACAAGAACGACCTAGCCTCCAAGTGTCCACACCCTGTGTGTCTCTGTCCTGCCAGCACCGAGGGCTCATCCATCCGCAGAGCAGGGCAATGGGAGGAGACGCCATGACCCCCATCCTCATGGTCCTGATCTGTGTCGGTGAGATTTGAAGAAGGAGGGGAGATTCTAACCTAGGAGGGACCTCACCCCACAGCCAAACTCTGGTCCATGAGGAGACCCCAGGGCTCACGAAGACCCCAGGGAGGGGCGGACCTGCTCAGGCTTCAGGGGCAAATCTCTCACAGGAAACTCTCTTCCAGGGCTGAGTCTGGGCCCCAGGACCCACGTGCAGGCAGGTGAGTCTGTCCCCAGCTGGCCCACGTCCTCCTCCTCACTGGGGACAAGGCCCACCCCCATGCAGCTGGGGAGGGGAATAGCAGTTCTGGGCTGACTGATGGGGGTCTGGAGGGTCCTGGGCTGAGAGCTGGAATCTGTTGGGTTGGGTGGAAATGACTTAGAATCTGACCTCTGCTTTCCTGCCAGGGACCGTCCCCAAGCCCACCCTCTGGGCTGAGCCAGGCTCTGTGATCACCCAGGGGAGTCCCGTGACCCTTAGGTGTCAGGGGAACCTGGAGACCCAGGAGTACCATCTATATCGAGAAAAAAAAGCAGCATCCTGGATTAGGCAGATCCCACAGGAGCTTGTGAAGAAGGGCCAGTTCCCCATCCAGTCCATCGCTTGGGAACACACAGGGCAGTATCGCTGTCAGTATCATGGACACACTCACTGGTCAGAGCTCAGTGACCCCTTGGAGCTGGTGGTGACAGGTGAGAGACACTCAGGAGCCCCAGCCCCAGGCTCAGTCCAGGAGGACGGTTGGCTCTCAGGGGCATTTCCCTCTCACAGCCCAGCCCTGGGGATCATGTGGGTGTGAGCCCCACTTAACATGGTGCCTCCTTCTCTCCTAGGATCCTACAGCAAACCCACCCTCTCAGCCCTGCCCAGCCCTGTGGTGACCCCAGGAGAAAACGTGACCCTCCAGTGTGGCTCACAGGTGCCATTTGATGGCTTCAATCTGTGTAAGGAAGGAGAAGATGAACACCAGGCCCGTACCTGTGAGTCATCCTGGGCCGTCTTCTCCGTGGGCCCCATGAGCCCCAGTCGCAGGTGGACGTACAGGTGCTATGGTTATAACTCTCACTCTCCCTATGTGTGGTCTTCACCCAGTGATCTCCTGGAGCTCCTGGTCCCAGGTGAGAAATTCACAGCATTGCCTGGAGATCCCTGAGTCTCCGGGCAGGTGGGGAGGAGCCGCGTCTCGGGGCAGCTCCAGGTGGGACGATGTTGGGGTGAGAGGGCTCAGGGCTCCTGGGTCAGAGACACAGGAAGATCTGCAGTGGTGAGGCCAGGGGAGAGGGAGGATTTGTGGGGAGCCTGAGGGTCGGCTCCTGGAGACCATGACCACCTTTCCTAGGTGTCTCTAAGAAGCCATCACTCTCAGTGCAGCCGGCTCCTGTCGTGGCCCCTGGGGAGACCCTGACCCTCCAGTGTGGCTCTGATGTCGGCTATGATAGGTTCGCTCTGTACAAGGATTGGGGAACTGACCTGCTCCAGCGACCTGGCCGGCAGCTCCAGGCCGGGCTCTCCCAGGCCAACTTCACCCTGAGCCCTGTGAGCCGCTCCCACGGGGGCCAGTACAGATGCTCCGGTGCCCACAACCTCTCTTCCGAGTGGTCGGCCCCCAGTGACCCCCTGGACATCATGATCGCAGGTGAGGAGCCCAGCGGGTTCAGTCAGGGGCCCAGGCTCTGCACAGGCCCTGCCAGGGAGCCCAGGTGGTGATGGTTGGGATGAGGGATGGGGGTCCCAAGGGAGGGAGAGCCAGAGACAGGGGGTGGGCAGAGATGGGGAGACTCAGAGCAAACAGAGACAGAGACTGAGGGTCCCAGAGAGAGGCCTGGGGAGGTCTCAGCTCAGAACAAGGCGGGGCAGCCCCTCACCCATCCTCTTCTCTCCAGGACAGATCCCTGACACACCCTCCCTCTCAGTGCAGCCGGGCCCCACTGTGGCCTCAGGAGAGAATGTGACCCTGCTGTGTCAGTCACAGGGGTGGATGGACACTTTCCTTCTGACCAAGGAGGGAGCAGCTGATGCCCCGCTTCGTCTAAGATCAAAGTACCAATCTGATAAGTACCAGGCTGAATTCCCCATGAGTCCTGTGACCTCAGCCCATGCGGGGAACTACAGGTGCTATGGCTCACGTAGCTCCAACCCCTACCTGCTGTCTAACCACAGTGAGCCCCTGGAGCTCGTGGTCTCAGGTGAGGCCCCTGACCCTGTCCTCTCTGAGCTCAAAGGCTCAGCTCAGGCCCTGCCCCAGGAGAGCTCTGGGCTGGGATGGAGGGAGGGGGCTCTGAAGGAGGCTCAGCCAGAGGGACCTCAGCCCTCAGAGGGAAGGAGGACAGTGGGACCCTCCCAGGCACACCCACCCTCAGGGGCATCGCCAGCATTGTCAAGAGCAGAGGCGGGTTGGGGAGGGGACTGGAGGGCCACAGGGCCAATGTGGAGAAATTTGGTTTGAGGTGGAGGCTTCAGGCAAGACTCAGCTCCTCCGCCTCCTCTCATTCTTTACCCAGGACCCTCCAGGGGACCCAGCCCCCCATCCAGCAGTCCCACCCCCACATCTGGTGAGTGACTAAGGCCTCTTGTTGAGGAGGGACTGTGGCCTCCCCCAGGGCAGTCCCAAGTCTCCCAGAGGATCCTCAAGGACTCAGCACAGGCTCCCAGGGTCCCTGAGGCTGGGCTGCTGAGGGGTTGGGGCTCGAGGTAGAGGGAGATGTTGGGGCCCTGCCTAGGGGAGGAGCAGCCGGGCTGATGTGGGGAGATGGACAGCCCTAGCCCTCACCTCTGTGTCCTGACCCAGCAGGCCCTGGGGACCCGCTTGTCACTCCCCCGGATTCAGATCCCCAAAGTGGTGAGTGAGGGCCTCTGAATGGCAGGTGTGCAGGGTCCAGGGGAGGCAGGGGTGGGTTCTGTCACTGGATTAAGGCTCCTCTGGAGATGGTGACGTGGACAGGCCCCTCCCCCACCTGGGCCTCAGTTTCTCCAAGTGTAAAGGAGAGAGGCTTGCACAGGTGGGAAAGTTCCTTTCAGCTCTGACTCCCAGCTGTGACCTCCTGGGGGTGGAGGCCTCCCAGGGAAGCCTTCAGACCCGATTTGTCAGGGGCCTGTCCTGTCCCACCTGCAGCAGTGACAGTGACACTGACCTGGGGCAGGGGAGGGGAGCAGGGCCGTGGTTCAGGAGATCAGGCTCTTTCCCTCCAGCTCTGGGTTTCAGCTCAGGTGCAGGGAACAAGGGCTGCAGGTCAGACTCCCGGGTTCCCTTCCCTGCTCTGCAGCTGCCTAGCTGGGGGGCCTGGGGCAGGCAACTCCCCTCTCTGAGCCTGTTTTTTGTCTGTAAAGTGGGTGGGGTAGACATGTCAATTCTGTGCTGCTCGACTGTTGTGGGGGTTGGAAATGAATGAGGGCCAGCAGTCACCTGCACACAGTAGGCGCTCAATCAGTGACATCACCCCATTCCTGACGTCATCATGCTCAAGGTCTGGGAAAGCACCTGGGGGTTGTGACCGGGGTCTCAGTGGCCCTCGTCCTGCTGCTCTTCCTCCTCCTCCTCTTCCTCGTCCTCCGACGTCGACGTCAGGGCAAACACTGGACATCTGGTGAGTACAGAAGGGGGGATTCTGTGGGCCGACCGAGGGTGGGCTCAGGGCAGCAACCAAACAGAATCCAAAGCACTGGGAAAATGCAGCTTTGCGAAACTGTTCCAGCATTTCTCACCAGGCGAATCGAGAAAGCACTTAATGTCAGTCCCCACGTACAAATGTAAAGTGTCCTTCGGGCTCTCTCCGTCTGAGACATTTGGAGCATGGAAGCGGGAGTGTTTCCAGGTTTCCTCCCTTACCTTTGAGCTGCGTGTGCAGGGCAGGTGTTCCCAGGGCTGAGACTCTGTCCTTCTTCACGCAGCCCAGAGAGAGGCTGATTTCCAACATCCTGCAGGGGCTGCGGAGCCAGAACCCACAGGCAGAGGCCTGCAGAGGAGGTAATTCTGCCCGAAGACCCCAGACTCCCCCCACCCCAGCCCACACACTGCTCCTAAAGCTCCCGTGTCCTCTCCTAGGTCCAGCCCAGCTGCTGACACCCAGGAAGAAACCCTCTGTGAGTGAGAGGAAGAGGAGGTGACCCCAGCCAGGAGGGAGATGGGGGCCCACAGTTTCCATAGCAATGGGGAAAGGGCACAGGCTGGAAGGGGTCTGAGGCTCAGGGTGACAGGATCTCACCCCACACTGTGGGACCTCCAGACATCACAGCCCCTCCCTGGATCTCAGTGGCCGGGTCTGGGAGCTGGGCAGGGGCTGGTGGGGCTGAGAGGTCCCAGGGAACCTTCCCAGGAGATGAACCCCTTGCTCTGCCCAGCAGATGCTGTCGTGAAGGGCACACAGCCTGAGGATAGGGTGGAGCTGGACACTCAGGTGAGACCCCACCCCTGTCCCGGGCACCAAAGGCCTCCTGGTGCCGGATCTAAGCCAGCAGGACTTCTCTGTCCTCCTTCCCCTGCTCTCAGCATCATCCAGGGTGGACCCTCCATGTCCAGCATGCTGCCTCCCGCCTGCTGTGACCTCACTCTCTCCTGGTGTCCTGGGACCTCGTGGGCCTCCTCCCGGGTCCCCTGCCTGCTCCTCATCCTCTGTTTGGCCGTCTGGTTGTTAGAGGACTCCCCAGGCCTCAGGAGGATAAGGAATGAACCACCCCGGTGCCTTGGGCTCCCCTTCATTCATTCACCCAGCGAGTGTTCCCAGGAGCTCACTGTGGTTGGGGCTCCCCGTGGGAGCTGCAGACACAGCAGGGAGCAAAGCCGCCCCTGCCCTCCTGAGCTCACCTCGTGGTGGGAGACAAAATGCAAATAAACACACAGTGTCCAGGAGTGCGACGTGCTGTGAGGACAATAAACCAGGGAAAGGGCAGAGAGTGCAGGGCAGTGGGGCCAGTCTGAATGGTGAGGGGAGGGCTGTCTGGTCAGCTGTCATCTGAGAAGCCCGGACGGAGAGGGCCACACCATCCTCTAATGGACAAGCCCCTGCAGGCAGAGGAAACAGCAGTGCCAAGGCCCCGAGGCAGCAGTGAGCTCTTGTGGGAAGGCGGGTGTGAGGCTGCAGCCAAATAGGCAAGATCAGAGTGAGGAGGAGAGGCCAGAACTGCAGGGACTGAGCAGCGAGACCCTCCACAGCCTTAGCGCGTCCCTGAGATTCCATCAGGAAAGGGATGTAAACGGATCACTCTGGAAACACTGGGAGAACTGACTCCAGGGGGTCAGGGGGACTCAAGGGCACCCCCCACCACTGTCTCTCCAGCACAGCCCACATGATGAAGACCCCCATGCAGTGACCTATGCTAAGGTGAATCACTCCAGACCTAGGAGAGAAATGGCTTCCCCTCTTTCCCCTGTCTGGGGAATTCCTGAACACAAGGGACACACAAGCAGAAAAGGACACGCAGGACAGGCAGGCAGGTCCTTTCCTCTCTCTCACCCCCACCACGTTTCTTCCCTCTCATTCTCCCCTCTCTGCAGGCTGCTGCATCTGAAACCCCCCAGGATGTGACCTACGCCCAGCTGCACAGATTGACCCTTAAACGGGAGGCAACTGAGTCTCCTTCGTCCCAAGCAGGGGAACCTCCAGCTGAGCACAGCATCTACGCCACTGTGGCTGTCCACTAGTCCAGGGAGGACCCAGACTCTACACACTATGAAGACTCAGGACCCCAGAAGGCATGGAAGCTGCCCCCAGTGGGCACCATTGAACCCCAGCCAGCCTGAACCCCTAACATAGACCACCAGAAGATTCTGGGAACTTTGGGAGTCACCTGATTCTGCAAAGATAAATAGTATCCCTGTATTATTAAAATAAAGAAGCAGGCCTCTCAGTTCACAATGAGTTAACTGGTAAAACAAAACAGAAGTCTGAAAATGTTTTTAAATTGATTGATCATGTAAATATTACACATCAAACCAATGACATGGGAAAGTAGCTTCTAATCAGGACAAACAAAAGATAGAGGAAAAAGTAATAAAGTCAAAAGGTTTATTCTTGAAAACATAACGATACATGAATCTTGGTCACAATGAGGAAAAAAAAAAAAGAGCAGGCACACATTTCCATACAGGAACAAAACAGGAGGCAGCACTACAGACCCTACACACAGCTTTACAAGGTGAAAGAAAACTGAGCAATTCTGCACTGACGTAACAGAAAACGCAGATGAGATAGATGAAATATTCAAAACTACAGTGTATTTAATGAACTTAAGGATAAATGGAAAATCTGAATCATCATATGTAAACATATATAAAATGTATTCATCCTGTAATCAAAAATGTTCCCACAAAGCAAATGTCACTTCAGGAAGGTTTGTTGGTGGCTTTTTCAAACACTTATGCACTCAAGAAACACACACACACACACACACACACACACACACACACACCCCATACCGAAACTTGCATAAATTTTCCCTGAGAATATTTTGTATATATTTACATGAATAAATTTTATCACACTAGGAACAAATTGATACCAAAACTTGACAAGGAAACTACAAAATGGGAAAGTCATAGAAGATCTCTCAAAGAAATTTAAATCCCTTAACAAATATTAGCAAGTAAGATTCATGTCTTTATAAAATAGACAATATATCATGACCACACTGTTTTTTATTATTTTTTTATTTTGTTTATGAAAAGCAAGAGTAGCCAGGGGAGGGATAGCAGGGGGTGGGGAGGTCGGGGAGGAATAACATTAGGAGAAATACCTAATGTCGGTGACGGGGATGGAGGCAGCAAACCACCATGGCATGTGTATACCTATGTAACAATCCTGCAACATCAGCACATGTACCCCAGAACTTACAGTAAAATTAAAAAAACTCAATGTAATTCAACCTTTTTTTTTTTTTTTTTTTTTTTTTTGAGACGGAGTTTCGCTCTTGTTACCCAGGCTGGAGTGCAATGGCGTGATCGCGGCTCACCGCAGCCTCCGCCTCCTGGGCTCAGGCAATTCTCCTGCCTCAGCCTCCTGAGTAGCTGGGATTACAGGCACGCGCCACCATGCCCAGCTAATTTTTTTTTTGGTATTTTTAGTAGAGACGGGGTTTCAACATGTTGACCAGGATGGTCTCGATCTCTCGACCTTGTGATCCACCCGCCTCGGCCTCCCAAAGTGCTGGGATTACAGGTTTGAGCCACTGCGCCCGGCCTGTAATTCAACCTTTTAACAAAATTAACAAAAATGACCAACTCAATAGACAAAGCTTTTGTCTTAGCACTTTTTCATATACATGCTGACCATTTGCATGTCTGCTTTTGAGAAATGCCTGGTAAGCTCCTTTGCCTGTTTCAAGTAGTTTCTGGTTTGTTGCTCTTTCGTTCTTTTAGTTCCTCATATATTTTTGAATATTAATCCTTTATCAGGTATAGAGCGTGAAACAATTTTCTCCCATGTCTGCATTGTCTCTTGATTCTGTTGTTTGCTGTGCAGAAGCTGTTTAGTTTGGAGCCACACCCTTTGTCTATTTCTGCTTTTGTTGCTTGTGTTTTCAGGGTCATATCCAAAAAACCTTGCCCAAACCAACTTTTTGAAGCTTTTCTTCTGCCTGTTTTGTATATGGGATAAGATAAGGGTTTGATTTCATTCTTCTTCATATGAATATTCCGGGATGTGACCTGTGCCCAGCTGCACAGCTTGACCCTCAAACAAGAGATAACAGAGCCTCCTTCCAGGAAAGGGAACCTTCAGCTGAGCCGAGCCTGTATGCTGCTCTGACCATCCACCCGCCCAGGGAGGAGCCAGACCGCTTGGCTAATTTTTGTATTTTTAGTAGAGACGGGTTTCACCACGTTGGCCAGGATGGTCTCGATCTCTTGACCTCATGATCCGCCCGCCTCGGCCTCCTAAAGTGCTGGGATTACAAGCGTTCCGTTTAATCTTTGAAGCTGGTGATTTCGGGAGTGTCTGAGTGACGTTTTTTTCTGTTGAGTTGGAGCTGTACCTCTTTTGGCCTGTAGAGGGCGGTGCTGGGCTCTCGGGTTCAGGCAGGTTGCTGGGTGGGCGGGCCCTCCCTGGAGATGGTTTGCAGGTGGGATGGGCCCCGCCTTCCCTGGAGATGGTTTGCAGGTGGGATGGGCCCCGCCTTCCCTGGAGACGGTTTGCAGGTGGGATGGGCCCCGCCCTCCGAATAGCGTCTCCCAGAGCTCCAGCTTCCTGGTTGGGGTCAAGCTGGTGTATTTGCGGCCTGAGTTCTGCGGAGGTGCGGCCTGCCAGGCCTTAGGGTCTGCTTCCCTGCTTTCATCTCTGCCCCCCTCTGTGGGATGGTCAGTCCTGCTGGCCTTGGTCCAAACTCCGCCCAGGTCCCTGCGACAACGGGCCTCATCCCGAGGTAGCTGCTGCTCCGGTTTGCATGGCCCACCCGCAGCGCCCCACCGTCTGGCGCGTCTCTCGTGGACCGGACCGTGGGTTGCAGGAGAGATGAGGTAAGCACAGGGTACGAAACGGGGCAGCGAGGGGGTTAAGTCCCCCAACCCTCCCAGCCAGCTGCACATTTCAGGTGGGGACGTGTCCCCAGCCCCGTCTTTATTTGCCCTCCTTGGGCAGCTCTCGCCCTGCGGCTCCTTCTCTGGGTCTATTTTAGGGTCCTATCAGTCCCGCAGAAATGAACCTGGCACCTTGTTCAGAATCGTGAAGTCCCTTAGCCCTCTGAGTCTCATTCTGGGGGAGCTGCATTCCGGTGCTGGCTTCTCTGCCATCTTGGTACCGCCCCCTCCCACACACATTCTCACTTCTTTTTCTAAAAGGGTAACAAATTATCTTCAGCTTGCACCCCTCTGTAATGCACTCTAAACCCTGGAACTTCCTTCACCTCAAAACTTTAAAAAGAAGGGACTCATTTTCTTATGCACAAGGGCATGGCGTCTTTACTAAACCTTTGCAAGTGTTGTAAAATCAAGCCAGCTATTTTACCAATCATACCAGGCAGGCCTAGGGAAATAGTTCTCCAAATTAGAAGAGCAACTTTCAGGGGAACCATTGAATAACCCCCCTTATGTGAAGCCCCCTCAAGTTCCCTTCTCATTACAGAAGCTTAGGCAAATAAACGGAAACTTAGGCCAATTTTCTAAAAACCCGGATGGTACATAAAACTTTCCAAAATTTAACTCAGGTGTTTAACTCATGGAGGGATGTTATTTTGCTCCTAAACCAAACCCTAAGAGCAACTAAAAAGCAGGTAAGGCTGCAAACAGCAAATAATTTTTTAAAGATAAGCAATATGTCTTCTGTCACACACTAAAAGGGGGGAAAACATAGGGAAGGCAAAGAAATAGCAGAAACACCATTTCCGAAAGGGAGGAAAGCAGGCCAGTAAACAACCGTAACTGAAACCCCATAGCTCAGAAAATAAATGGAAAAAGAGGCACTTTTTAATATGCATTTGAAAAGGCCTACGGAAAACCAGGGCCAAACCCTCAATCACTCTAAACTGTCTATAATGGACCAAAAGCCGAATAAAAATCCTGTAGCCTTTAAAAATGGCTAAAAGAGGCTCTAATAAGGTGCACCTCCTTAGCTCCAATTTCAGTTAAGGCCCAGCTCATCCTGAGGACAAATTTATTACACAGACATCTCCCAATATTTAAATTAAAAAAAAAGAAAGAAAAACAAAACTACAAAAGCAAGCTGTAGGGCCAAATAGCACCTTTAAAAGCCTCCTGAATGTGGCCACTTCGGTCTTTCATAACAGGTACCAGGAGTCGTCCCAAAAGAAAGAGAAAAGCTCAGGAGAAGGACAAAGCCTCTTGCAGCAGCTTTGCAGGCTCGCGAAGTCCAGGATCACCAAGGTGCATCCCCTAGTTGCTGTCAGTGTGGCAGGCCAGGGCATTTTAAAAAGAAATGTCCAGGGAGCAAAATGAAACAACCTCGACCCTGTTCAGCCTGTGGCCAAAACCACCGAAAACGGAACTTCTCCCAGAAGTGGACGCCACTGAGTTCAAACTCCAGCCTCAGATGGTCCAGCGAAACTGAGAGCTCCTGGGGCTTGAACCTTGGCTCCAGTGGCTCAAGCTGCCCTTACAGCACAGGAGCCCTGAATAATTCTGGAAAAAAAGTTAAAGAAAAGTAGACTTCCTTGTAAACACTAAAGCCAGTCTCTCTTTTCTCTAACCCAGGCCTCCCTTCTTCCCATAGCACGACCATAAGGGGCATCTCGGGAAAAAGTCTAATCCAATATTTTCTCAACCTTAGTTAACACGTGTTTTGAAGCTACTGTCATGATAGCTCTACTGGTCAGAAAAGCCCAAGTTAACCCTAGAGAATTATTTAACTGCTTACAATTCTCATAATGGGGCAGGATCACTGTCCTCTAGGGGGCGCTCTTAGCTGATAAACAGGCGGTAAATCAAAAAGTACATAAGGCAGAAGCAGCAGGAGTTGCTCTTCCCAGGCCAAGCACTCAATTAGCTGAGCTAACAGCTCTTACAATAGCACTTAAATTAAGCAAGGAGCCGGGCGCGGTGGCTCAAGCCTGTAATCCCAGCACTTTGGGAGGCCGAGGCGGGTGGATCACGAGGTCAAGAGATCGAGACCATCCTGGTCAATACGGTGAAACCCCGTCTCTACTAAAAATACAAAACATTAGCTGGCCATGGTGGCGCATTCCTGTAATCCCAGCTACTCAGGAGGCTGAGGCAGGAGAATTGCCTGAACCAGGAGGCGGAGGTTGCGGTGAGCCGAGATCGCGCCATTGCACTCCAGCCTGGGTAACAAGAGCGAAACTCCGTCTCAAAAAACAAAACAAAAAATTAAGCAAGGAAAAGGTAGCTAACGTTCCCACTAACTCCAAGTATGCTTTCTTGGTTCTCCATGCTCATGCTGCCATTTAAAACAAATTTTTTTTCTTACTGTTAATAAATCTCCTATAAAAATATCACCCAATGGGCGGGCATGGTGGCTCACGCCTGTAGTCTCAGCACTCCACCTGGCCTCGGAGGCCAAGGTGGGCGGTTCACCTGAGTTCAGGAGTTCAAGATCAGTCTGGCTAACATGGTGAAACCCCGTTAGTACTAAAAATACCGAAAAAAAAAAATTAGCTGTATATGGTGACACACACTTGTAATCCCAGCTACTGGGGAGGCGGAGGCAGGAGAATTGTACCTGGGAGGCAGAGGTTACAGTGAGCTAAGAGCGCACTATTGCACTCCAGCTTGGGCAATGAGCAAAACTCCGTGTCAAAATAAATAAATAAATAAATAAATAATCAGGTTATTATCCTCAGTTTTTCTTCCACAAAAATTTAGCAGGGATACATTGTCAGAAACATGAAAAAATAAGGTGGCTGAAAGAAAGAAATTAGCCAATCAGGCAGCTAATTGGCTTCAAGACAGTAACACACTTGAAGCTCTTTCTAATCTAAAAAGGCTTCTCAAGAGAAATTAAACCTCAGTATTCCCCTTAAAAAGAATAAACCACTTCTCGAGGGCATACTTTTCAGCCCTTAGGATGGCTACAGTCAGGATGGCAAACTCTATTTGCCAGGCCCTAGCCGAAAGAAAGTCCTTAAAATCCTTCACCATGCTTTTGACTTGGGAAATGATAAAACTTATCAATGTGCTCAAGAATTGTTTTCAGGCAGGAAACCTCTAACGTGGTTAAGCATGTAACCTCTCTAGCTCACTTCCAGCAAAAATTAGCAAAACTAGCAGAAGCCCATCCTCAGGAAATAAAACCACCTTTATCTAACCCAGGAAATTTGGTATTAGTAAAAACTCTCACCTCTGTTGCCTTCCCTAAGCGAAGCTAAAAAGGGCCCTGCTCCGTTCTTCTTTCCCCCTCGGCAGCAAAACTTAGAGGAATCCATTTCTGAATACATCATGCTCAAGTCAGAGCCCAGAAAGCTAAAAAAGTAACCCTTAACAGCCTCCCCAACCCCGAAAAAAAAAATACTAAATAGCAAAGTAAAAACTAGAAAATCTTCAGCTAAAAATTATTAAAAAAATAACTAAGGGCCACTCCTCTTACTCAGTCCCACTCCTACTCACCAAATAGTTTTCATTATTTCTAACTTTTCCTCACAAAGTTCACTGCCACAGTAAAACTCCTTTTTAATGCATATTTGCAGGGAAATTAAATTATTCATAGAATCGCATTTGTAACTTTATAAATCCCCAAAGGAAAATGTTATATCTTGGCCAGTAAAGTTTTTTGTTTTGTATATCTATATCACCTATCTATATATATATAATTGTGTTTTAGGTTATGGGGTACCTGTGAAGAACATGCAGGATTGTTGCATAGGTACAAACATGGCAATGTGGTTTGCTGCCTTCCTCCCCATCACCTATATCTGACATTTCTCCCCATGCTGTCTCTTGCCAACTCCCCACTCCCCACTGTCCCTCCTCTAGACTCCCTCCACAGACCCCAGTGTGTGATGCTCCCCTCCCTGTGTCCATGTGTTCTTATTGTTCAACACCCACCTATGAGTGAGAACATGCGGTGTTTGGTTTTCTGTTCTTGTGTCAGTTTGCTGAGAATGATGGTTTCCATGTTCATCCGTGGCCCTACAAAGGACACAAACTCATTTTTTATGGCTACATAGTATTCCATGGTGTATATGTGCCACATTTTCCCTGCCCACTCTATCATTGATGGGCATTTGGGTTGTTTTAAACAAAATTATTTACTATGCCACTCTTATGAAAACTGTTGTAGTCATGCTACTATTTGCAATAAAACTATACATGGTGGCATCCACAAGGTAGAATTCTGGTTGTAAAATTCTAATTGCTATAATATTTTGCCTGATTATCATCCTAATAACAAAATTAATAATTGCAGAAAAAAATTAGTCAAGGTGGTTATGCTTATAGCAGAAGTAATAGTAATGAATAAAAAGCAAGCATAAAAGTGTACTGTCATTAAGTTTAGTAAAACTTTTTTAAACTAAACTGTCATTAAGTTTAGTAAAACTTTTTAATAAGGTTCATAATATAATACACTCTAAGCTATAAAAAGGTTATAAAAATTTACATAAAGAAGGATTTTGTACAGTAAATACTGTCCTAAAAGGAAACACATGGTTGTTTAAAGGAAGAATATTTAGGACAAGTCAAAAAGTTTAAGTATATTATAAGAGGGTCAGTGAAAGTCATAAAGAAATTTAATAGTAAACAAATGTCAAAATTAATGCTAAGGTCATTTAACCACCCAATATATATTTCTCCCAATCATATTTCAAGTTGTAAAAATGGCCTAAGCCTAACGTTGTTATCTAATGGCAAATTCAGAAGGAAATGCATGCTTTTCTCCAGGTAAAGGTTGCTTTTATAGTAACGTTTCTGGTGATGGACAGCAGCATCTACTGGAGGCAAACCTGTATTTCAGTCCATTGGTGAAACTAGCAGGTGTTAAACTCCACTGTAGTTATGGTCTGTAGGGCCCCCACTAACAATAGTAATCTTCTTCTCCCCCCACCCCCGAGACAGAGTCTTGCTCTATTTCTCAGGCTAGACTGCAGTGGCACAATCTCACCTAACTGCAACCTCCACCTCCTACGTTCAAGTGATTCTCCTGCTTCAGCCTCCCAAGCAGCTGGGACTACAGGCACACGCCACCACGCCCAGCTAATTTTTGTATTTTTGGTAGAGACGGGGTAGATCACTCTAACGATAGAGGAAATTGCATTTCTCCTATTTCTCTCTCGTCTGAAGCTCCAACCATTCATAACTACCTGGTGCTCCCTGAGTATACTGAGTTCACTTTCATTGGGGTTGTTCTCTACCTTCACCTTCTTCTTCCTTCTTTCCTGGGTCAGATGCTGCTTCTTCAGGTATCACCTGAGAACTTTCCACTTCCAAAAAGGTTAACCCCAATTCTTAGGGGAAAAAGTGCTTCCTCCCTTGTGTTTCATCACCACCTAATCTTCCAGGAGCATCATTCTATTATTAAATTGTGTTTGTTTTCAGATTCAGAGTCTGTTAAAGGCAGTGAGCAAAGGACATGAGCTCATCCTGCATTGGATGTGGCACATCAGAGACCCAGGAGTTGTTTTCTAAATGAATCTAGGAATAAACAAATACCAGGATCCCTCAGGGCTGATAGAGTCTAAAACATCATATGGAGAGTCTGGAACATTAGAACATAAACCAGAGAATGTGTCAGATGTCTAAAGACCTTCACAGCAATCCTAGCAATTATTCATAAAGCAGCTGTCATTACTGAGCATAGTTTATCAGGTTATTTCTAGGCAAATAATGAAAATCACAATAAATAGCCTACATTATTGAGTGACTGCTAAGAACATGGTAGCATTTCACTATGTACATCACATGTATTAACTATGTAGTTCCCTGCCAACACCATATAAGGCAGATACCAGCACTATTCTAGGTTTATATATGACACAATAATAATGTGGGTAACCTTCCCTAAGTCACATAGTTAAAATGGGCAGAGCTGTGATCCAGGCCTCCTGGATCCAGAGTCTTCCTTATTAGTTCAACTGCTTGCTTCCTATGAGAAGTAGAAGAATATAGCAATCTCTGATTGTCAATCCACCCTATATCCTTATAAAGAAGACACTTTTGTTACTGCAATTTTAGAGAAATGCAAAGTGAGCCTCAGAGAGGCAAAGTGACTACAAATAAACAAAGACCTGCATCTCTCAGGGTGACAATCTCTGATTGTCAAGCTACCAAATATCCTTACAAAGAAGACACCAAAAGAGAAAGATAGCAAGAGGCAGCTGTAGGTTTTGAAAGTACTGTGATGTAACTCCAAGCCTGTTGCTTTTTAGTCAATACCCTGTAACTGGTTTCCTGAGCCTGGTCTGGAAAGAGATGACCTGAGATGGAGGAGGAAGAACCACCTCCCGATGCCACCCTGGGCCATGCTAGTGTCACCCTGCTGGGTGAGTGCCCAGTGGTCGTCCTGCTGGGTGAGTGCCCCGTGGTCGTCTGGCTGGGTGAGCTTCTGAACTCCATTCCTATTCAGAATCCATAGAGTGGATGTGTCTTTTTTCAATTTATTCTGACACACTCACTAAATAGTTATTAGGTTCCTTCAGGGAATCTCTATTTGGGAGTCTCAAAGAGGGGCCTCAGCTTATAGAAATGTATCAGCTAACACCCCAGAAAACGGTGGAAGCGTTATCCATGTCCCTGCAAAGGACACGAGCTCATCCTTTTTTGTGACTACACAGTATACCATGGCGTATATGTGCCACATTTTGTATCCAGTCTATCATTGATGGGCATTTGAGTTGGTTCCAAGTCTTTGCTATTGTGAACAGTGCCGCAGTAAACATACGTGGAAACCACCATTCTCAGCAAACTGACGTAAGAACAGAAAACCAAACAGTGTAGTTCTCACTCATAAGTGGGTGTTGAACAATGAGACAACGTTGAACACATGAACACAGGGAGGGGAACATCACTGTTGGGGGTTGGGGAGCAAGGGGAAGGATAGCAGGGGATGGAGGGATTGGGGAGGGATAGCATTAGGAGAAATACCTAATGTAGATGACGGGCTGGTGGATGCAGCAAACCACAATGGCACATGTATACCTATGTGACAAACCTGCACGTTCTGCACATGTACCCCAGAACTTAAAGTAAAATAAATAAATAAATAAAGAGTAGAAGGAGGAGGAAGAGGAGAAGGAGGAGGAGGAGGAGGTGGTGGAGGAGGAAGAAGAGGAAGAGGAGGAGGAAGAGGAGAAATGAAACAGTGGAAGCAGTGTTGGCTCCTAGACTCTGACCATGGTGCTGAAACTACAGTGCATGGCAACATCCCAGTCAGCACCATGGACAGCGACCACAAGAGCCACTCTCTTGGGACTGGATCCTGATAGAGGATACAGGAAGGGTGTCTAGGTACAGAGCCAGGTGTGTTGGAGACCTTGAGTAGGAGCCACAACTGAACAGGATGTGGGGAAGCTGAAGAGGTAGATGACGTCTAGTTGGACCTTGGAATGTTGCTATCTGGATAGGCAATTATTTTTCTACTCTACAACAGGGTAGGTAGAGGGGAAGCCAAGATGGAAGCATCCTGGAACTTCCTTGGTCATATAGAATACTGACTTTCCTCGGTTGCTTATGAGTGTATATTATGAGTGGAATAAGATTTGAGTATGATTATCTCTTAGACGAAAATCTGTTTTTGCAAGGTTCTTCAGAGAAATGGAACGAACAAGATGTTTATTTATGTATATACCTATCTATCTGTCTAAGTATCTATCTATTTCTCTAGGAGTGTACATTTTGAGTGCAATGTGGCTCCATTTACTGTGGGCCAACTTTTGTTCCATGTTTTAGCCAATAAACCAAACAGACTATTAGAGCCACGTTTGGCCCACTGAGATGCAGCATTAAATGCAGGTCTCTTCTTAGTAGGTCTATATCAATAACATTGACCTGGCTCATCTTTATCTTCCTTTCACCATTATCCAAAACCCTTAATGTCCATTTGTACACATGTTCTCTAGATTTGTATGTTTATAAATCAGAAAAACTTAGTAGTCACTTTGCAGTGTAGCACATTTCCTCAGGGATCACACACTCAGCCTATGGCTTAGAAGCAAAGATGGGTAGTGGGGGCGGATCCTGAGGAAGATTAGCACTGTCTTGCGTGGCAACTGCCTGGGGGGTGCATTATTGTTTCATCAGACAGTGCAGGGTTAATCTTCTCAGAGGCAGCTGGAGGGAATGCTTCCATTGTCAAAGAACAGAATTAAGGAGCTCACTGTGTTTACCCTCTTTAGGGTCTTTCACACATCCCTATGCCAAATCTCAAGATTCCATACCTTCCCAATCAGTGCCCTCAAAGTAGACACCCTTTGAGGCTGGGAATTCCGTTTGCATTCTAATTCAGCCCTTGAAGGATGAATTTCTGGGTTTGATTTTTCAAATCCTCAGCCCTGTGGCTACAAACAATGAGTATCTTTTAGGATGGACATAGAAACCTTAGGTCATTTATGTTTGCACTTGAAGTGAAAATTCAGATCGTTGAACCCACCCTCTTCCTTCCCCAACTTTGTCCAGTGGCAACCCAGCCAATCTCATTATGCTCATTTATTTACAAAACCATTCAAAGGTATTATGTACAGGCAATGGGATATGCGTAGCATTTTTCAAAAGAAGGAATACACATGGCCAAAAAGCATATGAACATATGTCCAGCATCACTAATCACCAGAGAAATGCAAATGGAAACCACAGTGAGATATTATCTTACAGTAACCAGAATGGCTATTGTTAAAATTATAAAGCATATGACAGATGTTGGCAAGGATGTGGAGAAAAGGAAACTCTTACATGCTGCTGGTCAGTATGTAAATGAGTATAGCTTCTACGGAAGACAGGATGGAGATTTGTCAGAGAACCAAAAATAGAAACACCACTTGATCTAGTGGTCCCCCTACTGGGTATCTACCCAAAGGAGAAGAAACAATTATGTCAAAAAAAATATGTCTACGCATATCCCTTTGCCCATACATAATATCTTTGAATGGTTTTGAAAATGAATGAGCATAAGGAGATTGGCTGGGTTGTCACTGGACAAAGTTGGGGAAAGAAGAGTGTGTACCTGCATGTTTATTGCAGCACTGTTCACAGTAGCAAAGGTATGAAATCAGTCTAAGAGTCTGTTAATGAGTCACTGGATTAAGAAAATGTGGCATGTATACACAATGAAATACTATTCAGCCACACACAACAAAATGAAATCATGTCTTTTGCAGCAACATGGATGAAACTGGAGGCCATTGTTTTACATAAAACAACTCAGAAAGACAAATACCACATCTTCTCACTCGTTGGGAGGTGAGTAATGTGTCCACATGAACATAGAGTATGGAATGACAGACAATGGTGACTTGAAATCGCTCTGTGATGAGAGGTCGGGGGCTTCTGGAAATGGGTCATGGCGGGCAGCCAGTACTACCTCTAGTCTTTCCAACCTGAGCCTGGCCTTTCATGTTTCCAAGTCAGTACTGATGCTGCTTAGATGTGTCCCCTGTGGGCCTCTGTGCAATGCATGGGAAGTGGCTTCTGTGGCCTGGGCTCTATCTGCAAGTTTCATGTAGAGTTGCAGTTACCACCCAAAACCCTGATGTGATCTCTCTGCCTCGTCTGTCTGTCTGTGTCTCTTTCTGTATGTTTTCTCTAGGTCTCTTCTATCAGCATCTCTGGCTGACACCCCCATGGCCATCTGAGTCTCCCCTGATGTGGCCATTGTAGTCCATCTGAGTTCCACTATTTGGGGAAGAGATAGCTTCCTCACCTGTGACAGAAATGGGCAGTGGGTCACTTGGGGCTGACCACTCGTAGGAAGTGCCATGGAAAGAGCCGAAGCATCTGTAGGTCCCTCCGTGAGTGGCAGGGTCCAGAGGGAAGTGGGCCTGCAATGTTCCACTGACATTCAGCACTGCAAGGAGCCTATGTTCAGGGGCCTCCCCCTCCCTGGATAGATGGTACAGGTCAAACCAGTTCCAGAAGCTGCAGGACAAGGTCACGTTTTCTCCTGGCCGAACCGTGGGGCCCGGCTGGGCTGAGAGAGAAGGTTTCCTGTATCGACCTGGAAGGAGAAGAGGCAGTTTACTCAGGAGGCTCTTCCCTGTCACAGCTCCTTCACACCTGAGCTGAGAACTCATGCCCCTGCTCTGTGAGCTAATGCTCTCTCACCCTCCACCCCATCTCTCTTCATGTCTGTTTTCTCCTTCTACCTTCCCTGTCTCTCTAGGTCTCTCCCCTCACTTCCCCACCCGAGGTAGGTTTTCCCTTTTTGTACTGTTTTATTCCTCTGATGTTCCTTGGAGTGGTTGACTTGATCTTCCTTTTTCCTTCCTTGTCAGTCTCTCACTTTCTGTCTTGTTCATAACTTTCTGCATATTTCTATTATTTATCAATCTATCTACTTATCTATTTGGTATCTACAGATTTTCTCTCATCTAAGAAATGTAACATCTATCTCTCTATCTTTCAATTCTCTATCAGTCATATGTTATCTATATCTATGTGTCATCTGTCTGTATTCATCATCATCATCATCTCTATGTATCATTTATCTGTCAATCACTCATGTATATATCTGTAACACATCTGTATATCTATAACCTATCTGTCATCTACCTATTTATCATCTATCTATCTTTGTCTATCCATCCATTTATCATCTGTCTCTTCATCTCCTTGTCTTTCTCTGCCTGTTCATCTCTCTAGTTCTCTTTGGAATCTCTGCAATCCGTCCCACATCTCCATCTCTCTCTCTCCTTGTGCCCCTCCCCTCCCCCCACAGGGCCCTGATTTTAGGGCATTTCTCCGCTCCCTTCCATCATTCTCTCCACTACTCTGCCCTCTTTTCTCTCCCTTGATGTGTCTATGAGTCTCTCAATCCCCTTTCCCTGGCTCATTCTGTGTGTGTGTTCATGTCTTTACTTCTTGATGTCAGTGATTTCTCTCTGTGTCTATGTGGTTTTGTTCTCAGTAATCTTATACTATGTGGGGTTATTTGGAATATGAGCCTCAGAATCCAGTCTGGGGACCCCAAGTACACACGGCACACAGGGCTGGTGTTCTGGGGCCATGGTATCCTGGGATCCACTGCACGGAAGGCAGAGACGTGAGAATAAAGGCAGTATCTGTAGGTGCCACGAGGTCACAAGACTCAACTCAGGCCAGATTCATGTGTCTTTGGGTTCTCCTGGTAGAGAACACTTTGTGGAAATAAAACAGAAACAAAACTTCTAACCTGTGCCAGGTCTCTGAACAGAGCCAGCCTGGAAGGACCCCTCTCCCTGTGACATGTGTCCTTCTCTGTCTGTCTCCTTGACCCTTTCTCTTTTTTCTCACTCCCTGTATGGCCCCTGTGTCTGTCCTCTATGTTACGATGTGTAGCCAGTCTCTGTTGGTACAGTCCTCACCAAGTCAGTATAAGAACCCCACACTCATCTTCCTCATGAGCACGTGGGGCTTCCAAGTTGTGGATCATTCACTCTGTGTCCCATTGACAATGAGAAGAATGTCTGGACACTCTCACCTGTCATCACGATGTCCAGGGGGTCACTGGGAGATGACCAGTCATGGGGGAGTGAGTGACAGAAGCGTAGCATCAGTAGGTCCCTACAAGGGCAGGCATCATGGGACCTATGGAGAAGTTGGCCTGGGAGCCACCATCACGGGGCTCTTCGGTGGGGAGCAAGGGGTCCTCAGAGATCCCCTCTCTGGACAGAAGGAAGTGGTCAAACATGGTATCTGACCAACATTGCAGGATGACCGTCTCTCCTGATTTCACCAGGGGACCTGGGAGGGCCTGGAGGGAAGGTTTTCTGTGGAATCCTAGGAAGAGAGGTCGTGAGTTTAGAAGGCATCTTCCTTGGGACCTGGAATGAGTGAGGCGTCCCCTCCCCGGTGTCTGACTCTCTCTCCCTCTCTGTGTCTCCGCGCTCTTTTCTGTGCCCGTCACCCTGGTGCAGGTCCCTCCATCTGTCTCCCTCCCTCTTCTCCGGCTCTGTCTCTAGCAGCCCCTGACTCCTTCCCACTGGGCTCAACCTCGTCCCTTGGGCTGTGGTTTCTGTTTCCCACTAATCTCTCTCTTCCTGTCCATGTGCGTGTGGAAGAGGAACGACGACAGGCCGCACGTCCAGGCTCTGAACAGCCTGGTTCAATCTGTTGTGGACAAAGTAGAATCCCTGGCAGGAGGTATGAACTGATGAGTAAGGCGGGTGCCAGTGTCCACACACCCTGTTCCTGGTGGGGACTGGGAGCCTCTCCTGCCATGTCTGTGCTCCTCCATGGTCCCAGCTTCCACAGGGCAGCCCCTGGTGCTGGTTCCAGGAGCATCGACCCCTCCCTATGTGGATCGAGCCTGGTGGTGGCCTCAGCATCCCACCGTTGCTGACCTCGGGTTAGCCACCCTTCTCCCGGTGTGGATTCTTAACTTGTCCTTCCGCTGGGTTCCTATATTTGTTTCCTGTTGTTGCTGTAGAAAATTATCCCAAACATGGCGTCAGGAGAGAACACACTGAGCCCTTCCACTTCTGGGGACAGAAATGAGACCCAGTTCTCTCTGGGCTATAATCAGGGCATCTGCAGGGCTGCGTTCCCTCTGGAGACTCAGGGGAGAATCAGTTCCCTTGTCTTCTCCAGCCCCTAGAGGCACCCGCATTCATGGCTCCTGGCCTTCCTCCACCTTCAGAGCCCGCAGTGGCTGCTGGAGTCTCCCTCCCACTGCGCTGCTCTAATCCCCACTCCCCTCTTCCTCCTCCTCTCGTGTGGGCCCTTGTAATGACACTGAGCCCAGCTGGACAGTCCAGGCAGCCTCCCCACCTCAAGGTCAAGTCATCCACAACCTGAGCTCCATCTTCCCTCTTCAGTCTCCTGCCCTGTAACAGAAATAGTCATAGGCTCCAGGGATGAGAATGTGACCATCACTCACTGGGGGACAGTTATTCTTCCCCCAGCACTTATTTCTCTGTATTCAATTCCCCTTTACCCCATGTATAGTCAGGGCCTGAATAATCAGAACCTGATGGACACCTCACCAGAAGCTCTGGGATTCAGGAGGTGGGACAATGAGAAACCCAGACAGGAGCCCTCTGACCTGTGACTGTGATCTCTGACCCAGGCTGGAGTGCAGTGGTGCAATCTCGGCTCACTGCCACCTCTGCCTCCTAGGTCCAAGGAATTTTTTTTTTTGTTTTTTGGTCCAAGCGATTCTTGTGCCTCAGCCTCCCAACTAGCAGGGATTACAGGCACCAGCCACCATGCCTGGCTAAGTTTTTCTTTTTTCTTTTTCTTTCTTTTTTTTTTTTTTTTTTTTACTAGAAACAAGGTTTCGTCATTGGCCAGGCTGGTCTCAAACTCCAGATCCCAGGTGATCTGCCCACCTCAGCCTCCCAAAGTGCTGGGGGAAACTTGATTTTCTATAGCATTATGTTATTGGATATTACTGTAAAATTTAAAATGAGGGAAAGAGAGAGAGAGAGAAACCATTAGTTTGGACTCTGGCTTTGGGTTATGAGACAACTTCTAGATAAAACTACAAAATCTAGAATTTACATGTTGTGTTTTTGCTAATTAAGTACACTTCTAGGATTGTAAATAACTGGAAAGTCCTTCACTAAGAATTTAAATCATTTTAACTTCTTCTGGCTGAGTATAAGAAATACGAGCAAGAAAAATACTAGTGATTTTTTGTCACAATTACTGTAATAATGCTAATAATACCTATTAGGTATTTTGCCTGCTACATATGCAGAAGAGTTTGAATTTCAAAAACAAAAATGCATCAAAAGTCTTCAATATCAGCACAGATTCAATCACGTCGTGCATGAGAGACTGGATCAGAGACGTGTTTTGAGTTGGTCATGGTGAAGGAGGCGAGGTGACAATTCTGGTCAGAACAGTTTCTAGGAAGCCGTGTTCCTCTCTTGACCGAACACCCAGTGGGCCTCATGCGAGGCGGAAAGAGCCTGCGTACGTCACCGTCCCATGATGTGGTCAGCATGTCAACTGCACAGGCGGGGTGCCAAGCAATATCCTGTGTGCTGCTGAAGGGGCTGGGGCGCGGCCACCGGTCTGCACAGGCAACACCATGGCGCTCACGGTGGTCAGCATGGCGTGTGTCGGTGAGTCCTGTAGGGAATCGAGGGAGGGAGCGATGGGGTGGGGATCTGGGCCTGGGGGGCAGATCTGGGCCCGGTGGGGTGATCTAGGCCTGGGGTGGAGATATGGGCCTGGGGTGGGGATATTGCCTCTAGTGGAGATAAGAGCCTCGTGGTATAGATCTGGGCCTGGAGGCTGGGCCTCTGCACAGCCAAGAGCCCTGTTGTCTGGGGTCACATGGGCAACGAGGCTGAGTTTACCTTCAACCTGAAAAGGGCCTGGCTGCCAAGGCACACAGCCCTTTCGGGGCAGCAGTGCAGGCCTGGTGTGTGTGCAGATGGATCGTCCATCATGATCTCTCTTTCCAGGGTTCTTCTTGGTCCATGGAGTCTGGACACAAAAGGGTGAGTCCTTCCCCAAATGTTAGGGTGTCATCTCCCCACATAAGGGAGTTTCCTGAAACAGAAGAAACATCCTGTGGGGGAGTCTCTCATAAACTAGGAAGGGGGGCCCTGGTATGCTCGGCGCACTGTTCTGACCCAGCCCTTCCCAGCCTTTCCTTCCCTTGGCTGAGTCAAGCTCTGCGGGGACTGGGGTGAGACTGGGGTGCTCCAAGCTGGGCTGTGTGGGGAGGAAGTCGTGTCACCGGCAGAGGAAGGGAGGGAAGCAGTGCTAGGGAAGGCCGACCCTCTGAGGACAAAGGTGTAACTCACACCCTCCAGCCTCTCCATGACGGGAGGGGCTGCCGTGTGGCTGCTGGCATTCTACCAGAAGAGGTGGGGGAACCCCAGCCATGAGCTTCACGTTCTAAGTCCTCTGATGGGGGCTCCGTTGTTTATTGTGGTTCACGCAGTGGCCGATACTCCATTTTCAAAGGGCATGCCCTGCAGCCCATGTCTACTTTGTGTTCTTTTATGAAAGCAATTTTGCTGTATTAAAATCTACTAAGAGTCCCTCATTCAGCACTTGCTCAAAGTTCTCTGCTGATGTGTTTGTTGTAGGAAAGACGCCATGTCTGTGCAGGATGGGTCCTTCCTGGAGCTCTGAGCACCCAGGTGTGGCAGGAGCCTTAGGAAAGTGGAAAGGGAGAGAATCTCCTGAGCACAGGGAGGGAGGGGCGGCTCCACATCTTCCTGTCTAAGGCGATGCCTCCTTCTCCCCCAGGTGGTCAGGAAAAGCCCATTTTTTCTGCCTGGCCCAGCGCTCTGGTGCCTCAAGGAGGAAACGTGACTCTTCGGTGTCGTCACCGAAGATTCAGGTTGTACAAGGAAGACAGGATCCTCAATCCTGACTTCCAGGGCGAATTATTCTGGAACAGCTACCTCATGGGCCCTGTGACCACAGCACATGCAGGGACGTACAGATGTCAGGGTTTTCACCCAGACTCCCCCACTCCATGGACGGCACTCAGCAAGCCCCTGAAGATCATGGTCACAGGTCAGAGGGCTCCTGTCTGGGCTTCTCACTGTCCCACTTTCTGAATCCCAGAGCTTCTGGTGGGGTGTCCATCAGGGTCCGAACACCCAGGCCCTGACTGTATTTGAGGTAAAGGGGATTGAATACAGGGAAGTGGGTGCTGTGGTGGGAACAATAACTGTCCCCAGTGATGGCCACATTCTCATCCCTGGAGCTTGTGACTATTTCTGTTACAGGGCAGGGGACTGAAGGGGAAGATGGAGCTCAGGTTGTTGATGAGTTGACCTTGAGATGGGAAGGCTGCCTGGACTGTCCAGCTGGGCTCAGTGCTATCACAAGGGCCCATGTGAGAGGAGGAGGAAGAGGGGAGTGGGGATTAGAGCAGCGCAGTGGGAGGGAGATTCCACCAGCCACTGCGGGCTCTGAAGGTGGAGGAAGGCCAGGAGCCATGAATGCAGGTGGCCTCTAGGGGCTGGAGAAGACATGGGAACTGATTCTCCCCTGAGTCTCCAGAGGGAACGCAGCCCTGCAGACCCCCTGATTTTAGCCCAGGTAGGACTGGGTCCGATTTCTATCTCCAGAAGGGGAAGGGTCAGTGTGTTCTCTCCTGCTGCCATATTGTGATAATTTTCTACAGCAGCAACAGGAGACAACACAGGAACCCAGAGCAAGGACAAGTTAAGACTCCACACCAGGAGAAGGGTGGCTACCCCAAGGTCAGCAAGGGTGGGATGCTGAGGCCACCACCAGGCTCGATCCACATAGGGAGGGGTCGATGCTCCTGGAACCAGCACCAGGGGCCGCCCTATGGAAGCTGGGACCATGGAGGAGCACAGACATGGCAGGAGAGGCTCCCAGTCCCCACCAGGAACAGGGTGTGTGGACACTGGCGCCCGCCTTACTCATCAGTTCATACCTCCTGCCAGGGATTCCACTTTGTCCACAACAGATTGAACCAGGCTGTTCAGAGCCTGGACGTGCGGCCTGTCGTGGTTCCTCTTCCAACCTCACATGGACAGGAAGAGAGAGATTAGTGGGAAACAGAAACCACAGCCCAAGGGACGAGGCTGGGCCCAGTGGGAAGGAGTCAGGGGCTACTAGAGACAGAGCCAGAGAAGAGGGAGGGAGACAGATGGAGGGGCCTGCACCAGGGTGACGGGCACAGAAAAGAGCGTGGAGACGCAGAGAGGGAGAGAGAGTCAGACACCGGGGAGGGGACGCCTCATTCATTCCAGGTCCCAGGAATGGGATGAGAAAGGGAGACGCCTTCTAAACTCACAATCTGTTTTTTTTCTTTCTTTTTTTTTTTTGTCTTTTGTATTTTTCCTTTTTCTGGAGAACGGGGTCTCGCTATATAACCCAGGCAGGTCTTGAACTCCTGGGCTCAAGCTATCCTCCCACCTCTGCCTCCCTAACAGCTGGGATTACAGGCGTGAGCCACAGCGCCCGGATATACACACAATCTCTTTTCGTAGGATTCCACAGAAAACCTTCCCTCCAGGCCCTCCCAGGTCCCCTGGTGAAATCAGGAGAGACGGTCATCCTGCAATGTTGGTCAGATATCATGTTTGAGCACTTCCTTCTGCACAGAAAGGGGATCTCTGAGGATCTCTTGCACCTCGTAGGAGAGCCCTGTGATGGGGGCTCCCAGGCCAACTTCTCCATAGACCCTATGAAGCCTGGCCTTCCAGGGACCTACAGATGCTACGGTTCTGTCACTCAATCCCTCTATGAGTGGTCGGCTCCCAGTGACCCCGTGGACATCGTGATGACAGGTGAGAGTGTCCAGACATTCTTCTCATTGTCACTGGGACACAGAGTGAATGATCCAGGACTTGGAAGCCCCAGGTGCTCATGAAAAAGATGAGCGTCGGGTTCTTATGGAGAGAGACTGACTTGGTGAGGTCTGTACCAGCTGAGACAGAGAAACAGGAGACCCAAGTAGAGACCACATGTCATAACAGAGGACAGACAGGGGGGCCATACAGGGAGTGAGAAAACAGAAAGAGGTAAACGGGACACACAGACATGTCCCAGAGAGAGGTGTCCTTCCATGCTGGCTTTGTTCAGACACCTGGCACAGGGTAGAAGTTTTATTTCTGTATTTCCTCCACAAAGTGTTCTCTACCAGGAGAACCCAAAGACACCCAGATTTCTGACCTCAGTTGGGCTCTATGGCCTCAGGCCTTGCGGCACTTACAGACGCCGTGTATATTCTGACACGTCTGCCTTCTGTGCAACGGAGGTGTAATCGTCCCAGGATACCACGGCCCCAGAACACTAACCCCAGTGTGCTGTGTGTACTTGGGTTCCCCAGACTGGATTCTGAGGCTCATATTCCAAATAACCCTGCATAGTATAAGATTACTGAGAGACACAGAGAGAAATCAGCGCTATCAAAATGCAAAGACATAAACACACAGAGAATGAGCTGGATAAGGGGATTGAGAGACTCACAGACACATAAAGAGAGAGAAAAGAGGGCAGAGAAGTGGAAGGAATGATGGAAGGGAGCAGAGAAACGCCCTAAAATCAGGGCCCTGCGGGAGGGGCACAAGGAGAGAGAAAGATGGAGATGTGGGACGGATTGCAGAGATTCCAAAGAGAACTAGGGAGACCGAGAGGCAGAGAGAGACAAGGAGGTGGAGAGACAGACGATAGATGGATGGATAGACAGAGATAGGTGATAAATAGGTAGCTGGTAGATCATAGATAGGTTATAGATACATAGATGATTGACTGATTGACAGATGATACATAGAGATGGTGATGATGAAGACAGATAATAGAGAGATAGATGATACATAGATATAGATGATAGACAATTTGTAGACACCAAATACAGAAATACATAGAGACATACATAATAGATAGAAATATGCAGAAAGTTATGAACAAGACAGAAAGTGAGAGACTCAGAATTAAGGGGAAATGATCAACCAATCCAAGCAGAGTCAGAATAAAACAATGCAAAAAACGGAAAACCTACCTGGGGTGGGGAAGTGAGGGGAGAGACCTAGAGAGTCAGGGAAGGTAGAAGGAGAAAACAGACATGAAGAGAGACGGGCTGGAGGGTGAGAGAGCGTTAGCTCACAGAGCAGGGGCGTGAGTTCTCAGCTCAGGTGTGAAGCAGCTGTGACAGGGAAGAGCCTCCTCAGTAAACTGCCTCTTCTCCTTCCAGGTCGATACGGAAAACCTTCTCTCTCAGCCCAGCCGGGCCCCAGGGTTCAGGCAGGAGAGAACGTGACGTTGTCCTGCAGCTCCTGGAGCTCATTTGACGTGTACCATCTATCCCGGGATGGGGAGGCCCCTGAACTCAGGCTCCCTGCAGTGAGGAGCGTCAATGGAACATTTCAGGCCCACTTCCCTCTGGGCCCTGTCACCCACGGAGGGACCTACACATGCTTCGGCTCTTTGAGTAACTCTTCCTACAGGTGGTCAGCCCCGAGTGACCCACTGTCCGTTTCTGTCACAGGTGAGCAAACCCCATACCTGTCCCATGTCTGATGATCCTAGAGCCACAGCTGAGGAACTTCCTGCTGATGATGGAGGGAAGCATGGACAGATGCAGAGAGAAGACGAAGCCTGGGTGTGAGGCGGGGTCAGGGGCACGATGGCAGACAGGGCACCTCCAAGCCCTCCTCCACGGCCCGCACCCGTGTTCAGGGCTCCGGGCACCCAGGCAGATGGAGAGAGCGGTCAGGACAGTCCCAGAGGAGGGGAGACGGGGCTCAGTTTGGGGAGATCAGAAGTTCCCTCCGCCCCTCAACCTCACCCATTTCCCAGAAGCCCATCCTGGCCTCTCACCCACAGAGAGATATCATCACCAGCAACCCCCATGCCCTTTTCTTTATGTTTGAAAAAATACTGATTAAGGTTAAATCTACTTATATAATCTACCACCTTTACCTTTTTTTTTTTTTTGGAGACAGTCTCTCACTCTGACGCCAGTTGCCAGGCTGGAGTGCAGTGGCACCATCTGGGCTCATTGCAATCTCTGCCTCCTGGGTTGGAGCGATCCTCATGCCTTAGCCTCCAAAGTAGCTGGGACTAGAGGTGCATGCCACCACGCCCAGCTAATTTTTGTGTTTTAGTAGAGACGGGGTTTCACTATGTTGGCCAGGATGGTCTCAATCTCTTGACCTCATGATTCGCCCGCCTCTGCCTCCCAAAGTGCTGGTATTACAGGTGTCAAGCACTGCGCCTGGCCCACCTTTACCATTTTTAAGCATAAAATCTAGTGGACATAAATACCTTTATATGCCAGGTGTGGTGGCTCATGCCTATAGCCTCAGCACTTTGAGAGGCTCAGGTGGTGGATCATTTAAGATAAGGCGCTCAAGACCACCCTGGCCAACATGGGGAAAACCCATCAGTACTAAAACAACAACAACAAAAATCAGCCAGGCATGGTGGCACGTGCCTGTAGTCCCCGCTACTTGGGAAGCTGAGGCTGGAGAATTGCTTAAGCCCGGGAGGCAGAGGTTACAGTGAGCTGAGATCATGCCACTGCACTGCAGCCTGGGCAACAGAGAGAGCCTCCGTCTCTAAATAAATAAATAAACAAACAAACAAACAAACAGACAGACAGACCAACAGACAAACATATTCTTTTTGCTGTTACCCTCCACCGTTCCTTTCGTGGCCTCTGGTACCCGCCATTCCCACGAGGTCCACGTGTTAGCTCCTGCATGAGGTCCTCACCCAAGGTCCTAACACGTGGACCTCGTGAGAATCGTGTCTCAATCTTCACGAGGTCCGCCTGCTAGCTCCTGCATATGGGTGAGAAATGGCAATCTTTGTCATGCCCTCCAGTTCATCCAGGTGGCTGGAAGTGACAGGACCATTCTGTTTTTACGGAGGGGTGGTCTCCACTCTGTGCATGTGCTATGTTCTCTATCGACCCATCCAATGATGGACAGGTAGGTTGACACTACGTCTTGGCTACTGTGAACCGTGCTGGAAGAGTCGTGGGGGTGCACATGTCACCTGGATACACTGATGTCCCTTCCCTTGGGTTTACACCTGGTAGCGGAATACCAGATCCTATGGAAGTTCTCCTGTTAGGTTTCTTTATATATACATATACTTTACGTTCTGGGGTGCATGTGCAGATCGTGCAGGGTTGTTACCTAGGTATACACAGGCTATGGTAGTTTGTTGATCCATCCCCTGTCATCTACATTAGGTATTTCTCCTAATGTTATCCCTCCTCAGTCTCCCCACCCCCTGCCATCCCTTCTCTAGCCCCCCACCACCCAGCAGGCCCCGGTGTGTGATGCTCCCCTCCCTGTGTCCATGTGTCTCCTTGTGCAACACCCACTTATGAGTGAGAACATGCAGTGTGTGGTTTTCTGTTCTTATGTCAAACAAAAGCCAAAAGAGACAAATGGGATGTAATTAAACTTAAGAGCTTCTGTACAGCAAAAGAAACTATCATTAGAGTGAACCAGCAACCAGCAGAATGGGAAAATTTTTTTTTTCTTTTTTTTTTTTGAGATGGAGTTCTGCTCTTGCTGCCCAGGCAGGAGTGCAGTGGTACCATCTGGGCTCACTGCGACCTCCACCTCCAGGATTCAAGCAATTCTCCAGCCTCAGCCTCCTGAGTAGCTGGGATAACAAGTGTCCACCACCACGCCTGACTAATTTCTCTATTTTCAGTAGAGACGGGGTTTCAGTATATTGGCCAGGATGGTCTCCAACTGCTCACCTCAGGTGATCCACCCACCTTGGCCTCTCGAAGTGCTGGGAATACGGGCGTGAGCCACAGTGCCCGACCTCTCTTCATTTTTTGAGGAACTTCCATACTCTTCTCCTTCGTAATGGCTAGACTAATTTACATTCCTATCAACAGTGTACAAGGGTTCTGCTTTCTCTATCCCCCTTCCAGCATTTGCTTTTTGTTGATCCTTCAGATAAAAGCCGTTGTAATTGGGTGAGAAGAGAGCTCACTGTGATTTCACTTTGCATGATTAGTGATACTGAGCACCTCTTCATGTATGTGATAGCCATGTGTATGTTTCGTTCATTAAAAAATATCTGTTCAGGGAGGGATCGCAGGGGGTGGGGAGATCTTAAAGTATAATAATAATAATAACAGAAATACCTGTTTGGAACATTTACTAATTTTTTAAATTATTTTTTTAAATTAAAGTGTTTGAGCTTCTTATATATTGTAGTTACTAATCCCCTCTCAGATGAATACTTTGCAAATATTTCTTCCCATCCAAGCTCTTTTTAAGAACCAGCTCTCCAGGAACTAATAGAGGGAGAACTTCCTAACCCTGTCTCGTGGGGACAGCATTGATCTATTCATGATGGCTGCACCCCCATGACACAGGCACCTCCCAATAAGTCCAACCTCCCAAACTGTGGGTTAAATTTCAGTGTGAGGTTTGGAGAGGTCAGACTTCCAAACGATAGCAGTGGTATCCCAGCACGTTCTCTGATAATTTTGAGAACTCTAACTGAAAAGGCGGAAGAAAGCTGGGTCACCGTCATCAGGGGACTTGTCCTAAAGAGACGTCGTACATGGTTACTTGGCAATCAAGAGATGAGAGACAGTCCACGAAGAGGAAGCGCTGGGCTCAGCTTCTTGTTGGATTCCCATCTTCCTCCAGGTTTCCCCGGACACCTGCACATTCTCCTTCGGTGCTCAGTGGTCATCACCCCCTTCACCATCCTCCTGTTCTTGCTCCTTCATCTCTGGTACTCTCACAAAAGAGTAAGTCTCACAAAGCAGACGCCAGAGACCTCCATGCCATGTGCGGAAGCAGGATGGAGCACACAGGTGTGTGTTTTTCACTGGCAGGACGGTCCCTGGCCCAAGTCAGGAGCCGCAGAGGCAGGGCTTTCTAGAGAGAGCACCAGACACCCTGCCCCTGCTCACAGATCACTGCCTGAACTGTATCCTCACCCCTCCTGCAGCCACTGACATCCAGGAGAAGGTTCCATGGCAGGCAGAAAGTGGAAGACAGAATCAATGGGATGGGAATTGCGAGCTATTGATGGGAGGGATTCCTGTACTCAGATAGAATGTCTGAATCTGGCCATTGGTAGCGGAGGGGCCTCAGGCACCCATGGCCTCCCCCTGTGTGTTGGTGTCTGCACATGAAATGAGGACCCAGAAGTGTCCTCCCAGGTGTTTTGATAACTTCCGTCTCCTACAGATGCTGCAGTAAAGGACCAAGAGCCTGCGGTGGACAGAACAGTGAACAGGGAGGTAGGTGCTCCTTGGCCCAGCCTCGGGGATGGGGTCTTATTCCCTAATAGTCCCGAAGAATGTGAGCCCCTCCCTCCGTCAACATTTCAGTCTCCCCAGGACTCTGAAGAACAAGACCCTCAGGAGGTGACATACGCACAGCTGGATCATGGCGTTTTCACACAGAAAAAAGCCACTAGCCCTTCTCAGAGGCCCAGGAGACCCCCACCAGAACCCAGTGTGTACACGGAACTCCCAAATGTGGAGCCCAGATTGAAAGTTGTCTCCTGTCCGTGAGCACCACAGACAGGCCCTGAGGGGTCCTCTAGGGAGACAATGGCCCTGACTCAAACCCGGCTTGCCAGCGCCAGTGTAACAGCAGCTGGGACCTGAAGGCGTGAGTCTGTGTCTCAGGGGATCGCTCTTCCTCACACCATGAATCTGAACGTGGCTCTTTTTTGCTTACAAATGTCTGTGGTCCTCACTGCCTGCTGGACAGAAAACACACTCCTTTGCTTAACACACAATTCTCCATTTCACTTGACCCCTGCCCACCTCTCCAAACTAACTGGCTTACTTCCTGGTCCTACCTGAGGCTGCAGTCACAGTGAGGAACTCACAAGTCCAGACATACAAGAGGTTCCCTCTTAACACAGCACTTAGACACGTGCTGTTCCACCTTCCCTCATGCTGTTCCACCTTCCCTCATGCTGTTCCACCTTCCCTCAGGCTTTGAGGGATTTTGCAGCCTTCTATCATCAGTAAAATTTTTAAGTTCTTTTTATATATAATTTCTATGTACTTCTCTTCAAATAAACACGTCTGCCCTCATGAGTTAGGTAATGTGACTCTTTTTTTGCCTAAACGTTTGGAGTTATCATTGCTATGTCCATATAACCCCATATGTTCCCCACTGGGTTCTCGCCCCTGGACTGGGAGCTTCTGGAAGCAGGTGGAGCCTGTTTGTCCCTGGAACTTCAATTTCCATCCAAAGATGCAGCACGTAGGAGATCCCAAATACCGTGAATCAGGTGGACACGTGCTCTTCTTACTCCCTGCAGACCCGGAAAGCTCGCAGAGTAATTCCAAGATGAAGCATCTGCAGGGTTATCGCCTTGTTTGACTCATCTCCATGAGGACACTTATCAAAACATCATCTTTCACACTATGAATACACAGTGGGTCCTCCGTATCTGTGGGGTTTACAGCTGTGTATCAAACCAACTATAAAGAAAGAATATCAAGCCGGGCATGGTGGCTCAAGCCTGTAATCCCAGCACTTTGGGAGGCTGAGGCGGGTGGATCACGAGGTCGAGAGATCGAGACCAGCCTGGTCAACATGGTGAAACCCTGTCTCTACTAAAAACACAAAAATTAGCTGGGCATGGTGGCGCGTGCCTGTAATCCCAGCTTCTCAGGAGGCTGAGGCAGGAGAATTGCCTGAACCCAGGAGGCGGAGGTTGCGGTGAGCCGAGATCGCGCCAGTGCACTCCAGCCTGGGTAACAAGAGTGAAACTCTATCTCAAAAAAAAAAAAAAAAAAAAAAAAGAATATCAGAGAAGAAAATCCACAAAGGTCCAAAAAGCAACACTATGTTGGATGGATCCGAGTGAAGCTGTGCGTAGCCTATATCAGGAATTATGTCATCTACAGAGGATCCGACGTATACAGGAGGATGTGCAGGGTGATATGCACTCACTAAGCCATTTCACGTAAGAGGCTGGAGCATCTGCAGATTTTGGCATCTGAGTGAGGATCCTGGGATCAGTCACCCAGAAGAGTAAAGGACGACTGTATGTAATTTTTATTTGTCAATTTTACAAATAAATCATAAAATATTTACAATAAGAAGGTAAAAAAGAAGCAGTGTTTTCACAAGGCCAGAATACATTTACATTTATGTTTCAGACAAGTCACTCTTTGGTCCAGTGTTATTTATTGAGGAGACATTCTATTCCACCTTAAAGCACATGGCAGCCTTTGTCAACTCTAAAGGGCCTGTGTGTGCACGGATGTGTTTTAGACACTGTTTTCTGCTCACTGGCTGTGTCCACTCTCGTGAGGATGCCGCAGTTTATGTGACTTTATACAACCCCTTAACATTTGGTAGCCCGAGTCCTCTAATTTCTTATTAGAAGCTATTGGTTTTCCTTCTCTTTTTTGAGACAGACTCTCCCTCTCTGACCCAGGCTGGAGTGCAGTGGTGCGATCTCGGCTCACTGCCACCTCTGCCTCCTGGGTCCTAGAGATTCTTGTGCTTCGGCCTCCGAACTAGTGGGGATTACAGGTGCCTGCCACCATGCGTGGCTAAGTTTTTTTTTTTGAAACAGAGTTTCGCTCTTGTTACCCAGGCTGGAGTGCAATGGCACGATCTCGGCTCACCGCAACCTCCACCTCCTGGGTTCAGGCAATTCTCCTGCCTCAGCCTCCTAAGTAGCTGGGATTACAGGCACACGCCACCATGCCCAGCTAGTTTTTTGTATTTTTAGTAGAGACGGAGTTTCACCATGTTGACCAGGATGGTCTCGATCTCTCGACCTCATGATCCACCCGCCTCGGCCTCCCAAAGTGCTGGGATTACAGGCTTGAGCCACCGCGCCCGGCCAGTTTTTGTTTTTTTTGGTAGAAACAAGGTTTCACAATATTGGCCAGGCTGGTCTCGAACTCCAGATCTCAGGTGATCCACCCACCTTGTCAGCCACCCAAAGTGCTGGGAGAAACTTCATTTTCTATAGCATTATGTTACTGGATATTCCTGTAAAATTTAATACGAGCGAAAGGGAGAGAGAACCATTAGTTTGGACTCTGAATTTGGGTTATGAGACAAATTCTAGATAAAACTATAAATACTAGAATTTACATGTTGTGTTTTTGCTAATAAAGTACAATTCTAAGATTGCAAATCACTGGAAAATCCTTTGCTGAGAATTTAAATCATTTTAACTGCTTCTGGCTTAGTAGAGGAAATACGAGCCAGAAAAATACTAGTGATTTTTTTGGTCACAATTACTGTAATAACGCTAATAATACCTATTAGGTATTTTGCATACTACACATGTAGAAGAGTTTGAATCTCAGATTGAAACAAAAATGCATCAAAAGTCTTCAATATCAGCACAGACTCAATCATGTCGTGCGTGAGAGATTGGATGAGAGACGTGTTTTGAGTTGGTCATGGTGAAGGAGGCGAGGTGACGATTCTGGTCAGAACAGTTTCCAGGAAGCCATGTTCTTCTCTTGACCGAACGCCCAGTGGGCCTCATGCGGGGCGGAAAGAGCCTGCGTACGTCACCGTCCCATGATGTGGTCAGCATGTCAACTGCACGGGCGGGGCGCCAAGCAACATCCTGTGCGCTGCTGAAGGGGCTGGGGCGCGGCCGCCGGTCTGCACAGGCAGCACCATGGCGCTCACGGTGGTCAGCATGGCGTGTGTCGGTGAGTCCTGCAGGGAATCGAGGGAGGGAGCCATGGGGTGGGGATATGGGCCTGGTGTGGAGATCGGGGCCCAGAGGGGACATACGGGCTTGGGGTGGGGATCTGGGCCTGCGGGGGAGATTTGGGCCTGGGGGGCAGATCTGGGACAGGAGGGGTGATCTAGGCCTGGGGTGGAGATATGGGCCTGGGGTGGGGATATGGGCCTGGAGTAGGGATATTGCCTCTAGTGGAGATAAGAGCCTCGCGGTATAGACCTGGGCCTGGAGGCTGGGCCTCTGCACAGCCAAGAGCCCTGTTGTCTGGGGTCAGATGGGCAGCGAGGCTGAGTTTACCTTCAACCTGAAAAGGGCCTGGCTGCCAAGGCACACAGCCCATTCGGGGCAGCAGTGCAGGCCTGGTGTGTGTGCAGATGGATCGTCCATCATGATCTCTCTTTCCAGAGTTCTTCTTGGTCCATGGAGTCTGGACACAAAAGGGTGAGTCCTTCCCCAAATGTTAGGGTGTCATCTCCCCACATAAGGGAGTTTCCTGAAACAGAATAAAAGTCCTGTGGGGGAGTCTCTCATAAACTAGGAAGAGGGGGCCCTGGGGTGCTCGGTGCACAGTTCTGACCCAGCCCTTCCCAGCCTTGCCTTCCCTTGGCTGAGTCAAGCTCTGCGGGGACTGGGGTGAGACTGGGGTGCTCCAAGCTGGGGTGTGCGGGGAGGAAGTCGTGTCACCGGCAGAGGAAGGGAGGGAAGCAGTGCTAGGGAAGGCCGACCCTCTGAGGACAAAGGTGTAACTCACACCCTCCAGCATCTCCATGACGGGAGGGGCTGCCGTGTGGCTGCTGGCATTCTACCAGAAGAGGTGGGGGAACCCAGCCATGAGCTTCACGTTCTAAGTCCTCTGTTGGGGGCTCCGTTGTTTATTGTGGTTCACGCAGTGGCCGATACTCCATTCACAAAGGACGTGCCCTGCAGCCCGTGTCTACTTCGTGTTGTTTTATGAAAGCAGTTTTGCAGTATTAAAATCTACTAAGAGTCCCTCATTCAGCACTTGCTCAACTTTCTCTGCAGACAGGTTTGTTGTAGGGAGACGCCATGTCTGTGCAGGATGGGTCCTTCCTGTAGCTCTGAGCACCCAGGTGTGGCAGGAGCCTTAGGAACGTGGAAAGGGAGAGAATCTCCTGAGCACGGGGAGGGAGGGGCGGCTCCACATCCTCCTGTCTAAGGCGAGGTCTCCTCCTCCCCTAGGTGGTCGGGACAGTCCCTTCCTGTCTGCCTTGCCCAGCGCTGTGGTGCCTCGAGGAGGACACGTGACTCTTCGGTGTCAATATGGTGGTGGGTTTAACAACTTCACCCTGTACAAAGAAGACAGACTCCATGTTCCCATCCTCCAGGGCGTTATATCCCAGGAGAGCTTCCTCATGGGCCCTGTGACTGCAGCACACGCAGGGACCTACAGATGTCGGGGTTCTCACCGACACTCCCCTACTTCATGGACGGCACTCAGCAACCCCCTGAAGATCATGGTCACAGGTCAGAGGGCTCCTGTCTGGGCTTCTCACTGTCCCACCTCCTGAATCCCAGGGCATCTGGTATCTGTCAGGGTCCGATCACCCAAGCCCTGACTGTATTTGGGGTAAAGGGGATTGAATACAGGGAAGTGGGTGCTGTGGTGGGAGGAATAACTGTCCCCAGTGATGGCCACATTCTCATCCCTGGAGCCTGTGACTGTTTCTGTTACAGGGCAGGGGACTGAAGGGGAAGATGGAGCTCAGGTTGTTGCTGAGTTGACCTTGAGATGGGGAGGCTGCCTGCACTGTCCAGCTGGGCTCAGTGTCATCACAAGGGCCCACGTGAGAGGAGGAGGAAGAGGGGAGTGGGGATTAGAGCAGCGCAGTGGGAGGGAGACTCCAGCAGCCACTGCGGGCTCTGAAGGTGGAGGACGGCCAGGAGCCATGAATGCAGGTGCCTCTAGGGGCTGGAGAAGTCAAGGAAACTGATTCTCTCCCAAGTCTCCAGAGGGAACGCAGCCCTGCAGATGCCTCGATTTTAGGCCAGGGACGACTAGGTATGATTTCTGTCTCCAGAAGTGGAAGGGCTCAGTGTGTTCTCTCCTGCTGCCATATTGTGATAATTTTCTACAGCAGCAACAGGAGACAACACAGGAACCCAGGGCAAGGACAAGTTAAGACCCCACACCAGGAGAAGGGTGGCTACCCCGACGTCAGCAACGGTGGGATGCTGAGGCCACCACCAGGCTCGATCCACATAGGGAGGGGTCGATGCTCCTGGAACCAGCACCAGGGGCCGCCCTATGGAAGCTGGGACCATGGAGGAGCACAGACATGGCAGGAGAGGCTCCCAGTCCCCACCAGGAACAGGGTGTGTGGACACTGGCGCCCGCCTTACTCATCAGTTCATACCTCCTGCCAGGGATGCCACTTTGTCCACAACAGATTGAACCAGGCTGTTCAGAGCCTAGACGTGTGGCCTGTCGTGGTTCCTCTTCCGCCCTCACGTGGACAGGAAGAGAGAGATGAGTGGGAAACAGAAACCACAGCCCAAGGGACGCGGCTGAGCCCACTGGGAAGGAGTCAGGGGCTGCTAGAGACAGAGCCAGAGAAGAGGGAGGGAGACAGATGGCGGGACCTGCACCAGGGTGACGGGCACAGAAAAGAGCGCGGAGACGCAGAGAGGGAGAGAGAGTCAGACACCGGGGAGGGGACGCCTCACTCATTCCAGGTCCCATGGATGGGATGAGAAAGGGAGACGCCTTCTAAACTCACGATCTCTTTTCTTAGGATTCCACAGAAAACCTTCCCTCCAGGCCCTCCCAGGTCCCCTGGTGAAATCAGGAGAGACGGTCATCCTGCAATGTTGGTCAGATATCGTGTTTGAGCACTTCCTTCTGCACAGAGAGGGGATCGATGAGAACCTCTTGCGCCTCGATGGAGAGCCCCGTGATGGGGGCTCCCAGGCCAACTTCTCCATAGGCCCCATGACGACTATCCTTTCAGGGACCTACAGATGCTACGGTTCTGTCACTCACTCCCCCTATGAGTGGTCGGCTCCCAGTGACCCTGTGGACATCGTGATCACAGGTGAGAGTGTCCAGACATCCTTCTCATTGTCACTGGGACAGAGAGTGAATGACCCAGGACTTGGAAGCCCCATGTGCTTATGTAAAAGGTGAGCGTGGGGTTCCTATGGAGAGAGACTGACTTGGTGAGGTCTGTACCAGCAGAGACAGAGAAACAGGAGACACAAGTACAGACCACACGTCATAACAGACGACAGACATGGGGCCATACAGGGAGTGAGAAAACACAGAAAGAGGTAAAGGACACACAGACAGACAGACATGTCCCAGAGAGAGGTGTCCTTCCATGCTGTCTTTGTTCAGACACCTGGCACAGGGTAGTTTTATGTCTGCATTTCCTCCCCAAAGTGTTCTCTACCAGGAGAACCGAAAGTCGCTCAGATTTCTGACCTGAGTTGGGCCCTCTGGCTTCAGGCCTTGTGGCACCTACATATGCCGTGTTTATTCTGGCACCTCTGCCTTCTGGGCAGTGGAGCCGTAATCGTTCCATGATACCACGGACCCAGAACACCAGCCCCTGTGTTCTGTGTGTACTTAGAGTCCCCAGACTGGATTCTGAGGGTCATATTCCAAATAGCCCCACATATTATACAATTACCGAGAGACCGAGAGAAATCAGGGACATCAGAATGCAAAGATGTAAACCCAGACAGTATGAGCCAGGGAAAGGGGATTGAGAGAATCACAGACACATAGAGAGAGAGAAAAGAGGGCAGAGAAAGGCCCTAAAATCAGGGCTCTGCAGGAGAGGCACAAGGAGAGAGAAAGATGGACATGTGGGACGGATTGCAGAGATTCCAAAGAGAACTAGAGAGACCGAGAGGCAGAGACAAGGAGATGGAGAGAGACAGATGACAATGGATCAATAGACAGAGAGAGATAGATGATAAATAGGTGGATGACAGATCGTAGATAGGTTATAGATACATACATGATTGATTGACAGATGATACATAGAGATGATGATGATGATAGATAAGTAGATAGAGATAGGCAGACAGTGAGATAATAGAGAGATGATACAAAGATATAGATAATAGGTGATTGATGCGTAGAAAGATAGACAGTTGATAGACGATACATAGATATAGATGACAGACAATTTGTAGACACCAAATACAGAAATAGGTAGAGACGTACATAATAGATAGAAACAGGCAGAAAGTTATGAACAAGACAGAAAGTGAGAGACTCAGAATTAAAGGAAAAAGATCCACCAATCCAAGTAGAGTCAGAGAGAATGAAACAATGCAAAAAACAGAAAACCTACCTGGGGTGGGGAAGTGAGGGAAGAGACCTAGAGAGTCAGGGAAGGTAGAAGCAGAAAACAGACATGAAGAGAGACGGGCTGGAGGGTGACAGAGCGTTAGCTCACAGAGCGGGGGTGTGAGTTCTCAGCTCAGGTGTGAAGGAGCTGTGACAGGGAAGAGCCTCCTCAGTAAACTGCCTCTTCTCCTTCAGGTCGACCCGGGAAACCTTCTCTCTCAGCCCAGCCGGGCCCCAGGGTTCAGCCAGGAGAGAACGTGACCTTGTCCTGCAGCTCCCGGACCTGGTTTGACATGTACCATCTATCCCGGGATGGGGAGGCCCCTGAACTCAGGCTCCCTGCAGTGCCCAGCGTCAACGGAACATTCCAGGCCCACTTCCCTCTGGGCCCTGCCACCCATGGAAGGACCTACAGATGCTTTGGCTCTTTACCTGGCACTCCCTACCACTGGTCAGCCCCGAGTGACCCACTGTCCGTTTCTGTCACAGGTAAGGAAACCTCATACCTGTCCCATGTCCGATGATCCTAGAGCCACAGCTGAGGAACTTCTCGCTGATGATGGAGGGAAGCATGGACAGATGCAGAGAGAAGACGAAGCCTGGGTGTGAGGGCGGGGTCAGGGCACAGGATGACAGACAGGGCACCTCCAAGCCCTCCTCCACGGCCCGCATGGAGGCCCGCGTTCAGGGCTCCAGGCACCCAGGCAGATGGAGAGAGCGGTCAGGACAGGCCCAGAGGAGGGGAGACGGGGCTCAGTTTGCGGAGATCAGAGGTTCCCTCCGCCCCTCAACCTCACCCATTTCCCAGAAGCCCATCTGGCCTCTCACCCACAGAGAGACGTCATCACCAGCAACCCCTACGCCCTTTTTGATTCATTTGGAAAAATATTTATTGAGGTTAAATATACCCATATAATTTACCACCTTTACCTTTTTTTTTTGGAGACAGAGTCTCACTCTGTCGCCAGTTGCCAGGCTGGAGTGTAGTGGCACCATCTTGGCTCATTGCAATCTCCGCCTCCTGGGTTGAAGCGATCCTCATGCCTTAGCCTCCGAAGTAGCTGGGACTAGAGGTGCATGCCACCACGCCCAGCTAATTTTTGTATTTTAGTAGAGACGGGGTTTCACTATGTTGGCCAGGATGATCTCAATCTCTTGACCTCATGATTCGCCCGCCTCTGCCTCCCAAAGTGCTGGGATTACAGGTGTCAACCACTGCGCCCGGCCCACCTTTACCATTTTTAAGCATAAAATCTAGTGGACATAAATACCTTTATATGCCAGGTGTGGTGGCTCATGTCTATAATCTCAGCACTTTGAGAGGCTGAGGTGGTGGATCATTTAAGACATGGCGCTGAAGACCACCCTGGCCAACTTGGAAAAACCCATCAGTACTAAAACAACAACAACAAAAATCAGCCAGGCATGGTGGCACGTGCCTGTAGTCCCAGCTACTTGGGAGGCTGAGGCTGGAGAATTGCTTAAGCCCAGGAGGCAGAGGTTACAGTGAGCCGAGATCATGCCACTACACTGCAGCCTGGGCAACAGAGAGAGCCTCTGTCTCTAAATAAATAAATAGACAAACAGACAAACATATTCTTTTTGTTGTTACCCTCCACCGTTCCGTTCCTGGTCTCTGGTAGCCGCCATTCTCACGAGGTCCACCTGTTAGCTCCTGCACGAGGTCCTCACTCAAGGACCTAACACGTGGACCTTGTGAGAATCGTGTCTCCACCTTCATGAGGTCCGCCTGCTAGCTCCTGCATATGGGTGAGAAATGGCAATCTTTGTAATGCCCTGTAATTCAGGGCTTCGGGCACCCAGGCAGATGGAGAGAGCGGTCAGGAGAGGCCCAGAGGAGGGGAGACGAGGCTCAGTTTGGGGAGATCAGAGGTTCCCTCAGCCCCTCAACCTCACCCATTTCCCAGAAGCCCATCCTGGCCTCTCACCCACAGAGAGACGTCATCACCAGCAACCCCCATGCCCTTTTCTTTTCATTTAGAAAAATATTTCTTGAGGTTAAATATACCTGTATAATTTACTGCCTTTACCTTTTCTTGAGACGGAATCTTGCTCCATTGTCCAGGCTGGAGTGCAGTGGCATGATCTTGGCTCACTGCAACCTCTGCTTCCTGGTTTCAAGCAATTCTCCTTCCTCAGCCTCCCAAGTAGTTGATCCCAACCGGTGGACGCCACCATGCCCCGTTATTTTTTGTATTTTTAGTAGAGATGAGGTTTCACCATGTTGGCCAGGCTGGTCTTGAACTCCTAACCTTGTGGTTCGCCGCCTTGGCCACCCAAAATGCTCAGATTACAGGCGTGAACCCCTGCATCTGGCCTCAACTTTACCTTTTTTAAGTGTAAAGTCCAGTGGTCATGGATACATTTATATTCTTTTTTATTGTTGTTACCCTCTCCGCTTCACTTCCTGGGCCCCTGTAGCCACCATTCTCTCTACCTTCATGAGATCCACCTGCTAGCTCCTGCAGATGGGTGAGAAATGGCAATCTGTGTCATGCCCTCCAGTTCCATCCAGGTGGCTGGAAGTGACAGGACGTCATTGCTCTTATGGAGGAGGGGTCTTCACTGTGTGTATGTGCTACCTTCTCTCTATCCACCCACCCACTGATGGGCAGGCGGGTTCACTCCACACCTCGGTTATTGTGAATTGGGCTGCACCAATTGTGGGAGCGCAGATGTCACTTTGAGTCACTGATGTCCTTTCCTTTGGGTGTAAACCCAGTAGTGAGACGGCTAGATACTGTGAAAATCCTCTTTTTAGCTTTTTTTTTTCTTGAGATGGAGTTTCCCTCTGTAGCGCAGGCTGGAGGGCAGCGGCGCCATCTTGGCTCACGGCAACTCTGCGTCCTGGGTTCACAGGATTCTCTTACCTCTGCCTCCCTGGTAGGAATTTTCCCTCTTTGACACAAGGGCCCTCCTTGTCATTGACCTCAGCTAAACCATGGCAGTTCATAAATAGAGGAAACATGAATGAATTAAAAGCTTTCCTTATTTCTGTAACTAAGAGTTGCATGTTTTCTTAGTCTCTTTCCAAGTTCTTGGAAATCACAGGTGCACGCCACCACGCCTGGCTAAGTTTTGTATTTTTTAGTACAGACAGGGTTTCGCCAGCTTGGGTAGCCTGTCGCAAACTCCTGACCTCAAGTGAGGTGCCCGCCTCAGTTTCCCAAAGTGCTGGGATTACAGGCATGAGCCACCACACCTGGCCTCTTTTTAGTTTTTTTTAAAAGACCTTCCATACTTCTCCATAATGCCTGTACAAATTTACATTCCTGCCGACAGGGTACCAGTGTTCTCCTTTCGCTACCTTCTTGCCAGCATTTGCTTTGCCTGTCTTGCAAATAAAAGCCGTTTTAATGAGGCGAGATGAAAACTCACTGTGATTTTAGTTTGCATTTCTCTGATGATGAGTGATACTGACCACTTCTTCATAGACATGATGGCCATTTGTATGTGTTGTTTGTGGAGAAATGTCTCTTCATGTTTTTTCTTCTTTTTTAAATTAAATTATTTGTTTTATTGAGTTGTTTGAGCTTCTTATATTTCTAGTTGTTTGTTTGTTTGTTTGTTTTGGGACAGAGTCTCACTCTGTTGCCCAGGCTGGAGTGCAATGCTACCATCTCGTCCCACTGCAGCCTCCCCCTCCCAGGTTCAAGGGCCCTCCTGCCTCAGCCTCCTGAGTAGCTGGGATTACAGGCATGTGCCGCCATGCCCAGATAATTTTGTACTTTTAGTAGAGACAGGGTTTCTCCATGTTGGTCAGGCTGGTCTCAAATTCGCAGCCTCAGGTGATCTGCCTGCCTGGGCCTCCCAAAGTGCTGGGATTACAGGCGTGAGCCACCATGCCTGGCCGATTTCTAGTTATTAATCCCATCTCAGATGCATAGTTAGTGAATAGTTGCTCACATTCTGTGGGTTGTCTCATCACTTCTTTGGTTTGTCTTTCGTGGTGCAGAAGTTGCTTAGTTTGATGCAATCCCAATGGTCTATTTTTTGCTTTGATTACTTGTGTTTTTAAGGTTTTAAACAAAATGTCTTTTCTCAGCCAAATGTTCTGGAGCATTTCCCCAGTGTTTTCTTCTACACATTTCATAGGTTTAGGCCTTAGACTCACGTCTTTTATCCATTTTCATTTGATTTTTGCGTACGGTGAGGTAGAGATGCAGTTTCATCCCTCTGCGTGTAGATACTGTTTTTCCTGTACCGTTTACTGAAAAGACTGTCCTTTCCTGAGTGTAGGTTCTTGGCACCCTTGTTAAAGTCCACTGGACGGGCTGTGCATGGTGGCTCACACCTGCAATCCCAGCACTTTGGGAGACCAAGGTAGGTGGATCACCTGCGGCCATCAGTTTGAGACCAGCCTGGCCAACATGGTGAAACCCCTTCTCCATTAAAAGTACAAAACTTAGCTCAGCATAGTGGTTGGTGCCTGTAATACCACTAGTCGGGTGTCTGAGGCAAGAGACTTGCTGGAAACCAGGAGACGGAGGTGGCAGTGACCTGAGACTGCACCTCTGCACTGCAGCCTGGGTGACAGAGCGAGATTCCATCTCAAAAAAAAAAAAAAAGCCATTGGATGTGAATGCATGGGTTATGTCTGTGTTCTTCATTCTCCTCCACTGTTCTATGTGCCTTTCTTTATGCCAGTGTCATGCTGTTTTGCTTACTACGGCTCTGTAACATATTTTTAAGTCAGGTAGTGTGATGCCCCTGTTTTCTCCTTATACCTTGAAGTCTCAAGACAGTGGGCATCACATACAAAAGTTATGGAGCAGAGGACCCCAGGACTCCCAGGCCAGGGCCCAACATCAGATAACAGAGTGTGGGCCATGAACCGACCTCACAGATTTCCACTGAGTAGAAGACAGGCATCCTCACTGCCACACCTCTCTCCTGTCCCGTGTTCTAGGAAATCCTACAAGCGGTTGGCCTTCACCCACTGAACCAAGCTCCAAAACTGGTGAGTAAAGGACCCTCCTGTCTCTGCTTTAGGAAACCTGGGGAGGCGGAAGCCTTGGATTCAAGTGTTGGCTCAGCATCTCCGAGCTCTGTGACTGAGGGCCTGTCTTCTACCATCTCTGACCCCCAGACTCTCCAACAGGAAAAGGGATCTGGGGCCAGCACAAGGCTCAGTGAAGTCTCTTACTCTCTAATTTTCTGCAGCTGAGACCTCCTTGAGGCTAGAAGAATGATTGCAAATCTGACATCCTTCTCAGGAAAAAATGCAGTGTTTGTTCTGCCTGCATTCCTAACTGGAGGATAAATGCCTGGGGGGCTGGAGAGGGAAAGAAAGGGAACATCTGATGAGGGTGGGGCGTTTTAGAGAAGTTCCACTTGCCAAGGAATTAACTCCTGTGGGTCATGATGCAACCCTGGCTGACTCAGCAGAGCAAGAGCATTGCAGTAAGAGAGAACTGAGCTCATGCACGTACACTTTGACTTGATCACTCACTCGATGCAATCACTCACTGCAACCTCCGCCTGAAGATGACTTCAACCCAGGAGGCGGAGGTTGCAGTGAGCCGAGATTGCAGCACTGCACTCCAGTTTGGGCGACACAGGGAGGCTCCATTTCAAAAACTAAAATTAAAAAATACGTAAATATTATATAGCACACACAAATGACAAAGGCACCTGAATTCCAATCATCATTTTTCTACTTCTCTGTAATAACTTTTTTGATCCCTAATCTTATACATTAGAAAATCAGCCTAGACCCTCTTCCCTATTTGGAAAGCATGAGATCATATGGAAAATGGGAAAGCCCTCGACCCACCAGCGCAGGTCCTGAAATAGAGAAAGTGCTCTATTCATGGCATAAAAGTTGCCCCCTCACCCAAATCCCCGCCTCACCCCTACTTCCAATCACGTGTGGAGATACAGATAGATTATGGGGAGGTGAAACTAATATTCTTTGCAGTGAGCTCAGTTCTTGGACTCAGAGAGCAATGCCAGCACTATCTCCTGGTCACCTTTCCTACTAATTCACAGAAGGACAGGCTGTATTTTGAAGCAATAGATGATGGAGGGGGTTGTTCCTCCCCCTGCCTCTCAGGTAGACCAGCAGCCTATTATAGGTCTCACGAGATCACAAAAAGTAACACGTTGCCCACAGGCTTCTGCACTATTTCCTGGCTCTTTGATATAAGACAGTTCTACTTCACTTCTTTTGATTTTGATTTCACTTTTTTTTCTTTTCTTGGAGAATGTAATTTGTTTGAGTCAAGAGCGTTGTGGATGTAGAAGTTGTAAAGCACGTTCACTGTGTACCAATCCCCGTCCAGTCTTCCTGGAGAAGACTCTGAACACCTCCTGGATTGCACCTGGGGCCATGCCAGTTTCTATCACTGACAGTCACTCCAGGGAGACAGAGCACAGACAGAATACATTACATAAAGCAGGTTCATTACTCACAGATCAGCAGCAAGTGACGGCAGAAGCCTGACTTTCAGGGCGAGCCAGTCCCCTGAGGCTCAGAAAAGCTGCCCAGGACACACGGAGTCACCCCATTTGCAGTGTCCCTGGGGGAACCGAAAAGTGGCCCCGCCTGGGTTTTGTACCCTGGGGCTACAGGAAGCACTGGGCTAAAGCACTGCATCACACCCTCCTCTAAAAAGAGCAGGAGGAGAGCCCAGGCTGTTCCGAGATGTTCCTCCTGAGCTCAGGACGGTGCTGTCTTAGTCCATTTTTGTTGCTGTCAAGGAACACGTGAGCCTGGGTAACTTCTAAAGAAAACAGATGTGTGTGGCTCATGGTTCTACAGGCTGTACTAGAAGCATGGCACCAGCCTCTATTTTTTGTGACGCCTCAGGCTGCTGCCACTCTGGCAGAAGAGAAGTGGAGTGTGTGTGTGCAGAGACCACAGAGATCACATGGCAAGAGAGGGAGCGGGAGGCGGAGGTGCAATGGAGCTTCCAAGTTCTCTTTCACAACCAACTCTCCAGGAACTAGTGGAGGGAAAACTTGCCAATCTTGTCTCATGGGGACAGCATTAATCTATTCATGATGGATCCACCCCATGAACCAACCACCTCCCACTAAGCCCAACCTCCCAAACTGGGGGTTAAATAATGTGAGGTTTGAAGAGGATCAAACATCTAAACCAAAGCAGTTGTATCATCAGCTCTTTCTGTGGTTACTATGAGAACTGTAACTGAGAAAGCAGGAGAAAGCCGGGTCTCCCACCATCTGGGTGCTTGTCCTAAAGAGACATTGTGTGTGGTTACCTGGCCATGAAGAGATGAGAGACAGTCCACGAAGAGGAACTGCTGTGGTCAGCTTCTTATTGGATTCCCGTCTTCCTCCAGGTAACCCCAGACACCTGCACATTCTGATTGGGTCCTCAGGGGTCATCATCCTGTTCATCATCCTGCTCTTTTTTCTCCTTCATCGCTGGTGGTCCAGGAAAAACAGTAAGTCTCATGAAACAGAGACCAGAGACCTCAGGGCCATGTGCAGAAGCAGGATGGAGCACGCAGGTGTGTGTTTTTCACTGGTAGGATGGTCCCTGGCCCAAGGCAAGAACCCCAGAGGCAGGGCTTTCTAGAGAGAGCACCAGACACCCTGCGCCTGCCCTCAGCTCACAGACCATTGCCTGATTCTGAACTGTATCCTCACGTCCCTGCAGCCACTGACATCCAGGAGAAGTTTCCATGCCAGGCAGAAAGTGGGAGACAGAATCAATGGGATGGGAATTGAGAGCTCTTCATGGGAGGGGTCCTTGTACTCAGAGAGATAGAATGTGTGAGTCAGGCTGTTGGCAGCGGAGGGGCCTCAGGCACCCATGGCCTCCCCCTGTGTGTTGGTGTCTGCACATGAAATGAGGACCCAGAAGGGCCCTCCCAGGTGTTTTGATGACTTCCATCTCCTTCAGATGCTGCAGTAAAGGACCAAGAGCCTGCAGTGGACAGAACAGTGAACAGGGAGGTAGGTGCTCCTTGGCCCAGCCTCGGGGATGGGGTCTTATTCCCTAATAGTCCCGAAGAATGTGAGCCCCTCCCTCCGTCAACATTTCCCTCTCTCCAGGACTCTGATGGACAAGACCCTCAGGAGGTGACATACGCACAGCTGGATCATAACGTTTTCACACAGAGAAAAATTACTCGCCCTTCTCAGAGGCCCAGGAGACCCCCACCAGAACCCAGTGTGTACATGGAACTCCGAAATGCGGAGCCCAGATTGAAAGTTGTCTCCTGTCCATGAGCCACAGACAGGCCTTGAGGGGTCCTTTAGGGAGACAATGGCCCTGACTCAAACCTGCCTTGCCAGCTCCAGTGTAGCAGCAGCTGGGACCTGAAGGCGTGAGTCTGTGTCTCAGGGGATCGCTCTTCCTCACACCATGAATCTGAACGTGGCTCTCTCTTGCTTACAAATGTCTGCGGTCCTCACTGCCTGCTGGACAGAAAACACACTCGTTTGCTTAACACACAGTTCTCCATTTCACTTGACCCCTGCCCACCTCTCCAACCTAATTGGCTTACTTCCTGGTCCTACCTGAGGCTGCAGTCACAGTGAGGAACTCACAAGTCCAGACATACAAGAGGCTCCCTCTTAACACAGCACTTAGATACGTGCTGTTCTACCTTCCCGCATGCTGTTCCACCTGCCCTCAGACTTTGAGGGATTTTGCAGCCTTCTGTCATCCGTAAAATTTTTAAGCTCTTTTTGTGTATAATTTCGATGTCGTTCTCTTCAAATAAACATGTCTGCCCTCATGAGTTAGGTAATGTGACTCTATTTTTGCCTAAGCTTTTGGTGTTATCATTGCTATGTCCACATAACCCCATATGTTCTCCACTGGGTTCTCACCCCTGGACTGGGAGCTTCTGGAAGCAGGCGGAGCCTGGTTTGGCCCTGGAACTCTAATTTCCATCCAAAGATGCAGCACGTAAGAGATTCTCAAGGACCTTGAATCAAATGGACACGTGCTGTTTTTACTCTCTGCAGACCCGGAAACCTCGCAGAGTAATTCCAAGATGAAGCATCTGCAGGGTCATCGCCTTGTTAGTCTCATCTCCGCAATGACGCTTATCAAATCATCATCTTTCACACTGAATACACAGTCGGTCCTCCGTATCTGTGGGTTTACAGCTGTGTATCAAACCAACTATAAAGAAAGAATATTCAGAGAAAAAGATCCACAAAGTTCCAAAAGGCAAGACTATGTTGAATGGACCCGAGTGAAGCTGTGCGTAGCCTGTATGAGGAATTATAAGTCATCTAGAGAGGATCCGACATATACAGGAGGATGTGCAGGGTGATATGCACTCACTAAGCCATTTCATGAAAGAGGCTGGAGCATCTGCAGATTTTGGCATCTGAGTGAGGATCCTGGGACCAGTCACCCAGAGGAGTAAAGGAACACTGTATGTAATTTTTATTAGTTAATTTTACAAATAAATCGTAAAATATTTACAATAAAAATATTTTTAAAAAGATAAAAAAAGAAGCAGTGTTTTGACAAGGCCAGAATACATTTACATTTACGTTTCAGACGAGTAACTCTTTGGTCCAGTGTTATTTATTGAGAAGACATTCTATTCCACCTTAAAGCACATGGCAGCCTTTGTCAACTCTAAAGGGCCTGTGTGTGCACGGATGTGTCTTAGACACTGTTTTCTGCTCACTGGCTGTGTCCACTCTCGTGAGGATGCCGCAGTTTGTGTGACTTTATACAACCCCTTAACATTTGGTAGCCTAATAATTTCTTATTAGAGGCTATTTGTTTTCCTTTTTCTTTCTTTTCTTTTCTTTGTTTTTTGTTTGTTTGTTTGTTTGTTTTGTTTGTTTGTTTTTGTTTTTGAGACAGACTCTCCCTCTCTGACCCAGGCTGGAGTGCAGTGGTGGGATCTCGGCTCACTGCCGCCTCTGCCTTCTGGCTCCAAGCGATTCTTGTGCCTCGGCCTCCCAACTAACAGGGATTACAGGCACCCATCACCATGCCTGGCTAATTTTTTTTTTAGTAGAAACAAGTTCTCACTATATTGGCCAGGCTGGTCTCAATCTCCAGATCTCAGTTGATCCACCCACCTCATCAGCCTCCCAAAGTACAGGGGGAAACTTGATTTTCTATAGCATTATGTTACTGGATATTCCTGTAAAATTTAAAATGAGGGAAAGAGAGAGAGAACCATTAGTTTGGACTCTGGCTTTGGGTTATGAGACAAATTCTAGATAAAACTACAAAATCTAGAATTTACATGTTGTGTTTTTGCTAATAAAGTACACTTCTAAGACTGTAAATAACTGGAAAGTCATTCACTGAGAATTTAAATCATTTTAACTGCTTCTGGCTTAGTACAAGAAATACAAGCAAGAAAAATACTAGTGATTTTTTGTCACAATTACTCTAATAACGCTAATAATGCCTATTAGATATTTTGCATACTACACATGCAGAAGAGTTTGAATCTCAGATAAAAACAAAAATGCATCAAAAGTCTTCAATATCAGCACAGATTCAATCACGTCGTGCATGAGAGATTGGAATGGAGACGTGTTTTGAGTTGGTCATGGTGAAGGAGGCGAGGTGACGATTCTGGTCAGAACAGTTTCCAGGAAGCCATGTTCCTCTCTTGACCGAACACCGAGTGGGCCTCATGCGAGGCGGAAAGAGCCTGCGTACGTCACCGTCCCATGATGTGGTCAGCATGTCAACTGCACGGGCGGGGCGCCAAGCAACATCCTGTGCGCTGCTCAAGGGGCTGGGGCGCGGCCGCCGGTCTGCACAGGCAGCACCATGGCGCTCACGGTGGTCAGCATGGCGTGTGTCGGTGAGTCCTGCAGGGAATCGAGGGAGGGAGCCATGGGTAGAGATCCGGGCCTGGGGTGGGGATATGGGCTCGGAGCAGAGATATAGGCCTGGGGTGGAGATAGGGGCCTGGGTTGGGGATATCAGCCTGGGGTGGGGATATGAGCCTGGGGTAGGGATATTGCCTCCAGTGGAGATAAGAGCCTCAAGGTACAGACCTGGGCCTGGAGGCTGGGCCTCTGCACAGCCAAGAGCCCTGTTGTCTGGGGTCAGATGGGCAGCGAGGCTGAGTTTACCTTCAACCTAAGAAGGGCCTGGCTGCCAAAGCACACAGCCGTTCAGGGCAGCAGTGCAGGCCTGGTGTGTGTGCAGATGGATCGTCCATCATGATCTCTCTTTCCAGAGTTCTTCTTGGTCCAGGGGGCCTGGCCACATGACGGTGAGTCCTTCCCCAGACCTTAGGGTGTCATCTCCCCACATAAGGGAGTTTCCTGAAACAGAATAAAAGTCCTGTGGGGGAGTCTCTCATAAACTAGGAAGAGGGGGCTCTGGGGTGCTCGGCCCACAGTTCTGACCCAGCCCTTCCCAGCCTTGCCTTCCCTTGGCTGAGTCAAGCTCTGCGGGGACTGGGGTGAGACTGGGGTGCTCCAAGCTGGGGTGTGCGGGGAGGAAGTCGTGTCACCGGCAGAGGAAGGGAGGGAAGCAGTGCTAGGGAAGGCCGACCCTCTGAGGACAAAGGTGTAACTCACACCCTCCAGCATCTCCATGACGGGAGGGGCTGCCGTGTGGCTGCTGGCATTCTACCAGAAGAGGTGGAGGAACCCCAGCCATGAGCTTCACGTTCTAAGTCCTCTGTTGGGGGCTCCGTTGTTTATTGTGGTTCACGCAGTGGCCGATACTCCATTCGCAAAGGACGTGCCCTGCAGCCCATGTCTACTTCGTGTTGTTTTATGAAAGCAATTTTGCAGTATTAAAATCTACTAAGAGTCCCTCATTCAGCACTTGCTCAAATTTCTCTGCAGACAAGTTTGTTATAGGCAGACACCATGTCTGTGCAGGATGGGTCCTTCCTGTAGCTCTGAGCACCCAGGTGTGGCAGGTGTGGCAGGAACGTGGAAAGGGAGAGAATCTGGTAAGCACAGGGAGGGAGGGGCGGCTCCACATCTTCCTGTCTAAGGTGACGCCTCCTTCTCCCCAGGTGGTCGGGACACGCCCTCCCTGTCTGCCTGGCCCAGCGCTGTGGTGCCTCGAGGAGGAAACGTGACTCTTCGCTGTCACCGTTACTCTCGGTTTAGAACGTTCAGGTTGTACAAGGAAGACAGGATCCTCAATCCTGACTTCCAGGGCGGAATATTCCGGGACAGCTACCTCATGGGCCCTGTGACCACAGCACACGCAGGGACGTACAGATGTCAGGGTTTTCACCCAGACTCCCCCACTCCATGGACGGCACTCAGCAGCCCCCTGAAGATCATGGTCACAGGTCAGAGGGCTCCTGTCTGGGCTTCTCACTGTCCCACCTCCTGAATCCCAGAGCTTCTGGTGGGGTGTCCGTCAGGGTCCGATCACCCAGGCCCTGACTGTATTTGGGGTAAAGGGGATTGAATACAGGGAAGTGGATGCTGTGGTGGGAGGAATAACTGTCCCCAGTGATGGCCACATTCTCATCCCTGGAGCCTGTGACTGTTTCTGTTACAGGGCAGGGGTCTGAAGGGGAAGATGGAGCTCAGGTTGTGGATGAGTTGACCTTGAGATGGGAAGGCTGCCTGGACTGTCCAGCTGGGCTCAGTGTCATCACAACGGCCCACGTGAGAGGAGGAGGAAGAGGGGAGTGGGGATTAGAGCAGCGCAGTGGGAGGGAGACTCCAGCAGCCACTGCGGGCTCTGATGGTGGAGGACGGCCAGGAGCCATGAATGCAGGTGCCTCTAGGGGCTGGAGAAGACAAGGAAACTGATTCTCTCCCGGGTCTCCAAAGGGAACACAGCCCTGCAGACCCCCTGATTTTAGCCCAGGAAAACTGGGTCTGATTTCTATCCCCAGAAGTGGAAGGGCTCAGTGCGTTCTCTCCTGCTGCCATATTGTGATAATTTTCTACAGCAGCAACAGGAGACAACACAGGAACCCAGGGCAAGGACAAGTTAAGACCCCACACCGGGAGAAGGGTGGCTACCCCGAGGTCAGCAAGGGTGGGATGCTGAGGCCACCACCAGGCTCGATCCACATAGGGAGGGGTCGATGCTCCTGGAACCAGCACCAGGGGCCGCCCTGTGGAAGCTGGGACCATGGAGGAGCACAGACATGGCAGGAGAGGCTCCCAGTCCCCACCAGGAACAGGGTGTGTGGACACTGGTGCCCGCCTTACTCATCAGTTCATACCTCCTGCCAGGGATGCCACTTTGTCCACAACAGATTGAACCAGGCTGTGCAGAGCCTGGACGTGCGGCCTATTGTGGTTCCTCTTCCACCCTCACATGGACAGGAAGAGAGACATTAGTGGGAAACAGAAACCACAGCCCAAGGGACGAGGCTGAGCCCAGTGGGAAGGAGTCGGGGGCTGCTAGAGACAGAGCCAGAGAAGAGGGAGGGAGACAGATGGAGGGACCTGCACCAGGGTGACGGGCACAGAAAAGAGCGCAGAGACGCAGAGAGGGAGAGAGAGTCAGACACCGGGGAGGGGACGCCTCACTCATTCCAGGTCCCAGGGATGGGATGAGAAAGGGAGACGCCTTCTAAACTCACAATCTCTTTTTTTTTTTTTTTTTTTTTTTTTTGTCTTTTTGTATTTTACCTTTTTGTGGAGAACGGGGTCTCGCTATATAGCCCAGGCAGGTCTCGAACTCCTGGGCTCAAGCTGTCCTCCCGCCTCTGCCTCCCTAACAGCTGGGATTACAGGCGTGAGCCACAGCCCCCGGCTAAACTCACAATTTCTTTTCGTAGGATTCCACAGAAAACCTTCCCTCCAGGCCCTCCCAGGTCCCCTGGTGAAATTGGGAGAGACGGTCATCCTGCAATGTTGGTCAGATGTCGTGTTTGAGCACTTCCTTCTGCACAGAAAGGGGATCTCTGAGAATCTCTTGCGCAGCATTGGAGAACCCCATGATGGGGGCTCCCAGGCCAACTTCTTCATAAATTCCACGCTGCCTGGCCTTGCAGGGACCTACAGATGCTACGGTTCTGTCACTCACTCCCTCTATGAGTGGTCAGCTCCCAGTGACCCCTTGGACATCGTGATCATAGGTGAGAGTATCCAGACATTCTTCTCATTGTCACTGGGACACAGAGTAAATGATCCAGGAGTTGGAAGCCCCATGTGCTCATGAAAAAAATGAGCGTGGGGTTCTTATGGAGAGAGACTGACTTGGTGAGGTCTGTACCAGCTGAGACAGAGAAACAGGAGACACAAGTAGAGACCACACGTCATAACAGAGGACAGACACGGGGGCCATACAGGGAGTGAGAAAACACAGAAAGAGGTAAAGGGGACAGACAGGGAGACAAACATGTCCCAGAGAGAGGTGTCCTTCCATGCTGGCTTTGTTCAGACACCTGGCACAGGGTAGAAGTTTTATTTCTGCATTTCCTCCACAAAGTGTTCTCTACCAGGAGAACCCAAAGACACCCAGACTTCTGACCTGAGTTGGGCCCTCTGGCCTCAGGCCTTGCGGCACCTACAGACACCGTGTTTATTCTGACACGTCTGCCTTCTGTGCAGTGCATCTGTAATCGACCCAGGATAACATGGCCCCGGAACACTAACCCCAGTGTGCTGTGTGTACTTGGGGTCCCCAGACTGGATTATGAGGCTCATATTCCACATAACCCCACATAGTATAAGATTACTGAGAGACACAGAGGGAAAACAGCACTATCAAAATGCAAAGACATAAACACACAGAGAATGAGCTGGGGAAGAGGATTGAGAGACTCACAGACACATAAAGAGAGAGAAAAGAGGGCAGAGAAGTGGAGGGAATGATGGAAGGGAGCAGAGAAAGCCCTAAAATCAGGGCCCTGCGGGAGGGGCACAAGGAGAGAGAAAGATGGAGATGTGGGACGGATTGCAGAGATTCCAAAGAGAACTAGAGAGACGGAGAGGCAGAGAGAGACAAGGAGGTGGAGAGAGACATGATAGATGGAGAGATAGAGAGAGATAGATGATAAATAGGTAGATGACAGGTCATAGATAGGTTATAAATACATAGATGATTGCTTGACAAATGATATGTAGAGATGATGATGATGATAGATAAATAAAGATAGGCAGACAGTGAGATAATAGATGATACATAGATATAGATAATAGATGATTGATGCATAGAAAGATAATTGACAGAGACATAGATAGATGATACATAGATATAGATGATCGATATTTTGTAAACACCAAATACAGAAATAGAGACATACATAATAGTTAGAAATAGTTCAAAAGTTATGAACAAGACAGAAAGTGAGAGACTCAGAATTAAAGGAAAAAGATCAAGTCCACGAATCGAAGTAGAGTCAGAGAGAATAAAACAATGCAAGAAATAGAAAACCTACCTTGGGTGGGGAAGTGAGGGGAGAGACCTAGAGAGTCAGGGAAGGTAGAAGTAGAAAACAGACATGAAGAGAGACGGGCTGGAGGGTGAGAGAGCGTTAGCTCACAGAGCAGGGGCGTGAGTTCTCAGCTCAGGTGTGAAGGAGCTGTGACAGGGAAGAGCCTCCTCAGTAAACTGCCTCTTCTCCTTCCAGGTCGATACGGAAAACCTTCTCTCTCAGCCCAGCCGGGCCCCACGGTTCGACCAGGAGAGAACGTGACCTTGTCCTGCAGCTCGAGCACCTCATTTGACGTGTACCATCTATCCCGGGATGGGGAGGCCCCTGAACTCAGGCTCCCTGCAGTGCGGAGCATCAATGGAACATTCCAGGCCCACTTCCCTCTGGGCCCTGCCAGCCACGGAGGGACCTACACATGCTTCGGCTCTTTGAGTAACTCTTCCTACAGGTGGTCAGCCCCGAGTGACCCACTGTCCGTTTCTGTCACAGGTGAGCAAACCCCATACCTGTCCCATGTCTGATGATCCTAGAGCCACAGCTGAGGAACTTCCTGCTGATGATGGAGGGAAGCATGGACAGATGCAGAGAGAAGACGAAGCCTGGGTGTGAGGGCGGGGTCAGGGGCACGATGGCAGACAGGGCACCTCCAAGCCCTGCTCCACGGCCCGCATGGAGGCCCACGTTCAGGGCTCCGGGCACCCAGGCAGATGGAGAGAGCGGTCAGGACAGGCCCAGAGGAGGGGAGACGGGGCTCAGTTTGGGGAGATCAGAGGTTCCCTCCGCCCCTCAACCTCACCCATTTCCCAGAAGCCCATCCTGGCCTCTCACCCACAGAGAGACGTCATCACCAGCAACCCCCATGCCCTTTTCTTTTCATTTGGAAAAATATTTCTTGAGGTTAAATATACCTGTATAATTACTGCCTTTACCTTTTCTTGAGATGGAATCTTGCTCCATTGCCCAGGCTGGAGTGCAGTGGCATGATCTTCGCTCACTGCAACCTCTTCCTCCTGGTTTCAAGCAATTCTCCTTCCTCAGCCTCTCAAGTAGATGGGATTACAGGCTCACGCCAGCACACCTGGCTGATTTTTGTATTTTTAGTAGAGATGAGGTTTCACCATGTTGGCCATGCTGGTCTTTAACTCCTGACCTTGTGGTCCGTCATCTCGGCCGCCCAAAGTGCTGGGATTACAGGCATGAACCACTGCGTCCGGTCTCACCTTTACCATTTTTAAGTATAAAGTCCAGTGGTCATGGATACATTTATATTCTTTTATGTTGTTGTTACCCTCTCCGCGTCGCTTCCTGGCCCCCTGTAGCCACCATTCTCTCTATCTTCATGAGACCCACCTGCTAGCTCCTGCAGATAGGTGAGAAATGGCAATCTGTGTCATGCCCTCCAGTTCCATCCAGGTGGCTGGAAGTGACAGGATGTCATTGCTCTTATGGAGGAGGGGTCTCCACTCTGTGTTATGTGCTACATTCTCTCTATCTACCCATCCTCTGATGGGCAGGCGGGTTCACTCCACACCTCGCTTATTGTGAATTGGGCTGCACCAACCGTGGGAACGCAGATGTCACTGCGATTCACTGATGTCCTTTCCTTTGGGTGTAAACCCAGTAGTGAGATGGCTGGATACTGTGAAAATCCTCTTCTTAGCTTTTTTTTTTTTTTTCTTGAGATGGAGTTTCCCTCTGTAGCTCAGTCTGGAGGGCAGTGGCGCCATCTGGGCTCATTGCAACTCCGCCTCCTGGGTTCACAGGATTCTCCTACCTCTGCCTCCCTAGCAGGAATTTTCCCTCTTTGACACAAGAGCCCTCCTTGTCATTGACCTCAGCTAAACCATGGCAGTTCATAAATAGAGGAAACATGAATGAATTAAAAGCTTTCCTTTTTTCTGTAACTAAGAGTTGCATGTTTTCTTAGTCTCTTTCCAAGTCCTTGGAAATTACAGGTGCACGCCACCACGCCTGGCTAAGTTTTGTATTTTTTAGTACAGACAGGGTTTCGCCAGGTTGGCTAGCCTGCTCGCAAACTCCTGACCTCAAGTGAGGTGCCCGCCTCGGTTTCCCAAAGTGCTGGGATTACAGGCTTGAGCCACCACGCCTGGCCTCTTCTTACTTTTTTTTATAAAGACCTTCAACACTTTTTTCCGTAAAAAAAATTTAAACTCCTGCCGACAGGGTACCACTGTTCTCCTTTCTCTACCTTCTTGCCAGCATTTGCTTTGTCTGTCTTGCAAATAAAAGCCGTTTTAATGAGGTGAGATCAAAACTCTTGTGATTTTCATTTGCGTTTCTCTGATGATGAGTGATGCTGGGCACTTTGTCATAGACGTGATGGCTATTTGTATGTGTTGTTTGTGGAGAAATGTCTGTCCATGGCTTTTGCTCTTATTTAAATTATTTGTTTTATTGAGTTGTTTGAGCTCTTTATATTTCTAGTTTTTCATTTGTTTGCTTGTTTTTTTGTTATTTTGTTTTGTTTTGGGACGGAGTCTCACTCTGTTGCCCAGGCTGGAGTGCAATGGTGCCATCTCGTCCCGCTACAACCTCCACCTCCAGGTTCAAGGATTCTCCTGCCTCAGCCTCCTGAGTAGCTGGGATTACAGGCATGTGCAACCATGCCTGGATAATTCTGTATTTTTAGTAGAGACAGGGTTTCTCCATGTTGGTCAGGCTGGTCTCAAACTCACAATGGCACCCTTGTCAAAGTCCACTGGACGGGCTGTGCATGGTGGCTCACAACTGCAATCCCAGCACTTTGGGAGACCAAGGTAGGTGGATCACCTGTGGCCAGCAGTTTGAGACCAGCCTGGCCAACATGGTGAAACCCCTTCTCCATTTAAAGTACAAAACTTAGCTCAGCATAGTGGTTGGCGCCTGTAATACCACTAGTCGGGTGTCTGAGGCGAGAGACTTGCTGGAAACCAGGAGACGGAGGTTGCAGTGACCTGAGACTGCACCTCTGCACTGCAGCCTGGGTGACAGAGCGAGATTCCATCTCAAAAAAAAAAAGCCATTGGCTGTGAATGCATGGGTTATGTCTGTGTCCTTCATTCTCCTCCACTGTTCTATGAGCCTTTCTTTATGCCAGCGTCATGCTGTTTTGCTTACTATGGCTCTGTAACATATTTTTAAGTCAGGTAGTGTGATGTCCCTGTTTTCTTGTTATACCTTGAATTCTCAAGACAGTGGGCATCACATACAAAATTTATGGAGCAGAGGACCCCATGACTCCCAGGCCAGGGCCCAACATCAGATAACAGAGTGTTGGCCATGAACCGACCTCACAGATTTCTGCTGAGTAGAAGACAGGCATTCTCATTGCCACACCTCTCTCCTGTCCCGTGTTCTAGGAAATCCTACAAGCGGTTGGCCTTCACCCACTGAACCAAGCTCGAAAACTGGTGAGTAAAGGACCCTCTTGTCTCTGCTTTAGGAAACCTGGGGAGGCGGAAGCCTTGGATTCAAGCGTTGGCTCAGCACCTCCCAGCTCTGTGACTGAGGACCTGTCTTCTACCATCTCTGAACCCCAGACACTCCAACAGTGCAAGGGATCTGGGGCCAGCGCAGGGCTCAGTGAAGTCTCTTACCCTCCAATTTTCTGCAACTGAGACCTCCCTCCTTGAGGCTAGAAGAATGTTTGCAAATCTGACATCCTTCTCAGGAAAAAATGCAGTGTTTGTTCTGCCTGCATTCCTAACTGCAGGATAAATGCCTGGGGGGCTGGAGAGGGAAAGAAAGGGAACATCTGATGAGGGTGGGGCGTTTTAGAGAAGTTCCACTTGCCAAGGAATTAACTCCTGTGGGTCATGATGCAACCCTGGCTGACTCAGCAGAGCAAGAGCGTTGCAGTAAGACAGAACTGAGCTCACGCACGTACACTTTGACTCCATCACTGGCTCGACGCAATCACTCACTGCAACCTCTGCCTCCTGGGTTGAAGATGACTTCAACGCAGGAGGCAGAGGTTGCAGTGAGCCGTGGTTGCAGCACTGCACTCCAGCATGGGTGACACAGGGAGGCTCCATTTCAAAAATTAAAATTAAAAAATACGTAAATATTATATAACACACACAAATGACAAAGGCACCTGAATTCCAATCATCATTTTTCTACTTCTCTATAATTACTTTTTTGATCCCTAATCTTATACGTTAGAAAATCAGCCTAGAACCTCTTCCCTATTTGGAAAGCATCAGATCATATGGAAAATGGGAAAGCCCTGAACCCACCAGCACAGGTCCTGAAATAGAGAAAGTGCTCTATTCATGGCATAAAAGTTGCCCCCTCACCCAAACCCCCACCTCACCCCTACTTCCAGTCACGTGTGGAGATACAGACACATGATGGGGAGGGGAAAACTAATATTCTTTGGAGTGAGCTCAGTTCTTGGACTCAGAGACCAGTGCCAGCACTATCTCCTGGTCCCCTTTCCTACTAATTCACAGAAGGACAGGCTGTATTTTGAAGCAATAGATGATGGAGGGGGTTGTTCCTCCCCCTGCCTCTCAGGTAGACCAGCAACCTATTATACGTCTCACGAGATCACAAAAAGTAACACGTTGCCCACAGGCTTCCGCACTATTTCCTGGCTGTTCCATGTAAGACAGTTCTACTTCACTTCTTTTGATTTTGATTTCACTTTTTTTTCTTTTCTTGGAGAATGTAATTTGTTTGAGTCAAGAGCATTGTGGATGTAGAAGTTGTAAAGCACGTTCACTGTGTATCAGTCCCCATCCAGTCTTCCTGGAGAAGACTCTGAACACCTCCTGGACTGCACCTGGGGCCATGCCAGTTTCTATCACTGACAGTCACTCCAGGGAGACAGAGCACAGACAGAATAAATTACATAAAGCAGGTTCATTACTCACAGATCAGCAGCAAGTGACGGCAGAAGCCTACCTTTCAGGGCGAGCCAGTCCCCTGAGGTTCAGAAAAGCTACCCAAGACATAGGGAGTCACCCCATATGCAGTGTAGCTGGGGGAACCAAAAAGCAGCCCCGCCTGGGTTTTGTACCCTGGAGCCACAGGAAGCACTGGGCTAAAGGACTGCATCACACCCTCCTCTAGAAAGAGCAGGAGGAGAGCCCAGGCTGTTCTGAGACGTTCCTCCTGATCTCAGGACGTTGCTGTCTTAGTCCATTTTTGTTGCTGTCAAGGAACACGTGAGCCTGGGTAACTTCTAAAGAAAACAGATGTGTGTGGCTCACGGTTCTACAGGCTGTACTAGAAGCATGGCACCAGCCTCTATTTTTTGTGATGCCTCAGGCTGCTCCCATTCTGGCAGAAGAGAAGTGAGTGTGTGTGTGCAGAGACCACAGAGATCACATGGCAAGAGAGGGAGTGGGAGGCGGAGGGGTGATCGAGCTTCCAAGTTCTCTTTCACAACCAACTCTCCAGGAACTAGTAGAGGGAAAACTTGCCAATCTCGTCTCATGGGGACAGCTTTAATCTATTCATGATGGATCCACCCCATAAACCAACCACCTCCCACTAAGCCCAACCTCCCACACTGGGGGTGAAATTTCAATGTGAGGTTTGAAGAGGATCAAACATCTAAACCAAAGCAGTTGTATCATCAGCTCTTTCTGTGGTTACTATGAGAACTGTAAGTGAGAAAGCAGGAGAAAGCCGGGTCTCCCGCCATCTGGGTGCTTGTACTAAAGAGACGTTGTGTGTGGTTACCTGGCAATGAAGAGATGAGAGACAGTCCATGAAGAGGAACTGATGTGGTCAGCTTCTTTTGGATTCCCGTCTTCCTCCAGGTAACCCCAGACACCTGCACGTTCTGATTGGGTCCTCAGTGGTCATCATGCTGTTCATCATCCTGCTCTTGTTTCTCCTTCATCGCTGGTGGTCCACGAAAAAGAGTAAGTCTCATGAAGCAGAGACCAGAGACCTCAGGGCCATGTGCTGAAGCAGGATGGAGCACACAGGTGTGTGTTCCTCACTGGCAGGACGGTCCCTGGCCCAAGGCAGGAGCCGCAGAGGCAGGGCTTTCTAGAGAGAGCACCAGACACCCTGCCCCTGCCCTCAGCTCACAGACCATTGCCTGATTCTGAACTGTATCCTCACATCCCTGCAGCCACTGACATCCAGGAGAAGATTCCATGCCAGGCAGAAAGTGGGAGACAGAATCAATGGGATGGGAATTGGGAGCTCTTCATGGGAGGGGTCCTTGTACTCAGAGAGGTAGAATGTGTGAGTCAGGCTGTTGGCAGCGGAGGGGCCTCAGGCACCCATGGCCTCCCCCTGTGTGTTGGTGTCTGTACATGAAATGAGGACCCAGAAGGGCCCTCCCAGGTGTTTTGATGACTTCCGTCTCCTTCAGATGCTGCAGTAAAGGACCAAGAGCCTGCGGTGGACAGAACAGTGAACAGGGAGGTAGGTCCTCCTTGGCCCAGCCTCGGGGATGGGGTCTTATTCCCTAATAGTCCCGAAGAATGTGAGCCCCTCCCTCCGTCAACATTTCCCTCTCTCCAGGACTCTGATGGACAAGACCCTCAGGAGGTGACATACGCACAGCTGGATCACGATGTTTTCACACAGAGAAAAAATGCTCGTCCATCTCAGAGGCCCAAGAGACCCCCAGCAGAAACCAGTGTGTACATGGAACTCCCAAATGCGGAGCCCAGATTGAAAGTTGTCTCCTGTCCGTGAGCACCACAGACAGGCCCTGAGGGGTCCTCTAGGGAGACAATGGCCCTGACTCAAACCCGGCTTGCCAGCTCCAGTGTAACAGCAGCTGGGACCTGAAGGCGTGAGTCTGTGTCTCAGGGGATCGCTCTTCCTCACACCATGAATCTGAACGTGGCTCTTTTTTGCTTACAAATGTCTGCGGTCCTCACTGCCTGCTGGACCGAAAACACACTCCTTTGCTTAACACACAATTCTCCATTTTACTTGACCCCTGCCCACCCCTCCAAACTAACTGGCTTACTTCCTGGTCCTACTTGAGGCTGCAGTCACAGTGAGAAACTCACAAGTCCAGACATACAAGAGGCTCCCTCTTAACACAGCACTTAGACACGTGCTGTTCCACCTTCCCTCTGACTATCTTTCAGCCTTCTGTCATCAGTAAAACTTAAAATTTTTTTTATAATTTCAATGTAGTTCTCTCCTCTTTAAATAAACATGTCTCATGCTTTAGGTAATGTGACCCTTATTTTGCCTAAACTTTTGGTGTTATCATTGCTGTGTCCACATAACCCCATATGTTCTCCAATGGGTTCTCACCCCTGGACTGGGAGCTTCTGGAAGCAGGTGGAGCCTGGTTTGTCTCTGGGACTCCAATTTCCACCCGGATATGCAGCACGTAGGAGGTTCCAACGATCGTGAATCAGATGGACACGTGCTCTTCTTACTCTCTGCAGACCTGGAAAGCTCGCAGAGTAATTCCAAGATGAAGCATCTGCAGGGTCATCGCTCTTGTTAGTCTCGTCTCCACGAGGACACTTATCAAAACATCATCTTTCACACAATAAATACGCAGTGGGTCCTCCATATCTGTGGGGTTTACAGCTGTGTATCCAACCAACGATAAATAAAAAATATTCAGAGAAAAAAATTCCACAAAATTCCAAAAAGCAAAACTGTGCTGAATTAACACAAATGAAGTGGTGTGTAGGCTGTATCAGGAATTATAAGTAATCCAGAGAGGATTTGGTTTATACAGGAGGATGTACAAGGTTATATGCAAATGCTATGCCATTTCATGTAAGACGCTTGAGCATCTGCAGTTTTTACTATCTTATGGGGAGGGGGCTTTCCTGGAACCAATCACCCAGGAATAGCGAAGGATGACTATATTTTTATTCAATTTTTAAAATAAATCAAAATGTATAATAATAGGATTTTAAAAAGCGGTGTTTTAATGGTGTGAAAATAAGCTTAGGTTTATTTTTTCCTACATGTAACCCTATGGTCCAATGTTATTTATTGAGAAGACATTCTATTCCACCTTAATCCACACAGCAGCCTTTGCCAACTGTGAAGGGACTGAGTGTACACGGATGTATTTTACACACTGTTTTCTGCTCAGTGGCTCTCTGTGTCCACTTGTGAGGATGCTACACTTTAGATGACCTTATAGAACCCCTTAAAATTTGGTAGCCTGAGTCTTCTAGTTTCCCCTTTTTCTTTAAGATTGTCATTATTATTATAGGCTATTTGCTAGGCCAGGTGTGGTGGCAGGTGCCTGTAATCCCAGCTACTGAAGAGGCTGAGGCAGGGAATTCCTTGATCCCAGGAGGCAGAGGTTGCAGTGAGCCGAGATTGTGTCACTGCGCTCCAGCCTGGGAAACAGAGCAAGACTCATCTCAAAAAACAAACAAACAAAAAGATAGGAGCATGGAAGCTATAGTAGTCAGGATCCTCCAGAAAAAAATAATAGAATAATAATGCTAATAATGATATATATATTGATAGTAATTATAGACAATGATGGATGAATAATGATAGGTATATAATGATATCACAAAGTGATAGACAGATGGATGATGATAGATATATAATGATTGTTACACAGATAGAATATTTATACATTGGCTCACGCAGCTATGGAGGCTGCCATCTGCAAACTGGAGACCCAGGAGAGTTCGTGTGTGGGTCCAGTCTAAGTGCAAAAGTCTGAGAACCAGGAGAGTCAGTGGTATACACAGTCCAAAAGCTGGCAGGCTCGTGCCACGTGCAGTGGCTCACGTCAGTAATCCCAGCACTTTTGGAGGCCAAGGCAGGCAGATCACCTGAGGTCAGAGTTCAAGACCACCCTGGCCAACATGGAAAAACCTCATCTTTACTAAAAACATGAAAATTAGGATTAGTGGCACTCGCAGGTAATCCCAGCTACTCAGAGGCTGAGGTATGAGAATTGCTTGAACCCAGGAGGTGGAAGTTTGCAGTGAGCCAAGATCGTGCCACTGTACTCCAGCCTAGGCAACAGAGCAAGACTCCATCTCAAAAAAAAAAAAAGAAAAGAAAAGAAAAAGAAAAAAGAAAAAAGCTGGCAGGCTCAACATCTAAAGAGTCAACATTTTAATGAGAGTCCAAGGGCCAGAAAAGACAGCTGTCAGGCTGGACATGGTGGCTCACACCTGTAATCCTACCACTTTGGGAGGCTGAGGCAGGCAGATCACGTGAGGTTGGGAATTCGAGACCAGCTTGGTCAACATGGAGAAACCCCATCTCTACTAAAAATATAAAATTAGCCAGGTATAGTGTCACATGCCTGTAATCCCAGCTACTCGGGAGGCTGAGGCACGAGAATCACTGGAACCCAGGAGGTGGAGATCATGGTAAGCCAAGATCATGCCACTGTGCTCCAATGTGCCTTATAAATTCTACCAAGTCCAGTGATAATCTCATTCAGAAACACCCCCACAGACACAGAATAATGTTTAACCACATATCTGGGCACCCCATGGCGATTTTACCATTCCTGTTCCACAGATGAAGAAAACAAAAAACCATCTCCAATGTTGTGGAAAGTTGACACAGTCTGTCCCTGCCCATTAGTCAATGTCGGCCACTGAGTTTCCCAAAATTCAACCAGTTAGTAAGCATCTATCTCCTGATAGAAAGCCATATCATTTGTAAACAATAACAATCTTTTTTTTTTTTTTTTGAGACACAGTCTCACTCTATTGCCCAGGCTGGAGTGCAGTGGCACGATCTCAGCTCACTGCAACCTCCACCGCCCGAGTTCAAGTGATTCTCCTGCCACAGCCTCCCAAGTAGCTGGGATTACAGGTGTCTGCCACCACGCCTGGCTAACTTTTCATATTTTTAGTAGAGGTGGGGTTTCACTATGTTGGCCAGGCTGGTCTCAAACTCCTGACTTGAGTTGATCCACCCGCCTCAGCCTCTCAAAGTGCTGGGATTACAGGTGTGAGCCATCGCACCTGGTTCCTTAAATTTATACAAATTTTAAAAAACACACAGTAAAATAAATTAGGAGATTCTTTCTTTAGCGATGACAAATAGCACCACAGAAAATGCCTCCACATTCAGCATTAAGATAATCTCCAGGGTAAGGGTATACTTATACTGCATGCCTGATCAAGCCCAAGAAAATATACTCTGACTGTGAATCCCAGGGATGAAACCTAAGTTCAGAACAGACAAAGCCACAGAGCTTTTGAGTGATGGCCCAGTGAAGACCATCTCTGCCTGTATGCCATCCACCTTACATTCTGTCCCAGGACCCTCCATTTGGATGTAGGAACGGGTTCACAGATGGATTTGAACACCATTAGACCCTGGCTTGAGGAAAATTCACTTCTCATTTGAAACATAAATAGAAATATAGGTCTTAGGCAGGAGGATTTCTTGAGGCCAGGAGTTAGAGACTATCCTGGCCAACACAGCAAGATCCCATCTCTATTTAAAAAAAAAAGAAAGAAAGAAATATAGGTCTTCTCTTAGGCTCCACCCAAGAACAACCCGGAACTAAGTTCTTTGGGAATGCACTGTTCCTCTTCGCTCTGAGTCAACAGATGTAGAAATTCTCGACGGGGGGCTCTGTCCTCATACTTCCTGAGAAGCTTATACTTGTGAGTGTCAGTCATCCTGCTAATGTGCATTAAAAAGAGGCCAACGGGCTGAGGCTGTGTCAGCATGATGGCCCCCAAAGAGACCACCCTCCTCTGTCTTGGTGAGTTTCAGAGTAAAGTGGGTTAGAGGGGAAGATGGGAGAATCCCAAAATAACCAGGGTGTCTCTTAACAGTATGACTAGGAGATTTTAATGGCTGCGAAGGAGAGTCTGATCTCCTTAGTAGAAGGGCAGTCTTTGCCAACATATCTATAACTTTGTCTCTGCCCAAGTCCAAGCTAGGTTGTGGGGCTCAGTTATTTTTGTTAAACCCATGGTGTGTTGTCTGGGATTCATGATGGTTCCAGGGTTCCTGTCAAGGAGAGACTTAGAGGTTGGACTCTAAAAGGGAAAAATAAAGCATAAGCCTCAAAACGGTGATTGCTGTAGAAGGAAAAAAATATGATTGAACCCCATGTAGTAATACGGTTACTAGTATTTTGTTGAAGATTTTTGCATTTATGTTCAACAAAGATACTGTCCCAAAGTTTTCTGCTTTTGCCGTGTCTCTGCCATGTTTTGTTATCAGGATGATGCTGGCCTCGTAAAATGAGTTGGGGAGCAGTCCCTCTGCCTGGATTTTTCTTTGAATAGTTTCAGTAGGAATAATACCAGCTCTTTTTTATATACCTGGTGGGATTCAGCTGTGAATCCATCTGGTACTGGGCTTTTTCTGGTCTGTCATTACGGAGGGTGATTTGTCGTAAAGGTTGGAAATGGAAGCTTGATTTTCCGTAAATCTCTCTCTTCCAGTGCTCTGTCTGGGCCAGAGGATTCAGGCACAGGAAGGTAAGTGTCCCATCAATCTCTCCCAGCCCTTTAGACCCTCTTGGAAACTCTGGGATAAAGAAATTGAGGAATAGCCTGAAGCACAGAGGGATTCCTATTTTAGTCCCCATTCTAGCTGTTTCTGCTGTGCCTCCCTTGATTAGTTCCATCTCACTTCGTTATCTCCAGACCCTTCAGACTCATTTGTGCTCAGGCCTGGATTTACAGTTAGTCCTTGCCTCTGTTAGACTGTCCGTGAGGGACCTGTCACCTGCTGATTGCTCCCCACCACAGGAGTGAGGAAGTCAGGAGTCATTTGCCCAACATCCTTCCTTACAGTGATTCTATTTTGTTTTAGCAACCTACTTCCTCCTGTCTATTTACATCACTTCATTTAAAGGAAACCTGCCATAGTCTAACCCTACGGAACATTCTAGTACTCTACAGTGCTGCTGCAGCACTAAGCATGAAGCCGTCTTAGAGTACTACTGAGTATTCTGCCACCCCAACTTCTACTGCCTTAGCCTCCTAGTGGGTGTGAGCCCCATGTCCATCCATGTCTCCTCTCTTCCCACTCCTTCCAAAGACCATACCCTGAATTCTTTGTGTGTTGAACTATATTCATGCTTCGTATCCGTGAGCATGGAATGTTTTTCCATGTGTTGTGTCATCTCTGATTTCTTTGACAGGGTTTTTGTAGTTCTTGCAGAGATATTTCAGCTCCCCTGTTAGCTGTCTTCCTAGGCATTTTATACTTTTTGTGGTAATTGTGAATGAATTCTGTTCTTGATTTGGCACTCAGCTTAGACATTTTTGGTGTGCAGAAATGCTGCTGATTTTTGTATATTGATTTTTCTGTCCTGGACCTTTGCCAGACTTGTTTATCAGATTAAGAAGCATGACTGGGCACAATGGCTGACGCCTGTAATCCCAGCACTTTGGGAGGCTGAGGTGGGCAGATCACCGGAGGTTAAGAGTTCAAGACCAGCCTGGCCAATGTGGTGAAACCCCGTCTCTACTAAAAACACAAAAAATTAGCCGGGTGTGGTGGTGCATGCTGTAATCCCAGCTACTCCAGAAGCTGAGACAGGAGAATTGCTTGAACCCTAGAGACAGAGGTTGTAGTGAGTCAAAATTGAGTGACAGAATAAGACTCTGTCTTAAGAAAAAAAAAAAAAAAGGATTTGGGCAGAGACTGGTTTTCTAGATACAGAATCATATCATCTGCAAACAAGGATAGTTTTACTTCCTTTCTTCCTATTTAGATGCCCTTTTATTTATTTCTCTTGCCTGATTGCTCTGGCCAGGACTTTCAGTACTATGTTGAGTAGAAGTTGTAAGGTTATTGCCGAGTTTAAAATGAGGAAACGGAGACCAGCATAAGAAGATTAAATGCCAATTTATTTAACTCCCAGGCGAGGTTCCACGGTCCTGGGGGAAAGGGCCAGGGAAGTCGCACCAACTTCCTGGGCGTGGGGTTTTTATGGCTAGGAGGACCGAGTAACAGCTGGGTGCTCTGATGGACTCCAGGGGAGCGGGCTTGGCCATTGGTTGGCTGGTTGTTGGGCGGGTTTTCCGGTGGGAGAGCTGACCAGGAGCCTTGCATCAGCTGGAACCTTCCAGGGGAGCCATGCGGCAGAGTTAGGTGCTGTGTTCAGATCCTGGTGCCGGGTGCAGAGATGGGTATGTCCAATCCCCAAGTGAGGCAACCGGCCTTACAGAAGTGATGAGAGAGGGCATCCACGTCTTGTGCCAGTTTTCGTGGGGAATGCTTCCAGCTTTGCCCATTCACTATGATGTTGGCTGTGAGTTTGTCAGATCATTCTTATTATTCTGAAATACGTTTCTTCAGTGCCTAGTTTGTCTAGGTTTTTTAACATAAAGGGATGTTGAATTTCATCAAAAGCCTTATTGAGGTGATTATGTGGGAGTTTTTTTTCGTTCTGTTGATGTGATGAATCACATTTAAGATTTGTGTATATTGAATCGATCTTGTATCCCAGAAATAAACCCTACTTGATGGTAGCGGATTTGCTTTCTGATGTGCAGCTGGGTGGTTTGCTAGTGTTTTCTTGAGGATTTTTGCCTTTGGGTTCAACAAGGATATTGTCCCGAAGTTTGCTAGTTTTGATATGTCTCTGCCACATTTTTGCATCAGGATGATGCTGGCCTCACAGAATGCGTTGTTGAGGGCTCCCTCCTCCTTCGTTTTTTGGAATAGTTTCAGTAGGAGTAGCACCAGCTCTTCTTTATATATCTAATGGGATTCAGCTGTGAGTCTGTTTGCAACTGGGCTTTCTCTGCTCTGTAGGATTTTTATTACTGATTCCGTTTTGGAGCTCATTATTAGTCTGTTTATGGCACGATCTCGACTCACTGCAACCTCCGCCTCCCAGGTTCAAGCAATTCTCCTGCCTCAGCCTCCCAAGTAGCTAGGATTACAGGTGTGCACCATCACGCCCAGGTAACGTGGTTTGGGTTTTTTTTTTTGTTTGTTTTTTGTTTTTTTGGTATTTTTATTAGACGTGGAGTCTCATCATGTTGGCCAGGCTGGTGTCGAACTCCTGACCTCAAGTGATCCGCCCACCTCAGCCTCCCAAAGTGCTGGGATTATAGGCATGAGCCACCACGCTGATCTCTTGCTTCTTTATCCAAATTGCCACTCCCTGCGTTTTAATTAGGACATTTAGGCCATTTACATTCTAGGTTCATATTTGTATGTGCGGATTTTCCCCTGACATATTGTTAGCTGGTTATCATGCAGACTTGTTTGTGTGGTTGTTTCATAGTATCCCTGGTTTGTATACGTAAGCGTGTTTTTGTAGTGACTGGTGATGGTCTTTTCTTTCCATATTTAGAGCTCCTCTTAGGACCCCTCGTAAGACAGGCCTGGTGGTAATAAATTCTCTCAGTATTTGCTTGTCTGAAAAGGATCTTATTTCTCCATCACTTATGAAACTTAGTTTGGCTGGGAATGAGATTCTTGGTTGGAAATTCTTTTTTTTTTTTTTTTTTTTTTCCGAGACAGAGTCTTGCTCTGTCGCCCAGGCTGGAGTGCAGTGGCAATGATCTGAGCTCACTGCAACCTCCACCTCCCAGGTTCAAGCAATTCTCCTGCCTCAGCCTCCCAAGTAGCTGGGACTACAGGCACGCACCACCACGCCTGGCTAATTTTTGTATTCTTGGTAGAGACAGGGTTTCACCATGTTGGCCAGGCTGGTCTCAAACTCCTGATCTCGTGATCCGCCTGCCTCAGCCTTCCAAAGTGCTGGATGACAGGCGTGAGCCACCGCGTCCGGCCTGAAGCCCTCAGAGTCTTTCTTTGCCCCTTCCCCAGTCTGAGGGCAGCAGGAGCAGCACCACTGCCGTGGGAGCAGCAGAGGCACTTTCTGGAAGCTCCGCCACAGAGAAATGCAGACCCACTGCGACTGGGAAAGCTCCGCCAGAAGGTGGGGCTGCTGTGCTGCTGGCTCAGTCTGTGGCTTGGTGGAGAGCAGGGGTTTGAGGGCTCACAGGGAGGGGAGACTGAGCTCCTGCCTGCATGGAGGCTGTGGTTGCTGGAAGCATGAATGAAGCCCCCAGCCTCTTTGTTTCTCCCAGCAGGGGCAGAGGGGTTGTCAGTTGCCTCTGGGAGTCACTCCCAAGAGCTACTCCGCAGAGAAACACAGAGCCAGGACCAGGGAGCATGCCAAGGGTAGGGCGGCCGCTCTGCAGTCCCGAGCTGGGAGCCCTGCCTGGTAAAGTGGGGGTAGGGACTCACAGGGAAGAGAGACTGGACTCCTGTCTGCATGGTGGCTGCGGCATGCTGGAGGTGAGGTGCCAGCATAGCGACCAGGCCCCGACACGTGAAAAAGAATCGACACAGCTGGGCACAGCGGCTCACGCCTATAATCCCAGCACTTTGAGAGGCCGAGGAGGATGGATCACAAGGTCAGGAGTTCAAGAGCAGCATGGCCAACACGGTGAAACCTCATCTCCCCTAAAAATACAAAAATTAGCCGGGCATGGTTGCAGGTGCCTGTAATCCCAGCTACTCAGGAGGCTGAGGCAGGAGAATCGCTTGAACCTGGGAGGTGGAGGTTGCAGTGAGCCGAGATCACGCCATTGCACTCCAGCCTGCCAGACTAGAGTGAGACTGAGACAAAAAAAGAAAAATTGACACAAGAACTCTGGGAACTCAAAAAGCCAGTTTGTCCCTACTGTGGATTCCTTGGATTGTTTCAAATTTGTCCTCAATTTCAATGAGCTCCCCAGACATCCAGATTCTGAATTCCACGTCCCTCATGTCTGTCATCTCAGTCTAGCTGAGAACCAGATTTCCAGGGGACTATTAAGTTGCCAGCGTTCTTGTGTTGATTCTGTGTGTGTGTGTGTGTGTGTGTGTGTGAGTCTCACTCAGTCACCCAGGCTGGAGTGCTGTGGCATGATCTCAGCTCAGCGCTGCAGCCTTCACCTCCTGGGTGCAAGTGCTTCTCCTGTCTCAGCCTCCCAAATAGCTGGGATTACAGGCGTGTGCCACCACACCCAGAAAAGTTTCATATTTTTAATAGAGACCAGGTTTTGCCATGTTGGTCAGGCTGGAGTGGAGCTCCTGACCTCAGGTGATCTGCCCACCTCAGCCTCCCAAAGTGCTGGGATTACAGACGTGAGTCACCACACCCAGGCTTCGTGTTGATTCTTCCTCATGTGCGAGGGCTGCCATTCCTTTAACTGTGATGTCAGTGGAGTACAGTGACTTGTCTTCATTTTTGGATGTTTTCAGATGCTGGGACTCTGCACAGAATCTTTAATTGTGGCTGGATTTTTTCCTTCATTTTCACGGGCGCTGTGTAACGGTAAAATATTTCAGTGCTGTATTTTGAGTTGTGATCCAGTAGGTGGCACTCGGGAGCGCTGGCCAGCATGTAGAATCTCAGCCACAAGCCTCTTCATGTGTTTGTTCTGTTTTTTGACACAGGATCTTGCTCTGTGGCCCAGGCTGGAGGGCAGTGACTCAATCTCGGCTCACCGCAGCCTCCACCTATCGGGCTAATTGATCCTCCTGAGTAGCTGGGACTACAAGCACACACCACCACACCCAGAAAATTTTGGGGTTTTTCTCTCTCTTTTTTTTTTTTTTTTTTTTTTTTTTTTTGGTAGAGATGGGGTTTCGGCATGTTTACCAGGCTGATGAACCCTTCTCTTAGTATTTGTCAGTGTGCCGGCATTCAGATGTGGGATCTCCAGAGTTTTAAATGCTGCTGCGCTGCTGCCATCATTCAAATCGTCCAGCGAGGATTCGTCAGGCTGGTCTTGAACTCCTGACCTTGTGATCCACCCTCCTCGGCCTCCCAAAGTGCTGGGATTACAGGCATGAGCCACTGCGCCCGGCCTATTTAAAAAAATTTTTTAAATAAAGCATTATAGGTTCTCCACACCCTAATTTATTTTTAATTCCCCCGCAGAGAAGGAAAGGAATGGCTTCCCCCTGGCGGGCCACCTGAGTCTGGGCTTTCTTTTCTTCCAGGGAACTTTCCCATGCCTCTCATATTTGCCAGATCAAGTCCTGTGGTTCCCCGGCATGGATCTGCAAAAATCCAGTGCCGGAGCAGTCCTGAATCTTTCCTGACCCAGCTGGTGATCCAAAAAAACTCCACGTACAAGGAGGTAGACAGGAAACTGGGGTTTTGGAATGAGAGTGAGTTCCTCGTCGACCACATGGATACAAACACAGCAGGGCGCTATCACTGCCGATACAGGAGAGGCTTCAGCTGGTCACATTACAGTGACGCCCTGGAGCTGGTGGTGACAGGTAAGGAAACATCCAGGTTCACGGCCCGGGGGTGGGTTTTTTTCTTATTTTTAATAGAGTTTATTTTTTGAGAAGTTTTAGATTTGCAAAAAAAAAAAAAAAGAGAGAAAAAAAATTCAAGATGGTTGCTTCAGAGTTCTCAGATATCTGGCACCCCATTTTCCCCAGAGTTAGCATCTTACATTACTATGGTACATTTCTTTCTTTTTTTATTATTATTATGCTTTAAGTTCTGGGGTACGTGTGCGGAACGTGCAAGTTTGTTACCTACGTATACACGTGCCATGGTGGTTTGCTGCACCCATTAACCCATCATCTACATTAGGTATTTCTCCTAATGCTGTCCCTCCCTAGCCCCCCACCCCTCAATGGGTCCCAGTGTGTGATGTTCCCCTCCCTGTGTCCATGTGTTCTCATTGTTCAACTCCCACTTATGAGTGAGAACATGCGGTGTTTGGTTTTCTGTTTAGCATGGCACATTTCTTACATTAATGAACATCGACACATTCTCAGATAAAGTCTATAGCTGACTTAGATTTTCTTAGTTTTTACCTGATATTCTCTCTCTGTTCCAGAATCTCATTCAAGATTTCACTTTGCGGCCGGGCGCGGTGGCTCACGCCTGTAATCCCAGCACTTAGGGAGGCCAAGGTGGGGGGATCGCGAAGTCAGGATTCGAGACCAGCCTGGCCAACATGGTGAAACCCCATCTCTACTAAAAATACAAAAATTAGCCAGGCATGGTGGCGTGCACCTGTAGTCCCAGCTACTCAGGAGGCTGAGACAGGAGAATTGCTTGAACCGGGAGGTGGAGGTTGCAGTGAGCTGAGATCGTGCTACTCCACCCCAGCCTGGGTGACAGAGAGAGACTCTGTCTGAATTAAAAAAAAAAAAAAAAAGATTACACACTGCATTCAGATGTCACGTATATTTAGGTTTCTCTTGGCTGTCACAGCTTCTCAGATGATCCTGGTTTTCCATGACTTTGTTAGTTTTGAGAGTAGCGGTCCATTAGTTTCGAGGGTACTCCCGCTATTGGAAATTGCCTGATGTTTTGCTTATGGCTAGACTGGGTTATGGGTTATTGCAAGGAAGACCACAGAAGCAAAGTGCCATTTCCACCTCCTCGTAGCAAAGGTTTATGCTGTACATGTGAATATGGCTATTGATGTTGGGTGACAGAGTGAGACCCTCTCTAAAAAAAAAAAAATATTTCTTTTTAAAAATAGATAAATCTTTAAAAAGAAAAAAGAGGCTGGGCATGGTGGAACAAACCTGTAATCCCAATGCTTTGGGAGGCTGCGACAGGTGGATCACTTGAGGTCAAGAGTTCCAGACCAGCCTGGCCAACATGGTGCAACTCTGTCTCTACTAAAAATACAAAAGTTACCTGGGTGTGGTGGCAGGTACCTGTGATCCCAGCTACTCAGGAGGCTGAAACAGGAGACTGGCTTGAACCTGGGAGGCAGAGGTTGCAGTGAGCCAAGATCGCGCCACTGCATTGCAACCTCAGTGACAAAGCAAGACTCCGTCTCAGAAAATAATAATAAATAAAAAGAATAAAGAAGAAACGTTCTTGCTAATATCTCACTCTTTTCTCTCTTAGGCTTGTATGACAAACCCTTCCTCTCTGCAGATCAGGGTCGTGTGGTGAGGCCGGGAGAGAATATTTCCTTCACGTGTACCTCGGCACACCTCCCATTTGATAGGTTTTCACTGGCCAAGGAGGGAGAACTTTCTCTGCCACAGCACCAAAGTGGGGAACACCCGGCCAACTTCCCTCTGGGTCCTCTGGACCTCAACGTCTCAGGGAGCTACAGGTGCTACGGTTGGTACAGCAGCAGTCCCTATGTGTGGTCCGCCCCCAGTAATGCCCTGGAGCTTGTGATCACAGGTAGGTGCCTCCCAGGCCAGCCCCGTGTCCGGGTCGGCTGTCAGGGCTATGTCACTGGGATCTGAAGAGGTGCACGCAGGGTAAAGTGAAGAGAAGCAGAGACTCTCTCAATCCAGGACAGAGGAGAGGGGAGGGCTTCCCCGACTCTACGCTTGGCTTTCACTTTCTCGCTAGTTCTCCAGTCTGTGTTCCTTGAAAACGTGTGGTCTGTTGAGAAAAGAAGGGCTAAACTTTTTTTCTTTTGAGACGGAGTCTCACCTCGTGGTCCAGGCTGGAGTGCAGGGGCACTATCTCAGCTCACTGCAACCTCTGCCTCCCGGGTTCAAGGGATTCTCCTGCCTCAGCCTCCCGAGTAGCTGGGATTACAGGTGTCTGCCTCCACACCTGGCTAATTTTTTAGTATTTTTCGTGAAGACAGGGTTTCACTATGTTGGCCAGACAGGTGTTGAACTCCTGTCCTCAGGTGATCCAGCAGCCTCAGCCTCCCAAAGTGCTGGGATTACAAGTATGAGTCCCCACTACTGGCCACAAAGAGCTAACTTTTATTTTATTTTGTTTTCTGATATGGAGTCTTGCTCCGTCACCAAGCATGGAGTACAGTGGCGCGATCTTGGCTCACTGCAACCTCTGCCTCCCGGGTTCAAGCAATTTTCCTGCCTCAACTTCCTGAGTAGCTGGGACCATAGAGATGGGGTTTCACCAGGTTGGCCAGGCTGGTCTCAAACTCCTGACCTTGTGACCCACCCGCCTCAGCCTCCCAAAGTGCTGGGATTACAGGCATGAGCCACCGTGCCCGGCCAAGAAGGGTTGACTTTTAGAGTCACATGTTTGTGGGCTGTTGAGACAGTAGACACCAGGCTCAGCCTCGACTAACATACCCCTCCTTTCCAGTTGCAGCTGGAAATCCTTGAACTCACCAACAGTACTAGAGTTCACTGTGACGATCAAGTGGGGACTGAGAGCTCATAGGAAAGGCTTTTAAAACCTCTATCATGAGCCCCATTTCTATTTTATTTATTTACATATTGATTTATTTTGAGTCAGAATCTCGCTCTGTCACCCAGGCTGGAGTGCAGTGGCTCAATCTCTGGTCACCCTGCAGCCTCCGCCTCCCGGGTTGAAGCAATTCTCGTGCCTCAGCCTCCCGACTAACTGAGACCACAGTCATGCACCACCACGCCCGGCTAATTTTCGTACTGTTAGTAGAGATGGGGTTTTGTCATGTTGCCCAGGCTAGTCTCACACTCCTAACCTGACTTCAGGTGATCCTCCCACCTCGACCTTCCAAAGTGCTGGGATTGCAGGCGTGAGCCACCTCGCCTGGCCTGTAATTTCAGAGCGATACATCCTTGAGAGGAACATAGCCTTATGCAGTTCATATAACAAATGAAGAAAGGAAGAAAAAAGATTCGGAAAAAGCAGTGTCTAGCAAAAAAAATCACCCAATAGTAGAGGTAAATTTTACCTAAGTTAATCTGAAATCTTCCCCCTCTAGTTTCCATGTACCAACAGTGTAATATTGTTTGTATGAGAGGAACACCAACTGTTTTCCAGGGTGAGGACAGAGGAGAGAATTCAGGTTTCTGAACGTGTGGTGGTGTTGTAGAGACATGAGTAGACATTCAGTGAAATCACCAAGTGAGGAGAGAAGGAAAAGAAAACACAGCCTGGCTGACCAGGTGCGGCGGCTCACACCTGTCATCCCAGCACGTTGGGAGGCTGAGGTGGGCGGATCACAAGGCCAGGAGTTCAAGACCAGCCTGACCAACATGGTGAAACTCTGTCTCTACTAAAAATACAAAAAATTAGCTGGGTATTGTGGCGCACACCTATAATCCCAGCTACTCGGGAGGCTGAGGCAGGAGAATCGCTTGAACCTGAGAGGCAGAGATTGCAGTGAGTCGAGATCATATCACTGCACTCTAGCCTGGGTGACAGAGCAAGACTCTGTCTCAAAAAAAAAAAAAAAAGAAAAGAAAAGAAAGAGGCCGGGCGCGGTGGCTCACACCTATAATCCCAGCACTTTGGGAGGCCAAGGCGGGTGGATCACGAGGTCAAGAGATCGACACCATCTTGGTCAACATGGTGAAACCCCATCTCTACTAAAAATACAAAAATTAGCTGGGCATGGTGGTGAGTGCCTGTAATCCCAGCTACTCAGGAGGCTGAGGCAGGAGAATTGCCTGAACCCAGTAGGCGAAGGTTGCGGTGAGCCGAGATCGTGCCATTGCACTCCAGCCTGGGTAACAAGAGCGAAACTCCGCCTCAAAAAAAAAAAAAAAAAAAGAAAGAAAGAAAGAAAGAAAAAACACAAGCTGCCCATGATCACCTCCTTCCCAGTTTATGGGACTTCCTTGGAAACCAAAGTTCCTTGTCTATGGACACAGTCTTGGTAACTGATCAGCGTGGTGCTGGTGAAGTGTGAGCTCATTGAGGAGATGTCTGAGGGAGTCACATTTTGGCAAACGAATAGGGAAATGAGCTCCCATGGCAGGGCTCTGGGGCTGGGATGGAATGAAACACAGCCGCCAACCATTCCTCTCCTTCGGTTATGTCTCTAGACTCCGTGAGCCAAGATTACACAGTGCAGAACCTGATCCGCATGGCCGTGGCAGGACTGGTCCTCATGGCTCTCTTGGCCATACTGGCTGAAAATTGGCACAGCCATAGAGCGTTAGGCAAGGAAGCCTCGGCTGACGTGGCTGAACTGAGCTGGAGCAAACAGACATGTCAGACAGAATTGACCTTTGGACAAACACCACGTGTCTGCAAGTGAACACCTGGATGTGAAGGGAGAGATGACTCGGGACTTGTGGAGTCCTACGAAGCCCCTGAAGGACATGGGGGAGAAGAGCCCACTAACAAGCTTGAATCCGTTTTCTTTTCCTTTTCCTTTTTTCAGACGGAGTCTCACTCTGTCGCCCAGGCTGGAGTGCAGTGCAGCAATTTCAGCTCACTGCAACCTCCGCCTCCCAGATACAAGCGATTCTTGTGCCTCCACCTCCCAAGTAGCTGGACCTTCAGGTGCACGCCACCACACCTGGCTAATTGTTGTATTTTTAGTACAGATGGGGTTTCGCCATGTTGGCCAGCTGGTCTCGAACTCCTGACCTCAAGTGATCCACCCACCTTGGCCTTCCAAAGTGCTGGGATGACAGGCGTGAGCCACCGTGTCCCGTCAGATTCATTTTCAAACCAAATCAAATGGTATTTCCTTGTGCAGACCTGACACCATTTGCAGCCTACCTTTCTGAACATCCGTTATGGTTTTCCATCTTTATCTGTCTTCTGATTTTTTATATCCTGTTTAATATATATTGTCCTTCTTTTTATATTTGTAATGTGTTTTCCCTGAATATAAATAGCTGGTGACCATGGCAAACATATTCAGTAACCCTCCTCCTTTATTTTTGTTGTTGAGATGAGGAGCTCCCTGTGTTGCCCAAGCTGGTCTTGAACTCCTGGTCTCAAGCAACCCTCCTACCTCAGCCTTCTGTTGTGTTCATCTACAAATTGATGAGGGTGAAAGTCATAATCCTACAGTGAGGATTATCCTATTTATTTCACAAACCCTGTTTCTTTCTTTCTCTCTCTCTCTCTCTCTTTTTTTTTTTTTTTTTTTTTTTTTTTTTTTTTTTTTTTTTTTTGATGGAGTTTTACTCTTGTTGCCCAGGCTGGAATGCAATGGCATGATCTTGACTCACTGCAACCTCCACCTCCCGGGTTCCAGCAATTCTGCCTCAGCCTCCCAGGTAGCTGGAATTACAGGCATGAGCCGCACCATACCCAGCTAATTTTGTATTTTTAGTGGAGACGGGGTTTCTCCATGTTGGTCAGGCTGGTCCCAACCTCAGGGGATCTGCCTGCCTCGGCCTCACAAAGTGCTGGGATTACAGGCGTGAGCCACTGCGCCTGGCCCACAAACCCTATTTCTAAGGGATTTTCATACAAAGAACAGAGGCATGTGTTTCACATCAACCCATTAATTTATTTTTTCAGTTAGTTTTCTTAATAATTGGAGGTCTGTATTATTTAATCATTATAGGGCTTAAGGTTTTTCGCTGTGTCCCCAGGGGCAGGCAAGCTCTGAAATGAATCTGGATAACTCATCTTTATCTTCAGACTGGAGTTCATCATCCATTGGAATTCTAATGTCATGAAGCTGGTTCATCAACATAAACAGTGAATTATATGAGCAACTTAAAAACAATAAATTGGCCGGCTGCAGTGGCTCACGCCTGTGATTCCAGCACTTTGGGAGGCTGAGGCAGGTGGATCACGAGGTCAAGGGATCAAGACCATCCTAGTCAACATAGTGAAACCCCGTCTCAAAAAATAAATAAATAAATAAAAATAAATCATCCATCTCAAACTCAGAAGGCAACTTGTGTTAGTGTGATGCTGGCTGTTATAAAAATAAATAAATAAGCTTCAAATAGCTTTGGCTTCAAATGAAGGCTAAGGAGTTCTGGGACTGAGTTCTGTCTTCTTCTTTTTTTTTTTTTTTTTTTTTTTTTTTGAGATGGAGTTTTGCTCTCGTTACCCAGGCTGGAGTGCAATGGCGTGATCTCGGCTCACTGCAACCTCCGCCTCCTGGGTTCAGGCAATTCTCCTGCCTCAGCCTCCTGAGTAGCTGGGATTACAGGCACGCGCCACCATGCCCAGCTAATTTTTTGTATTTTTAGTAGAGACGGGGTTTCACCATGTTGACCAGGATGGTCTCGATCTCTTGACCTCGTGATCCACCCGCCTCGGCCTCCCAAAGTGCTGGGATTACAGGCTTGAGCCACCACGCCTGGCCGAGTTCTATCCTTTTATCTCACCTTCCATATGTCTCCCTTTCCCTCTCATCACTCCCACTGGTAGGGTCCCATTACAGGCAAGTAATTCTCCTCCTCAGCCTCCTGAGTAGCTGGGATTACAGGCACGCGCCACCATGCCCAGCTAATTTTTTGTATTTTTAGTAGAGACGGGGTTTCACCATGTTGACCAGGATGGTCTCGATCTCTTGACCTCGTGATCCACCCGCCTCGGCCTCCCAAAGTGCTGGGATTACAGGCTTGAGCCACCACGCCTGGCCGAGTTCTATCCTTTTATCTCACCTTCCATATGTCTCCCTTTCCCTCTCATCACTCCCACTGGTAGGGTCCCATTACAGGCAAGTAATTCTCCTCCTCAGCCTCCTGAATAGCTGGGATTACAGGTGCCTGCCACCACGCCCAGCTCATTTTTTGTATTTTTAGTAAAGACGGGGTTTCACCATGTTGGTCAGGCTGGTCTCAAATTCCTGACCTCTGGTGATCTGCCTGCCTGGGCCTTCCAAAGTGTTAGGATTACAGGTTTGAGCCACCACACCGAGACTTCCAGTCAGAGTGTTTTATTAGGAGAGTAGAGTGCCTCCTTTTTTCACAGACCTGGAGGTATATTAACAGGACTTCTCTAATGGTAGGAGTGTTTTTTTCCCTTTTGAAATGGGGGCCTCACTCAGTTATCCAAGTTGGAGTGCAGTAGTATAATCATAGCTCACTGCAGCCTTGATCTCTTGGGCTGAAGTGAATATCCCACCTCAGCCTCTCAAGTAGCTGTAAACATAGGCACATGCCACCATGGCTGGCTATTTTATTATTATTATTATTATTAGTTTTGTAGAGAAGAAGGAATCTCACTTTGTGGCTTACACTCCTACCTATAATAACTTAGAAGACAGAAAATATATCTAATGAACTTGTTATCTGGTAATATGATTTCTAAACAGAATCTTGAAGGGGTCAAATGACTTTCTAAGCTGCCTATAAAAGAGAAAGATGGTCAGGTGCAGTGGCTCATGACTGTAATGCCACCACTTTGGGAGGCTGAGGCAGGCGGATAACAAGGTCAGGAGTTCGAGAACAACCTGCCCAATATGGTCAAACCCTGTCTCTACAAAAATACAAAATACAAAAAATTAGCTGGGTGTGGTGGTGGGTGCCTGTAATCCCAGCCACTTGGGAGGCTAAGGCAGGGGAATCACTTGAATTTGGGAAGCAGAGGTTGCAATGAGCCAAGATAGTGCCACTGCACTCCAGCTGGGGTGACAAGAGCGAAACTCCATCTCAAAAAAAGAAAAAAAGATAAGCTAAAGGGAAAAAAAATTTATGTTGGCAAACATAATTTTCAAAGACTATAAAGGGGATGGTCAGCGAAGGTTTTCTGGTTCGAAAAATAAAATTGTTTCTCTTTCCCAATATTTACAGCTACTAGAATGTTCTCAGAGTGAAATGAAGCCTAAGCTGAAGAGGAGAGATATCAGTGGTGTAACTCAGTGTTTCTCTGCTGGCCAATTTTACTTTTCAGAAGACATTTGGAGACTGTCTGGAGATGTTTTCTGTTGTCATAACTGGGAAGGGATGCTTCTGGCATCTAGTGGGTAGAGGCCAGGGGTGCTGCTAAACATTCTACAATGCACAGGACAGCTTTCCACAGCAAAGAATCATCTAGCCCAAATGTTAATAGTGCCCCAGAAGAGAAGGTCTGAAGTCACTGTGACTCTTTGTTAAGCCATTGGAAAGATTCAAGATGGTGTCAAGTAAACCCTTCAGCTAGACTTAAGGTCATATAAAAATCATATGGTCACAGTCCCATAGCAGTCTTAAATGCCCAAAAGGTGCACAGTCCTGTCTTGCAAAGAATTGGGGGTATATTTTTTTCCAAAAGAGAATAATCTGATACACAGGAAACCCACAAAGTTTTAAGGGAGTAGTCATAGAGGCAAAATGGCCACTATGTTGGAGTAAATGAATCTAAAGACACGTACATTGCAAAAGTATTTTTTATTTCCCTGGCTTTCTTTTCTTTTCTTTTCTTTTCTTTCTTTCTTTTCTTTCCTTCTTTCTTTCCTTTCCAATAAGCCTTTTGCACTCCTAAATCCTCAGCTTTGAAAAGACAGGAATCAGGCTGAGACATACACTTATTAGTCAATATGGGTCATTTCTCATAGAAAAGGAAAGATTTCTCACGCCTTACATCTGAGAGTCTTAACAGCAGAACCAAAGACAGTTGAGAGCAATGAAACGGGAAGCCAAACCCAAAGAGAGAAATCAGACCCTAATCAGAGCCCCCTCTCTCCCTGCAGAGTTAGGAGCCTGGTGTTATGTACCCAGCTTGGTTTCATTATTTGGATGAGCAGTGATTGTTACATGTTTCTCATTCTACTCTCTTTTTGTGTTTCAGTGTTTCTCATCTACTCTTTTTTTTTTAATTTACAGATTAGAATAAAACAAAATACGGAAAACCACAGTACAAAAAAAAAAACCCAGATAACTTAAAATGTCTTAAGGTAAATTATCTGGCTGTCATCATTCTAGTCTAGAAATAGAACTTTTCCTGCAGCCAAAAGCTCTTTTGTGTCTCTCATTCTAAACATATCCTGACACTTTCCATAATTACTTCCTTGGATATTTCAAGACTATCCCTCAAGGGTCCATCCCTAGACACTATAATGTAGATTTTCCTATTTTTAACAATGTATATTTTATGTCTTCTTTAATCTATAATATTCCCCTTTATCCCTTTCATTTCCAAAAATAAAGAGAGAGAATGTTAGAATGAATTTTATAGTGTTGGGTTGAAGTAAGAGACATCAGCATGAACCCATGGCTGTGTGTGTGTGATACGGATAGGTGATAGGCAGAAGACAGATAGATAGACAGATGAAGATAATTGATAGATAGAGATGTGTGTATACAAATTAGCATGCATACTTACATTTTCTTTTCTTTTTTCTTTTTTGAGACAGATTCTCACTCTGTTGCCCAGGCTGGAGTGCAATGGCACAGTCTCATCTCACTGCAACCTTCGCCTCCTGGATTAAGTGATTCTTCTGCCTCAGCCTCCTGAGGAGCTGGGATTACAGGCATATGCCACCATGCCCGGCTAATTTTTGTACTTTTTAGTAGAGATGGGATTTCTCCATGTTGCTTGGGCTGGTCTCGAAATCCCAACCTCAGGTGATCCACCCGCCTTGGCCTCCCAAATCGCTGGGATTACAGGTGTGAGCTTCTGCGCCCAGCCTTAGAGTTTTATTTTATTTTTTTAAGAGACATGACAATTAAATAAGTTGCATAATCTTGGATTAAATCCTAAACCAAATACACGTCACTGCTGAAACAAGTGGTGAAATTTGAATAAAGTCGATAGCTTAGGCAACAGTGTCCTATCAATGATATTTCTTGACTTTGAACATCAATAACGTAACAAAATGTCCTTGGATTTAGAACTATAACTTGAAGTGATTCAAGGTTAGGGCATCAGCCCTGGGCATGACTTCTACATCGCAGAATTGAGAAGTTAACCCAGGAAAAAAAAAAAGAAGAAAAGAGGCGGGGCTCAGTGGCTCACGCCTGTAATCCCAGCACTTTGGAAGGCCAAGGCGGGTGGATCACTTGAAGTCAGAGGTTCGAAACCAGCCTGTCCAACATGGTGAAACCCCATCTCTAAAAAAAAAAGAAAAACAAGAAGAAGAAATGAAACGAAAAAAGGGGTGTGGCAGAGAAATTTTTAAAAAAGAGAGAGAAAGAGAGAAGTTGACCCAGAATTCTATTTCAGGCTGAGCAGAAAGTTGTCAGAGGAGCTGGCTAGACCACAGCTGTGTCATAGAGACCGTGGCTTTTCCGTAGACTCACGGTCAGAGGTGGAGGGGAATTGTGAACGTTCTTATGAAAAAAGTCAACGTGAAAGCCACGTGGTGATGAGGGTTGGCCTCATCCACCACTTCCTCTGCATCTCCCTGGCACGCTGGGCTCAGTCACCACCTCACTGCCAGCAGAATCAGAGCGATGCCTTCCACACTCCCTGCCCTGCTGTGCCTCGGTGAGTTCTTGCCTGGATGGGGAATGGAATCAGGGTGTGCCCGGGAAGCAACGGGTCTCATTACTCCCATCTTGCAGGACTGTGTCTGAGCCAGAGGATTAGCACCCAGCAGCGTGAGTCATTCCTTCAAAGCTCAGGGTCGCTTTTACGGGTTCAGGCCAAGCACCCTCCACCCAAACACAGCTGAGGAGAGGGGGCAGGGCGCGGGGCTTCCCAGGAGGGCTTAGGGCCAGCAGCTGGGTGGAGCCTAGGGTGGGGAGGTGGGCTCGGCTGGGACTCCAGCGTCTGATTCCCTTCCAGAGACTCTCCCAAAACCCTCCATCTGGGCCAAGCCCAGTTTCATGGTTCCAAAGGAAAAGCCGGCGACCATCTGTTGCCAGGGAAATTATGGGGCTGTTGAATACCAGCTGCATTTTGAAGGAAGTCTTTCTGTCGTGGAGAGACCAAAACCCCCTGAGCGCATTAACAAAGTCAAGTTTCACATCCCGGCCATGACGTCCCGCACGGCAGGGCAATACAGCTGCTTCTATCGGGTTGGGGAGCTCTGGTCAGAGCCCAGCGACCCACTGGATCTGGTAGTAACAGGTAAGTGTCCCCCTCCCTAACTGGAGAGTCAGCTCAGTCTACAGCCGGGATGGAGCCTCATCTATTAACTCTTCCAAGCCCCACTCAGATGCTGCTTCTCTCGGAAGGAGGTTGGGTGGACGGGTGGACTCATCACATCCCTGCCTACAAGGGCTTGTCTGCAGACAGCATCTCTGTGTCCTAGGAGCAGACGTGTCCTGGGTCAAGTTCTCCAAGGAACAGATTCTGAGATAGATAATTGTGTGCAGGAGTATGACTGACAAATGTTCTCAACAACATCACCTGTGGGCCAGGCACAGCGGCTTGCTCTTCACTTTCCTCACCCATCACAGGTGGTGGGTTTTTTAAAAAGGATTTTAGCTTTTTTTTTTTTTTTTTTTTTGACAGTCTCACTCTGTTCACCAGGCTGAAATGCAGTGGTGCAATCTCAGCTCACTGCAACCTCTACCTCCTGGATTCAAGCAATTATCCTGCCTCAGTCTCCCAAGTAGTTGAGACTACAGGCACCTACCACCGCGCCTGGCTAATTTTTGCATTTTTAGTAGGGACAGGATTTCACCTTGTCAGCCAGGCTGGTCTCGAACTCCTGATCCAGGAGGTTGAGGCTTCAGTGAACCAAGATAGTGTCATGGCGCTCCAGCCTGAGCAACAGAGCAAGACCCTGTATCATTATTTTTTTTGTTTTTCTTTTTCTTTTTTTGTTTTTATATCAACTGATACCGTATTAGGTATAAAACATGTATCATTTTTTAAAAATGGTTTAGGCTGGGCGTGCTGGCTCAAGCCTGTAATCACAACGCTTTTGGAGGCCAAGTTGGGCGGATCGTGACCTCGAGAGATCAAGACCAGCCTGCTCAAGATGGTGAAACCGTGTCTCTACTAACAATACAAAATTTAGTTAGGCGTGGTGGCAGGCACCTGTAGTCCCACCCACTTGGGAGGCTGAGGCAGGAGAAACACTTGAACCTGGGAGGCGGGGGTTGCACTGAACTGAGATCATGCCACTGCACTCCAGCCTGAGCGACAAGGTGAGACTCCATCTCTCAAACAGATAAATAAATTTAAAAATGGCTTAGATGGTAAATCTTCTGCTTCGTGTATTTGACCAAAATAATAATAATTTTCCTAAAATAGCTGGCTGCTCGTCACTGAGTTTCTGGTGCGGGGCCCCGCCTTCTCTCGTAGGAATGTATGACACACCCACCCTCTCGGTTCATCCCGGACCGGAAGTGATCTCGGGAGAGAAGGTGACCTTCTATTGCCATCTGGGGACTGCAACGAGCACCTTCTTTCTGCTCAGGGAGGGAAGATCCGGCGTACGGCGTGGATACGGGAAGGTCCAGGCAGAATTCCCCATGGGCTCTGTGACCACGTCCCACAGAGGGACATACCGCTGTTTTGGCTCCTATAACAACCATGCATGGTCTTTCCCCAGTGAGCCAGTGAAGCTCCTGGTCACAGGTGAGGAGAGCCCCGATTCCCACACCTCCCGCTGCCATGTCCTACCTGGAGCCCTAAGGGATCCCCAGATCGTGATGGGGAGGGTATGAAAGGGACGTCAGCTTCCTGGGGGCCCAGTTGGTGGTGTGAGGAAGATCGCCAGAAACAGGAAGGAAGAGGGTGCAGAGAAAGAAATGGTAAGACCAGAGGAAACCCAAAAGCCTTACTTATGTTCTTTATCTCCTTTTCCAGGTGACACTGAGAACACCAGCCTTGCACCTACAGACCCCACCTCTCCTGGTGAGTAACTGGTCCTTCTAAGCTCAGAGGAGGGATCAGAGCCTCCCAATGACACTAGAAACGGGGCATTCATTCAAAATATTCGTCGAGGCCTAGCACAGTGACTCACACCTGTAATCCCAGCACGGTGGGAGGCTGAGATGGGTGTATCACTTGAGGTTAGGGGTTCGAGACCAGCCGGGCCAACATGGTGAAACCCTGTCTCTACTAAAAATACAAAAATTAGCCAGATGTGGTAAGGGGCATCTGTAATCCCAGCTACTCTGGAGGCTGAGGCAGGAGAATCGCTTAAACTAGGGAGGCAGAGGTTGCAGGAGCCAAAATTGTACTATCTCACTCCAGCCTAGGCTTTGTGGCACTTAGATTCTAGCAGAAGGAGACAGACCATGGGTCGATGTCAGGACAGCACACAGGAGAAGATGAGGCTGTGGAAGGTGAAAGACAAAGAAGAACAGACTTACAGTGTTTGGGAGGGCAGGTAGCACTATGAAATGGGTTGTCCAGATTGGCCTCCCAGAGAAGAAGACATCTGAGCAAACGCCTTCAGACTTGACTTTGTCCTGTGGCTCTCAGGAGAAAGGAGGGTCAGAGAGCGGAAACGTCCTGTGCCTGTGCCCTGAGGCAGGAAGAGGACCAGGGTGACAGAACAGCTGTATGGCCTGCAGGGTTGCAAATGACATCTGGAAGATGATGGTGGGGATGGGATGGGGCTGGGGCTGGGGCTGCGTGGTTAAGACACTGAAAAAAACAGTGAGACTTTGAATTTGACTATGTGTGAGGAAAAAGGAGTGATGATGACTCAGTGAGGAAAACGAGGCTTAAGTAGAAGACGTGGGCTGGGCATGGTGGCTCACACCTGTAATCCCAGCACTTTGGGAGGCTGAGGCGGGCACATCACTTGAGGTCAGGAGTTCAAGGCCAGCCTGGCCAACACAGGGAAACCCCTGTCTCTACTAAAATTACAAAAATTAGCTGGGCATGGTGGTGCATGCCTGTAATTACAGCTACTCGGGGCTGAAGCAGGAGAATCACTTGAACTTGGCAGGCAGAGATTGCAGTGAGCTGAGATTGTGCCATTGCACACCAGCCTGGGTGACAAGAGCGAAACTGCGTCTCAAAAAAAAAAAAAAAACACCAGAAACGTAGAAGACGTGACTGTTGCAAAGACACATGCTCATGAGTGCTAGAGTGGAATTCCTCCTCAGGCGTGTCCATCTGTGGACCCTTCCACTTTATCTGCTGGATGAAGCTCTGGGGTCTGCAGGGTGGGTGGGACCTTGCAGAACATCACTGGGTATACCCAAGGGAAGGAGCGCTGGGGTGGAGGAGGCCAACATCAACCCTTTTCTTTACTTCCCTTATTATTGGCAGACTCTGAGGACACCTACCTTTTAACCACAGAGACAGGACTCCAGAAAGGTAAGTAGACACCCGGGGTCAAAGGCTGTAAAGGAAGGAGCTGGGCATAGAGTCATAAGCTGGGAAGGAGATGGGGATCAGTGGAACAAGAGGGTGTCCTTGGCCAGGTGTGGTAGCCAGCACCTGTAATCCCAGCACACTGGGACGCCAAGGCAGGCGGATCATCTGAGGTCAGGAGTTTGAGACCAGCCTGGCCAACATGGGGAAACCCTGTCTCTAGTAAAAATACAAAAATTGGCTGGGCACGGTGGTTCAAGCCTGTAATCCCAGCACTTTGGGAGGCTAAGTCGGGCAGATCACAAGATCAAGAGATCGAGACCATCCTGGCCAACATAGTGAAACTCTGTTTCTACTAAAAATACAAAAATTAGACGGGTATAGTGGCATGCGCCTGTAGTCCCACCTACTTGGGAGGCTGAGGCAGAAGAGTTGCTTGAACCAAGGAGGCGAAGGTTGCAGTGAGCTGAGATCAAGCCACTGCACTCCAGCCTGGGCAACAGAGTGAGACTCCATCTCAAAAAAAAAAAAAAAAAAAAAATTAGCCAGGTGTGGTGGCGCGTAACTGAAGTCCCAGCTACTTGGGAGGCCGAAACGGGAGGCAGAGGTTGCAGTGAGCTGAAGATCGCACTGTTGCATTCCAGCCTGGGCAACAAGATCAAGGCTCTGTCTCAAGAAAAAAACAGAGGGTGTCCTTACGTCCCTGTCAGCAATCACCCTGTTCTCCTGCCCACAGAGCGTACTCTCTGGGACCACACTGCCCAGAATCTCCTTCGGGTGGGCCTGGCCTTCCTGGTCCTGGTGGCTCTGGTGTGGCTCCTCGTTGAAGACTGGCTCAGCAGGAAGAGGACCAGAGAGCGAGCCAGCAGAGCTTCCACTGGACAATGCAGGAGAAGCTTGAACACAGAGACTCTCTGAAGAACGACCAAGAGGTGCAGGAGCCGTGGGTGGAACTGAAAGCTGGTGTTGAGCCTGTGTTGAACCCACAGAGGAGGAAGTCACTGCAGGAAACAAGGGACAATGCCATTCCACTTGTCAGAGCATCCCAGATGGCACAGGAGGTGGGAGAAACAAGCTAAATTTCTTCATTATTTTTTCCTGAGATGGAGTCTGGCTCTGTCACCCAGGCTGGAGTGCAGTGGTGCAATCTCAGCTCATGAAACCTCTGCCTCCCAGGTTCAAGCAATTCTCCTGCCTCAGCCTTCTGAGTAGCTGGGATTACAGGTATGCACCACCATGCCCAGCTAATTTTTTGTATTTTTAATAGAGACGGGGTTTCACTGCATTAGCCAGGATGGTCTCGATCTCCTGACCTCATGATCCACCTCGGCCTCCCAAAGTGCTGGGATTACAGGCATGAGCCACCGCCCTGGCCACTAAATTTCTTTTGTAGACAAATCCCATGGTCTCTTCTAGACTCTAAATATGTTTGTGCAACTTACTGCAAACCATACTTTTAACAGCTCTAGTCTTTTCTGAAAAGATCTCTCCTTTAACAGAACGGCCATGGAAATATTTTCTTCCTACTCTGGTCTTTATTTCTTCCCTTTCTCTGCAGGAAGTCATTCAAAATCGTTAATAACCGGCCATGCACTGTGGCTCATGCCTATAATCCTAGCACTTGGGGAGGCTGAGGCAGAGATCAAGACTCTCTGGGTCAACATGGTGAAACCCCATCTCCACTAAAAATACAAAAATTAGCCGGGCATGGTGTCAAGCACCTGTAATCCCAGCTACTCAGGAGACTGAGGCAGGAGAATCACTTGAACTGGGGAGACGGAGGTTGCAGTGAGCCGAGATCGTGCCACTGCACTCCAGCCTGGCAACAGAGCAAGCCTCCTTCTCAAAAAAAAAAAGAAAGGAAGAAAAGTTAATAACTAGTATAGAATAGGTCTGAATCAAATGGTTCAGGAGGCCTTGTGGTCACAACCAGTCATAGAGAAGCAGCTTTGTAGGTGAATCCTGCTGGGCACGGTGACTCATGCCTGTAATCCCAGCACTCTGGGAGGCCAAGGTAGGTAGATCACCTGAGGTCAGGAGTTCGAGACCAGCCTGGCCAACATGGTGAAACCCTTATCTCTACTAAAAATACAAAAATTCAGCCCGACAGCACAGTGGTTGGAAAAATGCAGCCTTGATTCCATGTGACTGTGTGGCAGGCTAAATATTGATACTTTTCATGAACTAGAAAGTGAAGGGTTTTGTAACAAGTATCTCCCGTCTCTGTTACGAGCACCTCCTATGTGCCAGGCTCTGGTGAAAGCATTGCCCATAAAACAAACATGGCCCCTGCCGTGATAGGATCGGTTATCCAGGACTGCAGACCTCAAATAAATGAATCAATAAACAGGGAATCAGTCTTCCGTCGCTGCTGTTTCTTCTTTTTCTTTTTTAGGCTGAGGTGCAGTGGTGTGATCACAGCTTACTGTAGCGTCAACCTCCTGGGCTCAAGTGATCCTCCCACCTTGGCCTCCTGAGTAGCTGGGACTACAGCACATGCCACCACACCTAGCTATTTTTTAAATTATTGTTTGTAGAAATAAGGTCTCACTATGTTGCCCCGGGTAGACTCAAACTCCTGGGCTCAAGCAATTCTCCCTCCTTGGGTTCCCAAAGTGCTGGGATTATAGGTATGAGCCAGCATGCCAGACGATATTTTTAGGTTTGGTTTTGTTTTGCTTTGCTTTGTTTTTGAGATTCTCTTTTGAGTTTTGCTCTGTTGCCCAGGCTGGAGTGCAGTGGCACGATCTCTGCTCACTGCAGCCTCCGCCTCCCAGGTTCAAGTGATTCTCCTGTTTCAACCTCCTAAGTAGCTGGGATTACAGGCATGCGCCACCACACCTGGCTAATTTTGTATTTTTAGTACAGATGGGATTTCTCCACATTGGTCAGGCTGGTCTTGAACTCCTGACCTCAGGTGATCTGCTCACCTTGGCCTCCCAAAGTGCTGGGATTACAGTCACCGTGCCCAGCCATTTTTAGTTTTTGTGGGTACACGGTAAGTATATATATTTCTGAGGTACATGGGATACTTTGAGGCATGCAATGCCTAATAATCACGTCAGGGTACATGAGGTATCCATCACCTCAAATATGTACCCTTTGTGTTGCAAACAATGCAATTATAATCTTAATTATTCTAAAATGTTCAATTACATTATGTTTTACTGTAATCACTCAGTTGTGCTAGCAAATACTAGGTCTTAGTCATTCTTTCTATTTCTTGTGCCCATTAATCATCCCCTCTGCCCCCACCACCCTTCCCAGCCTCAGTAACCATCATTCTACTTTCTAACGCCATGAGTTCAGTTGTGTTCATTTTTAGCTCCCACAAATAAGTGAGAACAAATGAAGTTTGCCTTTTTTTTTTTTTTAAGGCATATGCTCTCACTCTGTTGCCCCCAAGCTGGAGTGCAATGGCACAATCTCAACTTACCACAACCTCCGCCTCCCGAGCTCAAGTGATTCTCCTGCCTCAGCCTCCCCAGTAGCAGAGATTATAGGCATGTGCCAGCATACCCGGCTAATTTTTGTATTTTTACCAGAGACAAGGTTTTATTATGTCAACCAGGCTGGTCTCGAACTCCTGACCTCAGGTGATCCACCCACCTCAGCCTCCCAAATTGCTGGAGTTCTGAGATTGCAGGCATGAGCCAGCGCCCCTGGCCTGAAGTGTGTCTTTCTGTGCCTGGCTTATTTCTCTTAACATAATGAGCTCCAGTTCCATCCATGTTGTTGCAGATGACAGGCTTGGGACAGATGAAATCCCGTGCAGATGCCATTTAATAGGGACCTTGAGGAAGCTGTGGATGTAGGGAAGGCGAACATGGTGATAGAGACTGAGACACAAGACGGGAGTGAAATGCGCTCGGTGTAACCAGAGCTTTGAATGGGAGGGAAAGGTGGCTCTGCGTCACGCTGTTACCAACTAACCCGTGCACCGCAATGCAGCAGTAGCTTTTATGAGGTATCACCTGGAGTTCTTTGTATCACATCTAAAATGGTTAAGGAGTGGGACACAAGGGTGAGGTTGGAGTGAAAGTTTAATACGCAAAGTAAGAAAGCTCTCTGCAGCAGAAAGGGAATTCTGAGCAGACTGCCAGGTTGTTTTGTTTTGTTTACTGTGACAGTGTTGCTCTGCTGTCACCAGGCTGGAGTGCAGTGGCGCAATCTTGGCTCACCGCAACCTCCACCTCCTGGGTTCAAGTGATTCTCCTGCCTCAGCCTCCTGAGTAGCTGGGATTACAGGCATGCACCACCACGCCCAGCTAATTTTTGTATTTTTAGTAGAGACAGGGTCTCACCATGTTGGCCAGGATGGTCTCGATCTCTTGACTTCGTGATCCACCCGCCTCGGCCTTCCAAAGTGCTGGGATTACAGGTATGAGCCACTGTGCCCGGCCCAGATTGCTGTTTTTATAGTCAAATCCAAAAGCTTTTATAAGAAACTGCTCTCAGGCCAGGCGTGGTGGCTCACACCTGTAATTCCAGCATTTTGGGAGGCTGAGTCGGGCGGATCATGAGGTCAGGAGATCAAGACCATCCTGGCTAACACTGTGAAACCCCGTCTCTACTAAAAATACAAAAAATTCACCGGGTGTGGTGGTCGGCACCTGCCGGCTACTCATGAGGCTCAGGCAAATCGCACCACTGCACTCCAGCCTGGGCAACACAGGCAGACTCTGTCTCCAAAAAAAAAAAAGAAAAGAAACTGCTCTCATCTCAATAGCAGTTTTTCTTCTCTATAAAACTGCACAACTCTGTCTTTTTAGCTGTGGGTATTTCTCTAGGTAAGCACAAAGCAGTCCTTCTCTTGTTTAGGTAACTGTGGGTCTGTTTTACCTAAGCCCCCCCTCCTCCCTGAGCAAGTTCCCACAGATCCCGCCACATCATACCTGAAAAGGGGAGGGAACTTTTTCCTGGGAGCTGGCTAATCACACAAAGAACAGAGGGCTTCTGTGCTTTGCTGGCTCCTTATCTGTCCGAGCTTCTCAGCAGGCGTGTGCAGCTGTGATTCGTCAGCCAGGCTGCTTCCCCAAGGACCAGCCCGAACTGTTTACCTGACTATTTTTCCTTTTCTCCTCCCTCAGTGCTGGGCAAATGCAGGAGACAGACAAATCACGGCCATGAAAGCCACATTAATAATAAATGCACATTTTACCCTTAGCGCTCAGTAAACACTTTGATCATGGATGTGATGTGATGCTTTCTGCATTGTGTAAAGGCTCTTCTGATTGCGAAGAAGAGAAGGAAACATAAGGGAGAAAAGAAAAATCAGGGAAAAACACAGGAGTTCAGAATGGCTGACCAAGAGGGTTGACAGTGGAAGATGAGTGTTGCTCGACCATTACTGCAAACCCAGAAGTATGTCACCCAGCTACATACAAGTGATGGGTCCTTGATCTTGAGATTCGGTAGCAGAATATATTCGCCATCTTCACTCCTTTTTTTTTTTTTTTTTCTCGAGACAGGATCTCACTCTGTTGTCTAGGCTGGAGTGCAATGGTGTGATCTTGTCTCACTGCAACCTCTGCCTTCTGGGTTCAAGCGATTCCCCTGCCTCAGCCTCCACTGTAACTGGGATTACAGGCATGCACCACCACGCCCAGCTAATTTTTATCTTTTTAGTGGAGAAAGGGTTTTGCCATGTTGGCCAGGCTGGTCTGGAACTCCTGACCTCAGGTGATCCACCTACCTCGGCCTTTCAAAGTGCTGAGATTACAGGTATGAGCCACCACACCCGGCCTCCATCTTCACTTTTCAAGATTTATGTTGGGTCCTTTAGACTTCAAGGTTAAGTTTAGAATGACAGCATCAATTTCCGTAAAAACCTTCTGGGTTTCACAAGAGATTGTGTTGAAGGTAAAGATCAATTTAGGGAAAATTGCCATCTCCTCGGTCTTTCAGTCCATGGAAGTTTTGACTTCTAAATCTGATATGTTTCAACATTTAATTTTACTGGTCTCTAATTTATCTAAGTGGTATCTTCTAGTCCCCTATATAGAAAATGTACATATCTTTTGATAGGTTTATTCCTAGTTGTATGGTTTTTATTTTGTAAATGGTAAATCATTCTTTAAATAATTTCATTGTTATTGTTTTTTGCTGGCAATGTAAAAATAAAATTGGCTTTTGTATATTGAATTTGTATTCTGTGGTCTTGCAATGTTTACTTCTTAACAGTTTTAGACTATTTTAGATGTTTTAGCTACAGAATTTTAGAATTTTCTCTAAACTTACTTTCTTTAATTGAGACAGGGTCTCATTCTGTTGCCCAGGCTGGAGTGCAGTGGCACCATCATGGCTCCCTGCAGCCTCCACCTCCTTGGCTCAAGCCTCAGCGTCCCAAGTAGCTTGGACTACAGGCATGTGCCGCCATACCCAGCTAATTGTATCTTTTGTAGATACAACAGGGTTTCACCATGTTGCCCAGGCTGGCCTCAAGCAATCTGCCCACCATGACCACCCAAAGGGTTGAGATTACAGACGTGAGCCACCACACCTGGTCCCTTATAACTTTCTAAAATAGAAAGTTTACAGGAAATTTTGCCAGAATAGTGAAAGGAAATCTTGTATGGTTTTACCTAAATACAGCAGTTGATTACATCTTATATATTTGCATAATAGATAGATTGATAGATGAGATGATAAATGATAGATTGATTAATAGGTGATAGCTGGATGATGGACAGATGATTGAAAGATGATAGGTAGAGAGATGTATGACGGACAGATGATTGATAGGTAGATGACTGATGATAGATAGATAGATAGGTAGATAGATTTGTTATACAGGTAAGTTATATGTCATGAGGGTTTGATGTACAGATTATTTTGTCACCCAGGTAATAAGCACAGCACTGGATAGATAGTTTTTCAATCCTTTCCTTCCTCCCTTTCTGTTCCTGAGTTAGTTTGCTTAGGATAATGGCCTTCAGCTCCATCGATGTTGGACTCAAGCTGTAACTGCCCAAGGGATTCAGCTTGCCTGGTGCCTAGACAGAGCCAATTCATCAAGACAGGGGAATTGCAACAGAGAAAGAGTCATTTGGCCAGGTGCAGTGGGCCACACCTATAATCCCAGGACTTTGGGAGGCTGAGGTGGACGGATCACCTGAGGTCAGGCGTTCAAGACCAGCCTGGCCAACATGGTGAAACCCCATTTCTAAAAAAAAAAAAAAAAACAAACCTGTTCATGTTAACCATAATCCCCATACTGTGTATCAAATCCTCAGAACTAACTCATCTTATAACTGCCCTTTGACCAACATCTCACTCCCCTCCTACCCACACCCCGGTAACCTCTACCTACTCTCACTTCTAGGAGATCAACCTTTCTTTTTTTTTTTTTAGACAGTCTCACTCTGCACACCCAGCCTGGAGTGCAGTGGCGCAATCTCAGCTCATGCAACCTCCACTTCCCAGGTTGAAGCGATTCTCCTGCCTCTGCCTCCAGAGTAATTGGGATTACAGGCGTGAGCCACCACACCCAGCCAGAAGACCCACTCCCAGTGACCCTCACTGGTCCGTGGCTCTGGGCCCCGCGTTCCCTAAGGCATAACCCACACTGGCCGCCTTTGTTCTGACCTCTTGCATGCGCTCCCCACCTGCTGGAAACTGGCCCCTCTCACCTCCTCTGAAGCTGTCTGTGTGACCAACGCTAATGAGCTTCCTGGAACAGACAGTGACCTGCTCAGCCGTTCTCATGATTGCTCCTCCACGCTTGTACTTGACACGTTGACCACTTCCTCCTCAAAAGAGTCAGTTCGCTGGCTCTCTCGGACACTTCCTGCTAGTTTTTTGACGGTTAGAGCACACACAAGTTTACCGACACCTCCAACACCAGAGCCAACGTCTGGGGGCCATGGCTTCCAGCCTGGTGGCTCTCATGCCACTCCACTGCTCCCGGTGCTCTAAGACTGGCATCCATGTCTGCTTCTCTGAGCACTAGTGATTTTGTTCTTTTTTGTTTGTTTCTTATATAAAACAAAGTTGAATTGGTTAAAGTCCAATTATCAGTTGATAATGACCAATTTTTATTTTGTTGTTTGTGCTTTTGGTGTCAAATGTAAGAATTCACTGCTAGATCCGAAGTAATGAAGAATTGCCACTGTTTTCTTCCCCTTCCTCCTCCTGTTCTTCCTTCTTCTCCTTCTTCTCTTTTTTTTTCCTATTTTTATTATTATTATTATTTTTGAGACAGAGTCTTGTTCTGTTGCCCAGGCTAGAGTGCAGTGGAGCAATCTCGGCTCACTGCAGCCTCCGCCTCCCGGGTTCAAGCGACTCTTCTGCCTCAGCCTCCTGAGCAGCTGGGATTACAGATTCCTGCTACCATGCCTGGCTAATTTTTGTGTTTTTAGAAGAGACAGGGTTTCACCATGTTGGCCAGGCTGGTCTCAAACTCCTGACCTTGTGATCCTCCTGCCTCAGCCTCCCAAAGTGCTGGGATTATAGGCCTGAGCCACCGCCCGCAACCTCTTCTTTTTTTTTTTTTTTTTTTTTTTTTTTTCAGTTAGAGACAGAGTCTCACCATGTTGCCCAGGCTAGTCTCAAACTCCTGGGTTCAAGTGATGCCCTTGCCTAAGCCTCCCAAAGTCCTGGCATTACAGGTATGATGTTATAAACTGCTATAAACATTCATGTGCAAGCTACTCTGTGGACATATATTTTCTTTTTTTTTTTTTGAGACAGAGTCTCGCTCTGTTGCCCAGGATGAGAGCAGTGACTCGGTTTCGGCTCACTGAAACCTACTGCCCCAGTTCAAGTGATTCTCCTGCCTCAGCCTCACAAGTAACTGGGATTACAGGCATGCCCCATCACGCCTGGGTAAATTTTTTTTTTTTTTTTTTTTAGTTGGAGTTTCGACCTTGTAGCCCAGGTTGGAGTGCAATGGCACAGTCTCAGCTCACCACAACCTCTGCCTCCTGGGTTCAAGCAATTCTCCTGCCTCAGCCTCCCGAGTAACTAGGATTACAGGCATGTGACACCATGCCCAGCTAATTTTGTATTTTTAGTAGTCATGGGGTTCCTCCATGTTGGTCAGGCTGGTCTCGAACTCCTGACCTTGTGATCCACCCACCTCGGCCTCCCTAAGTGCTGGGATTACAGGCGTGAGCCACCAGGTCTGGCTGGAAACAAGCATTTTTATGTCTACTTTCTTTTAAAATTCTGACCAGGTAAACGTCTCCTATGTAAACATCTTTAGAGGGTTGTCTTCTTATAATCAACAGGGTTTCCCATCCTCAGCGCTCTGGTTTTGGGACCCAGACAATCCTGTATGGCGGAGGATAGTCTTAGTCAGCTCAGGTTGCTATAATGAAATACTGAGCGGCTTAAACAACAGAAATTTATTTTCTCCCACTTTCGGAGCCCAGGAAGCCCATCATCAGGGCGCCAGTGGATGCAGTTCCTGGAGAAGACTCTCGGCGGGGGGCTTGCGACAGCAATCTTCTGTCTCTGTGGCCTTTCATCCCGCAGTGCATGTGTGAGCTCACCCACGTTTTTTTTGTTGTTGTTGTTTTCTTTTTCGAGACCGAGTCTCACTCTGTTGCCCTGGCTGGCATGCAGTGGTGAGATCTTGGCTCACTGCAAATGTTATACCCGAGCGAGTAGATAGGAAAACGCCACGCTCTGAAATCTGATTGTCAGTCCTGTATTGCTGGCAACCGAGAGTCAGCTCACACTTAAAATCTCGCGGCCCCGAGGAAGGGGTTTGATTTCCATTTATATGTTGCTCAGGGTAAGGGGGCAGAGCGGAATTTTACAGAAGCAGAACAGGCAGGTTAGGGGAGGAGGCTGGTAACTAGGAGGCAGGAGGCTCCTGTGATTGTTGATTAACTGAGGAGGGTGTACACGAGCAGTTCCCGTGATTGCTGGTTACCAAGGGGGGCGTTCGGTACTTTCCATATAATCAGTCAAGGGGGGATCACGGCAGCAAGGGGGCCTGTCCAGCAGGATGTGTTTACAACGGTTACATGTTTCTATAGTTCTAAGCACAACATGACCCAGCACAGTGTGGCCCAGGTATGCACTCAAGGGAGAAACGGTGGGGCGGGGAGAAGCCAAGATGGAGTCGGTCAGGCTCACAGCCAAGATGGAGTCGGTCAGGCTCACAGCCAAGATGGCGTCGGTCAGGCTCACAGCCAAGATGGAGTCGGTCAGGCTAGCACAAGTTAGGTTGTCACATTTCCCACTTGTTTTCAGGGAGTTAAAGCATTGACTTTTTCGTTATAACAAGAGGGTTATATTGGGTTTTGAGATGCAAAAGCTTGACAGACGCTATGCGCTGTTGAATGAAATTTAGGAAGTAATTGAGGGAGCAGGTAGAGGAGATATAAACAAGCAGGATTCGGGCGTGCTTCCTGGGGGAGTGGCCGGCCGATGTCTTGAACCTGTCGGAGAGACTGCAGGTACTGTAACAAGTTCGCTTGGGGTATTTTTGCTAGGTGGGTATTTTTTAGTTTAGGCGATATAGGCAGAGGCCTTTTATACATGATTTTAAAAGGAGAGAAACCTGCCTTCAAGGAGTGCATTCGACTTTAAGAAGGGCTAAAGGAAGGAGGTTTGTTTAACCCTTACCGTTTTTTAAGATTGATTTTGTGAGAGTACTTTTTTAAGGTTTGAATTATGCGTTTTAAGGTTTAAATTACGCGTTTAGAGCTTTGAGGTTGATAGGCATCATGGAGTTTTTATTGAACGTTTAATGCCTTACTGACTGAGCTATGGACGAGGTGAAGGCTGGCCCATTATTAGATTTTATAGCAAATGGCAGCCCATGTTGAGGGATGATTTTATTGAATAAGAATTTACGGTGGAGGCAGGTTTGTTTTTGGTGGCAAATGCCTTCATTCATTTAGAAAAAGTGTTTGCCATTACTAGGAGACACATATTCCGCCCAGTGTGGCTTTGTTTTCGTGAAGTTTATTTTTTTACCTATGTTGGGGCCATGTTCCCGGAGGCAGTGACCCAGCTTAGGCTTTGGTTTTTATTTGGCGTTTACCCGTGCGCAGGCTGTGCGTTGGGAGGCTGCTTGGTTACGTTTTGAAGGCGAGGAATTTAAAACAATTTTTTTTTTTTTTTTTTTTTTTTTTGAGACGGAGTTTCGCCCTTGTTACCCAGGCTGGAGTGCAATGGCGCGATCTCGGCTCACCGCAACCTCCGCCTCCTGGGTTCAGGCAATTCTCCTGCCTCAGCCTCCTGAGTAGCTAGGATTACAGGCACGCGCCACCATGCCCAGCTAATGTTTTGCACTTTTAGTAGAGACGGGGTTTCACCATGTTGACCAGGATGGTCTCGATCTCTCGACCTCGTGATCCACCCGCCTCGGCCTCCCAAAGTGCTGGGATTACAGGCTTGAGCCACCGCGCCCGGCCTAAAACAATTTTTTTAAAAGCTGGGCTCATTTTACTTTTTTAAGTGGGTGGAAGAATGGAGGCAACCAGCCAAGGCTTTTTTCAGGGCACAGGGCAGGAAACGTTTGGAATTTGGGAGAATTTACCGACTATTTGTGTTTTTACTGGCCTCAATGTTCGATGCTTGTTTTTGTTTTTTGTTATTGTTGCTGCTTTTTTCTTTAGAGAGTGTGTTGGGTGGTTGGGTAGGTCAGGCTGCCAGAGGACACAGCAGGCAGTCGGGTTAAAGGCATGACCGGGAGCTGGGCTGCCTTTTGGGTGGCGGAGTTTGCCCTTTGATTTTTTTTGGATGATGACTGTGTTTTGGGTTTTTGTTGTTGTTGTTGCTGCTGTTTTGATGTTTTTTTGTTTTTATTTGTTTATTTCTAAGACGGGGTTTCACCATGTTGGTCAGGCTGGTCTTGAACTCCCGACCTCAGGTGATCCACCCGCCTTGGCCTCCAAAGTGCTTGCATTACAGGCGTTAGCCACCACGCCCGGCCTGTTTTGATGTTTTTTGCAGTGGATTGCAGGCACCCCACTGCAGAGCTTGAGTGAAGGCAGCCAACTTAGCTTTTTTGCGTTGAAGTTCTGGCTGGCAGGGCGTGGGCCCGCAGAACATTTGTTTTTGTGGTGATGGCCACACCGGCTTTTTGCACTTTTTTGCTTAAGGAAGCTGCTACTGTTAGTAAATACTGCGGCATCTGCCTTTTTTAAAGGAACATCCTGGAGATGAGGTTGGCCAGTTTTTGCAGTTTTTAACAGCTTTTGGCGATTATGGACAGGTGCAGTTAGGTTTGGATTAGGAAGTAGAGTAGCTGGATTTGAGCACCGTGTGGGGAAGAAGGTTAAACGAGGCTGATTGAACAGCAAACGTTGGTACTGTGATATGCGGGCGTTTGACATTGATTTACCGGAAGCACCGTGCACCCACGTTTTCACAGCATGGGGAACTGTAAGGGTTAAATTCTGGCCCAGGGTTAATTTATTAGCTTTTTGGACCAGACTTGCCGATGCCGTTAAGGCTTATAGACAACTTGGAAGGCTTGTGTTGAACTTTTTGGAGTGCGGCCACTAAGAGTTTTGCCTGCCTTTTTGAGGCCTTTCTAGCTGCCAGAGCAGGCTGTTTTTGTTTTTTATGGTTTTGATTGTTACAAAACCTTTTGAGCTATTTTTAGGAGCTGGGAAATGTTTATTTTAATGAATTTTTTAGGTTTTTGTAACTTTTTCGTAAATATTTGGACTTACCTGGGCCACAAATGCCGAATTAATAGCACGGCTGTTTTGGGGGGCCACTGGATTAACTGGGGTGTAAATTTGATAGGCCTTTTGGAGGCTTTTTAAAAATGCTTTAGGTTACTCATCGGGCCCCCGGACAACTTTAGTTGTTTTAGACAGATTTATGGGGTTTTTAAAAAATTGTACTTTAGGTTCTGGGGTACATGTGCAGATCATGCAGGATTGTTGCATAGGTGCACACATGGCCAGGTGGTTTGCTGCCTTCCGTCACCTCTCTCTGGTATTTCTCCCCAGGGTATCCCTCCCCACCCTCCCCACCCACCCCACCCACTGCTCTCCTTCCCTTAGTCCCCACAACTGACCGCAACGTGTGATGCTCCCCTCCCTCTGTCCGTGTGTTCTCATTGTTCAACGCCCGCCTATGAGTGATACCATACAGTGTTTGATTTTCTGTTCTTGTGTCAGTTTGCTGAGAATGATGGTTCCAGATTCATCCACATCCCTACGAAGGACACAAACTCCTCGTTTTTCGTGGCTGTGTAGTATTCCATGGTGTATATGTGCCACATTTTCTTTATCCAGTCTATTGTTGATGGACATTTGGGTTGGCTCCAGGTCTTTGCTATTGTAAACAGTGCTGCAATGGATTTGCGTGCTTTTGAGCGGCTTTTCTAATGCCCACAAGGAGATGCTGGTGGAAATTGCTTAAAGCTTTACTTCCCTCTGAGGTATTTGGGTTCCAGTTAGGCTGAGTAGAAGGAAAAACTTTTTTAGGAGGTTTTTGGGGTTTTTTTTTTTCCACACTGGCTGAACTAAGGAAAAACGGGGGCAGAACTGGGTGAGGTCTGGCTTAGGACCTTGGAGCATGGACTGTGAATGACACAAGAGCTCTAGAGCCACAGAGGCGGATTTTGGACTAAAGCCGTTGTTTAAGGAAACTGGTTTGGGTAACCTGCCATTTCAGTAACAACTCGCCAGGGTGTCCGGACCATTGGAGCATTTAAAGACCCCTGTGGGTGGCTGTTTTGTTTTAAAGCTTGGCTATTTTACTTTACAGGGAGTTAGGAGTTTATCTGTAGTGAGGCAGACTTTGTAGTTACTTGAAAAACCCAAGGAGCAAAATGTTTTTTGACATGCACTGGAAGGAAGCGGATGGATGAGGAGAGGCAGCACCCTTTATGGAAGGTATCTGGGGGAACTAGGTGGTTGGGGAATCTTTTTGGCTTTATATCCAAGATACCTTTGATGTCTTTACGACTTAAAGGCAGAGGACTTGAACAGTGTTTTGTTTGCTAAGGGTTTTAGGAGCGACAAGAGAGCCAACTTTCGGAGACACTGGACTTGATGTGATAAGGGAACAAGGCTAGGCAGTTCCCGTCCATGGGAAGTGTGCAGAGAAACTGAGTGTCAACAGGGGAAGTGGTCAGGTGAGGAGAGGGAGGGCCCAGCCAACGGTTAGCATTCTGCATGGGTATGAAGTCCCTGCACAGAATTTGTTAAAAATAAAGATGCAAAGATAGACACAAAAGATGACGCCACTGCACTCCAGCCTGGGCGACAAAGACTCCATCTCCAAAAAGAAAACCGACTTTGTCATATAAGCTTTCACCCAAAAGCCTGAGCCACAGGCCCTTGTTTCTGTGACTGGGACCATGACAACCTCCCCATATCAATGTTCTTATTCTTTTTTTTTTTTTTTTTTTTTGAGACGGAGTTTCGCTCTTGTTACCCAGGCTGGAGTGCAATGGTGCGATCTTGGCTCACCGCAACCTCCGCCTCCTGGGTTCAGGCAATTCTCCTGCCTCAGCCTCCTGAGTAGCTGGGATTACAGGCACGCACCACCATGCTCAGCTAATTTTTTGTATTTTTAGAAGAGACGGGGTTTCACCATGTTGACCAGGATGGTCTCGATCTCTCGACCTCGTGATCCACCCGCCTCGGCCTCCCAAAGTGCTGGGATTACAGGCTTGAGCCACCGCGCCCGGCCTGTTCTTATTCTTAAAATAGTTTCACCCCTACCAAAAGTCTGCTAGAGAGTCAAGTGAGGAGAGGGGTCCATCACTTTGGTCAGCACCTGGAAGCCAGTGCTAACATAAAGTAACAACTTTTCGTTAAGGAAAAATCGCAGAGTGGCTTTTTGTTCCCTGACTGGGAATTGAACCTGGGTTGCAGCAGTGAGAGCACCAAACCGTAACCACTAGACCACCAGGGAGCAGAGTGACTTCTGTGCATTTTCTGTGAATGGCCTAATACAGGTGTAAAAGCTGTGTCTCCCAGGGCAGTGGGAAGTAAAGAGAAGGGGGGAGGCGAGAGACAGACATACAGAGACTCCCAGAGACAGTCACACATACAGACTCAGAGATAGAGACAGATACACACAGAGATAGAGACACACAGAGACCGAGACAACAGAGAGACAGAGACAGACAGCCAGGTGCAGTGGCTCGCACCTGTAATCCCAGCACTTTGAGAGGCCAAGGCAGTTGGATCACAAGGTCAGGAGATCGAGACCATCCTGGCCAACATGGTGAAACCCTGTCTCTACTAAAAGTACAAAAATCAGCTGGGTATGGTGGCGCGTGCCTGTAATCCCAGCTACGCTGGAGGCTGAGGCAGGACAATGACTTGAACCAGAAAGGCAGAGGTTGCAGTGAACACTCCCACGGCACTGCACTCCCAACTGGTGACACAGCAAGACTCCATTTCAAGAAAGAAAAACAAAAACAATCATCCCTGAACTTCTTAGTAGTACTTCCTAGACTCGGCACAAAGCACTGTATGTATTGCAGGTTTGCTCTTGGGCATGTCAATAAACACAGCTCCAACGAGACTGCTCCAGCTTTTTATTATCCCGGTGAGAAAGTGCACAGCATGACGTGAAGGGCGTGTGTGGCTTTTGCAGAATCTCCCACAAACAGCGAGAAAAGCAGTGTCAAGTCCTACAGAATTAACATGTGACCCTCTGACCCACATTCGTAAGACATCTTGGAGACCAGATGCCCACTTCTCATGTAATTCGCATGGCAATCCCTGTCTGCTCAGCAAAAAGAGTCGCAGCACGGAGGTGCTGCCTCCCCGGAAGCATTGCAATCAATCATCAGCTCGGGATTCTTCTCTTTCACTTCCTCTGACAGCTTCTCAATTTCCAAACTAGTGTCGTAGGTCTTCACCCTGAAGGATCAGAGAACACACACGTTTGCAGAGTACCTACAGTTTCAGTGTCCCAAGAAATTCATTCTCAATTACTCAGGATGCCTGCATATGTTTTTTTGTTTTGTTTTATTTTGTTTTTTTTTAAGAGACAGGGTTTCGCCATGTTCGCCAGGATGGTCCTGATCTCCTGACCTCGTGATCCACCTGACTCAGCCTCCCAAAGTGCTGGGATTACAGGCATGAGCCACCACGCCCAGCCAGAACATCTGTTTTAAAACACTCAAAGCAGGAAATGTTTTTGTTTTTTGTTTGTTTGTTTGTTTTGGAGACAGGGTCTTGCTCTCTTGCCCAGGCTGGAGTGCAATGGTGCCACTTGGCTCACTGCAACCTCCAGCTCCTGGGTTCAAGTGATTCTCATGCCTCAGCCTCCTAAGTAGCTGTGATTACAGGTGTGCACCACCATCCTCAGCTAAGTTTTGTATTTTCAATAGAGATGGGCTTTGTTTTTTGTTTTTTTTTTTTTTTTTAAGATGAGGTTTCACCATGATGGCCAGGCTGGTCTTGAACTCCTGACTTCAGGTGATCCACTGACCTCAGCCTCCCAAAGTGCTAGGATTACAGGTGTGAGCCACCACTCCTGGCCGAGATGGGTTTTCAACATGCTTGCCAGGCTGGTCTCAAACTTCGGGTCTCAAGTGATCCACCCACCTTGGCCTCCCAAAGTCATGGGATTACAAACAGGAGCCACCATGCCCAGCCGGAAACTTATAAAGAACTTCTAAAGCCGGAAAATTTCTAAAGAATTTAGACCCACAAAATGGGAATCCTTGTAAGTCTAAAAAAAAAAAAAAAAACACATTATGGCCAAACAGCTCGTTGGGAGGCCACAGGAGGCAGATCCCTTGAGCTCAGGAGTTCAAGACCTGCCTTGGCAACACAGTGAATCCTGTCTCTACTAAAACTACAAAAAGTTAGCCAGGTATGGGAGTACACACCTATAGTCCCAGCTACGCAGGAGGCTGAGACAGGAGGATCACTTAAGCCCAGGAAGCAGAGGTTGCAACGAGCTAGAGATTGCCCTACTGCACTCAGTCTGGGTAACAAAATATGTCTTTAAAAAATAAATTTAGGCTAGGCGCGGTGGCTCAAGCCTGGAATCCCAGCACTTTGGGAGGCCGAGGCAGGTGGATCACGAGGTCAAGAGATCGAGACCATCCTGGTCAACATGGTGAAACCCGGTCTCTCCTAAAAATACAAAAATTAGCTGGGCATGGTGGCGCGTGCCTGCAGTCCCAGCTACACAGGAGGCTGAGGCCGGAGAATTGCCTGAACCCAGGAGGCGAAGGTTGTGGTGAGCCGAGATCGCACCATTGCACTCCAGCCTGGGTAACAAGAGCGAAACTCCATCCCCCAAAAAAAATAAAATAAAAATAAATTTAAAAATTAGATAATCAGACTAAAGCCCATTGTAATAGGCTCATATAGCTTCAGTTTGTCTATAGCTATTGTGTGGTGTCTAGGGCGAGCTCTAATCCTGCTGTCTCTATCCACAGTGTAACTCTTCACATGTTGATGCCTTCTGACAACTTCTGTGCACCCCTGACTTCAGGAGCCCACAGCTGCTACCCCCCTCCACCCAGAGATAAAGGGAGTATATGTAAGTATTCAGCTCATCCAATTACCCTCAGTTAATCTGATTACCCTTCAGGAACTTTGGTTAAAAAGAAAGTGGCAAATCATGGCCATTTGTTGTGGTTGACGCTTGTAATCCCAGCACTTTGGGAGGCAGGAGGATCGCCTGAGGTGCTGAGTTCAAGACCAGCCTGACCAACATGGTGAATCCCCGTCTGTACTAAAAATACAAAGATTAGCTGGGCGTGGTGGCAAAGGGACTGTAATCCCAGCTACTCAGGAGGCTGAGGCAGGAGAATCGCTTAAACCCAGGAAATTACAGCGAGCTTAGATAGGGCCCCTGCATTCTAGGCTGGGCAACAGAGTGAGATTCCACCTCAGAATACATGTATATATACACAAAAATTACCCAGGCATGGTGGTGCGTACCTGTAATCCCAGCTACTCAAGAGGCTGAGCAGGATAATTGCTTGAACTTGTGAAGCAGGGGCTGCAGTGAGTCAAGACTGCACCACTGCACTCCAGCCTGGGCAACACAGCGAGACTCCATCCCAAAAAGAAAAAACAAACAAAAAGGCCAGGTGCAATGGCTCAAGTCTGTAATCCCAGCACTTTGGAAGGAAGGCCGAAACTGGTGGCTCACCCGAGGTCAGGAGTTTAGACCGGCCTGGCCAAGATGGTGAAAACCCCCTTTCTTTTTTTTCTTTTTTTTTTTTTTTTGAGACGGAGTTTTGCTCTTGTTACCCAGGCTGGAGTGCAATGGCGCGATCTCGGCTCACCACAACCTCCGCCTCCTGGGCTCAGGCAATTCTCCTGCCTCAGCCTCCTGAGTAGCTGGGATTACAGGCACACGCCACCATGCCCAGCTAATTTTTTTGTATTTTTAGTAGAGACGGGGTTTCACCATGTTGACCAGGATGGTCTCGATCTCTTGACTTCGTGATCCACCCACCTCGGCCTCCCAAAGTGCTGGGATTACAGGCTTGAGCCACCGCGCCCGGCCTGAAAACCCCCTTTCTACTAAAAATACAAAAATTAGCTGGGTGTAGTAGTAGGCATCTGTCATCCCAGCTACTTGGGACCAAGGTGGGAGAATCGCTTGAACCCAGGAGGCGGAGGTTGCAGTGAGCTGAGATCATATCACTGCACTCCAGCCTGGGCTACAAGAAAGAAACTCCATTTCAAAAAAAAAAAAAAAAGGAAAGAAATAAAAAAATTAGCTGGGCATGTTGGCACACCTGTAGGCCCAGCTACTCAGGAGGCTGAGGCAGGAGCATTGCCTGAACCTGGGAGGCAGAGGCTGCAGTGAGCCAAGATCACACCACTGCACTCCAGCCTGCATGACAGAGCAAGACTCCATCTCAAAAAAAAAAAAAAAAAAAGAAAAAAAGAAAAAAGAAAAAAGCTATACCTGAGTGTCTTCAAGGATCCAGTTCTTTGTTTTAGAAACTCAAAGAGCTTAATTATGCCACTTTTCCACAAATGGTTCTGGCCCAGGTCCAGAGTTTCCAGTTTCTGATTGCTGATGAGAGCAGATCCAAGATGTTGACAATAGAAAGGCAGAAGGGAGCAGCTCCAGAGGCTGTTGAGGAAGCACATGGAAACCCATGCATTCACTGAGCAGGTGGTGGCCGGATGCAGTGGCTCACGTCTGTAATCCCAGCACTTTGGGAGGTGGGTGGATCACTTGAGGCCAGGAGTTCGAGGCCAGCCTGGCCAACATGGTGAAAACCTGTCTCTACTAGAAATAAAAAAATTAGGCCGGGCATGGTGGTAGGCACATGTAATCCTAGCACTTTGGGAAGCCAAGGAGGGCAGATCACCTGCGGTCAGGAGTTTGAGACCAGCCTGACTAACATGATGAAACTCTTTAAAAAATAAATAAATAAAATTAGCTGGGCGTGGTGGCACATGTCTTTAATCCCAGCTACTCAAGAGGCTGAGGCTCGAGAATTGCTTGAGCCTGGGAGGCAGAGGTTGCAGTAAGCTGAGATCACGCCACTGCACTCTAGCCTGGGCAACAGAGTGAGACTCCATCTCAAATAAGGGGAAAAAAAAAAGTACCCTGTGTTCTAGCTTTTTTATCTTGTCTCTACTGCAAAGCTAATTAGTAATGACATGATAAAGATTCTCTTTGCATTAGGATTGCAGGTTCTGGTTGGAAGATAGGCTGCAACCAAGACATGCAATTGACAGACCTGGAAGACAGAATATAAAGAGCTCACCGTTCCATTTGTGAGCCTTTGCATTTCCTGGGGGTGGTATCCCATCTATCCCTGGGTTTATGAGCAGGGGCAGGATCACTGCTTCCCGATTACTGGATCTCGGCACAAGTGGCTTATTTCTGAAGTCCACATCCCTGGGGGCCATTCTCATCTATATTTCACTTCTCCAGTCCCTGTATATGACTTTGGAAGCACCCAGCCACCTATATTCAGTGTCTGGAGGGATTTGCTCTTAAAATTCAATCCAGAGTGACACAGTCTGAGACATTGAGAATGTAGAAATTAAAGATTTCCAAACACTTTGAAAATGAAGCCGGGTGTGATGGCTCATGCCTGTGATCCCAGAACTTTGGGAGGCCAAGGCAGGCAGATCACCTAAGGTAAGGAGTTGGAGACCAGCCTGGCCAATATTGTGAAACGCCATCTCTACTAAAAAATACAAAAACTAGCCAAGCGTGGTGCCTCACGCCTTAATCCTAGACTGTGGAGAAACCCTGTCTCTACTGAAAATACAAAATTAGCTGGGTATGGTGACACATGCCTATAAATCCAGCTACTCAGGATGCTGAGGCAGGAGAATCCCTTGAACCTGGGAGGTGGAGGTCACAGTGAGCTGAGGTTGTGCCATTGCAGTCTCGCCAGGGCAACAAAAGTGAAAAAAAAAAAAAATCAAAGATTTCCAAACACTTTAAAAATGAGGCCAGGCGTGATGGCTCATGCCTGTAATCCTAACACATGGGGAGGCTGAGGCGGGAGGATTCCTTGAGCCCTGGAGTTCAAAACCAGCCTGGGAAAGATGATGAGACCTCATCTCTACACAAAAATGTTAGCTGGCCATGGTAACCCATGCCTGTAGTCCCAGCTACTCAGGAGGCTGAGATAGGGCCATTAAGCCTGGAAGATTGAAGCTTCAGTGACTCATGATCACACCACTGTGCCCCAGCCTGGGGAACAGAGCAAGACCCTACCTCAAAAAAAAAAGAAAAAAATCACCTACCGTAAGTGTTTTAGGTTGCAGTCTGGATTCTCTAATGCCTGACAGAGAATCCACAATCCACAACCTATGTGGTTGAGGCTCAAGTCCAAGTCTGTGAGGCTGCAGACTCCTTGGAGAACCTTCGAGATAGCTCTGCAGCCATGCTTGGTTATGTTGCATTGCTGTAACCTGCAGGATAATCAGATGAAGAGAAGCCTGTTATCCCTCCAGCTTATGCCCTGTGAAGTAGTTGTTACTCCGAACACCATGCATCTTCCACCTTGACCTATATACTTCCAGGCGGGCTTGTACATAAAAGCATGCAAATGGGCCAGGTGTGGTGGCTCATGCCTGTAATCCCAGCACTGTGGAAGGCCGAGGCAGGTGGATCACGAGGTCAAGAGATCGACACCATCCTGGTCAACATGGTGAAACCCCATCTCTACTAAAAATACAAAAAATTAGCTGGGCATGGTGGCGCGTGCCTGTAATCCCAGCTACTGAGGAGGCTGAGGCAGGAGAATTGCCTGAACCCAGGAGGCGGAGGTTGTGGTGAGCCGAGATCGTGCCATTGCACTCCAGCCTGGGTAACAAGAGCGAAATTCTGTGTCCAAAAAAAAAGAATCTCAGAAATGAGAACTAGCTAGAATTTCTGAACAGTAATAGGTCTTTAGCCCTATGCTATCTCTTGAATGCTGGTCTAACCATGGTTTTAATGTGAACAGGCAGCGCACACTGAGCTGCTTCCCATGTTGCAAGATTCATGAGCCAGTTCATGGGCCAATCCCAGCCTGACACCTACGGTTTTTTTCTTCAGGTGGAATCTCACTAAATCGCCAGGCTGGAGTGCAGTGGTGCGATCTCAGCTCCCTGCAACCTCTGCCTCCCAGATTTAAGTGATTCTCCTGCCTCAGCCTCGCGAGTAGCTGGTACTACAGGCTTGCCCCACTACGCCAGGCTAATTTTTCTATTTTTAGTAGAGACAGAGCTTCACCATGTTGGCCAGGCTGGTCTCAAACTCCTTGACCTTAGGTGATCTGTCCACCGTCCACCACCTGTTCTCCAATAACGTATGCAAATAAAATTTTTTTTTTTTTTTTTTTTTTTTTGAGACGGAGTTTCGCTCTTGTTACCCAGGCTGGAGTGCAATGGCGCGATCTCGGCTCACCGCAACCTCCGCCTCCTGGGTTCAGGCAATTCTCCTGCCTCAGCCTCCTGAGTAGCTGGGATTATAGGCACGCACCACCATGCCCAGCTAATTTTTTGTATTTTTAGTAGAGACGGGGTTTCACCATGTTGACCATGGTTGGTCTCGATCTCTCGACCTCGTGATCCACCCGCCTCGGCCTCCCAAAGTGCTGGGATTACAGGCTTGAGCCACCGCGCCCGGCCGCAAATAAAAATTTTTTAAAAAGATGTCACTGCCCCTACCACATAACTCAGTCTACCTCTGATAACAGGCAGTGCTGTCGTGAAATTGAAAGAACATACACAAAGCATCAGATCCAAGAACGAATTGCCCGTCTCAAATCTTCCTTCGCAGCAGCAAGACGTATGCAAATATTAACATATTTTTACCTGTCTGTGCCCATTTTTTTTTTTTTTTTTTTTTGAGATGGAGTCTCACTCTCTGGCCCATGCTGGAGTGCAATGGCATGATGTCGGCTTACCACAACCTCTGCCTCTGATTACAGGCACATGCCACCACGCCTGGCTAATTTTTTGTATTTTCATAGAGACAAGGTTTCACCGTGTTAGCCAGGACAGTCTCGATCTCCTGACCTCGTGATCTGCCCACCTTGGCCTCCCAAAGTGCTGGCATTACAGGCATTAGCCACTGCACCCAGCCTTCTTTAATTCTTACCACGTTCTTACCAGTTACATTTTAAATGAATTAACAAGGACTTGCATATCTCTCCTGCTTGAATTCATGTACACACACACACACGCACACACACACGTACGCACACACATGCAGCCAGCAGGGACTTACACCAGGGTCTGCAGTTTACAGTCAGGGTAACTCAAGCCCTCACACAGCAACTGCACCCCTTTATCCCCGATGGGGTTCTTGGCCAAGCACAGGTGTGTCAGATGCTGGTTGACAATCAAGACCTCAGCAAGCTCCTTGCAACTGGCTTCTGTAAGATGACAGTTTTCCAACCTGCAAAAATAAGAAACAAATGCTAATATGATGAGAACGCTTCCAAAATTCCAACCTGCTCACCATGCCCACAGTTAGGGTCCTCGGCATCAGCCCTTCCCGTTAATCCCCTGCCCTCTGTCCTGTGCTGGTCATCACAGCCACGAAAGACCAGGAACGCGAGAAGGCCGAGACGCAGCCGTCCACCTGGAATCATCTCAGGAAGCAGGTGTTTGTTTTTGAGATGGAGTCTTGCTCTGTCACCCAGGTTCGAGTGCAATGGTGCCATCTCGGCTCATAGCAACCTCTGCCTCCTGGGCTCAAGCAATTCTCCTGCCTCAGCCTCCTGAATGAAATGCACCAGACATGCACAGCCACACCTGTCCATTTTCTTTTATTTTTAGTAGAGACAGGGTTTTGCCATGTTGGCCAGGTTGGTCTCGAACTCCTAACCTCACATGATCTACCCTCTTCGGCCTCCCAAGGTGCTGAGATTACAGGCATGAGTCACCATGCCCAGCCTGAAGCAGGTGTTTATATCAGTGAAAGGTACCATGTGGGCGGCCCAGCAAGTCGGGTGTTACAGTTTCTCTTCTCTTTTACCTGATCTAAACCAGAGCTCCCCATGGGAAGAAACTCACGACAACTTCTGCAGCAAGTTCGTTGGGTGTCCCAGAGTCTCATACAGCAACTTGGCACCCTCGTCCAGGAGCAGATTGGCTGAGAGGTGTAGGTGCCTCAGGGACTGGTTGGCTTTGAGGAGAAGGGAGAAATCGCCCCACTGCTCTGGCGTAGCTGAGTGACCCCCAAACCTGTGGCAAGAGTGGGAGTAAGTCATTCATTTGTGAGGAAAGAGGGTACCAGATTATTTTTTTTAAAGGAGACGGAGTTTCACCCTGTTGCCCAGGCTGGAGCCCAACGGCACAAACTCAGCTCACTGCAGCCTCCGCCTCCCAGGTTCAAGCGATTCTCCTGCCTCAACCTCCCAAGTAGCTAGGATTACAGGCACATGGCACCATGCCTGGCTAATTTTTGTATTTTCTTAGAGAGGGGTTTGCCATGCTGGTCTCAAACTCCTGACCTCAGGTGATCCGCCCACCTCGGCCTCCCAAATGATGGGATTCCATCAGCTTCTTATGCTTCACTTCCCAAAACATTGTCTTTGGTTTATCTCATTCTACTCTTTCTCCAACCCTGGCCTGAATTATTGGAGAGATCTCATCTTTCCTCTGCTTCAAGTTTCTTCACAGCCCCTGAAGCTACATCCAGCCTCATCTCCAAGAGACTGTAATACAATTCTGTGTAACGTTTCACCAACACGGCCCGTGGGGATGATTTTGTAGGAGGAAAAATTGTTTTTGAGACAGGAACTCGCTCTGTTGCCCAGGCTGGAGTGCAGTGGCATGATCATGGCTCCCCACCACCTCTGTCTCCCGGGCTCAAGCGATCCTCCCACCTGAGCCTCCAGCATAGCTGGGACTAGAGGGGGGAAATGCTTAATACTCAAAATAAAGTTTATCCTGACCAGGCAGGATGGCTCATGCCTATAATCCTAGCACTTTGGGAGGCGGAGGCAAGTTGATCACTTGAGGCCAGGAGTTCAAGACCAGCCTGGCCAACGTGGTGAAACCCCGTCTCTACTAAAAATACAAAAATTAGCCAGGCGTGGTGTTGTGTGCCTGTAATCCCAGCTACTTGGGAGGCTGAGTCAGGAAAATCGCTTGAACCTGGGAGGCAGAGGTTGCAGTGAGCCGAGATCATGCCATTGCACTCCAGCCTGGGTGACAAGAATAAAACTGTTTCAAAAAAAAAAAAAAATCTCATAGGAGTATGGAGAAGGTTGCATGCTCCCTGTGAGTCCCTAGCTCCTGAGGATCCAGATTGATGATCCATCCACCTCAGGCTCCCAAAGTGCTGGGATCACAGCACTGCACGGGGCTCAGGCCCCAGAGCCTGATGACCTGAGATTGAACAGTTTCATCCCAAAACTACCCCAAACCCCTGTCTGTGAAAAACCTGTCTTGCACAAAACCAGTCCCCAGTGCAGAAAAAGCTGGGGGCTGCTGCTCTCAATCCAAACAGGTAGGCGAGAGGCAGTCAGGAGCAGCACGTCCCTAAAGCTGCAACACAGCACAGAATTCTGGGTGTTTCTTTGCATCGAGAGCTGCTTATATCACACCGAAGTCAAGCTGGTGGGGGAAAGAGAGGCTGACACCCCACACGGGCCTGTTTGAGAAATACGTTCCCTGCCTGGCACGGCATCCAGAGCGGTTACACTTTTTCCTGGATCCTCCAGCAACACGGTGTAGAGGACTCTGGGTCCTCAGGAGAGCCATGACCGTGAGACCCACCTCAGGTACTGGAGGTTGCCTTTGGGAGTTCTGAACAGATCACACAACAGCAGCAGCATCGTGTGTTCCCACTCGATGTGCCCTTCCAGGGTCAGGTGAGTGAGGGTCGTCTTCCCAATGAAAGCAAGACAGAAGTCCCGGTAAGCCGTGTCAGGGGTGACATTTTTAATCCTAGGAAAAAGCAAAAGAGATTCCACTTTGAGTGTTTAATCCTCACGTTGTGTACAGGCGTGTATAAACAAAAAGCTATTCCAGATTTAGAAACAATTAGAAGTTCTTGGCCAGGCGCAGTGGCTCGTGTCTGTAATCGCAGCACTTTGGGAGGCCGAGACAGGAGGATAACCCAAGGTCAAGAGTTCGAGACCAGCCTGAGCAACATGGTGAAACCCCATCTCTACAAAAAATACAAAAATTAGCTGCGGCCGAGGTGGGCAGATCACCTGAGTTCAGGAGTTCAAGACCAGCCTAGCCAACATGGTGAAACCCTGTCTCTATTAAAAATACAAAAATTAGCTCGGCATGGTGGTGGGCGCCTGCAATCCCAGCTACTTGAGAGTCTTAGGTAGGAGAATTGCTTAAACCTGGGAGGTACAGGCTGCAGTGAGCCTGGGCTAGAGAGCAAGACTCCGTCTCAAAAGAGAAAAAAAAAAAGGCAAGAAGCAGAAGATCAGGAAAAACCACCAATGGGTACTACGCTTGATTCCTGGGTGATAAAATAATCTGTACAACAAACTCCCACGCCACACGCTTACCTGTGTAACGAGGCTGCACTTGTACCTACTTATTTGGTTTTAGTAACAAACCAAAAAAAAAAAAAAAAAAAAGCTGAAAAATCCCCGAATACACAGAGATGAAAACACATTTCTATCTTTTTTTAAAGTGCAAGAAGCCTAGTCAGGGTTTAGGATCTTCCTTGCAAGAGGAACTTCTCCTTACTCTGCTTTCTGCAGATGACAGGTGTTACGGGCTATGTGGTCGCAAAGAACCCGCACGGATGACTCGCTCAGGAAGCTTTGTCTCACTTCCAGAAACTTCAGATTGCTGTTTGAGCTGACGAGAGAGCAGAAATCCTTCCAGACGTGAAGAGAGTGGAGGTCCTGCTGCACCCATTTCGGAAGGGCGACGTAAGTGTACCTGCAGGAGAGCACATGTTCATATCATGTGGCCAGTCACCGCATGGGGGGATGGGTGGGTTTTTCTTTTTTTTTTTGAGACAGGGTTTTGCCCTGTCACCCAGGCTGGAGTGCAGTGGCACAATCTTGGCTCACTGCAACCTCTGCCTCCTGGGTTCAAGCGATTCTCCCGACTCAGCCTTCCAAGTAGCTAGGATTACAGGCTCGCGCCACCACACCCAGCTAACTTTTTTGTATTTTGAGTAGAGACGGGGTTTCACTATGTTGGCCAGGCTGGTCTTGAACTCCTGACCTCAGGTGATCCACCTACTTCAGCCTCCCAAAGTGCTGGGATTACAGGCCTGAGCCACGGGCGCCCAGCTACAAACCACATTTCAATAGCAAAAATCACAATTACTTTTGCACCCAGCTAATACTACATAAGTACAGTGTCTATAGTAAACAATAGCACATCATATCTTTGCTAAGTGTAGAGATCTTAAGTTTTCCCAAAACATCAAATAACAGATAAGGCTGGGCGAGGTGGCTCATGCCTGTAATCCTGACACTTCCGGTAGGCCAAAGTGGGAAGATCGCTTGAGCCCATGAGTTTAAGACCAGCCTAGGCAAGAAACCAAGACCCCATAAAATAAAATAACCGGGCATGGTGGTGCACACCTGTAGTCCCAGCTACTCGGGAGGCTGAGGCAGGAAAATCTGAGAGACTGAGGCTGCAGTGAGCCATGCTCACTCTAGCCTGGACAACAGAGCAAGACACTATCTCCAAAAAAAAAAAAAAGAAAGAAAAAGAAAAAGAAGATAGGCCGGGTGCAGTGGCTCACGCCTGTAATCCCAGCACTTTAGGAGGCAGATGGATGAGGTCAGGATTTTGAGACCAGCCTGGCCAAGATGGTAACACCCCCGTCTCTACAAAGAAATACAAAAATTAGCCAGGTGTGGTGAGGCAGAGGCGGCAGTGAGCCAAGATCACTCCACCGAACTCTAGTCTGGGAGACAGAGCAAGACTCCATCTCAAAAAATAAGACAACGAATGGCCTGTAATCCTAGCACTTTCGGAAGCCGAGATGGATGGATGACCTGAGGTCCGGGTTTGAGACCAGCCTGGCCAACATGATGAAACCCCATCTCTACTAAAAATACAAAAGTTAGCTAGGTACAGTGGCTCATGCCTGTGATCACAGCTACTCATGGAGCTGACACACAAGAATCGCTTGAACCCGGGAGGTGGAGGTTGCAGTGAGCCAAGATCATGCCATTGCACTCGAGCCTGGGCAACTAGGGCAAAACAGTCTCAATTTTTTTAAAAAACTCAATTCCTCATTGCCAAATTGTATCTCTGCATTGAACATGAAGCAGGAACAAAGTCCAGCCAGAGGGAAATTCTGACCCTCAGCCACAAGGCACAGGAGACACTGGCCTCTTCCCGGTGGAGCATGGGATGAGCAAACTGTTCTTACCTCTCTAACTCAAAGTCTGGGTCGAAGTCCACGTAGTTCTCCAGGAACACCCCCTTTGCTACCTGCAGTGAGAGTTTCTCCAAGTCTGGACAGTGCTTCAGGCTGAAATAACACTGCATCATTTCAGACGTATTTGTCAAGTGAATAGACATTTCCTGGAACGGGGCCATCACCACCTTTGCCAGCTCATCCTCCTGAGACTCATACAGGCAGCACAAGATCTCCTTCAGGCCTGCCATCGACGACGGCTTCTTTACGTGAAGATGTGCTTTGCACCGCAGCAATTCCTGTTTGATCTCCCGTGACATCACGCAGCCAAAAGTGGTCTCCAACTCTGTGGCTCTCTTCTCGTTGGCAAGGCCGAATAAGAAGTGTCCTGCTTGGATCAGGTCGGGGTTCTGGACTCTTTCTTCACTGGAAAGCAGCTTCTGCACATCCCCAATGTCCCAGGCATGGCGGTCCCTGTCCTCCTCCTCCTTCTCCAGGGCGTAGAACAGCGCAGTGAAAAACTGCTGGAGGCTGAGGTGGAGGAAGGAGTAGTAGTCTTTGGAGTCTCTATCCTGGCGGAGGATGCCTCTGTCCAGGAACGGGCGGAGGTCGGACTCCTGCACCCCGAAGCTCTCCAGGTCCTCTGCGTGGAACACGGACATCTGTGCCCACAGGCCCTGTGCAGCCAGGGCGCTCAGTGCCCGCAGCGTGTCCCCGAGCTGTGCACCCTTCGGGAAGCGGCTGCAGAGAAAGTGCAGGAACAGCCCCGTGCGGGTGTGGCAGGTGGGGGCCGGATCCTCCCCGTTCTCCATCTGCAGCTTCAGACTGGTGCACACCATCCAGCACACCGTGGGCGCCGAGCCCAGCTGGAACAGGGCTGCGTTGCTTCTCATCAGCTCAAAGGCATGCATGGCTTGGTCTTCGTCTCCAAAGTGTCTCAGGAAATAGGCCCTCCTGTCCTCCTCCAGGAACCCCTCCACCCTTATGTAGATGGGCTTCTCAGCCAGGAGCTGCAGATCCTTCAGGGGCGTGGGCCGTGTGGTGACCAGCAGGGCGGCCTTGGGTAACATCTTCCTCTTCAGCAAACTCCCCAGGAGGACCGGCACCGGCTTTGGCTTCTTCCAGTCCCCGCAGATGTCGTGGATCAGCGCCCCGGGGGGGACTCTCAGCTCATCAAGGCCATCGACCACGAACAGGATTCTCTGTGCTTCGGCTAGGATGTTTGGAATGTCATCCTGCAATTCCGGCCGGTCTTTGGCGATCAGCTCTGCAAAACTGCACGGGCCCAGGCGGCTGAGCTCCTTGCAGCTGAGGTAGAATGCGTACCTGGCCTTCGGGCCGAGGTTATAGTCTTTCCAGTCCAGCATACACTTTTTGGCCAGCGTGGTTTTCCCCACGCCCGCAGGACCGTGCAGAACCACCGTGTAAGGGGATGGCTGCGTGGGTCTTCCGGGATTCAAGAATGGAATGAACCTTTGGTTTCTCTGAGTGACGTGGTCGTGGAAATTGTCACTGTCTCCTCGCCAAAAGCTGTTCCTCCAGACCAAAGACTGTTGGTCCATCACGTTTCTCGATTCTTCCTTCTCACCTGCAGTGACAGGCCATAGGACAGGTGAGGTTGGTGATGATACTCATCTGAAAATTACTGTGTAAAGTACCAGAGGTAAAGAAAACCAGGAAGAAGTAACGTGCGTTGCACGCTCTCAAGCACCAAACTCACCACCACAAGACTGAATTCACCCACCTGGCTTTGCTGGCTCCAAGTCCTCTTCTGAGTCCGCCAGCTCACGGTGATCTGCGTCTGCCACCTGTCCGTCCTCTGTAAAAATACACAGATGTAAGTCATGGTGATTTGTACTCCCTGAATCAGACATTGTAGAAAAGCAAGCATCAAATACATACATACGTATTTAGAGATGGGGTCTTGATATGTTCCCAAGACTGGATTTGAACCCCCAGATTTAAGCAATCCTCCCACCTCAGCCTCCTGAGTATCTGGGACTGCAGGAGCATTATCACTGCCTTTGGCTCAAATATTCTTGAGTCTTTTTTTCGGTGCGGGGGGGCGGGGCTGGAGCCCTATTGGCTCCGCCCTTGTAACCTCATTTAATCTTTACTTCTGAAGCCCTATCTCCAAATACACAGTCACATCGAGGGAGTCAGAGCATCAGTATAAGTTCTCTGGACACAATTCAGTACCCAGTTTGGAGACGGATTTTTTGTTTCTCTGTAAGTAACATGTCATTTCCTCACAAATACAAAGTAATCTTTCCCACACTTAAAAATAGAACAGCTTGGTTCTTCAAAAACACCGAATTACGATATGACCTAGCAATTTTGCTCCCACAAAACGGAGTCAATAGGAGTTCTTCCAGGCGAAAGATCATTTGTCTATCTTATTTCTTTTGAGGCAGAGTCTTGCTCCGTCACCCCGGCTGGAGTGCAGTGGCACCATCTCGGCCCACTGTAACCTCTGCCTCCTGGGTTGAAAGAATTCTTGTGCCCCAACCTCCTGGGTAGCTGGAATTACAGGTGCCTACCACCACACTTGACTAATTTTTGTACTTTTTAAAAAAATATATTTTTTATTGCATTTTAGGTTTTGGGGTACATGTGAAGAACATGCAGGATTGTTTCATAGGTACATACATGGCAATGTGATTTGCTGCCTTCGTCCCCATCACCTGTATCTGGCATTTCTCCCCATGTGATCCCTCCCCAACTCCCCACCCCCCGCTGACCCTTCCCTAGTTCCCCCGCACAGACCCCAGTGTATGATGCTCCCCTCCCTGTGTCCACGTGTTCTCATTGTTCAACACCCACCTATGAGTGAAACGGGCTTTTGTCATATGGGTCAGGCTGGTCTCGCACTCTTGATCTCAAGTGATCAGCCCACTTTGGCCTCTCAATGTGCTGGGATTACCTGAGCCTACTTTTATTGTGGTAAAAAATAAGAGTTACCATTTTAACACGTAATTCATGTGTTCTAAGGAAACATGAATTACTAAATGAAGAAAACCAGGAAGAAGTGATGCGCCTTGAACCCTCTCAAACACCAGGCGACTGTATTCACCCACCTGGCTTTGCTAACGCCAAGTCCTGTTCTGAGTCTCCCAGCTCAGGGTTATCTACTTCTTCCACCTGTCCGTCCTCTGTAAAATACACAGACGTAAGCCTGTACCTCCACAATACAGTGTAACCACCCCAACTTGGAAAAAGCCCCAAAACCTTATCATCCCAAATGAATCCCCCGTTCCCATTTAAGCAGACACCCCCATTTCTTCCCTTCCCCCAGCCTCTGGCGCCCACTCATCTTTATCTTCTCTCTGTGGCATTTGAGATAGTTCAAGTAAATGGAATCCCAAAATGTGTCCTCTCGGGTGACTCATTTCCCTCAGGTACAGGAATTTGATCTTCATTCATGTTGTGGTATCAGCACTCTGTTCCTTTAGGTGGCTGGATAGTAATCCACTGCATGAACAGTGGATTGATCCGTTTCCCTATTCATGTACATTTGACTTGTTCTTTTTTTTTTTTTTTTGAGACGGAGTTTCGCTCTTGTTACCCAGGCTGGAGTGCAATGGCGCGATCTCGGCTCACCGCAACCTCCGCCTCCTGGGTTCAGGCAATTCTCCTGCCTCAGCCTCCTGAGTAGCTGGGATTATAGGCACGCACCACCATGCCCAGCTAATTTTTTGTATTTTTAGTAGAGACGGGGTTTCACCATGTTGAGCAGGATGCTCTCGATCCCTTGACCTCGTGATCCACCCGCCTCGGCCTCCCAAAGTGCTGGGATTACAGGCTTGAGCCACTGCACCCGGCCGTACATTTGACTTGTTCCTATCTTCTGAGTATTATGAGTCATGTTGCTCATTTTCCTGGTTTTTTCATTTCTGGTACTGTACCAAAGTAATTTTCAGATGAGTATCATCAACCTCAACTGTTGTACTGCATGTCACTGCAGGTAAAAAGGAGGGTCATACATATGGAGAAGCCAGCGCAGTGGCTCACGCCTGTAATCCCAGCACTTTGGGAGGCTGAGGCGGGCACATCACGAGGTCAGGAGATGGAGAGGAGCCTGGCCAACACGGTGAAGCCCCATCTCTGCTAAAACTACAAAATTAGACTTGGTGTGGTGGCTCACACCTGTAATCCCAGCACTTTGGGAGGCCGAGGTGGGCAGATCACAAAGTCAGGAGACCAAGACCATCCTGGCTAACACAGTGAAACCCCGTCTCTACTAAAAATACAAAAAATTGGCCAGGTGTGGTGGCACACACCTATAATCCCAGCTACTCAGGAGGCTGAGGCAGGACAATCGCTTGAACCCGGGAGAAGGAGGTTGCGGTGAGCCGAGATCACACCACTGCATTCCAGCCTGGGCCACAGAACGAGACTCCATCTCAAAAATAATAAATCAAATAAATAATAAATGAAATAAATTTCTTTTTTTTTTTTTTTTGAGACGCTCTTGTTACCCAGGCTGGAGTGCAATGGTGCGATCTCGGCTCACCGCAACCTCCGCCTCCTGGGTTCAGGCAATTCTCCTGCCTCAGCCTCCTGAGTAGCTGGGATTACAGGCACTCACTACCATGTCCAGCTAATTTTTTGTATTTTTAGTAGAGACGGGGTTTCACCATGTTGACCAGGTTGGTCTCGATCTCTTGACCTCGTGATCCACCCGCCTCGGCCTCCCAAAGTGCTGGGATTACAGGCTTGAGCCACCGCGCCCGGCCGAAATAAAATTATTCTAAAACAAAATTGTTAGAATGCTGCCAGACATGGTGGCTCACATCTGTAATCTCAGCCCTTTGGGAGACTGAGGTAAGAGTATTATCTATACAAAAGAGAAGAAAAAATAAGTTTGGAAGGCTGAGGTGGGAGGTTAACAGGACCCCAGGGTTGGAGGCTACAGCGAACCACGATCGCACCACTGCACTCCAACCTGGGTGACAGACTGAAATCCTGTCTCAAAAAAAAAAAAAAAATGAGCCAAGCACAAGACATGTACGTGTATCTCCAGCTCCTCGACAGGCTGGGGCAGGAAGATTGTTTTGTTGTTGTTTTGTGCTTTTTTTCTTATACTGCAAAACTAAAAAGTACTTCCCCCCCCACCCCCGCTTTTCTTTTTTGAGATGAAGTCTTGCTCTGTCACCAGGCTGGAGTGCAGGGGCACAATCTCAGCTCACTGCAACCTCCACCTTCTGGGTTCAAGCGGTCTTCCTGACTCAGCCTCCTGAGTAGCTGGGATTACAGGTGCCCACCACCAAAGCTGGCTAGTTTTGTTTTTTGTTTTAAGTTTAGTAGAGATGCGGTTTCACCATGTTGGCCAGGATGGTCTTGATTTCCTGACCTCACGATCCACCCACCTCATCTCCCAAAGTGCTGGGATTACAGGCATGAGCCACTGCACGTGGCCAGGAAGATTGTTTAAGGTGAGGAGTTTGAGGCTGCAGTGTACCGTGATTATGCCTGTGAAGAGCCTGGGCAATGTACCAAGACCACATCTCCTAGAAGGTGCTTGAAAATGCAAAACGGGTCATAGGAAAATTAAAATCATGAGTATATATATGCATGAGGCTATCATCTTATTTTTTTAATTCTTTTCTGATTTCTGTTTTCTTTTTTAGCTTGTTCATTTTTTTATTTTTTAAAGATGGAGTCTTGCTATGTTGCCCAGGCTGGAGTGCAATGGTGCCATCTCGGCTCACTGCAACCTCCACCTGCCACGTTCAGGAAATTCTGCCACAGCCTCCCAAACAGCTGGGATTACAGGTGCCCACCACCCCACCAGGTCCAGATAAGTTTTGTCTTTTTAGTAGAGATGAGGTTTTACCATGTCAGGCCGATCTCCAACTCCTGATCTCATGTGATCCAACCACCTCAGCCTCCCAAATTGCTAGGATTACATGCATGAGCCACCGCCCCCGGCCAGAGCTCATTCCCTGTTACAAACAACCAGGACACCCCATGTTCTACTCACCCAGCAACTCCTCCTTTGCCATCTTAGTCAATTCTGGGAGATTCAGCTCTTCAAAGACCTTCACAGTCACATTCCTTATCCAGCATTCTGAGGATGTGTTGACCAGAATTTCTGCCAGTTTCTGGCCATTGGCCTCTTCCACCTCAGACCATGGGGTCTTCTGTAGCACATCTTCTAGGGGAAAAGCCCACAAGATGGATTTGAAAGTCCCCAATTCACCCTCGCTCAGCTGCTCCAGAAGGGTCTGCAGAGTGTACTGTAGCTGTGGTGATGTCATAGTGCTCCACGTGTGAGACCTTAGGTTAAGGGAACTAGGAGAAAAAGGAACAGTTCACAAGTGACCATCATTAAATGAAAACAGTTGCCTGTGTGCCGAGAACAACTGTCCGTGCTGTACCCTGAGTGGTGAAAGGTGAGGTAGACTCAATGAAGAGATGGAAAATCTGGCCCAGCATGGTGGCTCACACCTGTAATCCCAGCACTTTGGGAGGCTGAGGTGAGCAGATCACCTAAGGTCAGGAGTTTGAGACCAGCCTGGCCAACATGGCAAAACCCTCTCTACTAAAAATTAAAAATTAGCTGGGCATGGTGGTCCATGCCTGTAATCCCAGCTACTTGGGAGGCTGAGACAGGAGAATCGCTCCAACCCAGGAGGTGGAGGTTGCACTGAGCCAAGATGGTGCCACTGTACTCCAGCCTGGGCAACAAGAGTGTAACTCCGTCTCAAAAAAAAAAAAAAAAAAAATTGTCAGGACACGGTGGCCCACACCTGTAATCCCATCACTTTAGTAGGCTGAGGTGGGTGAATCACTCGAGTCTGGGGAGTTAGAGACCAACCTGAACAACAAGGCAAAACCCTGTCCCCACTCTAGCTACTTGGGAGGCTGAGGCAGGAGGATTTCTTGTGCCCAGAAAGTTGAGGATGCAGTAAGGCACAATCACACCACTGCATTCCAGCCTGAGTGACAAAGTTAAACTGCCTCAAAAACAATACAAGAGGGAGGCAGGCTGGAAAATGAAAACCAGAAAGTGACTTGCCAAGCCCAGGTGGTGGTACAAGTGGACAGCTTTACCCTGAGGAAGGGCAGCTCTTTCTCCTCGGCTTTGAGGTACAATTACGTATACACAATGTTAGGATGGAGCGGGAAGGGTGTGTGAGCCCAGGAGTTCCAGACCAGCCTAGGCAACCCAGGGAGACCTTGTCTCCATTTTTTAAAAGTATTTTTAAAGTAATATATGCAATTTTTACTTGCCAAACTGTAGAAGATGAAGTTGTTATATATACAGTGAAATGATTACCATCATCAAGCTACTTAGCATCCACTGCCTCATATAGTTGCGTTTCCTTTTTGCTGTGAGAACCTGTGATTCACGTAGACTCTACATGGTTTTTTTCCTGAAATGGAGTCTCACTGTGGCCCCCAGGCTGGAGCACAGTGGCACAATCTCAGCTCACTGCAACCTCTGCCTCCCAGGTTCAAGTGATGCTCCTGCCTCAGCCTCCCAAGAAGCTGGGATTACAGGTGTGCGCCACCACTCCCTGCTAAGTTTTATATTTTTAGTAGAGATGGCCTTTCACCATGTTGGCTGGTCTCGAACTCCTGACCTCAGATGATCCACGCACCTCAGCCTCCCAAAGTGCTGGGATTACAGGTGTGAGCCACCATGCCCAGCCATCTACATTTTAAAAAGAAAGAAAACAGGGTCTCCCTCTCATCCAGGCTGGAGTGCAGTGGCATGATCACAGCTCATTGCAGCCTCCACCTCCCAGGCTCAGGTGATCCTCCTACCTCACCCCATAAGTAGCTTAGACCCACCACCAAGTCTGGCCTTTTTTTTTTGAGATGGAGCAGGCTTCCCCAAACTACAGCCTGCAGGCCGCATGCGGCCCCCTGAGGCCATTTATCCGGCCCCCCACCGCACTTCAGGAAGGGGCACCTCTTTCATTGGTGGTCAGTGAGAGGAGCACAGTATGTGGCGGCCCTCCAACGGTCTGAGGGACAGTGAACTGGCCCCCTGTGTAAAAAGTGTGGGGACGCCTGAGATGGAGTCTCACTCTGTCTCCCAGGCTGAGTGCAGTGGCCCTATCTCAGCTCAAAGCAACCTCTGCCTCCCAGGTTTACGCTATTCTCCTGCCTCAACTTTCCAAGTAGCTGGTATTACAGGCATGCACCACCAAATCTGGCTAATTTTTGTGTTTTCAGTAGACACGTGTTGGTCAGGCTGGTCTCCTGACCTCAAATAATCCACCCACCTCAGCCTTCCAAAGTGCTGAGATAAGCAGGCATGAGCCACCACGCCCAGCCTTGTATTTTTTGTAGAGACAGATTTTACCATGTTGCGCAAGCTAGTCTCAAACTCCAGAACTCCTCTAAACTATATATGAATAGAAGTCTTTAAGACAACATTAGGCTGGGCACGAGGGCTCACACCTGTCATCCCAGCACTCCGGGAGACCGAGGCAGACTGATGACCTGAGGTCAGGAATTTGAGACCAGCCTGACCAACTAAAAATACAAAAATTAGCCAGGTGTGGTGATGCATGCCTGTAATAGCAGCTACTCGGGAGGCTCAGGCAGAAGAATCGCTTGAACTCAAGAGTTGGAGTTTACAGTGGTGGAGATCCCACCACTGCACACCAGCCTGAGCGGCAGAGTGAGACTCTATCTCAAAAAAAAAAAAAAAAAATCAAAAATCACACCAACCATTAGGAGTTGGGAAGGGCCATGGTAGAAACTCAACCAATTACTTCTCCCGGGGCGGAGCAGGGGAAAAAAAAAAAAAAGTAAAAGAAAAAAAAATTACGTCTCCCTTAAAAGAAGAGACAAAGAGCTTTGCGCAGTGGCAGTATCGTAGCCAATGAGGTTTATCCGAGGCGCGATTACTGCCAATTTAAAACGTTTCCCAATACCCTGCCAAGATGACTTGAAATATGGTCAGCATTGGCAATTTTTGACAGTCTCTACGGAGACTGAATAAAATAAACAAATAAGTAATAAAAAATAAAGAAGGGACGAAGAAACGGATGCAAGAATCAGCACTCACCTCCGCCGGGCAGGACTTGCTTCCAGCCTGTGTTTTCTGCAAAGGACATGGGTAATAAGAGGGTAAGGGAGCTCTGGGATTGGCCCTGGGGACACGGGGTGGAGGCAGGTGTTTCCCACCCAGGTGGAGCTGCCTGCTGAGATTAACATTGGTTGGCTCCCAACCACTGACCTCAGACTAACCTTGACATCACCTGGGCCCCATCCTCAGGGATTCAGCTGTAATTGAGCTGCAGGGGGCTTTGGGGAGCAGGGCTGGCTAAAACTCCCCAGGTGAGATTACTGTGCAATTCCCTTCCTAGACCACTGAGGTCAGGTGTGATCGGTGACAAAACCGGAAATTATACATTTTGGGTTTTGCAACGTAGCTGGCTTCCAGCTCTAAAAACTCATGCAGAGAAAAAAAAAATTAAACATAAATAACTGTTTTTTTTAAAAAAGATAAGTCTTGTGACGGCCTGTAATCCCAGCACTTTGGGAGGCGGAGGTGGGTGGATCACGAGGTCAAGAGTTCAAGACTAGTCTGGCCAACATAGTGAAACCCCATCTCTATTAAAAATACAAAAATTAGCTGGGCATAGTGGCCTGTGCCTATAATCCCAGCTACTCAGGAAGCTGAGGTAGGAGAATTGCTTGAACAAGGGCCTGGGAGGCGGAGGTTACAGTGAGCCAAGATTGAGCCACCTCACTCCAGCCTGGGCTGCACAGAAAGACTGTCTCAAAAAGATTAAAAAAAAAAAAAAAAAAGAATCAGGCCGGGCGCGGTGGCTCAAGCCTGTAATCCCAGCACTTTGGGAGGCCAAAGCGGGTGGATCAGGAGGTCAAGAGATCAAGACCATCCTGGTCAACATGGTGAAACCCCGTCTCTACTAAAAATTCAAAAAATTAGCTGGGCATGGTGGCGCATGCCTGTAATCCCAACTACTCAGGAGGCTGAGGCAGGAGAATTGCTTGAACCCAGGAGGCGGAGGTTGCGGTGAGCCGAGATCGCGCCATTGCACTCCAGCCTGGGTAACAAGAGCCAAACTCCGTCTCAAAAAAAACAAAGAATCAAAAGAAAAAGTGTGGGTTGGGTGAGGCTGCACTCTGGCCCCTGTCGTGCACTAGATACTGCACATTTGCATGCTCATTGTTCCTGTAGATAAGATTTCTGACAGGAGGGTCCTCAGACCTATTTGCATCTGCAGGGTTCCTGTAGATAAACTCTGGGACATTAGAATTATAAGGCTTTTGCCCTCCCCTCCCCTGCCCTTTGCTTCCTTCTTTCAAAAAAAAAAAAAAAAGAATTATAAGGCTTTTGTTTAAGGATGGTTTCAGATGTTTTTCCGTCCCTGAATTCCAGCAAAACAGCTGACACCAACCCGTTTGCAGACCCCACCAAGGAATGGGATCAGCATGAGAATACTGCGACCCCATCTCCCTGTCCCTGACTTCGCCTTGCTCTCTGCAAGCCATCCGCATGCCCACACTTTGGCCCACACCAAAACACCTAAAAACCCTAGCCCCAGCTGGGTGCAGTGGCTCACACCTGTAATCCCAGCACTTTGGGAGGCCAAGGCAGGTGAATCCCCTGAGGTCAGGAGTTTAAGACCAGCCTGGCCAACATGGTGAAACCCCATCTCTACCAAAAACACAAAAATTAGTTGAGCATGTTAGCAGGCAGCTGTAATCTTAGCTGCTCAAGAGGCTGAGGCAAGAGAAGCACCTGAACCCGGGAGGCAGAGGTTGCAGTGAGCCAAGATCCCTGCCACTGCACTCCAACCTGGATGACAGAGCAAAATTCCATCTCAGAAAACCTAGCCCCAAACTTCTGGGGGAGATGGATCGGAGGTTTCCTCCCATCTCCTCATTCCTCTGTCCTATAATTAAACTTCCTTCTCCTCTGCAACTGAGTGGCCCGGCGAACTGACTTACAGCACGCATTGGACAATGGATCTACTGTCAGAGGCATTTGAACCAGAGCAACTCCATCTTGAATAGGAGCTGAGTAAAACAAGCCTGAGATCTACTGCACTGCATTCCCAGTTAAGGCATTCTCCAAAAAAAAAAAAAAAAAAAAAAACCAGGCATGGTGGCTCACATCCGTAATCCCAGCACTTTGGGAAGGTGGGTCACCTGAAGATCACCCAAGGTCGAGAGCTCAAGACCAGCCTGACCAACATGGTGAAAACCCATCTCTACTGAAAATACAAAAATTAGCCAGGCATGGTTGCACATGCCTGTGATCCCAGCTACTCTGGAGGCTGAGACAGGAGAATTGCTTGAGCTCGGGAGGCAGAGGTTGCCGTAGACACAAAACAAAATTTAAAAGGACATTTGAAGTCATGGGATGGGATGGAAGGTCAGCACAAAACACACGTCATAAAGACCTTGCTGATAAGGCAGTAAAGAAGCCTTATCTAAAGCTAAATTCTACCAAAACCAAGATGTTGATGATGAGAGGGACCAATGGTTGTCCTCACTGGTTTTTTGTTTGTTTGTTTGTTTTGAGAGAGTTTTGCTCTGTTGCCCAGGCTGGAGTGCAGTGGTGTGATCTCGCCTCAGTCTCCTGAGTAGCTGGGATTACAGCCATGAGCCACATGCCTGGCCCCTCCTTCTGTTTTAAAAAGAGAAATGTGGAGCTGTTGTTTTTCAATAATTTACCCTCCATTCTGAAATATATTGAGCACTTACTGCTGTATGCCAAGCACTTTTCTTTTTTTCTTTTTTCTTTTTTTTTTTTTTTGAGACGGAATCTCACTTGCTCTGTCACCCAGGCTGGAGTGCAGTGGTACCATCCTGGCTCACTGCAACCTCCACCTTCTGGGGTCAAGTGATTCTCCTGCCTCAGCCTCCCACGTAGCTGGAATTACAGACGCTCGCCACCATGCCTGGCTAATTTTTGTATTTTTAGTAGAGACGGAGTTTCACCATGTTAGCCAGGCTGGTCTTGAACTACTGACCTTGTGATCTGCCTGCCTTGGCCTTCCAAAGTGCTGGTTTACAGGCGTTAGTCACCATGCCCGGCCTGCCTTTCTAGTTATTTGAAAATGGCTAAGAACAAAGCAGAAAAAGTCACCTTGTCCCTAGAGGATATCTCTGTGTGAGGGAAGAAATGATCAACCAGATTCATAACCTGAGAATTAATCATTAGTGCTTCAGCCAGGTGCAGTGGCTCATGCCTGAATCCCAGCACTTTGGGAGGTTGAGGTGGGAGGATCCCTTGAGCCCAGGAGTTCAAGTCCAGCCTGGGCAACATAGTGAGACCACATTTCCGATTTTAGTGTATATACTGCTGAAGCTAGTCCTGTGAGACCGTGTTTCTACAAAAAATAAATAAAAATTATTTATTTATTTATTTATCCTCTCATGGATGTCTGTAGGAACTAAATGGAGACAGCTTCATTTGACCCACATGCTGTGCTTTAGGACCGCTCTTGAGCCTCTGCTGTTCCCAGCCAGGCCCCCCTGGGCACTGCCTCCTGGCTGCAGAGCCTTGTTAGAAGCAGGTAACACAGACTGAGACCCAAGGCCTGGTTTAGACAGGCTTTAACAGACCTGGGCACTCTATTGAATTATTCATGAATTGTGGTTTCTTATCAGTTCTTCCAGTGCTCCCCTCTGGCCTCACGGTTCCTCTTTTACCTCTGCAGGCCCTGTCTACACCACCCAAACTCACTTACTCCAACAGAAGTCTGCTTAAATCCATCCTTCTCCCCAGGCACCCACGCATTCTGTGACCTGGGGTTTGCTACTTCACAATAAAGTCTCAACTTCCTCCATAGAACAAAAGTTAGCAAGAGTAACAAAAGATAATTTCTTAATCCCACGCATTTGAGTGTTTTCTTTTTCCAGTTTACAAAGGCTTTATTGGCACAAATATGCTCTACAAAAGAATGATCAATCCTGTTGCTTCTCTTTTTTTCTTTTTCTTTTTTTTTTTTGAGATGGGGTTTCACCATATTAGCCATGCTGGTCTTGAACTCCTGACCTCAGGTGATCTGCCCACCCCAGCCTCCCAAAGTGCTGGGATTACAGGTATGAGCCCAGCCTTTCCTTTCTTTTCTTTTCTTTTTTTTTTTTTTTTTTTTTTGTAAAATAGAAATAGAGATGGGGTTGTCAGGCGGCCGGTTAGCTCAGTTGGTGAGCACACTGACCTCCTGACAATGAAAATAAATAAATAAATAAAAAGGAAAAAAAAATAGAGAAGGGGTTTCACCATGTTGGCCAGGGTGGTCTCGAACTCCTGACCCCAGATGATCCACCCACCTCGGCCTCCCAAAGCACTGGGATTACAGGCCTGAGCCACTGCGCCCGGTCAATGCTGTTGCTTCTAAGTCGGTGACATGAAGAGCTGTGTCCAGGGACACACCGAGCCACGCTGAAGCAGATGCTGCTGGGTCCACCCCTTATTCACAGACGCAGTCGTGCGCACAAACTTGTAGTCACTCAGCTCTTCAGGCTTCGCCATAGGCTGATTTCTTTTGCAGCACGTTTTACTGAGTCACTGCCATGAATGACGTCCCCGCCACGTGAATTCAGAGGTCCCCAAAAATGGTGTCTGGCTTAGAATCCGCTGCCTTGGTCTGCCCAAGCATCACCTGGGCCGTCTGCACCACATTCAGCCCCTACCAGACTATGGCCACCACCGGCCCTGAGTTCACCGACTTCATCAACCCAGGGAAGAATGGGCGGCCTTTCAGGTCAGTGTAGCGCTGCTTCAGGGGTTCCTCAGAGGCCAGGAAGAACTTCATGGCCAGAGGTGGGACCCCTTCTGCTCGAAGCACTACATGACCTCGTCCACCAGGCGGCGCTGCAGGCCGTCCGGCTTGATGGCAAAGAAGGTGCGCTCGAGATTGGCCATGGGCCGGGCAGCTGGGTGGGCCGGGCAGCCACGCTGCGCTGCCCGAACCGCATTTGAATCTTTTTTATTTTATTTTTTTTTTTTGAGACGGAGTTTCGCTCTTGTTACCCAGGCTGGAGTGCAATGGCGCGATCTCGGCTCACCGCAACCTCCGCCTCCTGGGCTCAGGCAATTCTCCTGCCTCAGCCTCCTGAGTAGCTGGGATTATAGGCACGCGCCACCATGCCCAGCTAATTTTTAGTATTTTTAGTAGAGACAGGGTTTCACCATGTTGACCAGGATGGTCTCGATCTCTCGACCTCGTGATCCACCCGCCTCTGCCTCCCAAAGTGCTGGGATTACAGGCTTGAGCCACCGCGCCCGGCCCATTTGAATCTTTAAAAAAAAAAAAAATTTTTTGACCAGGCGCGGTGCCTCATGCCTGTAATCCCAGCACTTTGGGAGGCCGAGGTGGGTGGATCACAAGGTCAAGAGATCGAGACCAACCTGGTCAACATGGTGAAACCCCGTTTCTACTAAAAATACAAAAAAAAATTAGCTGGGCATGGTGGCGCGTGCCTGTAATCCCAGCTACTCAGGAGGCTGAGGCAAGAGAATTGCCTGAACCCAGGAGGCGGAGGTTGCGGTGAGCCGAGATCGCGCCATTGCACTCCAGCCTGGGTAACAAGAGCGAAACTCCGTCTCAAAAAAAAAAAAAAAATACAAAAATTAGCCGGGCGTGGCTGTAGTCCTAGCTACTCAGGAGGCTGAGGCAGAAGAATCGCTTGAACCCAGAAGGCAGAAGCTGCAGTGTGCTGAGACTGCCCCACTGCACACTGCAGCCTGGGTGACAGAGCCAGACTCTGTCTCAAAAAAAAAAAAAAAAAAAAAATCAGTCAGGCATAGTTGTGTGCACCTGTAATCCCAGCTACTTGGGAGGCTCAGGCAGGAGAATCGCTTGAACCTGGGAGGCGGAGTTGCGGTGAGCCGAGATGGAGCCACTGCACTCCAGCCTGAGCAACACAGGGAGACTCTGTCTCGAAGAAAGTAAGCAAGAGGCAGGACTCAGACAGAGCACATCAGCTGCTCCGTTTCTCGCCTCCGTCTTTTTTCACCACTGCATCCATGATGACAGCAGGAAAGAAAGGTGAGAATTGTCTTGTGGGCGTGGGCTAGTGTCAGTAGACTAGAGACACAACCTCCACTTCAGGGTGCTTTAGTGGGGCTGCCTGGCTGCCCCTTCTGTAACCATCTGTCCTAAGCCAGGCTCGGCTGCCTGGACTCCTACCGCAGAGGGCCAAGTGCCTCAGTGGTCCTCATGGCCATGATGATGACCCTGGTGCAATGAGAAGAGGTCCCTCAACAGAGTCAGGGGAACGCCAGCTGGAGTCTAGCCACAGACACCAGCACCCTCTGCTGACATCAAAGGGCTTTGCTCAGCCGGACGTAGTGGTTCACACCTATAATCCCAGCACTTCAGGAGGCCAAGTCAGGCAGATCATCTGAGGTCAGCAGTTCGAGACCAGCCTGGCCAACATGGTGAAACCCAATCTCTACTAAAAATACAGAAATTAGCCAGGCGTGGTGGCACGTGCCTACAATCCCAGCTACTCAGGAGGCTGAGGCAGGAGAATCGCTTTAACCCATGAGACAGGCTGCAGTGAGCCAAGATTGTGCCACTGCACTCCAGGCCAGGTGACAGAGTGAGACTCCTTCTCAAAAAAAAGATCTACTCTCTTAGCAAATTTCAAATATACAATGCAATATTGTTAACTCTCATCACATTCCTGTATATTACATCTCTAGAACTCATTCAAGCTGCATAACTGACACTTGGTACCCTGTGCAAATATTTCCCCATGATTCCCTCCCCCCAGTCTCTGGCATTCCACTTTCTGTTCCTATGAATTGGACTACTTTAGATTCCACACATAAGTGAAATCATACAGTATTTGCCTTTTTTTTGGTGTGGTTTATTTAACTTAGCACAATGTCCTTCATTCCTTCATGTTCTTCCATGTTGTTGGAAATAAAAGAATTTCTTTCTTTATTTCTTTCTTTCTTTTTTTGCGATGGAGTCTTGCTCTGTCACCCAGGCTGGAGTGCAGTGGCATGATCTCAGCTCACTGCAGCCTCCACCTCCTGGGTTCCAGCGATTCTCCTGACTCAGCCTCCTGAGTACCTGGGATTACAGGTGCACTCCACCATGCCCGGCTAATGTTTGTATTTTTAGCAGAGGCGGGATTTCATCATGTTGGCCAGGCTTGTCTCGAACTTCTGACCTTGTGATCTGCCTGCCTCCACCTCCCAAAGTGCTGGGATCACAGGCGTGAGCCACCTCACGGGCCTGGCTTCTAATTTAAATGATAACCGTCCTTCCCCAAAACTAGACTACCCTTGGGAAACTAAGGAAAGGCCAGCAAGTGAGGGAAATGAGAGAGGCCTGAGTTCAGCCATGGTTCCGGAGGGCGGAAGATTTGCAACTTCCACAATTACTCCTGTAAATAACATCGTGATTGTGGAACCTGAGATTGGCCTTTTGAGGTGTCTTTTCAGCCTTCTGCTTTATTTTTTTTTTTTCTTTTGAGACGGAGTCTTGCTCTGTCCCCCAGCTGGAATGCAGCAGCACAATCTCAGCTCACCAAAACCTCTGCCTCCTGGGTTCAAGTGATTCTCCTGCCTCAGCCTCCCGAGTAGCTGGGACTGCAGGCACACACTGCCACGCCCAGCTAATTTTTTGTATTTTAGTAGAGCCAGGGTTTCACCATGTTGGCCAGGCTGGTCTCCAACTCCTGACCTTGTGATCTGTCCACCTCCGCCTCCCAAAGTGCTGGGATTACAGACGTGAGCCACTGCACCTGGCTGATCTCTGTTAAGGGTTCTTATCACAGCTAAAAGAAAAAAAGAAGAAGGAGAAGGAGAAGAAAGAAGGAAGAAAGGAGGAAGAGGAAGAAGAAGGAAAAGAATATATTGAAATGTGCGACCTCCTGACAATGAAAATAAATAAATAAAAAGGAAAAAAAAGTAGAGATGGGTTTCACCATGTTGGCCAGGGTGGTCTCGAACTCCTGACCCCAGATGATCCACCCACCTCGGCCTCCCAAAGCACTGGGATTACAGGCCTGAGCCACTGTGCCCGGTCAATGCTGTTGCTTCTAAGTCGGTGGCATGAAGAGCTGTGTCCAGGGACACACCGAGCCACGCTGAAGCCAATGCTGCTGGGTCCACCCCTTATTCACAGACGCAGTCGTGCGCACAAGACTTGTAGTCACTCAGCTCTTCAGGCTTCACCACAGGCTGATTTCTTTTGCAGCACGTTTTACTGAGTCACCGCCATGAATGACGTTCCTGCCCACGTGAATGCAGAGGTCCCCAAAAATGGTGTCTGGCTTAGAATCCACTGCCTTGGTCTCCCCAAGATTCACCTGGGCCATCTGCACCACATTCAGCCCCTACCAGACTATGGCCACCACCGGCCCTGAGTTCACCGACTTCATCAGCCCAGGGAAGAATGGGCGGCCTTTCAGGTCAGTGTAGCGCTGCTTCAGGGGTTCCTCAGAGGCCAGGAAGAACTTCATGGCGAGAGGTGGGACCCCTTCTGCTCGAAGCACTACATGACCTCGTCCACCAGGCGGCGCTGCACGCCGTCCGGCTTGATGGCGAAGAAGGTGCGCTCGAGATTGGCCATGGGCCGGGCAGCTGGGTGGGCCGGGCAGCCACGCTGCGCTGCCGGAACCGCATTTGAATCTTAAAAAAAAAAAAAAAGAAAAGAAAACTTTGACCAGGAACAGTGCCTCACGCCTGTAATCCCAGCACTTTGGGAGGCCGAGACGGGTGGATCACAAGGTCAGGAGATCAAGACCATCCTGGCCAACACGGTGAAACCCTAACTCTGCTAAAAATACAAAAATTAGCCGGGCGTGGCTGTAGTCCTAGCTACTCAGGAGGCTGAGGCAGAAGAATCGCTTGTACCCAGAAGGCGGAAGCTGCAGTGTGCTGAGACTGCCCCACTGCACACTCCAGCCTGGGTGACAGAGCCAGACTCTGTCTCCAAAAACAAAAAAAGAAAGGAAAAAAAAAAATCAGTCAGGCATAGTTTTGTGCACCTGTAATCCCAGCTACTTGGGAGGCTGAGGCAGGAGAATCGCTTGAACCTGGGAGGCGGAGTTGCGGTGAGCCGAGATGGAGCCACTGCACTCCAGCCTGAGCAACACAGGGAGACTCTGTCTCGAAGAAAGTAAGCAAGAGGCAGGACTCAGACAGAGCACATCAGCTGCTCCGTTTCTCGCCTTCGTCTTTTTTCATCACTGCATCCATGATGACAGCAGGAAAGAAAGGTGAGAATTGTCTTGTGGGCGTGGGCTAGTGTCAGTAGACTAGAGACACAACCTCCACTTCAGGGTGTTTTAGTCGGGCTGCCTGGCTGCCCCTTCTGTAACCATCTGTCCTAAGCCAGGCTCGGCTGCCTGGACTCCTACCGCAGAGGGCCAAGTGCCTCAGTGGTCCTCATGGCCATGATGATGGCCCTGGTGCAACGAGAAGAGGTCCCTCAACAGAGTCAGGGGAACGCCAGCTGGAGTCTAGCCACAGACACCAGCACCCTCTGCTGACATCAAAGGGCTGTGCTCAGCTGGACGCACCTATAATCCCAGCACTTCAGGAGGCCAAGGCAGGCAGATCATCTGAGGTCAGCAGTTCGAGACCAGCCTGGCCAACATGGTGAAACCCAATCTCTACTAAAAATACAGAAATTAGCCAGGCGTGGTGGCACGTGCCTACAATCCCAGCTACTCAGGAGGCTGAGGCAGGAGAATTGCTTTAACCCAGGAGACAGGCTGCAGTGAGCCAAGATTGTGCCACTGCACTCCAGGCCAGGTGACAGAGTGAGACTCCTTCTCAAAAAAAAGATCTACTCTCTTAGCAAATTTCAAATATACAATGCAATATTGTTAACTCTAATCACATTCCTGTATATTACATCTCTAGAACTCATTCAAGCTGCATAACTGAAACTTGGTGCCCTGTGCAAAACATTTCCCCATGATTCCCTCCCCCAAGTCTCTGGCATTCCACTTTCTGTTCCTATGTATTTGACTACTTTAGATTCCACGTATAAGTGAGATCATACAGTATTTGCCTTTTTTTTTTTTTTTTTTTTTTTTTTTTTTTTTTTTTGGTCTGGTTTATTTAACTTAGCACAATGTCCTTCATTCCTTCATGTTCTTCCATGTTGTTGGAAAAATAGAATTTATTTATTTCTTTATTTTTTTTTTTTGAGACGGAGTCTTGCTATGTCCCCCAGCTGGAATGCAGCAGCACAATCTCAGCTCACCAAAACCTCCGCCTCCTGGGTTCAAGTGATTGTCCTGCCTCAGTCTCCCCAGTAGCTGGGACTGCAGGCACACACTGCCACGCCCAGCTAATTTTTTGTATTTTAGGAGAGCCAGGGTTTCACCATGTTGGCCAGGCTGGTCTCCAGCTCCTGACCTTGTGATCTGTCCACCTCGGCCTCCCAAAGTGCTGGGATTACAGACGTGAGCCACTGCACCTGGCTGATCTCTGTTAAGGGTTCTTATCACAGCTAAAAGAAAAAAAAGAAGAAGGAGAAGGAGAAGAAAGAAGGAAGAAGAAAAAGAGGAGGAGGAGGAAGAAGAAGAAGGAAAAGAATTTATTGAAATGTGCGACCTCCCGACAATGAAAATAAATAATTAAAAGGAAAATAAAAATAGAGAAGGGGTTTCACCATGTTGGCCAGGCTGGTCTCGAACTCCTGACCCCAGATGATCCACCCACCTCGGCCTCCCAAAGCACTGGGATTACAGGCCTGAGCCACTGCGCCCGGTCAATGCTGTTGCTTGTAAGTCGGTGGCATGAAGAGCTGTGTCCAGGGACACACCGAGCCACGCTGAAGCCGATGCTGCTGGGTCCACCCCTTATTCACAGACGCAGTTGTGCGCACACAAACTTGTAGTCACTCAGCTCTTCAGGCTTCGCCATAGGCTGATTTCTTTTGCAGCACGTTTTACTGAGTCACCGCCATGAATGATGTTCCCGCCCACGTGAATGCAGAGGTCCCCAAAAATGGTGTCTGGCTTAGAATCCACTGCCTTGGTCTCCCCAAGCAACACCTGGGCCGTCTGCACCACATTCAGCCCCTACCAGACTATGGCCACCACCGGCCCTGAGTTCACCGACTTCGTCAGCCCAGGGAAGAATGGGCGGCCTTTCAGGTCAGTGTAGCGCTGCTTCAGGGGTTCCTCAGAGGCCAGGAAGAACTTCATGGCGAGAGGCGGGACCCCTTCTGCTCGAAGCACTACATGACCGCGTCCACCAGGCGGCGCTGCACGCCGTCCGCCTTCACTTCACGGCCGCGAGGCAAGACCCCTTCTGCACGAAGCACTAATGATCTCGTCCACCAGACGGCGCTGCACGCCGTCCTGCTTGATGGCGAAGAAGGTGCGCTCGAGATTGGCCATGGGCCGGGCAGCTGGGTGGGCCGGGCAGCTGGGTGGGCCGGGCAGCCGCGCTGCACTGCCCGAACCGCATTTGAATCTTAAAAAAAAAAAAAAAAAAAATCTTTGACCAGGCGCGGTGCCTCATGCCTGTAATCCCAGCACTTTGGGAGGCCGAGGCGGGTGGATCACAAGGTCAGGAGATCGAGACCAATCTGGTCAACATGGTGAAACCCCGTTTCTACTAAAAATACAAAAAAAATTAGCTGGGCATGGTGGCGCGTGCCTATAATCCCAGCTACTCAGGTGGCTGAGGCAGGAGAATTGCCTGAACCCAGGAGGCGGAGGTTGCGGTGAGCCGAGATCGCGCCATTGCACTCCAGCCTGGGTAACAAGAGCGAAACTCCGTCTCAAAAAAAAAAAAAAAAATACAAAAATACAAAAATTAGCCGGGCGTGGCTGTAGTCCTAGCTACTCAGGAGGCTGAGGCAGAAGAATCGCTTGAACCCAGAAGGCAGAAGCTGCAATGTGCTGAGACTGCCCCACTGCACACTGCAGCCTGGGTGACAGAGCCAGACTCTGTCTCAAAAAAAAAAAAAAAAACAGTCAGGCATAGTTGTGTGCACCTGTAATCCCAGCTAGTTGGGAGGCTCAGGAAGGAGAATCGCTTGAACCTGGGAGGCGGAGTTGCGGTGAGCCGAGATGGAGCCACTGCACTCCAGCCTGAGCAACACAGGGAGACTCTGTCTCGAAGAAAGTAAGCAAGAGGCAGGACTCAGACAGAGCACATCAGCTGCTCCGTTTCTCGCCGCCATCTTTTTTCATCACTGCATCCATGATGACAGCAGGAAAGAAAGGTGAGAATTGTCTTGTGGGCGTGGGCTAGTGTCAGTAGACTAGAGACACAACCTCCACTTTAGGGTGCTTTAGTTGGGCTGCCTGGCTGCCCCTTCTGTAACCATCTGTCCTAAGCCAGGCTCGGCTGCCTGGACTTCTACTGCAGAGGGCCAAGTGCCTCAGTGGTCCTCATGGCCATGACGATGACCCTGGTGCAAGGAGAAGAGGTCCCTCAACAGAGTCAGGGGAACGCCAGCTGGAGTCTAGCCACAGACACCAGCACCCTCTGCTGACATCAAAGGGCTTTGCTCAGCCGGACGTAGTGGTTCACACCTATAATCCCAGCACTTCAGGAGGCCAAGTCAGGCAGATCATCTGAGGTCAGCAGTTCGAGACCAGCCTGGCCAACATGGTGAAACCCAATCTCTACTAAAAATACAGAAATTAGCCAGGCGTGGTGGCACGTGCCCACAATCCCAGCTACTCAGGAGGCTGAGGCAGGAGAATTGCTTTAACCCAGGAGACAGGCTGCAGTGAGCCAAGATTGTGCCACTGCACTCCAGGCCAGGTGACAGAGTGAGACTCCTTCTCAAAAAAAAGATCTACTCTCTTAGCAAATTTCAAATATACAATGCAATATTGTTAACTCTCATCACATTCCTGTATATTACATCTCTAGAACTCATTCAAGCTGCAAAGCTGACACTTGGTACCCTGTGCAAATATTTCCCCATGATTCCCTCCCCCCAGTCTCTGGCATTCCACTTTCTGTTCCTATGAATTTGACTACTTTAGATTCCACACATAAGTGAAATCATACAGTATTTGCCTTTTTTTGGTGTGGTTTATTTAACTTAGCACAATGTCCTTCATTCCTTCATGTTCTTCCATGTTGTTGGAAATAGAAGAATTTCTTTATTTCTTTCTTTCTTTTTTTGGGATGGAGTCTTGCTCTGTCACCCAGGCTGGAGTGCAGTGGCATGATCTCAGCTCACTGCAGCCTCCACCTCCTGGGTTCCAGCGATTCTCCTGACTCAGCCTCCTGAGTACCTGGGATTACAGGTGCACTCCACCATGCCCGGCTAATGTTTGTATTTTTAGCAGAGGCGGGATTTCATCATGTTGGCCAGGCTTGTCTCGAACTTCTGACCTCGTGATCTGCCTGCCTCCACCTCCCAAAGTGCTGGGATTACAGGCGTGAGCCACCTCACGGGCCTGGCTTCTAATTTAAATGATAACCGTCCTTCCCCAAAACTAAACTACCCTTGTGAAACTAAGGAAAGGCCAGCAAGTGAGGGAAATGAGAGACGCCTGAGTTCAGCCATGGTTCCGGAGGGCGGAAGATTTGCAACTTCCACAATTACTCCTGTAAATAACGTCGTGATTGTGGAACCTGAGATTGGCCTTTTGAGGTGTCTTTTCAGCCTTCTGCTTTATTTTTTTTTTTCTTTTGAGACGGAGTCTTGCTCTGTCCCCCAGCTGGAATGCAGCAGCACAATCTCAGCTCACCAAAACCTCTGCCTCCTGGGTTCAAGTGATTCTCCTGCCTCAGCCTCCCGAGTAGCTGGGACTGCAGGCACACACTGCCACGCCCAGCTAATTTTTTGTATTTTAGTAGAGCCAGGGTTTCACCATGTTGGCCAGGCTGGTCTCCAACTCCTGACCTTGTGATCTGTCCACCTCAGCGACCCAAAGTGCTGGGATTACAGACGTGAGCCACTGCACCTGGCTGATCTCTGTTAAGGGTTCTTATCACAGCTAAAAGAAAAAAAGAAGGAGAAGGAGAAGAAAGAAGGAAGATGAAAAAGAGGAGGAGGAGGAAGAAGAAGAAGGAAAAGAATTTATTGAAATGTGCGACCTCCTGACAATGAAAATAAATAAATAAATAAAAAGTAAAATAAAAATAGAGAAGGGGTTTCACCATGTTGGCCAGGCTGGTCTCGAACTCCTGACCCCAGATGATCCACCCACCTCGGCCTCCCAAAGCACTGGGATTACAGGCCTGAGCCACTGCGCCCGGTCAATGCTGTTGCTTGTAAGTCGGGGGCATGAAGAGCTGTGTCCAGGGACACACCGAGCCACGCTGAAGCCGATGCTGCTGGGTCCACCCCTTATTCACAGACGCAGTCGTGCGCACAAGACTTGTAGTCACTCAGCTCTTCAGGCTTCACCACAGGCTGATTTCTTTTGCAGCACGTTTTACTGAGTCACCGCCATGAATGATGTTCCTGCCCACGTGAATGCAGAGGTCCCCAAAAATGGTGTCTGGCTTAGAATCCGCTGCCTTGGTCTCCCCAAGCATCACCTGGGCCGTCTGCACCACATTCAGCCCCTACCAGACTATGGCCACCACCGGCCCTGAGTTCACCGACTTCATCAGCCCAGGGAAGAATGGGCGGCCTTTCAGGTCAGTGTAGCGCTGCTTCAGGGGTTCCTCAGAGGCCAGGAAGAACTTCATGGCGAGAGGCGGGACCCCTTCTGCTCGAAGCACTACATGACCGCGTCCACCAGGCGGCGCTGCACACCGTCCGGCTTCACTTCACGGCCGCGAGGCGGGACCCCTTCTGCACGAAGCACTACATGATCTCGTCCACCAGGCGGCGCTGCACGCCGTCCGGCTTGATGGCGAAGAAGGTGCGCTCGAGATTGGCCATGGGCCGGGCAGCTGGGTGGGCCGGGCAGCTGGGTGGGCCGGGCAGCCGCGCTGCACTGCCCGAACCGCATTTGAATCTTAAAAAAAAAAAAAAAAAAAAAATCTTTGACCAGGCGCGGTGCCTCATGCCTGTAATCCCAGCACTTTGGGAGGCCGAGGCGGGTGGATCACAAGGTCGAGAGATCGAGAACAACCTGGTCAACATGGTGAAACCCCGTTTCTACTAAAAATACAAAAAAAATTAGCTGGGCATGGTGGCGCGTGCCTGTAATCCCAGCTACTCAGGAGGCTGAGGCAAGAGAATTGCCTGAACCCAGGAGGCGGAGGTTGCGGTGAGCCGAGATCGCGCCATTGCACTCCAGCCTGGGTAACAAGAGCGAAACTCCGTCTCAAAAAAAAAATAATACAAAAATACAAAAATTAGCCGGGCGTGGCTGTAGTCCTAGCTACTCAGGAGGCTGAGGCAGAAGAATCGCTTGAACCCAGAAGGCAGAAGCTGCAGTGTGCTGAGACTGCCCCACTGCACACTCCAGCCTGGGTGACAGAGCCAGACTCTCTCAAAAAAAAAAAAAAGCAAAAAAAAAAACAGTCAGGCATAGTTGTGTGCACCTGTAATCCCAGCTACTTGGGAGGCTCAGGCAGGAGAATCCCTTGAACCTGGGAGGCGGAGTTGCGGTGAGCCGAGATGGAGCCACTGCACTCCAGCCTGAGCAACACAGGGAGACTCTGTCTCGAAGAAAGTAAGCAAGAGGCAGGACTCAGACAGAGCACATCAGCTGCTCCGTTTCTCGCCGCCATCTTTTTTCATCACTGCATCCATGATGACAGCAGGAAAGAAAGGTGAGAATTGTCTTGTGGGCGTGGGCTAGTGTCAGTAGACTAGAGACACAACCTCCACTTTAGGGTGCTTTAGTGGGGCTGCCTGGCTGCCCCTTCTGTAACCATCTGTCCTAAGCCAGGCTCCGCTGCCTGGACTTCTACTGCAGAGGGCCAAGTGCCTCAGTGGTCCTCATGGCCATGATGATGACCCTAGTGCAACGAGAAGAGGTCCCTCAACAGAGTCAGGGGAAAGCCAGCTGGAGACTAGCCACAGACACCAGAACCCTCTGCTGACATCAAAGGGCTGTGCTCAGCCGGACGTAGTGGTTCACACCTATAATCCCAGCACTTCAGGAGGCCAAGGCAGGCAGATCATCTGAGGTCAGCAGTTGGAGACCAGCCTGACCAACATGGTGAAACCCAAGCTCTACTAAAAATACAGAAACTAGCCAGGCGTGGTGGCACGTGCCTACAATCCCAGCTACTCAGGAGGCTGAGGCAGGAGAATTGCTTTAACCCAGGAGACAGGCTGCAGTGAGCCAAGATTGTGCCACTGCACTCCAGGCCAGGTGACAGAGTGAGACTCCTTCTCAAAAAAAAGATCTACTCTCTTAGCAAATTTCAAATATAAAATGCAATATTGTTAACTCTAATCACATTCCTGTATATTACATCTCTAGAACTCATTCAAGCTGCATAACTGACACTTGGTGCCCTGTGCAAATATTTCCCCATGATTCCCTCCCCCCAGTCTCTGGCATTCCACTTTCTGTTCCTATGAATTGGACTACTTTAGATTCCACACATAAGTGAAATCATACCGTGTTTGCCTTTTTTTGGTGTGGTTTATTTAACTTAGCACAATGTCCTTCATTCCTTCATGTTCTTCCATGTTGTTGGAAATAAAAGAATTTCTTTCTTTCTTTCTTTCTTTTTTTGCGATGGAGTCTTGCTCTGTCACCCAGGCTGGAGTGCAGTGGCATGATCTCAGCTCACTGCAGCCTCCACCTCCTGGGTTCCAGCGATTCTCCTGACTCAGCCTCCTGAGTAGCTGGGATTACAGGTGCACTCCACCATGCCCGGCCAATGTTTGTATTTTTAGCAGAGGCGGGATTTCATCATGTTGGCCAGGCTTGTCTCGAACTTCTGACCTCGTGATCTGCCTGCCTCCACCTCCCAAAGTGCTGGGATTACAGGCGTGAGCCACCTCACGGGCCTGGCTTCTAATTTAAATGATAACCGTCCTTCCCCAAAACTAGACTACCCTTGGGAAACTAAGGAAAGGCCAGCAAGTGAGGGAAATGAGAGACGCCTGAGTTCAGCCACGGTTCCGGAGGGCGGAAGATTTGCAACTTCCACAATTACTCCTGTAAATAACGTCGTGATTGTGGAACCTGAGATTGGCCCTTTGAGGTGTCTTTTCAGCCTTCTGCTTTATTTTTTTTTTTTCTTTTGAGACGGAGTCTTGCTCTGTCCCCCAGCTGGAATGCAGCAGCACAATCTCAGCTCACCAAAACCTCTGCCTCCTGGGTTCAAGTGATTCTCCTGCCTCAGCCTCCCGAGTAGCTGGGACTGCAGGCACACACTGCCACGCCCAGCTAATGTTTTGTATTTTAGTAGAGCCAGGGTTTTACCATGTTGGCCAGGCTGGTCTCCAACTCCTGACCTTGTGATCTGTCCACCTCAGCGACCCAAAGTGCTGGGATTACAGACGTGAGCCACTGCACCTGGCTGATCTCTGTTAAGGGTTCTTATCACAGCTAAAAGAAAAAAAGAAGAAGGAGAAGGAGAAGAAAGAAGGAAGATGAAAAAGAGGAGGAGGAGGAGGAAGAAGAAGAAGGAAAAGAATTTATTGAAATGTGCGACCTCCTGACAATGAAAATAAATAAATAAATAAAAAGGAAAATAAAAATAGGGAAGGGGTTTCACCATGTTGGCCAGGCTGGTCTCGAACTCCTGACCCCAGATGATCCACCCACCTCGGCCTCCCAAAGCACTGGGATTACAGGCCTGAGCCACTGCGCCCGGTCAATGCTGTTGCTTCTAACTCGGTGGCATGAAGAGCTGTGTCCAGGGACACACCGAGCCACGCTAAAGCAGATGCTGCTGGGTCCACCCCTTATTCACAGACGCAGTCGTGCGCACAAACTTGTAGTCACTCAGCTCTTCAGGCTTCACCACAGGCTGATTTCTTTTGCAGCACGTTTTCCTGAGTCACCGCCATGAATGATGTTCCTGCCCACGTGAATGCAGAGGTCCCCAAAAATGGTGTCTGGCTTAGAATCCACTGCCTTGGTCTCCCCAAGCATCACCTGGGCCGTCTGCACCACATTCAGCCCCTACCAGACTATGGCCACCACCGACCCCGAGTTCACCGACTTCATCAGCCCAGGGAAGAATGGGCGGCCTTTCAGGTCATTGTAGCGCTGCTTCAGGGGTTCCTCAGAGGCCAGGAAGAACTTCATGGCGAGAGGTGGGACCCCTTCTGCTCGAAGCACTACATGACCTCGTCCACCAGGCGGCGCTGCACGCCGTCCGGCTTCACTTCACGGCCGGGAGGGGGGACCCCTTCTGCACGAAGCACTACATGACCTCGTCCACCAGGCGGCGCTGCACGCCGTCCGGCTTGATGGCGAAGAAGGTGCGCTCGAGATTGGCCATGGGCCGGGCAGCTGGGTGGGCCGGGCAGCCACGCTGCGCTGCCGGAACCGCATTTGAATCTTAAAAAAAAAAAAAAAAGAAAGAAAACTTTGACCAGGAACAGTGCCTCACGCCTGTAATCCCAGCACTTTGGGAGGCCGAGGCGGGTGGATCACAAGGTCAGGAGATCAAGACCATCCTGGCCAACACGGTGAAACCCTGACTCTGCTAAAAATACAAAAATTAGCCGGGCGTGGCTGTAGTCCTAGCTACTCAGGAGGCTGAGGCAGAAGAATCGCTTGAACCCAGAAGGCGGAAGCTGCAGTGTGCTGAGACTGCCCCACTGCACACTCCAGCCTGGGTGACAGAGCCAGACTCTGTCTCCAAAAATAAAAAAAGAAAGGAAAAAAAAATCAGTCAGGCATAGTTGTGTGCACCTGTAATCCCAGCTACTTGGGAGGCTCAGGCAGGAGAATCCCTTGATCCTGGGAGGTGGAGTTGCGGTGAGCCGAGATGGAGCCACTGCACTCCAGCCTGAGCAACACAGGGAGACTCTGTCTCGAAGAAAGTAAGCAAGAGGCAGGACTCAGACAGAGCACATCAGCTGCTCCGTTTCTCGCCTCCGTCTTTTTTCATCACTGCATCCATGATGACAGCAGGAAAGAAAGGTGAGAATTGTCTTGTGGGCGTGGGCTAGTGTCAGTAGACTAGAGACACAACCTCCACTTCAGGGTGCTTTAGTCGGGCTGCCTGGCTGCCCCTTCTGTAACCATCTGTCCTAAGCCAGGCTCGGCTGCCTGGACTCCTACTGCAGAGGGCCAAGTGCCTCAGTGGTCCTCATGGCCATGATGATGGCCCTGGTGCAACGAGAAGAGGTCCCTCAACAGAGTCAGGGGAAAGCCTGCTGGAGTCTAGCCACAGACACCAGCACCCTCTGCTGACATCAAAGGGCTGTGCTCAGCTGGACGCACCTATAATCCCAGCACTTCAGGAGGCCAAGTCAGGCAGATCATCTGAGGTCAGCAGTTCGAGACCAGCCTGGCCAACATGGTGAAACCCAATCTCTACTAAAAATACAGAAATTAGCCAGGCGTGGTGGCACGTGCCTACAATCCCAGCTATTCAGGAGGCTGAGGCAGGAGAATTGCTTTAACCCAGGAGACAGAGGCTGCAGTGAGCCGAGATTGTGCCACTGCACTCGAGGCAGAGTGACAGAGTGAGACTCCCTCTCAAAAAAAAGATCTACTCTCTTAGCAAATTTCAAATATACAATGCAATATTGTTAACTATCATCACATTCCTGTATATTACATCTCTAGAACTCATTCAAGCTGCATAATTGACACTTGGTGCCCTGTGCAAAACATTTCCCCATGATTCCCTCCCCCAAGTCTCTGGCATTCCACTTTCTGTTCCTATGTATTTGACTACTTTAGATTCCACGTATAAGTGAGATCATACAGTATTTGCCTTTTTTTTTTTTTTTTTTTTTTTTTGGTCTGGTTTATTTAACTTAGCACAATGTCCTTCATTCCTTCATGTTCTTCCATGTTGTTGGAAATAAAAGAATGTCTTTCTTTCTTTCTTTCTTTCTTTCTTTCTTTTTTTGCGATGGAGTCTTGCTCTGTCACCCATGCTGGAGTGCAGTGGCATGATCTCAGCTCACTGCAGCCTCCACCTCCTGGGTTCCAGTGATTCTCCTGACTCAGCCTCCTGAGTACCTGGGATTACAGGTGCACTCCACCATGCCCAGCTAATGTTTGTATTTTTAGTAGAGGCGGGATTTCATCATGTTGGCCAGGCTTGTCTCGAACTTCTGACCTTGTGATCTGCCTGCCTCCACCTCCCAAAGTGCTGGGATTACAGCTGTGAGACACCATGCCGGCCAATTTTTGTATTTTTAGTAGAGACGTGGTTTCGCCATATTGACCAACCTGGTCTCGAACTCCTGATCTCACCTCATGATCTGCTTACCTCAGCCTCCCAAAGTACTGGGATTACAGAGGTAAGCCACCATGCCCGACCAAGGACTTGCTTTTGTAAGGAAACTTGAGATGACTTGTCCAATGTTCCAAACTTATATTCCTTCTGTGAAACTAAAGCTGCCTTTGCATAATTAGGACCTAAGAGAAATGTGATGCCACTGACTCCAGCTAGCCTCACGGACTGGCTGTCTTCCCTCATTCTTGGATGGGACCAAGTTAACTTTGGAGATAAACTGAATTTATAATTTCTTTTTTTTTTTTTTTAAGAGATGGGGTTTCACCGTGTTGGCCAGGCTGGTCTCAAACCCCTGACCTCCGGTGATCCACCCACCTCAGCCTCCCAAAGTGCTGCGATTACAGGCGTGAGCCACCTCACGGGCCTGGCTTCTAATTTAAATGATAACCGTCCTTCCCCAAAACTAAACTACCCTTGTGAAACTAAGGAAAGGCCAGCAAGTGAGGGAAATGAGAGAGGCCTGAGTTCAGCCACGGTTCCGGAGGGCGGAAGATTTGCGACTTCCACAATTACTCCTGTAAATAACGTCGTGATTGTGGAACCTGAGATTGGCCCTTTGAGGTGTCTTTTCAGCCTTCTGCTGGTTTTTTTTTTTTTTTTTTTTTTTTTTTTTTTTTTTTTGAGACGGAGTCTTGCTCTGTCCCCCAGCTGGAATGCAGCAGCACAATCTCAGCTCACCAAAACCTCTGCCTCCTGGGTTCAAGTGATTCTCCTGCCTCAGCCTCCCGAATAGCTGGGACTGCAGGCACACACTGCCACGCCCAGCTAATTTTTTGTATTTTAGTAGAGCCAGGGTTTCACCATGTTGGCCAGGCTGGTCTCCAACTCCTGACCTTGTGATCTGTCCACCTCCGCCACCCAAAGTGCTGGGATTACAGACGTGAGCCACTGCACCTGGCTGATCTCTGTTAAGGGTTCTTATCACAGCTAAAAGAAAAAAAGAAGAAGGAGAAGGAGAAGAAAGAAGGAAGATGAAAAAGAGGAGGAGGAGGAGGAAGAAGAAGAAGGAAAAGAATTTATTGAAATGTGCGACCTCCTGACAATGAAAATAAATAAATAAATAAAAAGGAAAATAAAAATAGGGAAGGGGTTTCACCATGTTGGCCAGGCTGGTCTCGAACTCCTGACCCCAGATGATCCACCCACCTCGGCCTCCCAAAGCACTGGGATTACAGGCCTGAGCCACTGCGCCCGGTCAATGCTGTTGCTTGTAAGTCGGTGGCATGAAGAGCTGTGTCCAGGGACACACCGAGCCACGCTGAAGCCGATGCTGCTGGGTCCACCCCTTATTCACAGACGCAGTTGTGCGCACACAAACTTGTAGTCACTCAGCTCTTCAGGCTTCGCCATAGGCTGATTTCTTTTGCAGCACGTTTTACTGAGTCACTGCCATGAATGATGTTCCCGCCCACGTGAATGCAGAGGTCCCCAAAAATGGTGTCTGGCTTAGAATCCACTGCCTTGGTCTCCCCAAGCATCACCTGGGCCGTCTGCACCACATTCAGCCCCTACCAGACTATGGCCACCACCGGCCCTGAGTTCACCGACTTCGTCAGCCCAGGGAAGAATGGGCGGCCTTTCAGGTCAGTGTAGCGCTGCTTCAGGGGTTCCTCAGAGGCCAGGAAGAACTTCATGGCGAGAGGCGGGACCCCTTCTGCTCGAAGCACTACATGACCTCGTCCACCAGGCGGCGCTGCACACCGTCCGCCTTCACTTCACGGCCGCGAGGCGGGACCCCTTCTGCACGAAGCACTACATGATCTCGTCCACCAGGCGGCGCTGCACGCCGTCCTGCTTGATGGCGAAGAAGGTGCGCTCGAGATTGGCCATGGGCCGGGCAGCTGGGTGGGCCGGGCAGCTGGGTGGGCCGGGCAGCCGCGCTGCACTGCCCGAACCGCATTTGAATCTTAAAAAAAAAAAAAAATCTTTGACCATACGCGGTGCCTCATGCCTGTAATCCCAGCACTTTGGGAGTCCGAGGCGGGTGGATCACAAGGTCAGGAGATCGAGACCAACCTGGTAAACATGGTGAAACACCGTTTCTACTAAAAATACAAAAAAAATTACCTGGGCATGGTGGCGCGTGCCTATAATCCCAGCTACTCAGGTGGCTGAGGCAGGAGAATTGCCTGAACCCAGGAGGCGGAGGTTGCGGTGAGCCGAGATCGCGCCATTGCACTCCAGCCTGGGTAACAAGAGCGAAACTCCGTCTCAAAAAAAAAAAAAAAAAAAAAAATACAAAAATTAGCCGGGCGTGGCTGTAGTCCTAGCTACTCAGGATGCTGAGGCAGAAGAATCGCTTGAACCCAGAAGGCAGAAGCTGCAGTGTGCTGAGACTGCCCCACTGCACACTCCAGCCTGGGTGACAGAGCCAGACTCTGTCTCAAAAAAAAAAAAAAAAAAAAAAAAAAAACAGTCAGGCGTAGTTGTGTGCACCTGTAATCCCAGCTACTTGGGAGGCTGAGGCAGGAGAATCGCTTGAACCTGGGAGGCGGAGTTGCGGTGAGCCGAGATGGAGCCACTGCACTCCAGCCTGAGCAACAGGGAGACTCTGTTTTCTTTGAAAACAGAAGAAGAAGAAAGTAAGCAAGAGGCAGGACTCAGACAGAGCACATCAGCTGCTCCCTGTTTCTCACCGCCGTCTTTTTTCACCACTGCATCCATGATGACAGCAGGAAAGAAAGGTGAGAATTGTCTTGTGGGCGTGGGCTAGTGTCAGTAGACTAGAGACACAACCTCCACTTCAGGGTGCTTTAGTCGGGCTGCCTGGCTGCCCCTTCTGTAACCATCTGTCCTAAGCCAGGCTCGGCTGCCTGGACTCCTACTGCAGAGGGCCAAGTGCCTCAGTGGTCCTCATGGCCATGATGATGGACCAGTGCAACGAGAAGAGGTCCCTCAACAGAGTCAGGGGAACGCCAGCTGGAGTCTAGCCACAGACACCAGCACCCTCTGCTGACATCAAAGCGCTGTGCTCAGCCGGACGCAGTGGTTCACACCTATAATCTCAGCACTTCAGGAGGCCAAGGCAGGCAGATCATCTGAGGTCAGCAGTTCGAGACCAGCCTGGCCAACATGGTGAAACCCAATCTCTAATAAAAATACAGAAATTAGCCAGGCGTGGTGGCACATGCCTACAATTCCAGCTACTCAGGAGGCTGAGGCAGGAGAATTGCTTTAACCCAGGAGACAGAGGCTGCAGTGAGCCGAGATTGTGCCACTGCACTCGAGGCAGGGTGACAGAGTGAGACTCCCTCTCAAAAAAAAAGATCTACTCTCTTAGCAAATTTCAAATATACAATGCAATATTGTTAACTATAATCACATTCCTGTATATTGCATCTCCAGAACTCATTCAAGCTGCATAACTGGAACTTGGTGCCCTGTGCAAAACATTTCCCCATGATTCCCTCCCCCCAGTCTCTGGCATTCCACTTTCTGTTCCTATGAATTTGACTACTTTAGATTCCACGTGTAAGTGAGATCATACAGCATTTGCCTTTTTTTTGTCTGGTTTATTTAACTTAGCACAATGCCCTTCATTCCTTCATGTTCTTCCATGTTGTTGGAAATAAAAGAATGTCTTTCTTTCTTTCTTTCTTTCTTTCTTTCTTTCTTTCTTTTTTTGCGATGGAGTCTTGCTCTGTCACCCATGCTGGAGTGCAGTGGCATGATCTCAGCTCACTGCAGCCTCCACCTCCTAGGTTCCAGCGATTCTCCTGACTCAGCCTCCTGAGTACCTGGGATTACAGGTGCACTCCACCATGCCTGGCTAATGTTTGTATTTTTAGTAGAGGCGGGATTTTGTCATATTGGCCAGGCTTGTCTCGAACTTCTGACCTCGTGATCTGCCTGCCTCCACTTCCCAAAGTGCTGGGATTACAGCTGTGAGACACCATGCCAGCCAGCCAATTTTTGTATTTTTAGTAGAGACATGGTTTCACCATATTGACCAAGCTGGTCTCGAACTCCTGATCTCACCTCATGATCTGCTTACCTCCGCCTCCCAAAGTACTGGGATTACAGAGGTAAGCCACCATGCCCGACCAAGGGCTTGCTTTTGTAAGGAAACTTGAGATGACTTGTCCAGTGTTTCAAACTTATATTCCTTCTGTGAAACTAAAGCTGCCTTTGCATAATTAGGACCTAAGAGAAATGTGATGCCACTGACTCCAGCTAGCCTCACGGACTGGCTGTCTTCCCTCATTCTTGGATGGGACCAAGTTAACTTTGGAGATAAACTGAGTTTATAATTTCTTTTTTTTTTTTTAAGAGATGGGGTTTCACCGTGTTGGCCAGGCTGGTCTCAAACCCCTGAGCTCCAGTGATCCGCCCACCTCAGCCTCCCAAAGTGCTGCGATTACAGGCGTGAGCCACCTCACGGGCCTGGCTTCTAATTTAAATGATAACCGTCCTTCCCCAAAACTAAACTACCCTTGTGAAACTAAGGAAAGGCCAGCAAGTGAGGGAAATGAGAGAGGCCTGAGTTCAGCCACGGTTCCGGAGGGCGGAAGATTTGCAACTTCCACAATTACTCCTGTAAATAACGTCGTGATTGTGGAACCTGAGATTGGCCTTTTGAGGTGTCTTTTCAGCCTTCTGCTTTTTTTTTTGAGACGGAGTCTTGCTCTGTCCCCCAGCTGGAATGCAGCAGCACAATCTCAGCTCACCAATACCTCTGCCTCCTGGGTTCAAGTGATTCTCCTGCCTCAGCCTCCCGAGTAGCTGGGACTGCAGGCACACACTGCCACGCCCAGCTAATTTTTTGTATTTTACTAGAGCCAGGGTTTCACCATGTTGGCCAGGCTGGTCTCCAACTCCTGACCTTGTGATCTGTCCACCTCCGCCACCCAAAGTGCTGGGATTACAGACGTGAGCCACTGCACCTGGCTGATCTCTGTTAAGGGTTCTTATCACAGCTAAAAGAAAAAAAAGAAGAAGGAGAAGGAGAAGAAAGAAGGAAGAAGAAAAAGAGGAGGAGGAGGAGGAGGAAGAAGAAGGAAAAGAATTTATTGAAATGTGTAGCCTAAAAACTGCTCCTGGCACATTTTCTTTTCTTTTTTTTTGAGATAAAGTCTCCCTCTGTCAGAGGCTGGAGTGCAATGGCGAGATCTGGGCTCACTGCAACCTCCTCCCCCCGGATTCAAGCAATTCTCCTGCCTCAGCCTCCCAAGTAGCGGGGACTACAGGCACACACCACCACCCCTGGCTAATTTTTCTGTATTTTTAGTAGAGACAGGGTTTCATCATGATGGCCAGGATAGGTCTCGATCTCTTGACCTTGTGATCCACCGGCCTCGGCCCCCCAAAGGGCTGGGATTACAGGTGTGAGCGACCTTGCCAGGCCTGGCAGATTTAATTCATCGTTTCTCTTCCCTCCATCCCTCACTTTCTGACTCTTTCTAGAATAGAGCTGGGCTTCCGAAGCTGACAGCTGTTTGTGATCTACAAGACCTCAGACAGGTTTTCTAAATATTTCTTGCCTTCATTTTCTCAAGGAACGTGAAAAATGGGTAGGATCCTGGCAATCCCTACTGTGGAGGAGAGTATAAAGGACCTTGTAAGTAAACACAGGGTCAAGCATGGGGGCTCATGCCTGAAATCCCAGCACTTTGGAAGGCCATGGTGGCGGGAAGATCGCTTAAGCCCATGGGATTGAGACTAGCCTGGGCAACATCGCGAGACCACCATCTCTACAAAAAATGTGAAAATCGAGTCAGGCGTGATGGTGTATGCCTGTAGCCTGCAGTGAGCTATGATTGTGCCGCTGCACTCCAGCCAGGGTGACAGAGTGAGACCCTGACTCAAAAAGAAAAGAAATACAGATGCAGACATACATATGTTGGTTCTAAAACATGAAAAAGGCTGGGTGCGGTGGCTCACGCCTGTAATCTCAGCACTCTGGGAGGCCAATGCGGGCGGATCAAGAGGTCAGGAGTTTGAGACCAGCCTGACCAATATCGTGAAATCCCATCTCTACTAAAAATACAAAAAAAAAAAAAAAAAAAAAAACCTAGCCTGGTGTCTGTAGTCCCAGCTACTTGGGAGGTGGAGGCAGGAGAATCTCTTGAACCCACAAGGCAGAGGTTGCAGTGAGCCAAGCTTGTCCCACTTCACTCCAGCCGGGGTGGCAATGCAAGACCCCATCTCAAAAAAAAAAAAGGAAAGAAAGAAAAGAAAATAAAAAAGCTGTAAAACTCAAATGTTTAGCCTTTATTTATTTATTTTATGTATGTATGTATGTATTTTTGAGACGGAGTTTTCCGCTCTTGTTGCCCAGGCTGGAGTGCAATAGTGCGATCTCTGCTCACCGCCACCTCTGCCTCCTGGGTTCAAGCAATTCTCCTGCCTCAGCCTCCTGAGTAGCTGAGATTACAGGCATGCACCACCCAGCCTGGCTATCTTGTATTGTTAGTAGAGACGGGGTTTCTCTATGTTGGTCAGGCTGGTCTCAAACTGCTGACCTCAAGTGATCTGCCAGCCTCAGCCTCCCAAAGTGCTGGGATTAGAGGTGTGAGCCACTGTGCCCGGCCAAATTTTTAGTCTTATTTACATGTTTACAAAATTAATACTGCTGGCCGGGCACGGTGGCTCATGCCTGTAATCCCAGCACTTTGGGAGGCTGAGGCTGGGGGATCACCTGAGGTCAGGTCTTCAAGAGCAGCCTGGCCAGCATGGCAAACACCATCTCTACTTTAAAAATTCAAAAAATTAGCTGAGCATGGTGGTGCATGCCCGGAGTCCCAGCTACTCGGGAGACTGAGGCAGGAGAATCTCTTGAACCCAGGAGGTGGAGGTTACAGTGAGCCAAGATTACACCATTGTACTCCAGCCTGGGCAACAGATCAAGACTCCATCTTAAAAAAAAAAAAAAAAAAAAAAAAAGAATTGGTTGGGTGTGGTAGCTCATGCCTGTAATCCAAGCACTTTGGAGGCCAAGGCAGGCAGCTCACCTGAGGTCGGGAGTTCAAGACCAGCCTGACCAACATGGTGAAACCCCGTCTTTATAAAAAATAAAAAAATAAAAAATAAAAAAAGAATTAGTCTGGGCATGGTGGCTCAAGCCTGTAATCCCAGCACTTTGGGAGGCTGAAGCAGGTGGATCATGAGATCAGGAGTTTGAGACCAGCCTGGCCAAGATGGTGAAACCTTATCATCTCTACTGAAAATACAAAAATTAGCCAGGTGCGGTGGCAGGCACCTGTAATCCCAGGTACTCGGGGGAGGCTGAGGCAGGAGAATCACTTGAACCCAAGAGACGGAGATTGCAGTGAGCTGAAATTGCACCATTGCACTCCAGCTTGGGCAACAAGAGTGAAACTGTCTCAAAAATAAATTAATTAATTGATTAATACTGCCAGTGGCTGGGCATGGTGGCTCACACCTGTAATCCTAGCACTTTGGGAGGCCGAGGTGGGTGGATCACCTGAGGTCAGGAGTTCAACACCAGCCTGGCCATCATGGCGAAACCCCACCTTAAAAAAAAAAAATACTGCCAGTGTAAAACTGATGAATTTGGTGCTTTTCATGTGTCTCATAGTTGACGTGTCATTGTTAATTAACTGGAAATGCAGTTGGATTTTTATTAATAATATGCCTCGTGTGATGGAGAAGGTAGCCAATCACAGCTGAGGCTTCTAAGCAGTGATTCTCAGACTCCGCAACAGTCGTAATTATCTGGGACTCTAAAGAACTCCAGTATCTGAGCAGCCCGAATCTAACCAACCAACCAGAATCTCTGGGCGTTCGTGCTTTGAAATGAAGCCCCAGATAGGTGAGTTTAACAGGCAGCCAAGATTGAGAACCACAGGTGAAGATGGGGAAGCTCAGGTGAGGAGTCAGCACCCACCTCTCAGGATTCCTGATGGGTACAGGAAGTGCCCAGCAGCGGTCAGGCCCTGAGGACCAATCACAGGTTGGAGCTGAAAGAGAAACCTTTTTATTAGCGCTTTCTCAGCCTCCAGCGCTCAGAGCCGGGGAGTAGGGCCGGGCCTTGGGAGGTGAGTAGCTGCTGGGCAACTCCGCAGCTTCATTTCTGTATTTCTCCATTCCACGGTTAGTTGTTGTCTCTGCGGTAAAATTCCTCCTTTTTTTTTTTTTTTTTTTTTTTTTTTTGAGACAGTCTCACTTTGTCACCCAGGCTAGAGTGCAGTGGTGCAATCACGTTCAAGTCTGAATACCTCCCAGATTCAAGGGAGTTTCAGGCCTCAGTCTCCTGAGTAGCTGGAACTATAGGCAGGAGCCACCACACATGGCAAACATTGAATAACTTTCCTTCTCTTGCTGGAAGCTCAATTCACCGTTGCCTTCCCCCTGCCACACCCCTTTTCTGAGGGTTTTACTCTGTTGCCCAGGCTGGAGTGCTGCGGCACGATTTTGGCTCACTGCAGCCCGGACCTCCCAGGCTCAATCAAGCAATCCTCCCACCTCAACATCTGCAGTATCTGGGACTATGGGAGTGTGCTACCACGTCTGTTCCGGCTGAAAGTAATAAAATTACTTATTTCTAGAGACTCACTATATGTAGGGTCTTAGTATGTTACCCAAGCTGGTTTCTTTTATTATTTATTTATTTATTTATTTATTTATTTTTGAGACAGTTTTGCTCTTGTCACCCAGGCTGGAATGCAATGGTATGATTTCAGCTCACTGCAACCTCCGCATTTTAGGTTCAAGGGATTCTCCTGCTTCACCCTCCTGAGTAGCTGGAACTACAGGCATGCACCACCACGCCGGCTAATTTTGTATTTTTAGTAGAGATGGGGTTTTTCCATGTTGGTCAGGCTGTTCTCGAACTCTTGACCTCAGGTGATCCGCCTGCCTCAGCCTCCCAAAGTGCTGGGATTACAGGGAGGAGCCACCTTGCCCAGGCTAAACCTTTTCATCTGTTAGAAGTTCAGTGGTTTGGGCAAGGTGGCTCACACCTGTCACTCCTAGCAATTTTTATTTTATTTTGAAATGGAATCTTGCTCTGTCACCCATGCTGGAGTGCAGTGGTACGATCTTGGCCCACTGCAACGTCCATCTCACGGGTTCAAGCAGTTCTTCCTCAGCCTCCTGAGTAGCTGGGACATTTCAGCACTTTGGGAGGCTGAGGTGGGCAGATCACCTGAAGTCAGGAGTTCAAGACCAGCCTGACCAACATGGAAAAACCCCATCTCTACTAAAAATAGAAAATTAGCCGGGTGTGGTGGCACATTCCTGTAATCCCAGCTACTCGGGAGGCTGAGGCAGGAAAATTGCTTGAACCCAGGAGTTCAAGCAGTGAGCCAAGATGGCGCCATCGCATTCCAGCCTGGGTGACAGAGCGAAACTCAGTCTTAAAAAAAAAAAAAAAACTCAGTGGCTCTGACTTGGGAAAGAGTAGCAGATGCTTAGATCTGGAGACTCTAGTTTACATTGGCTCATAACAGGATAGGGTTTGTGTGCTTCCATTTCTGTTCTCCTGGGAGATTTAGGGTATACAGAGAGCTATAGAGAACTCAAAAAAAAAAACAGAAGAATTGTAACAGGTCAGAAGCTGTGGTTGCTGTGTGGAGTCCTGGGCAGTGCCAAGGTTTGGTGTTGACTGAGTCCCTCTCTTAACAGAAGCTATTGTCTTTCATTCATTGAGGTGATGGAACCTCTTAGCATCATTCTAGTTCAGCTTCCAGACCTGAGGCTTATGCAGGTACCTGTGCCAGCTGCCATGCTCACGTCATTGACAGCTATCACATAAAGTGGTTTTATTCCTAGCCAGACCTGGTGGCAGGTACCTGTAATCCCTCCTGTCATCAGGAGGCTGGTCTCGAACTCCTGACCTCACGTGATCTGCCCTCCTCAGCCTCCCAAAGTGCTGGGATTACAGGGAGGAGCCACTGAGCACTGGCTATAAAAAAAGAGAGACAGAGGTGTTGTACCCGCTTTGTAAAGTTTTTGTTGCTACTTCTATTTTTTTATTTTTTTGAGACAGCGTTTCGCTCTGTTGCCCCGGCTGGAGTGCAGTGGCACAGTCTTGGCTCACTGCAACCTCCGCCCCGCGGGTTCAAGCGATTGTCCTGCCTCAGCCTCCCAAGTAGCTGGGATTACAGGTGCCCGCCTCCATGCCCGGCTAATTTTCATATTTTTAGTAGACGTGGGGTTTCACCATGCTGGCCAGGCTAGTATCAAACTCCTGGCCTCAGATGATACTTCCACCTCGGCCTCCCAAAGTGCTGGGATTACAGGCGTGAACCACCATGCCCAGCCCTGCAGCTGTTTTTAAAATAGAGACAGGGTTTTGTTACGTTAACAGGCTGGTCTAGAACTTCTGGACTGGGGTGATACCCCACCACAGCTTCCCAAAGTGCTGGGATTACAAGCGTGAGCCACTGCACCCAGTGTTTTGTTTTGTTTTTTTTTTTTTCTGTTATTTGTTTTTACCAAGCTGGAGTGCAGTGGTGCGATCACGGCTCACTGCAACCTTAACTTCCCGGGCTCAGCCTCCTTAGTAGCTAGGACTACAAGTGCATGCCACCGTGCCCAGCACATTTTCTTTGTATTTTTTTGTAGAGAGAGGGTTTTGCCATGTTCTGCAGGCTGGTCTCAAACTCCTTGGCCCAAACAGTCCTCCCACCTTGGCTTCCCAAAGTGTTGGGGTTACAGGTGTGACCCACGGCACCTGGCCAGCTTCGGTCAAGTAAAAGCCACACACCTGTGTCCTGAGACCAGGCTCCACCGCTCATTCACCTTCAAGCCAATTTTTGTTTCCTTTTTATTTTGAGATGGAGTCTAGCTCTGTCGCCCAGGCTGGAGTGCAATGGCACAATCACGTCTCACTGCAACCCCTCCCTCCTAGAGTTCAAGTGATTCTCCTACTTCAGGCTCCCAAGTAGCTGTGACTACAGGCGCACACCACTGCGCTTGGCCATGTTTTGTATATTTTTAAAATAGAGATGGGGTTTCACCATGTTGGTCAGGCTGGTCTTGAACTCCTGACCCCAAGTGATCTGTCTGCTTCGGCCACCCAAAGCGCTGGGATTACAGGTATGAGCCACCTCACCTGGCCTCAAGCCTCTTATAAACTTGCCATTTTACTTCCATTTCAGCAAACTCCATTCACTAGCTCCTTGTTTTCCACTTATTCTGTGTGAATCCAACCCACCTGGGGAGTGGTCAGAGCCACAAAGAGTGGCTAATAAACAGCATTGGCCAGGCACGGTGGCTCACAACTGTGATCTCAATGCCTTACGTGGGCTGAGGTGGGCAGATCACTTGAGGTCAGGGGTTTGAGATCAGCCTGGCCAATATTAAAAAAAAACCTATCTCTACTAAAAATACAGAAATCAGCCAAGCATTGTGGCTGACACCTGGAATCCTAGCTACTCAAGAAGCTGAGGCAAGAGAATCGCTTGAACCCGGGAAGCAGAGGCTGCAGTGAGCCGACATTGTGCAACTGCACCCCAGCCTGAGTGACAGTGAGACTGTCTTTAAAAAAAAAAAAAAAAAAAAAAAAAAAACAGCCAGGCGCAGTGGCTCAAGCCTGTAATCCCAACACTTTGGGAGGCCAGGGCGGGTGGATCACGAGGTCAAGAGATCAAGACCATCGTGGTCAACATGGTGAAACCCCGTCTCTACTAAAAATACAAAAAACCAGCTGGGCATGGTGGCGCGTGCCTGTAATCCCAGCTACTCAGGAGGCTGAGGCAGGAGAATTGCCTGAACCCAGGAGGCGGAGGTTGCAGTGAGCCGAGATCACGCCGTTGCACTCCAGCCTGGGTAACAAGAGCGAAACTCCGTCTCAAAAAAAAAAAAAAAAAAACAAAAACTTATTTGTAATGCGATCTATATAAAGAACCAGGTGTTAACTCTTTGTCCAGTACCACTGCCATGTGTACTCACTGTGCAAGTCCTTTTTTTTTATTGAAATTATGTTATCTGTTAATTTATAAAGGCTAGGCACAGTAACGCATGCCTGTAATCCTAGCAGTTTGTGATGCCAAGGCGGGCAGATAACTTCAGATCAGGAGTTCAAGACCAACCTGGCCAACTTGGTGAAACCCCATCTCTACTAAAACTACAAGATTAAGTGGCCGGGCATGGTGGCTGACTCCTGTAATCATAGCACTCTGGAAGCCCGAAGTGGGTGGATCACCTGAGGTCAGGAGTTCAAGACCAATCTGACCAACATGGAGAAACCTTGTCTCCCCTAAAAATACAAAAAATTATCCAGGTGTGGTGACGCATGCCTGTAATCCCAGCTACTCGGGAGGCAGAGGTGGGAGAATCCCTTGAACTTGGGACGCAGAGGTTGCGGTGAGCTAAGATGGTGCCATTGCACTCCAGCCTGGGCAATGAGAGCAAAACTCCATCTCAAAATAAATAAATAATAAAATAAAATGAGGAGCTGGGCGTGGTGGGCATGCACGTGTAATCTCATCTACTGAGGAGGCTGAGGCAGGAGAATGGCTTGAACCCGGGAGGCGGAGGTTGCAGTGAGCCAAGATCGTGCCATTGCAGTCCAGCCTGGGGGACAAAGTGAGACTCTGTCTCAAAAATAAAATAAATTAAAAAGGGATGAGGTCTCTGTTGCCCAGATGGGAGTGCAGTGGCACAGTCAAGGCTCACTGCAGTTTTAACCTCCCAGGTTCCAACAAGCTTCCCACCTCAGCCTCCTGAGTAGCTGAGACCACAGCTGCACACCACCTCCCCCACCACGAACTTATTTTTTGTGGAGATGGGGGTCTCACTATGTTGCGCAGGCTGGGAATTTGCTCCTGAAGAAGCAGGGTAGACGGTGAGTGTATGCTTGTTCATGGCGCAGAGCGGGCTGGCTGTGAGGCAGGGGTGCTGACTCGCCGTCTCTGTCCATCCTCATGGGAGCTCCCACGTGGGACGAGATGGCGTCTTCTGTGCGGCTGGACTTCAACCTGCAGGCCCTTCTGGAGGAGCTCAGCCAGGATGAGCTGAGCCAGTTCAAGTCTCTGATCAGGACCATCACCCTGGGAAATGGGCTGCAGAAGATCCCCCAGACAGAGGTGGATGAGGCTGATGGGAAGCAACTGGCGGAAATCCTCAGCAGCCATTGCCCCAGCTACTGGTTGGAGATGGCCACCCTCCAGGTCCTTGAAAAGATGCATCGAGCGGATCTGTGTGAGAGAGTGAAGGAGGAACTCAGAGGTGAGCGGAACTCGGTCCACACTGTGTCTTAGGGGAAAGCAGAAGTCCTCCCAGGACGTCAGAAACTCAGAAATGGCATTGAGGCTTGGAGAGAGCCTGCCTGTCCCGAACACAGATGCCGGATCTTCATAAACTCTGGTGCCTGTCCTGGTCCTTATTATCTACCTATTTTTTTTGTTTTGTTGTGAGACGGAGTCTCGCTCTGTGGCCCAGGCTGGAGTGCGGTGGCACAATCTGGGCTCACTGCGACCTCTGCCCCTGGGTTCAAGCAATTCTCCTGTCTCCCCCTCCCAAGTAGCTGGGATTACAGGCCTGTGTACCACGCCTGGCTAATTTTTTATTTTTTGTATTTTTAGTTGAGACGGTGTTTCACGATGTTGGCCAGGCTGGTCTCAAATTCCTGACCTCAAGTGATCCACCTGCCTCGGCCTCCCAAAGTGCTGGGATTACAGGCTTGAGCCTCCACGTCCCGTCCCGTCCCGTCCCATCCCGTCCCGTCTCTTCTCTTCCTCCCTCTCTCTCTCTCTCTCTCTCTCTCTCTCTCTCTCTCTCTCCCCCCTTCCTTCCTTCCTTCCTTTCTTCCTTTCCTTCCTTCCTTCCTTTCTTCCTTCCTTCCATTTCACCCTGATGGCCAGGCTGGTCTTGAACTCCTGACCTGAGATGATCCACCCACCTCGGCCTCCCAAAGTGCTAGGATTACAGGCGTGAGCCACCGCGCCCGGCCCTTTTCTACCTATTTCTATCCCTTTCAGGTATTGTACAGTTGGCCTGACATATCCGTGGATTTAATCCCAGATAAAAAATATTGGGGGAAAAAACAAAAATAATACAATAAAATAATGCACATGAACTATGGTTATTTAACTTTTTTTTTTTTTTTTTTTTTGAGACGGAGTTTCGCTCTCGTTACCCAGGCTGGAGTGCAATGGCGCGATCTCGGCTCACCGCAACCTCCGCCTCCTGGGTTCAAGCAATTCTCCTGCCTCAGCCTCCTGAGTAGCTGGGATTACAGGCACGCGCCACCACGCCCAGCTAATTTTTGTATTTTTAGTAGAGATGGGGTTTTACCGTGTTGACCAGGATGGTCTCGATCTCTTGACCTCGTGATCCACCCGCCTCGGCCTCCCAAGTGCTGGGATTATAGGCGTGAGCCACCGCGCCCGGCCTTATTTAACTTTTTTGAAAGAGGATCTCACTCTGTCACCTAGGCTGGAGTACAGTGGTGCGATCTCGGCCCACTGCAACGTCTGTCCCTCAGGTTCAAGCCATCCTTCCACCTCAGCCTCCCAAGTAGCTGGGTTCACAGATTTGTCACTACACCCCGAAATTACTTATTTTTTGACACGGAGCCTCTCTCTGTTGCCCACACTGAGTGCAGTGGTGCAATCTCTTCTCACTGCAACCTCTGATTCCTGAGTTCAAGCGATTCTCCTGCCTCAGCCTCCTAAGTAGCTGGGATTACAGGCACCCGCTATCAGAGCCTGCTAATTTTTTTTTTGCACGGTGGGGAGGTGGTGGGTTGCGGTTGTTTTTGTTTTTTGTTTTGAGACAGAGCCTTGCTGGAGTGCAGTGGCACAATATCGGCTCACTGCAACCTCTGATTCCCAGGTTCAAGCAGTTTTCCTGCCTCAGCCTCCCGAGTTCATGGGATTACAGGCACATGCCAACATGCCTGGCTAATTTTTTGAATTTTTAGCAGAGATGGGGTTTCACCATGTTACGCAGGATGATCTCAGTCTCCTGACCTCATGATCCACCTACCTTGGCCTCCCAAAGTACTGGGATTACAGGCATGAGCTACCTTACCCAGCCCTAATTTTTGTATTTTTAGATAGGATTTCCTTAAGGTTGAAGAGTATTTCATGGTGTAAGTGATACCATGTTTCCCTTTTGAGGCTTGGGGTCCCAACAATCTCCTAACCCAGGAAGGTGTAAGCCACTGCACCCAGCCATATTTTTCTTTAAAAATTGCCAGTTTTAGGGACCAGGTGCAGTGGCTCACGCCTATAATCCCAACACTTTGGGAGACCTAGGTGGGTGGATCATGAGGTCTGGAAATCAAGACCATCCTGGCTAACACAGTGAAACCCCATCTCTACTAAAAATACAAAAAATTAGCCAGGCATGGTGGTGGGCACCTGTAATGCCAGCTACTTGAGAGGCTGAGGCAGGAGAATCGCTTGAACCTGGGAGGCGGAGGCTGCAGTGAGCTGAGATCATGTATCTGCACACCAGCCTGAGTGACAGAGCAAGACTCCATCTCAAAAAAAAAAAAAAATATGGCCGTGCTGTTTTGTTGTTTGTTTGTTTGTTTGTTTTGAGATGAAGTTTCGCTCTTGTTACCCAGGCTGGAGTGCAATGGCGTGATCTCAGCTCACCGCAACCTCCACCTCCTGGGTTCAGGAAATTCTCCTGCCTCAGCCTCCTGAGTAGCTGGGATTACAGGCACGCGCCACCATGTCCAGCTAATGTTTTGTATTTTTAGTAGAGACGGGGTTTCACCATGTTGACCAGGATGGTCTCGATCTCTTGACCTCGTGATCCACCTGCCTCGGCCTCCCAAAGTGCTGGGATTACAGGCGTGAGCCACCGCGCCCGGCTACATTGCCGTTTTTATTCCAGCTAGAGATCACTTCTTAGCATAATGTTTCCTGTCTTTAATGGACAGATTAGGGTTTTTAACTCTAGCTGGGCTCCAGAGATCACAAATTGGAAAACAGCAGGAGGAAACCCAGAGAGTTGTACACTTACGACGGGCTGGGCTCTTAAAAAGATACAGGTTTTCTTTCCGTGCTGATAACGCTCATGCAAACGTAGTGAATGTTCCTAAAACCCCCCAGACTTTCTGTAAGAAGTGTAGCAAGCACCAACCCCACAAAGTGACACAGTACAGGAAGAGCGGTGATTCTCTATACCCAGGGGAAGCGGCGTGACGACAGGTACCAGAGTGGCCATGGTGGGCAGACGAAGCCTATTTTCCAAAAAACAGGCTAAAAATACAAAGATTGCACTAAGGCTTGGCTGCATGGAGCCCCACTGCAGATCTAAGAGAGTGCTGGCTACTAAAAGATGCAAGAGGCTGGGCGCAGTGGCTCACGCCTGTAATCCCAGCACTTTGGGAGGCTGAGGGGGGTGGATCACAAGGTCAGGAGTTCGAGACCAGCCTGGCCAAGATGTTGAAACCCGGTCTCTACTAAAAATACAAAAATTAGTTGGGCGTGGTGGCGCGCGCCTGTAATCCCAGCTACTCAGGCGGCTGAGGCAGGAGAATCGCTTGAACCCAGGAGGCGGAGGTTGCGGTGAGCCGAGATCGCGCCAGTGCACTCCAGCCTGGGTGACAGAGTGAGACTCTGTCTCAAAAAATCAAAAAAAAAAAAAAATGCATTTTCAACTGGGAGCAGGTAAGAAGAGAAAGGGCCAAGTAATCCAGTTCTCCAGTTCCGAGTGTCATCTTTTCTTTCATTATGAAGACAATAAAATCTTGCGTTTCTGTTAAAAATGTAAATTTCTCCCCCTTTTTCTTTTTCAGAAGCAGCTTTGCGATCATTTAATAAAAACAAGCCTCTATCGTTAGGTAAGTTACCTCATTGACAACTTTTATACTTCATGTGAGGTTTGGGGACTCCAGGCTGTGTTTTAAGAAAGACACTGTGGCCGAGTGTGGTGGCTCATGCCTGTAATCCCAGCACTTTGGGAGGCCGAGGCGGGTGGTTCACCTTAGGTCAGGAGTTTGAGACCACCCTGGCCAACATGACAAAACCCTGTCTCTACTAAAAATACAAAATTCAGGCCAGGCACGGTGACTCATGCCTGTAGTCCCAGCACTTTGGGAGGCCAAGGGGGGGCGGATCACAAGGTCAAGAGTTCAGGACCAGCCTGACCAAAATGGTGAAACACCATCTCTACTAAAAATACTAAAATTAGGTGGGCATGGTGGCAGGTGCGTGTAATCTCAGCTACTCAGGAGGCTGAAGCAGGAGAACTGCTTGAACCCGGAAGACAGAGTTTGCAGTGAGCCAAGATCATGCCACCGGACTCCAGCCTGGGCAACAGAGCGAGACTCCATCTCAAAGAAAAATACAAAAGCTGGGCGCGGTGGCTCAAGCCTGGAATCCCAGCACTTCGGGAGGCCGAGGCGGGTGGATCACGAGGTCAAGAGATCGAGACCATCCTGGTCAACGCGGTGAAATCCGTCTCTACTAAAAATACAAAAAATTAGCTGGGCATGGTAGTGTGTGCCTGTAATCCCAGCTACTCAGGAGGCTGAGGCAGGAGAATTGCCTGAACCCAGGAGGCGGAGGTTGCGGTGAGCCGAGATCACGCCATTGCACTCCAGCCTGGGTAACAAGAGCGACACTCCGTCTCAAAAAAAAAAAAAAAAAAGAAAAGAAAAATACAAAATTAGCCAGGCATGGTGGCACATGCCTGTAATCCCAGCTACTGGGGGAACCCACAAAGGAGAATCACTTGAACCTGGGAGGCAGAGGCTGCAGTGAGCCCAGATCATGTCACTGCACTCTAGCCTGGGCAACAGAGCAAGACTCCATCTCAAAAAAAACAAACAAACAAAAAAAAACAAAACAAAACAAAACAAAAAAAACAAAGAAACAAACAAACAAAAATACTCTGCTGAATACTAAGAATGTAAAGAAATCCGCCAGGCGCGGTGGCTCAAGCCTGTAATCCCAGCACTTTGGGAGGCCGAGGCGGGTGGATCACGAGGTCAAGAGATCGAGACCATCCTGGTCAACGCGGTGAAACCCCGTCTCTACTAAAAATACAAAAAATTAGCTGGGCATGGTGGCTCGTGCCTGTAATCCCAGCTACTGAGGAGGCTGAGGCAGGAGAATTGCCTGAACCCAGGAGGCGGAGGTTGCGGTGAGCCGAGATCACCCCACTGCACTCCAGCCTGGGTAACAAGAGCGAAACTCCGTCTCAAAAAAAAAAAAAAAAAAAAGAATGTAAAGAAATCCCAGAGTTCTCATCCCTGCTCCCAGGGAGGAGCTGGTTGGGCAGGCGTGTAGCAGTAAGACCTGGGAAGCTGAAACACGATAGTATTTGTTGGAAACTGGTACATATATACCCAGTGGGGAAGGATAAGCTTGGCCTTTCAGTATGGATAATCTAGAGACTTTTTCTTTTTTGAGATGGAGTCTTGCTCTGTTGACTAGGCTGGAGTGCAGTGGCATGATCGTGGTTCACTGTAACTGCTGCCTCATGGGTTCAAGCAATTATCCTGCCTCAACCTCCTGAGTAACTCGGATTACAGGCACCTACCATCATGCCTGGTTAATTTTTTGTAGTTTTAGTAGAGAAGGTTTTACCATGTTGTCCAGGCTGGTCTCAAACTCCTGAACTCAAGTAATCTGCCCTCCTCAGTCTCCCAAAATGCTGGGATTACAGGCATCAGCCAGCAAGCCTGGCTTTTTTTTTTTTTTTTTTTTTAAGAGATGGGGTTTCACTATGTTGGCCAGGATGGTCTTGATCTCCTGACCTTGTGATCCGTCCACCTCAGCCTCCCAAAGTGCTGGGATTACAGGCATGAGCCACTGCACCCAGCCTTTTTTTTTTTTTTTTTTTTAAAACAGGGTTTCACTGTGTCACTTACGCTGGAGTGCAGTGGTGCAATCATGGCTCACTGCAGCCTTGACCTCCCAGGCTCCTGCCTCAGCCTCCTGAGTAGCTGGAACCACAGGCACTTGCCACTACACCTGGCTAATTTTTTTTTCACTTTTTGTGGAGATAGGGTCTTGCTATATTGCCCAGGCCAGTCTGGAATTTATGAGCTCAGTCAGCCCTCCTGCCTCAGCCTCCCGAAGTGCTGGGGACTGGGTGTGAGCCATGACACCTGGCCCTTACCAACTACTCATATCCTGAAGATTTTTTTTGTTTGTTTTTGAGACAGAGTCTTGCTCTGTTGCCCTGGCTTGATGGTGGTGTCATGATCATAGTTCATTACAGCCTCAACCTTCCAGGCTCCAGTGATCCTCTTACCTCAGCCTCCTGAGTAGCTGGGACTACAGAACTGAGTACTGCCATACGTGACTAATATTTGTATTTTTGGTAGAGACAGTTTCACCATGTTGCCTTTACGGTGTCAAACTCCTGGTCTCAAGCGATCCTCCCACCTTGACCTCCCAAAGTGCTGGAATTGCAGACATGATCCACCACACCTGGCCATGAAGACCCTTTTTGAGACAGGGTCTTGCTCTGTTGCCCAGGCTGGAGTGCATTGGTGCAATCTCACTGTGGCCTCTGCCTCCTGGGTTCAAGTTTCTTCTGCCTCAGCCTCCCGAGTGGCTGGGATTACAGGCACCTACCACCACGTCTAGCTAATCGTTGTATTTTTAGTAGAGATGGGGTTTTACCATGTTGGGCAGGCTGGTCTTGAACTCTTGACCTCATGATCTGCTAACCTCAGCCTCCCAAAGTGCTGGGATTACAGGCAGGAGCCACCGCACCTGGCCCATTTTAATTTTACCTACCTCATCAGAAACTAGGGAGTTAGACCGGTAGTGACTCACACCTGTAATCCCAGCATTTTGGGAGGCCGAGGTGGGCAAATCACCTGAGGTCAGGAGTTTAAGACCAGCCTGACCAACATGGATAAAACTCCTTCTCTACTAAAAATACAAAATTAGCCAGGCATGGTGGCACATGCCTGTAATCCCAGCTACTCGGGAGGCTGAGGCGGGAGAATTGCTTGAAGCTGGGAGACAGAGGTTGCTTTGAGCTGAGATTGCACCATTGCACCCCAGCCTGGGTAACAAGAGGGAAACTCCACCTCAAGAAAAGAAGAAAAAAACTAGGGAATTTTAAAAAGAGAAGAAAAGAAAGTAGGGAGTTAATCCTCAAAGCCCTTCCAGCGACCTTATGCGTGAGTCCCGTGTGTGTGTTTATCACACCATGTGTTCTGAACTCACCAGAAAGGCATGGAAACCTGGGGGATCATGGCCTAACGTTCTTTCTTTTTCTTTCTTTCTTTTGAGACAGAGTCTTGTTCTGTCACCCAGGCTGAAGTGCCGTGGCGTGATCTTGGTTCACTGCAACCTCTGCCTCCCTGGGTCCAGTGATTCTCCTGCACAACCTCCCTCATAGCTGGGATTACAGGTGCCCACCCCCACACCCAGCTAATTTTTGTATTTTCAGTAGAGACAAGGTTTCTCCATGTTGGCCGGGCTGGTCTCGAACTCCTGATCTCGTGATCCACCTGCCTTGGCCTCCCAAAGTGCTGGGATTACAGGCATGAGTCACTGTGCCCGGCCCAGCCACATACTTCCATTTTTATATCCGGTACCTTGTCAACATCCTCTGTCCTAATCTAGCAAATTAGCTAATCTAGGCGTAACTGTTGAGACTCAGTGGTTACACTTGAGCCAACGTGGAGTCCCACTGCCAGCACAGCCACGGGCCCCTGGGGTCCCCTCTGTTTTTTTGCAGAGACAATACGGAAAGGAGAGCCAAAGCCTGTAGACCTGGATGAAATGCTGGTGCGTTTCGAAGCAGAAGCACAAGGTGGGTGTTAGGACATCCAGCGTCGGAGTCTGCTGAGGGAAGCTGGCCCCTCTTGCTGCTTTCTCCTGTTCCTCTGGAGAACCCCATCTCTTCCCAAACTCATTTTCTCCACTATTTTTAATTTGCCCACTGTCTGCTAGAGAATGCCAACCTCCCTTCCGTAAGAGTAGAGGGAAGAATGAACGTTGCAGAGAATTGGAGCTCAATTTGTACAAAGTTCGGAACATGTTACAGAGAGGTTTTTGTTTGTTTTTCATTTTTTTTACAGACACACCACCACACCTGGCTAATTTTTGTATTTTTTTTTTCTTTTTTTTTTTGAGACGGAGTTTCGCTCTTGTTACCCAGGCTGGAGTGCAATGGCGCGATCTCGGCTCACCGCAACCTCCACCTCCTGAGTTCAGGCAATTCTCCTGCCTCAGCCTCCTGAGTAGCTGGGATTATAGGCACGCGCCACCATGCCCAGCTAATTTTTTGTATTTTTAGTAGAGACGGGGTTTCACCGTGTTGACCAGGATGGTCTCGATCTCTTGACCTCGTGATCCACCCGCCTCGGCCTCCCAAAGTGCTGGGATTACAGGCTTGAGCCACCGCGCCCGGCTAATTTTTGTATTTTTAGTAGAGACAGAGTTTCTCCACATTGGCCAGGCTGGTCTCAAACTCCTGAACTCAAGTGATCTGCCCACCTCAGTCTCCCAAAGTGCTGGGATTACAGGCATGAGCCACCGCACCAAGCCGGAAGACATATCTATAGCTTATTTGCTTTATCTGTTACCCTCTGGGTCCAGTCACCTGACTCCTTTTCCCTGTTTGGGACTCCACAGGAAATTCACCTGTTTTTGTGTCAAGCTCACATGAGTTTGTTGTACTTTGTAGCGTTTACAGAAACAGAGGAAGATGTCAGCGGCCTGAGAGAAGCTAAAGTCTTGAAAAAAGAAATGCCAGGTCTGTATCCTGTCTTCCTGGGGTGAGCAGCTTGGGGTCAGGTTTCTCTTTATAAACTTCAAGTCCTCTTTTTATTTATTTATTTATTTACTTTTTTTTTTTGAGACAGAGTTTCGCTCTTGTTATCCAGGCTGGAGTGCAGTGGTGCAATCTCAGCTCACCGCAACCTCCGCCTCCTGGGTTCAGGCAATTCTCCTGCCTCAGCCTCCTGAGTAGCTGGGATTACAGGCACGCACCACCATGCCCAGCTAATGTTTTGTATTTTTAGTAGAGATGGGTTTCACCATGTTGACCAGGATGGTCTCGATCTCTTGACCTCGTGATCCACCCGCCTCGGCCTCCCAAAGTGCTGGGATTACAGGCGTGAGCCATCACGCCCAGCCTTCTTACTTTTTTATTTTTGAGATGGAGTCTCGCTCTGTCACCCAGGCTGAAGTGCAGTGGCATGATCTCGGCTCACTGCAACCTCCACCTCCTGGGTTCAAGGAATTCTCTGCTTCAGCCTCCCAGGAAGCTGGGATTACAGGTGCACACTACCACGCCCAGCTAGTTTTTGTATTTTTAGTAGAGATGGGGTTTTGTCATGTTGGCCAGGCTGGTCTTGAACTCGTGACCCGTGATCTGCCCGCCTCGGCCTCCCAAAGTGCTGGGATTGCAGGCGTGAGCCGCCACCTCAAGTCTTCTTTTAACTCTGTGTAACAGAAACATGTTTTGTTTTTTGCTGTGTTTCCCCACCGAAGGGAAAGAGGATAGGCACAGGAGTATACTGAAGATGAAGTTGAAGCAAATGTGGGAAGCCTGGCCCGGAGACAGCAAAGAGGTCCAAGCTGTGGCTCAGAGATACACCACGCTGATCCCGTTCAGCAACCCCAGGATGCTTCCCGGGCCCTTCCCACACACTGTGGTGCTGCACGGCCCTGCCGGCCTTGGAAAAACCACGCTGGCCAAGAAATTAATGTTGGACTGGACCGAGGACAACCTCAGCCACAAATTCAAATACGCTTTCTACCTCAGCTGCAAAAAGCTCAGCCGCCTGGGCCTGTGCAGTTTTGCAGAGCTGGTCTTCAGGGACTGGCCGGAATTGCAGGATGACATTCCAAACATCCTAGCCGAAGCACAGAAAATCCTGTTTGTGGTGGATGGCCTTGATGAGCTGGGAGCCCCCCCCGGGGCGCTGATCCACGACATCTGCGGGGACTGGCTGAAGCCGAAGCCGGTGCCGGTCCTCCTGGGGAGTTTGCTGAAGAGGAAGATGTTACCCAAGGCCGCCCTGCTGGTCACCACGCGGTCCTGGGCCCTGAGGGACCTCCGGCCCCTGATGGAGCAGCCCATCTTCATAAGGGTGGAGGGGTTCCTGGAGAAGGACAGGAGGGCCTATTTCCTGAGACACTTTGGAGACGAAGACCAAGCCGTGCGTGCCTTTGAGCTGATGAGAAGCAACGCAGCCCTGTTCCAGCTGGGCTCGGCGCCCACGGTGTGCTGGATGGTGTGCACCAGTCTGAAGCTGCAGATGGAGAACGGGGAGGATCCGGCCCCCACCTGCCACACCCGCACGGGGCTGTTCCTGCACTTTCTCTGCAGCCGCTTCCCGAAGGGTGCACAGCTCGGGGACACGCTGCGGGCACTGAGCACCCTGGCTGCGCAGGGCCTGTGGGCACAGATGTCTGTGTTCCACACAGAGGACCTGGAGAGCTTCGGGGTGCAGGAGTCCGACCTCCGCCCGTTCCTGGACAGAGGCATCCTCCGCCAGGATAGAGACTCCAAAGACTACTACTCCTTCCTCCACCTCAGCCTCCAGCAGTTTTTCACTGCGCTGTTCTACGCCCTGGAGGAGGAGGAGGAGGACAGGGACCGCCATGCCTGGGACATTGGGGATGTGCAGAAGCTGCTTTCCAGTGAAGAAAGAGTCCAGAACCCCGACCTGATCCAAGCAGGACGCTTCTTATTCGGCCTTGCCAACGAGAAGAGAGCCACAGAGTTGGAGACCACTTTTGGCTGCGTGATGTCACGGGAGATCAAACGGGAGTTACTGTGCTGCGACATCATTTGTGACGAGGACAGATACTCAACCTTGACGGACCTGAAGGAGGTCTTACACTGTCTGTACGAGTCTCAGGAGGAGGAGCTGGTGAAGGGGGCGATGGCCCCATTGAAAGAAATATCCCTGCACTTAAGTGCTGCAGACGTTGTGCCCTCTTCATTCTGCATCAAGCATTGTCGAAACTTGGAGAAAATGTCACTGCAGCTGATAAAGGCAAAGCTCCCAGAGAATGTCACTGCCTCTGAATCAGATGCTGAGGTTGAGAGGTAAGAACCGTTTCACTCTACTGGTCATTCCTTCTTCAGCCTCATCCCAGGGTCCCTTAGGAAGAGGCCAGAGCTTCCTATGACTGTGGCTTAGAGTCAGGAATTCCCTCTCGTTGGACTTCCTTTTTCATTGTTGTTTTGAGATGGATTCTTGCTCTGTTGCCCAGGCTGGAGTTGGAGTGCAGTGGTGCAATCTCAGCTCACTGCAACCTCCATCTCCCAAGTTCAAGCAATCCTCCTACCTCAGCCTACTGAGTAGCTAGAATTGCAGCATGCACCAGCATGCCTGGCTAATTTTTATATTTTTAGAAGAGATGGGGTCTCACCACGTTGCCCAAGCCACTCTTGAACTCTGGACCTCAAATAATCCACCTGCTTCGGCCTCTCAAATTGCCATGATTATAGGTGCAAGCCATCGCGCCCGGCCTTTTTTTTTTTTTTTAAAGTTTAAGGCTGGACTTAAACTCTTGGGCTCAAGCAATCCTTCCGCCTTAGCCTCCAGAGTAGCTGAGACTAGAGGTGTGTACTGCCATGCTTGGTGCCAATATACACTTCTTTTTTTTTGAGGCAGAGTCTTGCTCTGTCATCCAGGCTGGAGTGCAGTGATATAGTCTTGGTTCACTGCAACTTCACCTCCCAGGTTCAAGCGATTCTCCTACCTCAGCCTCCCCAGTAGCTGGCACTACAGGTGTGCACCACCATGCTTAGCTAACTATATTTTTAGTAGAGATGGAGTTTAACTATGTTGGCCAGGCTGGTCTGGAACTCCTGGCCTCAAATGATCTACCCACCTTGGCCTCCCAAAGTGCTGGGATTACAGGAGTGAGGCAGCACCCGGCCTCTTGCTGGACTTTCTTCCTGCTTCACATTCAAGGTGAAAGGTACAGTGTTGTGAACAGGAATAGAAGCTTTGGAGTCAGACCTTGTTTCGAGACCTAACTCCTCTTTAGGTGAGCAATTGTTGATAATAGCTCAACCTGTTTCTCTGCTTCTGTGTGTCATTGTGTAAACTTCAGGAGCTCTATAATGTGACTGTGACTGTCCACTTTTTTTGGCACCACTGATGGAAGGGCATTAAAGTTTGCACTTAGAGGATGATCTCCTAAAACCTGAGGTTTTAACTTAGTCTCTTTTTTCTTTTTTTTTTTTTTTTTTTTTTTGAGACGGAGTTTCGCTCTTGTTACCCAGACTGGAGTGCAATGGCGCGATCTCGGCTCACCGCAACCTCCACCTCCTGGGTTCAGGCAATTCTCCTGCCTCAGCCTCCTCAGTAGCTGGGATTACAGGCACGTGCCACCATGCCCAGCTAATTTTTTGTATTTTTAGTAGAGATGGGGTTTCACCATGTTGACCAGGATGGTCTCGATCTCTCGACCTCGTGATCCACCCGCCTCGGCCTCCCAAAGTGCTGGGATTACAGGCTTGAGCCACCGCGCCCGGCATTTAGTCTCTTTTTTTTGAGACAGAGTCTTGCTCTGTTGCCAGGCTGGAGTGCAGTGGCACAATCTCGACTCACCACAACCTCCGCCTCCCGGGTTCAAGTGATTCTCCTGCCTCAGCCTCCTGAGTAGCTGGGACTACAGGCACGTGCCACCATGCCCAGCTAATTTTATTTTTTTAGAGAGACAGGGTTTCACCACGTTGTCCAGGATGGTCTTGCTCTCTTGACATCGTGATCCACCCACCTCAGCCTCCCAACGTGCTGGGATTACAGGAGTGAGCCACCATGCCCAGCTAACCTAGTCTTGAAACAACAAGGGGCTCTAGAGCTAACAAAATTTAAGTTTTGAATTCTTTTGGGGTTGTGGGTATGGGAGCAGAGTCTTGCTCTGTCATCCAGGCTGGAGTGCAATGGCACAATCTCGACTCACTGTAACCTCCACCTCTGGGTTCAAGCAATTCTGCTGCCTCACCCTCCCGAGTAGCTGGGGCTACAGGCGCATACCACCACGCCTAGCTAATTTTTTTTCTCTTTTTCTTTTTGAGACGGAGTTTCACTTTTTTGCCTAGGATGGAGTGAAGTGGCATAATCTCAGCTCACTGCAAGCTAGCCCTCCACCCCCTCCATCTTCCCTGCAGTTTAATAATTGTCCTGCCTCAGCCTCCCTAGTACCAGGGATTGCAGGCACCCACCACCATGCCCAGCTAATTTTCATATTTTTAGTAAAGACAAGGTTTTGCCATGTTGGCCAGGCTGGTCTCCAACTCTTGACCTCAGGTGATCTACCTGCCTTAGACTCCCAAAGTGCTACGATTACAGGTGTGAGTCCCCATGCCCACACTGTATTCTCAATCTTTTATCAATGATATGTTTAGCATTTTAACTTATTTTTATCCTCTATTGGGTTTTTGTGTAAGAAGAGTAAGTTCAGCCAGGCACAGTGGCTCACACTTGTAATCCCAGCACTTTGGGAGGCCGAGACAATGGACAGATCACCTGAGGTCAAGAGTTCGAGACCACCCTGACTGACATGGAGAAACCCCTCTATTAAAAATACAAAATTAGCCGGGGCCAGACATGGTGGCTCATGCCTGTAATCCCAGCACTTTGGGAGGCCAAGGCAGGCAGATCACAAGGACAAGAGATCAAGACCATCCTGGCCAACATGGTAAAACCCCGTCTCTACTAAAAATACAAAAATTAACCAGGCATGGTGGCAGGCACCTGTAGTCTCAGCTACTCTGGAGGATGAGGCAGGAGAATTGCTTGAACTCAGGGGCAGAGGCTGCGGTGAATGGAGATTGCGCCATTGCACTCCAGCCTGGTGACAGAGTAAGACTCCATCTAATAAAAAAAATAATGATAATTAGCCGGGCATGGTGTTACGTGCCTGTAATCCCAGCTACTTGGGAGGCTGAGGCAGGAGAGTCAGTTGAACTGGGAGATGGAGGTTTCAGTGAGCCAAGATTGCACCATTGCACTTCAGCCTGGGTAACAAGAGTGAAACTATGTCTCAAAAAAAAAAAAAAAAGAAAAAGAAAAAGAAAAGAAAACAGTAAAACTTCTTTCTCCTGTGATGTGTCTTGGGTGTTGAGTTGTCTGATAGTGGTGCTAAATGATTAAATGGTCCAGCTTTCAATTATACTTATTTATTAGGGGTGTATGCCCAGAGAAACCGTAAATACTTTGGCCATGATGGATGCACGTTTGGTGTAACCCCCTTCTTCTTATCCCTGTAGATCCCAGGATGATCAACACATGCTTCCTTTCTGGACGGATCTTTGCTCCATATTTGGCTCAAACAAGGATCTCATCATTCTAGAAATCAATAATAGCTTTCTTAGTGCCTCACTGTTAAGGATCCTGTGTGAACAAATAGCTTCTGACGCCTGTCATCTCCAGAGAGTGGTGTAAGTAGAAACTCATTCATGAACTAAAATTCTTAGGATGTGAAAGTTTTACATTTTTCATACTGGAGCAATATTCAAATTCCTGTCCTAGACTCAAGACACAAGGAATTGAGAGAGTCCTACCACCCTTAAATTTGTCTTGTGAGATAATCATATAAAGTAACTTTAGGGGCAGGGCACAGTGGCTCACGCCTGTAATCTCAGCACTTTGGGAGGCTGAGGCGAACAGATAACTTGACATCAGGAGTTCAAGACCAGCCTGGCCAACATGGTGAAACCCCATCTCTACTAAATATATATATATATATATATATATATATATATATATATATATATTTTTTTTTTTTTTTTTTTTTTGAGACGGAGTTTCACTCTTGTTACCCAGGCTGGAGTGCAATGGCGCAATCTCGGCTCACCGCAACCTCCGCCTCCTGGGTTCAGGCAATTCTCCTGCCTCAGCCTCCTGAGTAGCTGGGATCACAGGCACGCGCCACCATGCCCAGCTAATTTTTGTATTTTTGGTAGAGACGGGGTTTCACCATGTTGACCAGGATGGTCTCGATCTCTTGACCTCGTGATCCACCCGCCTCAGCCTCCCAAAGTGCTGGGATTACAGGCTTGAGCCACCGCACCCGGCTAAAAATATTTTTTTTTAATTAGCCAGCTGTGGTGGCAGGTGCCCGTAATCCCAGCTACTTGGGAGGTTGAGGGTTGAGGCAGGAGAATTGCTTGAACCCACGAGGCAGAGGTTCCAGTGAGCTGAGATCATGCCACTGCACTCCAGCCTAAGCAAACAGACTCCATCTCAAAAAAAAAAAAAAAATTAAAAGGGGCTGGGGGCGGTGGCTCACGCCTGTAATTCCAACACTTTGGGAAGTTGAGGCCAAGGGAATCACTTGAGGTCAGGAGTTCAAGACTAGCCTGGCCTAGACGGCAAAACCCCATCTCTACTAAAAATATAAAAATTAGCTGGGCGAGGTGGCAGGCACCTGTAATCCCAAGAACTTTTGAGGCTGAGGCAGGAGAATCACTTGAATCAGGGAGATGAAGGTTGCAGTGAGTCGAGATCATGCCACTGCACTCCAGCCTGGGTGACAGTGAGACTCTATCTCAAAAAAGAAGAAAACATCTGTAAAGATGGACAAAAATTTAAACATGAAAAAAAAATTTCTGAAGTTTAAATACATTGAGCCGTTCGTTTCTATTTAAGTACAATAGAGATACAGGCACTCAACATTTCACTTTTGATTTTTTTTTTCCCTAGGATCACAAACATTTCCCCAGCTGATGCTTATCGGAACCTCTGCCTAGCTCTTCAAGGTCACAAGACTGTAACACATCTAAGACTTGGAGGCAGTGCCCAGAATGATACGCTTCCTGCACTGTGTGAGGTCCTGAGACACCCAAAATGTAACCTGCAGTATCTCGGGTATACCTCTTCATCACTAAAATCCTTCATCATACCAACAGCTACCATAGCTTATACGGCAATTTTGTGTAAACTAGGAAAAGTTGGTGACTGACTAGAAAGAGTATTAAGGGCAGATGGCCCAGGATACAGCATGGGCTCAACTTGAGTTTCCGCTTGCCTTGAGCAGTGAACAACCTGGACAACCATACGTGAGGACCCTGAGTCCAGAGAAACTCCCAGAATCATCTTTACCATTTCTTTTTTTTTTTTTTTTTTTTGAGATGGAGTCTCGCTCTGTTGTCCAGGCTCGAATGCAGTGGCGTGATCTCAGCTCACTGAAACCTCTGCCTCCCATGTTCAAGCAATTCTCCTGCCTCATTCTCCCAAGTAGCTGAGATTACGGGTGCCTGCCACAACACCCGGCTAACTTTTGTGCTTTTTTTTTTCTTTTGAGACAGAGTCTTGTTCTGTCACCAGGCTGGAATGTGGTGGTGCAAACTTGGCCCACTGCAACCTCTGCCTCCTGGGTTCAAGCGATTCTCTTGTCTCAGCCTTCTGAATAGCTGGGACTACAGATATGCACCAACACACCCAGCTAGTTTTTGTATTTTTAGTAGAAACGGAGTTTCACCATGTTGGCCAGGCTGATCTCGAACTCCTGACCTCCAGTGACCTACCTGTCTTGGTCTTCGGCCAATTTTTGTATTTTTAGTAGAGACAGGGTTTGACCATGTTGGCCAGTCTGGTCTCAAACTCCTGACCTCAAGTGATCTGCTCACCTCAGCCTCATAAAGTGCTGGGATTATAATCATGGCTACCATACCTGGCTAGTTTCTGTATTTTTAGTAGAAATGGGGTTTCATCATGTTAGCCAAGCTGGTCTTAAACTCCTGGCCTCATGATCCACCTGCCTTGGCCTACCAAAGTGCTGGGATTACAAGCCTGAGTCACCATGCCCAGCCACTAATTTCTTCTTTTTTTTTTTTATTTGAGACGGAGTTTCGCTTGTTACCCAGGCTGGAGTGCAATGGCGCGATCTTGGCTCACCGCAACCTCCGCCTCCTGCGTTCAGGCAATTCTCCTGCCTCAGCCTCCTGAGTAGCTGGGATTACAGGCACGCACCACCACGCCCAGCTAGTTTTTGGTATTTTTAGTAGAGACGGGGTTTCACCATGTTGACCAGGTTGGTCTCGATCTCTCAACCTCGTGATCCACCCGCCTCGGCCTCCCAAAGTGCTGGGATTACAGGCTTGAGCCACCGCGCCCGGCTCTAATTTCTTAATGAATAAATTGATATCCAAAATGGGAAGAGAGTCTCCATACAAGTTCAGTGTTGTTAGGGGTTTTTCCTTTTTTTTTGGAAGCAATTAGCACACTACATTCCAATTTCCTACTGTTAACAGTTTAAGCTCTAAAAGAAAAAAAGCGGGCCAGGCACGGTGATTCATGCCTGTAATCCCAACAGTTTGGGAGACTAAGACATGGAGATCATGAGATCGAGATCAAGACCTTCCTGGCCAACATGGTGAAACCCCGTCTCTACTAAAAGTACAAATATTAGCCTGGTGTGGTGGTGGACACCTGTAGTCACCGCTACTTGGGAAGCTGAAGTAGGAGAATTGCTCGAACCCAGGTGGCGGAGGTTGCAGTGAGCCAAGATCATGCCATTGCACTCTAGCCTGGTGACAGAGCGAGACTCCATCTCAGAGAAAAAATTAAAGAAAAAAGTGGTTTTTAGCTGAATTCTAGTGAATTTTAGCTATGTGGCAGGTATTCCACTTGGCAATTCTTGTGGATTATGGATTATGAACTTGAATGCTTAAAATGGGAGTACGACTCATTTCTAATTGAAAGCTGAAAGAAATGAGGGTAGTAATTAGACCATGTTTTCATATATAAAAATAAAACCAGGATATAAATTTTTTTAAAAACCTGACTCCAGAGACCATAAGGATTTCTTTTTTTTTTTTTTTTTTTTTTTTTGAGACGGAGTTTCACTCTTGTTACCCAGGCTGGAGTGCAATGGCGCGATCTCGGCTCACCGCAACCTCCGCCTCCTGGGTTCAGGCAATTCTCCTGCCTCAGCCTCTTGAGTAGCTGGGATTATAGGCACGCGCCACCATGCCCAGCTAATTTTTTGTATTTTTTTAGTAGAGACGGGGTTTCACCATGTTGACCAGGATGCTCTCGATCTCTCGACCTCGTGATCCACCCGCCTCGGCCTCCCAAAGTGCTGGGATTACAGGCTTGAGCCACCGCCCCCGGCCAAGGATTTTTAAACGTTCCGGCGAGGTTCCTTTTGCCCATAGGAGGCTTTATGAATACAATATGGTGCCGTGTTCTAGGACGTGCTCAGTTGACTGGATTTCTGAGTGTTTCTCAGCCTGTGGACCGCAGAGCAAGAGAAGCCGCATCACCTGGAAACTTAGCAAAATGCAGATTCTTGGGCCCTATCCCACCTTCTCTGAATCATGGGATAGGGCCTAGGAATTTGTTCTAGCACATTTTCCGGATGAACACAGAGCACCTTGAAACGTAGGTTAGTGGGGCCAGGTGCGGTGGCTCATGCCTAAATCCCAGTACTTTGAGAGGCTGAGGCTGGCGTATCATTTGAAGTCAGGAGTTTGAGACCAGCCTGGTGTCTGGTCTCAAAGACCAGATGGTGAAATCCCATCCCTACTAAAAATGCAAAAATTATCCGGGCAAGATGGCACACACCTGTAGTCCCAGATACTCGGAGGCTGAGGCGGGAGAATTGCTTGAAACCGGGAGGTAGAGGTTACTGAGAGCTGAGGTTGAATCACTGCACTCCAGCCTGGGCAACGGAGCATGACTCTTTCGGGAAACAATGAAACACAGGTGAGTGGACTCTGCATCAAAGTTTTTGTTACATTGACTGAGGTTCGATATTTCTAGCTGACTCCTGGGCGATCCTGATGCTGCTGGTCCGGGCACCACCCTTTGACAACCAATGATCCAGATCATTCAAATCAGGGTGTAACATAACCAGTGAGATGGAAGCCAAAGACGGGTCCCTGGCATTTGGATCCTCAGAAATGACTGGAATGACTTGTTCCCATTTCTCCCACAGGTTGGTGTCTTGTTCCGCTACCACTCAGCAGTGGGCTGATCTCTCCTTGGCCCTTGAAGTCAACCGGTCCCTGACGTGCGTGAACGTCTCCAACAGTGAGCTCCTGGATGAGGGTGCCAAGTTGCTGTACACAACTTTGAAACACCCAAAATGCCTCCTGCAGAGGTTGTCGTAAGTCTCTTTTCTCTTCAGAGCTGCCGTGGTTTCCACCTGGGGCCGTAGTTGAGAAACAGTCATGGCCGACTTGGCTGCGTGGAACCTCTCACTGATAGGAACACCTGTTCCCATGTTGAGATCCGGACAGATGGCTTCTCAGTCTTGTTCTCTCATTGCTATTCCTTCAGATGATCACCAGGGCAGGAGAGAGGGTGGGGAGTTCACAAGAAGGGGATGCTAGCATTTGGAGACAGCCGAGAAGGCTGAAATTGGAAGTGTTCTCACCATGTTGCCATTTGTGATTCTTTTGTTCTAACACAGGTTGGAAAACTGTCACCTTACAGAAGCCAATTGCAAGGACCTGGCTGCCATTTTGGTTGTCAGCCGGGAGCTGATGCACCTGTGCTTGGCCGAGAACCCCCTCGGGGATACGGGGGTGAAGTTTCTGTGTGGGGGCTTGAGTTACCCCGACTGTAAACTACAGACCCTGGTGTGAGTCCCTGAGTCCCTGCTGACTGCCTGTGTGCGTGGGTGTATATGCATATCCCCACACATACACACTGGGTTCGAGTCCGGTGTTTATAAGCATACTTAATTTCTCTCAGTGCCCCAAGCATGATGCTAATGGTTGTAACTGGTGAGACCTGGGGAGATGATGATAGGAAAAAAGTATAAGAAGTGCTAGTAGTATAAAAAAAGAAAAAAGAAAAAAATGAAAATTAAAAAAGTAGTAATATTCTACAGGGATTTGGAGGATGTAGCTGGTTTTCAGGGTTTTTTTTTTTTTCTTCTCTTTTTGTATGTATATAGTTTAGACATGGGGGGTCTCACCATGTTGCCTAGGCTGGTCTCGAACTCCCGAGCTCAAGCAATCTGCCCATCTTGGCCTCCCAAAATGCTAGGATTACAGGCATGAGCCATCGCGCCCCACGCTATTTTTTCTCTTAATCTGTGTTCTTAGAACTATAGCTGTATAATGTAAATTACATGTAACTGGTTGTAGATGGAAGCTATTTTCTTTTTTTTTTTTTTTTTTGAGACGGAGTTTCACTCTTGTTACCCAGGCTGGAGTGCAATGGCGCGATCTCGGCTCACCACAACCTCCGCCTCCTGGGTTCAGGCAATTCTCCTGCCACAGCCTCCTGAGTAGCTGGGATTACAGGCACGCGCCACCATGCCCAGCTAATTTTTTGTACTTTTAGCAGAGACGGGGTTTCACTATGTTGACCAGGATGGTCTCGATCTCTTGACCTTGTGATCCACCTGCCTAGGCCTCCCAAAGTGCTGGGATTACAGGCTTGAGCCACCGTGCCCGGCCTTTCTCTTTTTTTTTTTTTATGAACGATTTGCAAATCAGGCAGCCTTCTGAGCCAGTGTATGCTGACTCTCTGTGGAAGCTATTGGAAGCTACATGCTCAATTTAATCCTCCCATTAATACTAAAATCACAGGACGGGTAGCTGGGTGCAGCAGCTCATGCCTGTAATCCCAGCACTTTGGGAGGCCGAGGCAGGCAAATCCCTTGAGAACAGAAGTTCGAGACCAGCCCGGCTAACACAATGAAACCCCATTTCTACTAAAAATATAAAAATTAGCCGGGTGGGGTGGTATATGTCTGTAATCACAGTTACTCAGAAAGCTGAGTCAGGAGAATCACTTGAACCCAGAAGGTAGAGGTGGCAGTGAGCTGAGACTTCACCACTGCAGTCCAGTGTGGGAAATAGAGCAAGAGTGTTTTTAAAAATAATAATAACAGGACAAATGTTTAGAAAGGAATGAGGGCTGGACACTGTGGCTCACACCTGTAATCTTGGCACTCTGGGAGGCCAAGGCAGGCAGGTCACCTGAGGTCAGGAGTTTGAGACCAGCCTGGCCAACATGGTGAAACCGTGTCTCTACTAAAAATACAAAAATTAGCCGAGCATGGTGGTGTGTGCCTACAGTCCCAGCTACTCAGGAGGCTGAGGCAGGAGAATCACTTGAACCCAGGAGGTGGAGGCTACAGTGAGCTGAGATGGCGCCTGAGTGACAGGTCAACACTGTCTCAAAAAAAGAAAAAGAAAAAAACTTGTGTCTACACTGATGGTTCAGAGACTTTTTTTTTTTCTTTTTTGAGAAGGAGTTTCCGAGTTTTGCTCTTGTTACCCAGTCTGGAGTACAATGGAGGGGTCTTGGCTCACCACAACCTCTGCCTTCCAGGTTCAAGCAATTCTCCCGCCTCGGCCTCTGAGTAGGTGGGATTGCCGATGTGTGCCATCACGCCCAGCTAATTGTGTATCTGTAGTAGAGATGGGATTTCTCCATGTTGGTCAGGCTGGTCTCAAACTCCTGACCTCAAGGGATCCACCCACTTCAGCCTCCCAAAGTGCTGGGATTAGAGGCGTGAGTCACTGTCCCCTGCTGAGAATCCTTTTTACTTCTCTGACTTCTGTTGCCGCCTGCACTCCTTGGCTTGTGGCCCTTCCTTCGACGTCAGCAGCATAGCATGTTCCAACATTGCTCTGGCTCCCTTGTCATGTCACTTGCTGGCTTCGACTCTCTGCTCTCTCTTATCAGGATCCCTGTGATTGCAATGGACCTACTCAAATAAACCAGGACAATCTCCCCATCTTAAGATTCTCAGTCAAATCTCAGCCAGGTGTGGTGGCTCACACCTGCAGTCCCAGCACTTGGGGAAGCTGAGGTGGGCGTATCACCTGAGGTTGGGAGTTTGAGACCACCCTGACCGACATGGAGAAAACCCATCTCTACTAAAAATACAAAAACATGGTGAAACTCTATCTCTACTAAAAATACAAAAATAGCTGTGCGTGGTGGTGCATGCCTGTAATCCCAGCTATCAAGCGATTCAAGGAGAATCGCTTGAACCCGGGAGGTGGAGGTTGCAGTGAGCCGAGATTGTGCCACCACACTTCAGCCTGGTCTAAAAGAACAAAACTCCATCTCAAAAAAAAAAGGTTCTGAGTCACATCTAGGAGGTCCCTGTTGCTGGCAGGTGCCAGGAGTTAGGACTTAGACATCTTGGGGGACGCCATTCTTCTGGCCACCGCCCCACCCCATGATTCCATTCCCATGTCACCATTGTCTCTAAGTGTGTCTGAAACCCATGGCTCAGAGTCGAAGGTGCGTCACACCCGTGAGAACTAACAGGTTTGGGTTTTTCTCTTCGTGTGGTTGGCTTCTAGGCTGTGGAACTGTGACATAACCAGCAACGGCTGCTGTCACCTCGCAAAGCTTCTCCACGAAAAATCAAGCCTAACGAACTTGGATCTGGGGCGGAATGACATAGGAGTTCCCGGAGTGCGGGGCCTATGTGAGGCTTTGAAGAAACCACTGTGTAACTTGAAACGTCTGTGGTGAGTTAGCTTATAAGTTCAACTTACAACTTTTATACCTTATTCAATCTGTGTCTAATGTAAAAACAAACAGTGAAGCAGACTTCCCGGTGATGTAATTGGGAGGTCAGTCGAGCATTCACTAGGATGGTTAAAGGAGTAAGTTCTAGTCTGTGTCAGGCAAAGACCAGCTGTGAAATTTTGAGGATACAATGCCTCAAGCCATGCAGATGAAACCACTGCCAACACCCCACATTCAGAGAGGTAGGAATTGGGCCGGGCACGGTGGCTGATACCTGTAATCCCAGCACTTTGAGAGGCTGAAGCAGGTGGATCACTTGAGGAGTTCGAGATTAGCCTGGCCAACATGGTGAAACCCCATCTCTACTAAAAATAGAAAATTTAGCCTGGCGTGGTAATCCCAGCTGCTCAGGAGGCTGAGGCAGCAGAATCACTTAAACCCAGGAGGTGTAGGTTGCAGTGAGCTGAGATCACATCATTGCACTCCAGCCTGGGTGACAAGAGCAAGACTCCCTCTCAGAAAAAAAAAGAGGTAAGAATTGGACATCATGCTGGAAAATGCTGGCTATATCTGCAGGCGAATAGTCTCAACCCAGCTGTTGTACAAATCCCATGTGAGTTAGGTACAATCAAATGCACTTGAACCTGAAATCCTCCCTGGGAGGGAATCTTAATTTGATTGCAGTTGGGTGAAGTGGCTTATGCCTGTAATCCTAGCATTTTGGGCATCCAAGGCAGGCAGATTTCTTGAGGCTAACAATTTAAAAACAGCCTGGCCAGTACAATGCAAACCCTGTCTCTACTAAAAGTACAAAAATTAGCTGGGCATGGCTGTGCAGGTCTGTGCTCTCAGCTACTCAGGAGGCTGAGGTGGGAGAATCACTTGAGCCTGGGAGGAAGAAGTTACAGTGAACTGAGATCACATCACTTCACTCCAGCCTGGATGACAGAGTGAGATCCTGTCTCAAAAAAAAAAAAAAAAAAAAAAAAAAAAAAAAAAAAAAGCACCTTTTTAATCACTCACTGACACGGGCAGAGAGGCAAAATGTTTGAGTTGCAGGACGACCCAGGTCGAGGCTGCAGTGAGCCAAGATGGTGTTAGCACAGTCCAGCCTGAGCAACAGAGTGAGACCTTGTCTCAAAAAAGAAAAAAAGTGGCTGGGCACAGGGGCTTACACTTGTAATCCCAGCACTTTGGGAGGCTGAGATGGGCCGATCACCTGAGGTCAGGAGTTCGAGACCAGCCTGGCCAACATGGTGAAACCACGTCTCTATTAAAAACACAAAAATTAGCCAGGCATGGTGGCACATAGCCGTAATCTCGTCTGTTTGGGAGACTGAGGCACGAGAATTGGCTTCAATCTGGGACACCGAAGTTGCAGTCCCCAAGATCACACCATAGCACTCAAGCTTCGATGACAGAGGGAGATTCCGTCTCAAAAGAGAGTAACTTATAAGATGGAAGTTACTTAATATTTAATCTCTCTGCTCAAAACCCTCAGTGCTTGCCTATGTCAGTCCAAGTGAAACTCTGTATTTACAGTGGCCTCAGGTCACCTATTCCCTGTGTTCTCATCCCTACAGTCCTCCCTGGCTCACTCTCACGAAGCTGCCTGGATGTTCCGTTTTATGTGTCAATCACATGCAACCTCAGGGCCTTTGCACAAGCTATTTCTCTGCCTGGAGAACCCCCAAACTCTGTGACTCAGCCTCTTTACCCTGTCACCTCCAACCATTGTAGCTGGAACACCCAGCTACTCCCTGTACGCCTTGCCCTTAACCCCTCGGACACTCCATATTTTCCTGTTAGATGAGTCTTGAGGGCAGAGTTTTTTTGTTTTTGTTTTAGATTTATTTATTTATTTTTTAATTTTTTAGCCAAGAGACTGAGTCAATGTTGTAGTTTTTTGTGGTTTTTTTTGAGACAGAGTTTCGTTCTGGTTGCTCAGGCTGGAGTGCAATGACACTATCCCTGCTCATTGCAAACTCCACCTCCTGGGTTCAAGCTATTCTCCTGCTTCAGCCTCCCAAACAGCTGGGACTATAGGCACACACCACCGCACCTGGCTAATTTTGTATTTTCAGTAGAGACGGGGTTTCTCCATGTTGCCTGTGCTGGCCTCGAACCCCTGACCTCAGGTGATCCACCTACCTCGGCCTCCCAAAGTGCTGAGACACAGGCCTGAGCCACCGCACCCGTCCGAGACTTCTGTTGCTCACGCAGATTCCCCAACACCCGAGGGTGCACTTGGCTCACAGGAGGATGCTGGTCAGCACTGGCTGAACGAACATATTGATTTCTGTCTTTCACCAGGTTGTGGGGATGTTCCATCCCTCCGGCCAGTTGTGAGAATCTCTGCTGTGTCCTCAGCTGCAACCAGACCCTCATCACTCTGGACCTGGGCGAGAATTCCTTGGGGTATAGTGGAGTAAAGTTGCTGTTTGAAACCCTGACACGTGCAAATGGCACCCTCCAGACACTCAGGTACGACCTATGTACTCCCCCTCAGGCTTTCTCCGGGGTAGCAGGTTTAGGGGAAGCATAATCCAGGAATCTGCTGTAGGAGACTGATCCAGCTCTCAGCCGGTGGTGTCTGTCCACCCAATGAGTCTCCCATAGATTCCTTCTGCTTTGTCGAGTAAGATGGCTCAAAGAATGAAATTCATACTTAGTCAGCAACCAAGAAGCTAGATTTATGGCTTTAGTGAAGGGGAGTACCGTCAGCTACTGTTTCCTGAGAGACACCAAATCACAGATCTCAAATGGTGCTCGCGGAAAGAGATCTGTCACTGTTAGCCTTGGACGTGTGTTCTCCGGATTGAGTCTGCTGTCTACTGACCGGAGTCTGGGATATAGATGCTGTCACCAGTTACCTGCTGTCATTTTTTCTTTTGTTTTGTTTTGAGATGCAATTTTGTTCTTGTTGCCCAGGCTGGAGTGCAATGGCATGGTCTTAGCGCGCTGCAACCTCCGCCTCCCGGGTTCAAGCGATTCTCTTGCCTCATCCTCTCAAATAGCTGGGATTACAGGTGGCTGCCACCACGCCTGGCTGATTTCTGTATTTTTTTTTCTTTTTCTTTTTTTTTTTTTTTGAGACGGAGTTTCGCTCTTGTTACCCAGGCTGGAGTGCAATGGCGCGATCTCGGCTCACCGCAACCTCCGCCTCCTGGGTTCAGGCAATTCTCCTGCCTCAGCTTCCTGAGTAGCTGGGATTACAGGCACGCACCACCATGCCCAGCTAATTTTTTGTATTTTTAGTAGAGACGGGGTTCCACCATGTTGACCGGGATGGTCTCGATCTCTTGACCTCGTGATCCACCCGCCTCGGCCTCCCAAAGTGCTGGGATGACAGGCGTGAGCCACCGCGCCCGGCTTGATTTCTGTATTTTTAGTAGAGACAGGGTTTTAACATGTTGGCTAGGCTGGTCTAGAACTCCTGACCTCAGGTGATCCACCTGCCTTGGCCTCCCAAAGTGCTGGGATTACAAGCATGAGCCACCGCACCCGGCCTGGGTTGTATTTTGATACCATGGCATCAGAACCAAGAGCCATTTCCTAGGAGTGCAGGAACTTGTAGAAATCCTCAAAACCAACATAGTCCACTGCTGGCTTAAAATAATCTTTATGTAGAAGAAATACAGATTGCCTGTTTACTTAACATAAATCTCAGCCTAAGACACTTTGTAAGTCAAAAGATATATGGACAGTAAGGATTTTATTAAGCTTTCATTTTTTCTATTTTATTTATTTATTTATTTATTTATTTATTTATTTTTTGGAGATGAAGTCTTGCTCTGTCACCAGGCTGGAGGGCAGTGGCACAATCTCAGCTCACTGCAACCTCTGCCTCCCGGTTCAAGTGATTCTAACACCTCAGCCTCCCAAGTCACTGGGACTACAAGCGCACACCACCATGGCCAGCGAATTTTTTGTATTTTTAATAGAGATGGGGTTTCACCATGTTGGCCAGGATGCTCTTGATCTCTTGACCTCATGAACCACCTGCCTCGGGCTGCCAAAGTGTTGGGATTACAGGCGTCAGCTACCACACCGGCTATTTTTATTTATTTATGAGACAGAGTTTCACTCTTGTTGCCCAGGCTGTAGTGCAATGGCAAGATCTCAGGCACCTGCCACCACGCTCAGCTAATTTTTTGTATTTTTTAGTAGAGGCAGATTTCACCATGTTGGCCAGGCTGGTCTTGAACTCCTGACCTCGTGATCTGCCAGCCTCAGCCTCCCAAAGTGCTGGGGTTACAGGTGTGAGCCACCGCACCCAGCCATACCCTCACATTATTTTAGCTGCAGACAAGGTACCTGCTCAAGCCAGTATGTGGCTGGATAGGCGTATTGAGAATCTCAAACAACAAAACTGATACCAAAAGTCAGAACTATAGTCCTAATAAGTATGACTACTAATATCTTCTGGTCTCTTAATTTTATTCATATTTTGCCTTAATGATTCCTTCTTCCTGTCCTGCCTCCCATTTCCACATACATCTGGCTAAATACGGCTACCACAGAATCAGGCCAGGTGCGGTGGCACATGCCTGTAATCCCAACACAGGCTGTCATCATCGCAGGCCAATAAATGGTTGTAGTAGGCTGGTATCTTGTAGCCAAGCTGGGTGCAGAGGACAAAAGCTGGTCTGGCTGGCTTGGTTCAACGTATGCATCTCCTCTGTTGAAGTGGTACTCCTGGGTCTGCCGAGTAGAAGTTGCCAAAGTGGGTGATGGAGCAGGTAGGTAGGTATTAGAGCTATAGCCCAGCCGTACTCAGCAATTCCATTTCTCTGTGTATGATACAGTTATTAACAACCATCTAAAACTGCACAGTGGCTTTATACCATTACAAGGTTAATCTGATGTTATCTTCTTCTCTATCGGATCAACATGGTTGGGAGTGAGAAGAAAGAGGAATGAACAAAAGGATTAAAAAGGGAAAGGAAAGTCTTTAATTGTATATTTATTTATTTTTGAGACAAGGTCTCATTCTGTTGCTCAGTCCTGGAGTGCAGTGGCCTCATCTTGGCTCACCACAACCTCTGCCTCCCAGGTTGAAGTGATTCTCCTGCCTCAACCTCCTGAGTAACCGCGACTATAGGCATGTACCTCCACACCCAGCTAACTTTTTTATTTTTAGTAGAGATGGGCCTCAACCATGTTGGCTAGGCTGGTCTCAAACTTCTGACCTCATTGATCCATCCACCTCACTTTCCCAAAGTGCTGGGATTACAGGCATGACCCACCACACCTGGCCTCATTTTATATTTAAAAATTAAAAATAAGCAAGTCAGGCCAGGTGCAGTGGCACATGCCTGTAATCCCAACACTTTGGGAGGCCAAAGTGGGCAGACCACTTGAGCCGAGGAGTTTGAGACCAGTCTGGGCAACATGGTGAAACCCCAACTCTACTAAAAACACAAAAATTAGCTGAGAGTTGTGGCAAGTGCCTGTAGTTCCACCTACTCAGGAGGCTGAGGGATCAGATGGCCTCAACCTGGGAGGCAGAGGTTGCAGTGAGTGTAGATGATGCCACTGCACTCCAGCCTAGGTGACAGAGATTCCATCTCAAAAAAAAAAAAAAAGTAAAGAAAGAAAATCAATATGGAATGCTTCTTTGCCACATAGAATAATCAGGAAAGGTGACCCATGCTCTGTGCCTCTTGGAAATTTGAAACAAACCTCCTTGACCCAAAAGGTAACCTTTTCTTCCCCCATTGTACCCCAGGTTGAAAATAGATGACGTTACTGATGAACTCGATACGCTGCTGAAAGAAATAGAAGGCAGCAACCCACAACTGACTATTGCTACTGAGAATCAAGAGCCCTGGAAAAAAAGGCCTTCTTCTGGCTACTTCATTGTCTGAATCCCCCCCCAGAGTCATTCATTCTCAATGAAGCCAAGGATTTCCCAGGTGTTGGTGAACTGTCTGTGACTCCCCCCCACACCCCACCCCCACTCCTCGGGGAAATGAGTTGATTGCCGGGCTAGATGTTTTAGTCACGGTTCTGCCTCTGTTTTAGGTAGAACATGTGTATGTCCTTGACCTTGTTATGTATGAAATATCTGTATCACGGGTATATGGAGAGAAATAAAGGTGAGAGCATTCACAAATGAAGCTGTTACTTAGTAATGGGCTTTGACAAGTTAGAGAAAAGATATCTTAATGGGGAGAACCTGAGGGCCGGGGGGAGGGACAGTGTTTAGTTGCACTGATTTCTGTTGCCTTGCCAATCTTTGACTTGGTATTTCCTCTTTTTTTTTTTTTTTTTTTTTTTCCTTGAGATGGAGTCACACTCTATTGCCCAGGCTGGAGTGCAGTGGTGTGATTTCAACTCACTGCAACCTCTGCCTCCCAAGTTTAAGCACTTCTCCTGCCTCAGCCTCCATCTCCCGTGCAGCTGGGATTACAGACACCCAGCTAATTTTAGTATTTTTAGTAGAGACAGGGTTTCATCATGTTGGCCAGTCTGGTCTTGAACTCCTGGCCTCAAGCAATCCACCTGCCTCAGCCTCCCCAAGTGCTGGAATTACAGATGTGAGCTACCATGCCTGGACTCCAGAGCGTGTTTATTCTCAGGTTCAGCGGGAGGAAGGGGGAAAGTTGGTAAAAGAGGCACGAAGTTTAAAAAGGACATTACATGAAGAAACCAAAGATTTCTTATTTTCCACACTATTAACATTTTGGGGCCAGATTACTGCTTGCTGGTAAACATGGTCCTGTACATTTATAGGGTGTTTGGCACCATCCCTAGCCTCCACTGACTAGACACCAGCATCCTCAGTTATGACCAAAAATGTCACTGGGAATTAGAAAATATTTCCTGAAATGCAAAATTTCCTTAGGTTGAGAACCATTGTAATCTAGCCCCACCTTTTTTTTTTTTTTTTTTTTTTGAGATGGAGTTTTGCTCTTGTTACCCAGGCTGGAGTGCAATGGTGTGATCTCAGCTCACCACAACCTCCACCTCTTGGGTTCAGGCAATTCTCCTGCCTCAGCCTCCTGAGTAGCTGGGATTACAGGCACGTGCCACCATGCCCAGCTAATTTTTTGTATTTTTAGTAGGGACGGGGTTTCACCATGTTGACCAGGATGGTCTCGATCTCTTGACCTCGTGATCCACCCGCCTCGGCCTCCCAAAGTGCTGGGATTACAGGCTTGAGCCACTGAGCCCAGCTATCTAGCCCCATCTTTGAGAAGAAATTGAGGCTAGGTGCAGTGGCTCACGCCTGTAATCCTAGCACTTCAGGAGGCTGAGGTGGGTGGATCACAAGGTCAGGAGTTCGAGACCAGTGTGGCCAATATGGTAAAACCCCATCTCTACCAAAAATACAAAAAATTAGGTGGGCATGGTGGCAGGCGCCTGTAATCTCAGCTACTTGGGAGGCTGAGGTACAAGAAGGGGGAGGTTGCAGTGAACAGAGATCATGCCACTGTACTCCAGCCTGGGCAAAAGAGCGAGACCTCTCAAAAAAAAAAAGGGAAGAAATTGAGTAATGTATGTGCATTCATTTAGGAACTGTATTGACACCCCAGGGGCCCATAAAATGTAACCTTGCACTCATAATTAACCATCTTTCTCCAACGTGTGTATTTCATCTGGCCACCCTCATGACAGGCACGTACTGAAAACTGAAACGGGGCACATGGGTGAATCTGTAGGTGTTCAGAGATGAACAAGTACTGCTGTCTTGCTTCTCACACCTCCTCACCTGTGACCACCTGCCTCTGCCCATCACTGAGTTCTGAAAATGTGGCCCCAGGCTCACAGCAGCATTAGCACTTGCTTGCTCTGGATCTCGTCACATTGGAGATCAAGAACAAAGTATTCACTGGGGTCTCTGATAAGGATACAAAAAAATGATTCCACAATCCCATGGCCGCATTTGCACCCAGGAAGCACAAGGGCTGGGTTAGCCCAGATAAGTGGGCTTGGGAAATGTTCTGGAGCAAAAAAAGCAGAGCCAGAGATCATGAGAGCCTGACCCCCTTGCCCAGCATACACACATACCCCTCTCTACCTCCAAGCCTCATTTTCAGGCTTCTCAAAGCTAAGGTCACTCCCATGAGTTAAGTCACACGTTGCTCAATCTTAGCTGTTCCACAAGAATAGAAAGAACTCTCTTCTATTCAAGATCCTCTGGCTCAGCCACAGCTGTGGCAGACAGACCTCGGTGAGGGTCATCCATTTTCACAATCCCCAATCCCAGACCACATCCTGTGCCCCAAAACAACTTCCATGGTAACCACATCCCTTCTTCTCTTGCTCATTCCTTGAGCCCTGGCCCAGGCTTCTCCAGGCTTCCCCTTCTCACCCAGACAGAGCAGTGTAGATCAAGAAAATGTCATGCACTGTGCAAGTAAAGGCAGGAAGTGCACACCTGTAATCCCAGCACTTTGGGAGGCAGAGGCAGGTGGACCACATGAGATCAGGAGTTCTAGACCAGCCTGGTCAACATGGTGAACCCCATCTCTACTAAAAATACAAAATTTAGCTGAGCATGGCAGTGCATGTCTGTAATCCCAGCTACTTGGGAGGCTGAGGCAGAAGAATTGCTTGAACCCAGGAGGTGAAGGGTGCAGTGAGATGAGATAGTAACTGCCCAAGGGGTTCACCTTGCCCACTGCCTAGACAGAGCTGATTTATCAAGACCAGGGAATCTCATAGAGAAAGAGTAATTCACTCAGAGCCAGCTGTGCGAGAAACCAGAGTTTTAGTGTCTCCAAGCATTCAGGGAACAGAGTGTTTAAGGATAACGTGATGGGTGAGTGGGAAGCCAGTGAGCCAGAAGTGCTGATGGGTCAGGGATGAGATCAGGGAGTTGACACTATCTTCTTGCAATCAGTCAGTTCCTGGGTGGGGGCCACAAGATCAGATAAGCCAGGCGTCCCCAAACTTTTTACACAGGGGGCCAGTTCACTGTCCCTCAGACCGTTGGAGGGCCGCCACATACTGTGCTCCTCTCACTGACCACCAATGAAAGAGATGCCCCTACTTGAAGTGCGGCCGGGGGCCGGATAAATGGCCTCAGGGGGCCGCATGCGGCCCGCGGGTCGTAGTTGGGGGACGCCTGAGATAAGCCAGTTTATTAAACTCAGTGGTGTCAGCTGATCCATTAAGTGCAGGGTCTGTAAATTATCTCAAGCACTGATCTTAGGAGCAGTTTGAGAGCAGTTTAGGGTAGCCTCCAGCTGCATGACTCCTAAACCTGCTGGGAACAAGTTGCCTCAGAAAACCCTTTCCACAAGCTGACCCCCCACCCGCCCCCCCAACGTGATTACTCCGCAGCTGCAATCCTGAACATCTATCTAGGTGCCACATCAAGGTTGCCAGATGGGTTACAATTAAGCAAAGGCCTGATTACAGCCATCTGGGCAGCCCAGGGGGAGGACAGGGAAAGCAAACCTTTGTTATCCATACTTGTAAATTCCTGTTTTACACATATCTGTAAAATCTTTTTTAAAACTGCCACCACAAAAGTCACAGGATGATGTAAGTCTGTTACTACCTTGGTCCTGAAACTCTCTTATGTCCGTCTCCCCATATAAACCTCTCATTTTGTAAGCTTGGGGCTGCCTCCTCTAATTGTTACAGGGCAGCCGGGCAGGTAAATAAAACTTGCTTACCTGACTTTGGGTCTATTATCCTTTCTCTCGGTTAACCTTACAAAACCGTAATTTCTAACCTTGTGGCTACTAGTCCTACACAGGCAATCTAGTCCCCAAGCAAGAAAGAGGTCTGCTTTGGGAAAGGGCTATCGTCTTTGTTTAAACTATAAACTGTAAACGAAGTTTCTCCTCAAGTTAGTTCAGCCTACGCCCAGGAATGAAAAAGGACAGCTTGGAGGTGAGAACCCAAATGGAATCAGTTAAGTGAAATCTTTTTCACTGACTCAGTTATAATTTTGCAAAGGCTGTTTCAAGGTCACACAACTGCTCTCCAGCCTGGGCGACAGAATGAGACCCTGTCAAAAAAAAAAAAAAAAAAAGGCCGGGCGCAGTGGCTCAAGCCTGTAATCCCAGCACTTTGGGAGGCCGAGGCGGGTGGATCACGAGGTCGAGAGATCGAGACCATCCTGGTCAACATGGTGAAACCCCGCCACTACTAAAAATACAAAAAACTAGCTGGGCGTGGTGGTGCGTGCCTGTAATCCAAGCTACTCAGGAGGCTGAGGCAGGAGAATTGCCTGAACCCAGGAGGTGGAGGTTGCGGTGAGCCGAGATCGCGCCATTGCACTCCAGCCTGGGTAACAAGAGCGACACTCCATCTCAAAAAAACAAAAAAAACCGGCAGGAAGTGAAATCAAGACAGGAAGCAAAGTCAGCAGACAGGAAGTGGCGAGAGAAGACAGGAAATGAGGACTTACACGCCGTCTGAAGGCAGGAAGTGACGTCAACACCGGACGTACTCTCAGAGGGCAGGCAGGAAGTGAAGTCAGAAGACCGGAAGTGGCCTGGGGGAACGTGTCTCTTCCCTCTCCTCCTCAGCCCCAAGTCAAAACGTAGCATCAGGTGTGCCATTTGAGTGACTCGGCTCAGCTCAGGCACCCACATCTCCCTTCAGCCCGTCAGAGACCTCTCCACTACCTTCTTTTGCTTTTTTCCTTCATTTCGGAGATGAAATTCCCAGATTACATGGCTTCAATTACTATGGAAAGTGATTGACCAAGGTAAGTCACAACTACCTTGTTTTTTTAATTTTGTTATCGTGACTCATTGAGTGTTAGCCTTCTAGCACACATAGCTTTGCATTTCCACTCTGCATTACTTGCATTTTTATGACGTTGTAATATTTGTAATGTGTTATTATAAAGCTGTGTTATTAGTTCGGATATTTTGAAGTTAAAATGTGATTTTTTAACTGCAAAGCAGCAGTATGCAAAGCAGGTGTTTCAGAACTTTCCCCCATCAATGTCTTCTCCCCTGAAGGAAACAATTTTGAGGCTTCCCTGTTTTTAATTCTGTTTAACAGCATACTTCTGAAAGAAAACATGTATACTGTTGTTATTTGTTTTGTTATAAAAATATACATGCATCTACTTTAAAAACTTCAATAGCACTAAAAGGGTATACACAAAATGCAATGGCTAACCAACCATCTCTAAATTGCTCTGCCTAAGAGACACACCTACTTTAAGCTGTTTTCTTTAGGTCTTGTTAATATTAGGTTTCTAAAAATGTGTAACCATGTGAATAATGAGCTTAGACTAGATTCCTATCATAATAGGCGGGGACTTAGTTCTCCTACAGTGTTGTTCTTGTTGTTTTTTCTCTTTCAATGTTGATGTCTATGTCTGTATATCAGTATTATCACATTTTTATACTCACAGATACTCACAGCTGAGAATTTTCAGGTAATATAACTTGCTTCCTTTATTTTTTTTTTTTTTCTTCCCCTAAAGTTTGTATTTTGTCTTTTTCATTTTCTTTTGAGGCAGGGCCTCACTCGTGTCACCAGGCTTGAGAGCAGTGGTGCAGTCATGGCTCACTGCAGCTTCAACCTCCCTGGGCTCAGGTGATTCCCATCCTCCCTGGGCTCAGGTGATCCCCATCCTCCCTGGGTTCAGGTGATCCCCATCCTCAGTCTCCTGAGTACCTGAGAGTAGGCATGTGCTACCATACCCAGCTAATTTTTGTGTTTTTTGTATATGAGATGGCGTTTCACCGTGTTGTCCAAGCTGGTCTGAAACTTCTGGGCTCAGGCGATCCTATCTCAGCCTCCAAAAGTGCTGAGATTACAGATATGAGCCACTGTGCCCAAGCTATACTTGTCTTTTTTAAATCTACTTAGTTTACTTGACTGCTATAATTATTTTTCCTCTGTCTTTTAATAGCTTCTCAGTATGATTTTCCACTTGTTAAGACAAACAATTGACTCATTCTTACATTTGGAGATTTCTCTAAGCAGCCTTCCCGTTCCTAAGGCTTCACCTAAGCTGTGTGCTCACTAGACCTGATTCAAAGCTGTCATCCTGAAGCTTCTGTCTGCTTCCTTCTGTCTTTTCCCAAGTGATCCACCCACTTCAGCCTCCTAAAGTGCTGGGATTACAGGCATGAGTTTTATTTACTAGCCATTCTTTTCCTTTTTTAAAAAACTTTTTATCTTCTTTATTTTTAGTGGAGAATGGGGCCTTACTATATTGCCCAGACTGGTCTTGAACTCCTCGGCTTAAGTGATCCTCCTGCCTTGCCCTCCTAAAGTGCTAAGATGATAGACATGATTCACTGTACCAGGCCCACTGGTATAGTTTTACACTCATTAGATGATCAAGAAATGCCTAAATGCTATAATAAGTATAGAACTCTACTTTCAGAAGACCTAACATTTCCTTCAGAAAGTAATTATGAGAGGGGTGGAGATGGTGCATTATCTTATTTTATTTTTATTTGAAAAATTTATACATAATTGTACCTATTTATGGGGTAGGTAGCAATAATTCAATACATGTATACTGTGTGTTATGATCAGATGGGATAATTAGCATATTCATCACTTTATTTTTTTATTTTTATTTTTTTAAATTTTTAAATTTTTTTTTTTTTGAGACGGAGTTTCGCTCTTGTTACCCAGGCTGGAGTGCAATGGCGTGATCTCGGCTCACCGCAACCTCCGCCTCCTGGGTTCAGGCAATTCTCCTGCCTCAGCCTCCGGAGTAGCTGGGATTACAGGCATGCGCCGCCATGCCCAGCTAATTTTTTTGTATTTTTAGTAGAGACAGGGTTTCACCATGTTGACCAGGATGGTCTCGATCTCTTGACCTCGTGATCCACCCACCTCGGCCTCCCAAAGTGCTGGGATTACAGGCTTGAGCCACCGCACCCGGCCCATCACTTTATTTTTTGAGACAAGATCTGGCTCTGTCACTGAGGCTGAAATGCAGTGGTGTGATCTCAGCTCACTGCAACCTCTGCCTCCCGGACTCGAGCCATTCTCCCACCTCAGCTCCCTGAGTTGCTGGGACTATAGGCATGTGTCGCCACACCTGGCTAATTTTGTTTTTTGTTTTGTTTTTGTTTTTGGTAGAGATGGGGTTTCACCATGTTGCACAGGCTGATCTTGTTTTCTTTTTTCTTTTTTTTTTTTTTTTTTGAGATGGAGTTTTGCTTTTGTTACCCAGGCTGGAGTGCAATGGTGCGATCTCGGCTCACCACAACCTCCGCCTCCTGGGTTCAGGCAATTCTCCTGCCTCAGCCTCCTGAGTAGCTGGGATTACAGGCACATGCCACCATGCCCAGCTAATTTTTTTGTATTTTTAGTAGAGACGGGGTTTCACCATGTTGACCAGGATGGTCTCGATCTCTTGACCTCGTGATCCACCCACCTCGGCCTCCCAAAGTGCTGGGATTACAGGCTTGAGCCACCACGCCCAGCCGCTGATCTTGTTTTCTAAAGTGAAGGAAAGCAATAACGTGCTAGTTTTAGACTCAGGAAAATGAATGACATAGCCAAACTGTCCGCAAGGCCCATTCTGAGAAATGAAAGGAGATATGTTAGACTGCAGTGGAAGATGGAGTTAGGGTGAGGGTTTCTGGGGAAAACCAGACGAGCACAGAGGGCCAAGGGGAAGCATGGGATGATTCTGCACAAAAGATGGAACAGAGTCAGCCATGAGAGCTGGGAACGTTAGAGAGTCATCTACAGCCCATATTACAGAAGGTTGAAGAAAGAGGCCAGTATGTCGTCCAGCCAGGGTACCATGTGATCCACAGTGTGCAGGGAGGAGTCTGAGGTCTCCACGGATTCCTTCCATCCCAGATGGAGGGCATCCTTGGACAGAGAGCCAGACAGACATAGCTGAACGTCTCCTTGATGGAACACCAGGAGGAGGCAACATGGCCTCCTTTCCAAGCGGTAGCCTCAGCCCTCCTGATCCCATGCTTCACGTGTGCCACAGTGTTTGAGTTGTGTCCCGCGCCATGATCCATCCCTTGGATATGACCATGCCTGGGGTTCACTGGTCATGAACAGAACCCGTAGCTGTGAACATCTGGTCGACCTCCATCCTGACTCCCGTGTGATTTCCGGGGCTGTGGGAGGGGTGGGAGCTGCCTCTGCACAGCCCTGACCCTGTGCCGCGGGCGCTTCCTCCGGCTGTGCCAGTCCTCTGCCAGAAACCCTGCCAGGAGTATTAGGATCACAGCTCCGAGGCATATCCGGACCAGGTTGCCCTTGGTGTAGTACTGGCGACCTGGAGGAGTGAGGAGAGGCAGGAGCAGGTGAAGAAGCCCACCTCCAGGACCCCCTCCAAGCCGCATCTTGGGCTTTTCAGAGATCCTATTATTCTCTACCAGCTGGGATGCCATTGTCTTTCCTGGAGGGTTCCCCTCTCCCCATTAGGAGTCAGGGCCAAATGACTCCAGTTCAGGCGTCCCCACACTTTTTACACAGGGGGCCAGTTCACTGTCCCTCAGACTGTTGGAGGGCCGCCACATACTGTGCTCCTCTCACTGACCACCAATGAAAGAGGTGCCCCTTCCTGAAGTGGGGCGGGGGCCCAGATAAATGGCCTCAGGGGGCCACATGTGGCCCGCGGGCGGTAGTTTGGGGACGCCTGCTCCAGTTCTCTAAGTAGCACCTCTCCCTCATGTGCTGTCACAGGGCTCAAAGACAACCCCTTCCCAGACACAGATGCTGCCTTATCCAATGCGTTCCAAAAGAGAAGACAGTTATAAGGGGTGGGCAAGAGATGGAGTCTCTTTCTCTGACCCTTGAGAAAATCTCAACCTTCCCAGCTGATCTTAATGCCCAATTCTGAACCCCATACACTGATATTCTGCCTTCACTGTACACACTAGAACCCAAGATCTCGGAGCTGCAGTTCCTGTATAAAGGAGTTGGCTTTGGGTGAAGAGACGGGTGAGAAGGGAGAAGGTTTGGAGAGCCTGACTCACCAGCTGGAGAGCCTGACTCCTTTGGACTGGCGGTGATATTCCTAGAAGTCTCTGGGAACCGAAAAAAGGCTACGTGTGAAATAAAACCATATTCCTTCCCCTGTCACTGTCCCTACCCTTAACACACATTTGGGAAGCAGAATTCCTTATCATTTAGGAAGAGCATGGACGGGGCACAGTGGCTCACGCCTGTAATCCCAGCACTGTGGGAGGCTGAGGCAGGAGGATGGCTTGAGTCCAAGAGTTCAAGACCAGCCTAAACAACTTGGAAAAATCCTATCTCTACAAAAAACACAAAAATTAGCGTGGTGTGGTGATACATGCCTATAATCCCAGCTACTCAGTGGGGGCTGAGGCAGGAAGATCACCTGAGCCCTGGGGGTTGAGGCTGCAGTGAGCCAGGATTGCTCCACTGCACTCCAGCCTGGGAAACAGAGCAAGACCACATCTCAGGGAAAAAAAAAAAAAAAAAAAAGCGTGAACTAAAGAATCAGGCTGTCCAGAGTTGAAACCCAAGGCTATCACTTATTATCAGCATCTGTGAGCCAGTTTTCCTAGGTGTCCAATAAAATTAATGATACCCCTTATAGGTTGATGTGATAGTCAAGATAATGGTAGCAAAATAAAGCACGGTGCTTGACATACAATGAGCACCTCAAACATACCAGCTCTCTATTCCCCAAGTATCTCCTGAGACAAGCCAGGTACTCAGCCATGTGCTGGGCCTTGGGAACCCAAATATTAACAAGACACCATCCATCTGCAGTTCCCAGACTACTGGAGGAGACAGAGAAGTAGAGTAATGTTTTTTTGTTTTGTTTTGGTTTGGTTTTTAGTTGGAATCTTGCTCTGTCACCCAGGCTGGAGTGTAGTGGTGTGATCTTGGCTCACTGCAGCCTCCACCTCCTGGGTTTAAGCAATTCTCCTGCCTTAACCTCCCAAGTAGCTAGGATTACAGGCACCCGCCACCATGCCCAGCTAATTTTCTTATTTTTAGTAGAGACGGGGTTTCACCATGTTGACCAGGCTTGTCTCTCCTGACCTCAGGTGATGCACCCTCATTAGCCTCCCAAAGTGCTGTAATTTCCGGCATGAGCCACCATGCCGGGCCTTTTTTTTTTTTTTTTTTTTTTGGAGACAGAATCTCACTCTGTTGTCCAGGCTGGAGTGTAGTGGTGTGATCTTGGCTCACTGTAACCTCCACCTCCCAGGTTCAGGCAATTCTTCTGACTCAGCCTCCACAGTACGGTGGGATTACAAGTGCGTGCCACCACACACTGCTAGTTTTTGTATTTTTTTTCTTGAGATGGAGTCTTGCTCTGTTGCCCAGGCTGGAGTGTGGTGGCACAATCTTGTCTCACTCCAACTTTGGCCTCCTGGGTTCAAGCAACTCTCCTGCCTCAGCCTCTCAAGTAGACAAGACTACACACACACACCACCATGCCCAGCAAATTTTTACCTTTTTTAGTAGAGATGGGGTTTCAGCATGTTGGCCAGGTTGGCCTTGAACTCCTGACCTCAGGTGATCTGCCTACCTCAGCCTCCCAAAGTGTTGGGATTACAGGCATGAGCCACCTGATCTTAATGCCCAATTCTTAACCCTCAGTCGAGATTTTTGTATTTTTAGTAAAGAATAGGTTTCACCATGCTGGCCAGGCTGGTCTCGAACTCCTGACCTCAGGTGATCCGCCCACCTTGGCCTGTCAAAGTGCTGGGATGACAGGCAAAGTGATAACTGTAATATACTGTGAAAATTGCTGGAATAAGCAGCCCACAAGACACTGAGCAAGAGCAGAGGAAACCACCAGTGCAGCCTGGATGGTCAAGGGTTTCTTGAGGAATTGGTGCCATGGGGAAATGGAAGGAAAGGAAGAGCAAGTGGCTCGGGTGCAGTCAGGAGAGGATAGGAAGCCTCCAGAAGAGATTTAAGTGACTGTGTGTGGCTGAGAACAGCACAGGGACCTCATGGAAGGTGTGCAGCCAGAGTTGGAGGGATCAGCAGTGGCTGGATGTCTAAGCTCATGGAACAGCAAGCTGAACGATTGGAACTGCTCCCTGAGGGTGACTGGGAGGTCCCAAACTGAAGATAGGGAAGGATCCCATCGGAGGGTTAGAACCCTCTGCGATCAGGTGCCTCATGAAAGCCAGAGTCACATGGGCCCAGTGGAGGTAGCTAGCCTAGTGTCAGGGAATCTGTGAAAGTGTTTATTAGTCTGGAAGGAAATGACATTTCTCAGGAAAAGCAAAGCTGCAGTGTGAGGAAAGCGTATCCGCGGAGGACCGGAGTGGTTAGCTGTGCTATGTCCAGGCACCTACGGTCTGTGTGCGGCTAGAGCGTGGGCTCTGTATGGACACAGTGAGGAGCAAGATTAAATTCTTGGATCACAGCCAAGTCAGAAGGCCTAGGACTTTATCCTGGGAGCAGTGTGTAGGGATGAGTAGCGGTCTTCCCATCACAGCCTTGCTCTGCTATCTTTGAAATGGTCCCATTGGCCAGGCACGGTGGCTCACACCTGTAATCCCAGCACTTTGGAAGCCCAAGGTGGGTGGATCATGAGGTCAGAAGTTCGAGACCAGACTGGCCAATATGGTGAAACCCCATCTCTACTGAAAAAATATGAAAATTAGCTGGGTGTGATGGCTCCTCGTGAGACTGAAGGAGAATCACTTGAACCCGGGAGATGGAGGTTGCAGTGAGCCGAGATCAGGCCACTGTACTCCAGCATGGTTGACAGAGGGAGTCTTGGTCTCCAGGAAGGAAGGAGGGAAGGAAGAAATGGCTCCATTACCCAAAATGCTCCTCCTTCTGAACCCCAGAGCTCCACTCGACACCCATGCTCCATCCTCACACCAAGGACCTTCTTAGGAAGAGACAGTGTGGTGAACTCATGAAAAGCCTCTAGGCTTAGACAGTGGAACAGAAAGCTCTGTTCTCACACTCCTCCTTTCTGCTGAGCATGCAATGTCTGGATACTCACCGGTTGTGAAGACTTTGTGAGTGAGTGAGGTGATCAGTTTACTGGTGGCCTCTGGGAATGCTAAGGAGAATTATAAGAAAGCAAAACAACGTTAGGTCTTCCCCGAGGCTCCCTGTATCCCCTGGATACCTCCATTGCCCTTGTGAAATATCTAGGCTCCCTGAAACCCCTTTCTCTCTTACAGACACTGCACAGATGCTGGAGACAGACAAATTCAAAAGGTATAAGACTTATCTTCCATTAGTGGCTTAGTAAGACGCAGATCTGTTCATCAGTTGATGGACATTCGGGTTTTTTTCCACGTCTTGCTATTATGAATATTGCTGCTGTGAACGTTCACATACAAGGTTTTGTGTGAACATATGTTTTCTGTTCTCTTGGGTGCACACCTAGGGGTGATGGAATCACTGGGTCATATAGTAACTCTGTGTTTTACTTTTTGAGGAACTACCAGACTGTTTTTCTTTTTCTTTTCTTTTTTTTTTTTTTTTTTTTTTTTGAGACGGAGTTTCGCTCTCGTTACCCAGGCTGGAGTGCAATGGCACGATCTCAGCTCACCGCAGCCTCTGCCTCCTGGGTTCAGGCAATTCTCCTGCCTCAGCCTCCTGAGTAGCTGGGATTACAGGCATGTGCCACCATGCCCAGCTACTTTTTTGTGTGTTTTTAGTAGAGACGGGGTTTCACCATGTTGACCAGGATGGTCTCAATCTCTTGACCTCGTGATCCACCCGCCTCGGCCTCCCAAAGTGCTGGGATTACAGGCGTGAGCCACCGCGCCCAGCCCAGACTGTTTTTCAAAGCAGGTGCGCCAATTTATATTCCCACCAGCAACACAGGAAGGTTCTTACAAATCCTCACCAATACTTCTTGTTCATTTGTTTTGTTTTCATCCTAGCCATCCTAGTTGTCATGGTACATTTTTTTATTTTACTTTCAGTATTGGGGTATATGTGCAGAATGTACAGGTTTGTTACATAGGTCTACATGTGACTTGGTGGTTTGCTGCATCCATCCCCCCGTCATTTACATGAGGTATTTCTCCTAATGTTATCCTTCCCCAATCCCTCCACCCCTTGCTATCCCTCCCCTACCCCCTGAACCCCCCGACATGCACCCAGTGTATGATATTCCCCTCCCTGTGTCCATGTGTTCTCATTGTTCAACACCCACTTAGGAGTAAGAACATGCAGTGTTTGATTTTGTGTTCCTGTGTCAGTCCACTGAGAATGATGCTTTCCAGCTTGATCCATGTCCCTGAAAAGGACAGGAACTCATCCTTGTTTATGGTTGCATAGTATTCCATGGTGTCTATGTGCCACATTTTCCTTATCCAGTCTATCTTTGATTGGCATTTGGGTTGGTTCCAAGTCTTTGCTATTGTAAACAGTGCCACATTAAACATACATGTGCATGTGTCTTTATAATATAATGTTTTATAATCCTTTGGGTATATACCCAATAATGGAATTGCTGGGTCAAATGGTATTTCTGTTTCTACATCCTTGACGAATCACCACACTGTCTTTCACAATGGTTGAACTAATTTACGCTGCCATGAACAGTGTAAAAGTGTTCCTATTTCTGCAAATCCTCTCAGTGTCTGTTGTCTCCAGATTTTTTAATGATCGCCATTCTAACCGGCTTCAGATGGTATCTCAATGTGGTTTTGATTTGCATTTCTCTAATGACCAGTGATGATGAGATTTTTCTTCATATGTTTGTTGGCTCCATGAAAGTCTTCTTTTAAAAAGTGTCTGTTTATATCCTTTGCCCACTTTTTGATGGGGCTGTTTGCTTTTTTCTTGTAAATTTGTTTGAGTTCTTTGTAGATTTTGGTTATTAGCCCTTTGTCACATGGGTAGATTGCAAATTTTTTTTCCCATTCTGTTGGTTGCCAGTTCACTCTAATGATAGTTTCTTTTGCTGTGCAGAAGCTCTTAAATTTAATTAGATGCCATTTGTCTATTTTGGCTTTTGTTGCCAATGCTTTTGGTGTTTTACTCATGAAGTCCTTGCCTATGCCTGTGTCCTGAATGGTGTTGCCCAGGTTTTCTTCTAGAATTTTTACAGTGTTAGGTCTTACGTTTAAATCTTTAATCCGTTGGGAGTTATTTTCATATAAGGTGTAAGGAAGAGATCCAGTTTCAGCTTTCTGCATATGGCTAGCCAGTTTTCCCAACACTGTTTATTAAATAGGGAGTTCTTTCCCTATTGCTTGTTTTTGTCAGGTTTGTCAAAGATTAGATGGTTGGGCCGGGCGCGGTGGCTCAAGCCTGTAATCCCAGCACTTTGGGACGCCGAGGCAGGTGGATCACAAGGTCAAGAGATCGAGACCATCCTGATCAACATGGTGAAACCCCGTCTCTACTAAAAATACAAAAAATTAGCTGGGCATGGTGGCACGCGCCTGTAATCCCAGCTACTCAGGAGGCTGAGGCAGGAGAATTGCCTGAACCCAGGAGGCGGAGGTTGCGGTGAGCCGAGATCGCGCCATTGCACTCCAGACTGGGTAACAAGAGGGAAACTCCGTCTCAAAAAAAAAAAAAAAAAAAAGATTAGATGGTTGTCGATGGGTGGCGTTACTTCTGAGGCCTCTGTTCTGTTCCATTGGTCTATGTCTCTGTTTTGGTATCAGTACCATGCTGTTTTGATTACTTTAGCCTTGTAGTATAGTTTGAAGTCAGGTAGCATGATGCCTCCAGCTTTGTTTTGTTTGTTTGTTTAGAATTGTCTTAGCTATGCAGCCTCTCTTTTACTTCCAGATGAACTTTAAGGTGTTTTTTTTCCCCCATTCTGTGAAGAAGGTTAATGGTAGTTTGATGAGGGTAGCATTGAATCTATAAATTACTTTCAGCATTATGGCCTTTTTAAAAATATATAATTGTACTTTACTCATAGCATGGTTGGGAGGATAAAAATAATTCACGTAAAGTAGTTAGAAGGTGCCTGGCAGAAGAGGCTCTCAGTGAATGTTAACTATTCATCTTTTTTTTTCTTGAATTTTTAAAAAACACATATATTTTATTGCATTTTAGGTTTGGGGGTACAAGTGAAGGACGTGCAAGATTGTTGCATAAGTACATGCATGGCGTTGTGCTTTGCTGCCTTCCTCCCCATAATATTGATTCTTCGTAACCATGAGCATGGAATGTTTTTCTATCTGGTTGTGTTCTCTCTCATTTCCGTGAGCAGTGGTTTGTGGTTCTCCTTGAAGAAGTCCTTCACATCCCTTGTTAGTTGTATTCCTAGGTATTTTACTCTCTTTGTAGCAATTGTGAATGTGAGTTCACTCATGATTTGGCTCTCTGTCTCTTACTGGTGTACAAGAATGCTTGTAATTTTTGCACATTGATTTTGTATCCTGAGACTTTGCTGAATTTGCTTCTCAGCTCAAGGAGATTTTGGGCTGAGACGATGGGGTCTTCTAAATATACAATCATGTCATCTGCAAATAGAGACAATTTGACTTCCTCCTTTCCTAATTGAATCCCCTTCATTTCTTTTTCTTGCCTGATTGCCCTGACCGGAACGTTCAGTACTCCGTTGAATAGCATGGGTGAGAGAGGGCATCCTTGTCTTGTGCCAGTTTTCAAAGGAAATGCTTCCAGTTTTTGCCCATTCCGTATGATATTGGCCATAGGTTTGTCATAAATAGCTCTTATTGAGATACGTTCCATCCATACCTAGTTTATTGAGAGTTTTTGTTTTTAGCATAAAGGGTTGTTGAATTTTGTCAAAGACCTTCTCTGCATCTATTGAGATAATCATGTGCTTTTTGTCTTTGGTTCTGTTTATGTGATAGATTACATTTATAGTTGTGCATATGTTGAAACAGCCTTGCATCCCAGGGATGAAGCCGACTTGATTGTGATAGATAAACTTTTTGATGTGCTGTTTGGATTGGGTTTGCCAGTAATTTGTTGAGGTTTTTTTTATCATTGTTCATCATGGATATTGGCCTGAAAATTTCTTTTTCAGTTGTGCGTCTGCCAGGTTTTGGTATCAGGAGGACGTTGGTCTCATTAAGTGAGTTAGGGAGGATTCCCTCTTTTTGTATTGTTTGGAATAGTTTCAGAAGGAAATGTACCAGCTCCCCTTTGTACCTCTGGTAGAATTCAGCTGTGAACCTGTCTGGTCCCTGACTTTTTTTGGTTGGTAGGCTGTTAATTGCTGCCTCAACTTCAGACTTTGTTATTGATCTATTCAGGGATTCAGCTTCTTCCTGGTTTAGTCTTGGGAGGGTGTAAGTGTCCAGGAGTTTATCCATTTCTTGTAGATTTACTGGTTTATATGCACAGAGATGTTTGTAGTAATGTCTGCTGGTAGTTTGTATTTCTGTGGACTCAGTGGTGATAACCCCTTTATCATTTTTATTGCATCTATTTATTCTTCTCTCTCTTCTTTTTAAATAGTCTGGCTAGAGGTTATCTGTTTTGTTGATCTTTTCAAAAAACCAGCTCCTGGATTTACTGATTTTTTGAAGAGTTTATTGTGTCTCTATCTCCTTCAGTTCTACTCTGATCTTAGTTATTTGTCTTCTACTAGCTTTTGAATTTGTTTGATCTTGCTCCTCTAGCTCTTTTAATCGTGATGGTAGAGTGTCTATTTTAGATCTTTCCTCGATTCTCATGTGGGCATTTAGTGCTATAAATTTCCCTCCAGACACAGCTTTAAATGTGTCCCAGGGATTCTGGTATGTTGCGTCTTCATTCTCATTGGTTTCTAAGAACATCTTTATTTCTGCCTTCATTTTGTTATTTATCCAGTATTAATTCAGGAGCAGGTTGTTCAGTTTCTATGTAGTTGTGCGGTTTTGAGTGAGTTTCTTTTTTTTTTTCTTTGAGACGGAGTTTCACTCTTATTACCCAGGCTGGAGTGCAATGGCGCGATCTCCCCTCACCACAACCTCTGCCTCCTAGGTTCAGGCAATTCTCCTGCCTCAGCCTCCTCAGTAGCTGGGATTACAGGCATGCGCCACCATGCCCAGCTAATTTTTGTATTTTTAGTAGAGATGGGGTTTCACTATGTTGACCAGGATGGTCTCCATCTCTCTTTTTTTTTTTTTTTTTTTAATGGGGATGTAGGGGTTTTTTTTGTTGTTTTTTTTTTTTGTTGTTGTTGTTTTTAATAAGAAAAAGAATAAAGAAGAGGAAGAAGGAGTGAGGATGGGGGTATTGCTTTGTTGCCCGGGCTAGAATGCTATCTAAATATGGGTATGCCTATAATTGTCCTTAGTAATGGAGACATAAAAGAAAATGAGGGAAGAGAATAACAAACAAGGAGCCAACCAACATTTCGTTTAAACTTCTAAGTTGATATGATGTGGTATTGATAAGAGTGTATATTTTGTGTATTTAAAGTGGGGTTCTATAAATGTTAATTACTTTTTTTTTTCTGATAGTGACATCCATTTGGAAACACGAATGTTGTGCATTTGATTTAATATGAAAATCTCTTTAACAAGTAAATGTTAATTACGTTTACTTGTTCCAGATCTGAGTTCAAGTCCCTGATATCGTTGTTAATTTTCTGTCTCATTGATCTGTCTAATATTAATGTTGAAGTCTTCCACTATTATTGTGTGGGAGTCTAAGTCTCTTTATTAATCTTGTATGTCTGGGTATTCCTGTATTGGGTGCGTATATATTTAGGATCTTTAGCTCTTCTTGTTGTTGCATTGATCCTTTTATCATTATATAATGTCGTTATTTGCTTCTTTTGATCTTTGTTGCTTTAACGACTATTTTATCAGAGGCAAAAATTGTAACTTCTGCTTTTTATTTATTTATGTTAGCACTATGGTTGGTTGGTAAATCTTTCTCCATCCCTTGTTTATACTGATGCTCTTTTTGGCATTTTTTAGAAAGGCTGATACTGTTTGTTCCTTTCTATGTGTAGTGGTTCTTTCAGAAGCTCTTGTAAAGCAGGCCTGGTGGTGATGAAATCTCTGAGTGCTTGCTTATTCACAAAAAACTTTATTTTTCCTTCACTTATGAAGCTTAGTTTGGCTGGATGTGAAATTCTTGGTTGAAAGTTCTTTTCTTTAAGGATGTTAAATATTGGTCCCCACTCTCTTCTGGCTTGTAGGGTTTCTGCTGAGAGATCTGCTGTAAATCTGATAGGCTTCCCTTTGTGGGTAACCTGACCTTTCCCTCTGGCTGCCCTTAGTATTTTCTCCTTCATTTCAACCCTGGTGAATCTGACGATTATGTGCCTTGGAGTTGATGGTCTCCATCTCTTGACATCATGATCCACCCGCCTCGGCCTCCCAAAGTGCTGGGATTACAGTTGTGAGCCACTGCGCCCGGCCCTTGAGTGAGTTTCTTTTTTTTTTTTTTTTTTTTTTGAGACGGAGTTTCGCCCTTGTTACCCAGGCTGGAGTGCAATGGCGCGATCTCGGCTCACCACAACCTCCGCCTCCTGGGCTCAGGCAATTCTCCTGCCTCAGCCTCCTGAGTAGCTGGGATTACAGGCACGTGCCACCATGCCCAGCTAATTTTTTGCACTTTTAGTAGAGACAGGGTTTCACCATGTTGACCAGGATGGTCTCGATCTCTCGACCTCGTGATCCACCCGCCTCGGCCTCCCAAAGTGCTGGGATTACAGGCTTGAGCCACCACGCCCGGCTGGGTGAGTTTCTTAATCCTGAGTTCTAATTTGATTACACTGTGGTCTGAGAGACTTTCTGTTCTTTTGCATTTGCTGAGGAGTGATTTACTTCCAATTATGTGGTCAATTTTAGAGTAAGTGCAGTGTGGTGCTGAGAAAAATGTGTATTCTGTAGATTTGGGGTGGAGAGTTCTGTAGATGTCTATTAGGTCTGCTTGGTCCAGATCTCAGTTCAAGTCCTGGATATGCTTGTTAATTTTCTGTCTTGTTAATCTGTCTAATATTGACAGTGGAGTGTTAAAGTCTCCCACTATTATTGTGTGGGAGTCTAAGTCTCTTTGTAGGTCATTAAGAACTTGCTTTATGTATCTGGATGCTCCTGCATTGGGTGCATATATATTTAGGACAGTCAGCTCTTCTTGTTGTATTGATCCTTTTACCATTATAAATGCCTTTGTCTTTTTTTTATCTTTGTTGGTTTAAAGTCTTTTTATCAGAGACTAGGATTGCAATCCGTACTTTTTTTTGCTCTCCATTTGCTTGGTAAATCTTCCTTTGTCCCTTTATTTTGACTCTGTATATGTCTTTGCATGTGAGATGGGTCTCCTGAATACAGCACACTGATGGCTCTTGACTTTTATCCAGTTTGCCAGGTTGTCTCTTTTGATCAGAGCATTTAGCCCATTTACATTTAAGGTTAAAATTATGTGTGCCGGGAGCGGTGGTTCAGCCTGTAATCCCAGCACTTTGGGAGGCCAAGGCGGTTGGATCACGAGGTCAAGAGAATGAGACCATCCTGGTCAACATAGTGAAACCCCATCTCTACTAAAAATACAAAAAATTAGCTGGGCATGGCAGCGCGTGCCTGTAATCCCAGCTACTCAGGAGGCTGAGGCAGGAGAATTGCCTGAACCCAGGAGGCGGAGGTTGCGTTGAGCCGAGATCGCGCCATTGCACTCCAGCCTGGGTAACGAGCGAAACTCCGTCTCAAAAAAAAAAAAAAAAAAGATTATTATGTGTGAATTTGATCCTGCTGTTTTGATGCTAGCTGGTTGTTTTGCCCATTAGTTGGTGCAGTTTCTTCACAGTGTCGGTGTTCTTTACAATTTGTTTCTGCAGTGGCTGGTACTAGTTGCTCCTTTCCATGTTTAGCGCTGCCTTCGGGAGCTCTCGTAAGGCGGGTCTGGTGGTGACAAAAATCTCTCAGCAATTGCTTGTCTGTAAGGATGTTATTTCTCCTTCACTTATGAAGCCTAGTTTGGCTGGATGTGAAATTCCGGGTTGAAAGTTCTTTCCTTTAAGGATGTTGAATATTGGCCCTCACTCTCTTCTGGCATGTAGGGTTTCTGCCGAGAGATCTGCTGTGAGTCTGACGGGCTTCCCTTGGAGGGTAACTCGACCTTTCTCTCTGGCTGCACTTAGCATTATTTCCTTCATTTCAACCCTGGTGAATCTGACAATTATGTGCCTTGTGGTTGCTCTTCTTGAGGAATATCTTTGTGGTCTCTGTATTTCCTGGACTTGAATGTTGGCCTGCCTTGCCAGTTCGGGGAAGTTCTCTTGGATTATATCCTGAAGAGTGTTTTCCAACTTGGTTTCATCTCCCCGGCACATTCAGGTACACCTATCTGAAAACATAGATTAGGTCTTTTCACATAATCCCATATTTCTTGGAGGCTTTATTTCTTTTCACTCTTTTTCTTTTTTTTTTTTTTTTTTTTTTTTTTGTGGGGGAGACAGTTTCACTCTTGTTACCCAGGCTGGAGTGCAATGGCACGATCTCGGCTCACCGCAACGTCCACCTCCTCTGAGTTCAGGCAATTCTCCTGCCTCAGCCTCCTGAGTAGCTGGGATTACAGGCACACGCCACCAGGCCCAGCTAATTTTTTGTATTTTTAGTAGAGACGGCGTTTCACCATGTTGACCAGGATGGTCTCGTTCTCTTGACCTCATGATCCACCCACCTCAGCCTCCCAAAGTGCTGGGATTCCAGGCGTGAGCCACCGCGCCCGGCCCTCTTTTTGTTGTTGTTTTTTTTTTTTTTTCCACTCTTTTTTCTCTAATCTTGCCTCCTCACTTCATTTCATTGAGTTGATCTTCAATCTCTGATATCCTTTCTTCTGCTTGATCAATTCAGCTATTGAAACTTGTATATGCTTCACAAAGTTCTGGTGCTGTGTTTTTCAGTTTCATCAAGTTGTCTGTTCTTCTCTAAGCTGGTTATTCTAGTTAGCATTTCATCTCACCTTTTTTCAAGCTCTTAGTTTTTTTGCATTGAGTTAGGACATGCTCCTTTAGCTTGGAGAAGTTTGTTATTACCACCTTCTGAAGTCTGCTTCTGTCAGTTCATCAGACTCATTCTCCATCCAGTTTTGTTTCTTTGCTGGTGAGGAGATGTGATCCCTTGGAGGAGAAGAGGCATTCTGGTTTTTGGTGATTTCAGCCTTTTTCTGCTGGTTTCTTTCCATGTTCATGGATTTATCTACCTCTGGTCTTTGTAGTTGGTGACTTTTGGATGGGGTCTCTGAGTGGACATCCTTTCTGTTGATGTTAAAGCAATTTCTTTCTGTTTTTTAGTTTTCCTTCTAACAGACCCTCTGCTGCAGGTCTGCTGGAGGTCCACTCCAGACCCTGTTTGCCTGGGAATCGCCCACAGGGGCTGCAGAGCAGCAAATATTACTGCCTGTTCCTTCCTCTGGTAGCTTCGTTCCAGAAGGGCACCCACCAGATGTCAGCCAGAGCTCTCCTGTATGAGGTGTCTCTTAGGATACATGGGGGTCAGGGAGCCACTTGAGCAGGCAGTCTGTCCCTTGCTGGAACTCAAGAGCTGTGCTAGGAGGTCTGCTGCTCACTGCAGAGCTGCTGGGCAGGGACGTTTAAGTCTGCTGAAGTGGACCCCACAACCGCCCCTTTTCCCAGGTGCTCTGTCCCAGGAAGGTGGGGGCTTTATTTATAAGTCCCTGACTGGCTGCTGCCTTTTTTCAGTGATACCCTGCCCAGCAAGAAGGCAGTCTAGTCCAGTCTGCCTGCAGAGGCTTTGCTGAGCTGCCTTGGGCTCTGCCCAATTGCTGTGTAAATTTCCAGCGACTTTATTTACACAGATGAGTTTACACTACCTGGGCCTCAGTAATAGCGGACACCCCTCACCCCTCCGAGCTCGAACATCCGTGGTCGAGCTCAGACTGATGTACTGCTGCGAGAATTTCAAGCCTGTGGATGTTAGCTTGCTGGTCTTCCTGGGGGTGGGACCCGCCGACCGAAATCGCTTGGCTCCCTGGCTTCAGCCCTGTTTTTCAGGGGAATGAGCGGTTCTCATTGGTTCCAGGAGCCACTGGCATCTGCTGCAGCTAAAGCGGCTGCCCAGTTTTGTGCTGGAAACCTGGGGCACTGGTGTTGTAGGCACCAGAGGGAATCTCCTGGTCTGCAGGTTGTGAAGACCGTGGGAAAAGCGCACTGTCTGAGACAGTGCCAGAGTGTGATGGCTTCCCTTGGCTAGGAGAGGGAGATCGCTGGCCCCTTGGGCTTCCCGGGTGAGGTGACACCCCACCCTGCTTCAGTTAGCCCTCCTTGGGCTACCCCCACTGTCCAGCCAGTTCTAGTGAGATGAACCTGGTACCTCAGTTGGAAATACGGAGATCACTCGCCTTCTGCGTCACTCTCACTGGGTACTGCGGACTGGAGCTGTTCCTATTTGGCCGTCTTGGCAGAAGTCCCCCCTTGGCTTGGTAAATTTTTCGGTATGTGAATTATATCTGACTTCGAAGAAGAAGTGGGCCAGCACTTTCTTGAGCTCAGAGGAAGAATGAGCTCATTTTAGTCTCTGAACACAGGATATCCACCCGACGTCCTGTAGCTTCATAGATCTGGAGCTCTTGTTGCAGTGGGTACCATCTTGGGAGTCTGTTTATGGCGGAACCAGCTCAGCAAAACCTAGTTCATGCTCAGCTCTCTGGCATAATGAGAGTGTGGGTTTTACTTGGTCTTTGTTCCTTCTCTTCCCGTGAGATGCATTAATAAGCCTTGTTTCTTTTTTCTTTTTTTTTTTTAATTAAAATGTTAAGTTACAAGATACATGCGCAGGACATCCAAGTTTGTTACATAGGTAAACATGTGCCATGGTGGTTTGCTGCACCTATCAACCCGTCACCTAGGTATTAAGCCCTGCACGCATTAGCTATTTATCCTAGTGTTCTCATCCCTGCGTCCATGTGTTCCCGTTGTTCAGCTCCCGCTTACAAGTGAGAACATTCAGTGTTTGGTCTTCTGTTCTTGCCTTTGTTGGCTGAGGATAATGGCTTCCAGCTCCATCCATGTCCCTGCAAAGGACATGATCTCATTCCTTTTTATGGCTACATAGTATTCCGTGGTGCATATGTAGCACTTTTTTTTAATCCAGTCTATTGTTGATGGGCACTTGGGTTGAGTCCCTGTCTTTGCTTTTGTGAATAGTGCTGCAATGAACATATGCATGCATATATCTTTATAATACAGGTATTGATTGACTTACAACCTGTGCAACTTACGGCCATTTGACTTTACGACCACAGTCGCTAGCCATGACTGCTCTGCGTCTGGCAGCGCAAATGTTGCCCAGCTGGGCATACGACAGGAAGAGTAGAAATTAATGCCACTATTGAAGAACTCTAGATGCCAGGGTAGTCATCCTTATCATATCTCTACTTTTTTTTTTTTTTGAGACGGAGTTTCCCTCTTGTTACCCAGGCTGGAGTGCAATGGCGCGATCTCTGCTCAACGCAACCTCCGCCTCCTGGGTTCAGGCGATTCTCCTGCCTCAGCCTCCTGAGTAGCTGGGATTACAGGCACGCGCCACCATGCCCAGCTAATTTTTTGTCTTTTTAGTAGAGACGGGGTTTCACCATGTTGACCAGGATGGTCTCAATCTCTTGACCTCGTGATCCACCCTCTTCAGTCTCCCAAAGTGCTGTGATTACAGGCATGGGCGACCGCGCCCAGCAGTATCTCTACTTATTTTACCAGTCTGATCTCTGGAGAAAGTAGGTGAATCCTGAAGGTAAAATATTACTAAAAATTCAATCAATCATTTCACGGTACTGTACATATAGCCTACTCAACTTACCACCAAATCGTGTTACGACCGGTCTGTCAGAACAATCATAGTCGTAAGTCGAGCACTGGCTGTACAATGATTTATATTCCTTTGAGTATATAACCAGTAATAGGATTGCTGGGTCAAATGGTATTTCTGGCCGGGCACACTGGCTCACACCTGTAATCACAGCACTTTGGGAGGCCAAGGTGGGCAGATCACCTGAGGTCAGGAGTTCGAGACCAGCCTGGCCAACATGGTAAAACCCCATCTCTCTTAAAAATACAAAAATTAGCCCAGGTGTTGTGGCATACACCTGTAGTCCTAGCTATTCAGGAGGCTGAAGCAGGAGAATCACTTAAACCTGGGAGACAGAGGCTGCAGTGAGCCAAGATGAAGCCACTGCACTCCAGCCTGGGTGACAGAGTAAGACTCTGTCTTAAAAAAAAAAAAAAAAAATGGCCGGGCGCGGTGGCTCAAGCCTGTAATTCCAGCACTTTGGGAGGCCGAGGCGGGTGGATCACGAGGTCAAGAGATCAAGACCATCCTGGTCAACCTGGTGAAACCCCGTCTCTACTAAAGATACAAAAAATTAGCTGGGCATGGTGGCACGTGCCTGTAATCCCAGCTACTCAGGAGGCTGAGGCAGGAGAATTGCTTGAACCCAGGAGGTGGAGGTTGTGGTGAGCCGAGATCGTGCCATTGCACTCCAGCCTGGATAACAAGAGCGAAACTCCGACTGAAAAAAAAAAAAAAAAAAAAAAAAAAAAATTCTTGTATTCACCAGGAATGTGGGGGAAAAAATCTGGTTCTTTGAGGAATCAACACACTGTCTTCTACAATGATTGAAGTAATTTACATTCCCAACAACAGTGTGAATGCATTCCTGTTTTTCCACAGCCTCGCCAACATCTGTTGTTTCTTGACTTTTTAATAATTGGCATTCTGACTGGTGTGAGATGGTGTCTCAATGTGGTTTTGATTTGCATTTCTCTAATGATTGGTGATGTTGAGCTTTTTTTTTAATATGTTTGTTGGCTGACATCTTCTTTTGAGAAGTAACTGTTCATGTCCTTTGCCTACTTTTTAATGGGTTTTTTTTTTTCTTTTTTTTTTTTTTTTTGAGACGGAGTTTCACTCTTGTTACCCAGGCTGGAGTGCAATGGTGCGATCTCGGCTCACCGCAACCTCCGCCTCCTGGGCTCAGGCAATTCTCCTGCCTCAGCCTCCTAAGTAGCTGGGATTACAGGCACGCGCCACCACGCCCAGCTAGTTTTTTGTATTTTTAGTAGAGACGGGGTTTCACCATGTTGACCAGGATGGTCTCGATCTCTCGACCTCGTGATTCACCCGCCTCGGCCTCCCAAAGTGCTGGGATTACAGGCTTGAGCCACCGCGCCCGGCCTTTAATGGGTTTTTTCTTGTAAATTTGTTTAAGTTCCTTGTAGATTCTGATATTAGACCTTTGTCAGATGGATAGATTGCAGAAACTTTCTCCCATTCTGTAGGTTGTCTGTTCACTCTGATGATAGTTTCTTTCACTGTGCAGAAGCTCTTTAGTTAGATCCCATTGGCCAGTTTTTGCTTTTGTTGGAATTGCTTTTGACATTTTTGTTATGAAATCTTTGCCCATGCCTATGTCCTGAATAGTATTACCTAGATTTTCTTCTAGGGTTTTTATAGTTTTGGGTTTTACATTTAAGTCTTTATTCCATCTCGAGTTAATTTTTGTAGAAGAAAAGGGTCCAGTTTTAATTTTCTACATATGACTAGACAGTTCTCCCAGCACCATTTATTAACCCACAGCCAATTTCATACTGAATCGGCAAAAGCTGGCAGCATTTCCCTTGAAAACCAGCACAAGACAAGGATGCCCTCTTTCACCACTCCTATTCAACAGAGTATTGGAAGTTCTGACCAGGGTAATCAGGCAACAGAAAGAAATAAAGTGTATTGAAATAGGAAGAGAGGAAACCAAACTATCTTTGTTTGCAGATGAACATGATCCTTTGTATAGAAAACCCCATCATCTCAGCCCAAAAGTTTCTGAAGCTGACAAGCAACTTAAGCCTTGTTTTGATTTTGATTTAAACTCAGTGTGTTAGGTATGTGCATGTCATATGATAGTTGGAATGTACCTTCCCGCCAAACCTCATATTGGATTATGATCCCCAGTGTTGGAGATGGGGCCTAGTGGGAGGTATTTGAATCATGGTGGTGGATCCCTCACTTGCTTGGTGCTGTCCTCACAATAGTGAGTGAATTCTCACAAGACGTGACTATTGCAAAGTGTGGCACGTCCTTCAGTCCCAGTTTTCTCTCTCTTGCTCCTTCTCCCAGCATGTGAGACACCTGCTCCCCCGTCACCTTCTGCCATGATTGTAAGCATCCTGAGGCCTCCGCAAAAGCAGATGCTAGCCTTCTGCTTCCTATATGGCCTTCAGAACCATGAACCAATTAAACAAATTTCTTTTCTTTTCTTTTCTTTTTTTTTTTTTGAGATAGTGTCTCGCTCTGTCACCCAGGCTGGAGTGCAGTGGTACAATCATGGCTCACTGCAACCTCTGCCTCCCAAGTTCAAGCAATTCTCCTGCCTCAGCCTCCTGAGGACTACAGGCACACACCACCACGCCCAGCTAATTTTTGTATTTTTAGTAGAGACGGGATTTGGCCATATTGGCCAGGCTGGTCTCCAACGCCTGACCTCGTGATCCACCCGCCTTGGCCTCCCAACACGCTGGGATTACAGGTGTGAGCCGCCGCGCCCGGCCTGGACCTCTTTTCTTTTCCTTTTCTTCCTTTTTTTTTCTTTTTTTGAGACAGAGTTTTGCTCTTGTTGCTCAGGCTGGAGTACAATGGCATGATCTCGGCTCACTGCAACCTCCTGTCTCCCAAGTTCAAGCAATCTCCTGTCTCAACCTACCAAGTAGCTAGGATTACAGGGGTGTGCCACCACACCCGGCTACTTTTTATATTTTTAGTAGAGACAGGGTTTCACCATGCTGGCCAGGCTGGTCTTGAACTCCTGACCTCGTGATCTGCCCACCTTGGCCTCCCAAAGTGCTGGGATTACCAGCATGAGCCACTGCGCCCAACTGAAGTGAAGGGGTTTTAAAACAAGGCAAATTTCTTAAAGAAACAGGTGAATTAAATAGACAAACCTAGGCAGAAAGGAAAGAGAAGGAGTCCATATGCCTCACACCCTGCACACCAGAATGGATCCTGCAGAACTTACCTTTGGCAGAGGAAGGTGGTTCTGTTGGTAACTGGCTGGGGGTCACAGAGGTTCCTGGGAAATCAGAAAATGAGAAAAATGCTCTGGTCGTGTGAGTCCTCAACAAATAATGAAACATCTCTGTAACCTAGTTTCCTCACCTGAAAAGTAAGTCTAAAGTAGCTTACATCAGTGGATTGCTGTGGATGTTTGAGGCCAGGCACGGGGCTCACACCTGTAATCCCAGCATTTTGGGAGGCAGAGGCAGGCAGATCACAAGGTCAGGAGTTGGAGACCATCCTGGCTAATATGGTAAAATCCCATCTCTACTAAAAATACAAAAATTAGCCAGGCATGCTGGCCTCTGTAGTCTCAGCTACTCTGGAGGCTGAGGCAGGAGAATCGCTTGAACCCAGGAGATGGAGGCTGCATTGAGCAGAGATCATGCTATTGCATTCCAGCCTGGGCTGCAGAGCGAGACTCTGTCTCAAAAAAAAAAAAAAAGTCGAAGCCATCATTAGTAATAATGCATTGCATATTTCAAAATTCTTAAAAGAGTAAACATTCTTACTACAAAAAAAATTATAAGATGGTCGGATGCAGTGACTCATGCCTGTAATCCCAGCACTTTCAGAGGCAGGAGGATCAGTTGAGCCCAGGATTTCAAGACCAGTCTGGGCAACATGGTGAAACTCCATCTCTACAAAAAATACAAAAATAGCTGGGCATGATGGTGCACACCTGTAATCCCAGTTACTAGGGAGGCTGTGGTGGGAGGATCACGGAACCTGGGAGGCAGAGGTTGCAGTGAACCAAGATCACACCACTGCACTCCATCCTGGGTGACCGAGGCCCCATCCCCAAAAAAGAAGAATTGATAAGTAGCTGAGGTGGATATATCAGTTAGCTTGATATAATCATTCCACAGTGAATACATATATCAACATGTTACTTTGTACCCTGTAAATGTATACAGTGATTTGCCCATTACAAATACAAATTTAAAAAACAAGAATGAAAGACTGATCCACTTTACAGTATGAATGAACCTTGAAAACATTATGCTGAGTGAAAGAAACCGGTCACGAAAGACCATGTAGTGTATGACTCCATTTATATGAAATGCCCAGAGAAGGCAACTTTATACAAAGAGAAAACAGACAGGTGGTTACCTGGAGCTGGGAGTGGGAAGAGGAAGTGACCACAAACCGGAGCAAGATCTTTTTAGGGTGATGGAAGTTGCTAAAATTGGATTGTGGTGGTTACACAACTCCAAAAACTCTTTTTTTGTTTTGTTTTGTTTTTTTATTTTAAAATTTCTTAAAATGTATTGAATTGAGGCCAGGCACAGTGGTTCATGCCTGTAATCCCAGCACTTTGGGAGGCTGGGGCAGGCAGATCACCTGAGGTCAGGAGTTCAAGACCAGCCTGGCCAACATGGTGAAACCCCGTCTCTACTAAAAATACAAAAATTAGCTGAGTGTGGTGGCACACACCTGTAATCCCAGGTACTCGGGAGGCTGAGGCAGGAGAATCACTTGAACCTGGGAGGTGGAGCTTGCAGTGAGCTAAGATAGCACCACTGCACTCCAGCCTGGGTGACAGAGTGAGACTCCATCAAAAAAAGGAAAACCTACATCCTCCCAGCTGCCTGCAGCCCGGGGCTTCCTGCCCTCTCATTTCCTTAGCACCTAGGGCCCCTCCCCTTGGAATGGCCATCAGGACCTAGAAAGGTTGAGGAAGAAAGGTTTGGTCTGCAACACCCCTACCTGTGACCACAAGCTCCAGGGGATCACTGGGGGCCGACCACAGGTATGGGGCCCTTCTGGAGAAGCTGTAGCACCGGTAGGTCCCACTGTGGGCGGCGGTCACCGTGGTGATGGGGAAGCTGGCCCGGTACCATCTCTCAGGATTCTTGTAGGGTCCGGGGTCTCCCTCCTTGTACAGAGCAAATTGGTCAAAGCCATATTTGGTCTGACACTGTAGGGTCACATCCCCTCCTGGGGATACCGCTGGGCCAGGCTGGGCTGAGAGCGAGGGCTTGGGAAAAACTCCTGGTAGAAAAGGAAGTCTGGTGTTAAAGGCCAGTATCTCAGCTGGGGCTGGGAGGTGCCCCTGCCTGCCTCAGCTGGGGAGCTTTATGGCTGTATCCCTCCCAGAGAGTGCACTCCCTTGCCCAAGCTCAGAGGGAGGTCAAATCATGAGTGGTTTACGGAGTGAGGCTGTGCCCACATCCTAGTGCCTGGTGCAAACCCTGGTTCTGCCTTTAGGGGCTTGTGGCCCTGGAGACCAATCTCCCTCTGTATCTGAGCCTCACTGCCTTGTTTTGTTAAAATGGGGATGATGGGGCCGGGTGCTATGGCTCATGCCTGTAATCCCAGCACTTTGGGAGGCCAAGGCGGGCAGATCACCTGAGGTCAGGAGTTTGAGACCAGCCTGACCAACATGAAGAAACCCCATCTCTACTAAAAACACAAAATTAGCCAGGCATGGTGGCACATGCCTGTAGTCCCAGCTAGTCAGGAGGCTGAGGCAGGAGAATCACTTGAACCTGGGAGTCAGAGTTTACAGTGATCTGAGATTGCGCCATTGCACTCCAGCCTGGGCAACAAGAGTGAAACTCTGTCTCAAAAAATACAAAAATAAAGACCGGGCGCAGTGGCTCAAGCCTGTAATCCCAGCACTTTGGGAGGCCGAGGTGGGTGGCTCACAAGGTCGAGAGATCGAGACCAACCTGGTCAACATGGTGAAACCCCGTCTCTACTAAAAATACAAAAAATTAGCTGGGTATGGTGGTGCGTGCCTGTAATCCCAGCTACTCAGGAGGCTGAGGCAGGAGAATTGCCTGAACCCAGGAGGTGGAGGTTGCGGTGAGCCGAGATCGCGCCATTGCACTCCAGCCTGGGTAACAAGAGCAAAACTCTGTCTCAAAAAAAATAAAAAATAAAAAATAAAAACAAATGAAACTAAGGCCCATGGCGTTAAATAATTTGTCCAACCCCAGATAACGATACTGCAGTGTACACTTGAAATTTGCTAAGAGGGTAGATTATAAGTGTTCTCACACCAAAAAAAAAAACTGTGGGAGGTGATGTATGTTGATGACCTTGATGGTGGTAACTATCACAGTGGATATGTATATCAAAACATCAAGTTGTAGCTGGGCGCAGTGGCTCAAGCCTATAATCCCACCACTTTGGGAGGCCGAGGCGGGTGGATCACAAGGTCAAGAAATCGAGACCATCTTGGTCAACAAGGTGAAACCCTGTCTCTCCTAAAAATACAAAAAATTAGCTGGGCATGGTGGTGCGTGCCTGTAATCCCAGCTGCTCAGGAGGCTGAGGCAGGAGAATTGCCTGAACCCAGGAGGCGGAGGTTGGGGTGAGCCGAGATCGCGCCATTGCACTCCAACCTGGGTAACAAGAGCGAAACTCCGTCTCAAAAAAAAAAAAAAAAAAAAAAAATCAAGTTGTATACCTTGGATATATCCATTTTTGTTTTTCTTTTTTTTAAATACAGAGTCTCACTCTGTCAACCAGGTTGGAGTGCAGTGGCTTGATCACAGCTCCCTGCAGCCTCGACTTCCCTGGCTCAAGCTATCTTCCTGCCTCAGCCTCCTGGGTAGCTGAAATTATAGGTGCTTGCTACTATGCTCCACTAATTTTTAATTTTTTTGTAAAGATGGGGTCTCACTATGTTGCCTAGGCTGGTCTCGAACCCCTGAGCTCAAGTGATCCTCCCACCTCAGTCTCCCAAAGTGCTGGGATTACAAGTGTGAGCCACTGGTACCAGTGCTGTCTTTACTTTTTAGTTGTAACAAATGTAAGATGTTAACATGAAGGGATCCCAGGTGAAATATTTCCATTCATATTATCTTTAGCAACTTTTCTGTCAGTCTAAAAATTAATCCAAAACAAAGGTTTTGCTGGTGGTGGTGGTAGTTGTTTTTGAGACAGAGTCTCACCCTGTCACCAAGGCTGGAGTGCAGTGGCGTGATCTCTGCAACCTCTGCCTCCCAGGTTCAAGCAATTCTCCTGTCTCAGCCTCCTAAGTAGCTGAGACTACAGGTGGCACTACCACACCCGGCTAATTTTTGTATTTTTAGTAGAAACGGAGTTTCACCATATTGGTCAGGCTGGTCTCAAACTCCTGACCTCAGGTGATCCACTCACCTTGGCCTCCCAAAGTGCTGGGATTACAGGTGTGAGCCACCGCACCCAGCCCTTTTTTTTATTTTTTATTTTTTTTTTGAGACGGAGTTTTGCTCTTGTTACCCAGGCTGGAGTGCAATGGCGTGATCTCAGCTCACCGCAACCTCCGCCTCCTGGGTTCAAGCAATTCTTCTGCCTCAGCCTCCCGAGCAGCTGGGACTACAGGTGTGCGCCACCATGCCCAGCTAATTTTTGTATTTTTAGTAGAGACGGGGTTTCACCATGTTGACCAGGATGGTCTCGATCTCTTGACCTCGTGATCCACCCGCCTCGGCCTCCCAAAGTGCTGGGATTACAGGCGTGAGCCACCGTGCCCGGCCCCCCCCTTTTTTTTTTTTTAATGCCTTTTGTGAAAACTGTCAAGAGACCCCATCTTTACAAAAAAAAAAAAAATCAGCTGGGCATGGTGGTGCAGAGCTATAGTCCCAGCTATTTGGAAGGCTGAGGCAGGAGGATCCCTTGAGCCCAGGAGGTAGAGGCTGCAGTGAGCAAAGATCGGCCACTGTACTCCAGTCTGGGTGACACAGCAAGGCTCTGTGTCCAAAAAATAAAATATTATTCACATTGATCCACAAATGTTGTGGCACCACCACCCGCTAGGCCAGGGCCTGGCTTGCCTCACCCTAATCCGGGCCTAATCCCTATTCTCAGTGTCCCCCCTTTTTTCTTTGAGACGGAGTTTCACTCTTGTTGCCCAGGCTGGATTGCAATGGCGCAATCTCGGATCACTGTAAACTCTACCTCCTGGGTTCAAGCGATTCTCCTGCCTCAGCCTCCCGAGTAGCTGGGATTACAGGTGTGTGCCACCATGCCCGGCTAATTTTGTGTTTTTACTAGAGATGAGTTTCTCCATATTGGTCAGGCTGGTTTCGAACTCCCAGCCTCGGCCTCCCAAATTGCTGGGATTAGACACGTAAGCCACTGCACCCGGCCTAACGTCCCCCATATTTGTGCCCCGAACGGAGGCCCATACAGTCCCAGGCTCCAATCCCCTGTCCTTTACCAGTGGCAATGAGCTCCAACTGGTCGCTGGGCGGGGACCAGCGGCTTCCGTTCTGGTAGGAGCAGCGGTAACGTCCAGCGGCACTTTGCTTCATGGCCGGGATGAGGAGGACCGCCTGATCCCGGTAGCTGTTGGAACTCAGCTTCTCCAGGCGGTACAGGTCCACACCCGGAGGTCCCTGGCACCGGAGGGTCACTGCCTTCTCCAGGGGCACCAGGGAGCTGGGCACAGCCTGCAGGGAGGGCTTGGGGAGTGGTCCTGGAAGAGGAGGAGCAGGGCTGGGTCAGCCTCCCTGCAGACCTCACCTGGAACCCACTTCCCCCACCTGCTGGTGGATCCCACAGGAGGGAAGGACTCACCGCTCTGAGCTTGCGCATGCCCCAGACACAGCCCTGAGGAGAGAAGAGAGAGACCAGAGGCCAGGACTCACTTTTATAGACATTGCTGCCTGCTGGGCATAGTGACAAGACATTTGCATGCGTGGGCTTTATTCTCTCCTAATCACTTATTTCTTCAAAAGACACACAGGCATGTAATTTCAGTGAGAGAAGCCAGTCAGAAAAAGCCACATAGTTTATGATGTCATTTACATGAAATATCCAGAAGGGGTAAATCTACAGAAGACAGAGAAGAAAATAGACACGCGGCTGGGGGTGGTCGGGGAAAGCGAGGACGAGAAGTGACTGCTTGACGGGCGTGGGGTTTCCTCGGAGGTGTCGTAATGTTCTGCAGTTAGATAGAGGGTGGTGTTGCACAACACTGAATGTACCAAATGTCAGGTAAAGCAGACTGTCAGTTCTGTTCATTTCACCACAGTACAACTGTTTTAAGGCCAGGCACAGTGGCTCGCACCTGTAATCCCAACACTTTGGGAGGCCAAGGAGGCCAAAGCGCCTAAGGTCGGGGGTTGGAGACCAGCCTGGGCAACATAGTGAGACCTGATTTCTACCATACACACACAAAAATCAGTAGCCAGTCATGGTGCTATGCGCCTGTGGTCCAAGCTACCTGGGGTGGCTGAGGTGGGAGGATTCCTTGAGCCCAGGAGGTCAAGCCTGCAGGGAGCCAAGATGGTGCCCACTGCACTCCAGCCTGGACAATGTTGTGAGGCCCCATCTCAAAAAGTAGATCATTTGAAGTTAAGCTGAGATTCCTTGTCCATCCTGTCTAGCTCCCACCATTGCCCCTTCCCTGCATATGTTTTTTTTTTTTTACTATTTCTCTTGTTCCTTCTGGCATTGTTTTACATCTTCATGGTTCTAGAAAAAAGTATACATACTACTGTCTGTGGGTTCATTAGTGTTAGGCATTGCACACTGACTTCCTCAGTGGGTGTGAGGAATGTGACCTCAGACATTGCTGTCCCATCATCTCCTCCCTTCCATCTCCCAGTATTAAACAATATCCAGCACATATGCAATAGGATGCAATTGTATAGACAAGTATTGCAAATAGTATTGCATATCGTGTATCACTGTATTTTATTTTATTGTATATGCAATATATGCAGTAGAACCCCACACTGGCCGGGCGCCATGGCTCACACCTGTAATCCTAGCACTTTGGGAGGCTGAGGCGGGTGGATCACAAGGTCAAGAGATCAAGACCATCCTGGCCAACACTGTCCTTCTCTACTAAAAAAAAAATTAAAAAATTAGATGGGCATAGTAGCACGTACGTGTAGTCCCAGCTACTAGGGAGGCTGAGGCAGGAGAATCGCTTCAACCCAGGAGTCAGGGGTTGCGGTGAGCCAAGATCTCACCACTGCACTGCAGCCTGGCAACAGAGTGAGACTCTGTCTCAAATAATAGTTATAATAATAAATAAAACCCCACACTAATGGGATGTGTTAGTCCCCAGAATTCATCAAATGTATGATTGGGTCACTGGGAAAGTAATACTTTTCCCTTGTCTATATGATTACAAAATGTACAGCAGCAATACTTAGAGTAACAAAGATGTGGAGTCAGCCTAGCTGCCCATGAGCAGTGGACTGGATAAAGAAAACTTGGTGGGGTGCCCAGCCCGCAGAGCCGCAGCTGGGACTGAGGCCAATGTGAATTCGAAGGCCTATCCCAGGCGTCCCCAGACTTTTTACACAGGGGGCCAGTTCACTGTCCCTCAGACCGTTGGAGGGCCCCCACATACTGTGCTCCTCTCACTGACCACCAATGAAAGAGGTGCCCCTTCCTGAAGTGCGGTGGGGGGCCGGATAAACGGCCTCAGGGGGCCGTAGTTTGGGGACGCCTGGCCTATCCCGTCGCCAGTGCCCACCTCACCAAGAAACTACTAGACCTCGTTCAGCAGTCATGGAACTGTGAGCAGCTTTGGAAAGGGGCAGTGAGGCCACCAAAACCCCCCACAGGGGCATCTCTGTGTTCACTGTGATGGCCGCAGGCACCCAGCCACTGGACGTCATTCTGTACCTCCCACTGCTGTGTAGAGACAAGACCATGCCCTACGTGTTTCTGTGCTCCAAGCAGGCCCTGGGGAGAGCCTGTGGGGTCTGCAGGCCTGTCATCGCCTGTTCTGTCACCACCAAAGAAGGCTCACAGCTGAAACAGTAGATCCAGTCCATTCAGCAGTCCATCGAAAGGCTCTTAGTGTGAACCTATGGCCTCTGCCATCTGCTCCCTGCCAACTTCTCCCGAGGTTGTGTATCATAGTGTTCGTGTTAGCACGTAGTGTCTTCACCTACTCTCTATTGTTATAAAGTGCTGTAGTACTAAAAAAAGAAAGAAAAAATAACTTGGTATGTAAACACTGTGGAATATTACACAGCCATAAAAATGAATGAGATCACGTCCTTTGCAGGAACATGGATGGAGCTAGGATAATGGCCTCCAGCTCCATCCACGTTCTGTTCCCACAGGAATGGAAAACCAAATACTGCATGTTCTCACTTAAAAGTGGGAGCTGAACACCGAGAACACATGGACACATAGATAGACGACAGGCAGGGCCCTCCTTGAGGGTAGAGGGTGGGAGGAGGGAGAGGAGCAAGAAGCTGCCTATCAGGAGGTGGGGTGCGGTGGCTCACGCCTGTAATCCCAGCACTTTGGGAGGCTGAGGCAGGCAGATCACCTGAGGTCAGGAGTTCAAGACCAGCCTGGCCAACATGGTGAAACCCCGTCTCTACTAAAAATAAAAAAAATTGGCCTGATGAGATGGATTCTGTAATCTCAGCTACTTCGGAGGCTGAGGCAGGAGAATCATCCAAACCAGAAGGCAGAGATTGCAGTAAGCCAACTTTGCACCACTGCACTTCAGCCTGGGCAAAGGAGCAAGACTCCATCTCAAAAGAAAAAAAAAAAAAGGCATTGCCTGTCAGGTACTACACTCACTACCTAGCTGGTGAAATAATGTGTATGCCAAACGCTTGGACATGGAATTTACCCACATTAACACACTGGCACATGTGCCCCTGAATCTGTAAGAAAGATTAGGGGCCGGGCGCAGTGGCTCACACCTGTAATCCCAGCACTTTGGGAGGCCGAGACGTCAGGAGTTCCAGACCAGCCTAACTAACATGGTGAAAACCCGTCTCTACTAAAAATACAAAAATTAGCTGGGTGTAGTGGAGGGTGCCTGTAATCCCAGCTACTCGGAAGGCTGTGGCAGGAGAATCACTTGAACCCAGGAGGCAGAGGTTGCAGTGAGCCAACCTCACACCATTGCACTCCAACCTGGGCAACAGATCAAGATTTCGTGTCAAAAAAGAATAAATGAGTGTGGAATACTACTCAGCTGTTAAAAGGAATGAAATAATGTCTTTTGCAGCAAATTGCATGGAGCTAGACAGTATTATTCTAAGTGAAGTAATGCAGGAGTGGAAAACCAAAATCTGTACATTCTCACTTATCAGTGGGAGCTAAGCTGTGGGTATGCAAAGGCATACAGAGTGTTGTGATGGACTTTAGAGACTCAGAAGGAGAAGGGCGGATGGGGGGCTATGGATAAAAAACTACACAGTAGGTACAGTGTACACTACTCAGGTGACAGGTGCACTAACATCTGAGAATTCACTATGTAATTCAATCCATGTAACCAAAACCACTTGTATTCCAAAAGCTATTGAAGCAGAAATGAAACCAGACACAGTGGCTCACATCTGTAACCCCAACGCTTTGGGAGGCAGAGGTGGGTGGATCGCTTGAGCCCAGGAGTTCAAGACCAGCCTGGGCAACATAGCGAGACCTCGTAACTACGAAAATTAGCCAGGCATGATGGTGTGCAGCTGGAGTTCAGGAGATGGAGGGAGGGGGAATTGCTTGAGCCTGGGAGGTTGAGGTTGCGGTAAACCGTGATCATGCCACTGCACTCCAGCCTTGGTGACAAAAGTGAGACCCTGTGTCAAATAAAATTAAATAAAAATTAAAAGAATAATACATCTGTGTATGAATAATGAATGAGAGGTTGTTTATAGTCACAGTTTACCCTCTCATCTCCAGTTACACAACCCTCTCCTTGCTTAGCCTCTTGGAGACAGTGTCCCGTTAGTGGTCAAATTCTCCTGAAGAAATAAGGCAATAATGCATTCAATGTGCCTAATTTTAGTAGTTCCGGGGTCTCGCTATGTTGCCCAGGCTGGTCTCGAACTCCAGGGCTCAAGCGATCCACCCACCTCTGCCTCCCAAAGTATTGGGGTTACAGGTGTGAGCCACTGTGTCTGGCTTACACAGTGAGGAACAGGCAGCAGAAATGCATCTGACCCATCACCCATCCTTCAAGAGACTCTTACTCCACTACTGTAGGGAATACTGACAAATTCAGCCCATAACCTTGTCCTGATATCAAGTGCACTTTTTTTTATTTTATTTTTTATTTTTATTTTTTGAGACCGAGTTTCACTCTTGTTGCCCAGGCTGGAGTGCAATGGCGCATTCTCAGCTCACCAAAACATCCGCATCCCGGTTTCAAGTGATTCTCCTGCCTCAGCCTCTAGAGTAGCTAGGACCACAGGTATGCACCACCACGTCTGGCTAATTTTGTATTTTTAGTAGAAACAGGGTTTCTCCGTGTTGGTCAGGCTGGTCTTGAACTCCTGAGCTCAGATGATCCACCCACCTCACCCTCCCAAAGTGCTGGGATTACTGGTGACAGCCACCACGTCTGGCCTTTTTTTTTTTTGAGACCAAGTCTCTGTTGTGCAGGCTGGAGCGCAGTGGCGTGATCTCAGCACACTGCAACTTCTGCCTCCCAAGTTCAAGTGATTCTCCTGCCTCAGCCTCCAGAGTAGCTGGGATAACAGGCACCTGCTATCATGCCTGGCTAATTTTTGTATTTTCGTACAGACAGGGTTTCCCCATGTTAACCAGGCTGGTCTCGAACTCTTGACCTCTGGTTATCCACCTGCCTCAGCCCCTCAAAATGTTGAAATTATAGGCATGAGCCACCATGCCCGGCCCACATTTTTTTAAAAAGGGGCAACTGCAGTGTAGTGGAACAAAGTTGTGACCAACACTAGGATACCTCTGTTCATTTACTGACCCAGCCACGAATAAACTGAAATAACGCAGACAAAACACGCCACCTTGCTGGCCCCTCATTTCCCCACCCAACAAATGAAGGGGCTCTCATAGGTCCTTTTTTTGTCCTGAAATTCATTACTGATAGAAATTCTTTTTTCGTTTTTCTTTTTGAGACGGAGTCTCGCTTTGTTGCCAGGCTGGAGTGCAGTGGCATGATCCTGGCTCACTACAACCTCTGCCTCCCGGGTTCAAGCGATTCTCCTGCCTCAGCCTCCCGAGTAGCTAGGACTGCAGGCCCACGCCACCACGCCCAGCTAATTTTTGTGTTTTTTATTAAAGATCGGGTTTCACCATGTTGGCCAGGATGGTCTTGATCTCTTGACCTTGTGATCGCCCACCTCAGCCTCCCAAAGTGCTGGGATTACGGGCATGAGCCACCGCGCCCAGCTGCAAATTCTTAAAAAAATCCTTTGTCTGGCAGTCCATGCCGACCCTTCAGCAGTTCCCAGATCCACCCTCAGGACTCACCAAGACAGAAGAGGGCGGTCAGGAATGGAGACATGGTTCCTCGGCCCTGTTCTGAGCTCTGTGGCCAGGGAGGGAAGTGGTGGGAGTCAGGGGCACAGGCTCAGGATGTGATGAGGACGAAGAATGCCCTCCTCCCTTCCTTCGCCAGCCCCAGCCTTTCCTAATTGAGACTCATCGAGCCGTAGCCGGCTCCTCAGTACAGTGACTTGCACACAAGCTCCAAGGAATCTCGCTTATCTCCGCCAGCCAGCCTGGCTCTGCACCGCCCGTCTGCCCACTGGGGCCTGGTCTGTGCTCCCAAGTTCCCGTAAAGTCCCTGGTGGTCGCTAGGAAAATGTGCATCCGAACCACAGTGAGATATGAGTTTACACCTTCTAGGATGGCTGTAATTTTTTAAATGGATAATAGCAAGCGTTGCTGAGTGTGCAGAGAAATTGGAATGTGCCTGCATTGCTGGTGGGGATGTGACATGGTGCTGCTGCAATGGAAAACAGTTTAGAAGCGCGTCCAAAAGTTAAACGTGGGGTTGCCATAAAAGTCCAGCAATTCCACTTCTGGGTATACACCTAAAAGGATTGAAAACAGGGTCTTGGGCCAGGCGTGGTGGCTCACATCTGTAATCCCAGCACTTTGGAAGGCCAAGGTGGGCAGATCGTCTGAGGTCAGGAGTTCCAGACCAGCCTGACCAACATGGTGAAATCCCGTCACTACTAAAAACACAAAATTAAGGCCGGGCGCGGTGGCTCAAGCCTGTAATCCCAGCACTTTGGGAGGCCGAGGCGGGTGGATCACGAGGTCGAGAGATCGAGACCATCCTGGTCAACATGGTGAAACCCCGTCTCTACTAAAAATACAAAAAATTAGCTGGGCATGGTGGCGCGTGCCTGTAATCCCAGCTACTCAGGAGGCTGAGGCAGGAGAATTGCCTGAACCCAGGAGGCGGAGGTGGCGGTGAGCCGAGATAGCACCATTGCACTCCAGCCTGGGTAACAAGGGCGAAACTCCGTCCCAAAAAAAAAAGTAGAAAAAAAAAAAAAACAAAAAAAACAAAATTAGCCAGGCATGGTGGCACGCGCCTGTAATCCCAGCTACTCTGGAGTCTGAGGCAGGAGAATCACTTGAACCTGGAAGGCAGAGGTTGCGGTGAGCCGAGACTGTACCATTGCACTCCAGCCTGGGCAACAAGATCGAAACTCCATCTCAAAAAAATATATATATTTTTTTGTAGAGATGGGTTTCACTGTGTTGCCCAGGCTGGTCTTGAACTCCTGGGCTCAAGCAGTCCACCTACCTCATCCTCCCAAAGTGCTGTGATGACAGGTGTGAGCCACTGGGTCCTTTTTCTTTTAATTGCATTTTAGGTTTTGGGGTACCTGTGAAGAACATGCAGGATTGTTGCATAGGTGCACACACGGCAGTGTGGTTTGCTGCCTTCCTCCCCGTCACCTATATCTGGCATTTCTCCCCCATGCTCTCTCTCCCCACCTCCCCACCCTCCGCTGTCCCTCCTCTATTTCCCCTCGACAGACCCCAGTGTGCCCAGTGTGTGATGCTCCCCTCCCTGTGTCCATGTGTTCTCATTGTTCAACACTTGCCTATGAGTGAGAACATGCGGTGTTTGATTTTCTGTTCTTGTGTCAGTTTGCTTAGAATGTTGGTTTCCAGGTTCATCCATGTCCCTACAAAGGACATGAACTCGTTTTTGATGGCATAATATTCCATGGTGTATATGTGCCACATTTTTCCTGTCCAGTCTATCATCGACGGGCATTTGGGTTGGTTCCAGGTCTTTGCTATTGTGAACAGTGCTGCAGTGAACATTCGTGTGCACGTGTCCTTGTAGTAGAATGATTGATAATCCTTTGGATATATACCCAGTAATGGGATTGCTGGGTCAGATGGAATTTCTATTTCTAGGTCCTTGAGGAATCGCCACACTGTCTTCCACAATGGTTGAACTAATTAATTTACACTCCCACCAACAGTGTAAAAGTGTTCCTATTTCTCCACATCCTCTCCAGCATCTGTTGTCTCCAGAGTTTTTAATGATCGCCATTCTAACTGGCGTGAGATAGTATCTCACTGTAGTTTTGATTTGCATTTCTTTTTTTTTTTTTTTTTTTTTGAGACGGAGTTTCGCTCTTGTTACCCAGGCTGGAGTGCAATGGCGCAATCTCGGCTCACCGCAACCTCTGCCTCCTGGGTTCAGGCAATTCTCCTGCCTCAGCCTCCTGAGTAGCTGGGATTACAGGCACGTGCCACCATGGGCAGCTAATTTTTTGCACTTTTAGTAGAGACGGGGTTTCACCATGTTGACCAGGATGGTCTCGATCTCTCGACCTCGTGATCCACCCGCCTCGGCCTCCCAAAGTGCTGGGATTACAGGCTTGAGCCACCACACCCGGCGCTGATTTGCATTTCTCTAAGGACCAGTGATGATGAGCATTTTTTCATGTTTGTTAGCCTCATGTATGTCTTCTTTTGTAAAGTGTCTGTTCATATCCTTTGCCCACTTTTGAATGGACTTTTTTTTTTTTTTTCTTGTAAATCTGTTTTAGTTCTTTGTAGATTCTGGATATTAGCCCTTTGTCAGATGGGTAGACTGCAAAAATTTTTTCCCATTCTATTAGTTGCCTATTCACTCTAATGACTGTTTCTTTTGCTGTGCAGAAGCTGTGGAGTTTGATTAGGTCCCATTTGTCTGTTTTGGCTTTTGTTGCCAATGCTTTTGGTGTTTTGGTCATGACGTCCTTGCCTATGCCTATATCCTGAATAGTTTTGCCTAGATTTTGTTCCAGGGTTTTTAGAAAAGACACATAAAAGAATCAAATGTGACAGTGAAGGTCAAGTCAGTCACTCAATGCCAGAAATTGGGGTGCTCCTGACATCTGGTGGGTTGAAGCCAGAACACTGTTCAGCATTCTGAAATCACAGGACGGCCCTGGTGACACGTGTAGGTCGGAAGGATGCACAGATGTTGGCATTTAGGAAGAATGTCATGACTTCTATAAGAGCAGCTTAGAGTGAGAAAATGATATTCTTAGGGCCTCTCCCGTGAGACTCCAAGCCAGCATTGCTGTGGCAGAAGCTGCCAGACTTTTCTCTTGAGAGAATCATATCAAGATGATGTAAATGTTGCCCTGGGGTGCCACTTGGGTGGTTTGGAGATGTGCTCAGACACCACACACCCTGAGGACTCAGCAGCCGCCAGCTGGACCCGTCTTTTGCCTTGCAGTTCACGGGCTGCGTTTATGCCCCTGGTTCCTTCACGGGCACCTTGGGGGCTTTGTTGCCTCTGAATCAATGCCAGGCAGGGTCTCACCGTGAAACTGTCTGCTCTGGTGATGCAGCAGACAGCTGTGGCTGATGACTCCCTCACCTCTGCCTCCCTCTCCCTCCCCCATTTCTGAAAGCACATCCATCACCAACCATAGGTTCCTGTTTGAGGTTTACTGGCAGGGGGGTAAAAAAAAAAAAAAAAAAAAAGGAAAGCTGGCTTTCTACTAAAAAGCACTTCCTTTGATCATTTATCAAACTCAACCCTAGGAGCGCCACACGTCACCATCTTCCATCCCAGGTAACTGGGTGTTTTTGGAGTGCTCAGGTGTATCAGGGACCCAGTCAGTTGCCATCGAATATATATATGGGGCCAGCCCCTGTGCCACCAAAGAGGGGGGAAGACGTTGAAAACATCTTACAGCTGGGAGCAGTGCCTCATGCATGTAATCCCAGCACTTTGGGAGGCCTCAGTGGGTGGATCACCTGGGGTCAGGAGTTCAAGACCAGCCTGGCCAACATGGTGAAACCCCGTCTCTACTAAAAATACAAAAATTAGCTGGGCGTGGTAGAGTACGCCTGCAGTCCCCGCTACTCGGGAGGCTGAGGCAGACTCACTTGTACCTATGAGGCAGAGGTTCCAGTGAGCTGAGATCGCGCCACTGCACTCCACCCTGGCCACAGAGCAAGACCCCCTCAAAAAAAAGAAAAAAAAGAAAACAAACAAACTACATGGGGCGGAAGGACACAGGATGCTGGAGAAAGGGGCTGGGTGCAAACATTAACCCTTTGATTGCTGGGTCCCTAGCAATAGCAGATGGAGTAGCTGTTTACCAACCGGCACGGGAACATGCCAGTACTGTACTCCAGGCTGCCTAAGCCCCACATGGCACCTGGTGTCAAGGCAGCTTGCAGTGCTGTGTGGGGCTTAGGCAGCCTGGCTGCAGTGTTTGTTTCAAAGTGCATGTCAGGAATGTGGAGCCCTGGACCCCTCCCAAGACCTAGAGAACCAGAATCTTACAGGTGTGACCCCCAGAATCTATCTATTTATTTTGAGGAGTCTCGCTCAGTTATTCAGGCTGGAGTGCAGTGGTGTGATCTTGGCTCATTGCAACCTCTGCCCCCTGGGTTCAAGCAATTTTGCCTCAGCTCACCTAGTAGCTGGTATTACAGGCATGCACCACCACGCCTGGCCAGTGTTCTGTACTTTTTAATCACAATTTTAAAAAGGAGAGTGCTTGGGTGAGTCCTACGCACATATTTAGAGAACCAGAGGCTTTGACATTACCCTCAGGGCCCCTCAGGTCTGATGGGCGTGTTTCTCTAGCTTGCTTTTCCATGTGTCCCAGTAACAGATACGTACTACACACACACTCTCTCCTGTTGGGGGCCTAGGGTAGTCTGATTCCCCACTCCTGGTATTCACTCCCTAGAGTGGTCCCCTCCTCTTCGGCTGAGCCTGTACCTTGCTCCCAAGCAAGAGCAGACAGCAAGCTCACGCACATAGTTGTTGGTGTGATTCAGTTTCTCCCAGTTGTTAGATGAGAGTCTCAGTTCCTCCCTGGCTACGCCACAGGACCGCCCACCATGGCAGCTGGCACCATCACAGCCAGCCATCCAGCGGGCGAGACAGAGAGCTGACAAGAGGGAGTTGTAGCATCACAGAGATCAGGTTTTCTTGCCGTTTTTGAGACGGAGTCTGGCTGTCGCCCAGGCTGGAATGCAGTGGCGCGATTGTGGCTTACTGCAACCTCTGCCCCCTGACTTCAAGTGATTCTCCTGCCTCCGCTGGGATTACAGGCATGCACCACCACACCCGGCTAATCTTTGTATTTTCACTAGAGTCAGCATTTCACCCTCTTGACCAGGCTAGTCTCGAACTCCAGACCTCAGGTGATCCGCCTGCCTCAGCCTCCCACAGTGCTGGGATTACAGGCATGAGCCACCATGCCCAGCCCTATTTCTATTGTTCTACAGCTTCACTAAGTCTTTCAGTTCCCCTCCAGTCCTCCCTTCCCCGGGCTGGTGCATCAGGGCCGGAATCGTTCTGCTGTGGGCTGGGCGGCTGTTCCGTGTATTAGAGAATATGGAGCAGCTTCCTTGGCCTCCCCAATCCCGAAGAAAAATATTGAAAAACGTTTTGTATCTCAATGACTGAGCTTTTCGGTGCCTCCTTCAGTTCTGCACCTAAGCCCAGAGCCCCTTGAGCTCACCCTGACCTCCGCCCAGTTTCTAACACAGCAGTCTTGAGATCCCCAGACTTAAGTGACTATTGCCTGTGAAAGGGGTAAAAGGAGTTTTCATCTCTGAAACGTCTGAACTTCTGCATGGCCTCTTGCCCTAGTGATAAGTTGATGTCTTGTGTCCCTAAAAGGAGTAAATCCATGAGTTGTCTTGGTTCAGCTCATGGACATTCCCCCACACAGAGGAGAAAACAAAACCTACAACTCTGCTGCTTTTTTTTTTTTTTTTTTTTTTTTTTTTTTTTTTTAATGAGCAAGTTTGAGAGTCTGCAGTTTGGATGCATTACCATGAGAACTGACAGGAAGGTGGGAACCCCAGGCACTCCCGGGTCCTTGGCAGCAGCTGGTGGAGTTCCCAGTCCATTCCAGGCAGAGCTTGAACTCGGATGGCAGCTGCTCTCTGGCCGGGATCTGGCACAGGAAGCCCTCAGCAAGCACCTCTGGCAGGGGCTGTGCACAGCCACGCAACAGCTCACCACACCACATGGCATCACAGGAGGCGGCAGCTATTCTGAGCACCTCGCCACTGGAGAAACCAAGGCTCAAGAGAGGACCCCGCGTGCACAACGTCCTACAGGGACCCAGGAATCCAGCGAGTGTCAGACACCTTGCCCATGCTCTTCACGGAGCACCTTGAAGCCTGCCCCCAAGGGCACAGCTGACTCCCCTGACATCGCCCTCAAGCGTACAGAGACAGTTCCTCCTCAGCCGTACCCAGTTTAGGAAGTATCAGATGGCCCTGCTCCCCTGCTGGCAGCAGTGCACACGGGACCAGCCAGAGCCCAGGGCAGTGCCCACCTGCAGGCCGGGCAGCCGGCAGTCCTGGGTCTCCCGGCTCAGGCGGTGCCGACACCGCCCCCTAGAGGATGCTGTGGGCATGGAGGCCTGCGGTCCTCCATCTCACCGCTCAGGTGATGCCAGGAAGCTGCGGGCGTGCTGGACAGCGGTCCCCGGTCTTGTGGCTCCATCCTGGCTTTCAAACGTCCTCCAGAGGTTATCTGGGAAGGGGTTGCTCCCTCACAGAGGACACATGGGACAAGCCCACCAGGCGGGCACTTTCAGCCCAGAGCCGCCGGGCTACCTCCTCATCCTCAGCCTCGGGGGCTGGGGCCTTCTGTTTGAGTCCATCAAAGTACTTTCCGGAAACATCCGCCAGTTCCTCCGCCACGGCCAGGTATGTACTGGGCTGGGCAGCCAGCTCGGGGCTCTTGACCAGCAGCCAGAAGATGGGCCCTGCAATCGACCCACAGGGCATTCAGCCCATACACACTCAGAAGTCAGGAAGCCCCACTCCCCCCGTCAGGGAGTTCCCGGCCCCTGGAGTCCCACAGCGCCCTCCTCCAGCCCTTTCCCCTTGGCTTCCTCCATCTGCAGTTCCCTTCCCTGGCACGGCCCAGGCAAATCCCTCCAGACCAGGGATCATACCAAAAGCTGCCTCCCCAAAAAGCCTTCCTGGCTTTGCGCAGGAAAATGAAAGCTCTCCTCCTTAGCCCCAGTAGTCACCCTACCTCATTTCTCCTTAAATAACTTCTTAAATGCATTTAGCACCAGCCCCAGGTTAATTTTTCTTTTTTTTCCGAGATGTGAAGTCTCTGTGTTGCCCAGGCTGGCATGCAGTGGCGTAATCTCAGCTCACTGTAACCTCCACTTCCCGGGTTCAAGCAATTCTCCTGCCTCAGCCTCCCAAATGGCTGCGACTTTAGATGCACACCACCATGCCCGGCTAATTTTAGTATTTTTAGTAGAGACAGGGTTTTACCATGTTAGCCAGGCTAGTCTTGAACTCCTGACCTGAGGTAATCCACCTGCCTTAACCTCTCAAAGTGCTAGGATTACAAGCATGAGCCACTGCACCCAGCCAGGTTAACATTCTTTTTTTTTTTTTTGAGACGGAGTTTCACTCTTGTTACCCAGGCTGGAGTGCAATGGTGCGATCTCGGCTCACCGCAACCTCCGCCTCCTGGGTTCAGGCAATTCTCCTGTCTCAGCCTCCTGAGTAGCTGGGACTACAGGCACGCGCCACCATGCCCAGCTAATTTTTTGTATTTTTAGTAGAGACGGGGTTTCACCATGTTGACCAGGATGGTCTCGATCTCTTGACCTCGTGATCCGCCCGCCTCGGCCTCCCAAAGTGCTGGGATTACAGGCGTGAGCCACTGCGCCCCGCAGGTTAACATTCTTGATGCCAACCACCTATTCACACCAGGGAAGGGAAGGGAAGGAAACAAGGGAACCCGAAAAGCAGCAGAAGAGAAGGGAAGGGAAGTGAACCGGAAGGGAAGGGAAGGGAGGGAAGGAGAAGAGGGGAGTGGACGGGAAGGGGGAAGGAGGAAGGGAAGCACCGGGGAAGGGAAAGGGAAAGGGGGAGGGAAGAAGGGGAAGGGAACCAGGAAGGGAAGCAGAACGGAGAGTGGATGGAAGGTGAAGGGGACCACCGGGGAAGGGAAGCAGAAGGGGGGAGTGGATGGAAGGTGAAGGGAAGTACCAGGGAACAGAAAGGGGAGGGGAAGGGGAAGGAGACGACCGGGGAAGGGAAAGGCAGGGGAAGGGAACAGGGAAGGGAAGCAGAAGGGAAGGGAAAGGCTGGAACTGTCGATGCAGTCTATTCTCTGGGTGGGTCACGGTGCTAACCCTTTTCAGGAAGGCCTCGTCTAACCCTCCCAGTGACTGTGAGGTGAGTCCTGTTAGGGCCTTGACTTTGCAGATGAAGAAAGAGGCTGGTGGGGGGTTGGGAGGGTTACACCATTTCCGCCGGAGGTGCGGCTGGTCTGGGGTGAAGCTGGAGTTAACCCGAGCACAGCTCGACTCCAGGAGTCAGTTTCAGGGCCTCTTCCTTTGAGACAGGGTTTTCTCATCGGCAGGCGGCCCTCTGCCTGCTTCCTGGGGCTGCTGGAGGCTGGCAGGCCACATCAGCCTAGGAAAGGGACTCCACCTCTCCACCTCGACGATGCAGGGGAGGAGCAGGCACGAGGCCCCAGGGACCGTCTCGGAGGGAGGGTCCCGGGCCCTGGGCTGAGAAAGCAGGGGTGGAGGGCTCCGTGCAGAGACCCTAGGCTGGGAGGGGACTCACCAAGCGTGGTGCTGGAGAAGGTGGAGCCATGGATGCCTGTGTGTCTGCCCAGCTCTGTCCTGGCCACCCCAGGGTGCAGGGCATTGACAGTCACGCCAGAGCCTGGGGAAAAAAGAGATGACTGAGAGAGGGGTCCTTACCTGGAAGGCTGTGGCAGCCCACACTCGGCTCTGGGGCTTCCTATACTCAAACCCCCATCGTCCCTCTTGCGCTGAAACCTTAGTAAGGTGGCCTTATCTTGCAGGGCAGCCCTGCCACATGGCGCCTGGGAGCAGAGCTTTCCTGGAGGGCTTGATAACCCAGAATACTGGGCTCACTCAGGAGTCTGAATCGGTGGGTGGGGCTGGGATCTGAAATCCGGCTACTCAGACCAGCTCCCAGTGGGGTTGGCACTGCTGGTCCACAGGCCATCTCTCAGAGGCAAGGGCGCAGGGCAGATGTCTCAGCCTCGGCAATGTGGACAGTGTGGGCCGGGAAGGGTGAGGGGCTGTCCCGTGTGCTGCAGGACACTGAACAGCATCTGGGCCTTTACCCTCCAAATGCCCAGAGCAATCTCTCCCCGGCCCACCTGTGGTTACTGTGTCTCCAGGCACTGACAATCCCAGGCCAAAAGTGCTCCTGGTTGAGACTCACTGGCTGGAGCCAAAAGGCTAAGCTGCCTACCGGACAGCAGCAGGGAAGAACTGACGCAGGCAGACTAGACGGCCTGGGATGAATGAACAATCATCACAACGATCGATTAGTGATGTCTGCTTCAGGCACCAGAAGCGGGCAGGGTGGTCCCTGTGCTCTACTTTAGCCCACTCTGTTCTGGGGCCCCAGCTTGGCCTCCCCTCAGCCCAGGATCACAGAAAGGCTGCTCTAGGCTCAAAGTAAAGAGGGAGGCCGAGCCTAGCGCCCCGTACCTTGCAGCCGCCGGCTCAGCTCCTTGGTGAAGAGGACGATGGCCAGCTTGCTCTGGCTGTAGGCGGCTTTGGGGTCATACTTCCTCGTCTGCCAGTTCAAGTCATCAAAGTCTATGTGCCCAGCAATGTGGGCCAAGGACGAGAGGTTGATGATCCGTGAAGGGGCTGAGGCTTTCAGCTTGTCCAGCAGTAAGTTTGTCAAGAGAAAGTGACCTGGGTTAAAGGATGGCAAAAAGGTCACCTTTGATCGGGCACGGTGGCTTACGCCTATAATCGCAGCACTTTGGGAGGACGAGGAGGAGGATGGTTTGAGCCCACGGTGTAGCCCCCTGCCCAGGCCTCACCCAGGTGGTTCACGCCAAACTGCATCTCAAAGCCGTCCTCCGTGGTCCAGTGGGGGCACCGCATCACGGCCGCGTTGTTGACTAGAATGTCGACTCGCTCCTCCTCTGGAAGAGAGGCGTGGGGAAGGAGACCACAAGGTGAGCACAGACCCCAGCCTGAGGCACAGCAGAAACATTCCTGTGCTTCCGGAGCCCATGAAGGTGGCCCCCTGCTGGAAACGGTCTGTGCAGAAGTAGCCACATCAGGATGAGGTCATTAGGGTGAGCCCTAATCCAATGACTGGTGTCCGGCTTGGTTTTGTTTTTTGAGACAGAGTTTCCCTCTTGTCACCGGTGCCTGTAATCCCAGCTACTCAGGAGGCTGAGGCAGGAGAATCACTTGAACCTGGGAGGAGGACGTTCATAGCTGAGATTATGGGCACGTGCCACCACACCCAGCTAATTTTTTTATTTTTGGTAGCCATGGGGTTTCACCATGTTGGTCAGGCTGGTCTCAAATTCCTGACCTCAGGTGATCTGCCCACCTCGGCCTCCCAATGTGCTGGGATTACAGCTGTGAGCCACAGCACCTGGCCTGGTGTCCTTATAGGAAGGGAAAACAGACACACTCGGAGGGAAGGCCACCTGTGGACGGCGGCGGGGACAGGAGAGGCACAGCTCCCAGATGAGGGTGGGTGACTGCACTGGAAGTGGAAGAGGCTGGGAGGATTACGGCCCAGCTCACAGGAACACAGCCCCAGGGACACCCAGATTCCAACTGCTGGCTTCCAGAACGGTGAGGGAATGCACTTCCGAGGGTGGAAGCCCCTGGGTTTGTGGTGCATGGTTCCAGCAGCCCCAGGACACACACACACACCCTCCACACCCCCACCGAAGACTTGGGACTCTTTCCGGCAGGAGCCCCAGCACTGCAGGTTCTCAGGTGCTGGTTTCATTCCCAAACCTGCCACCTCACTCGGACAAGCAACCACAGGGCCTTCCTCGCTGTGCCACTGGGCTCCGGTTCCATAACAAAGTGCCCCAGGAAGGTGAGTTAAAATCTCACAGACCTGGCCGAGCACGGTGGATCACCTGAGGTCAGGAGTTTTGAGACCAGCCTGGCCAACATGGTGAAACTGCGTCTCTACCAAAAATACATAATTAGCCTGGCATGGTAGCACACGCCTCTGATCGCAGCTACTCCAGAGGCTGAGGCAGGAAAATCGCTTGAACCCAGAAGGCAGAGGCTGCAGTGAGCCAAGACTGCACCACTGCACTCCACCCTCAGTGACAGAGTGAGATTCTGTCTCCAGAAAAATAAAAACGTTACATCCACCTCTGAGACTCTGAGGCATTTGTGATCTTACCACAGCGCCTCTCACCTACTCCACAACATCCACAACAACATCCACGACAACGCGGCTCCCTCTTGATCCCCAAGGGCACAGCAGGGACTCAATACGTGTGAATGAGTGAGCACCAGTGCCTGCCTCCCTATGGCTGAGTGGCACAAGGACAGCTCTGGTTCATCTCACACCTCCAGCACCTGGGTCAGGTCTCAGATCACATTTGCTAAATGATGAGGTTCCACAACACCCCATTCTTTGTCCATTATCTGAGCGCCCGTTTACTGAGCGGGGCACATTGACTCTGAACAAGAAAGCTTGGCCCTTTCCAGTGCCAGACGAGAAAAGAGACAAAGCGGCCGCGCACGGTGCTCACGCCTGTAATCGACCAGCCTGGCCAACACCGCGAAACCCCATCTCTACTAAAAATACAAAAATTGGCTGCGCGTGGTGGTGGGTGCCTGTGATCCCAGCTACTCGGAAGGCTGAGGTGGGAGAATTGCTTAAACCCAAGAGGTGGACATTGCAGTGAGCGGAGATCGCACCACTGCATTCTAGCCTGGACAACAGCCAAACTCCATCTCAAAAATAAAATAATAAATAATGTTTAATGTATTCTTGAGCCTATTTAAGATAAACAAGAATAGAAAAGCTATACGGTCACTGGTATTGAACTCCTGACCTCAAGTGATCCACCAACCTCAGCCTTCCAAAATGCTGGGATTACAAGCATGAGCCACCGTGTCCAACCAGTTCTGTCTATTTTACGCTGCAGTATTTTATAAAGGTCCCATAACAAACGCTTATTTCTTTAACCATGGTGGGGAAGACACTTGATCCATAAGCACTTAATAAAGCCGGGTGCAATGGCTCAAGCCTGTAATCCCAGCAATTTGGAAGGCCAATTTGGGTGGATCACTTGAGCCCAGGAGTTTGAGACCAGTCTGAGCAGCATGGTGAAACCCCAGCTCTACAAAAAAAAAAAAAATTAGCTGTGTGTGGTGGCATAAGCCTGTACACCCAGTTACCTGGGAGGCTGAAGTGGGAGGATCACTTGAGCCCAGCAGGTTGAGACCGCAGTGAGCCATGACTGCAGCTCCAGCCTGGGTGACAGAGACAGACCCTGTCTCAAAAAAAACTCATTATTCAGACCAGGTACGGTGGTTCATGCCTGAAATCCCAGCACTTTGGGAGGCCAAAGCAGGAGGACCACCTGAGGTCAGGAATTTGAGACCGTCCTGACCAACACGGTGAAATCCCATCTCTACTAAAAATATAAAAAATTAGCTACGCGTGGTGGCACATAACTGTAATCCCAGCCACTCGGAAGGCTGAGGCAGGAGAATCACTTGAACCCAGGAGGCAGAGGTTGCAGTGAGCTGAGATCATGCCATTGCACTCCAGCCTGGGCGACAGAACAAGATTCTGTCTCAAAAATAAAAATAGCCGGGCGCGGTGGCTCACACCTGTAATCCTAGCACTTTAGGAGGCCGAGGTAGGTGGATCACCTGAGGTCAGGAGTTCAAGACCAGCCTGGCCATCATGGTGAAATCCCATCTTTTAAAATAAATAAAAAATAAAAATAAAGTCATAGCTTGCAGGCTGTACCAAAAAAAAAAAAAAAAAAAAAAAAGGGCAGTCTCTGGATTTGGCCCCTGGACCATAGTTCACCAAAACTAAGCTCTAAAGCTTACTTGGTTCGCTCACTCCTCAGCCTGCCCCGGGAGCCACCCATCCCAGACCTCGTAGCACAAGGCCAGCGTTGTCCTACCTTCATTGATCTTCGCTGCAAACTCTCGGATGGACTTGAGGGAGGCCAGGTCCAGGTGCCGGGCATTCACGTGGTGATTGAGGGTCTCCCGGCGGATGGCCCTGGCCGCCGCCTCACACTTCTCCATGTCTCGGCAAGCCAGGATGACGTTGCCTCCTGAAAACCCAGGAGAGAAAAAGGTTTACATTAATAACCCACTCCTAGATACTGACCCCGGAGAAATCAAAACATTTCTACACAAAACACGTCTACACAAAAGCACATGCACCAATGTTCATGTGGCAGTCTTCACAGAAGCCAGAAGGGAGAAACAAATGTCCATCCATGGATAAAGGGATAACAACGTGGTCCCTCCAGACGGGGTGGAATATTACACAGCTGTGAAAAGGAGTGGGGCACGGACTCGGGCTACAGCAAGGAAGATCTCAGAAACTCTGCTCGGGAGGAGAAACCAGACCCAGAAGACCACATAGTGGACAATCCCATTTACAGGAATTCTGTTCACATGATTTCACGCATATGAAATGCCCAGAATACACAAATCCACAGAAAAAGAAAATAGATTATTGGTTTCCTAGGGCTGGGGGAAGAAGGAATTGCAGCTTGGTAGGTAAAGCAAGCAATGTTTCTTTCTAGAGTAACAGAAATGTTCTAGGGTTGATCTTAAAGATGGTTGCATCGCTCTGTGACTATACTAAACATCATTGAACTGGCTGGACACGGTGGCTCACACCTGTCATCCCAGCACTTTGGGAGGCTGAGGCAAGAGGGCTGTTTTTCCTTTTTTTTTCTCGAGACGGGGTCTCTCTCTCTCTTGTCCAGGCTGGAGTGCAGTGGTGCGATCTCGGCTCACTGCAACCTCCACCTCCAGGGTTCAAGTGATTCTCCTGCCTTAGCATTCTAAGTAGCTGGGGTTACAGGTGCCTGCCACCTCACCCAGCTAATTTTTTTTTGTATTTTAAGTAGAGAGAGAGGGGTTTCACCATGTTAGCCAAGCTAGTCTCAAACTCCTGACCTCAGGTGATCAGCTCCTCAGCCTCCCAAACTGCTTTAGTTACAAATAACCCACAGCACCTGGCCTCCAGTGTTTTTTTGTTGTGGTAAAATGACACATCACTCCGGGCGCGGTGGCTCAAGCCTGTAATCCCAGCACTTTGGGAGGCCGAGGCGGGTGGAACACGAGGTCGAGAGATCGAGACCATCCTGGTCAACATGGTGAAACCCCATCTCTACTAAAAATACAAAAAATTAGCTGGGCATGGTGGCACGTGCCTATAATCCCAGCTACTCAGGAGGCTGAGGCAGGAGAATTGCCTGAACCCGGGAGGCGGAGGTTGCGGTGAGCCGAGATCGCGCCATTGCACTCCAGCCTGGGTAACAAGAGTGAAACTCCGTCTCAAAAAAAAAAAAACACACACATCACTTAAAATTTACTGTTTTCATGCTTTTTTTTTTTTTGGCATCAGAGTCACACTCTGCTGCCCAGGATGGAGTGCAGTGGCACCATCATAGCTCATTCATCCCTGAAGTCCTGGGCTCAAGTGACCTGGGACTACAGGCACCACCTGTGCCAGCACGCCTGGCTGAGTTTTTGGGGGGCAGAGAGATGGGGTCTTGCTATGCTGTCCAGACTGGTCTGGAACTCCTGGCCTCAAGTGATTCTCCCACCTGAGCCTCCAAAAGTGCTGGAATTATAGATATCAGCCACCTTAACCATTTTTATGTATCCAGTTCATTGGTAGTAAAAACATTCGTGGCCGGGTGAGGTGGCTCAGGCTTGTAATCCCAGCACTTCAGGAGGCCAAGGCAGGTGGATCACCTGAGGTCAGGAGTTTGACACCAGCCTAACCAACATGGAGAAACCCCATCTCTACTAAAAATACAAAATTAGCTGGGTGTGGTGGTGCATGCCTATAATCCCAGCTACTTGGGAACCTGAGAGGCAGAGGTTGCAGCAAGCTGAAATGGTGCCACTGTACTCCAGCCTGGGCAACAAGAGCAAAACTCCATCTCAAAAAAAAAAAAAAAAAAAAATCATAATATACAACCAATACAACTACCCATCTCTAGAACATTTTCATCTTCCCAAACTAAAATTCTGTACCAATTAAACAATAACTCCCCATTCTCCCCTCCCCACCCCTGGCAAGCACCATTCAAACTTCTCTATGAATTTAACTCTAGGTAGCTCATATAAATGGAATCATACAGTATTTGCTCTTCTGCGGAATGGCTTATTTCACTTAGTGTCATGTCCTCAAGTTCATCTGTTAGAATGCCCTTCCGGCCAGGCACGGTGGCTCACACCTGTAATCCCTGCACTTTGGGAGGCCGAGGCCAGTGGATCACCTGAAGTCGGGAGTTCGAGACCAGCCTGATCAACATGGAGAAACCCTGTCTCTACTAAAAATACAAAATTAGCCAGGCGTGGTGACACATGTCTGCAGTCCCAGCTACTCGGGAGGCAGAGGCAGGAGAAATCACTCGAACCCGGGAGGCGGAGGTTGTGGTGAGCCGAGGTGACGCCACTGCATTCCAGCCTGGGCAACAAGAGCAAAACTCCGCTGCAAAAAAAAAAAAAAAAATGCCTTTCCTTTTGAAGGCTGAATCATGTTCCACTGTCTGCAGACGCCACATTGTGTTTCTCTGTTCATCTGTGAGTGGGTGCCTGGGTTGCTGGACTGTAAATCATGCTGCATGGGTGTGCAAATCTCTCTCCCACAGCCAAAGCAGGGGAGATTTTACCTCTTTTGGCCAGTTCAAAGGCGGTCTGCTTCCCTATGCCTGTGTTGGCACCCGTCACAATGACCGTCTTCCCAGGAATGGTGGCCTTGCTGGGGCAAACCCCACCGGCAACACTGTCCCTGAGGGCGGGAAGGGGCACAGTCAGTCCTGTCTGCCAACTCTCACCCCACGTGCCCCTGACTGAGTGATCTCAGACAAACCTATATGAGCTCACTCCCATCCCCCAGCTGAAAAACAGACGTCATCACATCACACAGTTGGTCAGGCTGGTCTCGAACTCCCGACCTCAGGTGATCTGCCTGCCTCAGCCTCCCAAAGTGCTGGGATTACAGGTGTGAGCCACTGCACCCAGTGACATGGTTATTTTATAAACGCCTACTGCATGAGATTCCCAGCCAGACAAGTAATCCCAGCACTCTGGGAGTCAGAGGCAGGCAGATCACTTGAGGTCAGGAGTTCAAGACCAGCCTGGCAAACACAGTGAGACGCAGTCTCTACTAAAAATACAAAAATTGGCCAGGCATGGTGGAGGGCACCTGTAATCCCAGCTACTCGGGAGGCTGAGGCACAACCAGAAAGCGGAGGCTGCAGGGAGTTGAAATGTCGCCAGCCTGAGTGACAGAGTAAGACTCCACCTCAAGAATCTTAAAAATTAAAATGCCCACTGCATGAGATTCCCATGGCTGCTGTGTGCACTACCACAAACTCAGTGACTTAAAACCACATAAATGCATTCTCCTACAGTTCTGCCGGTCAAGAGTCCAAAACAGGTCTCACTGCAGTAAATCAAAGAATTGGCAGAGTCACGTCCCTGCTGGAGGTTCTAGGGGAGAATCCATTTCCAGCTCCTACAGGCTGTGACATCCCTCCACTCTTGGCCCACCTCCATCTTCAAATTGATCATCCCTGGAACCTCTCCTTCTGGCTTCCACCTGACCTCTGACTGAGCCTCCTGCTCCCTCACATAAGGACCCTGTAAGACTACAAGGCAGGCCGTGCACGGTGGCTCACGCCTATAATCCCAGCACTTTGGGAGGATGAGGTGGGAGGATCGCTTGAGGTCCGGAGTTCGAGACCAGCCATGGCCAGCATGCTGACAGCCCATTTCTACTAAAAATACAAAAACTGAAGTCCAGGCGCGGTGGCTCAAGCCTGTAATCCCAACACTTTGGGAAGCCGAGGCGGGTGGATCACGAGGTCGAGAGATCGAGACCATCCTGGTCAACATAGTGAAACCCCGTCTCTATTAAAAATACAAAAAATTAGCTGGGCACAGTGGCACGTGCCTGTAATCCCAGCTACTCAGGAGGCTGAGGCAGGAGAATTGCCTGAACCCAGGAGGTGGAGGTTGCGGTGAGCCAAGACTGTGCCATTGCATTCCAGCCCGGGTAACGAGAGAAACTCCGTCTCAAAAAAAAAAAAAAAAATACAAAAATTGGACCAGGTTCAGTGGCTCACGACTGTAATCCCAGCACTTTGGGAGGCCAAAGCCAGTGGATCACCTCAGGTCAGGAGTTGAGGGCCAGCCTGGCCAACACGGTATATACCCTGTCTCTACTAAATATACAAAAATTAGCTGGGCGTGGTGGTGGGTGCCTGTAATCTCAGTTACTCGAGAGGCTGAGGCAGGAGAATTGCTTGAACTCGGAAGGTAGAAGTTGCAGTTAGCTGAGACCGCGCCACTGCACTCCAGCCTGGGCAACAAAAGCAAAACTTCATCTAAAAAAATAATTAGCAGGGCACAGTGGTGCACATTCGCAGACTCAGCTATTCGGGAGGCTGAGGTAGGAGGATCACCTGAGCCCAGGGAGGTTGAGGCTGCAGTGAGCTGTGACAGCAGGACTGCATTCCAGCCTGGGCGCCAGAGAGACCCTGTTTCAAAAGAAAGAAAAAAAAAGCCTACATGATAATCATAAGATCTTTCACTAACACATCAGCAAGACCCTCTGACGCTCGAGGTAATGCAGTCACGCATTGCAGGACTGGGACGTGGCCACCTCTCAGGAGCCATGACTCTGCCCACCACACCCATGTCCCACAGAGGCTAATGCTGGAAACACACAATGTCCAGCAACAGGAGGCTGAGCAGATCAGCAGCACAGCCCACAGGAGAGAGAAACTCCAGGACATACGGTGGCCACCAGCCACTGAGGCTTATTTTTATTTTTTTTGTTTTTTTGAGACGGAGTTTCGCTCTTGTTACCCAGGCTGGAGTGCAATGGCGCGATCTCGGCTCACCGCAACCTCCGCCTCCTGGGTTCAGGCAATTCTCCTGCCTCGGCCTCCTGAGTAGCTGGGATTACGGGCACGCGCCACCATGCCCAGCTAATTTTTTGTATTTTTAGTAGAGACGGGGTTTCACCATGTTGACCAGGATGGTCTCGATCTCTTGACCTCGTGATCCACCCGCCTCGGCCTCCTAAAGTGCTGAGATTACAGGTGTGAGCCGCCGCGCCCGGCCTGGCTTATTTTTAAATAACTTTAAGGCCCTGGCCGGGCGCGGTGGCCCACGCCTGTAATCCCAGCACTTTGGGAGGCCATGGCAGGCGAATCACAAGGTCAGGAGTTGAAGATCAGCCTGGCCAACATGGTAAAACGCCGTCTGTAGTGAAAATACAAAAATCAGCCAGGCGTCGTGGCACAGGCCTGTAGTCCCAGCTATTCAGGGGGCTGAGGCAGGAGAATCGCTTTAACCTGGGAGGGTCGGAGGTTGCAATGACCGTTGATCACGCCACTGGACTCCAACCTGGGTGACAGAGCAAGACTCCGTCTCAAAAAAAAAAACAAAAAAAAACAAAAAAAAAAACACAAATTAGCCGGGCGTGGTGGCACGCCTGTGGTCTCAGCTCCTGGGGACGCTAAGGTGGGAGGATCACCTGAATCCAGGTGGTCAAAGCTGCCGAGATAGCGTCACTGCACTCCAGCCTGGGTGACAGAGCCAGATTCTGCCTCTAAAACTAAATGAATAAACAAATAATAAATAAGAGTTTAAAAGTCTGCAAGGAAAGCAACATTTACAAGGGCCCAGGCTAGCCCTTCCCTCCGCGTGACCTTGGGCCGTGACCCGGCCGGCCCGAGCGCAGGTGTGCCCCACTCCCGGCAGGCAGCGCGGGTCGGGAGCCGCGGGGGCTGGACCCGGGTGCGAGGGGCGGGGGTCTCCGCCGCCCTCCCTTCCCCTGCGCTGGGGGCCCACCGTCACCGCGCACGCGGGGCTAGAATGTACTCACTTGAGCAGCACGGCGCCGCCTACTACGGTGCCCAGCGCCGACAGCGGCAGCAGGTAGCGGTTCATGCCGGGCCGGGGACGGGTCTCGGCGGTCAGAGCCGAGCCGACTGCAGACCCGCCGCGCCGGCAGCTCCCGGAAGAACGCGCGACGCAGCCACGCACACGAGAAAGCGCAGGCGCGTTGGGGTCCGCGGGTTCCGGAACTGGGTTGCGAGGGGCGTGGCAAGGGCAGAGGGGGCGGGGATCCCAGGGGCGGAACCTATGCGCATGGGCCCTGAGCGCAGTCACAGCTGGGAGTGGCGGTTTCAGAAGCATGTGGGCGTGGCCGTGCCCGAGGGCGGGGCCTGAGGTTCGTTCGAATGACGTCACACTTGCCGTTTCGTTTAAGGCGCTGCGCAGCTCTGGAATGACCCAGGTTCGAATCCCACCACTGTTAACTGAGGACTGCGACTCTCTGTGTGTCTTTCAAATATGTCAGCCTATTTCCTCATCTGGAAATGCGTGCTTACCTTCTTCATAGACTTTGGGGGATAATTTGGGAATTTCCATGCTCAGAAACAAGGATCTAGTAGCCTGTGAGTACCCAAGCTTCTGGGGCGCCTCTGGTCCTGGACTCCTGGTCTGAGGGAGTTGAGGACTGGGGCCTGGACTCCTGAGTCTGAAGGAAGAGGAGCTGGAGTCCTGGACTTCTGGGTCCAAGGGAGGAGAGGCTAGGTGTCAGGACTTCTGGGCCTGAGGGAGGAGGGGCTGAGGGCCTGATTGATTCCCAGATTCTCAGAATCTCATCCCAATGTCTGAGCCTGTACAGAGATGTCTTCCTGAACTCTGCCTGAACTTTTTTTTTTTAATGGAATTTCCCTTTTGTGGCCAAGGCTGGAGTGCAATGGTGCGATCTCGGCTCATTGCACCTGCCAGCTCCCGGGTTCGAGTGATTCTCCTGCCTCAGCCTCCTGAATAGTGAGGATTACAGGCATGCGCCACCACACCCGACTAATTTTGTATTTTTAGTAGAGACAGGGTTTCTCCGTACTTGTGAGCTTGGTCTCGAACTCCCGACCTCAGGTGATCCGCCTACCTCGGCTTCCCAAAGTGCTGGGATTACAGGCATGAGCCACAGTGCCCAGCTGAACTACCTTTCTTTGACTGAGTATCTCCGACACTCCCGCACTTACCTGTCCATGTTTGTTACCCCCACCAAACCGGGATGCACCTGTGGGCACCTGCTTTCCCTTACACTGCTCTGAGCAGGCATATCTGATCACCACCTCCTACCCCCGACAGTGTCTGAGGCCCCAGAAGGAGATGCCGCTGGAGACGGAAGAATTCAACCCAAGTCGCTCTGACTGGGAGTGAGTTTTCTTCCCCCTCATATGAACTGTCATCTTCTTACAGGAGTCCTGCCGTGATGGAGGTTACTCAGGCAGAAAGAGCTATTTTAAGACCTTAGTCCTATAGTCCTTAAGCTCTCACCACCTCAAACAAAAATTAAACCCGTTACATGATGACAAATACGGTATGATTTCACTTCTATAAGGCACTTGGAGGAGTCAAATTCACAGAGACAGAAAATAGAGCGGTAGTTTCCAGGGACTGGTGATGAGATTGGGAAGTGGTAGGTTTTTGCTGCTGCTGTTGTCTTGAGATAGAGTCTCGCTGTGTCGCCCAGGCTGGAGTGCAGCGGCACAATCTCAGCTCACTGCAAACTCCACCTCCAGGGTTCAAGCGATTCTCCTACCTCAGCCTCCGAGTGGTGGGATTACAGGAGCACACCACCACACCTGGCTAATTTTTGTATTTTTAGTAGAGATGGCGTTTCACCATGTTGGCCAGGCTGCTCTCAAACGCCTGACCTCAGGTGATCTGCCCACCTCAGCCTCCCAAAGTGCTAGGATTACAGACGTGAGCCACTGTGGCTGGCCCCCTGTGATTGAATTTGGAAGGATGACATTAAGTCATCCATAACAAGGACTTAATCTGTAGTAAGTGACAGAACGTTGCTGGCTGTTAACACTGTTATCACAAAGAGAACAATGCGTGCCAATTTGTCCTCTGAGGACCTCCTCCTACCTGATTCCCAGACACACCCAAGGGAGTTAGAACATCTATTTGGACTCCCGTGGGCTGTCCACCCCTTTACCATTTTTCTCGTTGTTAACAAGTTCCTGATCAGCATTGGGTGCTGTCCCAGGTGCTGAGAGGATTCTCCCACAATGCCCTTTGCTTTCCGCATCAGAGGGTTTATGGCAGCCGGTTCTCATTCATTCTCTCTGTCCTTTCTCACTCTTCTTTCTCCCTGTTCCTCTCTCTCCCTCTCTCTCTCTCCGCCTCTCTTTTCCTCTCACTTCTCTTTCCCTTTCGCCCTCTATCTCATCTCTCTCCCCATCTCTGCCTTCCTCTCTTTCTCTCTCCTTTCTTCCTCTCTCTTCTTGTCTCTCCTCTCTCTCTCCCTCTCCCCCCAACTCTCTCTCCCTACACCCATCTTGAGAGCCCTTAGCAGTGTAAGATGAGTGTAGCTACCCCAAAGTTCTGTTGAGATAATGATAGGGGCCAAGGAGCTCCAACTGTCCCAGACTCCAGCTGGCACCTTCCAGCTTCTTCCCAAGCCATCACCAAAGGGCACACAGATAAGCAACTGCCACCAAGCCCTGTGCAGACAGTAGATTCTTGAGCAAAATAAATATGGTCCTTGTCTGAAGCCACTGGGTTTTACAATAATTTGTTACATGCCTGTAGTAACTAGAATGATTTCTCCGGGTTTTTTAACTTTTATTTTTTGAGATGGAGTTTTGTTCTTGTCACCCAGGCTGGAGTGCAGTGGTACCATCTCAGCTCACTGCAACCTCTGCCTCCCAGGTTCGAGTGATTCTCCTGCCTCAGCCTCATGAGTAGCTGGGATTACAGGCGCCCACCACCACGCCCGGCTAATTTTTTGTATTCTTAGTAGAGACAGGGTTTCTCCATGTTGGCCAAGATGGTCTCAATATCTTGACCTCATGATCTGCCCAACTCAGCCTCCCAAAGTGCTGGGATTCCAGGCGTGAGCCACCGCGCCGGCCCCCAAGCCCTGGGCTAATCACTCTCCTTGCCTCGTTGCACCAACCCTCCTACCAGGCCTTCACACACGTACTAGGATTTATGCCCATTTGAAAGAGGAAGACACTTGGCCGGGCGCGGTGGCTCATGCCTAGAATCCCAGCATTTTGGGAGGCTGAGGTGGGCGGATCACGAGGTCAGGAGTTCAAGACCAGCCTGGCCAACATAGTGAAATCCCATCTCTACTAAAAATACAATAATTAGCCAGGCATGGTGGCGTGCACCTGTAGTCCCAGCTACTCAGGAAGCTGAGGCAGGAGAATCACTTGAACTCGTGAGGCGGAGGTTGCAGTAAGCTGAGATCGATCCCACTATTGCACTCCAGCCTGGGTGAGAGAGAGAGATTCTGTCTCAAAAAAAGAGGAATGACTCACACCTGTAATCCCAACACTTTGAGAGGCCGAGGTGGGCAGATCACGAGGTCAAGAGATCGAGACCATCCTGGACAACATGGTGAAACCCCGTCTCTACTAAAAATACAAAAATTAGCTGGGCATTGTGGCAGGTGCCTGTAGTCCCAGCTACGAAGGAGTCTGAGGCAGGAGAATCCTCCTGGCTGAACCCAGGAGGTGGAGGTTGCGGTGAGCCGAGATCGTGCTACTGCACTTTAGTGACCTAGTGGCGGAGCAAGACTCAGTCTCAAAAAAGAAAATGTGAGGGCGGGCGCGGTGGCTCAAGCATGTAATCCCAGCTCTTTGGGAGGCCGAGGCGGGTGGATCACAAGGTCAAGAGATCGAGACCATCCTGGTCAACATGGTGAAACCCCGTCTCTACTAAAAATACAAAAAATTAGCTGGGCATGGTGGCGCGTGCCTGTAATCCCAGCTACTCAGGAGGCTGAGGCAGGAGAATTGCCTGAACCCAGGAGGCGGAGGTTGCGGTGAGCCGAGATCGCGCCATTGCACTCCAGCCTCCAGCCTGGGTAACAAGAGTGAAACTCTGTCTCAAAAAAAAAAAAAAAAAAGAAAAGAAAATGTGTTCCAGCTGAGGAACAAACGAAAAGTAAAAAAAAAAAAAAAAGAAGAAAAAGAAGAAAATATGGCACATATACAATATGGAATATTACACAGCCATAAAAAACGATGAGTTCGTGTCCTTTGTAAGGACTTGGATGAATCTGGAAACCATCATTCGCAGCAAACTGACATAAGAACAAAAAACCAAACACCACATGTCCTCACTCACAGGCGGGTGTTGAACAATGAGAACACGTGGATTCAGGGAGAGGAGCGTCACACACTGGGGGCAGTTAGGGGGGCGGCTAGGGGAGAGACAGTGGGGGGTGGGAAGGGTGGGGAGGGATAACGGGGGGGGGGGAGAAATGCCGGATATAGTATGCACCTATGCAACAACGCTGCATGACCTGCACATGTACCCCAGAACCTAAAGTAAAATAAAATTAAAAAGAAAAACAAAAGAAAGAGGAAGACCCTGCAGTTCAGGGAGCGGAGAGTGAAGTCACCGGCTCCAACCCAGGATCCAAAGTCAAGTCTGTCTGGGGTCCTGTCCCCGTCACCGCTCCCTTGACCCAGTCCCCACAGACCCGGGAAGGAGCCCGGCTCCTCCAGTTTCAGGACAGAGCTGCCCAAACCGCCCTGCCGGGATCCCTCCCAGAGAACAAACAGCTCCCGCCCGCCGCCAGCCTCCCTCCTCCACCGCCTCCTCCTCCTCCTGCCAGGCCGGTTCCCAGACCCACCCTCCCTCTCCCCGCACCCTCGCCAGGGCTGGCTGGTCTCACAGGAACGCCTAGGAAAACGCACCCAAACCCCTTTGAGTTAGGAAGGGGACCCGCCTGAGATTCCTGGACACTGCCGATGAGAACTCTCTCATCGCAGTTAGAGCCGCCTGCGTTTTCCTGGCCTCCCCAAACAGACTGGGAACCCTAGAAACTGAGGCCTGGGCCAGCCCATTAGAGTCAGCACTCGGCCACCCTCCCGGCAGCTGCTGTCAGCCTGTCACCATCAGCGTGACTGTCACACACCTCACTTCCTGCGGCCAGCCGCACCCCTGCAGATTTAACCCGCCAGCCTCCCCAAGATCTCCTCTGCCTGAAGTCCTCTCCGCATTCCTGGCATATTCTCCAAATTCGGGTCAAAGCTCAGATGCCACCTCCTCCCCTGACCACCCTCCCTGAAGTGGCCGCACCTGCCTGCTCCTAGTCACTCCATCCCTTCACCTCTGTTTCATTTCCTCCATAGCGTTTACCACAGTCTGAAAGTCTTATTCATGTAGGTGTCTACTTGTTTATCTCCCACCACACCCGCTAGGATGACGGTATCACAAAGGCTGGCGTTTCATCTGTCTCCTCTTCCTCTGTATCTGCAGACCTTAAAACATGCTTGGCACACAGTAGGTGCTTAAGTCTTTGCTACTACATCACTTTGGGATTTTGAATAGAACAGTCCCAATGCTTAGAATGTCAATCTTTGCTTCACTGTCCTTGGCAAACTCCTATTCATCCTCCAAAACCCCATACATTTATCCCTTAACCAGAAAAGGCTCCTTTGCCTCATACTATCACCCATAAAGCCGGGTTAGGGCTTTCTCTGGGGATACACCTTGCCCTGAATCATACTTCCATTAGTGTACATATCTCCATGAATTATGATTGTGCATACCAGCAGGGTCTAGAGTGAGGCACCAATTTTGTCTCAGGAGCTAGGTATTGAAAGAATAAATTACTTTTTTTTTGAAACAAGATCTTACTCTGTCACCGAGGCTGGAGTGCAGTGGTGCAATCAGAGCTCACTGCAGCCTTGCCCTCCCAGGCTCAAACAATCCTCCCATCTCAGCCTCCCAAGTAGCTAGGACCACAAGTGCATGCCACTATGCCTGGCTAATTTTTAAATTTTTTTAGTAGAGATGGAATCTCCCTATGTTGCTCAGGCTGGTTTCAAACTCCTAGGCTCAAGTGATCCTCCTGCCTTACCTTCCCAAAGTACTGGGACTATGGGTGTGAGCCACCACACTCAGCCTAATTATTTCATATGTAAGTAGCTTTCTCTCTCTGAGACCCAGTCCCCATGTAATTTATAACCTCCCCCCTTCTCAAGAACGTGCCTTAGCTCCCATTGCCAGGGTATCTGACCTTTCTCCTTGTCAATAGGAATTTTTTTTTTTTTTTTGAGACACCAATTTTTTTTTTTTTTTGAGGTACCAATTTTGTCTCAGGAGCTAGGTATTGAATGAATAAATTCCTTTTTTTTTTGAAACAAGATCTCACTCAGTCACCCAGCCTGGTGTGCAGTGGCATGATCTCGGCTCTCTGAAACCTCTGCCTCCTGGTTTCAAGCGATTCTCCTACCTCAGCTTTCCTAGTAGCCGGGACTACAGGCGCACATCACCACACCTGGATATTTTTGTAGAGACAGGGTTTCACCATGTTGGCCAGGCTGGTCTTGAACTCCTGATCTCAAGTGATCCACCTGCCTCGACCTCCCAAAATGCTGGGTAACAGGTGTGAGCCACTGCACCCAGCTGTCATATGAATTTATTAGCAAATCCTACAGACTGGAGGCTATGTGTTGGGGTGGGGTGGGGATAAGAGAAGAGATGGGGTGGTTTCAAACCTGACACTCGGAGGAGTCTCAGCTCTTCAAGCCCCAGTGGGGAATTCTTTTCCGTTCCGGGGACCTCCCAGGTCAGAGGAAAGAAAGTCCAGCCCCCATGACAGCTATCCCAGACTGGGCGTAGAGGCAAACCCAGGAACAGGGGCCATGACAGAATAGCCAGGCGGGGGGAGGTTCCTCAGTGACGGGTCTCCCTGGTGGGTTGCCAAGACAGGGCTTTGCTGCCTCCGCCCTGGACCAGCTGAGTCACACTGTGCTGGGGTGGACACTGTGACTGCTATTTGGGAACCATGTGCTATGGGTTACAGAGAGGGAGGGGCCTCCTTTGTGGCCAGAGAAGGAGGAAAGAGTCCCTGGGACTAGGGTGGAGGCTCCGGTTTCGGTCTTACCTGCTGCTCCAGACCACGGCCTGGAGGGCCGCCTACACCACCCCCAAAGCAAGGAGATAGGCGCAGCCCCTCCTCCCTGAGACCCAGGAGTCTAGGCCTCCAGTGCCCCCCAACCCTCAGACCCAGGAGTCCAGACCCCCAGCCCTCCTCCCTCAGACCCAGGAGTCCAGACCCAGCCCCTCCTCCCTCAGACCCAGGAGTCCAGGCCCCAGCCCCTCCTCCCTCAGACCCAGGAGTCCAGACCCCAGCCCCTCCTCCCTCAGACCCAGGTGTCCAGGCTCCCAGTCCCTCCTACCCCAGACCCAAGAGGCCTCGGACTCACACCGAGTGCGTCTGTGAGGTGGTTTTCTCCACTTGCACATCAAGAAATGAGCCCAGGCCCAGTGAGATCTGCGTCTGTGTCACAACATAGGGCCGCTGTCACCTTAGGCTACTGACTTCCCTCTTTGAGCCCCTGTTTTCTCCTCTGTCAGTGGAGCAGGGATCTGCTCCCTGCCTCAAACCCCAACCCAGGTAAGGTCGAGCATAGAAAATACTTGTGGCATGAATGTGATGAGAACACAGAATTACAGAAGCCAAGAGAAGAGAAGCATAGCTGGGCGAGGAGGCTCACACCTGTAATCCCAGCACTCTGGGAGGTCAGGAGATCGACACCAGCCTGGCCACACGGTGAAACCCCATCCCCACGAAAAATATAAAAAATTAGCCGGGCAGGGTGGCAGGTGCCTATAATTCCAGCTACTTGGGAGGTGGAGGTTGCAGTGAGCCGAGATTGTGCCACTGCACTCCAGCCTGGGCAACAGAGTAGGACTCTGTCTTTGAAAAAAAAAAAAAAAAAAAAAAATGAAAGAAAAGAGGCCGGGCGCGGTGGCTCAAGCCTGTAATCCCAGCACTTTGGGAGGCCGAGGCGGGTGGATCACAAGGTCAAGAGATGGAGACCATCCTGGTCAACATGGTGAAACCCCGTCTCTACGAAAAATACAAAAAATTAGCTGGGCATGGTGGCGTGTGCCTGTAATCCCAGCTACTCAGGAGGCGGAGGCTGAGGCAGGAGAATTGCCTGAACCCAGGAGGCGGAGGTTGCGGTGAGCCGAGATCGCGCCATTGCACTCCAGCCTGGGTAACAAGAGCGAAACTCCGTCTCAAAAAAAAAAAAAAAGAAAAGAAAAGCATAAGGGCGCTTCTTCCAACCCTCACCTGCCCTGCTGTACACACGAGGACCACCTGCTGGGGACCGCGACCTAGCAGACGCCCGCCCACCCCAGCCGCTCTCCCTCCTTCACTCAGGCAGTTTCATGGCCGGGAACACCCCTCATCCTCTAGGATTTGACACGGGCTCTCAAGCTCGCCCTTCAGGGTGACCCCTGGCCTGCCCTCCTCCTCCACACAGTCTGTCCTGACCCTCAGCAGCCTCCCCGTCATGGCCTCCCTTGCGGCACACACGGGAAGAACGCCCACCATCTCTGCCAGCGCTAACGCAGGCCTTGCGTTTCCTCTGTGCCAGGTACTGCATGGCCAACTCCGTACAACCTCACTTGATCCTCCCAGGAAGCTGGGCACCGTGATGCACGCCTGTGGTCCAGCACTTTGGGAGGGCGAGGCAGGAGGATGATTTGAGCCCAGGAGCTGGAGACCAGCCTGGGCAATATGGGGAGACTCTATCTCAACCCAAAAAAAGAATCAGGCCAGCATGGTAGTGCCCTCTAGGGTCCTTGCCTATGGCCGGGAGGGTGGATGCAGGTCTGAGATGGGAGGATGGCCCCAGTAGGTCAAGGCTGCCGTGAGCTGTGATTATGACACTGACTTCTAACCTGGGCCACAGAACGAGACCCTATCTCAAAAAAAAGAAAAAGGCTGGGTATGGTGGCTCATACCTATAATCCCAGCACTTTGGGAGCCTGAGGCAGGCAGATCACAAGGTCAGGAGTTCAAAACCAAACAATATGGTGTAACCTTGTCTCTACTAAAAATGCTAAAAAACTAGCCAGGTGTGGTGGTATGCCTCCCAGCAACTCGGGAGGCTGAGGCAGGAGAATCGCTTGAACCCAGAAGGCGGAGGTTGCAGTGAGCTGAGACTGCACCACTGCACTCCAGCCTGGGCAATAGAGAGAGACTCTGTCTCAAGAAAAAAGAAAAAAGAAAAATTCTTCCAACATTGTTATTCCCGTTTTACAGTTGAAGGACTGAGGCACAGAGAATTAATACGCCCAGGGTCACACAGCTAGAAAATAGCAGGATCCTAAGGTGGCAGCAGAGGGTAGCATGAAAGCGTGCAAAGTTCTTTTTTTTTTTTCTGAGACGGAGTTTCGCTCTTGTTACCCAGGCTGGAGTGCAATGGCGCGATCTCGGCTCACCACAACCTCCGCCTCCTGGGTTCAGGCAATTCTCCTGCCTCAGCCTCCTGAGTAGCTGGGATTACAGGCACGCGCCACCATGCCCAGGTAATTTTTTGTATTTTTAGTAGAGATGGGGTTTCACCATGTTGACCAGGATGGTCTCGATCTCTTGACCTCGTGATCCACCCGCCTCGGCCTCCCAAAGTTCTGGGATTACAGGCTTGAGCCACCGCGCCCGGTTTTTTTTTTTTGTTTTGTTTTGTTTTTTTTAAGATGGGGTTTCACCATGTTGGTCAGGCTGGTCTTGAACTCCCAACCTCAGGTGATCCATCCGCCTTGGCCTCCAAAGTGCTTGGATTACAGGCATGAACAACCATGCCTGGCCAAAAGCATGCAAAGTTCTAAACCGCACAGCGTTAAGTTCCACCGTCTCCTCCACGTATTTGCCGTGGGGCTGGGAATATATTAGCGTGTTTGTGTCTTTATTTCTTCATCTGTAAAATGGGGATAATAGGAGCCATTCCATAGGATGTGGTGAGCGTTATGCACGTGTACACACACACACACACTCCAACACATTTATGATGTACTGAGAAGAGGATACAAGTACCGCTAAGTATCATGAGAATTACTAAGTAGCAAAGCCAGGATTCAAACCCACACCTGCCCTGCTCTCTGCTCTCTGGGATCTGGGTGTTGGGGTCTGACGTTCTCATCATCCACTTACTGCAGAGGTAACCTTGGGAAAGCTGGGTTTTTGTTTTTTTGTTTTTTTGTTTTTTGAGATGGAGTCTTGCTCTGTTGCCCAGGCTGGAGTGCAGTGGTGTGATGTCAGCTCACTGCAACATCTGCTTCCCAGGTTAAAGCGATTCTCCTGCCTCAGCCTCCTGAGTAGCTGGAATTACAGGCTCCCACCACCACGCCTGGCTAATTTTTGTATTGTTAGTTAATGTTGGCAGCCATGTTGGCATGGCTGGTCTCGAACTCACGACTTCAGGTGATCTGCCTGCCTCAGCCTCCCAAAGTGCTGGGATTACAGGCACGAGCCACTGCACCCACTCAAGTTTCTTAACCCTTCTCTGCCTCTGTTTCTTCATCTGTGAAATGAAGGCAGCCTCCCACCCAGACACACTCCCCTCAGGAGCTCTGGGGAGAAATCATGTGGATAGCTTTGCTAGTAAGCTCTATGGCATGGAGGGAGTTCTGAAAAACTGATTTTAGAAAGGAAGGTGTTTACGCCTGGGAAGCCTATTCATTTCTGTGATGTCCTCGGAGCTGGGCCAGTCACTTGCCCAGCTTTAATCAGAATGGGGGAATCATAGAGGGAAATTTCCAAAGGAAGAGGGAATGGGATGGGTGGGGGTTGAGGGCACAGGCAGAGACAGTGACCATGGACAGGAGGTGGCCACAGAACAGGGGGTGCTACTGGCCCTGGAGACAGGTCAGCTCCGGGTTTAAATCCCGGTTCCCCAAGTGCTGAAATGGACCAGTTGCTCATCCTCTCTAGCCTTCAGCTTCCTCATCTGTCACGCAGAAATCCAACCTCCAACTTCCTCCCGTTGTTAGAATTTCCAGGAAGTTTTAAAAGACAGAGATTTCAACTCTGACCTGTGAACAAGCCTGACATCAAGTTACAATGTGTTGTTAGTATTCTGCTGTTACAAGGCAGACAGTTAGGTTTCCCGGATCCCCTGCGGCCCTCCCAGCCCCCTCCTAGATCTGTCTGCCAGCCCCGCCCAGGGCCACTCCAGCCAGGCGGTGCCAGGTGAACGCTCAGGTATGCGGAGGCGAGGCGGAGGCAGGACGGCCCTGGGAGGGAGCAGGAGGAGGGGCCAGCAGCCTGGAAGGGAAAGGACAGTGGAGAGCAGGGCAGAGCCTGAGCAGGCCGGTGAGGAGACCCAGGTTGGCAGAGAAGGGGCCGGGGGTCTGAGGGAGGAGGGGCTGGGCCTGGATACTTGGGGCTCATGGAGGGAGAGCTGGGGGCCTGGACTCTTGGGTCTGAGGGAGGAGGGTCTAGCCCTGGACCCCTAAGTCTGAAGGAGGAGGGGCTGGGGGCCTGAACTCCTAGATCTGAGGGAGGAGGGACTGGGGCCTGGATACCTGCTTGAGGGAGGAGGCTGGGGTAGGAATTAGAGGCTCCCACTGTCTGGGCCCTCACATCTTTGCTGGCTCCCAGGGCACCTCCAGGTGGGAAGAGGCTTCCCCTCCCAGCACCATGAGCACCACCACCAGGTAAGTGCCCCCGGCCCCCAGCCGCAGCCCGCCTCCCGCCTCCTGTCTGCCCCTGTCCCTGTTCCTGCCTCCTCACTCACACCCGCAGATCCTGTTTCCTGCAGCACAGCCTGTGGGCCTGGCCCAAGCCCGGACACTCAGGAGTAGGCCGGAGCCACTCTCCTCCCTGCCCAGCCTGGGGTCAGGAGCACCCGCTGTAGAGCAGACAGGCCTGAGCTCCAGCTGGGCACTCATACTCAGTGCTGATGTAACCCTAGTCAAAGGACATCACCTCTTGGAGCCTCAGCCCCTCCTCTGTGAAACAAGGACAATTTTGAAAAATTGGCCGGATAGGCAGCCAGGCACGGCGGCTCATGCCTGTAATCCCAGCACTTTGGGAGGCCAAGAAGGGCAGATCACCTGAGGTCAGGAGTTCAAGACCAGCCTGACCAACATGGTGAAAATCCCTGTCTCTATTAAAAATACAAAAATTAGCCGGGCATGATGGCAGATGCCTGTAATCCCAGCTACTCGGGAGGTTGAGGTGGAAGAATCCCTTGAACCTGGGAGGCAGAGGTTGCGGTGAGCTCAGATCGTGCCATTGCACTCCAGCCTGGGTGACAGAGTGAGACAGTCTGGAAAGAAAGAAAGAAAGTGGGGGGTGGGGGAGATGGGGGGAGGTAGGGAAGGAAGGAAAGAAAGAAATATTGACTGGGGACAGTGTATTATAGGACTTAGCCGACCACCATCTAAGAGAGATGAGTCAAAACATCTGTATGGTAGGTAGTGAGCTCTCTGGCCCAGAGGTAATCAAATTGTGGTGACATCAGACTGGCAGGAGCAGGATGAGGAAAAGACTTTGGGGAAAAGGGTTTCTCTTTTCTTTCTTCTTTTTTGAGACGGAGCCTTGCTTTGTTGCCCAGGCTGGAGTGCAGTGGCACAATCTCAGCTCACTGGAACCTCCTTATCCCAGGTTCAAGTGATTCTCCTGCCTCAGTGCCCCTAATAGCTGAGATTACAGGCACGTGCTACCCTGCCCAGCTAATTTTTGGTTTTTGTTGTTGTTGTTGTTTTCAGAGTCTTCCTCTGTCACCCAGGCTGGAGTGCAGTGGCACGATCTCGGCTCACTGCAACCTCCACCTCCAGGGTTCAAATGATTGTCTTGCCTCAGCCTCCCAAGTAGCTGGGACTAGAGGCACCTGCCACCATGCCTAATTTTTGTAGTTTTAGTAGAGATGGGGTTTCACCATATTGGCCAGGCTGATCTCGAACTCCTGATGTCAGGTGATCCTCCTGCCTCGGCCTCCCAAAATGTTGGGATTACAGGCGTGAGCCACCCCGACCAGCTGAAAAAGGGTTTTTCGGTACCCCTGACCCCACCTGATCTCTGAGCTTCTGTTATTTAAATGAACGTGAGGATTCAAGATTCTGCTTGGGAAAGGTAACCTTAGGAAGAAATTGGGGACAGGAGACAGAGAAGGATGTGGCTGGGAAGCGCCTGGCCCAGAGGAGTGGGAGGGGAAGAAGATAATTCCTATCTACTTCAGATACCACTAATGCTATTGTAACGATTCCCATTTATTGAGCAACTTCTGTGTGCTAAGCCCTGGCAGCATCTTAAGAATGATAATAACAGTTATCGAGGCTTTGAAATATGTCACCTGCATCATCTGAAGTTGCCCAACAGCCTTGCTAGATGGATGTTACAGAAGGAGAAACTGAGGCAGGAGAGATTAAGACCTCTTCTCAAGGTCTTATGGCAAGGAGGCAGTAGACAGAGGGTTTGAATCCAGGACTATGCCACGGTCAAGACCATGCTCCCCTACCACCCAGCACCACCGCCTAACCTGTCTTCAAGTCCAGCTCTGGCTCTGAGCTCAAAATAATAATAACCTTCCATGGCTCTGCATCACCCTTGTAATACAGCCCTGCTGCCCTGCTTTGCATTTCCACAGAATATGCCACCAATTCCACAGTCTCTCTCACCTCTCTTTTCTTCACCAGCCCAGAAGCTGCCCCGAAGCCAAGCGCGAAGACTATCTATGGTGAGTAGCGGGGCAAGAGAACCCCAGGGCACAGAACTGGGTCCAAAGAAACAGGATCTGGACTCCTGGGTCTGAGGGAGGAGGGGCTGGGGGGTCTGGACTCCTGGGTCTGAGGGAGGAGGGGCTGCAGGGTCTGGACTCCTGGGTCTGAGGGAGAAGAGGCTGGGGCTGGACTCCTGGGTCTGAGGGAGGAGGGGCCGGGGGCTGGACTCCTGGGTCTGAGGGAGGAGGGGCTGGGCCCGGACTCCTGGGTCTGAGGGAGGAGGGCTGGGGCTGGACTCCTGGCTCATTCTCCTTCTCCCCCCGCAGAGCAGAGGAAACGTTACTCCACAGTTGTTATGGCCGATGTATCCCAGTACCCAGTCAATGTGAGTCTGGGGTCTGTTTCCCCAGGTCATCTCTGGGCAAAGGTGCCCTCAGGAGACAGGGCTTATTAAAGCAGTTGGGCCCCCAAGCAGAAAGCATGTGGAAAGTCAGTTTGCTCATCCACAGAATGGACCTCCATTGCCTCGCCTCAGTTATGGATATGAAGTCAGGGACCGCGGGTCCACTCAAATCTGCCAGCCTTTCCTCTGGGCCAGCTGTTGTGCTGGATAGTGGGGCCCTGCATGAGGAGGGGGTAGACAACGTGCAGAGGAACCCAGGAGGCGCCTGGTGCTCTAATGGAGGTGGCAGGGGGCACAGCAGGAGACCCGAGGAGGCAGTTAGAAGCAGCGAGCTATAATCCAGACTCCTTCCCTGCCTCCGGTGTTCGAAAAGCCAGATCCAGGTGCTAGTCACGCTGATGAAAGGGAAACAAAGGGCACTGGGAGGAGGAGCTGATTTGTGGAGCAGATGATCAGGGAAGGCTTCCTGGAGGAGGTGTGGTTAATCTCGGGCTGGAAGTCTGATTATTCCGGGGGCATTCTGAGCCCACCTGGCATAATCTTGGGCCTCACTGCTTTCTCCGTGGTCCATACCAGCATCTGGTGACGTTCTGCCTGGGTGAGGAAGATGGTGTGCACACCGTGGAGGATGCCTCCAGGAAGCTGGCTGTCATGGACAGCCAGGGCCGAGTCTGGGCACAAGAGATGCTGCTGCGTGTGTCCCCCGACCACGTCACGCTGCTTGACCCGGCCTCCAAGGTGCCAGGAGGCATGTGGGTGGGAGGAGTTTCTGGGGCAGGGACTTCGGCGGGTTTGGCTCCTACACATCCTTCCTCTGGGAACAATGGCGAGGGAGCCCAGCCCCATTTTTGAGCCTTAATAGCCTCATCTACTGAACAAGGGTGTTATCCCTCACCCCCTAACCGCGCGAGGTTGCCCTGCCCTGCTGGCCCACACTGCCTTCGCCATTCAGTACTATCACCAGTTCGGGGCCTCAGCTTAACCCCCGCCCCCACCCGCCAGGAGGAGCTGGAGTCGTACCCGCTGGGCGCCATCGTGCGCTGCGACGCGGTGTTGCCACCCGGCCGGAGCCGCTCGCTGCTGCTGCTCGTGTGCCAGGAGCCCGAGCGCGCGCAGCCCGACGTGCACTTCTTCCAGGGCCTGCGCCTGGGGGTGAGCGCACCGGGTTCGAGCCGGCTCGGGGGGTGGAGCTGAAACTGGGCGGAGCCTGGAGCCGGGGCGGAACTGGGAGGGGCTTCCTGGAGCGGCGGGGCCTGGGGCAAAGGCGGGGTCAGAGCAAGGAAGGGCAAGGAGCCTGGGAAGGAGTGAGGAGACTGGACGCAGGGTCAAGATGAAACATGAGGCTGGGACGTAGTGAGGCTAAGGGCTAATAGTCTGAGGACATGAACAGGGCATGGACAAGAAGGGTTTAGGGGAGCAGCCGGAACGATGATAGGGCGAGGAACCACCTGGACTGGGTCGTGGCTTGGGACAGGGACAGGTGTAGGGAGAGGGGTGGGTCCAGGGCGTGGACGTGCGTGGATCCACAGGCAGGGACGACGGCCGCTCGTGGACTAGGAGCGAGCTGAGAACTCGGCCAGGGGCGTGGCTCGGGGTAGGAAGTGGGTGGGGCGTGGGGAGGCGTGGCCTGACGGCGTGATTGGCAGGCGGAGCTGATCCGAGAGGACATCCAGGGGGCTCTGCACAATTATCGCTCAGGACGCGGAGAGCGCAGGGCGGCGGCGCTCAGGTGAGAGGGAAGAAGTTGGCGGGGTCTCTGGGAAGCCGGTTTCCCCTCCCTGGGCGTGTCTCGGCTGAGAAATGGGCTGACACCACCAGCCGGGAACAGAACCAGAGTGTTGAATGGAGTCAAGCACACCCTCGTCGAGTCTTGTCTGTAGCTCCCAGACGAGGTGGCCCCTTCTCCAGGACGCCACTTCTTTTCCCTGTTCCCTGTCTAGGCCCTCGGTTTCACTTTGGAGATGCTACTCCTTCCCAGTTGGATTTCTCCCCAACTCTTTGCACCTGTTTGCTCCCTCTGTGCCTCAGTGTGTCTCGTTCGGGACCCCGAATTTCCCCCTCCCTGGATCCCTCAGTGGACCCAGCCTTGGTGTCCCCGTCGCCCCCCGCAGGGCCACGCAGGAGGAGTTGCAGCGCGACCGCTCGCCTGCCGCAGAGACCCCGCCCCTGCAGCGCCGCCCGTCTGTTCGCGCAGTGATCAACACCGTGGAGCGCGGCACGGCCCGCGGACGACTCCGGGGGGAGCCTATTCCCGAGGTGGAGGAGGCGCAGAGGCCTGGCCCTGCGGGGACCTCGAGCAGCGCTGACCCGGCCTCCCCGGACCTAGGTCCCCGGGGTCCTGACCTGGCGGGTCTGCAGGCGGAGCGGGAAGTGGTGAGCCGCGCGGGAAGGCATCTGGGGGCGGGGCCTGACAGCTGGAGGCGGGGCTAGGACGTGGAAGGGCGGGGCCGGCTGCGGGACTTGCGTTCTCTGTCAATCTGGTCAGACTTCTGCGTTATGGAGGCGGGGCTGTGATCGGCGGTGGGGCTTGGTTGTGGGGCGTGACCAGCTGTTTGGGGCGTGGTCTGGTCGGGGGCGTGTCTAGGTGCGCAGGTTCAGGGCTTCGACGGAAATGGTTGTGGAACTCGGGAGCCCGAGCGTCCCCCTCTGTCCCCCAGGACATCCTGAATCACGTCTTTGACGACGTGGAGAGCTTTGTACAGAAGCTGCAGAAGTCGGCGGAGGCGGCCAGGGTGCTGGAGCACCGGGAACGCGGCCGCAGGACCCGGCGCCGGGAGGCTGGGGGTAAGGGACGCCCCCGCCTGAGATCTGAACCCCCCCACAATAACTTTCAAATGTCCCCCATCTCCCCAGGGTCTCCCCTCCCGCCAAATTGCCAGGGCTGACCTCACCGCCATCTAACGGGTGTCCACCTCTCTCTCTGCCTGCCTGGTGCTGGCCCCGCGTCCGCATCGCCGCGCCCGTCTGCCCCCCGCAGAGGGCCTGCTGACGCTGCGGGCCAAGCCGCCCTCGGAGGCCGAGTACACCGACGTGCTGCAGAAGATCAAGTACGCCTTCAGCCTGCTGGTGAGGACGCGTCTGCCCCCGGGCCGGGGGCGCGGGCACGGCGCACCTGGCCTGTCCCCGCACCCACGCCAACCACCTCCCTCCCCACGCCCCAGGCCCGGCTGCGCGGCAACATCGCAGACCCCTCCTCCCCGGAGCTGCTGCACTTCCTGTTCGGGCCTCTGCAGATGGTGAGACCCGCGCCAGGCCCTCGGGCTCCCCTGCAACGGGAGGAATCGGTTTCGGCTTGCAGGACGTGTGACGGCACGGCCTGCCTCCTCCTGCTCCCCTGACAGATTGTGAACACGTCGGGGGGTCCCGAGTTCGCGAGCCGCGTGCGGCGGCCGCACCTGACGTCGGAGGCCGTGGCGCTGCTGCGGGACAACGTCACTCCACGTGAAAACGAGCTCTGGATCTCGCTGGGGGACGCGTGGACCCGCCCTGGGTGAGGACCCAGGGACCCCCGCTGGGAGGCGGGGGGGCGTGGTGATTGGAGGAGCAGAAGGGGCGGAAGACGGGGGCATGGTGATTGGAGGAGCAGAAGGCGCTGGGAGATAGGTGCCATGATGATTGGGAAATAGGACTAGGAGGGAAGGGAAGGGAAGGGCTAGAGGCGTAGCTTAGTTGCGTGGGGGCGGGGCTTAGGACAAATGTCAAAATTCAATTAGAGGAAAGGCCAGAAATTAACGTGAAGAAAAGACTTAAGACCACCAGACCAATCAGATTGGAAGAAAAGGTGGGGCTTAAAAGAATAGAGGGTCTGAGGGGCACGGGCGGAGTTTCTGGAAGGTTTGGTCTATAACTTTGGCGATGGGACAGAGTCTGTGCACTGGGTCTGTCTTAGGGAAAGGAGCAGAAACCGAGCTTAAGGAAAACCTGATTTGTGATCAGGTGAGATTTAGAGGCTGAATAAGGCCTTTTTTTTTTTTTTCCCCCAGATAGATAGATAGAGACAGGGTCCCTGTTCCTTGCCCAGGCTGGTCTCGCACTCCTGGTCTCAAGCGATCCTCCCATCTTGGCTCTTGGCCTCCCAAAGTGCTGGGATTATAGGCGTGAGCCATCGCTCCCAACCTAGCAGTATAAATTGCTGCTGAGTTGGGCTTAGAGGTACCGGCAGGACTTGGTGAAAAGTGGCTGGGCTAGAATCTTTGGGAGACAGCGAGCTTTAGGGGAAAACAGTGAAGTTAATGACAGAGCTAAGTTGGGGGTTAGCTCTGTAGACGATTCCTGAGCTCTCGGCCCTGTCCCTGGCCGCAGGCTGGAGCTGCCCCCTGAACAGGGACCTCCGTACAGACCCGAGTTCTACAGCGGCTGGGAGCCGCCGGCCACTGACCCGCAGGGCCGTGCCTGGGAGGACCCAGTTGAGAAACAGCTACAGCACGAGCGGAGGCGCCGGCAGGTGAGGCTGAGGCTTCTAGGGGAGCCGCCAGCTCCCCCAAGCGACCCAGCAGGGCAGAAGCCGGGAAGTCCGGGGGCGTGGCCGATCCACCGGGCCCCGCCTCACCCAACTCTTAACTTCCTGCAGCAAAGCTCTCCCCAGGTCGCTGTCAATGGGTGAGTGTCCGCCCCAGGGCGGGGAAAGGGGTCCAGGAGGGGTGCGCCCCGGGGGCTCCCGGGGCTGACCCTGCCCCCCTTTTTTCTGTGTTTTTCCTTCTGTCTTCCTGGCTCTTCTCAGGTGGGTGAGATGGTGAGGGGGCGGGCCGGGGCCGGGAGATGGGGAGGAGCAGGGAGGGAGGGGGCGGGACCCAGATTTCTGGGGCCAAGGGAGGAGGGAGTGGAGGCCCGGCTTCCCGGGCCTAAGGGAGAAAAGAGGCTGGGAGTGGGTAATGTCTGAGAGTTTGGATCCCTGGATCCCCAAAAGGCTGGAAGAAGGCCGTTTGGTTTCCCTGGGCCTGGGAAGCTCCATGCCTGGGTACCTATGAGGACAGAGCCCTGGATATTGAAGGGCAGAGGCTGGGGAATTGGACCTTTGGGTTTTGAAGAAGAGCCCAAGTCTGGGGCTTGGGATCCTAGAGACCCAGAGGAGCAGGCTTGGGACTTCAAGAGCTTGGGGGCAAGTTTCTGGAAAGTTAGGAAGTGGTAGTATCCCTAGGCCCCCGAGAAGGGTAAAGGCTGGACAGTTAAACTCTTGGTTGTCTAAGTCGCTGCTGGGTGTCAGACTGGGAGGCTTTAAGGGTTAGAAGAATAAGGTTGAAGCTTGAGACCTGAACTCCTAGGTCTCTGGGGGAGGAAAGAACATTCCAAGTCATTGTTCTACCAAGCATGGGAGGGTGGGGCTCAGACTCTGGGACCGGGGGGAGGGCAGGAGGTAGACTGGAACTCTAGGTCTTGGGCAAGTAGAGGGCAGATTGGAGGGAAGGAACGTGGGAGGAGATGAAAACAAAGCAGTGAGGCTGGTGGAGACAAAGGGGGGTCTGGGTGAGAGCCCAGGCAGAGGGTCTCAGCAGGGACAGCGTGCTGGGAGCTGCCGGCCCCACACAGGGGGTGCCGCGGCCCTGAAGACCCCCCCCTCCCCTGCACAGGTAGGCCTGATCCAGGCTGAGGTCCCTCTTATTGGGGGTCAGAGCTGAAATCCCACCCCCGCCTCCAGCTGCCTGATAGCACAACACCCCCCCCCCCGCCCCCCGCCTCGCTGTTCACAGCTTCAAGTCACTTTCTCTGAGCTTCAAGTTACTGAAAATCATGGTAATCTCTTCCTGGAACAGTGAGAAGTTCCACGAAGGGATTATGGTGTTGTGGGAACTAGTAGTTCACTGCAAAAGGCTGTGACCAGGTTCAAGTTCAAGTCCAGCTGCAGCATTGTTCAGACACGGACTGCCCTGGTCCCATGCTGGCAATGCTACTCTCTTACTCTGTGACCTTCACATCCCTGTGCCTCAGCTTCTTCCTCTGTGAAAATGGACATGATAACGGAGTCTCTAGGGTGGGGGGGAATAAACTTGGGGGAGGGGAGTCCAAATTCATGGTTCTACCGACAGTTGTCATAAGGATCAAATCAGCTAACATATAAGTCACAGATCACAGACTTAGAACAGTGCCAAGCACATAGTAAGTGCTACAGAAGTGGCAGCTACTGTTTTTATTATGCTCACGAGTTGTGATGTATAAGCCCAGTACCTATTAGATGCTCAATAAATGACAGCTGTTTCTAGCTGTGTGATGGGGGCAAGTGAGTTTATCGGAGCCTCATTCTTCTCTGTAAAATGGAATTGATGATGGGATAGTACCCGCTGCATATGTCTACAGCAGGATGCCAAGCAAGGGAAGGAGCAACACATCTCCGAGCTGTTATTCCTATTTCAAATTCCTATTAACAGTATTAACCTGGCCCCTGCGCTGCCCCTGCTTGGCTCTAATCCCAGCTCACACCAGCACCCTGCAGCCCAGGGCACTGGGGCTGGCTGCCTCCTTATCTCCAGCCCTCTGGCTTCTCCTCAGTCACCAAGACGCCGAGTCAGAATCTGACCTGCAGCTGGAGCCGGAGACACCAGGAAAGTGGGTCCTGTGTAACTATGACTTCCAGGCCCGCAACAGCAGTGAGCTGTCAGTCAAGCAGAGGGACTTACTGGAGGTTAGAGGAGAGGGAGGCTGAGGGGCAGGAATTAGCCAGCCCCATCTGCAGACGCAGGCGCTGAACCCTCTGCTCTTTACCGCACCCAGGTCCTGGATGACAGGCGCAAGTGGTGGAAGGTTCGAGACCCAGCGGGGAAGGAGGGATATGTGCCCTATAACATCCTGACACCCCACCCCGGACCCCCGCTGCACTGCAGCCAAAGCCCTGCTCGCAGCCTGGTGAGCCAGCGCAGACGCTAGGGTCTTGAGGGAGGAGAGGCCGGGGCCAGGTCCTGGGAACAAGCGGTGTGGGGATCAGCTGTCAAGGGTGCTGGTGCAGGTGGTGACTGGGGGTTCACCCCAGGAGGGAGAGAGGTTGGGTTCTGAGTCCTCTCCCTAATCCAGGTGCTCTCCTTTCTTTCAGAACAGCACTCCTCCTCCGCCACCAGTCCCAGCCCCGGCCCCGGCTCCAGCTCCGGCTCGACCCCGCTGGGACAGCTGCGATAGCCTCAACAACCTGGACCCCAGCGAGAAGGGTGGGTGGTGGGGACGCGAGCTGTGGGGAGCTGTCCTTATCCTCACTCTCTAGGCAGGGAAACGGGGGCTCAGAAAGAGCAAATGGACCCCCACCCCATCCTGGGGACGCTGGAGCCCCCTCGCCCCTGTGCGCTCTGGCCCCAGGACCGCTCGCCCTGAGCCCGTTCTCCCTCCCTCCGGGTTTCCCTCCTGCAGAGAAATTCTCCCAGATGCTCAGTGTCAACGAGGAACTGCAGGCGCGCCTGGCCCAAGGCCGCTTGGGCCAGAGCCGCGCAATCCCAGGACCCCGCGCCCCGGAACCGCAGCTCAGCCCGCGTTCAGACGCCTCTGAGGTCCGCGCCTGGCTGCAGGCAAAGGGCTTTAGCTCCGGGTGAGTGGGGCGGGGCCCAGTCGGCGCAGGGACCTACGGACGCTGGGAGCGGAGCTTTCCGATCGGCTGGGAGTAGGGGGCCGGCGGCAGCCGTGGAGACCACGGGGAGCCGGGATTGGCCTGAAGTGAGGGTCTGTCTGTAGCAACACCCAGTGGCAGGCTGTGATTGGCATGCTTTTTCAGACTGCGACGGGATTCCTTAGGGAAATCCCGCAGCCTTCGAAAGCAGGCCGAGGCCACGCCCCTGGGTGGCACATCGTGATTGGCGGGTGGGGTTTAGGACGCGTCGGACCTGCCCCCGCTGGAGCTAGAATGCTGTTCTGACTGGACCATCGCCGGGTGGGCACGACAATGTCGGCGGGGCTGGGGCATCCGCTGACCCGCCTGACTGCGCCCCCGCTCCCCTCGCTCAGGACGGTGGACGCGCTGGGCGTGCTGACCGGGGCGCAGCTTTTCTCGCTGCAGAAGGAGGAGCTGCGAGCGGTGAGCCCCGAGGAGGGGGCGCGTGTGTACAGCCAGGTTACCGTGCAGCGCGCGCTGCTGGAGGTGAGCCTGGCCGCTCGTCTCCGGGTCTGGGTGAGATTGGGGAGCCGAGAGCTCGGACACCAAGACAAAGTGATTTCTACCCCGCCCTCCAGGACAAGGAGAAAGTGTCAGAGCTGGAGGCAGTGATGGAGAAGCAAAAGAAGAAAGTGGAAGGCGGGATGGAAATGGAGGTCATTTGACCTGCCTGGCCCCTTCACAGAGTGGCAAGGCCCAGTGGGAGAACGGACTCTTCAGACTCTCCCCAACGGCGTGAGTCGTCGTCTGAAGGACGGCCAATCTGGCCTTCCCCCACCCGGGTGGACAGACTGAACACTCCCTGCGGCAGTCCCTGCGGAGCCGATCTGGACTGGCTGGGAGTGGGGAGGGCGTGGAGACAGTCGACGGAAAGCCTAGCGGACCCGCGAGAGGGCGCCGGCGGAGCTCTGCGCGTTGTAATATGCCGCCCAGCCTATAAACAGCTTCCTTACTTAGCAGGTGGTGTCAACTGCTGTCCTCTACTCAGCTACCAGGGGGCCCGGAAGCATGGCCCTCCCCCCAGTCACAGCCCCAAGGAACCTGGAAGATGTTCCGCCTTCTTTGGTTTCTCTCGCTGAACCCTCCTTTCCATCCCTAGGCTTCCAAAGCAGGTTCCCTCCCGACTTCCCAGCCTCCAGCCTCGTCCAGCTTGCCCCGTCTTCAGGTTTCCCTGGCTTGCGGCTGCTGGGTGTGAGGCCCTGTGTCTCCCTTCCCACCTCACCGATGTTCTCACTTCATCCCTTCCTGCGTTCCGGCCCTGCCCTTCTGCAAACGCGCCCAAGCCCCTTCACCCTCTGGGGTTTGCACTTGCTGTCTCTGCTGGCCGAAGCAGCCATTCTCTGCCTGGTGAACTCCTATTCAGCCTTCCTGGCCCAGATCACTCTCACCGTGGGGAAGCCTGCCCTCATCCCAAAGCTAGTCTCCCGGCATCAACAAAGTGAAGTCACTCTGTTCCCCAACCCCTGCTGCAGTCCTGCCAGGTAAAACTGGCTGCCTCCCAAGCACGCCACCGGCTTTCTGGCCACTCTTTGTCCTGGGTGAGACGGCAGCCAACTGAAAACTTCCTACTCCCTCAAGGACAACTAGCCCCTTTTCCCTCTAGCAAGCCCTGTAACTCACTTTCCCCGTTATCCAGATGGCTGGCGAGGCCTGCTTTTCTCTGGATCCCACCGTTTTCCAGACTGGACATTCTCTGACTTTGGGGAGAATGGTCCTTTTTTCCCCTGGCTCTGCTTTCCCAGAACACCCAGTGCCAAGCTACCCCACCAGAATTCCTGTGGGCCTCTGAGCCTCCACCTGGTCCCCGAGTTGTGACTACCTGGGCCACCAGATGGCGCCCTCCAAAACGGGAAAGGATCAGAGACCCTCTGGGGCAGGCGGGAACTCTCAGTCCCCACTTTGCCACCGCCTGCCTGGTTCCTCCAGGAACCAACCTCTTCGGGTCTTCCAGAGTCCTTTCCGTATCTGCCCCGTACCTAAATCCTACCCACACGCCTCTCTTGGCTCCCTATGGCCCACCAGATAAAACCCAGCTTGGCAGTCAAAGACTCACCCGCTCAGCTCCGGATTCTGACCATAGGACTCGGCTTTCCTCCTCCTGCTGCCAGGCTTGGTTCATGTGGCCGCTTCTGCCCAGAATACCCTTCAGCTCCTCCACCACTTGCCCAGGGCCCTACCCTTACTTATTTTTTTGGAGACACAGTCTCACTCCGTCGCCCAGGCTGGAGTGCAGTGGCACAATCTCAGCTCCCTATGGTCTCCGCCTCCCAGATTCAAGTGATTCGGCTCACTACAATCTCCGCCTCCCAGGTTCGAGTAATTCTCCTGCCTCAACCTCCTGGGATTACAGGTGTGCACCACTACACCCAGCTGATTTTTGTATTGTTAGTAGAGATGGGGTTTCACCATATGAGCCAGTCTGGTCTCCCAACTCCTGCCTGACCTCATGATTCACCCGCCTCAGCCTCCCAAAGTGCTGGGATTACAGGGGTGAGCTACCATGCCCAGCTTTTTTTTTTTTTTTTTTTTTTTTTTTTTTTTTTTTTGAGACAATGTCTTGCTCTGTCACCCAGGCTGGGGTGCAGTGGCGTGATCTCGACTCACTGCAATCTCCACCTCCCTGGTTCAAGAGATTCCCCTGCCTCAGCCTCCCAAGGAGCTGGGACTACAGGCACACAACACCACACTTAGCTAATTTTTGTATTTTTAGTAGAGATGGGATTTCACCACGTTGGCAAGGCTGGCTGGAACTCCTGACCTTATGTGATCCTCCCACCTCAGCCTCCCAAAGTGCTGGGATTACAGGTGTGAGCCACCACACCTAGCCAAAATTCCAGAATTTTATTTTTTGTCCCTGCCCCCCAATTCCAGATTTTTATATACAAATTACTCCAAATGTTAAATGTTGGCAATTGACTAATAAATTTGTTTCAAAGACGCTGATGGCAAAACCCAAGCTCCCCGGCTCCATATCCCTGGCCAGCCGATCCTTCCTCCCCCGTTAGCTTCCCCTCAGCCCCCTGCGTGCAATCATGCCAGCTCCGCCTTGGAGCCTTTGCTCCAGCTGGGGAGCCCTTCCTGAAGCTCCTTTCCCACACTAGTGAGCAAACACCTGCCATCCCTCAGCGGCCCACCCAAATGGCCCAGTGGTTTGGTCACAGAGACACACAGCCCCCCAGAACAGAAGCAGGAAACAGCGACCGACCTCTGGCTAGGCACACAGACCTTGAGTGGCAACGTCACGACTTTTATTTGTGGTGCCTGTGCTTTATCTCGAAAATACCTTCTCCCCCTGCCCCGGACAGTGGGCGGGGAGGGGGCAGCAAAAATAGAAGACGTCCCTCCCTATTGCACATGGACCCTATATACAGGCCCACCTGGCTGAGGCCAGCGGGACTCTTGGCACATTCTTGGATCCCTGCTCAGGAGGGGAGGGGTAATGGGGTGGCATCACACGTGAGATGGGGACCTCCAGGCAGCCACTCTGGTCCTGGCAACTGATCCTTGCACTTCTTGGTCTTCAGTTCCTTCCTGGTCCCGTCTCTGGCCCTGGTCCCTTCTGGCAACGTCCCCCTACCTGGCTCAGCCTCCCACCTCCATCGTGGCCTCGGGTGGCCCCCTTGGCTCCTGGGGACTCTGCTCCCCTCCCAGTCCGGAGGTCCCAGGGGGGCTATGGCTTCTCTGAGACTTCCCCCGGAGCCCTGTCACTCGTGTTCACACGGGGGAAGGGGTGCGTGTGGCAGAAGCAGCTGTATAAATACGGGTGCGGGAAAGTCCCTCCACGTCACTTGGAGAGTTTGCTGATGACGCGGATCAACGCTGCATTCTCGTCTTTGAGGCGCTGGTTGTCAGCGCGGAGGTCAGACAGGGCCTAGGGAACAGCAAGAGTCAGCTGGGCAGCCTGGCAGACCGCGCCGCTGCCCACCCTCAGCCCTCGGCCCTCTGCCTACAGCCCGCACAGGCCCCAGGAGCCCACACCTTCAGCTCCTCCTCCAGCTCCGCGGCCTTGCGCTCCAGGGCCCTGCGCTCCTGGAATAAACGGGGAAGTTCAGAAACAGAGGCTGAGGAGGGTGGGGGAAGGCTGGGGGCCAGCTGGGAAAGGCAGTGTGGCTCTCTTGGTCCAGATTTAGTGAGGTGAGGCTGGGGATGCCTCTGGCCCCCGGTCCCAATGCCCCTACTCACGAATCTCTCTAGCTCCAGAAGAGCTGGCCTCTCAGCAAAGCGTTCCTGCCTCTGGTGAGGACACAGAAAGCACAAAGATGAGCCAGGGAAGCGGTGTTAGGATCCCGAGGGAGACCCGCCGGCCACATGGGCCAGGCCCCGCCTCCAGCAAGCCCACAGCCCCACCCCTTTCAGACTCCACCTCCGAGATCTCGGCCCCGCCCTCCAGGTGGAGCCCAGCCCTGTCGGGCCCCTCCCGGCCAGGCTCTGCCTCCCAGCAGTCCGAGCCACGCCCAGGCGGCCCTGCCAGTTCCGGTGACCCGGGCCTCGGCGCCCTTACCTGCGTGGCCCGCTCCAGCTCCACCTTGAGCTGTGCCAGCCGCAGCGTGGTCTCGGTCAGGGCCTCGCGAAGCCGTTCGTTCTCCTTGCGCAGCTCTGCATACAGCTGGGGGTCAGGTGGAGGAGGGTCAGGTGGAGGAGGGTCAGGTGGAAGAGGATCAAGTGGAGGATGGGGGCGGCGCTGGGGGGGCGGGGAAGCCAGGAAGTGGGCACCCAGCAAGAGCTCCGACGGAGGGGTGGGCTCGCACCTTTCTAAACCCTCCATCCGGCTCCTCCGATTCTGGCTCAGGTTCTGGGTTGAGGTCCCGCTGCGAGCGCTGCCTGCGGGCTGAGGGGCCCTCGAAGGTGCTGGGGCAGGGAAGGAACGCGGGTCAGTGGCCGCCCCGGTTCGCACGCAGGCCCCACCCCTCCTACCCCAACCCTACCTGGACTCCGGGCTGCGGTCAGCCGGCTCTGCCTCCTCCCCCTGCGGGCAGGTGGAGGGGGTTCAGCGGGTGTGGGAGGGGCTTTGCCCGCCCCCAGGCTCACCCTCTGCACCAGCTCGGCCCCACCTGAGCCCCGCTCACCTCCGCAGGCCCCCTCCACTCCTTTCCGACCTTGCGATGCTCCCTGGCCGCCTGCGGTCCCGGACCCTGCCCGTCGGGCGCCTCTGCTGGCGGAGGGGCAGGAATCAGCCCAGGCACCTCCGGAGGGAGTCCCCTGAGTGCCCGGATCCCCGGCTCAAGCCCCCCAGAAAGCAGGAAGACTACGGGAGAGACTGGACGGTGCCCTGGGAACGACCTCCCCCAGAGCAGACCTCACCTCTCTGGGCAGGGCCCTCAGAGTTCTCCACTCCAGGGACGCGGGGCCTCCGGGAAGGTTCCTGTCGTGGGGGGAAAGGCCAGTCAGAGCACCAGAATGTCTCGCACCACCCCACGCGCCCTCGCTGACCCCTCTCACCAGGCTCGGCGCCGGCTTCCCTGGCTCTGGGGCCTTCCCTGCCGCCTTCTCTGCCTCCTTCAGGTCTGTCAGAGTCACACCCTGGCAGGGAGAGGGGACAGTCAGGGGATGCTGGGGTCAGGCCAAGCTCCTTTCCTCAGACCCCAGGCCCCAGCCCCTCCTCCCTCAGACCCAGGAGTCCAGACCCCAACCCCTCCTCCCTCAGACCCAGGAGTCCAGACCCCCAGCCCCTCCTCCCTCAGACCCAGGAGTGCAGACCCCAGCCCCTCCTCCCTCAGAACCAGGAGTCCAGGCCCCAGCCCCTCCTCCCTCTGACCCAGGAGTCCAGGCCCCAGCCCCTCCTCCCTCAGACCCAGGAGTCCAGACCCCAGCCCCTCCTCCCTCAGACCCAGGAGTCCAGACCCCAGCCTCTCCTCCCTCAGACCCAGGAGTCCAGACCCCAGCCCACCCCACACCTGTGTGGACCTCCGAGACTGGCGCATGAGGCGGGAGCGAGCTTTTCGCTGGGATTCCGACTCCTCATCCCGGACGGGCATCTGGTAGGACCTGAGGGAAGGGCCCCAACTTCAGGAAGGGGGCCTGGGGATCCTGTCCCATCCCATGGCTGACACCCTCACGGGGAGGCAAGTTCTATGGCAGAAGACTCAACTCCCAGCAGGCCTGGGGCCAGCTCTCCCTCAGGAGCCCACCCAAAGCTCGGGGACTCCTGCTTGACATCGTTTCTCCCTGCCGGGGGCAGGGTGGAAGCCTCCTGCCCTGGCCTCTTTACCTCCGTCTGTCCCGGGAGTCTGCTGGGGGTGCCGTGGAGGCTGTGGGGACACTTGGCTTCACTGGGGATTCAGGTTCCAGAATCCTGGAGGGAGGTGAGGAGTTCTCCAGGCAAGGAGGAGGCTTGGTGACCTCAGACCTGCATCAATTCATTAATTCAACAAACATTACTCAAGTGCATCGTGTGCCGCCACTGGAAATGCAGCTGAGAACAAGACACAAGTTATCTGGGCCATGAAAGAGTCAGAGCTGGGCAGAAATACACAAAACCAACAGAGCCATGAAAAGCCCAGCACACTACCCATGCCGTCAGACGGAGAAAGGGCTCTGGACAGAAGCAGTTCGAGAACTGGGTCCAGGAGGGTGTGTGTGCAGACGGCGCTGTGGTGGCAGCAAGGTGGCCAGGGTGTGCCTTGAGGGGATGAAGAGGTGACACTTCAACACCGACCTGAGGGAGGGAGGCCCCCAGGGGACACGGCACAGGCCCTGGGGTGGGAGCAGGAACCAGACCCCAGGGAGCACACAGCCTCGCCCAGGATCACGAAGAGAGGTTTGGAACCCAGACCTGCCGCCCACCCTCGAGGGGCCCAGGCCCTGAGGACTCACAGGGCAGAGGGTTCCGGCAGCTTCTGGGAGGTGGTCGGGGTAATTCTGGCAAGACGGAGCTCCTTGGCCTGTGCAGAGAGGAGAAGAGGAGGAAGGGGCGGTCCCCTCAACTGGGCAGGGGCCTGGCCCTGGCCCACCCCCTACTCACCTGAGCAGAGGTCCCTTCCAGCCAGGAGGAGGAAGCTGATCGCTGCAGCCCAGCTCCAGGGGCTCCCTCTGCTGACCGCCTTTCTGGGGGACCCAGGGCACCAGAGCTCCCTGTCTTCAGGAGGCCAAAGCGCCTGGAGAAGGGGGCCTCTTCGGGCAGCTGTGAGAAGGTCTGTTAGGGAGAAAGGATCCCTCTTCTCATACCTCACGAGTTAACCCCACGGACTGCCACAAACTACAATTCCCAGCAGCCCCTGGGGCAGGCACAGTTTTAGGCTTTTTAGAGGCAGCCAGTTGTCCAGGAGGACTCTGGGAACTACAGTCTTCACCCTACCTACTCCCACAGTTCCCAGGTTTACCGGCTTTATGGACTCCCACCTCCCCAGCCCTCCCAGCCTCACAGGACCTCTCAGTGCATCCACTCACCACGGGGCTCTTAGGACTAGGGTGCGGCGGGGAGGAGACGCCGTTGAGCGTTCTGGGTTCTGCAGGGGGTGGCTCTGCAGTGCAGGAGGTCACAGAAAATGCCAGTTGCCTTGAGAATCAGAGAACCCGACCCCCACCTCCTTCAGACCCAGGCGGCAGATTCAGGCCCTCACCGGTGGGACCTTCTTCTCCTTCATCCTCATCCTGGATGGGGGGCCCCCCAGCCCCACCAGGCCGGCGCTCCTTGGACAGGTCCTGAAGGGAGATCTTCTCTCGGCTGCTCAGACGGCACACAGAGCTCCTGTTGGGGAAGGAGAGGGCGTGGGGTGCAAGCCCACGCCTCCGGCCACCTGGCCACACCCAGACTCCTCCCTCCCTGTACCTTCTGTGTTTGCTGTTGGAGGGCACTTGGGGCTCCTGGCCCCAGCTCTGGGAAGCTTCTTTTTGGTTCCGAAGCTGCAAGGAGGGAAGGAAGGAAGGGGCTGCTGGGGAGAGGTGGAGCACATGTCCCCCACAGCACCACCACCAGGAACAGCTGTGCAGGAGCTCAGTGCCCGCCTTGTGAGCTTACCAGCTTTCCTACAGATGGCCACCCTCATGGAGAGGAGGTGCCCTGCATTCAGCAGGCGCCCGTGGCCACCACGTGCAGGCACTGCCATCTTGTTCTCATGGTCCCCACCCATGAGAAGCCTCCAGTCTCATCCCAGAGGAGTCCTTCTAGCTCCCAGGGGCGACCTGTTCAGACCTCACCCTGACCCCTCAGCACACCCAGGGCACTGGTGGGCCCTCAGCTGCCCCACTCTGGCTGCCAGCGTTCACCTCCTCTTTCCCTGCACAGTTCACCACTGTCTTCACACCTTCAGGCCTCTGCATGTGGGCCTTGTGCCTCCCACCAGGAGTGCTAGGAGGGCCCTTCATTCCTGCCCTTCTAGCAAACTTTTTTTTTTTCTTTTTTCTTTTTGAGACAGCGTCTTGCTCTGTCACCCAGGCTGGAGTGCAGTAGTACGATCTTGGCTCACTGTAACCTCTGCCTCCCAAGTTCAAGCAATTCCCCTGCTTCAGCCTCCGAAGTAGCTGGGATTACATGCTCATGCCACTACACCTGGCTAATTTTTATATTTTTAGTAGAGGTGGGGTTTCACCATGTTGGCCAGGCTGGTCTCGAACTCCTGACCTCAAATGATCCACCCATCTCAGCCTCCCAAAGTGCTGGGATTACAGGCCAGAGCCACCATGCCCAGCTCCAGCAAACTTTGTACTCTAGTAAGTACTCTTGTCTTCCAGAAAGTATCCCCGGATGCTCCCAGGCTGGGCTCCCCTCATTTCTGACTGAGCTGACCCTTCTCTACCCATTAAACTCCCTATGGCCCTATGGCCCTTAGTGCAGACGCCACTCTGTTCCTCAGCCTGGCACTCATGGCCCTCCAGGGTCTGCCCTGCCTTACGCCCCCCTCCTTGGGCACCTCAGGGCACCCACCCTTGCCCCCCAGCCTGTGGGAGACTTTCTTCTCCTATATCCATCAGCCTCCACCTGGCTCCTGCCAACCTTTCAAAAGCCATCTCTGTTCCCCTGCCCACACACCGAAAGCCCTAGGCTGGGCCTCGGGAGCTTCCTGTTGCCTAACAGCTCACGGAACGCAGGCATGGCTCTCGCGCTTTCCAGTGGCGCATATTTCCCGGAGCCTCCTCACAGAACAATCCACATCACGAATAAGCCCTCATACAGGTGCATACCATACATTCCCACTTGACAGAGGAAGAAACTGAGGCCTGGAGAGGGTAAGCGGCTGGCTGGGACTCACGGTAGATCCACGGCAGAGCCGGGATTCCAACCCAGGCAGTCTGGCCAGGGCTCACACCCTTCACCCCTTCACACTATGTTTTCCCAGCAAGGCTGCCCCAGGGATGGCTGGGGGACACCTGGCAGGTGACCAGCCAGCCTGAGTCTAGGACAATCCTGTATGTGGCTGCTGCCAAAGGCTACCCTGAGGCAACGAGGTACACTGAGCCGGTCTGTTACTTTGAGTGTCAGACAAGTGTCAGACCTGTCTGGGTCCTTCCGCTGCCTCCCCACCAGGCAGCAGGAAGCGCTGCAGCCCTGTGTCCATTCTGCCTGGCGAGGGCCTTCCCTGGGGACGGAGCTGGGTCACCAAGCATGAAAGAGCAGGTGGCTGGGGTGCTGGATGTCAGAAGTCAGGCGGAGCGCCCTCCGCAGCCTCCTCTAAGTGAGCTCCTCAGCCCTGACACTCACGTCCTCCTGTTTCCGGGCCAGTTCCTCCAACAGGCTCAGCACGTCCTCATCCGCCAGGTCACAGGGACGCTGCCCCTGAGTGAGGGGAGGGACAGGAGCAGACAGTGAAAGAGGTGCTGGGCCCTCCCCCTGCCCTGCCCCCCACCAGACCCGGCCCCAGCCCTCACCGCGTGGGTCAGCGAGTCCATGCCCCCGCCATGCTCGGCCAGCAGGCGGCAGGCATCCTCCACTCCCCAGTGTGCCGCCGCATGCAGGGGGGTCCAGCCATCCCCATCCCGGAGCTCTGGATCGTAGCCAGCCTGAAGGAGCAACCTGGGGGCCAGGGAGGCTCCGGGTCAGAGGCCGAGGTGGGGCGGCAACTGAGGTCCCAGGCTTTGAGACCAAAACGCCCCTGGACGGGCTGGTACAGAGCTGCCGCCCAGTGTCCCCTGCCACGAGAGGCCCCTCTGCACTAGGCCTTGCCCTCCCCCTGGACCAGCGGCTACATGTTAAACCCTGGCCCTGCAGGTGGCCTCTGGAACCTGCCCCTGGTGCGGGTTGTGGGATTCCATGGTGGAGGCAGTAGGGTGTAAGGAGGCAGCCCCAGAGAACGTGGGTGTAGGACCCTGTGCCAGCCCCCACACCTGTCAGAAGGATGGGACCCCCAAAGGGCTTTCTCAGGGCAGCATTGTTCTAGGACCCCAGCTGGCTTAAAGCAGTGACTTCCAACCAGGGCAATGCTGTCCACCGTCCCCCAGAGGAGACCCTGCCGGGTCTGGAGACATTTCTGTCGTCATAACTTGGGGCAGGGGCTGGTGGCATCGGCTGGGTGGAGGCCAGGGAGGCAGCTCCACACCCAGCAGTGCTCAGGAACAGCCCCGCAAGGAGAAGGATCCGACCCACACTGTCACTAGCGTCCAGGCTGAAAACCCATCCCTGAAGACCGTTTGCTGCCAGAAAAGAATAACCACCTTAAACCATTCAGTTGGAGGGCAAAGGCAAGGTTACAAGTCCGGGCCACTCCCAAGCTCCGCGGAGGGTAGGATGCATCTATTTTTGGAGAACTGGAATGAGGCTCTGTGTCAGTGAGAAAGAGCTCCGCAGAGTGGAACAGACGGACAGCCTGGGATGGGCTACAAAGGCCTTATAAGCACAAGTCCCTCCATCTGGCCCCACCCACCTCGCCCCTCACCTTGCCCACGCTTCGCCTGCTCACCCTGCTGCAGCTGTACCGGCCCGTCGCTCCGTCCCCAGGCATCCACTGCCCGCCTGCCTGCCACAGGCCTCTGAACCTGCCACTCTCCGCCTGGGGTGTTCCGTGCCCTGCATCACCTCACGCTGAGTCCCTTTTCGGCAGCCACCACCCCCTCACCCCATGTCTCCTGACCCCAAGGCCCCTCCTTATCACATTTGGCTTCTCCCACCACCCTATGTATATCTTAAGCCAGCAGTTCTCAACTGGGACGATGCTGCCCCCCAGGGGACATTTGGCCACGTCCAGAGACATTTTTGGTTCCCACAACCCGGGATACAGAGGCCAGGGAGGCTGCCCCACAGTATCATCCAATCAACATGCACCTCTACTCCGCAACAGATCTCTGACCAGGAGAATGCTGCTTACATTCTTTTAAAAATGAAGTCCGGCTAGTCGCGGTGGCTCACACCTGTAATCCCAGCACTTTGGGAGGCCAAAGCAGGCAGATCACTTGAGGTCAGGAGTTCAAAACCAGCTTGGCCAATATGGCAAAACCCCGACTCTATTAAAAATACAAAAATTAAAAAAATAATAAACATACAAAAATTAGCCAGGTGTGGTGGTGCACACCTGCAATCCCAGCTACTCGGGAGGCTGAGGCAGGAAAATCGCTTGAACCCAGGAGGCAGAGGTTGTAGTGAGCTGAGATTATGCCACTGAACTCCAGTCTGGGCGACAGAGCAAAATTCCGTCTCAAAAATAAAAATAAATAAATAAACGCAGTCAATAGATCTGAGTATAAACATGCACCCTTACAAGGGAGCAGTCATGAAATTACAGCCCGCGAATACTTCTAAGTCCAAAGTGCTTTAGTGCTACCCACCCAGGCCACCGGCTGGACACAGTCGCCCGGCCAGACACAGGCCGCCCAGCTGAAGGCCAACCTCCTACTGTCCCTTGCAGCGGGAAGAGGTCATGTGACTTGGGTCTGGCACATAGGACGATGGCGTTAAGTGGCGCAGTGCCACTTGAGGACTGCTCTCTTAGAAGGAGGGGAGCTTTTACCCTCCCTCTTCCTGCTGGCTGGGGTGCAGGTGCAATGGCAGGAGGTGAAGCAGCCCCCCGGGACTCAGGGGCGGAAGCCTTGGGAGGAAAAGGGCACAGCCTCCAGGCCTGGGCACGTCACTGGGCCCAACCACTCAGCATCTCCAGTCCCCTTGTGGTAGGGATCATCTCAGGGAGGGACACAGGACCAACACGGCCTCTGAGCGACAGAGCTGGGACTCAGGCCGGACACAGAGGCCCAGGTGCTCTACTTCAGCAGCAGGTGCTAAGCAGAAGGGAGCAGCCTGGAGCTGTTACAGTCATCTGATGTACCTCACTGAGAAAACCAGATGAAAAACTGTCAACGCGGAGGTGAGCAGAGAGGGGAGGAATTCACGTGAACTTCATTTTTATGCTGAATAATAAAGTGTAAGATCACAAAAGAGAGAGGAGGGAACTGAACAAAGAATGAGGAACCTGAGGATGAGAACTGGAACCAACAACTGTAATGGAAAGGGGAAGGCAGCCAAATAGGAGCAAGTAAGACCCACGACTGCTGAGGATGACAAAAAGGGAGTATGGAGAAAATTTCAACTACGCCTGCACCTTGGCCGGGCGCAGCGGCTCCCACCTGCAATCCCAGCACTTTGGGAGACAGAGGCTGGTGGATCACCTGAGGTCAGGATCACCTGGCCAACATGGAAAAACCACGACTCTACTAAAAATACAAAAGTTAGCCAGGTGTGGTGGCGTACGCTCATAGTCACAGCTATTGGGGAGGCTGAGGCAGGAGAATCGCTTGAACTCAAGAGGCAAAGGTTGCAGTAAGCTATGATCACACCACTGCACTCCAACCTAGGTGACAGAGAGCGAGACTCCATCTCAAAAATAAATAAATACTAATAAACTATATATGCACCAAATAATCTAGTCTTAAAATATATACAAAACGTAACTGACAGAACTACAAGAAGAAACACACAAAGTCCATAATCACAGCAAGAATTTAAAATATCACTACAGATAAAACAGCATGATTACAAGGTTGATCTAATAACCTACAGAGAACACTGTACTTGATGACACCATTCTTTTCCAAATTGCATACACTGGGGTATAAGATAAAACAAATTTCAAAAGCTAGAATCATATAGAACCCATTCTCTGACCATGGTGTAATTAAGCCAGGAAAATACTAACACAATGATGACTAAGGAAGTCCTGAACATTTGGAAAATATGCCGAGCACAGTGGCTCACACCTGTAATCCCAGCACTTTAGGAGGCCGAGGTAGGTGAATCACTTCAGCCCAGGAGTTCTAGACAAGCCTAGGCAACATGTCAAAACCCTATCTCTACAAAAATTAGCGGGGCATGGCTGTGTGTGCCTGTAGTCCCCACTATTCAGGAGGCTGAGGTAGGAAGAGCACCTGAGGCTGAGGAGTTTGAGGCTACAGTGAGCCACAAATGCACCACTGTACTCCAGCCTGGGCGACGTAGCAAGACCCTGTCTCAAAATAAAGAAGTAAGAAAAGATTACAAAATGGGATATATTTTACACTGAATGACAATAAAAAAGACTGCCACGTCAAAACTTGTGGGTACAACTAAGGCTGTACTTAGGTCGAAATACATAGCCTTAGGTACATACATTTAAAAAGAAAGGGACAAGATCCACAGGAAGGTATAAGACAGCAAGATGGACAGACAGGCCCAACTCACCTCATCACCTCAATGTAGCCCTTGGCAGCGGCCACGTGCAGGGCAGAGGCACCTGTGCGAGGGTGCCGCGCCTCTGGCATGGCGCCCCCATTCAGCCAGCACCTTGTGTCATGAAGCAGCAACTCCTCTTCCGCACGCTTGGCTGCCTCCACGTCCACACCTAGGAGGATAAGAGGCACTAGATAGGACTCACACCCCATGACCTGGAAGACCCAGGGTTATACCCTGGGCTGGCCGGGGCTGAGCCCTGTGACTTGCTGACTCCTTCTCCTCCCCCGTTCCCCTGTGAGACTCAGGAGGCCTAGACGGGCCCAGCTGTGGTCCATGCAGTCCTGGTCCCACTCAGGGTCTCTTGAGTCAGCACTAAGCACTGGGAAAATGGAGATCACAGGCCTTTTCCACTTCAACCAGAAATTCACCTTCTTTTAATTATTTTTAATATAAAAGGTAAAGTTTACTGAGCAAATCCAGTGTTCAATTACATCTAACTTTTCCTGTCACTACCCATTTCTTTTTTTCTTTCTTTTTTTTTTTTTTTTTTGATGTAGAGTCTCACTCTGTCATCCAGGCTGGAGTCCAGTGGTACAATCTTAGTGCAACCTTCACCTCCCAGATTCAAGAGATCCACCTAAGTAGCTGAGATTACACGCATAAGTCACCACGGCTGGCTAATTTTGGTATTTTTGGTATAGGCAGGGTTGCACCACGTTGGGCAGGCTGGTCAAACTCCTGACCTCAGGTGGTCTACCTGCCTCAGCCTCCCAAAGTGTTGGCATTACAGGCGTGAGCCACCGTGCCCGCCCCAATATAATCTTAATCTAGTATCGTCATACATTTTATTACCATTACTACTTTTCTCACTCATGACAATAAACCAAGCAAAAAGTACATGCAGTACTTGTGCCATTAGGGCAACAGCTTCTTTCCTACCCAGGTGTTTGATCCCTGTTTGCAAACGTGCTAACACCTATAGCAATCTGGGAAAAGCGTGCTTCCTAACTTGTTAATTTCATTTAATTCAATTGTTGTACTGCATTATAGATGCAACAAACAAGTAATGACCAAAATTAAACATAAGTTGACTTTGGATCAAAACAGATACCCTTGTTGAGGCAGAAATCGTCATCTATTGGCAGCTACTGAGGATGCTTATTCTTTTGCATACTATAAACTTTTTTTTTTTTTTTAGACAGACTTTCACTGCAACCTCCACCTCTGGGGTTCAAGTGATTCTCCTGCCTCGGCCTCCCAAATAGCTGGGATTACAGGCACCCGCCACCACATCTAGCTAATTTTTGTATTTTTAGTAGAAATGGGGTTTCACCATCTTGGTCAGGCTGGTCTCAAACTCCTGACCTCAGGTGATTCACCCACTTCGGCCTCCCAAAGTGCTGGGATTACAGGCATGAGCCACTCCATCTGGTCTAATTTTTTTTTTTTTTTTTTTTTTTTTTTAAAGAATAAATAGAGATGGAGTCTCACTATCTTGCTCAGGCTGGTCTCAAACTCCTGGGCTCAAGCAAACCGCCCACCTCAGCCTCCCAAAGTGCTCAGATTACAGGCATGAGCCACTGTGTCTGGCCAAACTTTTTTTTTCTTTAGGAGTCAGGGTCTCACTCTGTCACCCAGGCAGGAGTACAGTGGCATGATCATAGCTCACTGCAGCCTCAATCTGCTGGGTTCAAGCAATTCTTCCAGCTTAGCCTCCCAAGCAGCTAGAACTACAGGCACATGCCACTAAGCCCCGCTAACTATTTTTATTTTTTGTAGAGATGGGGGCCTCCAGATTTTGCCCAGGCTGGTCTTAAACTCCTGACCTCAAGTAGTTTTTTTGTTTGTTTGTTTGTTTGTTTGTTTAAATGAGACAGATCCTCACTCTGTTGCCCAGGCTGGAGTGCAGTGGTGCAACCTTGGCTCACTGCAACCTCAATGAACCTCCCAGGTTCATGCAATCCTCTTGCCTCAGCCTCCCTTGTAACTGAGATAACATGGGATACAGGTACCCACCACCATGTCCAGCTAATTGCTATATTTTTAGTAGAGGGAGGAGAATCGATTAAACTCAGGAGGTGGAGGCTGCAGTAAGCCGAGCTCCTACTACTGCACTCCAGCCTGGGCAACAAGAGCGAAACTCTGTCTCAAAAAAAAAAAAAGAAAAGAAAAAGTGAGTCACGAATTGTTTCTGTACTGATTATATGTTGAAAGAATAATTTCGTCCCAGCACTTTGGGAGGCCGAGGCGGGTGGATCACGAGGTCGAGAGATCGAGACCATCCTGGTCAACATGGTGAAACCCCGTCTCTACTAAAAATACAAAAAATTAGCTGGGCATGGTGGCGTGTGCCTGTAATCCCAGCTACTCAGGAGGCTGAGGCAGGAGAATTGCCTGAACCCAGGAGGCGGAGGTTGCGGTGAGCCGAGATCGCGCCATTGCACTCCAGCCTGGGTAACAAGAGCGAAACTCCGTCTCAAAAAAAAAAAAAAAAAAAGGAAAAAAAAAAAAAAAGAAAGAATAATTTCGATATACTGGGTTAAATTTAAAAATTATTAAAATTAATTTTATTTTTTATTTATTTATTTTTTTTGAGACAGAGTCTCACTCTATTACCAGGCTGGAGTGCAATGGCTCGATCTCAGCTCACTGAAACCTCTGCCTCCCAAGTTGAAGTGATTCTCCTACCTCAGCCTCCCAAGTAGCTGGGACTGACGGCACACATCACCATGCCTGGCTAATTTTTTGTATTTTTAGTAGAGACGGGGTTTCACCATGTTGGCCAGAATGGTCTCAATCTCTTGACCTAGTGATCTGCTTGCCTCAGCCTCCCAAAGTGTAGGGATTACAGGCATGAGCCACCGCACCTGGCCTTCTTTTTACTTTTTAAAATGTGCCTACTTGAAAATTTTCAATTACATTTGTGACTCACGCTGGATTTCCATTTGACAGCACTGGCAAAGAACCTCAATGTACCAGCAGCCCACTTACAAAATGAAAATCCCACAGAGCCAACAGAAGGCCCTGTGCTGTTCCCCAATCTCACAGGTAACCACGACCAAAAATCTGAACGTTTTGTTATGCCCTTACCATATATATATATTGCAAACTTCTGCCACAGGGCTAGAAATGGGATCCAAGAAACACAATCCCATCAAATGTGTGTGTTCTTGTCCCACTGCAAGACAAATTGTCCAGGTAAGGGTTGCAGTTTGGCGCCACCTGGTGGCCCCTGGGCACTCAGGTGTAAACTCGAATGGGACATCTGAGGGTCTCCTGGCTGGGTGGGACATCTGGCGGTGGCAGCTACTCCAGGAATGCCAGGTCGGCAGTAGCCCAGCTCATGTGCCAGTCTGGAGTGGAGCGTCGTGGAGAATACTGGGGACTCAGGGATCTGCCTTTTCTCCCTCTATCGTTCCTTTTTTTTTTTTTTTTTTTTTTGACAGGGTCTCACACTGTGTCGCCCAGGCTGGAATGCAGTGGTATAATCACAATTCACTACAGCCTCATATTCCTGGGCTCAAGGGATCATCCTGCCTTGGCCTCCCAAAGTGCTGGGATTACAGGCATGAGCCACCATGGCTGGCTCTGTCATTTCCTTAAAAGGAGTCACCTACTGTTCAATCCTATTATAGCTGAATGGGTCTCAATTCAGGGCGGGGAAGGGAGAGTGACTGGCTTTTTATTCAACCACAGCCAGTGCCCTTCCACGTCTGCTGCACATCCTTCTGCGATTTGCTTTTTGTGCTCAACATGTTGCTGAGATTTGTCTGTGTCTGCGGACAGAGCCCTTGATCAGGGGTCAGCAAGCTCTGGCTTGTGGGTGCTGGCCACCTGTTGTTTCCTTCATCTTTTGTTGCTGAGGTGGTGGTAAAATAAACAAGATAAAATTTACCAATTTCCCTTTCTTAAAGTGCACAATTTGGTGGCATGTAGAATACTTGCAATATTGTGCAACCATCACCACTATCTACTTCCTGAGCTTTTTCATTATCCCAAATGAATACTGTACCCAATAAGAAGCCCCTCCCAGACAGGTGCCACGGCTCACGCCTATCATTCCAGCACTCTGGGAGGCCAGGCTGGGAGATCACTTGAGCCCACCAGCTTGAGAACAGCCTGGGCAAGATAGGGAGACCCTGTGTCTACAAAACTGAAGTTAGTTAGCTGAGCATGGTGGCCCACACCTACGGTCTCAGCTACTTGGGAGGCTGAGGTGGGAGAATCACTCTCAAGGCTGCAGTGAGCCATTATCACTCCACTGCACTCCAGCCTGGGAGGCAGAGTGAGACCCTGTCTTTAAAAAAGAAAAAAAGGGGGCCGGGCGCGGTGGCTCAAGCCTGTAATCCCAGCACTTTGGGAGGCCGAGACGGGTGGATCACGAGGTCAAGAGATCGAGACCATCCTGGTCAACATGGTGAAACCCCGTCTCTACTAAAAATACAAAAAAAATAAGCTGGGCATGGTGGCGCGTGCCTGTAATCCCAGCTACTCAGGAGGCTGAGGCAGGAGAATTGCCTGAACCCAGGAGGCGGAGGTTGCGGTGAGCCGAGATCGCGCCATTGCACTCCAGCCTGGGTAACAAGAGCGAAACTCCGTCTCAAAAAAAAAAAAAAAAAAGAAAAAAAGAAGTCACTTCTCAGACTTCCCTCCCCCCAGCCCCTTGTACCCACCAATCTTTCGGTCTCTATGGATCTGCCCATTCTGGAAGGCTATTTTTCAAATAAAAGTGTAGCGTTAACAGTCATTCCCATTCATTCACACACTGTCCCTGGCATTTCCCCTCCCCAGTACTGGTGGAACAGTGGTGCCAGGCAGGGGCGGTATGTCCTGCAACACCTGAACATTCACCTTCTAGCCCTGTACAGAGAAAGTTACTGCCCCTGCTTAAATCACTCATTTACAGATGAGTGATTGATCATTCTCTCTTGGGTGTGGGCTCCAGCCTCTTACTACTGCAAACAGCACTATGATGAACATTTGTCCATGGGCGGGAAGGCCTCTCTCAGGCCGCCCAGGAGTGGAATGACTAGAAAAAGGCAAAGGTGGGACTTTCAGCTATGATCGATGCTGACCCAGCATTTCCCAAAGTGGCTGTAATCAGGCAGAAGTTAAGAGCTCCCATGCGCTGCCCTTGTCAGCACTTGGAGCTACCCAAGGGTTGATTCTGCCTGTCTCCAACACCCCCTCTTACAGCTGACTCGGATCGTAGGATTCCAAGTGAGCTGGCTTCAAATGTTTCAAAAACACTTCATGTTTCCTTCCTGCCAGTTCCATGCCCCTGTGCAAAGTGGCCAGAGAGGGTGCCTTCTGCACAGGACATGGTGCTGCTGTGTGTCCCTGGGGCCTGTCTCTGCAGCTTGCCCGATGCTTGGGCCTATAAAAACCCATCTCCCTTCCTCTGTGACTTCATCTTGACTTCCTCACCCACGTTTTGTCCCACATGGTTTCAGTGTGACTGAGCCCACAGCCTGGCTCCAAGGTGGGCACATCACCAGGCCTTCCTGTCACCCTGATGGGCTCAGGAGCTGGCATGTGACCAAGGCTGCCCAGTAAGCATCACCCACTGGGAAAGAGGTGCTGTGTTATGGGCCTGCAGTTAAGACCCACACCAAGTGCCTCACGGAGATAACCTGCCTAAGAGTGAAGCCAAGGCAGAGTTCAGCAGAATGAGAGAGAGATGCTCCGGACTTCACTTGTGCGCTTGGATCAAACTATGCCTGAAGCCCACATAACTCAAGGACTTAAGCTATGTAAGGCCACAGATTGCCTTTAAATAATAATAATGTGGCCAGGTACAGTGGCTCACACCTGTAAGTAATCCCAGCACTGCGGGAGGACAAGGTGGATGGATTACCTGACGTCAGGGGTTCAAGACCAACCTAGCCAACATGGTGAAACTCTGTCTCTACTAAAAATACAAAAATTTTGCTTATAGCCATTACTGGATAGTGAATAAAAGAAAAAAAAAAGAATAAAAGAAAGAGAAAAAGAAAAAAAATACAAAAATTAGCTCGGCGTGATGGTGAGTGCCTGTAATCCCAGCTACCTGGGAGGTTCCCGGACAAGAGCAAAACTCCATCTTGGGGGGTGGGGGGGATGTGGTAAGATACACACAATATAAAATTTGCCATCTTTTTTTTTTGTTTGTTTTCCGAGATGGCTCTTGCTCTGTGGCCACGATCTTGACTCACTGCAACCTCTGCCTCCCAGGTTCAAGTGATTCTCCTGCCATAGCCACCTGAGTGGCGGGGACTACAGGTGCATGTCACTACACCCAGATCGTTTTTGTATTTTTAGTAGACATGAGGTTTCATCGTGTTGCCCAGGCTGATCTCAAACTCCTGACCTCAGATGATCTGCCTGCCTCAGCCTCCCAAAGTGCTGGGATTACAGGCATGAGCCACTGCAACTGGCCTAAAATTTACCATCTTAACCACAGCTCAGTGGCATTAAGTAGTCACACTGTTGTGCAACCAATCTCCAAAATGTTTTCATCTCACGAAATTAAAACTGTATACCCTAGGCTGGGGACAATGGCTCATCCCTGTAATCCCAGCACTTTGGAAGGCCAAGGTGGGTGCATCACTTGAGCTCAAGAGTTCCAGACCAGCCTGAGCAACATGGTGAAACCCTAACTCTACAAAAAAATAGAAAAATCATTTAAAAAGAAAAAAGTGGGCCAGACACGGTGGCTCATGCCTGTAATTCCAGCACTTTGGGAGGTCAAGGTGGATGGATCACAAGGTCAAGAGTTCTGGCCAATATGGTGAAACCACATCTCTGCTAAAAATACAAAAATTAGCTAGGCATGGTGGTGTGTGCCTGCAGTCCAAGCTACTCAGGAGGCTGAGGCTGTAGCAAGCCGAGATGGTGCCACTGCACTCCAGCCTGGGCAAGAGGGAGACTCTGTCACCAAAAAAAAAAAAAAAGTGTACCCATTAAACTACTTCCTATTCTCCCCACCTTCTCCGAGCCCCTGGCTACTGCCATTCCCCTGTCTGTCTGTTATTTTGACTATTCTGAGTACCACACAGATGTGGAATCACACAGTACTTGTCCTTCTGTGACTAGCTTATATGACTTACTTTGTAGCATGTGTCAGAATCACCCTCCTTTTTTTTCCTTTTTTTTTGGGGGGGGGGGATCAAGTTTCTCTTTCATTGTCCAGGCTACAGTGCAATGGCATGATCTCGGCTCACAGCAACCTCAGCCTCCCAAGTAGCTGGGATTACAGGGATGCATCACCACACCTGGCTAATTTTGCATTTTTAGTACAGACAGGGTTTCTCCGTGTTGGTCAGGCTGGTCTCAAACTCCCGACCTCAGGTGATCCACCCACCTGGGTCTCCCAAAGTGCTGGGATTACAGGCGTGAGCCGCCGAGCCCGGCCTAATTCCCTCCCTTTTTTTTTTTTTTTTTTTTTTTTTTTGATGCAATGGCGCGATCTCGGCTCACCGCAACCTCCGCCTCCTGGGTTCAGGCAGTTCTCCTGCCTCAGCCTCCTGAGTAGCTGGGATTACAGACACACGCCACCATGCCCAGCTAATTTTTTGTATTTTTAGTAGAGACGGGGTTTCACCATGTTGACCAGGATGGTCTCGATCTCTCGACCTCGTGATCCACCCGCCTCGGCCTCCCAAAGTGCTGGGATTACAGGCTTGAGCCACCGCGCCCAGCCATTTCCCTCCTTTTTAAGGTTGAATCATATCCCAGCGTATGAATGGACCACACGTTGATTTTCCCTTCGTTCAATGATGGGCACTAGGTGGCTACCTCTGGACTACTGTGAATGACGCTAAGAATATGGGTATGTAAATGGCCTTTTTGGTTTTATTTTGTTGGGCCAGGATCTCGCCTGACCCCCAGGCTGGAGTAGCAGTGGCTCACTTCATCTTCCCCCTCCCAGGATCAAGCAATCTTCTCACCTTTGACCACAGAGTAGCTGGGACCACAAGTGCATATCCCCACACCTGGCTAATGTTTATGTTTTTAGAGATGGGTCTCACTAGGTTTCCCATGCTGGTCTCAAACTCCTGGGCTCAAGAGATCCTCCTGTCTTGGCCTCCCAAAATGCTGGGATTCCAGGTATGAGCCACTGCTCCAGGCCTCAAATGGCCGTTTCTGGCCAGGGCCAGGCGGAATGTGTTTTGGTACTTGCAGAGTCACACCTGACTCAGCACCTGAGTTGATGGGGCCAGAGGCCTTCGTGGTGACGAAGTAAGCGGCGGCTCCAGGCCACTAAGTGACTGGCTGAGCAGATCACATGCTCGCTGAGCCCCAGACCCAGAAAGGAAAACAGCAAGCAAGCCAAGAAAAGCGAAGAAGACAGCCATGCCTGTCACTGGTCTGTCTTCTCGCCCTGCCCTGCCTGTGAGAGGCTGCCGGGGCCACACTATGGCAGCACCAGTCTGGATGCTAGCACCTGGGGGAATTCTGCATCATGTAGGCGTGTCCTGCAGGGGGCGCAAAAGCCCCTACCCTCCTGAGAGCTGGGGTTCAGCCCCTCTGGGGCTCCTGTGTAGAGGCAGAGTGTCACAGGGTGTCATGGGGTGTCACAGGCAGAGGCTTTGTGATTTGGGGCAACGGAGTTCGACCCCCAGCAGTGCAGCTGAGGGTGTTCCCAGGGTTACCAGTGGCCTTCGTTCCTGGCTGATCCTACAGGCCAATATCCCTCACCAATGTAGGCTTCCCCTCACCCCACAGGAGGGAAGAAGCATGGGTCCCTCTGAGAAACTGTTGCAACTTATCAGCAATTTCTGCAGAAAAACACAATGTCAGAAAGTTCATGGACCCCCTGGAAGCTTTTCCCTGTCTCCCTAGGGTCCAAGGGAGGAGGAAGACTGATCCAGACAGAGGGAGCCTAAATCACTTGGATCTGGATTCCCCAGCTGGGTCCTGAACCAGAGAGGGAGAGGCTACAAAGAATGTCAAGGAGAAACACAGGCAACAGTGTAGCATCAAGGTTAGTGCACTGGGTTAACAGTGTAGCATCAAAGTCTACACAGCGTGCAACAATGTAGCCTCAAAGTCTACACAGTGTGCAACAGTGTAACATCAAGGTTTACACAGTGTGTAACATCAAGTAGCGTCAAGGTTAATGCAGGGGTAACTGGGGTAATGAGCTGCATACCTACTGTGCTTCAGCAGGAGGTTTCCTTGTGGCAGGAGATGCCTATTGTGCAGCAGGCAAAGAATTACAAAGTCTGCAACATAGTTTCAAAATGGCCAGTGGGGTGGCTCATGCCTATAAATCCCAGCACTTTGGGAGGCCAAAGCAGGAGGACCATGAGGTCAGGAATTCAAGACCAGCCTCGCCACCATGATGAAACCCCATCTTTACTAAAACTACAAAACTAGCTGGGCATGGTGGCACATGCCTGTAATCTCAGCTACCCAGAGGCTGAGGCAGGAGAATTACTTGAACCTGGGAGGCGGAGGTTGCAACACTGCACTCCACACTGGTCAAAAAGCGAAACTCCATTTCAAAAAAAAAAAAAAAAAAAAGGCTCCGGAATGAAAAGGGAGGAAGAAAGAAAGGAAGAGGAGAGAAAAAAGAAGAAAGAGAAAGGATAGGAAAAAATGTGTTTATGTCTGAACCTGGGAAGAGGTCACAAGGGAAGGACAGAGAGAAAACACGAATGTATCAAAAAGTTAAAAACCGGCTGGGCGCGGTGGCTCACGCCTGTGATCCCAGCACTTTGGGAGGCCGAGGCAGGTGGATCATGAGGTCGAGAGATCGAGACCATCCTGGTCAACATGGTGAAACCCCGTCTCTACTAAAAATACAAAAAAATTAGCTGGGCGTGGTGGCGCGTGCCTGTAATCCCAGCTACTCAGGAGGCTGAGGCAGGAGAATTGCCTGAACCCAGGAGGCGGAGGTTGCGGTGAGCCGAGATCGCGCCATTGCACTCCAGCCTGGGTAACAAGAGCGAAACTCCATCTCAAAAAAAAAAAAAAAAAAAAAGTTAAAAACTGATGACTCTATACTGTATGATTCCCTTTATGTGAAGTGTACAAAACAACAAATCTAAGAGACAAAGGGCAGAGAGGGTTGTCTGAGGGTGGGGTGATGTCTAAGAGAACGATGAGAATGTTCTACAGTCAATGTGGTGAATGTGTGAGTATACTAAAAACCACTGAAGTGTGCACTTTGGGTGAATTGTAGGGTATGTGAATTATATCTCAAAAAGCTATCTAAAAAAAAAGAAAGGCTGGCAAGTCTTAGTGTAAGTCATGTGGGTATTCATAGGCTATTGTTTCAACTTTTCTGTAAATTTGCTTTCCCAAAGTTGGGGGAGGGAGGAGAGACTCCAGCTCCAGGGTTGATTTCAGCCACTTTCCATTTTAACGAAAGAAAGGCTCCCAAACTTCACATCTCCGCCTCCATGTGTCCCACTAGCTACTCCTCCCATGTGGCTCACGCGATCCCCTGAACACACATGGAACCCTATCCTTTTTCAGCCTGGCCAGCGACCCCGTAGGGACACCACGTCAGAAATGTGAAAGCCTGCTGGTATCTCACTTCTTCATCACTCTCCCTTTCCTTCTAAACGGTCCTCTAGAGCCTGCCAGCACTATGCTCACACCTTTCCACTGACACCCAACCAGACCGTGACAGCCACCCCAGGAGGTAAGGCCTGTAGTCCTGTTTCAGGAACTAAGGGAAGCGAGCTTCAGGGACATGCCTGGAGTCAGCCAGTCACTGGCAGAGCTGGGAGGCAAGCTCAGAAAGTTGCACTTTAGAAGCCACACTGGGGGCCCAGGGATCCTTAGTGGTCATCACACACCTGCCAGAAGCAACACCCCTTCCCTAGAAAAATGAACTGGCCAGGCAGTTTCAGGGGCTCTTGGACCCCATATGAAGGCTCCCAGGGTACCATGAGTCTCAGAGGACAGGAAGACCAGCCCCTGGCAGCCCCTGCATGCCTCCACTCCCCGCCATGTAAATACATCCCCTCCCAGAAAGACCTGTGGCAAGGTCCCAGCAATCCCACCTAACATACTCCGGGCGAGTCCCCCCGACCACCTGCCTGCCCCTCCCGCCCTGGCATTTCAAATTCCCTCAGTTACTCAGGGAGTGAAATAATAATTCCAGTTAGTAGCAGCTTGAGTTCTTAGCCTGTGCCTCTGATGGGCTCCAAACAATCCTGGAGGCAGGTCCCTATGCCCTCACTTCACAGGTGAGGAGACTGAGGCTCAGAGAGAGACAAAGACTCCTGGGAAGCAGGGTCAGCCTCAGAGCCCAGGCAGCCTCTAAAATTCTCAGCCTGGAGGCCACAGGTGAGGAGGGGCCCCCACCCCATATGAAGCACACCAGAGCCCACCTCGGTGGGCGATCTCCGCCTTCAGCAGCCCCTCCATGGCGTCCGACTCGGCTAGGTCCAGGGGCAGGTCCCCGTCACTGTTGACGGCGGCGATGTTGGCCCCGTGGCTCAGGAGGTACCTGGGGGTGGGGGTTGGTCAGGGCTGAGGGTCCAGGCCCCCACCCTGACCAGGTCCTGCCCGGCCCTCTCTTGCCTCACCTGGCAATGTCTAGGTAGCCACAGGAGGCAGCCACGTGCAGGGGCGTCCAGCCCTCGTTGTCCGCCTGGTTCACAGTGGCGCCCTGCTCCACCAAGAAGCGCACCACCTCCAGGTTCTCATCAATGCAGGCCTGGGGGCGGGAAACAGCTGTCAGCCGCACCTCCCCCAGCCACATCGTCCCAGCAAGGCAGGGCTCCAGAGGAGCCACAAAAACAGACCCAGGGACACGGTGCTAGTGACAGTGGGGAAAACGACCCAGCAGCCTCTGGCCACCAGCTGTTTCAGACACCCTAGATGCCCAATGGTCTGGTCAGCCAGGCCTTCAGCGCTCAGTGGAAACCACAAAAGGACTCCTGGCTACCTGCAAACAGGAAGTGAACAGGAAGGGTTGGGGCTTCTCATCTGGGTGTGGGAATCCCACATGGTACTTGTTAGACACAGCAAAACCCCCGTTACCACCCACAGGGTGGCGCTTCCAGTGCTCAGAGTAAGGAAGAAGTTCCAGCCCCTCCTCCCTCAGAGCCAGGAGTCCAGGCCCCCAGCCCCTCTGCCTTAGACCTAGCCAGGTCCTTCCAAGGGTCAAGCCTAGAAACAACCCCAGCAGATACTCTGCAGGAACGAAGGGATGCGGGAAGGTCACCCTGTGTGCTGGGACAGACTCAGAGGCCTGGACAGCACTCCCAGAGGGGCGAGACCGCGGCACACCTGTGTGCCTGGAGCCCAAGGCAGTCTCACTCCTGGTCACTGAGGCCCACTCCGCACAGGGCACTGCAGCCAGGGGCTTATATGGGCCATCGTTGCTCATTCTTCTGTTAGGAGTCAAAAACTTGGGAAGACAAAAGCCAAAGTCCAGGGGCCAGAGGAGGAACTAACCCCAGGCCTTGTGGACACTGGGAGGGCCTGGGACCCGAACTGGAGCTGAGGGAGCAGTGAAGCTAAACTCCTAGATCCAGGGGCAAATGAGCCCCCCCAAGTCCCTCACCTCTCCACAGCTGCCCATCTGGAGGCGGGGGGAGGGAGCTCCGAGGGCCAAGAGCATGAGGTCATGGAAACTCGGGCTGCAAGGGGGGCCGCACGTGCCCTGGGAACGGGATGAACTCCACTCGTTTATTTCCACTACGGTTGTCATGGTGATGGAGGAGGGGGGCAAGGAGAGAGATGGGCCTTTCCCTTTCAAGGACCTGCCCAGTGCAGGCATCCTTGTGAAAGATGCCTGAGGCCTGGGCACCAGGGACTCAGGAATCTAGGCCCAGTCCCTCCTCCATTCAACCCAGAAGTCCAGGCCCCAGCCCTTCTGCCCTCGGATGCAGGAGTCCAGGTCTACAGCCCCTCCCCATTCAGACCCAGGGTTCCAGGCCCAGCCCCTCCTCCCTCAGACCCTGCAGTCCAGGCCCCAGCCCCTCCTCCCTGAGACCCAGGGATCCAGGCCCAGCCCCTCTTCCCTCAGACCCAGGAGTCCAGGCCCCAGTCTCTCCTCCCTGAGAGCCAGGAGTCCAGGCCCAGCCCCTCCCCCCTGAGACCTAGAAGCCCAGGCCCCCAGCACTTCTCTGTTGAGCCCTAAGGATCCTGTACACAGCCCCTCCTACTCTAGCCCCCAACCCCCTAGCCACTAAGGCAACTCGGGGGCAGGAATGGGGGGAGTGTGTCAGCCTCACCAAATGGTTAATAAACCCACCTGGGGTACCCTGAGAACTCAGGAACAGCCACAGCAGGGGGCTGGTGCTTGGGGACCTGCCCCAAGAAGGACGCAGAATGAGAAACACAGCCCCAGATGGACAAAGTGGCCAGGACTCAATCAAGAGTCACCCAGAGACAGTGACCAACTGTCCCCGTTTTCCTGGGACTGAGGGTTTCAGCACTTAAATTAGGCTGTCCTGGGCAAACAGCATAAGGTGGTCACCCCACACCCAGACCTGACCCAAACCCAGCTCCCCTGCTTGCTGGCCATGTGGCCTGAGAAGGGGCCATCCCCCCCTGAACCCTAGGCCACCCCAATCCTCCAGACCTCCTGTGATGCCCTGAAGAGTGAGTTTGCCAAGCGGTCACCCCAGAATGGGGGGAGAATCCACCCGGAAGGCAGCCTGGAGGGCAGGGCTAGGGCAGCCTCTCTCAGGGTCCAGGCCAAGGAGGTGGCCTGGGGCCTATGGAGATGCAGGAGAAGGGGGCTCAGTCTGAAGACCAGAGCCAGGAACCCCTGCAGGGAAGGTGCAGGAGACCCAGGAGCATGGGATGGTGGGCGAGGAAGGACGACAGGGAAGCCTGAGGCCCTCTCCTAGGCTTGCCAAAGACTCAAACCCAGAGGCCCTGAACAGGGCTTTAGGGAATTGGGACCCTGCTCTGGGTGGAGGAATATGTCCCAGATAGCACCGGGGCCTCTTTAAGAAAAGAAGGATGGAGAAAGAGAAAGGAGGTAGAGGCGGCCACGGCCCGGTGAACACCCAGGATGCATCATTCTCACAAAGGGAGTGTTCCACACAGACACCCTCCCTCCTCACCACAGCCCTGCCAGGGACGGGCTCACTACTGACCCATCTCACAGGTGAAATCGACGCACAGAGAACCTATACAAATTCAGGGCTACAAAGCTGAAGAGCCGAAATTAGAACTCAGGACCAACTTATTCTGATTTCGTTTTTCCAAACTGCTACTCTTTTTGGGAAGCATAAAGCAGCAGCAGCCCCAGGACCAGTGAAATGCACGAGACTGCGGCGTCAGAGCTGCTCAGGCTCCGGGAGAGGGCATTGGAGGGTGGCCATTAACAACCGGGCATCCTGCCCTTCCCACCCACCCCCTGCCAAGCTCCCCCTCCCAGGATCCTCTCTGGCTCCATCAGTAAGCACACCTTAGGGATTCTGGCAAGGAGAGAGAGGTGGCTCCAGGAAACGGAGGCGTGTCACCAGATAAAGAATCTGCTCAACAGGAGGTGGGGGTTAGACCCAGTATTGGGAGACTAGGCGGGAGGAGCCCTAAGGATGGGGTCCCTAGTGACCCCACTGTGGAGTAGAGAGGACAAATAAAAGCACCCAGAACCACAGCCACGTTAACCAGCCCTGGGCTTTGCCATCCTGTGCTGGGAATGAGAGAACCCTGGGAATAACAGGTGGTCCCGGCTCTGGGGCCCAAGATCCCTGGAGGCAGCAAACATGCTGTCATGAAGCAGACATGGGGGGCCGGACATGGAAGAGGAGGACTGGCAGAGCTTTGGGGTCCCTGGAAGATGCCATGATGAGGGGCTGGGAGATCGAACACAGAGACTCACTATAGGGGTCTACAGGGACAAGGGGGAGTGGGGGGGCTGCCCAAATAAAAGGAGAGGTGACCCAAATCCACAGGAGGAGGGAGTGTCCTGGAAAAGAAAGCCAGAGGATGGAGAGGTGGCCAAAGCCAGCGAAAGGGGTACTTTGGGGTGGTCCAGAAAGTGATGATGCAGGCCTACGACAGGGTGAGGTGAGCACTCGAGGGAAAGACATCACTCAGAGAAGGCCATCCTAAGAATCGAGATGGAACAGGCCCCAGGAGAAGAAGGAAAAGGGAACCGAGCGAGTTAAGACAGCAGTGGGGGCTGGGGTAGGGAAGAGAGGACCCAGATAAGGGGAGCATCCTCCAAGGACACCACGTGGTGCAGCGCGGAGAAGGAAGAGCATCCCTGGGCAGCAACAGACAGCACAGACCAAGGGGAGGAGGGAGTGGAGGAAGATGGAACATGAAGGAGGTGACAGGGAAGAATCTGGGCCTAGCCGGAGAGGTGGCCCAGGCCCCAGGCTGCCGGCGGAAAGCAGCACAAGCCTGTGAGGATGCAGGTCGGTGAACGCGGTGCCTGCGTGGAAAGAGGAAACAGTGGGCCAGCGGCGCCGCAGAGACCAGCAGAGCTAAAAGTGGTCCGGACTCGGGAGAGAGACGGCAGTGTCAGTCAGGGGGCAGAGGAGAGGCGGCGGCACAGCAAGGGCACTCGGGGGCGAGAAGAGGGCAGCGCAGAGTGGCAACGGCCAGGACCAGACAGATGGACCAGGCTGAGCCGTGGGAGCTGGCTTAGGTTCAGGAGAGGGCAGGGAGGGAGGCAAAGCCCAGGACAGGCTGGAGAGGCTCGAAATCTTCAGAGGTGAGGTCGAGGGGGGATGGTAAGGAGGACTGGGAGGAGGGTGTGGGGTCAGCGCAGGCTGGCAAAGCCAGGGCCAGTTAAAGCGGCCCCAAATCGGAAGAGGAATGGTGAGCGGGGCTGGGGCGGGGTGGTCAGCACAGGGCGGCGAAGCCCAGGGCCAGGAACGGCGGCTCGGAACCCGGGAGGGAGGGACGGCGGGCCCGGCCCCGGGAGACGCCGGGCGGAGGGCGCTGACCTGGTGCAGGGCGCTGATGCCGTCGGCGTTGGTGGAGTCCAGCACGGCGCGGGCGGGCGGCGGCGCGGCGGGATCCAGCTCGGCGCCGGGGCCGGGGTCGGCGGCGCGCAGCATCAGACGCGCCTCGTCCAGGTCGCCGCCCGCACAGGCCGCCAGGAACTCGGCGGCGCGCTCGAAGCGGACGGTGCGGGCGCGGCGCTCCCCGGGGCCCGGCTCGGCGCCCGCCCGCGCCCCCCACTGCCGCAGCTGCTCCCGCCGCCGCTCCCGGGCGGCCGCCGCCGCCGCCCCCGGGCCAGCCGCCGGGCCATCCTCTCCGGACATCGCGCCGCCCGCCCGCCCAGCGAGCGAGCGAGCGCCGAGCCCCAACTGCCACCGCCGCCGCCGCCCGCCCGCCCCGGGGGCCGCCGGGAACTGCCGCTGGCCTTGCACCGCCCCAGGGATGTCCTGGACCCCGCCCGGCGCGCTGACGTCACGGCGCTGCCCCCGGGTGTGCTGGGCAGGTCGCGGGGAGCGCTGGGAAGTGGAGTCCATAAGCGGAAGCTGCCCCAGGCCACTTTCAAGAGTCGCTGTGCCCCCATGCACGATGGGAAGTCCGCAGCTCCGAGGCGCCCAATGAAAATCGCCAGATGAGGGCCTGCTCCCGGGAACGCTGGGAAATGGAGTCTACAGGCTGGAGGGGTGCCCCACGGCATGCTGGGAGGCGTAGTGCTCCAGCTACAGGGGACGAAGAGCAGGCTGCCCCAAGTTAGGAGATCAACTGGACTGCCGGGTGGGAAGGAGTGCGGAAGGAAGCAGGGTGGTTGTTGTTTCTGTTTTATTTTGGGTTTTATTTTGTTTTTTTTTCTGACCCCTTAACTGGAAATAAGCTCCACGAGGGCAGGGATTTTTGTCTTCTGTGCACTACTTGTCCTCAGTGCCTAGAACAGAACCTGAGAATAGGTGATCGCAAAAATTTTTTGACTGAATGAATGAATGGATTCACCAGGGCACCATGGGAAACTGAGTCCCCAACCCAGAAGCCATGGAAGACAGTCCACTTCCAAGCTTCCCGGGGCTTGCTGGGAAATAAATTTTGCTGTGCAAAGGTGAGGACCACGATCCTAGGGCACTCTGGGAAATGTAGTCCACAGGACCACACCCCTAAAAGCACAGCGGATCCAAGGCAGGGCCCCGAGGCATCAAGGGCTCGGTGGGCAAGAGAAGTCCACAGTCCCTAATGGTAATCCCCGAGCCACACCGAGAAAGGGAACCTAAGGCACAGCGTCCACAAGGACAGGGCCCCCAGAGTCTTACAGTCCAGGCCCCTGCGAGCTCTCAAGGCAGCCTGGGATTGGTGGTCCCAGAGTTCCAGCAGGTGGGGGACGAATCACCTTAGAGCAGGCCCAAGCGATGAGCACCCCTTAATCTTCACCTTATGTATCCCGCGCCTAACTCCAAATTGGGAAGGTGGCTGGTACTTTGAGACAGGAAGAGACCCATAAAAATCACACCGAAAAGGGCCAAAATCCGGACAGAGGCTACAGAATGTTTCCCAGGCGCTGAGGGAGTTCCCCACCCACTCTGAAGTCCCTGGGTTTGGGCAGAGAAGTAAACTGAGCATACCACGAGGCCTGCTTTTCCTCCTTTCTCTTTCTTTCTTTCTTTCCTCTCCTTCCTTCTTTCCTATTTTTTGTTACAAAAACTTTGGTGGTTTTATTGTATCATGAGGCATTGAACTATCTGAACAAATCAATGTCTGCGTGCTTTCTTCTTCACTTTCTTCGGGTTACTAGAGCAACTTGTCAGTAGATTTTTTTTTTTAAGTACAACCTTTTGCATTACTTAAGTGTTTCCAAGGCATGCACTGGTACAACACAAACTCCTCCAGTCACATGCAGCTAGTCTAGCTAGTGTCCAGACATCACGAACGGCACCTCAGGGGCAGCAGCGCACTGTGCCCACTCCCGCCGTCGCCCTGCTCATTTGAGCATCATATTTGGAACATCTGGAGGAGTGGGGTCACTCAACTGAGAAGAGGAGGGAGAAGGAAACAGTGTGAAGGAGGTCAGCCGACGTGGTGCAGGGCAAGCCTGAACATGTCATTGGTGCAAACCCAAGCATAGTTACAGCGTTGATGTTTTTTGTTTGGTTGGTTTTTGGTTTTGTTTAGAGACAGAGTCTTGCTCTGTCACCCAGGCTGGAGTGCAATGGTGCGATCTCAGTTCACTGCAACCTCCACCTCCTGAGTTCAAGCGATTCTTCTGCCTCAGCCTCCCAAGTAGCTGGGATTACAGGTGTGTTCCACCACACCTGGCTAATTTTTGTATTTTTAGTAGAGATGGGGTTCCACCACGTTGGCCAGGCTGGTCTCAAACTCCTGACTTCAAGTGATCTGCCCATCAGCTTCCCAAAGTGCTGGGATCACAGGTGTGAGCCACAGCACCTGGCTGATGTTCTTTAATAGAATATCTGATGGAACCCAATGATGGGGTCTTCATTTGCCACAACGCCTGTTTATAGATCTCATGGCTCTTAGGTGTGGTCCCTGAACCCCACACTTTCTACATACATACACACCAGCCTCCTTCCCCCAGGAAAACAAGAAGCGAATCTTCAGGGAGTTACTGTGTGTAGCTCTGGTTCTGTGTGTATTTCTGTGCATTTATGTATAATTGTATTTGCAATCATGTCTATGGTCCAGTACATGTTGTTTATGAGTGTTTATGTTTTTGTTTGTTTGTTTTGAGAGGGAGTTTTGCTCTTGTTGCCCAGGCTACATTGCAATAGCACAATCCAGAAAAGAGTAAGATAACAAAAATCAGAATGAACTTATGATTTCTTATTCCTCTCTCTACACTGGACAGAGAGTCAACTTTATACTTTTGCTGATGTTCTAACTTCACCTACTTAGCGGTAGCATCTTTATGATACAGACTAATGTCTGTTTTTCTACTGTTACAGAAGAAGTGGGAACATTTTCTTCTTATCTTTCTGAGGGTCTTTTCACCAGTGAGGAGGGTCTGCAGTTCCAAGGGGTAAGCACCAACATTCCACTGTTATCATTGAGAGCAAACAGCAGGCCCTAGAAGTGAAAACAAAACATTCACCATGGAAAGACAAGAGAGACGTTGATTTTATTGAGTGGTACATTAAGAGGCACACAGCCAACATCACGTACCTATCACATACTTTGTGTACATCATCTCATCAACTGCAGGAGGCAGAGACTCAGAGACTAGCCCCGAGTCACAGAGCTAGAAATTGGCCCAGACCAGGTTCAATCCAAGGACTGTCAAATTCAGAGCTGGAATTCTTTCTTTCTTTTTTGAAACGGAGTCTCACTCTGTCACCAGGCTGGAGTGCAGTGCCGTGATCTTGTCTCACTGCAATCTCCTTCTCCCGGGTTCAAGTGATTCTCCTGCCTCAGCCTCCTGAGGAGCTGGGACTACAGATGTGCACCACCACACCCGGCTAACTTTTGTATTTTTAGTAGTGATGGGATTTCACTATGTTGGCCAGGCTGGTTTCAAACTCCTGACCTCAGGTGATCCACCTTCCTCGGCCTCCCAAAGTGCTGGGATTATAGATGTGAGCCACTGCACCCAGCTCAGAGCTGGAATTTGTCACCGTTCTAATGGAATACCGTTTTTTAAGTAGAAGTAAAAGTCTAAGGATGGCAGTTAAGGTAAAGATTGCTAATAGAGCTTATGGTGAGAACACATCCCACAGTACGTTGGGTGGGTTGAGCAGATGAGATATCCTAAACTGTGTTTTCCACAAATAAACATTCGCAATCATGAAAATGTAAATAGACATGTTTATGTGAGCATGTACAGACATAAACACAGCCGGGTGGCTCATTCCTGTAATCGCAGATAGATAATGCCCAGCGAGATAACTTGTCTTTTTGTTTATAGGATGCCAACCCATCCAGAGACACACCCAAGACTGACTAATAGACTTGGGTGACCCCAAGAACCTGGTCTGACCTCCGAGAACCTGGTTTCTTGTTCTTGGGGACTATGTTCCCTGTGCAGGATCTATCTATTTGTGCTGTGTAACAAAAGGGGTGGACTGCGTCAGAGCCCGCTAATTGTCTGCCCATAACTACCGTCTCCATCCTCAATAGCAGAACCGAAATCCTATTTGGGATAGCAGAGCATCTAGCTCACTAAAGCACCACGTGGAGACCCAGTCTCTTTGGCAATGAGAGGAAACCAATGAGGTGGAAGGAAACATTGCTGGCCGGGGCTTCCAGAAAGGCTTCATCCGAGGGGATGATTCAGCTGAAGAGTGCACATTTCTGGTCTTCTCTCCTGCCCTCTTCCTTCTTGGAAAGTGGATGTGATGGCTACAGCTCAAGAAATCTTTTTTTTTTTTTTTTTTTTTTTTTTTGAGGCGGAGTTTCGCTCTTGTTACCCAGGCTGGAGTGCAATGGCGCGATCTCGGCTCACCGCAACCTCCGCCTCCTGGGTTCAGGCAATTCTCCTGCCTCAGCCTCCTGAGTAGCTGGGATTACAGGCACGCACCGCCATGCCCAGCTGACTTTTTTGTATTTTTAGTAGAGACGGGGTTTCACCATGTTGACCGGGATGGTCTCGATCTTTTGACCTCCTGATCCACCCGCCTCGGCCTCCCAAAGTGCTGGGATTACAGGCTTGAGCCACCGCGCCCGGCTTAGCTCAAGAAATCTTATGCGGTGCTCAGGAAGTGACCTTGTAGGGATGCGGTTTCATTATGTTGTTCAGGCTGGTCTTGAATTCCTGGCCTCAAGCAATACCCGCACCTCAGCCTCCCAAAGTGCTGGGATTACAGCTGTGAGCCAACATGCCAGGCCAGAAGCCTCAATTCTTTTTCTTCATTTTTGAGATGGACTCTCACTCTGTCACCCAGTCTGGACTGCAGTGGTGCAATCTCAGCTCACTGTAACCTCTGCCTCCAAGGTTCAATCGATTCTCCTGCCTCAGCCTCCTGAGTAGCTCGGATCAGAAGCGCACACCACCACACCTGGCTAATTTTTGTATTTTTGTAGAGATGGGGTTTTGCCACGTTGGCCAGGCTGGACTCGAACTCCTGACCTCAGGTGATCCACCCGCCTTGGCCTCCCAAAGTGCTAGGGTAACAGGTATGAGCCACCGTGCCCAACCTGGGGCAACTTTTTATGCCCCAAAAGCAAACAGATACAGGCATTCTAAGAGGACTCTGAGCCCACTGATTGCAAGACACACTGCCTTTGATAAAACATAGTGGACAGGGAGGCATGGTTTCAGTAGGAGAGATGAGTTGTCCCCCAGTGTTCATTGTCCCCTTCTTTCTCAACATAATGGAACCTCCGATTTATACTGGGTTTAGCATAGCCACCTAGAATAATGGTTACATTTCCCAGCATCCCTTGCAACTGGGTATGACAACGTAATTAACTTCTGCAAATGAGACTGAGTAGGAGGAATCCTGTCTCCTTTCATTTTACCCCGTCTTCTCTCTGCAACAGAGTGGGAGCTATCTTACCCCATGAGCAAAGGCAACCCTCTGAGGAAGGTGGTTACACAGCAGAATGAGCTTGGACGCAGGCAACTTCACAAAACAGAGCCATCATCCCAACTCAGACTTTCACATGTGAAAGAAATCAACTACTGTCCGCCAGGCAAAGTGGCTCACACCTGTAAACCCAGCCCTTTGAGAGGCTGAGGTGGGAGGACCACTTGAGTCTAGGAAGTCGAGGCTGCAGTGAGCTGTGATTGCACCACTGCACTCCACCGTGGGTGTCAGAGTGAGACCTCGTCTCAAAAAAAGAAAAAAGAAAAGAAAAATCAATCAACTGTGTCTCGGTCCACTTGGGCTGCTGCAACAGAATACCTTGGACCTGATAATTCACAAACAATACAAATGTACTGTTCACAGTTCTGTAGGCTGGAAAGACCAAGATCAGGGCACTAGAAAGATTCAGTGTCAGGTGAGGGTCTGCTCTCTGCTTCACAGACGGTGACTTCTTGCTGTGTCCTCACTCAGCCAAAGGGGCAAGGGGCTCCCTCAAGCCTCTTTTATGAGCACATTAACCCGATTTGTTGGGTTCTGCCTTCATGACGCACCTCCTAAAATTCCCACCACCTAATACTATTGCATTTGTGGTTAGGTTTCAACATATAACTTTTGGGAGGATACCTACATTCAAACCATAGCGCCTATCTTATTTGGGATTTGGGGCCCAGTGACCAGACCCACATGGTCACCAATATACATCCTGAATGCAAAGTCACAAAGCTAGAGCAGCAAAGTTACTAAATTGTCGCTGAGCTGATTCTCCCACATGGAACTTTGAGTCACTTTTTAAAATTGCTTTAGTATTCTGTGTGTGTGTGTGTGTGTGTGTGTGTGAGAGAGAGAGAAAGAGAGAGAGAGAGAGAGAGAGAGAGAGAGAGAGATAGAGAGGCTGGAGTGCAATGGTGTGATCCTGGCTCATTGCAACCTCCATGGTTCAAGCGATTATCCTGCCTCAGCTTCCTAAGTAGCTGGGACTACAGGCGCCACCATGCCAAGCTTTTTTGTTTGTTTGCTTGTAATTTAGTAGAGACAGGGTTTCCCTAAGTTGGTGAGGCTGGTCACAAACTCCTGACCTCAGGTGATCCACCCTCCTTGGCCTCCGAAAGTGCTGGGATTACAGACATGAGCCACCACGCCCAGCCTGCTTTTGCATTTCTTAATTTAGATACATTTTACATACCACAAGATGTACCATCTAAAGTACAATTCAGTTTTTCAGCATATTCACAGGTTGTGCAACTGTCACCACTGACTCCAGAACACTTTCGTCATCAAAAAACAAACGCCATTCTCTTTAGCCATCATCTCTACCCACCCTTCCCCAGCCCCCTCAAAAAAACGAATCTCCTTCCTGCTTCTGTCGATTTTCCTGTTCTAGAAAACTCATATAAATGGAATCATATAATATGTGACCTTTTCTATCTGGTTCCTTTGGCTCAGTATGTTTTCAAGGTTCATGTATGTCACAGCGTATGTCAGTATGTCATTCCTTCCGTGGCTGAACAACATTCCACCGTATGGATGAACCAACATATGTTTACCCATTCATCAGTTAATGAACATTTGAGTTGCTTCTGTCTTATGGCTATCATGAAAAATGCTGTGGGCCGGGTGTGGTGGCTCACGCCTGTAATCCCAGCACTTTTCAAGGCTGAGGCAGGCAGATCACTTGAGGTCAGGAATTTCAGACCAGCCTGGCCAACATGGCGAAACCCCATCTCTAATGAAACTACAAAAATGAGTCGGGTGTGGTGGTGTGCGCTTGTAATCCCAGCTACTTGGGAGGCTGAGGCAGGAGAATCAGGAGAATCGCTTGAACCCAGGGATGGAAGTTGCAGTGAGCCAAGATCACACCACTGCACTCAAGCCTGGGTGACAGAGCATGACTGTCTCAAAAAAAAGCTGGGTACAGTGGCTTAAGCCTGTAATCCCAGCACTTTGGGAGGCCGAAGCAGGCAGATCACCTGAGGTCAGGAGTTCGAGACCACCCTGACCAATGTGGTGAAACCCCACGTCTGCTAAAAATACAAAAATTAATGGGGCGTGGTGGCAGGTGCCTGTAGTCCCAGGTACTCGAGAGGCTGATGCAAAAGAATCTCTTGAACTTGGGAAGCAGAGGTTGCAGTAAACCGAGATCATGCCACTATACTCCAGCCCAGGTGTCCCCAAACTATGGCCTGCGGGCCGCATGCGGCCCCCTGAGGCCATTTATCCAGCCCCCCGCCACACTTCAGGAAGGGGCACCTCTTTCACTGGTGGTCAGTGAGAGGAGCACAGTATGTGGCGGCCCTCCAACGGTCTGAGGGACAGTGAACTGGCCCCTTGTGTAAAAAGTTTGGGGACACCTGCTCCAGCCTGAGCAACAGAGCAAGATTTTGTCTAAAAAAAAAAAAAAAAAAGGCTGGTCAAAGTGTCTCATGCCTGTAATCTGTAATCCCAGCACTTTGGGAAGCCGAGGCGGGCAGATCACAAGGTCGGGAGTTTGAGACCATCCTGGCCAACACAACATGGTGAAATCCTGTCTCTACTAAAAATACAAAATTAGCCAGGCACGGTTGCGATGTCTGTAATTTCAGCTACTTGGGAAACTGAGGCAGAAGAACTGCTTGGACCCAGGAGGCAGAGGCTGCCATGAGCCAAGATCACGTTACTGCACTCCAGCCTGGGGAACAAGAGCAAGACTCCATCTCAGAAAAAAACAATTCTTTAAAAATGCTGCAGCGGGATGCAGTGGTTCACACCTATAATCCCACACTTTCCAAGGCTAAGGTGGGAGGATCACTCGAGCCCAGGAGGTCGAGGCTGCAGTAAGCCATGATCACACCACTGCACTCCAGCCTGGGCGACAGAGTGAGACCCTGTCTCTGAAATTAAAACATGAAAATGCTGCTATGAACACTGATGTACAAGCGTTTGTGGGGACACAGGTTCTTGGTTTTCTTGGGCACATATCTGGGAAGGGAAGTGCTAGGATCTGCAGTGACCCTGTTTCACTTGTTGAGCAGCACCAGGCTGCTTACAAAGCTGTGGCATGTTCCATTCCCACCTGTAGTGTGTGAAGGTTCAGGCTGACATCTTTGATGATTATTGGTGACACTCTTTTTTTTTTTTTTTTTTTTTTTTGAGATGGAGTCTCACTCCGTCGCCCAGGCTGGAGTGCAATGGTACAATCTCAGCTCACCACAACCTCCGTCTCCCAGGTCCAAGCAAGCGATTGTCCTGCCTCAGCCTACAGAGTAGCTCAGACTACAGGCGCATGCCACCAGACTCGGCTAATTTTGTATTTTTAGTAGAGATGGGGTTTCTCCATGTTGGTCAGGCTGGTCTTAAACTCCCAACCTCAGGCGATCTGCCTGCCTCGGTCTCCCAAAGTGCTGGGATTACAGGCGTGAGCCACCACCCCCGGCCTGTTGACACTCTTTCAAGCAATGGCCTGTTGGTAATAAGTCGATTAACCACAAGAAACCAGCTGCATATCAACAACAGTAACACCAGAGAACCCAGCAGGTGTCTGAGGAGAGCGTTTATTTCAAGTTACCCATGGGACAAACACTCCCAGGCTTCCCGGGTGCCTCAGGGCGAGCCACTGTCCTGGTGGCATCCTCACTTCCAGCGGCCTCCAACGCGGCCCTTCCCTGCCCCCTTCCGGCTGTAGAAGAAGGAGGTGGTATCAGGAAGGAGGGGCCACCCCAGTCTCTGAGATGCGCCCCAGGCCCTCAATTCAGGAAGCCCTTCCCCCCAAACATTAGCCCCCGCCCACGCAGAGGAAGCAGTGAGTGAAACAACTGTCATCTCTTTTGGATTCTGTGACTGGGGGGCAGTGGCTGTCGGCCAAAGGCCTCACTGACAGGTGAAAGCTGGTTGTTGGGGGTGAGCACACGATGTTGAGAGGGGAGCTGATGAATGTACATGAGTCGGGAGCCAGGGTCGGGGTGGAAGGTTTGGGCGATCAGGGCAGGGGGAGGTAACATGCAGGAAGGGCCGGAGTGAAAGAGACAGGAAACTGCAGAGGAGGAGAAGGGAGAGGGCGAGTAGAAGGAAGGGAGAGACCACAGGAGAAACAGAGATTCAGAGAAGACTCTCTTAACCTCAGCACCACGGACATTTGGGCCAGGTGGTTCGTTCCCTGCTGTGTGGGGCCCTGTGTCGGGCATCGTAGGACCCTCAGCAGCATCCTGAGCAGAATCCCCTGCATTCCAGGTGCCTGTGTCCCCTCTCCAGCTGCAGAACCACATGTCTCCCGACGCTGGCCAGTGTCCTCCAGGAACGAGACTGCTCCTCCCCTCCCCTCCCCTCCCCTGCCACGGATTTAGAGGAACATAGAAAAAAGGGCTGGGCGCGGTGGCTCAGGATCACACCTGGAATCCCAGCACTCTGGGAGGCCAAGGCGGGCCGATCACCTGTGGTCAGGAGTTCGAGACCAGTCTGACCAACACAGGGAAACTCCATCTCTAACTAAACAATTACAAAACTTAGCCGGGCGTGGTGGCACACGCCTGTCACCCCAGCTACTCGGAAGGCTGAGGCAGGAGAATTGCTTGAACCCAGGAGGTGGAGGTTGCAGTGAGCTGAGATCGCACCACTGCACTCCAGCCTGGATGACAGAGCAAGACTCCGTCGCAAAAAAAAAAAAAAGAAAAAGAGCCGGGCGCGGTGGCTCAAGCCTGTAATCCCAGCACTTTGGGAGGCCGAGGCGGGTGGATCACGAGGTTGAGAGATCGAGACCATCCTGGTCAACATAGTGAAACCCCGTCTCTACTAAAAATACAAAAAAAAAAAAAAAAAAAAAAAATGAGCTGGGCATGGTGGTGCGTGCCTGTAATCCCAGCTACTCAGGAGGCTGAGGCAGGAGAATTGCCTGAACCCAGGAGGCGGAGGTTGCGGTGAGCCGAGATCGCGCCATTGCACTCCAGCCTGGGTAACAAGGGCGAAACTCTGTCTCAAAAAAAAAAAAAAAAAGAAAAGAAAAAGAAAAAGGGACGGAGACCCAGGATTCTGAGAGCAGGGAGAGGAGGATGAAGAGAAAGGAGCAGAAACCCAGAGGAGCAGGGGATGGAACCCACAGGAGGAGGGAAAGAGAGGCCTGAGAGCCAGCGGGAGGGTGGAGGGTGCGGAGGGGGTGGGACAAGAGCAAGGGCTTCAGACAGGGTCACACTCACAACTTCTGGGCATGGCTGATGCGGTTGTACAGCACATTGATCTGCGGAGGCAGAAGGCAGATGCTGGGACAGCCAGTGGGGACGTGAGAATGGGCCACCCACCCCACCTGGAACATGCTGATCCTCCCAGCCCGGCCCTGCCCTCCCTCCCTGCAGCGCTGGGTCCCACCTCATATTTCTGCTGCTTCAGCTTCGCCATCAGGTCGAACTTCTCAGACTCCAGCTGGTGGATCCAGTTCGACAGCTCCTGGGCTTTCTCCCTGGCAGGACAGGAGGACTGTGATGCCCGAGGCCCAGGGACAGAGGGAAACTTGGGCCCAGAGAGGTTGCGGGAACCACACAGCAAGTCTGTGAGTTCAGCATTGATGGCACCATTTTGTTGATATTTGAAGCCAAGAGTTTTAAAATCTACTTTCTCCTTCCCAAGGGGAGAGAAGGGCTCTTAGAAGACTAGGAGCCCATGCTTCGCAGCCCACACCTGTAACCCCAGCGCTTTGAGGGGCAGAGGCGGGCAGACTGCTTGAGCCCAGGAGTTCAAGACCAGCCTGGGCAACATAGAGAGACACCATCTCTTCTAAAAAAAAAAAAAAAAAAAAAAAAAAAAAAAAAAAAAATTCGCCTGTGGTCCCGGCTACTTGGGAGGCTGCAGCAGAAGGAAACTGGGAGGTCAAAGCTGCCGTGAGCTGTGACTGCATGACTGCATTTCTGCCTGGGCATCAGCTCAAGATGAAAGAAAGGACAGGAAAGGAGAAAGGGGAGGGGAGGGGAGAGGGGAGGGGGAAAGAAGAGAAGCGAAGAGCCAGCCCAGGCTCCGCAGTTAGAAACCCCTGGTTCAGCCGGGCACGGTGGCTCAAGCCTGTAATCCCAGCACTTTGGGAGGCCGAGGCGGGTGGATCACGAGGTCAAGAGATCGAGACCATCCTGGTCAACATGGTGAAACCCCGTCTCTACTAAAAATACAAAAAATTAGCTGGGCATGGTGGCACGTGCCTGTAATCCCAGCTACTCAGGAGGCTGAGGCAGGAGAATTGCCTGAACCCAGGAGGCGGAGGTTGCGGTGAGCCGAGATCGCGCCATTGCACTCCAGCCTGGGTAACAAGAACGAAACTCCGTCTCAAAAAAAAAAAAAGAAAAAAGAAAAAAGAAACCCCTGGTTCAAATCCCAGTGGTGCCATTCTCTGGTTTATGAATATGTCAAGTGACTTGACTTTGGAATCCTGTTTCCTTCTCTAGAAAATACGGAAATAATTGGGCCGGGCGCGGTGGCTCACACCTGTAATCCCAGCACTTTGGGAGGCCGAGGCGGGTGGATCACGAGGTCAAGAGATCGAGACCGTTCTGGTCAACACGGTGAAACCCCGTCTCTACTAAAAATACAAAAAATTAGCTGGGCATGGTGGTGCGTGCCTGTAATCCCAGCTACTCAGGAGGCTGAGGCAGGAGAATTGCCTGAACCCAGGGGGCGGAGGTTGCGGTGAGCCGAGATCGCGCCATTGCACTCCAGCCTGGGTAACAAGAGCGAAACTCCGTCTCAAAAAAAAAAAAAAAAAAAGAAAAAGAAAATACGGAAATAAAACTGTGAGAGAAGCGGCTGGCTGCCTTCCTGCTACCCCTTCTCCCTTTCTTCTAGAAATAGAATCCCGTGCAGTGGGCTGAGTTGAAAAACTACTTTTCCCAATCTGCCTTGCAGTTAGGGTGGCTGATGTGACGAAAGCAAGTCACCGGGTGGGGCTTCCAAAAAAGAGTGTGGCTCTTCTCTTGCATCTTATTTCTGCTGCCTGGATCAGACATCTGACGGCTGGAGCTCTGGCAACTATACTGGACTATAAGTGATTTTGAGGGTGGAAAGATTGGGCTAAAAGTAGCGGAGCAGAAAAATAGGAGTCTGGGTCTCTGATTTTGCAGAATTGCCATATCACCCTGGACTAAAACCTACCTTCAGATTTCCTTCTTTTCTTTTTTTGTTTGTTTTGTTTTAGATAGGGTCTCAATTTGTCACCAGGCTGGAATGCAGTGACATGGTCACAGCTCACTGCAGCTTCAACCTCTCAAGCTCTAGTGGTCAGTGATCCTCCCACCTCTGCCTTCTTTTTTTTTTGAGATGGAGATGGAGTTTCGCTCTTGTTGCCCAGGCTGGAGTGCAGTGGTGCAATCTCGGCTCACTGCAACCTCCATATCCCAGGTTCAAGCGATTCTCCTGTCTCAGCTTCCAAGTAGCTGGGATTACAAGTGCATGCCACCGTGCCCGGCTAATTTTTGTATTCTTTTTTTTTTTTTTTTTTTTTTTTTTGAGACATGAGTTTCGCTCTTGTTGCCCAGGCTGGCTGGAGTGCAATGGCGCGATCTCGGCTCACCACAACCTCCGCCTCCTGGGTTCAAGCAATTCTCCTGCCTCAGCCTCCTGAGTAGCTGGAATTACAGGCACGTGCCACCATGCCCAGCTAATGTTTTGTATTTTTAGTAGAGACGGGGTTTCACCATGTTGACCAGGATGGTCTCAATCTCTTGACCTCATGATCCACCCACCTCGGCCTCCCAAAGTGCTGGGATTACAGGCTTGAGCCACCGCGCCCGGCCTAATTTTTGTATTCTTAGTAGAGACAGGGTTTCATCTTATTGGTCAGGCTGCTCTTGAACTCCTGACCTCAGGTGATCCACCCATCTTGGCCTCCCAAAGTGATGGACTTACAGGCATGAGCCACCACACCCAGCCTGTGATTATTATCACTACCTCACTGCCCTTTCACAGCTCTGGGATTGTATCCTCATTCTGCCAAGGAGGAACGGAAGGCCCAGAGAAGTCAGATAGCGTGCCTAAGATCACAAAGTAGCTGGCAGAGCTGGCACTGAGTCCCCGGCAGGTGCCTTCAGGGCAAGCTGCAAACCCAGTCATTGCGCCACCCTGGGGACGTTGAAGGCTTTGAGATTTTGAGCCACAGCCCAGGCCGGAGAACACAGAGATGCAGGCAGGCTCCTGAACGCTAGCCCCCGATCAGCCTGCATTTGAGAGACTTAGCTGGAAAATTCTCACCCGAATTCCTGGCTTCAAAAGGTAGAGCCCATCCTGAGCTCCCAGGCGCATCACGAAGTTAACAAAATCTCCTGAATTGTGGGGAGGGGAGTCAACTTGTTTGGCTTCCCCAGCAACACCTGCCAGATGCTACAGGTCACAGCAGCTACAAAAAGTAGGTTCTCTACCAGTGACATGTTTCACAGAGAAGGCAGAAGAGGCCCAGAGAGGGGAAGCCACTTGCCCAAAGTCACACAGCCCTGGAGCTCAGACCCAGAGCATCTGCCTACCCAGATCTGGGTTTGAACTCCTTTGTATTCCCCTGTCTCATACCCAGGCCCCGGCCACCCCGAGCCCCACCCAGCACCTACCGGAGCTGTTCCTCGCCCATGTAGTCGATGTCCAGAGGCTTCTTACGCTCAGAGAGAATCCGCAGCTTCATCTCCCGCCCCGTCTGCCGCTTACCACGCTTCTGTTCTGCCTGACGGTTGCGGAGAGGGCACAATAAACTGGGGGTCACATCCCACAAACCACCCCCACGTCAGGACCCACAGGTCTGCCCCCCAGGCCCTTCTCCCGAAGACTCAGGAGGAGTCCAGACCCCCGGCCTCTCCTCTCAGACTGAGTCCAAGCCCCAGACTTTCTCCCTGAGACCCAGGAGTCCAGGTCCCAGCCCCTCCTCCCTCAGACCCAGGAGTCCAGACCCCAGCCCCTCCTCCCTCAGACCCAGGAGTCCAGACCCCAGCCCCTCCTCCCTCAGACCCAGGAGTCCAGACCCCAGCCCCTCCTCCCTCGGACCCAGGAGTCCAGGCCCAGCCCCTCCTCCCTCGGACCCAGGAGTCCAGGACCCGGCCCCTCCTCCCTCAGAGCTTAGGCCTCAGGGTTCTGCAGGCTGAGCTCACCTTGACCAGGTAGCCGCCGAAATGGGCCCCCATGTTGGACAGCACCTTCTTTTTCTTGGCATCATCCTCTGCCCGCTTCTTGGCCTCTTCCTCCTCCTTCCTCATCTTCTCCTCCTGTGAAAAGAAAGGGGTTAACCTCATGGGCTCCCCTCTAGGACTGAGGAAGGGGGGCCCTGGGGTGGGAAGGAGGGGGCCTCAGTTCTGTGCTGAGTGGAGTTGGGGTACAGAGATCAGCAAGTCCAGTTCCTCAGAGGCCGGGGGAACATCGGAACCAGCAGAAATTCGGGTGTCCTGTCCTGGCCCTGCCAGTCTCCCTGTGTGACCACCTGCAAGTCCCTTTCCCTCTCTGGGTCTTTTTTTTTTTCCTTTTTTGAGATGGACTGTCGCTCTGTTGCCCAGGCTGGAGTGCAGTGGTGCGATCTTGGCTCATTGTAACCTCCACCTCCCGGGTTCAAGCCATTCTCCTGCTTCAGCCTCCTTCATAGCCGGGATTACAGGTGCCTGCCACCACATCCAGCTAATTTTTGTATTTTTAGTAGAGACCACGTTTCGCACTGTTGGTGAGGCCAGTCTCGAACGCCTGACCTCAAGTGATCTGCCCGCTTCAGCCTCCCAAAGTGCTGGGATTACAGGCGTAAGCCACTGAGCCCAGCCCCCTCTCTGGGCGTTAACACACTCCCAGAAAAAATTTAAATGAAGGAGAAGGAGAAACGCCTGGTTTCTTCCCATGCCTGCAACCTGACATAACCAACAGTGAACTCTGCTGTGTGACCTCAGTCCAGACGCTCAACTTGTCTGGACTGCAATCCCCCTTAGTCTCAGGAGATGAGAATGTCTGTTTTAAGAGGGTCCAGGAAGGTAACTGGTGATGAGGCCAGGGACTGGGGAGATTAAAGAGGCTGCAGGCCTTGAGCCTGAGGAAGGGGTTCTAGAATAGGTAGCCACGGCATTACGACATTCAAGAAATTCTTCATTTGCATGCTCCAGAAAAAGTGGCTTGTCCAGGCTGACTCCCCTCTCCTTATGGCAAGGTGGACATGTTGGCTTTTTTTCTTTCTGAGATGGAGTTTTGTAGGGGGGAAACCCCACAAGTGCCATGGCAAGGGTCTGAAGCCTCAGCCTGTTCTCATATAAATATTGATTAAGGGCCGGGCGCGGTGGCTCACGCCTGTAATCCCAGCACTTTGGGAGGCCGAGGCGGGTGGATCACGAGGTCAAGAGATCGAGACCATCCTGGTCAACATGGTGAAACCCCGTCTCTACTAAAAATACAAAAAAATGAGCTGGGCATGGTGGCACGTGCCTGTAATCCCAGCTACTCAGGAGGCTGAGGCAGGAGAATTGCCTGAACCCAGGAGGCGGAGGTTGCGGTGAGCCGAGATCGCGCCATTGCACTCCAGCCTGGGTAACAAGAGCGAAACTCCGTCTCAAAAAAAGAAAGAAAGAAATGGAGGCACATAGTCATTTCTTTATGTAATCATATATCATCTTATAGTTACTTATAATCACAAAGGTATATACTTAACATAACCTTTAATTTTACTAGTGACTATCAGGTTATGAAGGATGGAACTGAGGTGACATCGTGAACAAAGTGACCCTAAGGCAAGATGCTCTGAGCCCTCTGTCACGCCCGCATAAGGGCTGCTGGAGGGCACCTGGGCTGTGTGGCAGCCCCAGCACTGGGAAAGCCCCACTGTTCAGCCAGCTAGGGAAGGAGACGTCCAAAATAACTGACACCTCTCCTTCCTGGGGGAGTTAGGAGAAAACTCCGCTTCTCCAAGCTCTTGCAGCAAGGCCTGATGGCTGTCAGGAAGGCCCGCAGACATCCGGGGGCTTAACTGTCTCTACGTGATGCTGGCTTCAGTGGTCACGTTCCACGTCCACCCTCACACTCCGCTTCTGCACCTGGTTTCTCACCTCCGCTCCTGGAGAGTCCTGGGCCCCGTCTTCAAGACATGTAATTTACCTGACCCTATCACCGACCACCACTGCCTCACCCGACCTTCCCTGCCCCTGCTTTGTACTCAATAAAAATCAGAGTGTCCCGGCACTCAGGCCACTGCAGGTCTCCGTGCTTTGGTTGGCAGTGGATTCCGAGCCCAAACTCTCTTTATCTCTGTGTCTGTGTCTTTTATTTCTACAGTTTCTCGTCTCCGCACCAGCAGGGAGGGGCTCACAGAACCCTACAGGGCTGGACCCTACAGAGTTTCACTCTTGTTGCTGAGGTGAAGTGCAATGGTATGATCTCGGCTCACAGCAACCTCCACCTCCAGGATCAAGCAATTCTCCTGCCTCTGCCACCTGAGTAGCTGGGATTACAGGCATGTGCCACCACGCCCAGCTAATTTTGTATTTTTTTTTTCTTGAGAAGGAGTCTTGCTCTGTTGCCCAGCCTGGAGTCCAATGGCACTATCTCGGATCACTGCAACCTCCACCTCCTGGGTTCAAGCAATTCTCCTGCCTCAGCCTCCCAAGTAGCTGGATTACAGGTATGCATCACCATGCTTGGCTAATTTTTTGTATTTTTAGTAGAGACGGGGTTTCACCATGTAGGCCAGGCTGGTCTCGAACTCCTGACCTTGTGTGATCCACCTGCTTCAGCCTCCCAAAGTGCTGGGATTACAGGCGTGAGCCACCACACCCGGCCAACATGATGGCTCTTTGCACACCCAGCACTCCATACCTGAATTCCTTTCCTTTTTTTTTTTTTTTTTTTTTGACGTAGAGTCTCCCCTTGCAGTGCAGCAGGCATGAGCCACTTCGCCCAACCTAAGTTTCCTATCACTGTTATAATTTGCAAACTTAGTGGCATAAAACAATGCAAGTTTGTTATCTCACAGTCCTGCAGATCCAAAGTCCGAAATTGGTTCCACTGGGCTGAAATCAAGTTGTGAACAGAACTAATGTTCTCTGGAGGTTCTAGAGGAGAATTCCTTCCCTTCCCTTTTCCAGCTCCTACAGGCTGCTGCCTGGATGTCTTGCCTTATGGACCTTCCTCCATCTTCAGAGGCAGCCTCACAGCATCGTCAACTCTCTCACTCTGACTCTCTGGCCTTCCCCTTATAAAGACCCTTGTGATGATACTGGCACTCCCCACAGACAATCCAGGACAATCTTCCCATCTCAAAATCCTTAACCACATCTGCAAAATCTCCTTCACAGCTGGGTGACAGGCAGGCAGCACATGCCTATAATCCCAGCACTTTGGGAGGCCAAGGGGGTGGATCACCTGAGGTCAGGAGTTCGAGACCAGCATCGCCAACATGGTGAAACCCTGTCTCTTCTAAAAATACAAAAATTAGCCACATGGTAGCAGTGCCTGTAGTCCCAGCTACTCAGGAGGCTAAGGCAGGGGAATCACTTGAACCAGGAGATGGAGGTTGCAGGGAGCCAAGATCATACCACTGCACTCCAGTCTTGGTGACAGAGAAATACTGTCAAAAAAAAAAAAGGACGGGTGCGGTGGCTCAAGCCTGTAATCCCAGCACTTTGGGAGGCCGAGGCGAGTGGATCACGAGGTCAAGAGCTCAAGACCATCTTGGTCAACGCGGTGAAACCCCATCTCTACTAAAAATACAAAAAATTAGCTGGGCATGGTGGCATGTACCTGTAATCCCAGCTACTCAGGAGGCTGAGGCAGGAGAATTGCCTGAACCCAGGAGGCAGAAGTTGCGGTGAGCCGAGATCGCACCATTGCACTCCAGCCTGGGTAACAAGAGCGAAACTCCGTCTCAAAAAAAAAAAGGAAGAAAAAGAAAATCCAGGAGAATCCAGGCCAGGCGCAGTGGCTCACGCCTGCAATCCCAGCACTTTGGGAAGCCAAGGCAGGTAGACTCCTTGAATTTAAGAGCTGAAGACCAGCCTGGACAGCATGGTGAAATGCTGTCTCTAGAAAAAAATTTAAAAAAAAAAAAAAAAAAAAAAAAGAACTAACCAGGCAGAGTGGTGCGTGCCTGTAGTCCTAGTGACTCTGGAGGCTGAGGTGGGAGGATCGTTTGAGCCTGGGAGGTCCTAGTGGTAGTGAGCTAGGACCATGCCACTGCACTTCAGCCTGGTTGACAGAATGAGACCCTGTCTCCAAATAAATAAATACTATAAATAAATAAATGATAAAATAATACAATGGGCCATCCATCTGAAGAAGTAACATCTGGGTTTCCAGGCCAGGGGAGGGAGGCCAGCTTAGCCTGAGGCCAGGGGAGGCACCCACCGCCAGCTTAGCCTGACGCTCCCGTTCCTTCTCAGTTCTGAAGCGCTGCTGCTCTGCCCTCTCCGACCGGCGCCGCTCCTGGGAAACGGAGAAGAATAAGGGGGTGCAGGCCCATCTCCCCAAGCCATCCCTCCCCAGAGTAGGCCAAGAGTGGAGATAAACAGGTTGGAGTGTGGCCACCGGCTTGGGCAAATTCCCAAAAGCCTCAGGCTCAGTTCTGTACTAGAAGGAAAAGGATTCTCAGCCTCTCCCAAAATGCAAAGGATCCACAGGGAGTGAGGAAGAGTGGCGGGAACCCGGGCTCTTCACTCACAATGCGCTCTTTCAAGGCGATCAGCTCCTCTTCCTCCTTCTTCCGCTGCTCGAAATGCACGTCGATGAGCGTCTGCAGCTCCAGCAGGTCCTTCTCCATGCGCTTGCGGTGGATGTCCTGCAGGACACACGGCGAGCCCGTCCTGGGAGACCTGGAGAGGGCAGCAGCCTCCCAGCGCCTCCCCGATGCCGGATGAACTGGACCGTTTCCCAGGAGTGTCCAGCAGGTGGCAGCAACGCCTCGTGTTTTGACACTAGTCAGCTCTTCCAAGGACATGACAGGCTTCCCAAAGAAGGGAGTGGGTACCAGCGCCTTTTTTTTTTTTTTTTTTTTTTTTTTTTTTTTTTTTTTTCCAGACAGAGTTTCGCTCTGGTCACCCAGGCCGGAGTGCAGTGGCGCAATCTCAGCTCCCTGCAACCTCCACCTCCCGGGTTCAAGCGATTCTCCTGCCTCAGACTCTGGAGTAGCTGGGATTACAGGTGCATGCCACCATGCTCAGCTGATTTTTGTATTTTTCGCAGAGATGGGGTTTCACCATATGGACCACGCTTGTCTCGAACTCCTGACCTCAAGTGATCTGCCCACCTCAGCCTACCACCGTGCTGGGATTACAGGCGTGAGGCACCACACCCGCACGGCACCTTTTCATGATGGGCACAAAGGCCCCTTAAGGACTAGCAGCTGCACCTGGGGAGAGGGTCTCTGTCACTTACATCGAAGTCCACGCGCTCCCCTTCTGGGATCTTTGGTGGGATCAAAGGAGGCACCACGGGGCGGCTGAGTGGACAGAAACAGAGAGACCATGAGTAGCCCGACCTCCCCAAGCCACCTCCCACCTCCGGGATACGCTGTCCAGTAAGGCAGCCGCCAGCCCCTCGACACTCCTGAATGTGGCGGGTGCCAACTGGGAGGGGCTGTCAGTGAAACGCGAAAGAAGGCAAAATATCTCACCAATCACATTTTATATTGATTACATGTTGAAATGATAAAAATTTATATAACAAGTAGAAAAATTTTGCTATGACAATTATTTTCTGTTTTACACTTTTTAAAAGGTGACTAGATTTTTTTTTTTTTTTTTTTTTTTTTTTTTGAGAGTCTCATTCTTTCGCCAGGTGCCAGGCTGGAGTGCAGTGGTGCGATCTCAGCTCACTGCAACCTCTGCCTGCCAGCTTCAAGCAATTCTCCTGCCTCAGCCTCCTGAATAGCTGGAACTACAGGTGTGCACCACCATGCCCAGGTAATTTTTGTATTTTAGTAGAGACAGAGTTTCACTATGTTGGCCAGGATGGTCTCTATCTCTTGACCTCATGATCTGTCTGCCTCAGCCTTCCAAAGTGCTGGGATTACAGGCGTGAGCCACTGTGCCTGGCCTTTTTTTTTTTTTTTTCCCGAGATGCAGTCTCACTCTGTTGCCCAGGCTGGTGGCATGATCCCAGCTCACAGCCAGGCTGGACTCAAACTCCTGACTTCAGGTGATCCACCCACCTAGGCCTCCCAAAATGCTGGGATTACAAGCTTGAGCCACCGTGCCCAGACTTTTTTCTTTTTTCTTTTTTTTTTTAGATGGAGTCTTGATCTGTCAGCCAGGCTGGAGTACAGTGGTGTGATCCTGGCTCACTGCAACCTCTGCTTTCCGGGTTCAAGCAATTCTCCTGCCTCAGCCTCCCAAGTAGCTAGGACTACAGGTGCCCACCACCACGCCCAGCTAGTTTTTGTATTTTCAGTAGAGACAGGGTTCTACCACGTTGCCCAGGCTTGCCTCAACTCCTTTGCTCAAGTGATCTGCCTGCCTCAGCCTCTCAAAGTGCTGGGATTACAGGTGTGAGCCATGATGCCAGGCTGCCGGGCCCTTTTCATTTTATTTTTTAAGATCTCACTGTCACCCAGGCGCAATCACAGCTCACTGTTAACTCTGCCTCCTGGGCTCAAGCAATCTTCCCACCTCAGCCTCCCAAGTTGTTGGGACTGCAGGTGCATGCCACCATAGTAGGCTAATTTTTAAATTTCTCTGTAGAGATGGCGTTTCACTGTCGTCCAGGCTAGTCTTGAACTGCTGAGCTCAAGTGATCCTCCTGCCTTAGCATCCCAGAGTGCTGGGACTACAGGTGTGGGCCACCACGCCCTGCCTTTAGTAAGCAATTTTAGGTGACACATATGGCTTGCTATCAATTTGTATTAGGTGGTGCTGCTCTGAGGCTCAGCTCTGATTTCCTGCCATTCCCTTGGAATTCTCTCGGAGACAGCAAAGAGCAATTCCAAGATGAAGGGGACAGGACAAGGAGAGGGAGGAGGTGAGGACAGTCCCCAAGGGTCCCTGGGCCGGGGAATCAATGCACAGTGGAGCCACCACCTCCATCTTGGAGAAGTTGATGAGCTCCTCTGGGGCATCATGTGTGGAAATAAAATATCCATTACTATATTTTACAGGAATAACTACAGGCTTGCCTCCCACCCCTCTGGCGGTTCCATCCCTATCTCCTGGCCCCCACCCCCACCCCCATGAGCTGCCAATGAGCTTTCCTTTTCTTTTTTTTTTTTTTTGAGACGGAGTTTCGCTCTTGTTACCCAGGCTGGAGTGCAATGGCGCCATCTCAGCTCACTGCAACCTCCACCTCCCGGGTTCAAGCAATTCTCCTGCCTCAGCCTCCTGAGTAGCTGGGATTACAGGCACGCACCACCGTGCCCAGCTAATTTTTTGTATTTTTAGTAGAAACAGAGTTACACCATGTTAGCCAGGCTGGTCTCAAATTCCTGACCTCACGTGATCCACCCGCCTTGGCCTCCCAAAGTGCTGGGATTACAGGTATGAGCACTGAACCTGGCCCCATTCTCTTATTTTCATTTATTTTTCAGAGACAGTCTTGCCCTGTTGGCCAGGGCTGGAGTAGGGTGGTGCAATCATAGCTCACTGCAGCCTCCAAATCCTGGGCTCAAACAATCCTTCCTCAGCCTCCTGAGTAGCTGGAATCACAGGTGTGTGCCATCATGGCTGGCTAATTTTAAAAATTTTTTGTAGAGATGTTGCGAGGGGCGGGGGTTCTCATTTTGTTGTTTAGGCTCATCTTGAACTCCTATCCTCAAGTGATCCTCCCACCTGCCACTGAGCAGGCAGAGGGCACAGTGCGTGCAGAGGCTCAGGGGTATGAAAGCACAACGCATGGCTAGGGGACCATGAAATGCTGTCTGTCTGTCAGTGGGGAAGGGAGATGCTGGGGAGGTCAGCTGGGGCCAGACGGGGAAGGCTTTGAATGCCAGGCTAGTTGCTTTGACTGTGTCTTAAGGGTAGTGGGGAGTTGAGGAAAGATTCTGAGCACAGCAGGGGCGGAGTTAGCTCTGGTGTTAGAAAGATCTCTCTGGAGTCATGCAGGATGAGCCACAAGCTGGAGGCAGGGAGGCCAGAGAGGAGACTGGGATGGTGGTAGAGGCTTGAGGGGAAGAGGGACTACTGGGTGGAAAGGGGGAAAGGATTGGCTAGGCATGGTGGCCTATAGTCCCAGCACTTTAGGAGGCCGAGGTGGGAGGATTGCTTCAGGTTAGGAGTTCGAGACCAGCCTGGGCAACATAGCAAAATCTCATCTCTACAAAAAGAAAAATAAATAGGCAGGTGTGGTGGCACGTGCCTGTGGTCCAGCTACTTGGGAGGCTGAGATGCGAGGATTGCTTGAGCCCAAGACATCCAGCAGTGCGCCAGGACTGGGTCACTGCACTCCAGCCTGGGTAACAGAGTGGAGACCCTGTCTCTAAAAGAGAGAGGAAGAAGTAGTGGAGGAAGAGGAGGAGGAGGAAGAGGAGGAAGAAGAGGAGGGGGAAGAGTAGGAAAAGGAGGAGGAAGACGAGGAGGGGGAGGAGGGGGGAGAAGGGGGAAGAAGGGGGGAGGGGGGAAGGGGGAGGAGAAATGCTGACCGCTGTCTCAGTCTCCTCCCTCCAACTCTGACTTTCTCACACCCTATTATGGGGGTAAAGGGATTATTTAGAAAGATGTGTGACTGGAGACCCCCACCCTGTAGGATCTCACCTTGGTTTTGGGCGTTCCTCTTCTGTTGGTGGTAAGGGATACAAAGAGATAATTAGTGAGAGTTTAGAGGGGAGGGGCTAGGCCTGACACACCCTGGGGAGGGACCCCCAAGCCTCGGCCCCCAGGAGCCCAAGGCAGGACTCGAGTCCAGTTCTGGAGGAGGGGAATGGGGAGAAGAAAAGAGGGAAGGAAAGCCAGGGTGGCCGTGAAGGAGGAAGAGGGTCACACGCATCAGATATACATTCAGAACTGGTGTGGGGACTCCCCCACCCCTGGTGTCTGCACACCCAGGAGTGCAAACTCCCAGACCCTTCTCTATTTACATGGACAGAGACCCTGCCCTCCTCCATGACGACCCAGAGGTGCAGCGAGGCCCAACCTCTCCTTTCATTCAGTGACCCCAGAGCTCTCTCCCCAGCTCGAGTCCCTCTCCGCCGCCCCCCAGCCCCCACCCCCGCATCTTGGGGACCCTGATTCCCATCGCTAACCTCCTCTGCAACCCTAAATTCCAAGCCCCAACCTTTGAATGTATATGGGAGAGAAAATGACAGGGTCGGAGGCGAAGATGAGGGGGGACGGGGTGGTGTCTCTCCGCAAACATCCAACCCTTCTATAAAGATTCACCCAGACTGGGGAAGAAGGCTTGGGTGTCGGTCCCTTTAAGAAGGAAGGGAAAGGGTTAAAGCCACTGCGGGGCCATTTCCCTTCCCGGCCACGAGAGGGCGCAGGGGCTCTCAGGGGCTTAAAGGACCGGGCCTGGGGGCGGGGCGGGGCGGGAAGGGGGGCGGGGTTGGGGCCCGAGGATGTCGGCGTTCCCCCGAGCCCCAGACCTCGGCCTCGGGAAGCGAAGCAGCCGCGGTTACCTGGCTCTGCCGCTGGCTCCGGCTCCTCGGCGGCTGGGGAGGGGCGGGAAGAGCAGCGAGGGTTTGGGGAGCGAGCGGGGAGCCGCCACGGCCGGGGGCGCGGGGAGAGAGGGAGACACCGGAGAGGCGGTTAGCGGAGCCGGGGCGAGGCCGGCGGGAGCCCCCCCGTCCCGCCCCTCCGCGCCCGCCCCACCCCAGCTCCAGACCTGCGGGGTCCGGGACCTCACCTTCCTCCTCCTCCTCCGCAGCCTCCTCTGGAGATGGGGGCACAGAAGAGAGGGCGTTAGCAGCTCGGGGAGCGGCCAGAGACCGCGGTTCCGGTCCCAGCTGGACCTGGGGACCCCCTGGCCTCGGCCGCGAGGGGCGCATTCCCCCTGGCGGTGCGGGGAGACCCTCCAGACCCGAGGGGGCGGGCGAGCACCCCAGAGCTGAGTCGCCCCCTTCCGGCCACGGTGCAGCAGCCTCCCCTCCCGTCCCAAGAGCTCCTGCGGGGGTCCCCACCCCAGGGGCCGGCGCACTCCCCACTCACCTTCCGGCTGCTCCCTGCGGACGGGTGTGGGGAGAGAGGAGGGAGGGGAGAGTTAGACCCGGGCTGGGAGAGCCTCTCCAGCACTGCACGCCCCAACCGCGCCCAGCGCCCCACTCACTCCTCATATTCCTGCTCCTCGGTGTCCGACATCCTGCTGCGACCTAAGAGAGAAGAGCCCAGTGGGGTGGGGGCCCAAGGAGGGGGCGTCCTGGACTCCTGGGTCTGAGAGGGGAGGGGCTCGGTCTGGACTCCTGGGTCTGAGGGAGGAGGGGCTGGGGTCTGGACTCCTGGGTCCGAGGGAGGAGGGGCTGGGGTCTGGACTCCTGGGTCCGAGTGGGGAGGGGCTGGGGTCTGGACTCCTGGGTCCGAGTGGGGAGGGGCTGGGGTCTGGACTCCTGGGTCCGAGGGAGGAGGGGCTGGGGGTCTGGACTCCTGGGTCCGAGGGAGGAGGGGCTGGGGTCTGGACTCCTGGGTCCGAGGGAGGAGGGGCTGGGGGTCGGGACTCCTGGGTCCGAGGGAGGAGGGGCTGGGGGTCGGGACTCCTGGGTCTGAGGGAGGAGGGGCTGGGGGTCGGGACTCCTGGGTCCGAGGGAGGAGGGGCTGGGGGTCGGGACTCCTGGGTCCGAGGGAGGAGGGGCTGGGGGTCTGGACTCCTGGGTCCGAGGGAGGAGGGGCTGGGGTCTGGACTCCTGGGTCCGAGTGGGGAGGGGCTGGGGTCTGGACTCCTGGGTCCGAGGGAGGAGGGGCTGGGGGTCTGGACTCCTGGGTCCGAGGGAGGAGGGGCTGGGGTCTGGACTCCTGGGTCCGAGTGGGGAGGGGCTGGGGTCTTGACTCCTGGGTCCGAGGGAGGAGGGGCTGGGGGTCGGGACTCCTGGGTCCGAGGGAGGAGGGGCTGGGGGTCGGGACTCCTGGGTCCGAGGGAGGAGGGGCTGGGGTCTGGACTCCTGGGTCCGAGTGGGGAGGGGCTGGGGTCTGGACTCCTGGGTCCGAGTGGGGAGGGGCTGGGGTCTAGACCCCTGGCTGTCTCAGTAGCACAGGAGCACAGGCCCTGGTAGGTGTGGTCTGAGGCACAGCCCGGAGGCTGCAGACCCTGTCCCCCCCCCAGCACAGCTGTTCCCTTTTGTCTTATGACAAGCCCATGGGAACCTGATCCAGCTGGGATTAGGAGGAGGCATTTGAGAAGGGACAGCGGCCTGAAGACAATAGCTGCCCCACCCCCAGGAGCTATTCTGGGGGGATGTCGTACATGGTGAAACAGAGGACATTTCCTAAGAAGGGATTTGAGGAAGGGGGGCTTCTGGGAGAATTCGTCACTGCGTCCCTCTCCCACCCACCCCTCGCACTGGCTGCTTTCCTCTCCACCTGTCTCCTCTTTCACCTTCCCATACATCATGCAGCTGGGAGGGTTGGGGCCGGGCCCAGAGGGCACCTTCTGTCCACAGACCTCACCCTGACCCCTACATTCTTAGAGCCCGAAGTCTTTGAGATACCCTAGGCCACAGGGCGCCCATCCCCAAATCCCAATACCCACAGATCCTGAGACCTGGATTTCTGGTGCCTGAGTTTCTGAGACCACAAGTCCTCACAGCTCCGGATTCTGACAGCCCAGCTCCTGATGGTCCACATACGGGCCAGGACATCCTAAGACCACCCCCTCAGACCTCCTAAATTCTGACGCCTCAAGAATATGAGACCCCCCAAAACCTTGATAAACAAACTTGGAGGCCCAATTGATGATACCCCATGTAATGACACTCCCGGTGGTGATAGTTTCTATCCTAAACCTCAGATTCTGAGGCCTCCACTCCTAAAACCCCAGATTCTGAGACCCTCCCCCAATTCCTGATACCCTCAGAGTCTGAGGCCCCAAATCCTGATACTCAGACTGTTTGACCTCCAAGTCCAGATGTCCCTGACTTCTGAGCTTTCCCCCAAGACCCCCAGAACCCGAAGATCTAGGCAGTTTTATTCTGGGACACCCAAGTCCTGGCAGCCTCAGACTAGGATTTGTGTAACCCACAAATCCTACAAATCCTAATATTTTCCCCTCTATCCTGAGTCCCCCTAAAGTCTGAGCCTCTCAAGTTCCCAGACCTCCAGTTGTATTCCTCACCTACCTCTGCACGATTTCTCCACGCCCCACATCTTCCCCACCCACCTCCTGCCCCCTCCCCCAAGGACACCGTCTGTGGAGACCACAGGGCCCCTTACCTAGGCTGCGTCTGAGATCCTGGGAATCCTGGGGCTGAGCCTCACCACCGGCACCGAAGCTCCTGGGGTTTTATAGCTGGAGGCTGGGCCCCGCCCCCAGGGGAGAGGGAGGAGGAGAGAATTCCTTTGCGCAAACACAAGTCTGGGAGCTCAGAGGCAGCCCTGCTGTCCCTGTTGTTTCCATACTCAGGGTCCAAATGCCTCCGTGGGCTGCTCCCCAACCCCAGCAGCAGGGCCCTGGAGCCCCCCCACCCAGGCCCCCACGATGCTCCAGCTACCTCCCTTATAGCTCCCTCCCTGCGTTTGATGTCCCAACGCCCAGCATATCGTAGGTCCTTGGAGGACCTACTAATGACAAAAAGGCTATAAGGAATGTTTCCTGTTTCCTTCTCTGTCCCTCTTTCTGTCTAGGCCTCTTTCTGGACCCGTTTCTGTGGTCTCTGTGGCTCTCCCTCTGTGTATCTGTGTGTGCCTGACTCTACTGCCTAGTGTCCCCCTGTCTCTGTCCATCTTTCTGTCTCCCCACCCCCACCCCTTTGTCTGCCACCGGGATTCCATCCTGGTGACAACAGGCTCTAAAGCCAGGAAGCAGGTGTGGGGGGGAGGGGAGGAGAGGATGGGTGTCAATTAGGGTGGAAACCTACCCTCTCTCCCCCACTCCATCTGACACCGATCTTTTTCGGTATCCCCCTCCCTCTTCCCAGCCAAGCCACGACCTTGAACTCTAGGTTCTACCAGCCCGGGAGAGCAGGCCTCCTCACCCTCCACCAGTGTCTGTCTCTTGCGGTCTCGGGTTTTGAGTGTTTCTGTGCATTTGTTGGGGTCCCTCGCCGGCTCTCTGTCTTGGGCTCTCTCTGAATCTGTATCCATGACCCTCTGTGTGTTTCTTGGCAAGTGTCTCCAGGTGGTTTTGTCCCTGCATTTCTGTGAGTGTCTCTGCATGTCTGCCCCTCTCTGCGTTTGTGTCTGTGGGGACTCACAGTCTCTCTGTGCATTTCTGTCCACCTACGACCCCATATCGGTGTGGGTAACCCCTTTCTGGGCACCGAGGAAGGAGAGTTAAGCAGACCCCCGGCACAATTAGTGCCTGAAGAATATCTTACTGCTCACTTCTCACTTACTTCCTTTTACATGTAATCTCTTCATAGATAATCGTGTCTTAGTTTGTAGTTGGAGGAATGTCTAGAGCAGACACATTGCAGAGCATGAACTAGGGAGAAACAGCCACACCAGGACAAGAATCAATGACCCAGGCAGTAGAGCCCCTGCCTGAAAGGGCATACGCTACGTGGCAGGCTGGCCCAGGCGGCGGTGTTCAGTATGGTAAAGACACCCGCTGTATGGCAGGCTTGCAGCAAGAGTCGCTCCTCCTGAAAGGGAGTTGTAGTATCTTGCGTAGAGTCCTTTTTTTTTTTTTTTTTTTTGAGACGGAGTTTCGCTCTTGTTACCCAGGCTGGAGTGCAATGGCGCAATCTCGGCTCACCGCAACCTCCACCTCCCGGGTTCAGGTAATTCTCCTGCCTCAGCCTCCTGAGTAGCTGGGATTACAGGCACGCGCCACCATGCCCAGCTAATTTTTTGTATTTTTAGTAGAGACGGGGTTTCACCATGTTGACCAGGATGGTCTCGATCTCTTGACCTCATGATCCACCCGCCTCAGCCTCCCAAAGTGCTGGGATTACAGGCTTGAGCCACCGCGCCCGGCCTAGAGTTCTTACAAAAGCTGGCCTCAGGTTGGCAATCCCTCCAAAGTCCGAGGGCTTAAAACCCGACCAGTGTAATCACGCCTAGGTGGCTGTACACCGTCAACGCTCTCCCTACTGTGCTGACTCAAAGCACCCTCCTGTAGAAATTCTTAGAAGTAGCCTGCCCTTAGATAAGAGATGTTGCACACTGCACCCTCCTTGCTGCACACTGCACCCTCCTTGTGTCAGTGACCTAATGGGGGTGGACCCTTTGCTTACTGCACACGTGATTGTCTTGACCCTGTCACTATCCTTAAGATGACCTCACTCACTACCCTCACCGCCCCCCCCACATCTTGTACCTAATAAATACAGATGCGCCTGGACATTCGGGGCCTCGCCTGACTCCGCCCCCGAGCCCAGCTGCCTTTACCCACTCCTTTGGTGTCCTCTCTCCTTATTTCTCGGATCCAGCGCTTTGGCACAGCGATAGGGGACACCGCACAACCCTAGTAGGGCTGGACTCTACATTTCTCTCCATTTCTGTCTCCTTTTTGGCTCTGGGCCTCTGTGTCCATGTTCACGTCTCTACCTTTCTAGGTCTCTCCATGTCTCCCTAGTGCCCGCGGTTCTCTCTCTGGCTCTCCGTTTCCGTCTCTTACAGGGTCTCCATGTCTCTGCACCTTGCTGTGAGTATACCTCTGTCTCTCTTTTCCCACTTCTTTGCACTTCCTTCTAGGCCTCTGTGGTTTTTTCCCCTTTTCTCTTTGGGTCTCTATCTGGCTTCTTCTCTCTGTACTCCTAACTCAGTCTCTCGGTTGCCACTATGTCTCTCTGCCTGTTTCTCTGTGTGTCTCTCTCTTTGAGCTTTAGTCTTGACATTTCTGTGCGCTCCACAAGGGCCAAAGTTGCTGTGACAATAAAGATCAGAAGCTGGGGCCGGGCGCGGTGGCTCAAGCTTGTAATCCCAGCACTTTGGGAGGCCGAGGCGGGTGGATCACGAGGTCGAGAGATCGAGACCATCCTGGTCAACATGGTGAAACCCCATCTCTACTAAAAATACAAAAAAAATTAGCTAGGCATGGTGGCGCGTGCCTGTAATCCCAGCTATTCAGGAGGCTGGGGCAGGAGAATTGCCTCAACCCAGGAGACGGAGGTTGCGGTGAGCCAAGATGGCGCTATTGCACTCCAGCCTGGGTAACAAGAGTGAAACTCCGACTCAAAAAAAAAAAAAAAAAAAAAAAAAAAAAAAAAATCAGAAGCTGATGGAATGAACAATTTGTGGCAATAAGATTCCAAATTATAAACAAGACCTAAGGCCATGCCAGGCAAGGGTTAAGTCACTCTTATAATAAACTGTGTTCTAATTGCCACAAGGCATTTCCTCTTTCTAGCAACTAAACAAGCCGTCAAGATAAGCAGTATTGCAATTGCAGCCATCCAGTGCCAGAGGCTAACTAACTGAACCCCTGTTCCACAAGGCATAACCACAGCATCCATTGAACAAGCGACCGATTTCAGTAACTTTCTCCCAACGAGATGCCATGGGCCGTGGACTCGTTGTGGCTGTTGACAGAAGCTGTGTGCTGAGTACTTTCATGTCCCTGCTTCATGTTTTGACATGAATGCATTCAGTGTAATGCACTGAAATGTTAAGCCTCCACTGCAAAGTGAATATGGGATGCATGTAAAATGCCTGTTTACAGCCGGGCCAGGCAGCTCACGCCTGTAATTCCAGCACTTTGGGAGCCCAACGGGGGCAGATCATGAGGTCAGGAGTTCGAGACTAGCTTGGCCAACACGGTGAAACCCCATCTCTACTAAAAATACAAAACGTAGCCAGGCATGGTGGCGCACACCTGTAATCCCAGCTACTGGGGAGGCTGAGGCAGGAGAATGCCTTGAACTCCAGAGGCAGAGGTTGCAGTGATCCAAGACTGTGCCATTGCACTCCAGGCTGGCTGACAGAGCAAGACTCTATCTCAAAAAAAAAAAAAAGGATGTTTGCTTGTCACACATACATGCGTCCACCCATCTATGAATATTCATAGCTCCTTCTATAACCAGTTGAGTACATGCACTTAGCTAACCCTACTCAGCATAAATTCCCACCTTGCCCTTCCCTCCCTTAAAGCACCTGCTTTTGGTTTTTGGCACGAGGCTATGATTCCAGCCTGCAGGTTGTGATCTGCTTCTTAAGAAACAAAGCTCTTGCCAGGCGCGGTGGCTCATGCCTATAATCCCAGCACTTTGAGAGGCCAAAGCAGGTGGATCACAAGGTTAGGGGTTCAAGACCAGCCTGACCAAGATGGTGAAACCTCATCTCTACTGAATATATATATATATATATAAATTAGCTGGGTACGGTGGTGGGTGCCTGTAGTTCCAGTTACTCAGGAGGCTGAGGCAGGAGAATTGCTTGAACCCAGGAGTCAGAGGTTGCAGTGAGCCAAGAGTGCACCATTGCACACTCCAGCCTGGGCAACAGAGTGAGGCTCCCTCTCAAAAAAAAAAAAAAAAAAAAAAAAAAAAAGCTCTCTTTCCCAAATTCATGATCCCTGGGATTCTTTTCCATAACAGAGCCAAGAGTGCTCCACATGGGATACGCATCCAATCCACGACCTGCTGTGTAGCTGTGTCGCTTGCGGGGAGTCCTGCCTTCAGTTTTCCCATCTCTTTCATGCCTAAGCCCTGGGTAATAAACGTGCAGTCGCTTTCAGCTCTGAGAGAAGCTTTATTCCTCAGGGCCCTCCTCAGGGCCGGGGCAGTAGGCAGGAAGGCTCAGCCCTCAAACTTTTTCTTGCGGCCTTCCATTCCACTCAGTGCATCGATGTTCTTGCGCCAGTCTCCCACCTCCCGGATTTCCTGGAGGATGGTGATAGAGTCAGAGGTTAGGGTCTCTTCCTGGTCTGCAGTCTTTCAAGAATCCCCACCTTCCCCCCAGCCTGTAGGGCCATTCTACCCTGGATGTCTGTCCAAGTGTCTAGTTCCGGAGCAGTTCCCGTCCCCTCAAGTCAATCCCTGCCAATTTCCCCATGCACTTCCTATCTCCCTCATGCACTTCCTGTCTTCCCCCTCCACTTCCTGTCTCCCCCTCCACTTCCTGTCTCCCTCATGCACTTCCTGTCTCCCTCATGCACTTCCTGTCTTTCCCAACCCATTTCCTGTCTTTCCCCCTCCACCCCCTGTCTCCTCCCTGCACTTCCTGTCTGTCTCATGCACTTTCTGTCTCCCTTGTACACTTCCTGCTTTCCTGCACACTCCTTCCCTTATTACTCTTCTGTCTTTCCCCTCTACTTCCTGTTCCCTCCTTCTTTCCTTTTCTTTTTTTTATTTTTTATTTTTAATTTTTTTAATTTTTTTTATTTTTATTTTTTTTTTGAGACGGAGTTTCACTCTTGTTACCCAGGCTGGAGTGCAATGGCGCGATCTCGGCTCACCGCAACCTCCGCCTCCTGGGTTCAGGCGATTCTCCTGCCTCAGCCTCCTGAGTAGCTTGGATTACAGGCACGCGCCACCATGCCCAGCTAATTTTTATGTATTTTTAGTAGAGACGGGGTTTCACCATGTTGACCAGGATGGTCTCGATCTCTCGACCTCGTGATCCACCCGCCTCAGCCTCCCAAAGTGCTGGGATTACAGGCTTGAGCCACCGTGCCCGGCTTATTTTTTATTTTTTGAGACAAGAGTCTCCCTCTGTCACTAGGCTGGAGTGCAGTGATGCAATCTCGGCTCACTGCAACCTCCACATCCCAGGTTCGATCGATTCTCCTGTCTCAGCCTCCTGAGAAGCTGAGACTACAAGCACACCACCACACCAGCTAAATTTTGTATTTTTAGTAAAGATGGGGTTTCACCACGTTGGCCAGGGTGGTCTTGATCTCTTGACCTCGTGATCTGCCCACCTCAGCCTCCCAAAGTGCTGGGATTATAGGTGTGAGCCACCATGCTGGCCTTTTTTTGTTTTGTTTTGTTTTGTTTTGTTTGTTTTGTTTTGTTTTGAGACAGAGTTTCATTCTTGTTGCCCAAGCTGGAGTGCAGTGGCATGATCTTAGCCCACTGCAAACTCCACCTCCCTGGTTCTAGCAATTCTCCTGCCTCAGCCTCCCTAGTAGCTGGGAAAACAGGTGCCTGCTACCACACCCAGCTAATTTTTTGTATTTTTAGTAGAGATAGGGTTTCACTATGTTGGCCAGGCTAATCTTGAACTCCCGACCTCAGGCAATCCACCTGCCTCAGCTTCCCAAAGTGCTGGGATTACAGGCAAGAGCCACCATGCCTAGCTCTCTTCTTCTTATAGTAGTCCCTCTTTATCTGTGATTTTACTTTCTGTGGTTTCAGTTACCTAAGGTAGACCGTGGCCCAAAAATATTAAATGGAAAATTCTAGAAATAAACAATTTATAGGTTTGATGGACCTTCAGGCCAGTAGCAAACTAACGCTAGGTCGCAATGGCTATGCCATTCACCTCACTTCATCTCAGCACATAGGCACTGTCACCGCATGTCACAAAGAAAATACGGGTGACTACAAGGCCATTAAGATATTTAGAAACAGCCGGGCGCAGTGGCTCAAGCCTGTAATCCCAGCACTTTGGGAGGCCGAGGCGGGTGGATCACGAGGTCAAGAGATCGAGACCATCCTGGTCAACAAGGTGAAACCCCGTCTCTACTAAAAATACAAAAATTAGCTGGGCATGGTGGCGTGTGCCTGTAATCCCAGTTACTCAGGAGGCTGAGGCAGGAGAATTGCCTGAACCCAGGAGGCGGAGGTTGCGGTGAGCCGAGATTGCGCCATTGCACTCCAGCCTGGGTAACAAGAGCGAAACTCCGTCTCAAAAAAAAAAAAAAAAAAAAAGATATTTAGAAACAGAGAGATCACATTCACATGAGTTTTATTATAATATGTTATAACTGTTCTTTTTATTATTTTTATTATTAGAGACAGGGTCTGGCTCCCTTATCCAAGCTGGAGCGCAGTGGTGCAATCTTGGCTCACTGCAGCCTCAACTTCCTGGGGTCCAGCCAGCCTTCCACCTCAGACTCCTGAGTAGCTGAGACCACAGGTGTGTGCGACCATGCCCAGCAAACTTTCGTATTTTTTATAGAGATGGGGGTCTTGCCATGTTGCCTAGGCTGGTCTCGAACTCCTGAGCTCAAACAATCTGCCTGCATCAGCGTCCCAAAGTGCTGGGATTACAGGCGTGAGCCACCGTGCCTAGCCCTCTTTTATTATTACTTATTGTTAACCTCTTACTGTGTCTAATTTATAAATAGAACTGTATCATAGGTATGTATGTATGTATAGGAAAAAAATAGTACATATAGGGTTCAGTACAATCCATGATTTCAGGCATCCACTCCTGTCTTTCCTTTCTCCTCCTTTTTTTTTTTTGATACAGAGTTTTGCTCTTGTTGCCCAGATTGGAGTGCTGAAGTGCAATGGCTCCATCTCAGCTCACTGCAACCTCCACCTCCCAGGTTCAAGCGACTCTCCTACCTCAGCCTCCCAAGTAGCTGGGATTACAGGTGCCCACCACCACACCCAGATAATTTTTTGTACGTTTAGTAGAGATGGGTTTTACCATGTTGGCCAGGCTGGTCTTGATCTCTTGACCTCAGGTGATCTGCCCACCTCAGCCTCCCAAAGTGGTAGGATTACAGGTGTGAGCCACCATGCCTGCCCCTCTTTTCTTCTTGTTAAAGATAAGGTCTCACTGTGTTGCCCAGGCTGGAGTGCAGTAGTGCAATCATAGCTCACTGCAGCCTCAATCTCATGGGCTCAAGCGACCCTCCTGCCTCAGCCTCCTGAGAAGCTACACGCCACCACCATGACTGGCTAATTATTTTTCTTTGAGATGGAATCTCGCACTGTTGCCTGGGCTGGAGTGCAATGGCACGATCTCAGCTCACTGCTACCTCTGCCTCCCGGGTTCAAGCCATTCTCCTGCCTCAGCCTCCTGAATAGCTGAGATTACAGGTGCCTGCCACCATGCCCGGCTAATTTTTTGTATTTTTAGTAGAGATGGGGTTTTACTATGTTGGCCAGCCTAGTCTCGAACTCCTGACCTCATAATCTGCCCCCCTCAGCCTCCCAAAGTGCTGAGAATACAGGCTTGAGCCACTGCGTCCGGCCAACTGGTTAATTAAAAAAAAAAATTGTAGAAATTAAAAAAACATCGTGATGGTGTGCACCTGCAGTCCCAGCTACTCAGGAAGCTGAGGCACAAGAATCACTTGAACCCAGGAGGTGGATGTCGCAGTGAGCTGAGATGGCACGACTGCACTCCGGCCTGCACAGCACAGTGAGACTCCGTCTCAAAAAATAAGAGGAAACTAAAAAAAAATTTTTTAAACTTCAAGGATTACAGGCATGAGCCACTGCACCTGGCCCTTCACACACCTCTTTGCTCTTACATGGACTTCCTGTAGCCCTAATGCACTTCCTGTCTTCCTCTTGCATTTCTGAGGACTGAGAGCTGCCCTCAGGCTGGGCCCTAGGGTTGTTGACACACAGCGCCCCTCCCCTCAGCATCCTGTCTCATGGCCTTAGCCTACACTCACCTTCTCGGTGTCCTCCTTCTTCACCTGCTTGAGGTGGGCACGCAGGTCCAGGGACTCCTTAGCCCGGGTCCCTAGCAGCGCCTGCATCATGGCATCCGCAGAGATTCTCACTCTCCGCAGGGTGGGACGCTTAAACTTCCCTCGAAGGTCGAAGATCTTCTGGGTCAGATCTGCGATCTAGGGGCAGCCACATAGGGAGGTGGAGACTCCTCCCTCCATTTCCCCCTCACCTGGCTCTTCCATCCTATACTCCTTTTTTTTTTTCCCCCAACACTCCATTTTTATTCTCCTTATCCTGTCTTCCAGTACCGAAGCCTCATCCAGTATCTTCCCGGCCTAAGCTCCCAGTCTAACGTTTTTTTTTTTTTTTTTTTTTTGACAAGGAGTTTCGACCTTGTTACCCAGGCGGGAGTGCAATGGCGCCATCTCGGCTCACCGCAACCTCCGCCTCCTGGGCTCAGGCAATTCTCCTGCCTCAGCCTCCTGAGTAGCTGGGATTACAGGCACGCGCCACCATGCCCAGCTAATTTTTTGCACTTTTAGTAGAGACAGGGTTTCACCATGTTGACCAGGATGGTCTCGATCTCTCGACCTCGTAATCCACCCGCCTCGGCCTCCCAAAGTGCTGGGATTACAGGCTTGAGCCACCGCGCCCGGCTTTTTTTTTTTTTTTTTTTTTTTTTTTTTTTTTTTGAGACGGAGTTTCGCTCTTGTTACCCAGGCTGGAGTGCAATGGCGCGGTCTCGGCTCACCGCAACCTCCGCCTCCTGGGCTCAGGCAATTCTCCTGCCTCAGCCTCCTGAGTAGCTGGGATTACAGGCATGTGCCACCATGCCCAGCTGATTTTTTATATTTTTAGTAGAGACGGGGTTTCACCATGTTGACCAGGATGGTCTCGATCTCTTGACCTTGTGATCCGCCCGCCTCGGCCTCCCAAAGTGCTGGGATTACAGGCTTGAGCCACCGCGCCCGGCCAAACCTTTTTTTTTTTTTTGAGACAGAGTTTCACTCTTGTTGCCCAGGCTGGAGTGCAATGGCGTGATCTCAGTTCACTGCAACCTCCGTCCTCCGGATTCAAGCAATTCTCCTGTCTCAGCCTCTGGAGTAGCTGGGATTACAGGCATGCACCACCAAGCCTGGCTAATTTTGTATTTTTAGTAGAGATGGGGTTTCTCCATGTTGGTCAGGCTGGTCTTCAACTCTCAACCTCAGGTGATCCACTCACCTTTGCCTCCCAAAGTGCTGGGATTAAAGGTGTGAGCCAATGCGCCCGGGCTTTTTTGTTGTTTGTTTGTTTTGGAGATGGAGTTTTGCTCTTGTTGCCCAGGCTAGAGTGCAATGGCTCGACTTAGGCTCACCGCAACCTCTGCCTCCTGGGTTCAAGCAATTCTCCTGCCTCAGCCTTTCTAATAGTTGGGATTATAGGCATGTACCACCAAGCCTGGCTAACTTTTTATTTTTAGTAGAGACAGGGTTGCTCCATGTTGGTCAGGCTGGTCTCGAACTCCTGACCTCAGTTGATCTGCCCGCCTCAGCCTCCTGAAGTGCTGGGGTTCAGGTGTGAGCCACCGCACCCGGCTCGTCCTCTCCCAGTCTAAGCTTCTAATCCTGGAACTGAATCACCCTCCTAATGTACTCCAGCCTCACCTCTCAAAACCAGTGGCATAACCTGTTCCAGCTACATGCAAATCACAATTCCCTGAGCCGATTTACCAACATGTGATGCCCTGAACATGTCCACTAACACATTTTCTGTTTCCCAACCCGTGGCCTGGAATGTGCTGTTCCCTCTGCCTAGAACAGCTTTCCTTGACTATATCGCACTCATCCTTCTGCCCCAGCCCTGCCAGGCTCACAGTTGTCCTGGGTCTCCTGGGATGTGCAGCCGAAAGCAGCTGCAAGGGGTCAGGCTGAGACCAAGTCCCAGGCATCTCACCCTGCCCTAAAGGTACTCAAGCTGCCCATGCGTCCCACCTCTGTGATATTCTTGGTAACTTTTGCCTCTATGTCATATCTCTCTTCATCCACCTTGTCCACACGGGCGTGGAGCTGTCGGCACAAGTCCTGGAGGAGAAATGTGGTGTGTGCTGTTGGGGGAAGCCTGGGGGCCTGGAGACCTGGATTCCTGGGTCTGAGGGAGGAGGGGCTGGGGGCTGGACTCCTATCTGGGAAAGGAGGGCCAGATGGTCCTGAAGGAGTAGACTGGAGCCAGAACTTCACAGACTTGCAAACAAAGGGTGTTAGGGGCCAGGAACCGTACATAATTGGGTAAGGACAGTCATACTGGACCCCTGGGTGCCGAGCAGAAGGGGGGATAGGGACTGTACTGCTGAATTCCGGGGACTAGAAATCTCGGATCCCAGGCTGGGCGAGTCCTTGCCTTGGGAGAGGGTACCTGCAGCTCCGCGAAGCTTAGACCAGCCAACTCCAGCGGCTGGCAGCGGGTGCTCAGGGCGCGCCCCTTCTCTCCACGCCGCTCCTCCGCCTCTCGCTCCAGCTCCTGCTTTGCAATCTGCAGCATCAGGGTCTGTGGAGAGGTGTGAGGGAAGCGCAGCCCAGCCGGGGCATCAGAATAAAGTCCAGGCCTGGAGAAGCCGCCCGTGCTCCTCTAGCCACTCGAGTTTGGTCTCCACCTTTCCAAAGACCCGCCCACCCCGAGCGGGACTCCCCACTAAAGCCACGCCCTGAACGCCCAAGCCCCGCCCACCGGCCCAAAGCCGAACCCACTACCAAGCTCCGCCCCCTGAGCAGCTCCAAGCTCCTTCCCTCGCCCTCCCGTCCTCACCTTCAGCTGCAGTTTTCTCGAGGCGGAGATCTTAGACTTTTTCTGCCAGGGTGAGATGGAGCAAGGAAGGATCATGGAGGGGGATCCGGAGACGACGGTGGAGGGGACCTCGAGACACCCCCAGCAACCCCAGCTGGTCCAGATTTGGGCCCGCCTCCAACTTGAGCCCTGAGTCTACGGGAGGCCACGCCCCTCATTCCCATCCACCAATCCGGGTCTCTGTCTTTGGCTAGGCACTGCCCATCTATCCCTAAGCCAGTCTAAGGGCAATGGAGCTCCGCCCACAGGCGGCTCTCACCAATCCGAGCGCGATCCTCTGAGAAACTCCGCCCCTGAAGCGGAGCCCCTAGGTAGGCCCCACCCCCTTCACTGCCCTGGCTCCTCCCCGCACCCCCAGAGTCTCGGGGCTCTCCCGCGGCTGTACTCGGCCCTCTGGAAACCCCGTCCCACCTTGGCGTGCGGCTCTGTGGCGTACGCGCGGTAGTTGGAGGAGCGGCGTCTGACCGGGGCTGGTGCGGGGCGAGGTTCCCCAGCCTGGGGTGGGAGGAGTGGGGGCCCCATCATCACCAAGACCCCACCCAGCCCTCACCACACCACGCCCTCTCCTAGGGCTGCAGCCTCCCCCCAGTCCCCTTACTGCAGCGCCCGCCCCGACCCTGGGGGTCCCAGCCACGCCTTAGCCCGCTGCTCTCACCGCATCGCTGCTCCTGGAAGGAGAGAAACCATGGAGGGGGTTAGTGGTGGGCTGTGTCCTGTCTCCTAAGGGACCCGGGAGACCCCTTTGACCAAGAGATGGGGGGACACCGCTTCCCTTTCCTCGGGTTCCAGGAGTCTGACCCACTTCCTCTCTTCACCCAAGAGTCCCAACCCTACCTCCCGTCGCAAGCCAGGAGTCCAGCCTCTCAGCTCGGACCCCTCTTGGGACCCCGGGAGGTCGCCCCAACTCTCATTGCCTTGGGGCATCACTCACTCATCCGCCATGCTGAGACTCAGACCCGGAATGGCAGGAGGCAGGGAGAGGACAGGGGCTTTCGGAGGGTCAGTGAGGAGACGGCCCGGGTGACCTTCAAGGCCCCAGGGACGGTGAGTCTCCTCCGGGCTGCTCGAGCCTCCCCGAGGACACTGAGATAAAGGGCGGACGACAGAGACTAAATATACTGCCTCCTCCTCCCCCCCTGCCCACCATGGGAGATAATGGGGCGCGTGAGGGGTGGGGCGGGCCCTGCTCCAGCTGGATCGCCAGCCACCTCGGGGCACAGGAATCCAGACCCTTCTCCCTCGGATCCTGGAGTCCTAGACCTCTCCTCCCTCAGACCCAGAGAATGCCCTTCCTCCCAGCCACCTCCTCCCTCAGACCCAGGACTCCGGGGGACCCCAGCCCCTCCCTCAGACAAGGAGTCTGGTCCCCCAGCCACCTCTTCCCTCAGACTCAAGAGCCTGGGCCCCCAGCGCCTCCTCCCTCAGAACCAGGAGTGGAGACCAGCAACCTCTCCTCCCTCAGACCCAGGGGTCCAGACCCCCAGACCCTCCTCCCTCAGACCCAGGGGTCCAGACCCCCAGACCCTCCTCCCTCAGACCCAGGAGTGGAGGCCAGGAGCCTCTCCTCCCTAAGACCCAGAAGTCCAGGCCCCCAAACCCTCCTCCCTCAGACCCAGGAGTCCAGACCCCCCCAGCCCCTCCTCCCTCAGACCCAGGAGTCCAGGCCCCCAGCCCCTCCTCCCTCAGACCCAGGAGTCCAGGCCCCCAGCCCCTCCTCCCTCAGACCCAGGAGTCCAAACCCCAGCCCCTCTTCCCTCAGACCCAGGGGTCCAGACCCCCCCAGCCCCTCCTCCCTCAGACCCAGGGGTCCAGACCCCCAGACCCTCCTCCCTCAGACCCAGGAGTGGAGGCCAGGAGCCTCTCCTCCCTAAGACCCAGGAGTCCAGGCCCCCAAACCCTCCTCCCTCAGACCCAGGAGTCCAGACCCCCCCAGCCCCTCCTCCCTTAGACCCAGGAGTCCAGGCCCCCAGCCCCTCCTCCCTCAGACCCAGGAGTCCAGGCCCCCAAACCCTCCTCCCTCAGACCCAGGAGTCCAGACCCCCCCAGCCCCTCCTCCCTTAGACCCAGGAGTCCAGGCCCCCAGCCCCTCCTCCCTCAGACCCAGGAGTCCAGGCCACTCAACAATGTTGTGTTTCATTTGGAGTGCAGCTGTGCTGGGGGCCAGCTCTCAGCCTATAGCACTGAGAAATCCATCTCTTGTCCACTTGGAAACGCAGGCATCTGGTTTCTGACTTCCTCTGTCCACCACTCCTAGGCCTTTCTCCCCCAGCCCCAGAGACAGACATAGGACAGCAAAGACACTTGGACACACGGAGGGGTGGACACACTAGCTTTACTCAGACCATCTGGGTGCTGACCAGGCCCTGGTGAGGAGAAAGTCTAGACCTCAGGCAGCCACAGGGTACCTGGGAACAAGAGGGCAGAAGTCAAGGGCCTGAGACTCAGGGTCAAATCCTAGGCTGGGCTTAGAGTCTCCGAAGTGGAATTTGGAATTCTGAGAGAACAATCTAGAATTCTAGGACTAGATGATAGAATCCCAGAAATGGAATTTGAAATTCTAGCAACGCCCCTGGGGTGGGGGTGACGGGTACTGAGTGGGAATGAGAATAAAGTTGAAGGCTCCAGCGGCAGGCTTAAAATGGTATCAGCGGGTTCTGATTCTACAACCTGACTTTGGAAGCTGGAGATAAGGGGTGTCTGGGGGTCAGGTCAGACTCCGGTTTTGGAGTCTGACTCACTGTTGGGCAGGAGCAAAGCCCCCTGGGGCAGAGCCAGAACCCTGGAGAGTGAACCTGGAGATGCAGAGGGGGGCTGGCAGGGCTCAGAGCGTGGGGTCCCGCCCTGCAGAGGCTCGGTCAGGTCCTTGGGGGCAGGGCTGCGGGCTTCAAGAGGCTGGGCCAGGACTTCAAGGGGCAGAGTTCTGGGTTCCACAGCTGGGTCAGTGCTGCCCACAGCCAATTCCGGGGACTTGCAAAAACGTGCGAAGGTCTCTGAGGGCCTGGCCCCGGCCTGTGGAGAGAATCCAGCTGCCTGGGCCAGCTCTCCGACCCGGGTGTGGAAGCCCTGCAGCTGCTCCTGCCGCACGTCCACCAGGTACCTGCAGATGGGAAGTGCCATGTCAGAGACCCAGATTCTGACCCCCAGTCAGGAAAGGCCCCACCCTCCACCCCACCGGCTCACCGGGCTAATTCCACAATCAGGTTCCCTCCCGGTGCCACACAGGCCCCAAGCTCAGGGCTGAGAAGATGGACCATCCTGCAGAGAGGGCAGAGGACAGGCTGAGATCCAGCTCCAAATCCAGGGGGCGGATGGGGCTCTGGGAACCCAGACTCTGAGGGAGGAGGGGCTGCAATACTGGAGTCTGGGTCTTGGGGAAGAAGCGGGCAGGAGGTCTGGACTCTGGGGTACCAGGGAGGAGGGGCTGGGGCTGGACTCCTGGGTCTGAGGGATGAGGAGATGGAGGTCTGAGGGAGGAGGGGCTGGGGTCTGGACTCCTGGGTCTGAAGGAGGAGGGACTAGGGGTCTGAGGGAGGAGGGGCTGGGGCCTGGACTCCTGGGTCTGAAGGAGGAGGGACTAAGGGTCTGAGGGAGGAGGGGCTGGGGCCTGGACTCCTGGGTCGGAGGGAAGAGGGGCTGAGGGGGGAGGGAATGGGGCTCGGGCTGCCTCCCCACTTACCCACAGGCCACATACAGAAGCTGGAACCGGCCGTTGTAGCAGCTCTTGTGGTGGAGAGTCTGAGCAGAATCGAGGGGCAGGAAGTGGATGGTGAAAGATTCCGAGGTGGGGGCTGCTGGGGAAGGTGATAGAGGGGTCACCTCTTTCAGGTACTACCATGAGGGCGGAAAGCCAGAGACATACATAGAGCTGGGCAGAGCTGGGCAGGCACAGGGCTTGGAGACAACATTCCTTGTCCTCTTGAAGCTTTTAAAAAATCTTTCCGGCCGGGCGCGGGGGCTCAAGCCTGTAATCCCAGCACTTTGGGAGGTCGAGGCGGGTGGATCACGAGGTCAAGAGATCGAGACCATCCCGGTCAACATAGTGAAACCCCGTCTCTACTAAAAATACAAAAAATTAGCTGGGCATGGTGGCACGTGCCTGTAATCCCAGCTACTCAGGAGGCTGAGGCAGGAGAATTGCCTGAACCCAGGAGGCGGAGGTTGCGGTGAGCCCAGATCACGCCATTGCACTCCAGCCTGGGTAACAAGAGCGAAACTCCGTCTCAAAAAAAAAAAAAAAAAAATCTTTCCTCTGAGGTGGATTTCTGGAAAACTCTGGGAAGGGCAGCCCAGCAGGCAGAGACCCACTGTACAGATCAGGCAACTGAGACTGTAGAGAGGGGAGAGAGTGGGTGGGCAGGGCCACACGCAACATACCCTGCCCGACAGACACTCAGGGAGGGCCAGGTGGGAGGATGGCTGGAAGGAGGCCCAGCCAGGATCCGGGGTCCGGCATGATGCTCAAGGGGGAGCTGGGACCCAGAACCTGCGGAGAATATTCTGGGATAACATAGACCTCTGCAGATAAGATTAGAATTCTCCTACTGGAATTAAGAATCCTAAGCATGCTCTCAGGATTTAGGAAAGAGAGAGAAAGAGACCGAATATCAGGAAGAAGCCGACACTGGCCCACGCATTCCAAATCATGACAGTCCCCATTCCAATGTGAAATGCCTGGAGGCTGCAGTCCCTGGCCTACCTGTTGTTCTGGCCTACCTGCAGTCCCTGCCTCGCTTACCTGGAGTCCCTGGCTTACCTGCAGTCCCTCGCTTACCTGCAATCCCTCGCTTACCTGCAGTCCCTCGCTTACCTGCAATCCCTCGCTTACCTGCAGTACCCCTGGCTCACCTGCAGTCCCTGGCTCCAGGCCTCCCTCGGCATGCTGCTGCTCTTCTGGGTTGTGACCCCAGGTGGCCACCTCGTGGAGCATTTCTGTCACGTTGTGTTGAGTGATCTCACCCGCCGTCTAGGGATAGAAGGGGAGTGGACAGACATTGGGGCCAGGATGGCAGTGGGGGGCTTAGAATGCGGGGAGTCTTGGTCCAGCACTAGAACTCCCGGAGCCGGAGCCGCTTGGAGGATGTGAAGTGGGGCAGGACCTGTCCCACAGGGATGGAGCCTGTTCCCTGAATAGAGTCGTCCCCATCCCCGCAGAGTGAAAGGCGGGGGTCTGGAGCTGGGGGCGGAGCCTGCTGTGGGGGGCCTGCTGTGGGGGTGGGCCTTTCACACCCACCCACCCCTGCGCCACCACAACCGCCAGTCCCAGCCTCACCGCGCACCTTGACCGGCTGTCCGTTGCTGGTCCGCAGGAGGCTCTCGTCATCCGCTTCGATGCCAAAGGCCACAAAAGGCCCCGTGGCGATGTCCCCCCAGTACCCGCGCGCTGCCACGCGCTCCCCGCGCTGGAAAAGGAGGGAGAGAGAAGGCAGGTGAGGTCGATGTTGGGGACCCTGACTCCTAGGTCTCCGAGAATCAGCAGCGGGCCTGGACAGGCAGTGGACACGCACGTAGCTCAGGAGGCGACCAGACGCCAGAGTCCGGTTGGGCACGTGATAGGCGCTGGAGTCCCTGAGTTCAAAGGCGACGCCTGTGTCCCGCCAGCGTCGGAACTCCTGGGTGTGAATGACCTGGGCCTGCGGTGGGGGTGGGAAACAGAGAGCCCTCCGTGAAACAAGCATGGAGGGACCCTACACCTTCCTCCCTCAGACCCAGGAGTCCAGACCTCCCAGCCCCTCCTCCCTCAGACCCAGGAGTCCAGGCCCAGCCCCTCCTCCCTCAGACCCAGGAGACCAGACCCCCAGTCCCTCCACCCTCAGACCCAGGAGTCCAGATCCCCCCAGCCCCTCCTCCCTCAGACCCAGGAGACCAGACCCCCAGTCCCTCCTCCCTCGGACCCAGGAGACCAGACCCCCAGTCCCTCCTCCCTCAGACCCAGGAGACCAGACCCCCAGCCCCTCCTCCCTCAGACCCAGGAGTCCAGGCCCAGCCCCTCCTCCCTCAGACCCAGGAGTCCAGACCCCTGACTCTCCTCCCTCAGACCCAGGAGTCCAGGCCCAGCTCCTCCTCCCTCAGACCCAGGAGTCCAGGCCCCTGACTCTCCTCCCTCAGACCCAGGGTTCCAGGCCCCAGCCCCTCCTCCCTCAGACTCAGGAGCCCAGGCCCAGCCCCTCCTCTCCCCTCCTGGGCCCCTCACCCCGCGATCGTGCAGCTTCATGCGTAGGTCCCAGTCGCTGACACCGCGCCGGGCGTCGTAGCGGGAGCCCAGGTAGTGGCGTAGCCGTGAGTCCCAGAGGCGGCTCATGGGGAAGGCCTCGGGCCCCTTCTCGCTGCCAGCCCAGAAGCGGAACACGGCCTCCAGGGCATCCCGCTCACGGAACTGCGGGGCCAGACACGCGCAGGGAGAGAGCGAGGCGGAGAGGGATGCAAGGAGAGCAGCTTCTAGTTGACCCTTTCTTCCACCCCAGGACGGGGGAACGATTCTCCCGTTTCCCAGATGAAAAAACGGAGGCTCCTAAAGCAGAAGCCACCTCCTGCCCCCAGGCCACATCTCACAGCGGGAGTCGCAGAGCTGGGATTCGAACCCCCCGAGTCCGCCGCCTGCTCCGTCAACGCATGTCCTTTGGACTGCGCACTTCCATTCTTCCCGCGGCCACCCGATCCCAGGCAGTGACCGCGCGAGGTCAGGCGGCCGCACCTTGAGGGCGCGGAGGCTGAGCCAGGGCAGCTGCTCCTCCAGGCGGTCGGGCTCGGGGACCAGGTGGGCCAGCAGGTCTGCCTGGGCGCGCACAAAGGCGGCCACCGGTGGGCGCAGCAGCGCGTTCCCCCACACCTCCAGGAAGGTCTCGCTCCGCTCTAGGGAGAGGAGGAGATGACTGGGGGAATGTGCGGAGAGAGACCCGAAATTAGACCCTTCATATGTTCTTATGTCATAGTCATATACTGAAAACAATGAACCCCGGAAGACTCCCGAGGCATCCTAAAAACTACATGAAGAACAAGACAGGGCGTGGTGGCAGGTGCCTGTAATCCCAGCTAGGGAGGCTGAGGTAGGAGAATCGTTTGAACCGGGAGGCGGAGATTGCAGTAGCCGAGACGGCATGCCAGCCTTGGCAACAAAGGGAGACTCTGTCAAAAAAAACCAAACAACCAACAACAACAAAAAACACCTAGAAGAGTGAATTAGAGCTTCAGTTTCCACACTGACCACAGACGGGATATTTGGGGAAAAAAAGATAACAATACCACTGTAAAAAGTAACACAAACTGTCATATATGGTGTAAGCATGTACATTGTATTACATATAGGTAATCCAGAGATGATTTGTGGTGTATGGGAGAATGTGTACAGGCTATTTGTGTGAGTACAACTTTTTTTTTTTGGACAGAGTCTCACTCTGTTGCCCAGGCTGAGTGCAGTTGCTCCATCAGAGTTCACTGTCGCCTCGACAACCTGGGTTCAAGGTGTGGCAGATCCCCGGCACAGTTTGTACCTGAGAATATCTTAGTTTATAGTGTTACCACTCAGTTATTTCCTTTATATAATCCTTTTTTTTTTTTTTTTTTTTTTTGAGACGGAGTTTCGCTCTTGTTACCCAGGCTGGAGTGCAATGGTGCAATCTCGGCTCACCGCAACCTCCGCCTCCTGGGTTCAGGCAATTCTCCTGCCTCAGCCTCCTGAGTAGCTGGGATTACAGGCACATGCCACCATGCCCGGGTAATTTTTTGCATTTTTAGTAGAGACGGGGTTTCACCATGTTGACCTCGTGATCCAACCGCCTCGGCCTCCCAAAGTGCTGGGATTACAGGCTTGAGCCACCGCACCCGGCCCTATATAATCCTTTATATATAAAATCATGTATCAGTTTATAGTCAGAACAATTCGTGCCTGAAGAATATCTTACTACTCAGTTATTTCAGAATTTTCTAAGTAGTTCTAAGATATATTATATTTAGCCCCATTTTACAGGTGGGAGAAACTGAGGCTCTAAGATGGCAAATTATATCATAGGGGACAATGATCAATAAATATATTTGAATTTTTTTTTTTTTTAGACGGTGTTTCGCTGTTGCTACCCAGGCTGGAGTGCAGTGGCACAATCTCCTCTCCCCACAACCTCTGCCTCCCGGGAAAATAATCAAAATTTTAAATTGTACCATCGAAATGCCAGAATCCTTCTGGGGAGGGGGAGGAGACCGGCGGTTGGAATGCCTGGGTCCTAGCAACTGACCTTGCAGGCCCATCTTCTCAGGTTCCTCCAGGGCTAGGCTGAAGATCAGCATGTGTCGGGCCACAGCTTCCAGATTATTCTCCAACACAAAGAACTAGAAGGAGGGACAGGGCAGAATAATCCCGAGACCTGCTTGCATGGGCCCTAGCAGACCCAGGAGAGTCGGCCCTCAGCCCTCTCCTTCCACACACCCAGGAGTTCTGTACACCAGCCTCTTCCTTCAAACATAGGAGTCTGGGTCCCCAGAGCTCTCTTCCCTTCCATTCCTCAGAAGACCTGATCCTTGAGCTCTTCTCCGCCTACAGAACCCAGGAGTTCCAAACCCCAGTCTCTTCCTTCCCCAAGACCAATGGGTTCACCAAGCTTCCACTTCCCTCACATCTAGGAGTCTCCAGCTCCTTCATTCTTGGACCTGAAGTTTTCGAATTCCAATCCCCTCCTCCCTCAATGACTCGGAATCTGGGGTCTCATCTTCATCCCAGCTCACGTTGAACCTCCTGCGAGGCCAGAGCTTCGCTCGGGACAGGGTTCGCAGCAGGTGGCGCCCATCCACAGAGCCCAGCAGCAGCACATCTAGCTCAGGGACGCTGTGCACTGTATCGGCCTGGGAGTCTGGGTCCACAGGAGGACCTGGCAAGATGACAGCAGGCTGGGGCACCATGGTAGTCGCCAGAGTGTCCCCCGTAGCATCCCCTACAGCAATGGACTACAAATCCCAGTAGGCGACGCGCCCGTGGCCCAGGTTCTAAGGGGAGTTGATTCCTCTGAGCATTCTGGGATTCGTAGTCCGAAGACAGGACCTCGGCCCTGCCCTGGAGGCGCGCCCTCCACCGTTGGAGCCTTGGAGAACGTTAGCGCGCCCCCTGCCACCGACGCTGGGACTAAGAGCTCTGAAAGGCCGCCTGCGCAGGCTGGAAAGGCAGGCGGTGTATTAGACCGTGCGTGCTGGGACTCACTTTCAGCCTGCAGGTCCAGCGCCGGGGACAGGCCCCACCACGACACCGAGCCGAAGCCCATGCCGGAGCCGGCAGGTGTGGTCATCACCCTGCGGAAAACACATCCTGGGAATCCCACACATTGCCCGCCCCGCTCCCCTCTCACCGCCCCTCACTTCGCTCCCCTTTGCCTCCACATGATACCCTACTCACACCTTTATCCTCCGAATATCCTGGGACGCCCCTTTCCCTCTGCTCAGTGCAGCACTGTGGGCCCGCGACCCTCCACAACCGCTGGCCAGAGTCCCCGCCCTTTTCGATCAATTGACCAATGGGTGCACGCGGGCTGGTACCTCGGAGAGCAACTGACCAATGAGAGTTAGCGAGGTCGGCTCGCTACAAACTTTTGGCCAATGGGAGCACTGAGGACCAGGCTTCTCCACCCTTAGTAGTAGAGGCCAGGTGGACGCGGTTGTCATGACGACAGCACTGGCGGGGGCGGGAAGGAGCGGGGCTGGAAGAGGTTGGGGCGGAGTCAGGGTCAGTCCAAATTTCTGGAATGGGAGAGACCCGGGCTGATTCAAATTTAGCGAGAACGGAGCTTAATCTTATTTCTTGTTTTTTACTTTTTTCTTTTCTCCATCTCCCTTTGCTCGTAGGTAACTGAACTTTTATCCATCCAAATAAAGTGAAGTATCTAGACTTTAGACTGCAGACCTCTGAGCCCCATCCCCGCCCCAGCCCAGCATGGGTTCTACCACACGGAGCTGCCCACTGAGGCGCAGGTTATTACAAATTCAGGACTCTTGTGAGCTGGTTATTAGCACAAGCAGTAATAATTTAAACTTACAGCTAGATCCTTTTGTAGTTTCTAAGCGAGATGATTGGGTGTTCACGCGCATGTGTGAGATGCGCCCCCCTCAAACCTTGTTACGACATCGGCACATGACCCTTCTGACATGAACAACAACAACAAAAAATTACACTTAAATTCCGTAATTGTACAGTTAAATGCACTGCATTAAAATAAGGGTAAGTCGCCCGGGGGCGGTGGCTCACGCCTGTAATCCCAGCACTTTGGGAGGTCGAGGTGGGCAGATCACTTGATGTTAGGAGTTGGAGACTAGCCTAGCCGCGAGTCTACTTTTAAAAAAATAAGAAAATTAGCAGTGAGCCGAGAAGGCGCCATTGCACTCCAGCCTGGGCGGCTGAGCGAGACTAAGTCTCAAAAAAAAAAGAAAGAAAGAAAGAAAAAGAAAACCAGTATCCCATCTATCTCCCCATTTATCTTTCCTCAGTCCCTGGCAACCAGGAATCTACTTTCTGTCCCTATGAATTTGTCAGTTCAGGGGATTTCTTACGGATGGAATTCTGCAATATGCAGCCTTTTGTGTCTGGCTTCCTCCACTTGGCATAATACACCCAGGACTCATCCATGCTGAAGTACAAATCAGTGCTTCCTTCTGTTTTTATGACCAAATAATATTCCACTGTTTTTCCCCCTAACCTTTGCAAGCTTCATTCCTTCTTGTCATTCAAGTAATGGCCCAGACCGAACCTCCTCAGGAGGGCTGCCCTGATTACCCTCCCTAAATTATCTCAGCCCTTTTACGTTTTTGTCCCAGGGTGGATTACCACTTGTAATTGTTTTATCCTTCCTATAACTCTGCTTTCTAGTTGAGACAGGGACCCAAGGACCGCATTTTCATCATCTAAATCAATCCCAGAATTTAGTGACAGGCTTTCTGGCTATGTGATTCAAAGGATTTCTTTCTTTCTTTTTTTTTTTTTTTTTTTTTTTTTTTGAGACGGAGTTTCGCTGTTGTTACCCAGGCTGGAGTGCAATGGCGCGATCTCGGCTCACCGCAACCTCCGCCTCCTGGGTTCAGGCAATTCTCCTGCCTCAGCTTCCTGAGTAGCTGGGATTACAGGCACGCGCCACCATGCCCAGCTAGTTTTTTGTATTTTAGTAGAGACGGGGTTTCACCATGTTGACCAGGATGGTCTCGATCTCTCGACCTTGTGATCCACCCGCCTCGGCCTCCCAAAGTGCTGGGATTACAGGCTTGAGCCACCGCGCCCGGCCTTTTTTTTTTTTTTTAGGCTGAGTTTTGTTCTTGTTGCCCAGGCTGGAGCGCAATGGCACGATCTCAACTCACTGCAACCTCCACGTCCTGGGTTCAAGTGATTCTCCTACCTCAGCCTCCCTAGTAGCTGGGATTACAGCTGCCCGCCACCATGCCTGGATAATTCATATTTTTCGTAATGACAGGGTTTCAGCATGGTGGCCAGGCAAGTCTCAAACTCCTGACTTCAGGTGATCTGCCTGCCTCGGTCTCCCAAAATGCTGGGATTACAGGCATAAGCCACCACACCCATCCCTGAATTCTCTAAAGCACAGTTTGGACTCATTTGTCAACAGGGAATAAAAATCATGTCTATTTCATGAGTTTGCTGTGAGGTTTATTATTGGCAGTAATAGCAGTAACATAAAGAGCTGTCTTCATAAAGACATGCCCTACACCCACACACACACACATATGAAAAGTTACTGAATTCCTTTTAAGAAAAATTTAAACTCTCAAGGACATTATCATCTGTGTAGCTATTCTAATTTCACTTTTCCCATTGGCTACCAGGAAGCTTAGGAGCAAGTTTGTTCACTGCCTTCTTTTTCGATATGTGGGGGTACTTTTTTTTGTCACATTCTCCACTTAATCTGCTGATCAGAGAGTTCTCTTACCAAATTTTTTCTTTTTCTTCTTTTTTGAGACAGTGTCACTCTGTCGCCCAGGCTGGAGTGCAGTGGTGAAATCTCAGCTCACTGCAACCTCCACCCCTCGGGTTCAGGTGATTCTCCTGCCTCAGCCTCCCGAGTAGCCAGGACTACAGGTGTGTGCCACCATGCCTGGCTAATTTTGTATTTTTAATAGAGATGGGATTTCACTATGTTGGCCAGGCTGATCTTGACCTCGTGATCTGCTCACATCGGCTTACCAAAGTGCTGGGATTACAGGCATGAGCCACCACTCCCGGCTCTCTTGCCAAATCTTACAGGTCTCTGTTCACCACCCAAAATCCTGTATGTGATGAGATGAGGTAGAAGCCAATGGAACAATCATCTTTGCTAGAAACAGACTAGAAGCCAGCATTCCTTGAAAGAACAATGAAGTCGGATGCAGTGGCTTCTGCCTGTAGTCCCAGCTACCCAAGGAGGATCCTCAGGAGTTTGAAGCCAGCCTGGGAAACACAGTGAAACCCCATCTCTACAAAAATAGAAAAATAAAAAATGAGCCAGGCATGGTTGCATGCACCTGGAGTCCCAGCTACGCAGAGGTCTGGGGCAGGGGGGTCCCTTAAGTCCAGGAGGTTGAGGCTGCAGTGAGCTGTGATTGAACCGCTGTTCTGCAGCCTAGGGACAGAGTGAAAACCCCTGTCAAAAAAGAAGAAAGTAAAGAGAGAAGAAAGGAAAGAGGAAGGGGAAGGGAAGGGGGAAGGGAGGGAAGGGGAGGGGAGGGGAGGGGAAGGGGAAGGGGAAGGGGAAGGGGAAGGGGAAGGGGAAGGGGAAGGGGAAGGGAAGGGAAGGGGAAGGTGAAGGGGAAGGGAAGGGGAAGGGAAGGGAAGGGGAAGGGAAGGAAGGGAAGGGGAAGGCGAGGGGAAGGGGAAGGGGAAGGGAAGGGGAAGGGAAGGGGAAGGGGAAGGGAAGGGGAAGGGGAAGGGAAGGGAAGGGGAAGGCGAAGGGGAAGGGAAGGGGAAGGGAAGGGAAGGGGAAGGGAAGGGAAGGGAAGGGGAAGGCGAAGGGGAAGGGAAGGGGAAGGGGAAGGGGAAGGGAAGGGGAAGGGAAGGGGAAGGGAAGGGAAGGGGAAGGGAAGGGAAGGGAAGGGGAAGGTGAAGGGGAAGGGAAGGGGAAGGGAAGGGAAGGGGAAGGGAAGGGAAGGGAAGGGGAAGGCGAAGGGGAAGGGAAGGGGAAGGGGAAGGGGAAGGGAAGGGGAAGGGAAGGGGAAGGGGAAGGGAAGGGGAAGGGGAAGGGAAGGGAAGGGGAAGGCGAAGGGGAAGGGAAGGGGAAGGGGAAGGGAAGGGGAAGGGGAAGGGAAGGGAAGGGGAAGGTGAAGGGGAAGGGAAGGGGAAGGGAAGGGGAAGGGGAAGGGAAGGGGAAGGGGAAGGGAAGGGAAGGGGAAAGCGAAGGGGAAGGGAAGGGGAAGGGAAGGGAAGGGGAAGGTGAAGGGGAAGGGAAGGGGAAGGGGAAGGGGAAGGGAAGGGGAAGGGGAAGGGAAGGGAAGGGGAAGGGAAGGGAAGGGGAAGGCGAAGGGGAAGGGAAGGGGAAGGGGAAGGGAAGGGGAAGGGGAAGGGAAGGGAAGGGGAAGGTGAAGGGGAAGGGAAGGGGAAGGGGAAGGGGAAGGGAAGGGGAAGGGGAAGGGAAGGGGAAGGGGAAGGGAAGGGAAGGGGAAGGCGAAGGGGAAGGGAAGGGGAAGGGGAAGGGAAGGGGAAGGGGAAGGGAAGGGAAGGTGAAGGGGAAGGGAAGGGGAAGGGGAAGGGGAAGGGAAGGGGAAGGGGAAGGGAAGGGGGAAGGGGAAGGGAAGGGAAGGGGAAGGCGAAGGGGAAGGGAAGGGGAAGGGGAAGGGGAAGGGAAGGGAAGGGGAAGGGAAGGGGAAGGAGAAGGGAAGGGGAAGGGGAAGGGAAGGGGAAGGGGAAGGGGAAAGGAAGGGGAAGGGGAAGGGGAAGGGGAAGGGAAGGGGAAGGGGATGGGGAAGGGAAGGGGAAGGGGAAGGGGAAGGGAAGGGGAAGGGGAAGGCGAAGGGGAAGGGAAGGGGAAGGGGAAGGGGAAGGGAAGGGGAAGGGGAAGGGGAAGGGAAGGGGAAGGGGAAGGGAAGGGGAAGGCGAAGGGGAAGGGAAGGGGGAAAGGGAAGGGGAAGGGAAGGGGAAGGGGAAGGGGAAGGGAAGGGGAAGGGGAAGGGGAAGGGGAAGGGAAGGGGAAGGGGAAGGCGAAGGGGAAGGGAAGGGGAAGGGGAAGGGGAAGGGAAGGGAAAGGGGAAGGGAAGGGGAAGGGGAAGGGAAGGGGAAGGGAAGGGGAAGGGGGAAGGCGAAGGGGAAGGGAAGGGGAAGGGGAAGGGGAAGGGAAGGGGAAGGGAAGGGGAAGGGGAAGGGAAGGGGGAAGGGGAAGGGAAGGGAAGGGGAAGGCGAAGGGGAAGGGAAGGGGAAGGGGAAGGGAAGGGGAAGGGGAAGGGAAGGGAAGGGGAAGGTGAAGGGGAAGGGAAGGGGAAGGGAAGGGGAAGGGGAAGGGAAGGGGAAGGGGAAGGGAAGGGGAAGGGGAAAGCGAAGGGGAAGGGAAGGGGAAGGGAAGGGAAGGGGAAGGTGAAGGGGAAGGGAAGGGGAAGGGGAAGGGGAAGGGAAGGGGAAGGGGAAGGGAAGGGGAAGGGGAAAGGGAAGGGACGGGGAAGGCGCCGCGGGAAGGGAAGGGGAAGGGGAAGGGAAGGGGAAGGGGAAGGGAAGGGAAGGGGAAGGTGAAGGGGAAGGGAAGGGGAAGGGGAAGGGAAGGGAAGGGGAAGGGGAAGGGAAGGGGAAGGGGAAGGGAAGGGAAGGGGAAGGCGAAGGGGAAGGGAAGGGGAAGGGGAAGGGAAGGGGAAGGGGAAGGGAAGGGAAGGGGAAGGTGAAGGGGAAGGGAAGGGGAAGGGGAAGGGGAAGGGGAAGGGGAAGGGGAAGGGAAGGGGAAGGGGAAGGGAGGGAAGGGGAAGGCGAAGGGGAAGGGAAGGGGAAGGGGAAGGGGAAGGGAAGGGGAAAGGGAAGGGGAAGGAGAAGGGAAGGGGAAGGGGAAGGGAAGGGGAAGGGGAAGGGGAAAGGAAGGGGAAGGGGAAGGGGAAGGGGAAGGGAAGGGGAAGGGGATGGGGAAGGGAAGGGGAAGGGGAAGGGGAAGGGAAGGGGAAGGGGAAGGCGAAGGGGAAGGGAAGGGGAAGGGGAAGGGGAAGGGAAGGGGAAGGGGAAGGGGAAGGGAAGGGGAAGGGGAAGGGAAGGGGAAGGCGAAGGGGAAGGGAAGGGGAAAGGGAAGGGGAAGGGAAGGGGAAGGGGAAGGGGAAGGGAAGGGGAAGGGGAAGGGGAAGGGGAAGGGAAGGGGAAGGGGAAGGCGAAGGGGAAGGGAAGGGGAAGGGGAAGGGGAAGGGAAGGGAAAGGGGAAGGGAAGGGGAAGGGGAAGGGAAGGGGAAGGGGAAGGGGAAGGGGAAGGGGAAGGGAAGGGGAAGGGGAAAGGAAGGGGAAGGGGAAGGGAAGGGGAAGGGGAAGGGAAGGGGAAGGGGAAGGGAAGGGGAAGGGGAAGGGAAGGGGAAGGGGAAAGGAAGGGGAAGGGGAATGGGAAGGGGAAAGGAAGGGGAAGGGGAAGGGGAAGGGGAAGGGAAGGGGGAAGGGGAAGGGAAGGGGAAGGGGAAGGGGAGGGGAAGGGAAAGGGAAGGGGAAGAGAAGGGGAGGAAGGAAGGAAGGAAAGGCGAGAAGAAAGAGAGAAAGGAGGAGGAAGGAAGAAGAGAAACAAAAGGGAGAGAGGTGAAGAGGAAGCCGCTGGCCTTCCTTGCTGTCCTTGGCCCTCCCTTCCGTCGGCCTGCCTCCGGGCTTTCCTTTCCCTGGCCTGTCCGTGCTGCTGCTTGAGCTCCTTTGCCTTCCTTGATGACAGTAAGTCGCTGGGGGTGCAGGTCTGTGTTTGCATCTATTCTGGGGCCCCAGCATTCAACAGAAGCCCTCGGGGAACATAGAATGGAAGACACGACGGAGGAAGGGAGGCAGACACGGGTATGAAGATCGGTATGAGTCACGGGTGAGCACGCGAGTGGATACATTCACCGACCAGCAAAGGGACTCGCCGACTCCTCACAGCCACCCTGTGGCAGGAATCGTCATCATCCCACATTCCCCAGAGGAAGAAACTCAGGCTCAGAGTGGTGAGTGAGGAATGAACGGGTGAGAGTGTGAGGGGTCCCTGGGGCCGGGCCAGGACGAACAGCACTCACGGCGCCCTGCGCCTCCCATTCCTGGAAACAAGGTTTCCTCCTGGGCCCCAGCCCTTGCCCACCCCCTTCAAAGAGCAGGGGCCCAAGCCACCGGAGCTGCTGAATATTTATTTGGCCCCAGGAGCAGTGCAGGGACGGGCTGTGTTGGAAGAGAGAGGAGAACAGACTAGGTTGGTGATTGTCAAAGCGGGGGGGGGGGGGGGGGCAGGACCAGGGGGCAGGGGAAACCAGGCTGCCTTTCCTTCCCAGGGGTCGCTGGGGCATCTGGGTGTGTGGGTGGGGGTCTGGGGAGTGTGCTGGAAAGTTGTGATTGGCATCGTTGTGGGTGAGAGGCAGGAATGGATCGGCTGGTTGGGGTGGGGCTGCGGAGAGAGTAGCGGTCAGAGGCTTCAGGGTGGGGCTGGCTTGGCTTTGGCGGGTCTCGGGAGTCTGGGGTCAGGGGCTTGGGGTAGGAGTCAGGGCGCAGGCAGCAGCCTCACTCTGTCCGGGGGCCGCAGCGAGTGCCACTGGGCAATGGGCCGCCGCGGATTGGCCAGCATGTCCGCCCAGTGCCGCAGGCCAGCCCCGCCGGCGGCCGCCCCCACGGCCACCCTCCCGATGGCCTCGTTCTTGCCCAGCTTGTCGTAGTCCAGCACGGTCAGCTCCACCTGCACCTTCTGGGGTGAGCGCGGGAGGAAGAGGGGAGAGGAGCGTGAGGGAAGGAGGCCCCGAAAAGAGGGTGTCCGGTTTCACGGCTGAGGGTACCTTCTGGCTGCCACCCGAGGGCTCGGGGCCCCGGAGCTCGAGACGGGGTGGGGGAGTGGGAGGTGGGAGGGACGGAGCCTGCGGTGAGGAGGCGGCTTTGGCGCCTTGCTTCCTGCGCAGCCAGATTTCTCGGGAAATGAACCCTCAGGATGGTTGCGGAGGGGGTGTTCGGCGTCCCGCTAGGGGAGCAGCCTCCTAAGAGCGGCAAAGCTGCAGAACTTTCCCAGGGGCCTGGCTAGAGTAGGCTCGTCCCTAAAGGACTGAAGGGAGGTCTCTCTTTCTTAGAACCACGTTCTTGAGGAGGGCGGGGCATCCCGGTCGTGCCTGGGGGGGTCGGGGAATTCTGGTCCTGCTTACGGGCGGGGCATCTGGTCCCGCGTGGGGGGTGAGCATCCTGGTCCTGCTTGGGGCAGGGCATCCCGGTCGTGCCTGGGGGGGTCGGGGAATTCTGGTCCTGCTTAGGGGCGGGGCATCCTGGTCCTGCTTAGGGTTGGGGCATCCTGGTCCCGCATAGGGGGCGGACATCCTGGTCCCGCGTGGGGGCAAGGCATCCCGGTCTTGCCAGGGGTGCAGGGAATTCTGGTTCTGCTTAGGGGCGGGGCATCTGGTCCCGCGTGGGGGGCGGGACATCCTGGTCCTGCTTGGGATGGGGCATGCTGGTTTTGTCTTGGGGGAAGGGCATCCCGGTCCTGCTTAGAGCAGATAGGATACCCACACCTAATTTTAAGGAGACCCTTCCTGGAGTGGATGGGGCTTCCTGGTCCTCCTAGGAGGAAACAAGACTGAGAACAAACAGAAGCTCAGACTTCCACTCACCTGGTTTCTAGGGGGATGCTAAAAAGTCTCTCCCTGTAGCAACGGCGATTACTAAGGCTCTGGGCTCTTGGAGAGGGGCCGGTCTGAGCTCACCTGGACTTGGTCACAGGGCACCTCAAAGCTGAAAGCCTCGTTGTAATAGGGGTTCAGAGTGTTCTTCTTGATGGTGGTTTTCTTCTTCCGCACCTTTTTGCCGCCCTGCAGCAGGTGGACCTTGACGTACGGATCTGGGGAGAGGAAGGAGGCGTCTTACGGCCCCCACTGCTGAGTTATTGGACCAACATAGAAACACCGCCTACATCCTTTAGGTCTCCGTATCCATGGTCCAAAATCCATGCCTTCCACGGCAGCCTGGGCCTCCCTCTCCCCCAAGAAACCCTCGGGGCTCAGAAACTGTCGGAATGAGAACCCAACCCACGCCAGCCCCACGCACCCCACTCCCTCGCTTCCCACACACCTGACAGTCCTCCTACATCCATCTTCTTCAAGTTTTTAGCCTCCAGGACGATAACGGTGAGCTTCCCGGCCGTAGGGACATAGCGGAGGGAAAAGCAGATGTCCCCAAGCTTCTCCTGCTGAAAGGAGGAGAGGGGCCCATCACCAGAGCCCCGGCTCCGCATCCATCCCTCCCTCCATCTTTCTTTCCTCCCCACACTTTGGAATGGAACGGTCCACACTTGAGGACCCAGGTGTACGATCCGAGGAGTGGAAGAGGTTTTAATCCACTCCGCCTTCCGGGTCTGGAAGGCCTGTGATCTGATTGGCTCAGGGAGTTGTGGGCGGGGCGGGCCTAGGGCGTGGCTTGGAGCATGGCGGCTCCCTCTCACCTCCTCCCGCGGAGCCGCCTGCAGCTCCCGCCAGGCCTGCACCGGCCGCCCCAGGTCCACGGAGCTCATGGGGACCCGCACCTCCCCGATGGCGTCGTTGCGAGAGAAGCGGTCGAAGTCGTACACCGCCATGACCAGCACCCTGCCCCCCAGCTCCACATAGGGGACCTGCAGTGCACAGAGAATGCGCCGCGGACAGCAGGAAGTCAGAGAGAGAGAGTGGGGCGCAGCACATCGAGGTGGACGGCACACGGTCCAAGCGAATAGTGGGGGGAACTCAAATGGAGAAGTCCAGGGATCCATGGGAAAAAAAAATCACGGGTCAGTGGAACCCAAATGGTACCGCCAAAGGAACAGGCTACAACCCGGGCGTCAGTAGTGCCCAGGGTCCAGTGGAATAGCCCTAGAGCTGGTAGCTGCCACCTGAGCTGTGGCCGCCTCCAGGAAAAGCGGAAGCGATCAGTCCCCTGGGTTCCAGGGACTGGACGTATGCTATGCAGCACGGGGCCTGACAGCAGGAGCTCACCTTGAAGGCGAAGGTCTCCCCAAAGTGAGGGTTCAGTGTCTGCCGATGCACCTTGGTCTCGTACCGCCTCCGCTTGTCCGGCAGCAAGTAGACCAGCACGTAGGGGTCCGAGGAGCCACCCAGATCCAAGGCTGCCAATCCCTCTGCTTGCAGAATGCCCACCAGCAGCTGCAGGGCGCGGGGCACAGTGGGAGAGGCGGGGGAGGTGGGCAACAGTCTTAGCCTCGCTTCCATGGTTCCTTTCAGAAGGGGTTGGAACCCCCGGGACCCTCCCTCCAAAGCATCCCCTTCCTCCACACCCACCTGGCCACTCTGGAAGTCATAATCCAAGGAGTACTGCAGTCGTCCTAGCTCATGCTTGCCTGCCACCTGCTGCCCTGGCCCAGATGTTGCTGGCTCCAGCTCCTCCACTTCTGGCTGCACCTTAGAGAGCCAGGGGTAAGAGTAGGTGAAGTCTTCCCCTGACAGCAGTATCCTTCAGGCGCAGAAGCCAAGGGAGGCTCACAGGTTTCTTGGGCTATACCTGAGCGCTGACAAGCTAAGCAGAGTCAGTATTTGACTAGTGATGTCTGCTACAGGCAAGAAATGGACATAGTAACACATGCGGTATGCTTGTGAAAGTTCAATTAGTGATGTCTGCTGTGGGCAGGGGCTAGACGTGTTTGTCATGTTTAGCTTAAAATAAGTGTGGATACGGCCGGGCGCGGTGGCTCAAGCCTGTAATCCCAGCACTTTGGGAGGCCGAGGCGGGTGGATCACGAGGTCGAGAGATCGAGACCATCCTGGTCAACATGGTGAAACCCCGTCTCTACTAAAAATACAAAAAACTAGCTGGGCGTGGTGGCGCGTGCCTGTAATCCCAGCTACTTAGGAGGCTGAGGCAGGAGAATTGCCTGAGCCCAGGAGGTGGAGGTTGCAGTGAGCCGAGATCGCGCCATTGCACTCCAGCCTGGGTAACAAGAGCGAAACTCCGTCTCAAAAAAATAAATAAATAAATAAGTGTGGATAGTGTCTCATTGCCCACAGGAATGATGTAGATTTTATTTCACATGCTAATAGATGTATTGGGATGGTAGTCCAAACTGCCATGTTTGCTAGTGATCTTAGCACAGCAAAATATGGAGGAGAAATGGAATATTTACTGTGTACTTGTCATTCTAAAGTAGAATCAAAAAGCAGAAGGTGGCCGGGCGCGGTGGCTCAAGCCTGTAATCCCAGCACTTTGGGAGGCCGAGGCGGGTGGATCACGAGGTCAAGAGATCGAGACCATCCTGGTCAACATGGTGAAACCCCGTCACTACTAAAAATACAAAAAATTAGCTGGGCATGGTGGTGCGTGCCTGTAATCCCAGCTACTCAGGAGGCTGAGGCAGGAGAATTGCCTGAACCCAGGAGGCGGAGGTTGCGGTGAGCCGAGATCGCGCCATTGCACTCCAGCCTGGGCAACAAGAGCGAAACTCCGTCTCAAAAAAAAAAAAAAAAAAAAAAGCAGAGGGTGTCTCCTTAACCTAAGCCAGCAATTCTTAAAATTCAGTGTGAATCTGAATTCCCCTGAGTCCTGTGGCAAAATGTCTGAGGTCACCTCTTTAGGGATTCTAACTCAATAGGTCAGGTGCTAGCTCCAGAATTTGGATTTCAACAAGTACTCTGTGTGACTCTGATGCACATGGTCTTTGAACATCATCAGTTTAAGGGATAGGGATAGGGCTGGACACCAGGGCCCTAAATGGCATCCTTTATGGATAGTAATGGTAACAGCTCCTTACTGAGAAGGAAAGGGGAAATACCAAGTTAGTGACCACAAACTTGAGGCTCAGAGAGGGACAGTGAATTCTCCAAGGTCACAGAATGGGAAATGGTCCTTCTTGGTTGGAAATCTAGGGCTGTCTGGCTCCCAGGTAACCATAGCACTCTGCACGGAGAGGCTTAATGTTCAGACCCTGCAGTGACCGCTTTCCATTCCCATGGCCTCATCCAGTGCAAATCTCTTTCATTCTCTCCAGGCTGCTGCTGCACTGACCTCCTCCCTGGATTCCTCGCCCCACATCTGCCCAACACAGGGATTCCAGAGGAGTCATTCTAACAACATCTGACCCTGTCCCTCATGCTCAAAACATATTTGTAGCTTTCCTCACCCTCATGATGTGCATACTGCTGAGTTCTCCAAACAGTACACTCCAGAGTGAAGCTATTGTGAAAAACGACTTTGTTCTCCAAATAAGCCTTAGAATCCGGATATGGGGCTTCAGCACCTGCACCTCCTTAGACTAGAATGTCCTTCTCTCTGCTCTGTTAGCTCTGTCCTTTAAGTCACCTCCACCATGAAGCCTCTTCTGTCTGACCCTCTGTTTAAAATTTTTTCTTACTGTAAATATGTTCCATTTTCTGAAAGAAATCAGCACATCTCAAAGTATTCTGGCACAAAGCTGGTTTTCAGCTTTCAGAGCCATTTATTTACTTGTTTAGTTATCAGAGACAGAATCTCGCTCTGTCACTCAGGCTGGAATGCAGTGGTACAATCTCAGCTCACTGCAGCCTCCACCTCCCCGTTTCAAGTGATTCTTGTGCCTCAGCCTCCCAAATAGCTGGAGGCGTGTGCCACCATACCCAGCTAATTTTTTGTATTTTTAGTAGAGACAGGGTTTCACCATGTTGCCCAGGCTAGTCTCGAACTCTTGAGCTCAGGCATTCCGTCCACCTCAGCCTCCCAAAGTGCTAGGATTACAGACCTGAGCCATGGCGCCTGGCCCAGAGCTAAATATTTATTTTTCTGTAGGTTTCTATACAGTGAGATGCTTTTTCTGCACTCCTATAAGACCCTGTAGTATGGCACATATTACCCTGTGTGGTGAGTGTCTGTGTCAGTGCCTGACTCTCCCACCAGATTAGGAAGTTCTTGTGAACAGCAACTAGATCTGTTCCATCTCCTGGTCCCCAGAGTCCAGTTGAGGGCTAGACACACAGGGAGGATGAGTCAATAAGGTGGGTTCCTATAGGAGGGAAGGGAGCAGGGACTGGGACCAGCTGGGCCATTGAGAGGAGCGGGGTATGGGAAGGGGCCAGGTTGAGGGGCTGCGCTGGGCCACACCTTGTCTATGTAACTCTGGCCCAGCCCCTTCACTTCCTGAAGATGGACCTGGGCTTGGGCCTGGCTCTTCTTGCCCGTCCGCCTCCGACAGCGCTTCCGGTAGAGACAGAAACAGCAGCTGAAGAAGAGGAGGCCTGAGACCAGCACGATGGTGGCCAGGGCCCAGGGAGGCACTGCAGAGCGGTGGAGGAGAAAACACACACTAACGCCTGGGCTGTGCGAGGGCTGATTCAATCCCGATTACACGTGGAAGCTGGAATGCTGGCCTCCTTTTCCCTCTAGCAATTTTCATTCCATTTCTTCCTGTGTTTTTCTTCCACCTAATCTGGCCTATAGAGAGATTCGATGCCCTAACCCAGACTGACACCATCTGATTTCCTTGCTTTTTAGTTCTGCCTTTCCTTACCGCCCCCCACCTCTCACACCCCCACCGCCCCCGCCAATTTCTGCTGAACTCCTGATGCTTTTAGAAGAAGCCCTGCTCCTCATCAGGCCTCAGTTTCCTTATCTGTAAAAGAAGGGCTAAGTGGACCTTCGAATTCTAAGATCTCATTCCATGCAACCCCCCTTGATCCCGTTTCGATTTTTGTTGCAAATCTGTTCCTTCCTTTCCCCGATTTCGTTCGCATTCCAGTCCAGGATAAGGACCCTGAATCCCAGCCGGATTTTCCAGCCCGCCTGCAAGAGTACACCCGTCCGAATCCCGCCCCTCAGAATCCTGGTCGGGCTTTCTCTCTGCTCAGCCCCCGGGTCTTGCTCACCTGGGCCGTGGCTGATGCGACTGGAGTCTGGAGGCGTGTCGGGCGATGGAGGCCCCGGGGTTGGGGGCTCCGGGAACATGGTGGCCGAGTCCTAGAGTCTTTTCTGCAGAGGCACTCAAACACCCTAGTCCCCCATTCCCACCCCAGACGTCCCTTGAGTCCCACGCACAACAAAAAACTTCAACTCCCATGAGGCCCCCGCGCGAACAGCCGCACAGAAACCGGTCAGCCACCGCGAGTCATGCTGGGAGTTGTAGTTTCAGCTTCCCCACGCTTGAGATGGGGTGTTCAGGACCCAGTTCCATCCCAAAGGGATACCCGCTTCCCCCGCGCCTCCACAGGCATCCCGCTGACTTCTGCCTCTTCCTCGCCCCTCCGCAGGGCCTGAACCGGAAGCGGGTGAAGGCAAGCGTGGCAACCAGCGGACCGCGTTGCCCAGAGCAACAGCCTGGCTCCTCTCGGGCGGGGTGGGAGCAAAGCTGGTTGCCCGGGCAACGGTCTGTTGCCAGGACAACGGGCGGGGCTGACGCACAGACGCGGAGTCCCGGTGGGGCAGGCTCGCTCCCGGCCCCACCGGTGCCTGGGAACCTCCAATACCCGAAATGGGATCCTGAGGTCCCGCGATGTGGGGAGGGGGCAGCCTGCGGTCCGAGCGCCCACAGCCGGTTCCTCCCTCCGCACCTCGTCCTGGGAACTGAGACGCAGGTTCCCCCTTCCCTCTCCCCCTCTTTGCTGGAGGGCGGGTCGGGGGCTGCCAGGCGCCTGTGCTGAGCCCCCCTCATCCTTCTTGGCCTGTTGGTCTCTCCACGCATCTGCGCTGTCTTCACACCTGTTCTCGTGACCGCCTCAGTCTCCACGCTCTCTTGTCCCCAAATAGGCGTCGTCCCTCTGTCTGCCTCCTCATCCCGCCTGTGTCTCTGTCCTATCGCCTGGCCTCTGTCCCCAGGGTCTCTCCTCCTCCCCTCCGCCTGCGCCCCCCTCCCCGCCCTCCGCTCTTTGTCTTCTCCACACCCGTCTCGCGTCCCTAAATCCCAGTCTCCCCGCTTCAGGCTCGAGCCCTCCCTCCCACTGCCTCTGTTGGTCTCCCCAGAGCCCCAGCCCCCACTCCCACACACATTTCCTCTAGGAATGCGGATTTGGATGGGCTGAGGTGGGGGTCCCGGCAGCTCCTACCTGCTCGGCGGCCGGACGGGACACTCCCGGGAGACGCCGAGGCGCCAGCCCCGCCCGGACCCCGCCCCCCGCACGTGGGCGGTGGCGCTGTCCCGGGTGCTGATCGCGGAGCTCGGCGGGGCGGAGGAGCCGCGGCGCAGAGCCGGATCCCGGGCGCGCCTGTGAGCCCGTGTGCGTGTGCGCGCGTGTGTGGTGTGTATTGTGTGTGTGCCCGTATTTGGTCTCCTGTAGGCAGAAAACCCCGCCCCGCCCCTCCTCTCGCCCCCACCCGGGAACCTCGATGGCGCCCACAGATGTTTATCCTGGTGCCTTCGAATTTTCTGCCTTCTGGTCCAGTCACTGGCCATCCACACCACTCCACTACTCCCGCCCCAACACACACAACACACACCCTATATAGCCCTAAGAACTGCATGCCAGGATAACCGGTCCTAGGACCCAGGAGACCCCAGACCCCCACTGGAGACCCAGACTCTGTGGGTATCAGCAACAAAGTCCCCACCTATCAGCCCCCAGACATTGCCCTCTAAGTTCCCCTAATGCCAGTCCCAGGGGGTAGCTGGGCCAGTGGCTCACACCTGTAACCTCAGCACTTTGGCAGGCCGAAGGGAAAGGAATGCTTGAGCCCAGGAGCTGGCAACTAACCTGGGCACATAGGAAAATCTCGTCCCTATGAAAATGAGCCGGCATGGTGGTGGCACACACTTGTGAACCCAGCTACTCTAGGGGCTGAGGTGGGAAGAGGACCTGGGGTCGGGAGGTCAAGGCTGCAGTGAGCCATTGCACTCTAGTCTGGACAACAGTGAAAGAAAAGAAAAAAGAAAAAGGAAGGGAGGGAGGGAGAGAAAGCCCAGAAGGCAAGTCCCCAAGTAACTAGCTTCAGCGAGCCCTGTCCATACTTCCCAGACCCCGGACACAGATGATTGGATGCTGTTTTCTCTGAGAGACTCAACCACTGAATCCTACATTTTTTCATGGGCAAGTGTGTGGGTCCCCCTAGTCCCCTCCTGGACGTTTGTCTCTATCCCTAGATCCCAGGGGCCCATCCCTACTCCCACCCCAATATTATTTCCAGACCCAGAAATCCATAGGACAACCGTTTCTGGGGAAAACAGTGATTTAATAAATTACGGGATAGAAGGAAACACATATGCAGACAGCGGGTGCAGGGAGACCTCGGGCACAGGGACTCCCTCCAACCTCAGATTACAGATTGATTTGGATTCTGAAGTAAAAGCAGGGCAGGATCCTGCCTGCCTTTTCTCCTTAAGTAGCCAAAATTCCAGACCTGAATTCCTTCCTGCCTCAGAATCCAGGCCCCAGCCTGTTTCTTCCTGCATCCCAGATTCCCAGCTTCCTCCTCCCTCAAAGACCTAGGAATTCCAAGCACCCACCCCTCTCCTCCTTCAAGGCACCAGGAATCCAGATCCCCTGGTCCCATAAAGTCATATGCTGAGGTCCACCAGATCACTCTCTCCTGGGGAAACTGGAGTTTGGGCTCCGAGCCCCCTCCTCCCACAGCATCCAGGAGTCTGGCAGCCTAGCCCTCTGCTCTTCCAGGAATCTGGGTTCAAGAGGGCGTCCAGAGCTTGAGGATGCCTGGGCTGCCAGCTCAGCCCTCTCATCACTTAGACCTCCAACTGGTGGGCCAGGATGGCAGCTGCATTTTCGTAAATAAGGTTTTCAACATTCTCATATATGGCCTCCTTCTCAGCTGGGGCCTGGGCTGACTGTTGGAGGAACTGCAGGATGCACTGGTGCAGGAATACATACTGGGCCTGGGGAGGAGGCATGGGAGTGAGCGAGGAGTGTCTCCCCAAGCCTGGGCTGCATGGAGCCCCAGGGTCCAATGTCCCACTGCCTCCCGTCCAGTATCACTCGGGGGCCAAGGGCTGCCTCACCTCCGTCTGCACCATCAACGGCCGGCTCTCTCTCATCTTCTTCACGAAGCTGAAGGGCCCAAGGAGACCCTCGCACTCCAGCTGCCGAAGCAGGACATCCAGGGCAATGAGGGTGCCTGTTCGGCCCACACCAGCACTAAGCAGAACAAAGAAAGGATCAGACCAAGGGGCGGGAGTGTGAGGGTCCAGGGTCATGGCTGATTGGAGGGATCTGTGTTTGAATGATGGCAATAACTATGCCTGCTCACACCTGCAATCTCAGCACTTTGGGAGGCCGAGGCAGGTAAATCACCCAAGGTCAGAAGTTCAAGACCAGCCTGGCCCACGTGGCAAAACCCCGTCTTTACTAAAAACACAAAAATTAGCCAGGTGTGGTAGCACACGCCTGTAATCCTGGCTACTTGGGAAGCTGATGCAGGAGAATTGCTTGAACCCAGGAGGCAGAGGTTACAGTGAGCTGAGATTGTGCCATTGCACTTTAACCTGGGTGAAAAGAGCAAAACTCCATCTCAAAAAAAAAAAAAAAAAAAAAAAAAAAGAAAGAAACACACGTAAAACTATGTCTAGAGTTCCTTGCATCCATTAGGCCCTGTTCTAAGTCCTCACAAACCTAAGCAGCGAGACGCATTAGCACATCCATTACACAGATGACGAAATGGAGGCTGAGTGACGTGAGGTCTCATTCCCCAGGTTACTCAGCTAGTAAGTGACAGAGCCGGGTTGGAACACAGGAAGAGGAACTCTCCAGCCAATCGGTTAAAAATTCCTTTAAATACAAAATGAGTCTTTTGTTTTGTCTCTCTCTGTCATGCAGGCTGGAGTGCAGTGGCACAATCTCAGGTCACTGCAGCCTTGGCCTCCTGGACTCAAGGGATCCTCCCACCTTGGCCTCCCAAAGTGCTGGAATTACAGGCATGAGCTGCTATGCCCGGTGGAAAAAATTAGCTATTTTAAGTTGGGCCCAGTGGCTCACACCTATAATCCCAACACTTTGGGAGGCTGAGGTGGGCAGATCACCTGAGGTCAGGTGTCTGAGACCAGCCTGGACAACATGGAGAAACTCTGTCTCCACTAAAAATAATTAGGCTGGATGCAGAGGCTTACACCTGTAATCCTAGCCCTTTGGGAGGCCAAGGTGGGTGGATCGCCTGAGCGCAGGAGTTCGAGACCATCCTGACTAACACAGTGAAACCCTGTCTCTACTAAAATACAAAAAATTAGCCAGGAGTAGTAGCATGTGCCTGTAGTCCCAGCTACTCAGAAGGCTGAGGCAGGAGGATTGCCTGAACCCAGGAGGCGGAGGTTGCAGTGAGCTGAGACTGCACCACTGTACTCCAGCCCGAGCGGCAGAGGGTGACTCCGTCTCAAAAAGTAATAATAAAATAAATAAATAAATATTGGGAAAGCAGCTGATGGGGAGGCCCTGTACTTGAGCACAAGGAAGTGTCTCCAATATTTCTCTGAATGTGTGGCCTCATCCCCTTGCTGTGCCTGCATCTCTTCTCCTTGTCTGCATTCAACCATCTCTTCCTTTACTCTTTCATCTTTTTTTTTTTTTTTTTTTTTTTGAATCAAAGTCTAGAGGGCAGTAGTGTGACCTCAGCTCACCGCAACCTCCTCCTCCTGGGTTCAAGCGATTCTCCTGCCTCAGCCTCTTGAGTAGCTGAGATTACAGACACTCACCACCATGCCCGGCTGATTTTAGTACGTTTAGTAGAGATGGGGTTTCATCATGTTGGCCAGGCTGGTCTCAAACTCCTGAACTCAACTGATCCACCTACCTCGGCCTCCCAAAGTGCTGGGATTACAGGCGTGAGCCACCATGCCCAGCCTGACTTTTCATTTCTCCTTCCCATTGTTTCATCCTTATCCTCCTCTTATCTGCTTCATGACCCCCTTTATCTTCAGCATCCATCTCCTTCTCTTCCTTTTTACCTCCCTGTGAGGTAAAAAGGGTCCCATCTAGCAACACCGTCTGAGCCCCAAGGGAGCGGTTCTCTCGGGAGAGGGTCCTGGGCTGGTCCCCACCTGCAGTGCACAATGGGTGGGCCTCCGTCCATGGTCTGGTCCAGCCACTGCCGGAGCATCCTCCAGAAAGCCAGCAACGTGTCTGGGGAGGAGGGAACGCCGTGATCCGGCCAGGCTAGGTAGTGGAACTGCCGCACGGAGAGCATCTTCTGCTCCTTCACCTGGAAGGAGGGAGCGCTCACAGGCTCTGGAGATGAACATAGGAAGGACCTGGCTTCTACCACTAAGGGCGGGTTCCCTAGAGCACAGTGCAGCTCCTCAGAGCAGTGGGTTGAAGGTTGGAGTTGGTGGAGGGTCCTGGGTGCCTGGCGTGCCACAGGGGAAGGCTGAGGGCCAGCACGGGGCTGGACGCACCTGGAGGAGCTGCAGTTCCCGGACCGTCCAGTTCTCCGTCACTTCCTCACTCTCCAGGGTCACCTGCAGGTGCCCGTGGGTACAGGGCTGAGAGTCCAGAGGCCAGTAATGCTCGCACTTCACCTAGGGGAGGATGAGGGCTCAGAGAACAGGAGAACTCCTCCTCCCCAGGTCTGTGGGGTCTGCCGTAGCCTCCACATGCGAACCAGCAGACGGGCTCGGGGTGTGGGGGAGAGGTCACGCTGAAGATGCCTGAGGTGACACTGGAGGAACCCGTGAGGTCTGGGTGTGGGGTCTACACTGGATCAGTGTTCAGGGTGGGGTCATGCACCCAGTCAGCAGGCAGGACTCCCATCTCTCACCCGGCCGGCCTCCATGCAGTTGGTCAGCATGACCAGGGTGTGGCTCTGCTGTTCCCACACCAGGCGCCAGAAGTCGCCCACTGTCTGTGGCAGGGGGCCCTGGGTTGCTATGAACTCCTGGGGGCTCCAGAGACCCTGGATGAGGAAGGCAGGTGGGTCATGGGGGCCTTTGGAGGACCCCCACCAGCTCTTATCTCTCCAGGCCTGCTGGGCACCCTTTCAATCCCAACCACGGCCTTACGGGCATGAAGCTGGCATTGATGTAGTCAGAGCCTGGCTCCTCGGGGATGGGCTTCAGGGGCACCCGGGACCAGTCATCTAGGAGAAGAGGCCAGCATTAGCCATGCAGAGAGACCCAGAGAGGCACAGAGACAAGACCAAGACCCACAGATAGAGCTCATGCCAAGGTGCAGGCAGACCCTGGGAGCTATGCAGGGATCGAGAGAGGCAGAGGGACCACAGCTGTGGGGAGCCGGCCAGGAGGACTATCAAAGGGACCCACGGCCAGGAGGGGTGACTCAACGCCTGTAATCCCAGCACTTTGGGAGGCTGAGGTGGGTGGATCATCTGAGGTCAGGAGTTCCAGAACAGCCTGACCCACATGGGGAAACCCCATCTCTACTAAAAATGCAAAAATTAGCCAGGCAGGGTGGCGGGTGCCTGAACTCCCAGCTACTCGGGAGGCTGAGGTGGGAGGATCCCTTGAATCCAAGAGGCGGAGGTTGCAGTGAGCTGAGACAGTGCCACTTCACTCTAGCCTGGGAAGCAGAGCAAGACTCGGTCTCCAAGTTAAAAAAACAAAAAAAAGGAAGATCACGTGGGGGGAGGGTCTTGTCTCTCATAGCAGGTAGGAGAAGGGCACTGGGGTGGGGTGCTGACTAGATGGGGGCTGGGGTAAAAGCAGTGGAAGCCCAAGACTCACAGGGCAGCACATTTCTGTAGCGGTTCTTGGCGTTGTTCTCTGGAGTTGAAGCCACCATCTGAGACTGGCTGGTGCCCACCAGGGACAGTTGCTAGGGGTGCAGGCAGAGGGGTAACTGGTGTCGGATTTTCTCTACTTGCCCTTGAGGGGACCCCCCCCGAGCTCCCCTTGCCTTCTTTGGCATCACCCCTTGTTTATCCCTTGCGCCCTGAGATTCTATGGCTCCTGCAGAAACAGGATATATGTGTGCCGCCCACTCTGTGGGGCATTGAGGGATCCGTGGGGACTTTTTCAGGCAGGCAAGAAAGCAGGTGTCAGGGAGAAAGGACTCACTTGGTGGGAGTGGAGAGGGTTACTTTAGGACTGACCCACCATTATTTTAAGATTTCAAGGGCCAAGCGTGGTGGCTCATGCCTGTAATCCCAGCACTTTGGGAGGCCAAGGCAGGTGAATCACGAGGTCAGGAGTTCGAGACCAGCATGGCCAACACGGTGAAACTCTGTCTCTACTAAAAATACAAAAATTAGCCGGGTGTGGTGATGCGTGCCTGTAATCCCAGCTACTTGGGAGGCTAAGGCAGCAGAACTGCTTGAACCAGGGAGTTGGAGGTTGCAGTGAGCTGAGATCGCACCATTGCACTCCAGCCTGGGCAACAAGAGCAAAACTCCATGTCAAAAAAATTTTAAAAGGCCGGGCGTGGTGGCTCAAGCCTGTAATCCCAGCACTTTGGGAGGCCGAGGCAGGTGGATCACGAGGTCAAGAGATCAAGACCATCCTGGTCAACATGGTGAAACCCCGTCTCTACTAAAAATACAAAAAAATTAGCTGGGCATGGTGGCACGTGCCTGTAATCCCAGCTATTCAGGAGGCTGAGGCAGGAGAATTGCCTGAACCCAGGAGGCGGAGGTTGTGGTGAGCCAAGATCGCGCCATTGCACTCCAGCCTGGTTAACAAGAGCGAAACTCCGTCTCAAAAAAAAAAAAAAAAAAAAAAAAATTAAAAAAGGATTTCAGTGAGTGGAAAGATAAGCATGTCTGGGAATCCCTGACAATTCAACGACATATGTGTTGCTGCCTTTGCTTGATCCCGAAGGCCATGAGGTCTGGTCAGGGGGTGGGAGCGGGGGTATGGGCCAACAGAGGGAGGCTGAGCTCAGCGCCTCTGTCCTGTCCCCACCTGGTACTCCACTGCAAAACCACAGTTGCTGTCCTTCTCATTCTTCTTGACGTGGTCAGCAAAGTCTTCAGCCAGGATGTCCCCTGGGAAGCTGTGGGGTTTGGGGGAGCAGGGAGAAAAGACTGTAACCTCTTTGAATCTTGAACTTTTGAGGGCCAGGCATGGTGACTCACGCCTGTAATCCCAACACTTCGGAAGGCCAAGTTGGGTGGATCACCTGAGGTCAGGAGTTCGAGCCAGCCGGCCAACATGGTGAAACAAACCCCTTCTCTACTAAAATTACAAAAATTAGCTGGGTGTGGTGGTGTCTGCCTGTAGTCCCAGCTACTCAGGAGGCTGAGGCAGGAGAATTGCTTGAAACTGGGAGGTGGAGGTTGAGTGAGCCAAGACTGTGCCACTGAACTCCAGCCTGGGCGACAGAGCAAAACTCCGTTTCAAAGAAGAAAGAAAAAATAAAAAATACACATACATATATATGTGTATATATATGTATATATTTATGTGTGTGTAAATATACATACATATATGTATATACAGAGAGAAAGAGTGCTTTTGGGCTCTCATACTCTGGGCGATGATAAATCTGCTCTCATCACACCAAGACCAGGTGCCAGACAATCGGACGTGGCCCCTGTGCCCCCTGAGCTCATGGAATTATGCAAACTAGCCAGTCATAAACCCAGCTTTCCTCCCTGGCCCAGTCCCTCCCTTGGAAACTCCTGCCTGAAGTTCCTCCCCATACCTCTGCCTCCTGAGTGGCCCTGGTGCTTCCTCCTGTGGCCCCTCATGGTGGGACAGGCTCTTTCTCTCTTGGAAATTCTGAGTAACAAACTCTTTTTAATGTCTGTCTGCTGATCTGCTGACCTTACCATACCTAAATAGTAATAAAACCAGCCAGGTGCAGTGGCTTGCACCTGTAATCCCAGCACTCTGGGAAGCCCAGGTGAGGGGATCACCTGAAGTCAGGAGTTCGGGACCAGCCTGGCCAACATGGTGAAACCCTGTCTCTACTAATAATACAAAAATGACCCGGGTGTGGTGGTGGCATCTGTAATCCCAGCTACTTGGGAGGCTGAGGCACAAGACTCTCTTGAACCAGGAGGTGGAGGTTTCAGTGAGCTGAGATTGCACCACCGCACTCCAGCCTGGGCAACAGGGCGAGACTCCATCTCAAAAAAATAATAATAGGCTGGGCGCGGTGGCTCAAGCCTGTAATCCCAGCACTTTGGGAGGCTGAGGCGGGTGGATCACAAGGTTAAGAGATCGAGACCATCCCGGTCAACATGGTGAAACCCGGTCTCCACTAAAAATACAAAAAATTAGCTGGGCATGGTGGCACATGCCTGTAATCCGAGCTACTCAGGAGGCTGAGGCAGGAGAATTGCCTGAACCCAGGAGGCGGAGGTTGTGGTGAGCCGAGATCATGCCATTGCACTCCAGCCTGGGTAAGAAGAGTGAAACTCCGTCTCAAAATAATAATAATAATAATAATAATAACAATAATTAGCCGGGCATGGTGGTGAGCGCCTGTAATCCCAGATACTTGGGAGGCTAAGGCAAGAGAATTTTGCTTGAACCCGGGAGGCAGAGGTTGCAGTGAGCCAAGATCACGCTCACTACACTCCAGCCTGGGCAAAAGGGTGAGACTCCATCTCAAAATAATAATAATAATAATAATAATAAACCTACTCAGCCCTACACTCAAACTTCTCATGCAGACCAGTTTTCTCTCCTCCTTGTGATTCTATCACCCTGGCCTGAGGCCATACCCACTACTGCAGGGAATACCTTTCTCCAGAATCATCTCGGCCTCCCTGTCTGTAATTGCAAAGGCCTCACCCACCTGAGCTCAGCAGCGTTCAGCACCACAGCTGTGCCTTGCCTGTTCTCCTGGGTCTGCACTGCTCCTGAACACCCAGGCCTGGCTTGGCTCCCACCTACCCGGCTGCTGCTTGTCCATTTCCTGGGCAGGCCCCTCCTCCTCGGTCCATCTTCAAAGGTACATGTCCCCCAGTGTCCCTTTCCAAGCTGCTTTTCTCACTGGACACACACTTCTTACAGGGTTTGGCCCCTTCCTATAGTTTCACTTTCCCTCTCTCTTTCTCTCTCTCTCTCTTTTCCCTCTTTCTTCCTTTTCTTCTTTCTCTTTCTCTCTTTCTTTCCTGCCTTCCTTTCTTCCTTCTTTCTTCTTTTCGAGACAGAGTCTCACTCTGTCACCCAGGCTGCTACCCAGTGGTGTGATCTCGGCTCACTGCAACCTCAGCCTCCCAAGCTCAAGCGATTCTCCTGCCTCAGCTTCCCGAGTAGCTGGGATTATAGGCACTGGCCACCATGCCTGGCTAATTTTTGTATTTTTAGTAGAGATGGGGTTTTGCCATGTTGGTCAGGCTGGTCTCAAACTCCTGACCTCAAGTGACCCGCCCGCCTTGGCCTCCCAAAGTCCTGGGATTACGGGCATGAGCCACTGTGCCCAACCTCCTGTCTGGATTATTACAAATTTCTTCCCTTTGCTTCTTACACGTTAGACTGTGTCACTATTCAAGATCTTCACAAAACTCCCATCGCACAGTAGATCCAAAATCCTAACTTTCATCTACAAACCTGACGCCTCTCTGACCTCACTTCCCACGGCCCTCCCCTTCCTCTGCTCCGTTGGAAATGCAGGATGCCCTCTCAACCCCATGTGTGCTGCTGCCTCAGGCTCTCTGCTCGCCCGCCCTGTCCTCAGAACGCCTTTCCCAGATGCATGCACGGCTCCTCTCCCACTTGCTTAGGTCTGTACTCAGATGACTTCCTCTTAGTCATCCGGTTAGCCAGACTTTCCTTGAATATCTTGCCTAAAATATTCCTGCTGGGTGTGGCGGCTCACGCCTATAATCCTAACACTTTCGGAGGCTGAGGTGGAAGGATTGCTTGAGGCCAGGAGTTCAAGACTAGCCTGGACAACCTAGCGAGACCTCCCCCACGAAAAAAAATTTAAAAATTAGCCAGGCATTGTGGTGCGTGCCTGTGGTCCCAGCTACTGAGGAGGCTGAGGTGGGAGGATCACCTGAGCCCAGGAGGCCCAGGCTGCAGTGAGCTACGACTGCGACACTGCACTCCAGCCTGGGCCACAGAGTAAGGCCCTGTCTCAACAAATTAATAAATAAAATAAAAATTTTTAAATTCTCTGATTTTCCCTCTAATTTCCTCTAATTTTCACATGAGAAGAATATTAAAATATTCCTCTACCCTTCCTATCCCCTCCTCTTGCTTTGTCTACAAGTTTATTATATTATTTTATATACTATTAATACACATATATTTGTTTTTTTCTTTTTTTTCTTTTTTTTTTTTTTGAGACAGTCTCACTCTGTTTCCCAGGCTGGAGTGCAGTGGTATAATCTCGTTTCACTGCAACCTCCGCCTCCCGGGTTTAAGCAATTCTCCTGCCTCAGCCGAGTAGCTGGGACTATAGGCATACACTACCACCCCCGGCTAATTTTTTTTTTTTTTTTTTTTTTTTTTGAGACGGAGTTTCGCTCTTGTTACCCAGGCTGGAGTGCAATGGCGCGATCTCGGCTCACCGCAACCTCCGCCTCCTGGGCTCAGGCAATTCTCCTGCCTCAGCCTCCTGAGTAGCTGGGATTACAGGCACACGCCACCATGCCCAGCTAATTTTTTGTATTTTTAGTAGAGACGGGGTTTCACCATGTTGACCAGGATGGTCTCGGTCTCTTGACCTCGTGATCCACCCGCCTCGGCCTCCCAAAGTGCTGGGATTACAGGCTTGAGCCACTGCGCCCGGCTCATTTTTTGTATTTTAGTAGAGACAGGGTTTCATGGTGTTGACCAGGCTGGTCTTGAACTCCTGACCTCATGATCCATCCTCCTTGGCCTCCCAAAGTGCTTATAATCATCCCAAAGGATTATAGGTGTTAGACACTGTGCACAACCTTTTTCTTTCTTTTTTTTTTTTTTTTTTTTTAGACAGAGTATTGCTCTGTTACCCGGGCTGGAATGCAGTGGCGCAATCTCAGCTCACTGCAACCTCTGCCTCCCGGGTTCAAGTGATTCGTCTGCCTCAGCCTTCCAAATAGCTGGGATTACAGGCATTAGCCACCATGCCTGGTCCTGTCTCCAAGTTTATATATATATATATATATATATATATATATATATATATATATATTTTTTTTTTTTTTTTTTTTTTTTTTTTTTTTGACACGGAGTTTCGCCCTTGTTACCCAGGCTGGAGTGCAATGGCGCGATCTCGGCTCACCGCAACCTCCGCCTCCAGGGCTCAGGCAAATCTCCTGCCTCAGCCTCCTGAGTAGCTGGGATTACAGGCACGTGCCACCATGCCCAGCTAATTTTTTGCGCTTTTAGTAGAGACGGGGTTTCACCATGTTGACCAGGATGGTCTCCATCTCTCGACCTCGTGATCCACCCGCCTCGGCCTCCCAAAGTGCTGGGATTACAGGCTTGAGCCACCGCGCCCGGCGTCCAAGTTTATATTATATTGTTTATGATCTTGCTTACTGATGTCTCCAGTACTAGAATATAAGCCCTGGAGGGCAGGACTCTTGGTTTAATTTACTGCTTGTTCAGCAGCTGGAACGGAGCCTGATACATGCTGGTGCTCAGCTGATATCTGCTGAATGAATGAATGAATGAATCAACGTCCTGGAGCTGACACCAGAACTGAATTTAAAGTCACTGACCCAGGCTGCTTGGGGAGTGAGCTGCAATGGAAGGGCTATGGTCCCTGTGTCAGGGACATCAGTCCCTTCTGAGGTATTTGTGGGTAGATTCATCAATCCACCATCTGACTTAGCCAGCAGCCAACAAACACCCCTTGATTCGACCAGATTCTTTCCGATGCACGCCACCCACCCAAACCTTCTGCTCACCTGAAGACCAGATCACTGAGTTCTGGTTTCTGCTGGTTCTTCTTATTCCTGGGAAAAGGAATTAGGATGAAAGGCTCAGGGAGTGAGGATGCAACCAGGGGTCCTCCTCCTTCTTCTCCGGCCCCAACCCTCCAGGCGGTCAGCCCTGTGCTGAGTCTCACCTCCTCTTCAGGAAGAAAATAAGCAGGCCCACCAGGATGAGAAATAGGAGGATGCCCACAATGGCTCCGGCAATGACCCCTGTGGGGAGGAAGCACTGGGAACCCTCAGAACACAGGTCTTATCTACTCCTCCGTCTCCAACCTTGCCCAGACTTTCCTCTTCCCCAGGAACCTGGTCCAAACACAGCTGACCCTTGAACAACGTGGGTCTGAATTGCATGGGTCCAGTTATGCTTATCCATGGATTTTCCTCCACCCCTGAGATGGCACCACCCCCTCTTCTTTCTCCTCCCCCTCTGCCCACTCAGCTTGAAGACCACAAGGATGAAGACCTTTCTGATGATCCACTTAGTAAATAGTGAATATACTTTCTCTTCCTTACGATTTTCTTTTTCTTTTCTTTTCTTTTTTTTTTTTCTTTTTATTTTTTTGAGATGAAGTCTCACTTTGTTTCCCAGGCTGGGGTGCAGTGGCACAATGTGAGCTGACGGCAACCTCTGCCATCTAGGTTCAGGTGATTCTCCTGCCTCAGCCTCCTGAGTAGCTGGGATTATAGGCACCTGCCACTGCACCTGGCTAATTTTTGTAGTTTTAGTAGAGAGAAGGTTTCACCATCTTGGCCAGGCTGGTCTTGAACTCCTGACCTCGTGATCCACCCGCCTTGGCCTCCCAAAGTGCTAGGATTACAGGCACGAACCACTGCACCTGGCCAAGATTTTCTTAATGACATTTTTTTCTCTAGCTACTTTATTATAAGAATAGGAAATGGCCGGGCATGATGGCTCACACCTGTAATCCCAAAACTTTGGGAGGCTGAGGTGGGTGGATCAGGAGTTTGAGATCAGCTTGGGCAACACAGCAAAACCCCGTCTCTAATAAAAACACAAAAATTGGCTGGGTGAGGTGGCACACACCTGTAATCCCAGCTACTCAGGAGGCTGAGGCATGAGAATCACTTGAACTCGGGAGGTGGAGGTTGCAGTGAGCCAAGATGGCACCACTGCACTTCAGCTTGGGCTACAGAGGAAGACTCCGTCTCAAAAAAAAAAAAAAAAAGGAAAAGAAAACAACAACAACAAACTAGCTGGGCATGGTAGTACATGCCTGCACTCCCAGCTACTCAGGGGACTGAGGCAGGAGGATCGCTCGAGCCTGGGAAGTGGAGGCTGCATTGAGCCGTGATTGTATTGCTGCACTCCAGCCTGGGCAACAGAGTGAAACCCTGTCTCGAGAAAAGAAAACCCAAAACAACAAAAAAAACAGTGACTCTTGCCTTCCTTAGCCTAGACTAGTGCTTCTCAACAAGGGCGATTTTGTTGCCAAGGAGATACGGGGCAATGTCTGGAGAATTTGGACAGCTCAGAGGTGGGAGTGCTGCTGGCATCTAGTGGGTGGAACCAGGGGTGCTCCTCAATACCCTACGATGCACAGGACGTACCTCCCCCACAATAAAGAAGGATCTAGCGCAAAGCGTCTATAGTGCCGAGGCTGGGGAAACACTTTGCTGGCTGTGAGATTGTCCCTGGCACGGACGGCTTCCGTCCTCCCCAGAATTGCAGCTTCATCTCCTCAGAGGTCCTGCTGGCTCAGGAAGGACTTCCAGTAGCAGAGCCTACCGAGGCCTGGTGGCATCTGAGGCCTTGCCTACTCTCAGGCTCTGACGGGCACAGCTCTCCCAAGACCAGTCGTTAGATGTCTGGTCTTAGGGTAGACTCAAGCCGGTGGCCTCTCTATCAGACTTCAAGGCCCCCAAGCTGCGGCCTCGAAGAGTGTGCTTGTCAACAAGGGACAGCAGGGTCTTACAACCTTGTTTCTAAGGGAGAGAACTTTCCAGGCAATGGGGTCTGGCAAAGCCCAGTTTGAACGGCATCCATCGGTCGCCGCATCAACCCCCAGGCTCTCTCCAGATTGAAGGCCCTATTCCCAGGAAGTGACTGATGGGGCAGAGTGAGGCTTATGGCCACGGTCTTGGTACATGGCCAGACCTTTCCTAAGCTTAAGCTCCAAACCTCCTCAAGTACCCCATTGATTAATGCAAAGTGATACAACAACATTAGGAGGGGGAAAAAAAGGGCAGTCAAACGTACAGTTCCCATGTAACTGTTCCACTAGTGGGTACGGACCCAAGAGAAATAAAAACATACATCCACACAAAACCTGTCCAGGAACGTTCCTAGCAGCATTGCCCATAATAGTCAAAAGCAGAAACCACTCAACTGATGTATCAACTGGAGCAGTGAATGGATAAAAATGAATGGATAGGCCAGGTGTGGTGGCTCACGCCTGTAATCCTAACACTTTGGGAGGCCGAGGTGGGTGGATCACCTGAGGTCAGGAGTTCAAGACCAGCCTGGCCAACATGGTGAAACCCCATCTCTACCAAAAATACAAAAATTAGCCAGGTGTGGTGGCGCATGCCTGTACTCCCAGCTACTCAGGAGGCTGAAGTGGGAGAATCGCTTGAACCCAGATGTTGCAGTGAGCTCAGATTGCACCACTGCACTCCAGCCTGGGCAACAAGAGCAAAACTCCATCTCAAAAAATAAAATAAAGATGTCTCAAAGGAAACGAGAAACCAAAGAATCCCATTGATTTCCTCACGAAGCGGGGCCTGCTGGGGTCTACTGAGAATTTTGTCAAAGCTCCCTGGCCCACGCGGCTCCGCTCACCTGCACTCTCGGTGTGGCAGGTCACAGAGGCAGAGGTGGCCCTCATTCCGTCCCAGATGGTCGTGATGGTGGCTGGGTAGGACTGAGCCGGCCCGAGACCCAACACAGACACACCCTTCCCACACGAAGCTCTGTCCTGGGAGCCTCGCTGTCCACCCACCTCCAACTCAAAGGCCTCGTAGCCTCCCTGGGGGCAGGACCAGGTCAAGATGACTCCATAGCCCCCTGAGGTGCTGACGCAGGAAGTGATGGTGACTGTGTCCGGGTCTGGGTGAAGGAAGCAAGAGGTCAGCAGAGCCATCCAAGGTGGCTTTCCACCCCTACCCCCACTACTCAGGCCAGTTCTGAGACAAGGCCATCCCTTCCTCCCCAATCCAAACCACCTCATCTTCCCTCCTTTTCTGTCCTCCCCAAATGGACACAAGCAAGTTCCTTCAAACTACAACTCCCATGAGGCCTTGGGCTCCGCCATTGCTGCAGCTCATCAAGTCATGGCCCATGGCCTGATGGGATTTTTACTTCATTCATGTCTCAGCCCTCAAGGCCCGAGCTAAGCCCAGTTCACCAGGTGAAGGCAGGAAGGGGTGGGGAGGGGGTGGTCTCACTTGTGGACACACGGATGCTTTGCGTGGAACTGGCCATGTCGTTTCTTTCTGCCCACACGGTGAAGTTGTACAGAGTCCCGGGTTCCAGGGCCTCCACCTTGTACCATGTCTCATTGGTCCTGCTGGACTGGTTGGCCCAATTCGCTTGGGGATCTTGCTCCCTCTGGGGATGTCCCTCGCTGGCCCACTGGACCCTGTATACGTACAGCTGAGAGTGGGGGTCTCTGGGGGCCTGCCACCATAGTGTGACTGAGTTGTCAGTCTGATTTTTGTTCTGGAGATCCGTGACCTCACTGGGAGCTGAGAAGTGAGGACAGAGAACTAAAGGGGTAGCCTCAAAAACCCTCTTACCCCAGCCTGCCTGCTGGCCTCTCCCCCACAACAAAGCTGAGATACCCATTATCGATGGCTCCAGTGGCTAAGGAGGCTGAACCACAGGAAAAAACCTAGACACCCAAACACCGTGAGGCCCAGACTCTCACAGCCCTCTCTGTCCCCTGGCTACAGCCCTGGGTCACACCCTGCCATCTTTCTGTTCTTCCCAAATGCACATCAGTCCCACCCACTGAAACTACAACTCCCATGAGGCCATGGACTCTCTGTATTACTGCAGCTTATGCAGTCATGGCCCTATGGGTGATGGGATTTGTAGTCCATCATCTCTCATTTCCTTCGAGATCAGATCTTCTGTATTTTCTTTCCCACAGGAACCCCAGGTAAGTGCCTTCTCGCTCTGGACACACCACGTTTCTAGAGGGAGTTGCCAAATTTCATCTTTTTAGGCCAAATGACCAAAGATTAAAGAGTTTCAGGTTCAGGCCAGGCACAGAGGCTCACTCCCCTAATCCCAGTGCTTTGGGAGGCTGAGGTGGGAGAATCACTTGAGCCCAAGAGTTTGAGACCAGTGTGGGCAACATAATGAGATTCTGTCTCTACAAAAAATAATTTTTTTAATTATCTGGGCATGGTGGCGCATGCCTGTGGTCACAGCTACTCAGGATGCTGAGGTGGGAGGATCACTTGAGCCCAGGAGGTTGAGGCCACAGTAAGCCATGATCACACCACTGTGCTCCATCCTAGGCAACAGGGCAAAACCCTGCCTCAAAAAAAAAAAAAAAAAAAAAAAAAGAGGATGAACCTAGTCTCCCGGGTGATTTTGATTCTTCTCATGAGTGGGACCCACCATGCCCAGGCTGAGAGGCAGTGCCCTCTTGATTCATCTAATTCCCTGGGACCACCTTTAGCTATTGTCCTGCTGGTGACTTTGTCAGCTCCTGAGAAGTGGTGCTAGACAGTCCGGAGCCCTCCCTGACCCCAAAGAGCCCATTTCCCAAAGGGAGAAAAGAAGGTCCCACAGCTTGGAAAGTTCTGGCTGCTGAGAAATGACACCCCCAGGCCAAGCGCAGTGGCTCATGCCTCTCATCCCAGCACTTTGGGAGGCTGAGGTGGGAGGATCACCTGAGGTCAGGAGTTCGAGACCAGCCTGGCCAACATGGTAAAACCCCGTCTCTACTAATAATACAAAAATTAGCTGGGTGTGGTGGCATGCACCTGTCCTCCCAGCTACATGGGAGGCTGAGGCAGGATAATCACTTGAACCTGGGAAGCAGAGGTTGCAGTAAGCTGAGATCACTGCGCTCTAGCCTGGCAATAGAGAGAGACTCCATCTAAAAACAAACAAAGAAACGACACCCCCTAGGAACAGGACCCACAGGTTTAAGCTCTGGAAGGGCCCCAGAGTGCTATTCATCTCCCAAGAAGCTTGCAAAGTCCCTTCCTCTTTTTCCTTCCACTGTCCTAACCGAGCCGGGGTCAGAGCTGACAGTGTCTCACCGGTGGCTGCACTGAGGGTGCTTTTATAGCCGCTGATCTCATTCCTCTCGGCCCAGACGGTGAGGTTGTACAGGCTGCCGGCTTCCAGTTCCTTTAGGGTGATTTCAGTACCTGAGGTGCTTTGGGTCCTGGGGTCAGTAATGCCTTCCCCGACGCATGAGACCCAGTAGGTGTAGGAAGACTGGCCTGGGCCCTGGGGAGCTGTCCAGCGCAAGGCAATGGAGCTGTTGGTCCAGTCCTGCATGCTGAGGCTTCTCACTGCATTGGGGACTGGGAGAGGGAGCAGAGAGTCAGGATTTACACGTATCCTAGTCCTCAAGGGTCCGAAACACAGTGATATCCCCTTGCCCTTGTGCAGCCCAGCTCATTAAGAAACATTTCCTGGAGGGGCACAGTGGCTCATGCCTGTAATCCCAGCATTTTGGGAGGCCAAGGTAGGTGGATCACCTGAGGTCAGGAATTTGAGACCAGCCTGACCAACATGGAGAAATCCTGTCTCTACTAAAAATACAATATTAGCCGACCATAGCGGCACATGCCTGTAATCTCATCTACTCGGGACGCTGAGGCAGGAGAATTGCTTGAACTCTGGAGGTGGAGGTTGCAGTGAGCCAAAATTGCCCCACTGCACTCCAACCTGAGCAAAAAGAGCAAAACTCTGTCAAAGAAAGAGAGAGAAGGAAAGGAAGGAAGGAAAGAAGGAAAGAAAAAGAAAGGAAGAAAGAGAGAGAGAAAGAGAGAAAGAAACAGAGAGACGGGGAAGGGGAGGAAGGAAGGAAAGAAACACTTGTGGGCAGGGCACAGTGGCTCCGGCCTGTAATCCCAGCACTTTGAGAAGCTAAACCAGGAGGATTGCCTGAGCCCACGAATTTGAGACCAGCCTGAGCAACACAGTGAGACCCTATCTTTAGTAAAAATTAAAACAAATTAGCTGGGCATAGTGCCACACACCTGGAGTCTCAGCTGCTAGGGAGGCTGAGGTGGGAGGATTGCTCGAGCTTGGGAGATTGAGGCTGAAGTGAGCTATGATTGTGTCTCTGCATTCCAGCCTGGGAGACAGAGCAGGACCCTGTCTCAAAAGAAAGAGAGAGACAGAGAGAGAGAGGCCAGGTGCAGTGGCTCACGCCTGTAACCCCAGCACTTTGGGAGGCCAAAGTGTGTTCATCACTTGAGGCCAGGAGTTCAAGACCAGCCTGGCCAACATGGCAAAACCCTGTCTCTACTAAAAATACAAAACTTAGCTTGGTGTGGTGCTGTGTGCCTGTAGTCCCACCTACTCGGGAGGCAGAGGCAGGAGAATCACTTGCACCTGGGAGGCAGAGAATGTAATAAGCTTAGATTGTGCCACTGCAGTCCAGTCTGGGTGACAGAGGAAAACTCTGTTGAAAGAAGAAAGGAAGGGAGGAAGGAAGGAAGGAAGGAAGAGAGGGAGGGAGGGAGAAAGAGAGGAAGAGAGAGAAAAAAAAAGAAAGAGGGAGAGAGGCAGGAGGAAGGGGAGAGGACGAAAGAAAAAAAAAACAGGAAGGAAGAAAGAGGAAAGAGAAAGAAAGAAAAAGAAAGAAGAAAGATGGAAGGAAGGAAAGAAAAACAAAGAAAAGAAAAGAAAGGAAAAGAAAAAAGGAAGACAGGAAGAAAGGACAAACGACTTCCCAGCAATGAGACCTAGAACGTCCCGCGTCCCCGCGGCCCCACGCTCAGCGGTATGAGGCCTCTGGACGGGCTCTCGTCTAATTCAGGGCAGAGTGAGCCCCAGCTGTGATGACATCTGTCCCGTGGACTTGGAGAAAGGGATGTCAGGCTCAGGGAGGCTGAAGAGCCCTCCGACGACAGAGTTATCACAGTGGATACGTATATCAAAACATCAAGCTGTAGCTGGGCGCGGTGGCTCATGCCTGTAATCCCAGCACTTTGGGAGGCTGAGGTGGGTGGATCACGAGGTCAAGAGATCAAGACCATCGTGGTCAACATGGTGAAACCTCAACTCTCCTAAAAATACAAAAACGTAGCTGGGCATGGTGGCGCATGCCTGTCATCCCACCACTTTGGGAGGCCAAGGCAGGTGGATCACCTGAGGTCAGAAGTTCGAAACCAGCCTGGCCAACATGGCAAAACCCCGTCTCTACTAAAAATACAAACAATAGTCAGGCCTAGTGGCAGGCGCCTATAGTCCCAGCTAGTTGGGAGGCTGAGGCAGGAGAATCACTTGAGGTTACAGTGAGCCAAGATCATGCCACTGCAGTCCAGCCTGGGCGACAGAGTGAGACTCTGTCTCAATTTTTTAAAAAAATTGTATCTGGGCAGGGCGCAATGGCTCACGCCTGTAATCCTAGCACTCTGGGAGGCCTAGGTGGGTGGATCACCTGAGGTCAGGAGTTCAAGACCATCCTGGTCAACATGGTGAAACCCCGTCTCTACTAAAAATACAAAACATTAGCTGGGCATGGTGGCTCGTGCCTGTAATCCCAGCTACTCAGGAGGCTGAGGCAGGAGAATTTCCTGAACCCAGGAGGTGGAGGTTGCGGTGAGCCGAGATCGCGCCATTGCACTCCAGCCTGGGTAACAAGAGCAAAACTCTGTCTCAAAAAAAAAAAAAGAGAAATAAACATGAAGCAGTGGCCGCCTCTTACCCGTAGCATTAGTGACAGTCTCCTCAGAGCTATTTACTCCATATTTCTCTACCCACACAGAAAACGTATACAAGGACCCGGGTTCAAGTCCATCCACGGTGACATTGGTGTCTGTTGTGTTTCGATTCTCCGTTCTGCCACCGTCTCCGGTGCACTCGACCCAGTAGGTGGAGTTCTGTGGGTGTGGGCCCTCAGGGACCTCCCATCTCAGGGTGATGGAGCTGGTGGTCTGGGCCTCCACGGTCAGGTTTCTCACTGGATTGGGGGCTGAAAAGCAATATGGGAGGGAAAATCAGTTGCAGGTTCTGGCTCTGGAATTTTCCAGCCCTTCCTTAACTACTGAATCCAGCAAGTGGAGGCACAGCATTATCCAGTGTGGCAGCCACGAGTTATACGTGACTGTGGAGCACTCATGATGTGGCTTTTACGAAATGAGGTGAGCCATTCACGTAAGACACACACCGGGGTTTGAAGCTTTCATACGAAATGAAGAATGTCAACTATCTCATTGATCCTTTTTTTTTTTTTTTTTTGAGACGGAGTGTCGCTCTTGTTACCCCGGCTGGAGTGCAATGGCGCGATCTCGGCTCACCGTAACCTCTGCCTCCTGGGTTCAGGCAATTCTCCTGCCTCAGCCTCCTGAGTAGCTGGGATTACAGGCACGTGCCACCATGCCCAGCTAATTTTTTGTATTTTTAGTAGAGATGGGGTTTCATCATGTTGACCAGGATGGTCTCGATGTCTTGACCTTGTGATCCACCCACCTCGGCCTCCCAAAGTGCTGGGATTGCAGGCATGAGCCACCGTGCCCGGCCTCATTGATCCTTTTTATATTTATTTACATTTATTTTCATATATTTATTTATACTTATATTTATTTTTGTGGGTACATAGTGTATATATTTAATGATCCTTTTTATATTGATTACACGTTAAAATGATAATATTTTGTATCTGCTGGGCACAGTGGCTCATGCCTGTCATCCCACCACTTTGGGAGGCCAAGGCAGGTGGATCACCTGAGGTCAGAAGTTCGAAACCAGCCTGGCCAACATGGCGAAACCCCGTCTCTACTAAAAATACAAACAATAGTCAGGCCTAGTGGCAGGCGCCTATAGTCCCAGCTAGTTGGGAGGCTGAGGCAGGAGAATCACTTGAGGTTACAGTGAGCCAAGATCATGCCACTGCAGTCCAGCCCGGGCGACAGAGTGAGACTCTGTCTCAATTTTTTTAAAAATTGTATCTGGGCAGGGCGCGATGGCTCACGCCTGTAATCCTAGCAACTTTGGGAGGCCTAGGTGGGTGGATCACCTGAGGTCAGGAGTTCAAGACCATCCTGGTCAACATGGTGAAACCTCGTCTCTACTAAAAATACAAAAAATTAGCTGGGCATGGTGGCGCATGCCTGTAGTCCCAGCTACTCAGGAGGCTGAGGCAGGAGAATTGCCTGAACCCAGGAGGTGGAGGTTGCGGTGAGCCGAGATCACGCCATTGCACTCCAGCCTGGGTAACAAGAGCGACACTCCGTCTCAAAAAAAAAAAAAAAAAGAGAAATAAACATGAAACAGTGGTCGCCTCTTACCCGTGGCAGTAGTGACAGTCTCCTCAGAGCTATTTACTCCATTTTTCTCTACCCACACAGAAAACGTATACAAGGACCCGGGTTCAAGTCCATCCACGGTGACATTGGTGTCTGTTGTGTTTCGATTCTCCGTTCTGCCACCGTCTCCGGTGCACTCGACCCAGTAGGTGGAGTTCTGTGGGTGTGGGCCCTCAGGGACCTCCCATCTCAGGGTGATGGAGCTGGTGGTCTGGGCCTCCACGGTCAGGCTTCCCACGGGGTTGGGGGCTGAAAAGCAGTATGGGAGGGAAAATCAGTTGCAGTTTCTGGCTCTGGAACTTTCCAGCCCTTCCTTAACTACTGAATCCAGCAAGTGGAGGCACAGCATTATCCAGTGTGGCAGCCACGAGTTATACGTGACTGCGGAGCACTCATGATGTGGCTTTTACGAAATGAGGTGAGCCATTCACGTAAGACACACACCGGGGTTTGAAGCTTTCATACGAAATGAAGAATGTCAACTATCTCATTGATCCTTTTTTTTTTTTTTTTTTTTTGAGACGGAGTGTCGCTCTTGTTACCCAGGCTGGAGTGCGATGGCGCGATCTTGGCTCACCGTAACCTCCGCCTCCTGGGTTCAGGCAATTCTCCTGCCTCAGCCTCCTGAGTAGCTGGGATTACAGGCACGTGCCACCATGCCCAGCTAATTTTTTGTATTTTTAGTAGAGACGGGGTTTCACCGTGTTGACCAGGATGGTCTCGATCTCTTGACCTTGTGATCCACCCACCTTGGCCTCCCAAAGTGCTGGGATTGCAAGCATGAGCCACCGCGCCCGGCCTCATTGATCCTTTTTATATTTATTTACATTTATTTTTATATATTTATTTATACTTCTATTTATTTATCTGGGTACATAGTGTATATATTTAATGATCCTTTTTTTTTTTTTTTTTTTTTTTTTGAGACGGAGTTTTGCTCTTGTTACCCAGGCTGGAGTGCAATGGCGCGATCTCGACTCACCGCAACCTCCGCCTCCTAAGCTCAGGCAATTCTCCTGCCTCAGCCTCCTAAGTAGCTGGGATTACAGGCACGCGCCACCACGCCCAGCTAGTTTTTTTGTATTTTTAGTAGAGACGGGGTTTCACCCTGTTGACCAGGATGGTCTCGATCTTTCGACCTCGTGATCCACCCGCCTCGGCCTCCCAAAGTGCTGGGATTACAGGCTTGAGCCACCGCGCCCGGCCTAATGATCCTTTTTATATTGATTACATGTAAAAAATGATAATATTTTGTATCTGCTGGGCACAGTGGCTCATGCCTATAATCCCAGCACTTTGGGAGGCCAAGGCAGGTGGATCACCTGAGGTCAGAAGTTTGAGACCAGCCTGGCCAACATGGCAAAATCCCATCTCTACTAAAAATACAAACAATAGTCAGGCCTAATGGCAGGTGCCTATAGTCCCAGCTACTTGGGAGGCTGAGGTAGGAGAATCACTTGAGGTTACAGTGAGCCAAGATCATGCCACTGCAGTCCAGCCTGGGCGACAGAGTGAGACTTTGTCTCAATTTTTTAAAAAAATTGTATCTGGGCCGGGCGCGATGGCTCACGCCTGTAATCCTAGCACTTTGGGAGGCCTAGGTGGGTGGATCACCCGAGGTCAGGAGTTCAGGACCATCCTGGTCAACATGGTGAAACCCCATCTCTACTAAAAATACAAAAAATTAGCTGGGCATGGTGGCGCATGCTGTAGTCCCAGCTACTCAGGAGGCTGAGGCAGGAGAATTGCCTGAACCCAGGAGGTGGAGGTTGCGGTGAGCCGAGATCACGCCATTGCACTCCAGCCTGGGTAACAAGAGCGACACTCCGTCTCAAAAAAAAAAAAAAAAAAGAGAAATAAACATGAAACAGTGGTCGCCTCTTACCCGTAGCAGTAGTGACAGTCTCCTCAGAGCTATTTACTCCATTTTTCTCTACCCACACAGAAAACGTATACAAGGACCCGGGTTCAAGTCCATCCACGGTGACATTGGTGTCTGTTGTGTTTCGATTCTCCGTTCTGCCACCGTCTCCGGTGCACTCGACCCAGTAGGTGGAGTTCTGTGGGTGTGGGCCCTCAGGGACCTCCCATCTCAGGGTGATGGAGCTGGTGGTCTGGGCCTCCACGGTCAGGTTTCTCACTGGGTTGGGGGCTGAAAAGCAATATGGGAGGCAAAATCAGTTGCAGTTTCTGGCTCTGGAACTTTCCAGCCCTTCCTTAACTACTGAATCCAGCAAGTGGAGGCACAGCATTATCCAGTGTGGCAGCCACGAGTTATACGTGACTGCGGAGCACTCATGATGTGGCTTTTACGAAATGAGGTGCGCCATTCACGTAAGACACACACCGGGGTTTGAAGCTTTCATACGAAATGAAGAATGTCAACTATCTCATTGATCCTTTTTTTTTTTTTTTTTTGAGACGGAGTGTCGCTCTTGTTACCCAGGCTGGAGTGCGATGGCGCGATCTCGGCTCACCGCAACCTCCGCCTCCTGGGTTCAGGCAATTCTCCTGCCTCAGCCTCCTGAGTAGCTGGGATTACAGGCACGTGCCACCATGCCCAGCTAATTTTTTGTATTTTTAGTAGAGATGGGGTTTCATCATGTTGACCAGGATGGTCTCGATGTCTTGACCTTGTGATCCACCCGCCTCAGCCTCCCAAAGTGCTGGGATTACAGGCATGAGCCACTGCGCCCGGCCTCATTGATCCTTTTTATATTTATTTACATTTATTTTTATATATTTATTTATACTTATATTTATTTTTGTGGGTACATAGTGTATATATTTAATGATCCTTTTTATATTGATTACATGTTAAAATGATAATATTTTATATCTGCTGGGCACAGTGGCTCATGCCTGTAATCTCAGCACTTTGGGAGGCCAAGGCAGGTGGATCACCTGAGGTCAGAAGTTCGAAACCAGCCTGGCCAACATGGCAAAACCCTGTCTCTACTAAAAATACAAACAATAGTCAGGCCTAGTGGCAGGCGCCTATAGTCCCAGCTACTTGGGAGGCTGAGGCAGGAGAATCACTTGAGGTTACAGTGAGCCAAGATCATGCCACTGCAGTCCAGCCCGGGCGACAGAGTGAGACTCTGTCTCAATTTTTTAAAAAAATTGTATCTGGGCCGGGTGCGATGGCTCACGCCTGTAATCCTAGCACTTTGGGAGGCCTAGGTGGGTGGATCACCTGAGGTCAGGAGTTCAAGACCATCCTGGTCAACATGGTGAAACCCCGTCTCTACTAAAAATACAAAACATAAGCTGGGCATGGTGGCGCGTGCCTGTAATCCCAGCTACTCAGGAGGCTGAGGCAGGAGAATTGCCTGAGCCCAGGAGGTGGAGGTTGCGGTGAGCCGAGATCGCGCCATTGCACTCCAGCCTGGGTAACAAGAGCGAAACTCCGTCTCAAAAAAAAAAAAAAAGAGAAATAAACATGAAGCAGTGGCCGCCTCTTACCCGTAGCATTAGTGACAGTCTCCTCAGAGCTATTTACTCCATATTTCTCTACCCACACAGAAAACGTATACAAGGACCCGGGTTCAAGTCCATCCACAGTGACATTGGTGTCTGTTGTGTTTCGATTCTCCGTTCTGCCACCGTCTCCGGTGCACTCGACCCAGTAGGTGGAGTTCTGTGGGTGTGGGCCCTCAGGGACCTCCCATCTCAGGGTGATGGAGCTGGTGGTCTGGGCCTCCACGGTCAGGTTTCTCACTGGATTGGGGGCTGAAAAGCAATATGGGAGGGAAAATCAGTTGCAGGTTCTGGCTCTGGAATTTTCCAGCCCTTCCTTAACTACTGAATCCAGCAAGTGGAGGCACAGCATTATCCAGTGTGGCAGCCACGAGTTATACGTGACTGCGGAGCACTCATGATGTGGCTTTTACGAAATGAGGTGAGCCATTCACGTAAGACACACACCGGGGTTTGAAGCTTTCATACGAAATGAAGAATGTCAACTATCTCATTGATCCTTTTTTTTTTTTTTTGAGACGGAGTGTCGCTCTTGTTACCCCGGCTGGAGTGCAATGGCGCGATCTTGGCTCACCGCAACCTCCGCCTCCTGGGTTCAGGCAATTCTCCTGCCTCAGCCTCCTGAGTAGCTGGGATTACAGGCACGTGCCACCATGCCCAGCTAGTTTTTTGTATTTTTAGTAGAGATGGGGTTTCATCATGTTGACCAGGATGGTCTCGATGTCTTGACCTCGTGATCCACCCGCCTCGGCCTCCCAAATTGCTGGGATTACTGGCATGAGCCACCGCGCCCGGCCTCATTGATCCTTTTTATATTTATTTACATTTATTTTTATATATTTATTTATACTTATATTTATTTTTGTGGGTACATAGTGTATATATTTAATGATCCTTTTTATATTGATTACATGTTAAAATGATAATATTTTGTATCTGCTGGGCACAGTGGCTCATGCCTGTCATCCCACCACTTTGGGAGGCCAAGGCAGGTGGATCACCTGAGGTCAGAAGTTCGAGACCAGCCTGGCCAACATGGCGAAACCCCGTCTCTACTAAAAATACAAACAATAGTCAGGCCTAGTGGCAGGTGCCTATAATCCCAGCTACTTGGGAGGCTGAGGCAGGAGAGTCACTTGAGGTTACAGTGAGCCAAGATCATGCCACTGCAGTCCAGCCCGGGCGACAGAGTGAGACTCTGTCTCAATTTTTTAAAAAAATTGTATCTGGGCCGGGTGCGATGGCTCACGCCTGTAATCCTAGCACTTTGGGAGGCCTAGGTGGGTGGATCACCTGAGGTCAGGAGTTCAAGACCATCCTGGTCAACATGGTGAAACCCCATCTCTACTAAAAATACAAAAAATTAGCTGGGCATTGTGACGCGTGCCTGTAGTCCCAGCTACTCAGGAGGCTGAGGCAGGAGAATTGCCTGAACCCAGGAGGTGGAGGTTGCGGTGAGCCGAGATCGCGCCATTGCACTCCAGCCTGGGTAACAAGAGCGAAACTCCGTCTCAAAAAAAAAAAAAAAAAAAAAGAGAAATAAACATGAAGCAGTGGCCGCCTCTTACCCGTAGCATTAGTGACAGTCTCCTCAGAGCTATTTACTCCATTTTTCTCTACCCACACAGAAAACGTATACAAGGACCCGGGTTCAAGTCCATCCACGGTGACATTGGTGTCTGTTGTGTTTCGATTCTCCGTTCTGCCACCGTCTCCGGTGCACTCGACCCAGTAGGTGGAGTTCTGTGGGTGTGGGCCCTCAGGGACCTCCCATCTCAGGGTGATGGAGCTGGTGGTCTGGGCCTCCACGGTCAGGTTTCTCACTGGGTTGGGGGCTGAGAAATTAGGAAGAGAGATCCAATGTGAACAGAGATACAGAAAACAAAGGAAGCAGGCAGTAGGCATCTCTATTCCTTTATGTTGCCAGTTCTTCCAAACTGCTGGCACCAGCTGATGCAGGCAGACTGTGATGTGTGCACATGTCATGAGGGCCCTGAGGAGTGGGTCTGAGATGGAGCTGAGATCCTGCCCTTCCAGTTAGCACTCCGTGATGCTACCTACCCATGTAGTTCTGGTCATAGTTTGAGTAGCAAGGATCTGGGCCAGAACCTTCCTTTTTGGTTTGTTTGTTTGAGGCGGAGTCTCACTCTGTTGCCCAGACTGGAGTCAGTGCTGTGATCTCGGCTCACTGCAACCTCTGCCTCCCAAGTTCAAGTGATTCTTGTTTCTCAGCCTCCCAAGCAGCTGGGACAGCAGCCATTCACCACCGCGCCTGGCTAATAGCACTTTCCGACTGAATTTCCTTGATGCTAGAAATGCTCTCCTGCCTTCCAATACGGCAGGCAACTCTCCTCTCCCAGTGGAGGGCGTGGAGAAACAGAAAGCCCTCAACAAAGTCCATGAAACATGGAACTGAACTGGCAATGCCATGCAACCTTAGTGAACTGAAATTTATTTTATCATATCGTATTAGCTTTTGGAGACAAGGTCTCACTCTGTGGCCCTGGCTGGAGTGCAGTGGTGAAATCATGGCTCACTGCAACCTCCACCTCCTGGGCTCAGGTGATCCTCCTGCCTCAGCCTCCACAGGCTTGTGTTGCCACACCTGGCTAATTTTTTATTTTAGTAGAGACAAGGTCTCGCCATGTTGCCCAGGCGTAGCTTCCATTAGATTTCTATTGAACTACAGAACCTGCCAGTTCTCAACCACCCCTACCACCTCCATTGAAAAAAAAAAAGGAGTAGGCTGGGCACAGTGGTTTACGCCTGTAATTCCAACACTTTGGGAGGCCGAGGCGGGTGTATCACCTGACATCAGGAGTTCAAGACCAGCCTGAGCAACATGCTGAAACCCTATCTCTACTAAAAATACAGAAATTAGCCAGGTATGGCAGGGAGTGCGCCTGTAATCCCAGCTATCTGGGAGGCTGGGCAGGAGAATCACTTGAACTCAGCAGGCGGAAGTTGAAGGGAACTGAGATCTGGCCATTGCCCTCCAGCCTCAGTGACAGAGCAAGACTCCATGTCAAAATAATAATGATAATAATAAAGATTAAACCGAGCACAGTGGCTCACACCTGTAATCCCAGCACTTTGGGAGGCTGAGGTGGGTGGATCACCTGAGGTCAGGAGTTCGAGACCAACCTGACCAACATGGAAAAATCCCATCTCTACTAAAAATACAAAAATAGCCGGCTGTGGTGGTGCATGCCTGTAATCCCAGCTACTGGGGAGGCTGAGGCAGGAGAACTGCTTGAACCTTGGAGGAGGAGGTTGTGGTGAGCCGAGATTGCACCATTTTACTCCAGCCTGGGCAACAAGAGTGAAACTCTGTCTCAAAATAATAACGATAAAGATGAAAACCATGGCCGCCCCTCGCACGTGGGGGTACTGAGATTCACTCTTGTGCTTTGCACTCCATCTTTTTCTATCCACACAGAAAATGCATACGAAGACCCGGGTTCGAGTCCGTCCACAGTGACTCTGGTGTCTGCTGTGTTTCGAGTCTCCGCGCTGCCACTATCTCGAGTCCACTGAACCCAGTAGGTGGATTTCGGGTTGAGACCCTCGGGGGCCTCCCAGCTCAGGGTGACGGAGCTGTTGGTCTGATCCTCCACTCTCAGGTTCCTCACTGGGTCCAGGGCTGAGAATTGGGAAGAAGAGTCCAGCACAAAGGGGAGCAGGTCAGTGCCACCCCTCCCCACCCCCCGAGTTCTTGCCCCAAGTCCAGAAACAACAGCGCTCAAAAGCCCCAACCATGGACCACCGGGACCCCCTAAAGGCTCATGAGAGTTGGGGTCCCACTTCTTCGAGTGGGCAGTGAGTTCAGGCAGGGGTCACTCACCGGCCACGCTGGCCTCTGTCCAGCTGCACAGGCCCTGGAGGGAGCCCAGAGAAAACAGAGTCAGCCTCTAAGCCATTCCCCCACCCAGTGAAGGTGGGGCTCGGAGGGGCAGCTGGTCCCCCGCCCTGGAAGTGAGTCACCCTTGCACGGGAGGGAGGGGCCGTGTCAGGCTGGGCTGTCACAAAGGTCACCCCAACCGTCTTTCCTGGGTCGAGGAGAGAAGGGGGGCATGGCAGGGGCGGAGCTCAGGGAGCTGGGCTTGGCTCCACCCAATAAGGCTGAGAGATAAAATTAATGACTTCAGTTCCCGAAATATATGGCCTTGGAAAACTGAGGGCAGAGAGCAATGAACAGACTGGGAAGAGAGAAAAAAACCAAGGCTAGGGACCAGGAGCCTTGGCCTGAGGGAGGAGGGGCTGGGGCCTGGACTCCTGGGTCTGAGGGAGGAGGGGCTGGGATCTGGACTCCTGGGTCTGAGGGAGGAGGGGCTGGGGTCTGGACTCCTGGGTCTGAGGGAGGAGGGGCTGGGGTCTGGACTCCTGGGTCTGAGGGAGGAGGGGCTGGGGTCTGGACTCCTGGGTCTGAGGGAGGAGGGGCTGGGATCTGGACTCCTGGGTCTGAGGGAGGAGGGGCTGGGGTCTGGACTCCTGGGTCTGAGGGAGGAGGGGCTGGGGTCTGGACTCCTGGGTCTGAGGGAGGAGGGGCTGGGGTCTGGACTCCCGGGTCTGAGGGAGGAGGGGCTGGAGTCTGGACTCCCGGGTCTGAGGGAGGAGGGGCTGGGGTCTGGACTCCCGGGTCTGAGGGAGGAGGGGCTGGGGTCTGGACTCCCGGGTCTGAGGGAGGAGGGGCTGGGGTCTGGACTCCCGGGTCTGAGGGAGGAGGGGCTGGGGTCTGGACTCCTGGGTCTGAGGGAGGAGGGGCTGGGGTCTGGACTCCCGGGTCTGAGGGAGGAGGAGCTGGGGTCTGGACTCCCGGGTCTGAGGGAGGAGGGGCTGGGGTCTGGACTCCTGGGTCTGAGGGAGGAGGGGCTGGGGTCCGGAATCCTGGGTCTAAGGGAGGAGGGGCTGGAGGCCTGGACTCCTAGTCTGAAAGAGCAGAGGCTGGGGATCTTGACTCCTAGACTGAGGGAGGAGGAATTGGGGTTTGGACTTTTGGGTCTGAGGGAGGAGGGGCTGCTCCCTGTCTGTCACTCATTTTGAGCACAGCCGTGTGTCCCCTGGCAGCAGACACAGCAGTATCTGAGAGCCTGGGTGGAAGACTCTCCTATAGTCTCTACCAAGCCTGAAGGCCTCTTCCTTCTCCAAGGGATCTTCAGCACCTAATTCCTCATGATAGGGGTGCAGGGACCCAGTTCCTTCTCCCTCAGACCCGCTCTGGGTGGGGAGCACTTACCAGCAGCACCAGGCTCCGCCAGGCCCCGAGGCCCCCACCAGCCCCAGTCATGCCTCCAGACAATGCCAGGGACTCAGGAGTCCCAGGCCTGGTCCTTCCACCTGGACTTTACCCTCAAGAATTTCCCCTTTCCCAGCTCATTGGTGAAGCCAGAGAGGCCAGGGCGGGAAGGGGAGGAGGAGGAAGTGGAACCCAGCTCCCAGCCCTGCCCAGCCAGCCCTCACCTTCCTCCCTCACCGCTGCCTCTAACGCTGACCCTGGAGACACCTCCGGTCTTCTCTTCAGCCCCACATGGCATCATCGGCCCTCAGCCCACTCCACTTTGTCCCCTGAAATCTCCTCTGCACCCAAGGTACTGGGTGCTGCGCCCCATCGCTGCACGGATGCAGGGTGGGGCAGATGGTGAGAGCTGGGGCTGCTGAGAGAAAGGCCGGCTGACTCCCCTGCCCCTCTGGCAGGTGATCACACATCACACCAGCCCGGGGCCTAGAACTCACGCCCCTCGTCCCTGGGGCACACACTCTTCCACTCAGGCCTTTCCCCGCTCCATCTCCCACAAGCCCTTGCAGCTCTCACAAAGTTAGCCCAGCAGGTTCCCACCTCCTGGCCTTTGCCCAGGGTGTCTCCCCCACCAGGCGCACCTGCCTACTTTGCCCCCAGCAGTCTCCTAGCTACTCCTCCATTAGGATTCAGCTTGGAAATGACCCACGCTGGGCCCAGGGGCCTTTCTAGCCTGCTCAGGATCCTTCCAAACACCAGACTCTCTAATCTGCATCTCCACCTGTGACCCCGAACAAGTGACTTCAGTTCACAGTGACTCAGAGTCCTCCTCTCTAAAGAATGGGCACGGCCCCTTGTAAATATTTTAAGAGAAATAAATTAGTTACTACGTGGAAAATCTTGGAACAGTGCCTGGCCCACTGTAAACATTTGATAAATCTTAGTCATGTTTATTTTTAATTCATCCCTAGGTAAAAGAAAAAGAAAAAGAAAGAAAGAAAGGAAAGAGAATCAGCCAGATGTGGTGGTACACACCAGTAGTCCCAGCTACCCGGGAGGCTGAGGTGGGAAGATCACTTGAGTCTGGGAGGTTGAGGTTGCAGAAAGCTGTGATTGTGCCACTGTACTCCAGCCTGGGTGTCAGCGTGAGCCCCTGTCTCAGAAAACAAAACAGCTATGCACGGTTACTCATACCTGTAATCCCAGCACTTTGGAAGGCTGAGTTAAGAGGATCCCTTGAACCCAGGAGTTTAAGAGAAGCCTGGGCAATTTAGGAGGATCCCATCTCTACAAAAATTAAAGGTAAATTAGCCAGGCATGGTGGTGCACAACTTGGTCTCAAGCTCCTCAGGAGGCTGAGGAGGGAGGATTGCTTGAGCCCAGGAGGTGGAGGCTGCAGTGAGCTGTGGCTGCACCACGCACTCCAGCCTGGGTGCCAGAGGGAGAATCTTTCTCTAAATAAATAGATAAATAAATACGTTCTCACACCACTGCTCTTGAGAAGTCAGTTTCTCTGTTTCTCTGTCTCTGAGAGTCTTGGTTTCCCCACCTGTATAAGTAAGGGTTTGGTTGTGAGAAATTCCCTTTCAGTGGACACCGGATATCATTCATACCAATTGCTTGAGTTTCTGTTCTAACCTTTCTCTGTTTCTTTCCTATATCTTAATCTTTTTTTTTCTTTTTTGAGACAGAGTCTGGCTCTGTCGCCAGGCTGGAGTACAGTGACGCAATCTCGGCTCACTGCAGCCTCTGCCTCCCAGGTTCAAGCAATTCTCCTGCCTCAGCCTACCAAGTAGCTGGGACTACAGGTGCCTGCGACCACATCCAGCTAATTTCTGTATTTTTAGTAGAGACAGGGTTTCACCATTTTGACCAGGCTGGTCTCAAACTCCTGACCTTGCAATCCACCTGCCTCGGCCTCCCAAAGTGCTGGGATTATGCCCAGCCAAAAACATTTTTTAATCAAGATGGGGTCTTGCTATGTTGCCCAGGCTGCTCTCGAACTCCTAGGCTCAAGTGATCCTCCTGCCTTGGCCTCCTAAAGTCCTGGGATTACAGGCATGAGCCACTGCACCCAGATGTCTCCCCTATACTTTTGACGTCTCTCTCTCTCTCTTTCCCTCACACTCTCTCCCTTCCCTCTCTCTTTCTCTTCCCTCCTATCTAGATCCCCAATTTGTAAACACACTCACTTCCCTGTCTAAAATAGAAACAAAAGCTTTCACTGACTCCACACCCACCATCCGATCACACTCTACTTGCCTTGTCCTCAAAACCCAACTTCCCGGCCGGGCATCGTGTCTCACGCCTGTAATCCCAGCACTTTGGGAGGCCAAGGCAGGTGGATCACCTGAGGTCAGGAGTTCGAGACCAGCCTGGCCAACATTGTGAAACCCCACCTTTACTAAAAATACAAAAATTAGCTGGGCACGATGGCACATGGTTGTAATCCCAGCTACTCAGGAGGCTGAGGCAGGAGAATCACTTGAACCCGGGAGGCAGAGGCTGCAGTGAGCCGAGATCACACCACTGCACTCCAGCCTGGGTGACAGAGCGAGACTCCATCTCAAAAAATAAAAAAACAGGGCCGGGCGCGGTGGCTCAGCCTGTAATCCCAGCACTTTGGGAGGCCGAGGCGGGTGGATCATCAGGTCAAGAGATCGAGACCATCCTGGTCAACATGGTGAAACCCCGTCTCTACTAAAAATACAAAACATTAGCTGGGCGTGGTGGCGCATGCCTGTAATCCCAGCTACTCAGGAGGCTGAGGCAGGAGAATTGCCTGAACCCAGGAGGCGGAGGTTGCGGTGAGCCGAGATTGCGCCATTGCACTCCAGCCTGGGTAACAAGGGCGAAACTCCGTCTCAAAAAATAAATAAATAAATAAACAACAACAAAGTCAACCACTCCACAAAGCAGCCCACAATTCCTGGCTTCCAAATTCCTCATGGAGCAGGCTGCCTGTGTATGGGGAAGGCACACTAGAAACAAAACTTGTAGGATCCTGGGCATGGGCCTCCAACTCCAGTCCAGCCTTCATATGAAAGCAGCCCCAGCCACCATCTTAGCAGCAACCTCATGAGAGACTCAGCCATGCTCTTCTTTTCCCCTTAAGGACAGAAATTTCCAGGCCAGGCACAGTGGCTTATGCCTATAATCCTGGCACTTTGGGAGGCCAAGGTGGAAGGATCACCTGAGGCCAGGAGTTCGAGACCAGTCTGGCCAACATGGTAAAACTCCCTCTCTACTAAAAATACAAAAATTAGCAAGGTGTGCTGGTGGGCACCTATGATCCCAGCTACTCGGGAGGCTGAAGCGGGGAGAATCACTTGAATCTGGGAGGTGGAGGTTGCAGTGAGCCCAGATTGTGCCATTGCACTTCGGCCTGGGCGACAGAGCAAGACTCTGTTTTAAAAACAACAACGGGCCAGGAGTGGTGGCTCATGCCTGTAATCCCAGCACTTTGGGAGGCTGAGGCAGGTGGATCATGAGGTCAGGAGATCAAGACCATCCTAGCTAACACGATGAAACCCTGTCTCTAAAATACAAAACACTAGCCGGGCATGGTGGTGCGGGCCTGTAGTCTCAGCTACTCGGGAGGCTGAGGCAGGGGAATTGCGTGAACCCAGGAAGTGGAGGTTGCAGCGAGCCAAGATTGTATCACTGCACTCCAGTCTTGCGATAGAGCAAGACTCCGTCTCAAAAAACAACTACTACCAGAAATTCCCAAGGGGCCACTAATGAGAGCCCCAGTTAGCACAACCCTCACAACTTGAGTTCTTTGCAATTCCTCTTAAAGTGTGATGAGAAGCACCAAGACAGTGATACTTGGTCTCCGGAATGATACCATCTCTAGGTCTGGTGAGCAAGAACCAGACTTGAGTCACCACAGTGGGGCAGCATAGGGCCTTGGCTCGCATTTCCCAGAAGCAGAGCCTGAGACGAGGATTCAGATGCTCATGAACTGTTTGAGAGTTTGCTTTCAGAAGAAAGGGAGTGAGGAAAGCAGTATGCGGAAGAGTAAGGAGCCCGGTGAGGCTATGACTTCAGAGGGACCCCATCACAGAGACGGGATTTGAATTTTTAACCTCTAATCTTTGTCTACGGGCTTTTCCAGGAGTGAGAGTTTTATGACCTTCCTAGCTAGTAAAACATGTCCCTCTCAGGTCAAGAGCAAATCTCTAGTTTTTTGGGGTTTTGTTGTTGTTGTTTTTTTTTTTTTTAGATGAAGTCTCATTCTCACTCTGCTGTTATCCAGGCTGAAGTGCAGTGGCACCATCTTGGCTCACTACAACCTCCACCTCCCGTGTTAAAGTAATTCTGCTGCCTCAGCCTCCTGAGTAGCTGGGATTACAGGCACGCATTACCACACCCAGCTAGGTTTTGTATTTTTATCAGAGATAGGGTTTCACCATGTTGGCCAAGCTGGTCTAGAACTCCTGACCTCATGCAGTCTGCCCGCCTCGGCCTCCCGAAGTGCTGGGATTACAGGTGTGAGCCACGGTGCCCGGCCAAGAGCAAGTGTCTTGAGAATGTGGCATCTGCAAGCAGCAACACTGCCTAGAAATAGGTGTTCTGTACCTGCAGAGGAGATCTGGGTGAGGCACCAGCACATCCACCCAAAAAGCCTCACACCTGTTACCAGCCCTGAGCCGGTTCTCAGTGTTGGAACCCCTTGCATGTAGGGGATGCTTTTCCTTCAGAGAGGACTCACTGATGCTAGTCAAAGTATATACTGTAAACCTTCCTCTGCATTTTTCCTAAAGGCCAATGTCCATGGTCACTGGGGATTAGAGAAAGGATTACTGGACTCTGACTCTCAATCAGCCCTAATCAATAGGCACACAAAGGTCATTGTGAATCATGGTCTGACTGGTGTGCTTGGGGGTGTCAGGTGACAAATGGAGGATTCACGTAAAGACCATCATACCTAAAGACCATAAAGTCAAGGGGACTTTAAAGACCCTGTGAGGCTCCTTTCTCAAGACTTGAGAGTGTATTTGAAATCGACATACTTATAAAACAACAGACACAATGCTTTGACTTCTCCGATCTGTAGTATGAAAACTTTGATGGTGGGAAGAAGAAATGGAAAGCCCTAGAAATTCTCCCATCTGTATTAGACTATCCTTTCATTGCTGTAAAGAAATGCCTGAGACTGGCTTATTTACTTATTTATTTTTGAGACGGAGTCTCACTCTGTCACCCAGGCTGGAGTGCAGTGGCATGATCTCGGCTCACTGCAACTTCCGCTTCCCGGGTTCCAGTGATTCTTCTGCCTCGGCCTCCCAAGTAGCTGAGACTACAGGCGAGCACCACCACAGCTGGCTTGGACTTTTACAAAAATTTTGTATTTTAGTAGAGATGGGGTTTCACCATATTGGCCAGGCTGGTCTCGAACTCCTGACCTTGTGATCTGCCCACGTCAGCCTCCCAAAGTGCTGGGATTACAGGCGTGAGCCACCGCACCCAGCTAAGACTGGGTAATTTATAAGGAAAAGAGATGTCATTGGCTCGCAGTTCAGCAGGTGGAGCGCGTGTCTTCTCAGCTTCTGGGGGGGGGCCACAGGGAGCTGTTTTACTCATGGCAGAAGGTGAGGAGGGAGCAGGCACATGACATGTCGAAAGCAAGAGGAGCAAGAGGAAGAGGATGGGAGGTGCCACACACTTTCACTTTTTATTCTATTATTTTTTTTAAATGGAGTCTCCCTCTGTCACCCTGACTGAAGTGGGTGGCTCACTGCAACCTCCACCTCGCGGGTTCAACTCACAGATAATTTTTCTATTTTTAGTAGAGATGGGGTTTCACCATGTTGGCCAGTCTTGTCTCAAACTCCTGACCTCAGGTGATCCACCCACTTTGGCTTCCCAAAGTGCTGGGATTACAGGTGTGAGCCACCACTCTTGGCCACGATTAGATCTGCGATCTCACTGCAGGTGAACCAGTCCAGATACCCACCCGGGTTTTCCAGCTTGCACGGTCCTCACGCTTTGTCCTGTGTTGTCCATTTCCACTGAATCCAGCCCGTATTTTTCCTCTTCCTGGCCTTGCAGGGAGCCAGGATTGAAAGATCCAGGAAGTGACAGAGGCCTGACTCATCATCTTGCAGGAGAGCTGGGGTTCTCTAGCTCCCTCATCACAGTGAGGCAAGAAATGAGGAGTCAGGGCAGGGAGCCTCCTGGGGGTGGGCTGCCAACACCAGGCAGGCAGGGATTGCTGATTTTCACTTGTATTGTTGGGGATGTGACGCACACCCCTGAATAGGAAGAGAATGGACGGCACCCTGAGGTTGGAGAGTGAGGTCCTGGGTGGGGCCAGCCAGGACCTGACCGGGGCTACTGCCTCTGAATCAACACCTCCACGGGCCCTGTGCTGACACCCATGGCCTCCCACCCTCCACCTCTCAGTCCTGTGTGTGGCACATAGTGCTCACTGGGTGTCTGTGTGGGGGGTTGAAGGCTGAAACTGGAACAAGGGTGTGGCGGCTGCAGGCTCCGGGGAATGAAGAACCTGCCTCTGTTTCTCAGCCAGGTCTGGGGCTCCCTCCCTGCGGCCAAGGCTCCCTGGCTCTGTCCTTGGTGCTGACGCGATTCTGGAAGTGCAGGCGGTGTGGGGGAAGTCCCACCAACCTCACAAGGCACAGACTCAGGAGAGAGCACAACAAACGTGTCTTTAGCGAATCTTGCCAACCTAGGGCCAAAGCGCCCTGCACCCCAGAGCAGCACTCGTGGTGGGAATAAACAGAAAAGTGACAGTGGGGGATGGAGGAAGGCAGGATGTCCTCGGCGTCCCATGGAAAAAAACGTTATTTCCTCCAGATGGGATCATCGACAGCTTTTTTTAGTCTTGAGAAAGTAACTATGGGCCAGGCGCAGTAGCTCACACCTGTAATCGCAGCACTGAAAGGCTGAAGTTGGTGGATCACTTGAGGTCAGGGGTTCGAGGCCAGCCTGGCCAACATGGTGAAACCTCATCTCTACTAAAAACACAAAAATTAGCCAGGTATGGAGGCACGAGCCTGTAATCCCAGCTACTCGAGAGGCTGAGGCAGAAGAATCACTTGAATCTGGAAGGTAGAGGTTGCAGTGAGCCTAGATCGTGCCACTGCACTCCAGCCTTGGTGACAGGGCTGTCTAAAAAAAAAAAAAAAAATTTAACTATGAGAAAATTCCATACCCCAGTTGTTCAGAACTCAGAAATCTGGGCTCTGTGGGGTTTTCCATAAAAACTGGTATATTCGTTTGCTGGGGCTACTACAACAAATAGCATAGACCAGGTGATTCAAACAACAAAGGTTTGTTTTCTCACCACTCTGGAGGCTGGAGGTCCAAGATGAAGGTGTGGGCAGGGTTGGTTCCTCCTGAGGCTTCTCTCCTGGGCTTGCGGATGCCCATCTTCTCCCCTGTCCTCCGTGTATATGTGTCCTAATCTGCTGTTCTGGTAAGGACACAAGTCAGGTTGGATTGTGGCCCACCCTAGTGGCTAGAGTGCAGTAGCATGAACATAGCTCACTGCAGCCTTGACCTCCTGGGCTCAAGTGATCCTCCCACCCCAGCCTCCTGAGTAGCTGGGACTACAGTGGCATACCTCCAAGTCTGGCTTTTTCTTTCTTTCTTTTTTTAGACATAGTCTTGCTCTGCTGCCCAGGCTGGAGTGCTATGGTGCAATCTTGGCTCACTGCAACTTCCACCTCTCAAATTCAAGCAATTCTCCTGCCTCAGCCTTCTGAGTAGCTGAAATTACAGGAACCTACCACCATGCCTGGCTGATTTTTTTTTTTTTTTTTTTTTTTTTGAGGCAGAATCTTGCTCTGTCACCCAGGCTGGAGTGCAATGGCACGATCTCAGCTCACTGAAACCTCTGCCTCCCGGATTCAAGCAATTCTCCTGCCTCTGCCTCCTGAAGTAGCTGGGATTACAGGTGCCCACCACCACCCTCAGCGGATTTTTTTGTATTTTTAGTTAAGTTGGGGTTTCACCATGTTGGCCAGGCTGGTCTTGAACTCCTGACCTCAGGTGATTCACCCCACTCAGCCTCCCAAAGTGCTGGGATTACAAGTGTGAGCCACCAAGCCCAGCCTAATTTTTGTATTTTTAAGTAGAGACCAGGTTTAACCATTTTGGCGAGGCTGATCTTGAACTCCTGACCTCAAGTGATCCTGCCTTGGCCTCCCAAAGTGCTAGGATTACAGTTGTGAGCCACCACACCCAGCCTGGCTAATTAAAAAAAACAAAAAACAACAACAACAACAACAACAAAAAAAAAACTGGAGATGAGGTTCTCACCATGTTGCTCAGGTAGATTTCGAACTCCTGGGCTCAAGTGATCCATCCCCCTCATTTTAACTTAATCACTTCTTCAAACACTCTGTCTCCAAATACAGTCACACTCTGAGGTACTGGAGGCTATGACTCCAACTTACAAATTTTTGAAGGAGGATGAAATTCAGTTCATAATAGCAGGAATGAGCTTTACACCCCTTGAAAAAGATCTATTTCCCCAGGTGGATTCATCTGCTCCATTTTTTTTTTTTTTTTTTTTTTTTTTTTGGAGACAGAGTTTCGTTCTTGTTGCCCAGGCTGGAGTGCAATGGCGCGATCTCAGCTCACCGCAACGTCCGCCTCCTGGGTTCAGGCAATTCTCCTGCCTCAGCCTCCTGAGTAGCTGGGATTACAGGCACACGCCACCATGCCCAGCTGATTTTTTTGTATTTTTAGTAGAGACGGGGTTTCACCATGTTGACCAGATGGTCTCGATCTCTTGACCTCGTGATCCACCTGCCTCGGCCTCCCAAAGTGCTGGGATTACAGGCTTGAGCCACCGCGCCAGGCCTTGCTCCTTTTTTTTTTTTTTTAAGACTTTTTTTTTTTTTTTTTTTTAAACAAAGTCTCGCTGTCACCCAGGCTGGAGTGCAGTGGCATGATCTCAGCTCACTGCAACCTCCACCTCCTGGGTTCAAGGGATTCTCCTGCCTCAGCCTCCTGAGTAGCTGGGATTACCAGCACCCACCACCACGCCAAGCTAATTTTTGTATTTTCAGTAGAGATGGGGTTTTGACATACTGGCCAGGCTGGTGCTAAACTGACCTCAAGTGATCTACCATCCTTGGCCTCCTAAAGTGCTTTCAAAGCCTTGATTCAAAATTATAACACAGTCCCACCCCCACTCCCACTGCTCAGAACCCAGGGAGCACTGGGTTTGGTAGATTCCTTCTTCCACACTCAGAGTAAGTTTTCTCAGTTCCATTCCCCAGAGGATGCTGACATGGGGCAGGGAAAGAATGCTTTGGTAGCTCAGGGAAAAGGACCATGGAGTACCTGCCTTTCACCCTTCCAGGACCCAAGGGTTATCCAGGATCCTAGTGACCTTCCTGCATTCATGGTCAGAAGCGAGGAGGCAAAAAGACCAGGAACCATAGGTCTTAGTCACCTCGCAGGCAGGAAGCATCCTACAGAGGCCAGCTCTGGGAGGCATGCTGGGCCACATCATTTCTGCCAGTGTCATGGAATAAGGAAGTATAGGATGGTGAGGAAGGCAGATTGTGGGGCTCCTCCCTACCATGCTCATCAGGGCATCCAGTTGAGGGATGAGGCTGTCCTAAAAGCTTTCCAGAACTCACACACGCGTGTGCCCACCACTCCCTTCCTTGATCAGGTCTCCATTTTACGTGTTTACTGATCTTCTGTTGTTACAGTCTGAACTAAGGGGTGAAACCACAGCAGAAAGCAAGGAAGGCTCGACCCCTGATCACAGAGGGAGAGGTGAACAGACAGCATTGGTTCTACCCCTTGGCAGCCCTTTCTGGGCCTCTAGGTTCAGGCAGCTCCCGGGATTGCTGTCCTCGGTGCTGAATCTGCATTTGTTGGGGGCGCACTGGACAAGTTTGTCATTGTCAGGGAAAACCCAGTTTCTCTTGACACTGAGGAGAGACCACGGCACAGCCCTTCTCAGTCCTCCAGTAACTCCGCACTCTGCAGGAAAACAAACAGAGAGATTCCCTACATCTGGTTCTATGAGAGAAGGGAAGGCTGGAGCAAGGGAGTGGGGGAAACCTCTGCAGTCCTCTCAGAAAGCAAACCCTTCTACACCTGCGATCCCATGCGGTTTAGCAGAGCCCTGAGTTAACCCTAGGCCATGGGCTGGGTGTGGTGGCTCACGCTTGTAATCCCAGCAGTTTGGGAGGTCAAGGCAGGTGACTCACGAGATCAGGAGTTCAAGACCAGCCTGGCCAACACAGTGAAACTCCATCTCTACTAAAAATACAAAAATTAGCTTGGCATGGTGGCACGTGCTGCAATCCCAGCTACTCGGGAGGCTGAGGCAGGAGAATAGCTTGAACCCAGGAGACAGAGGTTGCAGTGAGCTGAGATCATGCCATTGCACTCTAGCCTGGGTGGCAGAGCAAGACTCTGTCTAAAAAAAAAACAAAAACAAGCTGGGCGCAGTGGCTCAAGCCTGTAATCCCAGCACTTTGGGAGGCCGAGGTGGGTGGATCACGAGGTCAAGAGATTGAGACCATCCTGGTCAACATGGTGAAACCCCATCTCTACTAAAAATATATAACATTAGCTGGGCATGGTGGCACGCGCCTGTAATTGCAGCTACTCAGGAGGTTAAGGCAGGAGAATTGCCTGAACCCAGAAGGCGGAGGTTGTGGTGAGCCGAGATCGCGCCATTGCACTCAAGTCTGGGTAACAAGAGTGAAACTCAGTCTCAAAAAAACCAAAACAAAACAAAACAAAAAACTAGACTATGATGACATTTGGTGACACAAACATCTGACAAAAGAGCTGAACCCTTTATATTTTCAAAGACCTCCTACAAACCAACTAAGGAAGCAGAAGACCCAATTTTTTTAAATAGGCAATGGACTTGAAGAGACACTTTACCAAGAATAATATCAATATGGCCACACACACACACACACACACACCCCACACACACAAAAGGGAAGGTGTTCAACTTCATTAGTCATTATGGAAATTAAAACCACAAGGAAGTACCAGAACACCGCAACAGAAGAACTAAAACAAAAAAGACAAACAACCAACTATTTGCAAGAATATGGAGCAAATGAAACTTCCTGGCAGAACGGTAAATTGGTTAAGCTGCTTTGAGAAATGCTTTGTCAGTAACTACCAAAGCCATGTTGATGGTACCTGTATTCATAACATGGTATCTGTATTCATAACAGCCCCAAACTAGAAAGAATGAAATGTTCATGAAAGGAGGGATGAAACAACACATGGTAATATATTCACAGGATAAATACTACACAGCAATAAAAATAAAAACACACGGCCGGGCATGGTGACTCATGCCTGTAATCCCAGCACTTTGGGAGGCTGAGGCAGGCAGATCACAAAGTGAAGAAATTGAGACCATCCTGGCCAACATGGTGAAACCCCGTCTCTACTAAAAATACAAAAAAATTAACCTGGCGTGGTGGCACGCGCCTGTAACCCCAGCTACTCAGGAAGCTGAGGCAGGGAAATGGCTTGAACCTGGGTGGCAGAGGATGCCATGAGCCGAGATTGTGCCACTGCACTCCAGCCTGGGCAACAGAGCAAGACTCAGTCTCAAAAAATAAAAATGAGCCGGGCGCGGTGGCTCAAGCCTGTAATCCCAGCACTTTGGGAGGCCGAGGCGGGTGGATCACGAGGTCAAGAGATCGAGACCATCCAGGTCAACATGGTGAAACCCCGTCTCTACTAAAAATACAAAAAATTAGCTGGGCATGGTGGTGTGTGCCTGTAATCCCAGCTACTCAGGAGGCTGAGGCAGGAGAATTGCCTGAACCCGGGAGGCGGAGGTTGCGGCGAGCCAAGATCGCGCCATTGCACTCCAGCCTGGGTAACAAGAGCAAAACTCCGTCTCAAAAATAAATAAATAAATAAAAGTAAAAATGAAATAAAAACATACAACGTGGATCCACATTTTATCCACAATGTTTAGTGAAGAAAGCCAGACTCAAACAACTACAGACTGCATAGCTCCACTTAGAGAAGGTTCAAGAACAGACTAATTAATTTATGGTGATAAAGATCAGGAGTGGTCATTCTCGGGGCAGGGGGCTACAAACTGGAGGGGAGACTAGAGAACCTGCTAAGATGCAGAAAATATTCTATACATTGATTACTCTGTGTATACACAAAAACTATGTCATTGGGCCAGGTGCGGTGGCTCGTACCTGTAATCCCAGCACTTTGGGAGACTCAGGTGGGTGGATCATGAGGTCAGGAGTTTGAGAGCAGCCTGGCCAACATGGTGAAACACCGTCTCTACTAAAAATACAAAAATTAGCTGGGCTCAGTGGCAGGCGCCTGTAATCCCAGCTATTCCAGAAGCTGAAGCAGGAGAATTGCTTGAACCTGGGAGGCAGAGGTTGCAGTGAGCCAAGATCATGCCATTGCACTCCAGCCTGAGCAACAAGGCAAGACTCTATTTCAAAACTAAAACCAAAAAACAATTTCACTGATATGTATGATTTAAGATGCATTCCATTAAATGTAACTGAGCTTTATCTCAACAAACAAAGGGAAAAGAAAAAGGCTAGGATATGACTCCCAGCTCCTCTTCCCCTTAGGACATGGGAGTCATGGCTGCCAGGACAGTTCCTCTCAGGAATCCAGGGCTCCTTCCCCTTTCCCCATTCAGATCCCAGAATGAGGGTGTTGGCTCCCCACATTCCCAAGTCCTTTTACTCAAAGTTCCCAGACACTGACATGTTCTGGTCCGCTCTGGTTAAGGCTCTCCATGGAGCCAGCCACGTCTCGGAACAGACCATCAGTCACATCTATGTCCCGATAAATATTCTATTCCTGATTTGCTGCCCCAGCCTGAGACTGTGGAGCTGACTTCAAGAAGTGCAGCAGGGGCCAGGAGTGGTGGCTCACACCTGTAATCCCACCACTTTGGCAGGCCAAGGTGGGCGGATCACCTGCGGTCAAGAGTTTGAGCCCAGCCTGGCCAACATGGTGAAACTCCATCTTTCCTCAAAATACAAAAATTAGCTGGGCGTGGTGGTGTGCACCTGTAATCCCAGCTACTGGGGAGGCTGAGGCAGAAGAATCTCTTGAACCCAGGAGGCGGAGGCTGCAGTGATTGAAGATGGTGCCACTGCACTACAGCTTGGGTGACAGTGAGGCTTTATTTAAAAAAAAAAAAAAAAAAAAAAAAAAGGAGCATTTTAAAAAGACAAGGGGCTGGGTACAGTGGCTCATGCCAGTAATCCCAGTGTTTTGGGAGGCTGAGGTGGACAAACCGTTTGCGACCAGGAGTTCGAGACCAGCCTGGCCAACATGGAGAAACGCCATCTCTACTTTAAAAAAATACAAAAATTAACTGGGCATATTGGCGTATGCCTGTAATCCCAGCTATTCGGGAGGCAGAGGCGTGAGAATCACTTGAGCCAAGGAAGCAGAGGTTGCAATGAGCCGAGATTGCACCACTGCACTGCAGCCTGGGCAACAGAGTAAGGCTTCTTCTCAAGAAATAAAAACTTAACAGGCATGGTGGCTCACACCTGTAATCCCAGCACTTTGGGATGCGAAGGCAGGTGGATCATGAAGTCAAGAGATTGAGACCATCCTGGCCAACATAGTGAAACCCCATCTCTACTAAAACACAAAAATTAGCTGGGCGTGGTGGCAGGCGCCTATAGTCCCAGCTACTTGGAAGGCTGAGGCAGGAGAATTGCTTGAACCCGGGAGGCAGAGGTTGCAGTGAGCCGAGATCTCTGTCTCAAAAAAAAAATTTTTTTTTAATAAAATAAAGATAAGAACAAGGAAGTCTCTCTAAGGTCAAAGGACAGTGGATGTGTCTGAGCCACAGGCAGGCATCAGAAGTGGGTTAGGACCTCTTCAGGTGCACCCAATGCTTGGATGTGGGGACTGGCACCAGCTTCTCTGCCCTCCAACATCATGGCCAGCAGGGTTTTCCAAATACCTCTGTGTTCTGGGTTTAAGTCGGACTTGGAGTTCAGCAAGAGTCACTTGGATTAAAAGTCCCAACAGGCCATGGGGTCATACTATACGTATCACATCAACAGTGTGTGGCCGAGGCTCATGCGAGTTGTAGCTTTAGTGAGTGATTGTAGAACAGGTCTAACGGGTGGAAGATGAGCAGACACACCACCTACCAGGGCATCGGCACATCACTCTTCAGTATCCCTTGCCCTTCTTCCTTGGGAGGAGGAGCTTGAGTCAGATGCTACTGAGAACCATGTTCCTCTCTACCACTTGGATGTTTTCTTCCTTCTCTCCTTCCTCCCTCTCCCCATTACCAACCCCCTCGTAAAAAAAAAAAAAAAAAAATTTCTCAGTCAGGTGTGGTGGCTCACACCTGTAACCCCAACATTTTGGGAGGCTGAGATGAGTAGATCACTTGAGCTCACAACTTCAAGACCAGCCTAGTCAACACAGTGAGACCCCACGTCTACAAAAAAAATTAAGTAACAGGGCATGGTGGCAGGCATGTGTAGTCCCAACTACTTGAGAAGCTGAGGCAGGAAGATCACTGGAGCCCGGGAGTCTGAGACTGCAGTGAGTCATGATTGCTCTTCTGCACTCCAGCCTGGGGACAGAGACAGACTGTGCCTCTTGGGGGGGAAAAAAAAATTCCTACAACTCCCATGAGCATGACGACGCCATGTGGCTATAACTCATGGAGGCCCTGCCCCACAGACTGATGGGATTTGTAGTTCATCTGGCTCTGAACGCCACTGAACTCCACATCCAACCTTGACTCAAGTCTAACACGTTGGCTCATTATCCAGCTTGCCTGTGGACATCCAGAGGCTCTATGGGGAACTGGCTACTGCCTGTCTCTCTGCCCACACACTAAAGAGGTACCAGGTGCCAGGGTGGAGTTTGTCCACCACATAGTGAGTTTCCTTTGCCTTTGACACACTGGTCCCACTCATGTGCTGGTGTGGGCACTCTTTGGGGTGTCCACCCCTGGATGTCCAAAGCCAGCCGTGGAGGGCGATAAATCCCAGCCCCTTGCGGCCTTCCACTCAGGGTAATGGAGCTCTTCGTATGAGTTTTGCTCTGCAGACCTGTGACTTTGTTGGGAACTTAAGTCCAAGGCATAGAATTAGCCTTTCAACATCTTGAGCAGCAGATCCCCCCAAAAGCGCTATTCCCTAGATGCCCGAGAACGGGAGGGTGGGACGGGGATGCTGACTCCACCTCCCACTCACCTCCCACCATACTCAGCCTCAGCTCACCTGTGCACAGTGCCAGCACTTTCACACCTGGCCCACACAGCGAAGGTGGAGCGGGGCTTGGCTTTCAGCCTCAGTGGCGATTCTGGTGTCCTGCATGCTCTTGCTGTTCTCCAGGATGCCCGCCCGGTCCCGTTGCACAAAGCAGGTTTGGACTTGAGGGTCCTGGCCCTGGGGCGCTGTCTCCTTCAGGGTGATGGAGCTGGCAGTCCAAGTGACCATCTCCAGATTAGAGACTAGAAGTCAGAATGGGCTATGCACAGAGGCTCACACCTGTAATCCCAGGACTTTGGGAGGCCGAGGCAGCTGGATCACTTGAGGTCAGGAGCTCAAGACCAGCCTGGCCAACATGGTGAAACCCCATCTCTACTGAAAATACAAAAATGAGCCAGGCATGGTGGCATGTGCTTGGAGTCCCAGCTACTCAAGAGGCTGAGGCAGGAGAAAGTCTTGAACCCAGGAGGCGGAGGTTGCAGTGAGCTGAGATGGCGCCACTGCACTCCAGCCTTGGCAACAGAGACTCCATCTCAGAAAAAAATAAAATAGAAGTCAGAATGGGGCATCTATTTCAGGTTCTCTACATAGTACATGAGCCTTCTAGGCATCACTGAAAGTTGTTGCTAAGGAGGTATGCCCGTAGCAACAGAGTAGACCAGTCAAAGAGACATTTCAAGCCTGTTTGGGCCTCAGGAGCACAGCTCAAGCTGGCTAGGAGTGAGGCCTGGGCAGAACACACAGCCAGGCTAGACAGGATGCCCTGTCTTACGGACATACAAAGGGTCCAGCTGTCACCTCCAATGCCATTCCTTTCAGCCCACAAGATGAAGGTTTATGAGGTCCCGGATTTGAGGGCCTTGACGATGACCCCCACCTCTGCTACATTTCTGGTCCCATAGTCCCTGCCCACTGGACCCAGTAGGTGTGGGGTCTGGGCCCAGGGGAATGTACACCTTAGTGTGACAGAACTCAGGGTCAGAGCCTGTATCCTCAGATCCATTACCTGGCTAGGCAAGGAAAGGAAGGGCAGGGGTCAGGGTTCCTGCAGGATGGTTCTGAGTGGCCGTAAACTGACTCAGTCTGCTCTCACTTGCAGTTCTCAAGAATAACTGTAGGATGTGCTGGGAATGCGTAAGAAGGACTGGCCAGGCAGCCTGGCTCCGTTCCCGCCTGCCCTAGAAGCAGGACGCCCTTCAATGCTCGAGCCCACGGACTCGTTTCACCCAGAGCATAAAGCCCAGGACTGGATAATTTTGGGGGTCCTAGGCTGCCATACAAGTGAGGGACACACAGTTGTGACCCTATCCCCCCTAGGCCACTCTCCTAAGCCTTGGGGAACTAGCTCACAATGGACCCTTGCTCCCCATCTGTGAGTAACAAGCCCACTTTGTGTAACTTTTTGTGTGTGGCGCTCCACCTCACTGGACTCCGGCAAGTTAGTAACTAGTGCACGGTGAACCTGCTTCACAGACCACACCCCATAGTCCCTGGGCCTCCAGAGCAAAGGGAATCACCCCTCCTCCCCACAGCCCTGCTTGCTACGGAGGAATATATCCTATCAGTGGGGCCCAGAAGCCAGAGGCCTCCTACTCCCTAAGCCTGGGGTGCTGTCACCCCTCGCCCATGGCCTCTGTGAGTATCTGGCTGGGGCTGCTGGCCTCATGCTTATGGGCCCGCATGGTGGGGTACTGGGTCCCTGAAGCCAGGCTCTCCATGGGCACCCTGGCGTCTGAGGAGTCACTGGCCAGCAGAGCCAGGAGGTGCAGGTCTTGGGGTCTGGGCCTGCAGGGGCCTCAGGGTGAGGGAGCTGGTGGTCTGAGCCTGCATGACCAGGCTAGGGACTGGGTTAGGAATACCGAGAGTCTTTTGATGGTTTGTTTGTAGTTCTCATCATGAGACTAAAGTGCACAGCCTGGCACTTTCTGCAAATGTGCACACACACACACATACACACACACACACACACACACACACATACACAAACATTACTGGGCAGTGGACAGGTGGCCCCTTTTACCTGCAGACACGCTCAGGACGTCCCTGGGGCCACCTATTCCTTTCTCTCGACCCACACACAGAAGGTGTAGAGGGCCCCAGGCTGAAGCCCCTCCACCAGCCAGCAGTCTGACGTGCTTGTGTCTCTGCCGGCCATGCCCGCCCCATGGCACTGGACCCAGTGGAGGGAGGTCTGCAGGTCTGGGCCCTCGGGGCTGTCCAGCTCAGGGTGATGGAGCCGGAACCTCCACACTCAGGATTCTGTCTGCCTTGGGGGCCAAGACATGGGGAGAAGGCTCTGCAATGCGAAGGGAAGGGAATCCCACGGGTCTTCCTGGACGTGCAGGATGGAGGATGATGGGGTCACTAACCTGCTGTTGTGGCCTCTGCTGTGATCCAGAGGGCCTGGGGAGGGATCAGACAGGGAATCAGACCGAGGGATGGTCTGACCTGCAGAATCAGGACGAAGGCTGCTGAGTCCCACCCTGCCTCATCCCTACCAGCCACCCAGTCTGCAAGGGAAGAGGGACCTGGCGTTTTGCCACTTTCCCAGGTCTTGGTCTTGGCAGGGCTGGAAGGAGCCTGAGAGGGTTGTGCACAGCAGCTCGGGGAGTTCTGCTTTTGAGAAATGCAAATGACAGATCATGAGAAAGCAGACCTTTGAAAAGGGAGACAGGACACGGGGGCCAGAATCAGGGAGGGGGGACGGGATGCTAGGGCTGCTGGGAACCCACAGGAGAGCAGCACCCCATCACTCTGGACAGCCAACCCCACAAAGCTCAGGGACCCAAAGCCAGAGTGTTCCCCAAAACACCAGGGATTACAGGCCCAGCCCCTCCTCCCTCAGACCCAGGACTCCAGACCCCAGTCGCTCCTCCTTCAGACCTAGGAATCCAGAACCCAGCCCCTCCTCCCTCAGACTCAGGAGTCCAGACCCCCAGCCCCTCCTCCCTCAGACCCAAGAGTCCAGACCCAGCCCTCCTCCCTAGGACCCAGGAGTCCAGTCCCCAGCCCCTCCTCCCTCAGACCCAGAAGTCCAGACCCCAGCCCCTCCTCCCTCAGACCCAGGAGTCCAGTCCCCAGCCCCTCCTCCCTCAGACCCAGAAGTCCAGACCCCAGTCCCTCCTCCCTCAGACCCAGGAGTCCAGGCCCCCAGTCCCTCCTCCCTCAGACCCAGGAGTCCAGACTCCAGCCCCTCCTCCCTCAGACCCAGGAGTCCAGACTCCAGCCCCTCCTCCCTGGGACCCAGGAGTCCAGGCCCCCAGCCCCTCCTCCAGACTCCAGCCCCTCCTCCCCGGGACCCAGGGGTCTGAGTTGCCAGCTCCCTTCTCCCAGACTCAGGATTTCAGTCCCAGTCCCTCCTCTCTGGCGTCCACACTCATTAACAACACCAGGCACCCCAGGACCCCTCACGTCTGCAGGCGCCATGCAGCCCTGGAATCTGCACACCCAGACCCAGTACCTCCTGTTGCACTTCGCTGCAGAATTTCCTCTTTCCCTGCCTTTCATTAGGTCTGAGTGAGGAGGAAGGGAGGAGATGAGGAAGTAGAAGTTTCAAGCCTGAGTCCAATCGTTCACATCCTCCTCCTGCCTGACGCTTCCTCAGGGAAATCTCTCCTCAGCTTCTGGATCTCCTCACTCCAACTGTGGATTCCCATCCTCACTTTGATTCCTGGTCCCCGTCCTCCAGGCTCCCCACCTTCCCTTCCCACCTCTGTACCCTCACATCCGAGAGTCCCTAAATGCAGGTCACGGATGGAGAACTCGCGTCTCTGCTGTAAGAGTCCCTAACGCTGGCCATGGATGGAGAAGTCACCTCCCTGCTATATGAGTCACTAAAGGCACATCATGGATGTAGAAGTCAAGTAAGGTCTTGGAGAGCATCTTGGACCCTGTCAAGTCCTCAGATGCAGAATCTAAAGACGAGAGAGGGATAGCAGCTTGCCAAGGTCACATAGCCAAGACAAGGAACACACCTGGGTTCCTCCTTCCTGATTCCTCCCCCTTGTCACCCTCCCCTCCTCCAAGGCCCCTCATCCTTAAGCCTCCTACCCTTCTCCCCTGATACGCATGTGACTGTAGTAGGTTGCGTCCCCTAAACAGATATGTCCAAGTCCTAAGCCCAGGTGCCTATATAGGTGATGGTACTTAGAAACAGGGTCTCTGCAGACATAGTTAAGCATCTTGAGATGAAATCACCTGGGTTTAGGGTGGGCCCTAAATTCAGTGCCCCATGTCCCTAGAAGGACGAAAGACACAGAGGAGGCTGCCAGGTGAAGAGAGTCACATGAAGACAGCAGAGACACAGCTGCCACAGGCTGAGAGAAGCCAGCGATTCCTGGGAGCCTCCGGAAGCTGAGAGGGCAAGGACGGATTCTTCCCCAGAGCCTCAGGAGGGAGCAAGGGCCGGAAAACACCCTGATCTTGGACTTTGGGTCTCCAGAACTGCAGGAGAGCCCATTCCTCATTTCAAAGCATCTGGTTTGGGGTAATTTGTGATGGCAGCCCCAGGAAACAAACGCAGAGGCTCAACAGTCCTCTTGGCTAAGTTCTGCACAATCCTCACCTTTATCCCCTCGAATGCCCCCCACCAGAGAGCCAGGGAGGGTCCCACTGGGCACCAGGCCTGGTTCATGGGGAGTGACCAAGAGACATCCGCTGCCATGAGCCGAGACAGTTTATCACCAGGATCATCCGCATGCCTCTCCCACAATAACAGCAGCATCTACTTCCATGCCCTCTACTTAGACAACGAAAATGACTCAGAGCAGCAGGGAGGGGCTGGTAGACCGTGGGGCCCACAGCGAACTTGGAGGTGGGCTGGTGGCTGGGAGGGCCACGTGTGGGCCTGGCTGAGGAGCCGGGGATCTGGAGTCAGAACTGGGGGAAGGCAGCTGGAACCCAGCAGTAGACTCGGAATTCTGTGAATGGTCCTTAAACGTCTTCAGCCGGGAGCAGTGGCGGCAGGGCCTGCGCCTGCAGACAGGCATGAAGAAGCTTCGCTGCAAAGGGTGCTTCTCAGGCTGGGTTGGTCTGGGAGGCCCGAATCCTTGCGGGAGGAGAGGGCCTGGAAGCCGGCCCTTCAAGCTGCCTAGTCAGTCCGTCTTGGGCCCCGGGCTCCTGAGGGCTGACAGTGTGATGAGGAGCTGGGCAGTGTAGTAGGTGGTCATGATCACCAAGCGGGCGTGAGGCAGGGGCTGGGCGAAGGTGTCCCAGGCCAGCACACCATCAGAGAGTGTGAAGAGCAGCGCGCCCCAGCCGGCACTCCCACCCCAGGCCAGGCCACGCCACAGCATGGCCATCAGGATCAGCCCGTAGGCTGCCACGGGGAGGACCATATCCGGCTCGAGGTGCAGCAGCACGAGGATGAGGTAGGGGCCAGAGGACAGGAAGATGAGCAGCAGCAGGCCCAGCTGTGGGGGACAGAGGCCAAAGGCCCAGAGGTAGAGGAGGTGGGCTGTAGCAAAGGCAGCCATACCTGGGGAGAGGGGTAGGGTGCTGGTGAGGAAGGCTCATTCTGGTATCGCCCCGAGGTCACCTCTCAGGACCTAAGGGGAAGGATCGGCCCAAAGCACCAGCCCGCACCCTGGCTGAGCCTCCTTGCAGGCTTCCCCAAATGCAGTGTCATGTACTTGCTTTGCTCTGAACTGCCAGCAGGCCCCATGTGCTCTGGCCCACCAGCCACCCTGGCCCATTTGGCCACAAGCATCTGGCATGCCCCTGCCCTGGAGCCTCTGGACTTGCCCTTCGCCCTCACACAGGCACATGGCACCTTCTTCAGGTCTGCCCAAAAAACTTCCTCAGTGAAGCCTTCCTCAGCAACCCTGCTTCCAACTGCAGCACCTCCAGCCCAGGGTCCTCACTGTCCTCCACGCCGCCCCCAGCTACTGCCTTAACACCACCTGCCCACCAGCCCTCACTGGAACATGAGCTGCCTGGCTCACGGCTGCGCCCCCAATGCCTCTGACCACCAGAACTCCCACCAAAGCGCCCACCGGAGCCCTCTGCACTCCAAGCTCCCATCCAAATGCTGGGCCTCCCCGACATGGGCATCTGAAAGGCGTCATGGCAGCTTCCACTCACCATGGAGGAAGGCTTCAGGCCAGACGAGGCAGGCATCCCCAACAGCCGAGCATAGGAGGGCTCCCTGGAGGAGCTGGGTGTAGCCCCCACCTAGGGACACAACCCACAGGAACCCAGCAAGGCAGAAGATGGGCAGGCACTTGACCAGGGCAGCGACCCAGGACCGCTGATCCTCGGGAATCCAGAGGCAGAAGTACACGCAGCAGGAGAGGATGAAGGGAATCAGCCACTTGCAGACATCTAGGCACTTTGGGAAGCAGGGAGCTGCTGAGCTGAAGCCCAGCCCAGCCCCCGTTCTTGGGACTCAGATCTCCTGGCTCCTGTTCCACCCCCACCTGGGACCCCAGCTGTACAGGCTGGACTCATTCAGGGACCAGGCTGCCAGAAACCAGCTTCCCAGGACTCCAGCCAATTCAAGGACAGCACCTCCCAGAGCCCCCAGCTGCTGGGGTTCTGGAGCCCTATCCCCCAGCCCCAAGCATGGCTCCTAAGGCTCTCACCTGGGCTGAGCAGTGAGTCTTCAGGGTCAGCCCCACTTTGCCAGCATCCATGCTGGCCTGATACCCTCAGAGCAACCTAAACTGGGAGCGGGTGGCTCCAGGGGGTGGAGGGGAGGGCTCATGGTTACACGTTAACCCAATGAGCGTCCTGTGGACTCTGCAACTGATAACAGGGCCCGGGGAGATGTCGCCCTCACCCTGGGGATGGCCTTGCCTGGCACCTGCTGATAAGGCACTGTTGGCATCGGGGGTCCCTTGCCCTAGCCTGCTGGGACATGGCTTCCTCCTCCTGTCTGCTGGGGGGGTGAGGTCCCCAAATGCCCATCCCACTGTCCTGGGCCCAGACAATCACAAGAGATGGAGTGCAGAATTCCAACAGCCACCCCTTCGTGGGAAAGCTGGGGGAGGGGGCTGGCTGGCAGGAACACCCCTGGGAGGATGGGAAGGCGAGTCCCTCCTTCACGTGCTGGCCTAGCAGACCCTTCCCTGCCCCATGAAACCTTCCCTCACTCTGCTCAACCCTACCAGGCCCTCAGGGGCTCCACCACAAACACTTCCTCAGTGGGCTACAAGGAGGGGGCCCCCAAGAATGCAAGGAATAAGCACCCTCTCCTGCTACCTGAGCCAGCCCTAGGTGACCTCCAAACCAGCTGCCACCCCAGTGAGGCTGCTGTCCTCATGACCACCGGCCCACATGGTCCAGTGTAGCCGACACAGAGACTTCCTGGCACTGCTCCCCTGTGCCACTCGCTGTGCACCGGCCTACACTTCCACCTTCCGCCTGAGACTCAGACCTACTGGGCGCCAGTGCCCGGCCTCAATGCTGGGCTTGGTTACCAAAGGGGGATAGGAGCAGGAATTTGAGCCCCCGATGGTGGCTTCTATCCTCCACCCATGGCCCTGCCCACAGGTGGAGTAGGCCTGGCAGGAACCATCACAGCCAGTGCCTGGCCCAGCCTGTGGCCTCTGCAGCCACAGGACTCCCTCTGGCAGGACACGGTGTGGGGACAGACTGGGTTAGGAGTACCCCCAGCCACTGGGGTACAGGGATAAGACAGGCTGTCCACCTCGCATCCCAGAATATACGGTCTGACCAGCAGAATCGTAAACTGTCTTCCTTTATTTATATTTGCAATATGAAATAGAAGCTCGGCATGAACGCACACACACTCACACCAGCCTGGGAGGAAGGAGCTTGGACAAGGCCACTTGGCAACAGGGCTGGGACCCCAGACCCTCAGGTTCCCTGGGGGTGTTGCCGGGGAGGCCCCTGCTCCCCAGAGCCGGACTGGTCTGGTCGAAAGTGCAGGGTCTGGGCAAAGGCACGGCCCCCACTCGGGACCCTCTGGCACCCCCAGCCTCGCTGGGCCGTCCCCCATGGTGGACCTGAGCTGAAAGGCCGGGTGTGGGAATGGCCATCTGTGCCTGAGCATAGGACGGCTGGGCACATGGGCGGCAACCTTGGACCCCTACCACCAGCCCCCGCTGGGACAGGACGGGAAGCTGTGCTTCGGGAGCTGCCAGCCCAGCTCGGTGTTCTCACCTTCTCTCGCTCTCCTCCCTCTCTCTATATATAATATATAATAGACATTTCTCTCTCTCCATTCTCTCTATTTGACTTTCTTTATCTTTATTCTAGGAGGCAATGCTCCAAAACTTCTCTTCTCAGTGCAAATGGGGGTGGGTTGGGCCTGTCTCCCTGGCACCAGCCTCCTGGGGGTCCAAAGGAAAGAATGTGGGAGGGTCAGGGTGATGAGGGCAACGGGGGCCATCATGGGACCCGCCCTGCCCCCACCCTGGGAGATCCACGGGAGGACAGAAGATTTGGCAGCTGCTGCCACACCAGGCAGCTACCTGCAAACAGAGAGAGATGTCATGTGAGGGTCCAGCAGGCCCAACCCCACCTGCCCAGCCCCAGGCTACAGCCACACTCACTGGGAGCCCGGTGATGCAGGCCCTTCCGGGGCAGAGCCATTGGGCACTGGAGGAGGCGTGAGGGCCTGGGCACTGTCACGGGAGGGAGGGGATGTGCAGAGGTCACTTCCTGCCCGCCAGCCCCGCCCTGCCCCACCCCACTGCCCTGGTACTTACCTCTGGCTTTCGGGAAGCCCCAAGGGCTCTGGGCTCTTCTCCCCGACGGTGGTCTTCGGGGGCTGGTGGGCCCCGGAGGCTGGGACAGAGGTAGAGGGGTCTCTGGTTGCACTGTGGGTGAGAGGCAGGTGCGGCTGTCAGTGTCACCTGCCGACACCCTCACACCCATGCCAATTTCAGCTGGCTCACTGGGTGTCCACCACCTGCCCCACCAGAAGGGGCCTCCCGAGGACGCAGCTGGCTCAGCGTGGAGGGACTGCACAGCCCTGGGCAAGAGGACAAGCACCTCCCTTCATGTTCCTGTCCCTGTGGAGGAGGCGGTCGAGGCCGGCTGAGACAGCCCCAAGGGGTCTCCTGTATGCTCTGACCTTCTCAATCCTTCACACCCTCCAGGGAGCCTTTCCCAACCCTGGGTGCCCTGAGCATCTCAGGCTACTAAGAGAAGAACCAGACTGCAGAGTGCAGGGGGCTGGGGCATGACATGAGGCTGGGCCTGGGGTCCTGCAAAGGTGACCTGGAGCAGCTCAGGGACAAGACAAACCCAAGCCCACCTCACTGAGGAGGAGAAAAGACTTCTCCTGATACCAGCCCCTCCCCAGAGCAAGCCCCGCCTCGCTGCTCACCTGTCCGAGGAGTTGGGGGCAGAACGGATCCCGTGGAAGGTGGCCTGGAGGTCCCCGACGCTGACCAAGGCCTGGCAGGGGGCTGTGGGGGATGAGAGGTCTCAGCCGCAGCCTCCCGGCAAGCTCAGAGCCAGGCTGCTCTCTCTGCCCAGGGCCACGGGTGGGCAGGGCAAAGAGAGGCTCACCTGAGGGCTCCACGACTTTGCTGCCGTCCATGGCTTCCTGAGGTGCTGAGGGGTTTGTGGGGTCCTGAGACCTGGCAGGCAAGAGAGGCAGCCCAAGGGGGCAGCTAGGGTCAGCGCTCAGGCCTACAAGAGAACTGGGATGCCATGACCACCTCCCTGGCCTCAGGATACTGGCGCCATCCAGCCCGTCCCATCTGGTTCTCACCTGAGCTGCAGGGCATCATGAGCTGGAGGGCTGGCCAGGCTCTGGGTGAGGAAGCCCTGGGGCACAATGAGGGGCCCCTGTGGGGCTGGAGGCCCAGTGTGCAGCTCTTCCTCCCCGGAGACTCGGGGGCTGGTCAGGGCATCCGTAGGCACTGGGTCAAAGGTGGCTGTCCAGACGGGGCCTGGGGTAGAGGTAGGGGGGGAGCAGAGGGTGAGCTTGGCAGCAGGCCAACACCCTATGGACATCTGACCACACCGCCTGTTCATTCACCTGGAGGCTGAGGACCGGGGCTGGGGAAGGACAACGGGGTGGCCCCTCCACGGGCTGCACAGCCAATGCCCTCCTCGTCTTCCTCCTCCTCCTCCTCCTCTTCTTCGTCCTCACTGTCTGTGCTGCCTCCACTCCTGCCCCAGAAATCACCTCGTCAGTTAGCTGTGTGGGACAGACCAGCCAACAACCATCTGGTTCCCTGCAGCCCAGGATCAGCCCAAGGAGAGTGGGCTAGAGTGACCAGCAGGGAGCCTGGGGCATGACGACACCAGGAGAGGCTGGGAGAGGGAGTTCTGAGCCAACAGCAAGAACACGAGTGCGCAGGGACTGAATGCAGCTGGAAGGAGAGCATTCGTCCCCAATCATCCATGCAGGGTAGGCCCTGGGGAAGTGGGCTGAGCAGACAGATCCATTCAGCTGCTCTCGTCACCTCTTAGCCATCACCTCCCACTGTCACCACAGTGACAGGCCTTCCCACCAGCAGACCCATCCTCTGGACAGAAGGCTTCACACTACTCTCTCCGTCCAAACAGAAACTCCAGAAAGGTAGAGATGGCTGACTTTTGGTATCCTCAGCCTTGAAAACACCACCCGGCACCCATAGCTGCTCCAAAAATACCGGCTGAATGTTGACTAACACACACCTTGTGACCATGAAGAAAACCCAAGCAACCTATGTGTCGATCAGCTCGGGAAGGGGTAAGCAAAGTAACATTAAAATTAAGCTTTAACAATGAGGGTACATTCTGAAAAATGCATCATTAGGTGATCTCACTATTGTGTCAACATTCTAGAGTGCACTTAGACACACCTAGATCGTAGCGCCTACTACACACCCAGGCTCTATGGTATAGCCTATTGCTGCTGACTCCAGACTTGTAGAGCATGTTACAGTACTGAATACTATAGGTAACTATAAGTATCTAAACACAGGAAAGATACAGCAAAGAAACATCTTATGGGACCACGGGCCCATCGTTGGCGCAAATGCAGCGCAGGACTATATATTATGTCTAAAATGCTGATTACTTAACTGACTACTTTAACTGGAAAGTAATATATCTGTATATAGTTAAAAGTAAACTAAAATATTCAACAACCAAGGAATATAAGGGAAGCCCCTCAACCTAAGGCATATAGAAAACCCCACAACTAACAGCACACTTCCATGGTGAAAGGCCAAATGCTTCCCCCTAAGACCAGGAACAAAACAAGGATGCCTTCTTTTGCCACTTTTTTTTTTTTAGCCCCCACTATGTGGGAGGGGATTCCAGCAGAGAGCTGGAAATCCCGGCTCTTGCCACTTCTGTTCAACATTGTACTGAAGGCTAGCCAGGGCAACCAAGCAAGAAAATGAAATTGAAAGCATCCACATCTGAAAGGAAGAAAAATGATCTCTATTCATATGACATGATTCTGTACATAAAAAATCCTAAAGAATCTACTAAAACTATTACAATTCATAAATCAGTTCAGCAAGGTTGCAGGATACAAGATTAACATACAAAAATCTCTTGTATTTCATACACTTGTAACAATCTGAAAACAATTTCTAGAAAATTCCACCTACAACAGCATCAGAAAAAAGAAAACACTTAATAAATTTAACGAAAAAATACAAACTTCATGCTCTAAAATCTACAAAACATTGCTGAAACAAATTTTAAGACCTAAATAAAACGATATCCCATTTTCACAGATTAGAAGATGCAATCCCTTTAAGAACCTTAGCTGGCTTCTTGGATGAAATCGACAAGCTGATCCTAAAATTCATATGGAATCTCAAGAAACCCAAAATATTCAAAACAATCTTGAAAAAGAAGAACATGGGCCGGGCGCGGTGGCTCAAGCCTGTAATCCCAGCACTTTGGGAGGCCGAGGTGGGTGGATCATGAGGTCAAGAGATCGAGACCATCCTGGTCAACATGGTGAAACCCCGTCTCTACTAAAAATACAAAAAAATTAGCTGGGCATGGTGGCGCGTGCCTGTAATCCCAGCTACTCAGGAGGCTGAGGCAGGAGAATTGCCTGAACCCAGGAGGCGGAGGTTGCGGTGAGCCGAGATCTCGCCATTGCACTCCAGCCTGGGTAACAAGAGCGAAAACTCCGTCTCAAAAAAAAAAAGAAAAAAGAAAAAAGAAAAAGAAGAACATGGTTGGAAAGCTCAAACCTCCCATTTTGGTTTATTTCGAGACAAAATTTTGTTCTTGTTGCTCAGGCTGGAGTGCAATGGCATGATCTTGACTCCCTGCAACCTCTTCCTCCAGGGTTCAAGCGATTCTCCTGCCTCAGCCTCCCAAGTAGCTGGCATTACAGGTGTCCAACAACACACCCAGCTAATTTTTGTATTTTTAGTAGAGGCGGGGTTTCAACATATTGGTCAGGCTGGTCTCGAACTCCTGACCTCAGGTGATCCACCCGCCCTGGCCTCCCAAAGTGCTGGGACTACAGGCATGAGCCACCAAGCCTAGTAAAACTTCAATTTTCAAAACTTACTGTAAAGCAACAGCAACCAGACCAGCGTGGTACTGGATAAAGACAAACACAGAGACCGATGGACCAGAACACAGAGGGAAGAAACAAACTCTCACACATTTGGTCAAATGATTTCTTTTTTACACAGGTGCCAAGATGATTCACTGGAGAAGGGACAGGGTCTCCAACAACTGGTGCAGGAAAAACTGGTCATCTACATGTAAAGGGACCAAGCTGGACCCCCACCTCACACCAAATATAAAATTTAGCTCAAAATGAACAAGTAACCATAAAACAAATGATATAAAACTCTTAGAAGAAAACAAAGGGCTAAGTCAGTATGCTGGATTTGGCAATGACACACTTGTGCACCAACAACATGTGCAAGGGTATTGGTAGCAGCTGCACCCCCAGCAGTGAGCAACAGGAGCCTGCCCAAAGGTCTGTCAACTGCAGAACAAGCAATTCAAGTGAAGCTCCTCACGCAGGGCACAGCCGCACCACTGTACGAGAATGAGAGGCACCCAAACACACCAATAAGGAAAGAGCTCACAAGCAGAGTGATGAGTAAGAGAGGTTAGACACAAAAGGAGATGCTGTATGCTACATGAAGTGAAAACAGACAAAACTCATCTATCAGGTTAGAAGCCAGGACAACTTTACCGTCAGGAGAGAGGATACTGGCTAGCAGTGGGGGATGTGGGTACTGGGAAGGTCCTGCTCCAGGGTCTGGGCTCTGAGGAAGGATGCCCATAGGCCACACACTTAGGATCTGTACACTTGTCTATATGCATGTTACATGTCAATAAAAAGTTAAAACAGCCTAATTTCCAGACCAGAAAGTCATGAGGCAAAAGCTCAGAGTTGCAAATGGTGACTTAGTGTTCATGCTGGCAAATCTAAATGGCAGGAACCCAGCGATTCTGGGGCCAGCCAGTACTAGAGAAAAAAAACAATGTAAATTTTTTTTTTTTTTTTTTTTTTTGAGACGGAGTTTCGCTCTTGTTACCCAGGCTGGAGTGCAATGGCGCGATCTCGGCTCACCGCAACCTCCGCCTCCTGGGTTCAGGCAATTCTCCTGCCTCAGCCTCCTGAGTAGCTGGGATTACAGGCACGTGCCACCATGCCCAGCTAATTTTTTGCACTTTTAGTAGAGACGGGGTTTCACCATGTTGACCAGGATGGTCTCGATCTCTCGACCTCGTGATCCACCCGCCTCGGCCTCCCAAAGTGCTGGGATTACAGGCTTGAGCCACCGCGCCCGGCCAACAATGTACCATTTATACTAAGAGTTGATCACAGTCTTATACTCAGAGGGATATCATCATCCCTCATTTTACTGGAATTAAAGGAAAGAGGAAGTAAAGCTGAGGGATGAAGAAGGAGAGGGGTAGGCAGGGAGAGAAAGATGCACACAGACCAAGCCATACCTCAAGGACCTGCCTATTTTTTCGGCCACAGAGATAATCCCTTTCTTTTTTATAACTTAACTCATTTGAACTAGATTTCTTTTTTATTTGTTGATTTTTTTTTTATAGGGTCTCACTCTTTCACCCAGGCTGGAGTGCAGTGGTGTGATCTCAACTCACTGCAACCTCTGCCTCCAAGGCTAAAGCGATCTTCCACCTCAGCCTCCCAGGGAGCTGGGACTATACAAAAGCGCATACCACCACACCCAGGTAATTTTTTAATTTTTTTTTAGAGACAGGGTTTTGCTGTGTTGCCCAGGCTAGAAACTCCTGAGCTCAAGCGATCCACTCACCTTGACCTCCTCCCAAAGTGCTGGGATTACAGGCTTCAGTCACTGTGCCAGGCCAATTTGTTTATTTCTTAATGCATCATCTAACATTTTTTTTGAGACAGGTCTGGCTCTGTTGCCCAGATCAGAGTGCATTGGTATGATCTCGGTTCACTGCAACCTCTGCCTTTCTGGCTCAAGCCATCCTCCCACCTCAATCTACCAAACAACCAGGACTACAGGTGCACGCCACCAGGCCCGTCTAATTTTCGTATTTTTGTACAGACAGAATTTCCCTATGTTGCCTAGGGCTAGTCTCAAACTCCTGAACTCAAGCAGTCCATCTGCCCTGGCCTCCCAAAGTGCTGGGATTACAGGCACTCAGGGATTACATGAGCCCACCATGCCTGGCCCTGAATTAGATTTCTATCACTCAAAAGCGAAAGTGGTCCAACTAACACACACACCAATGCAGCTTCCTCATTTTTTTCATTCACTTCAGCCTCAGTCCAAATGTGTTGGGAGACCCTTTGGCCCTGCCATGTGGTGGAAGCTGAGAGAAGGGAAACTGGAGGGGGACTCACCGGACACCTGGGGGCTGGCCCAAACGGGCACCCCTGGCCAGCTGGCTGCCCTGCCAGGTGCCATCTTCTCCATCAGACTCCCCTGAACCATGGCCCTCTTCCTCATCCTCCTCTTCCTCATCATCATCAAACTGCTGGATTCGATCCTTGTAGCATATCTCAAGTAGGTTGGCGTTGGGCTGCAGGGCACAGAAGTGGGAGGATGGGCCACAATACCCACAGCCCTACGCCCCTCTAGCCCCCACAACCAGGGGACTGGGCAGTACTCACGTTCTCATCGTCGGCATTGAGGGAGAAGGTGATGTTGGCTGTCTTGTCAAAAGGCGCACTACGAGAGAAGGCAAGGCGTGGTGAGAGTACACCTGGAGGTAGGGTAGCACATGACAAGGCCACACTCCTCTCTTCACTCAGCTGAGCTGACCCTCATTACTTGCAGATTCGGTATCTGCAAATTCATCCGCAACCTGAATGACTGGTCCTAAGGGAAAATGTATACACGAGTATCAACATCTCACGTAGATGGTGATTTGAAATCCTTAAAACCACTCACTGAGGTAGATTGTTTCCTTGGCTCTAGAAGTGAGAAAATGGGGCTCGGAAATGTAAAGTGACTCTCCTCAGCCTCTTCCAAGGACAGGTGCCAGAGAGAGTTCAGACCCTTGCCCTTGTCCCCATCATTTGGGCACATGTAGGAGGCTGACACGTACACGAGCCAGGTACAAGCAGAATGACGCTACAGCCTAATAAAGCACATCCCCTAACCTCAAGACGTCGCCAGTCTGTGGCTGAAATTCTAAATTATGGGCAAAAGAATCACTATCAGAACTTAAAACTGCACCTGCCAGGGCCCCACCTCCCTCAACATGAGGGTCTAATGATAAGGGTCCACATTCTGTCCCATGTGTTAGAGAAACTTCAAGACAACATTTGTCTCAAATTCATGAAAAATTCTGCCGGCAAGATCAACGGATACAGAACAGTTAATTCTTAATAAAGGACACTAAGTATGTGACACACATTGCTCACACACTTCACTCTCACAACCACCTTACAAGGCAAGTATCCTTAGCTCCTTCCTAGACATTAACGAACAGCAGAGCAGAGACCATGCTGGGCACACAGTGGGTCAAGGGCAGGGCTTCCAATGTCCCCGCAGCACTGGCTGCCTCAGCTGACCTGTCTTCTCCCACGACAGGAGCTCTGCAGGGCAGCATCTTCAGCCTGAGATTATCAAACCAGTCATCCACTTTCCATTCCAGAACTCCTTCTGGGTGTCGTTTTGTTTGCTTAAGTTTTTAACCCTTCTGGAATGTTCTTGGTAGAGGAAGAGCTAACACAGTTTCATCCCAAAACGGCAGCTGGTGATCCCAATGCCATCTACCAGTCAGTCCCTTCACTGTCCTACCAGGATGGGATCCAGTTTTTTGTTTTTTTTTTTTTAATTAAAAAAAAAAAAAAACAGAGATGGTGTCACAACGTTGGCAAGGCTGGGCTCAAAACTCCTAAGCTCAAGCGATCCTCATGCCTCACCTCCCAAAGTGCTGGGATTAAGATGTGAGCCACTGTACCCAACCCAGTTTTCACTTGAGCATCTTCTCCAGGGCTCTCAGCACAGGCCTCTGACCCACAAAGACCAACACTCTTCAAGTCTCTGTGCTGGGCACAGAAGCAGCAAACATGAGATCTCACATATGTCTGTATCTGACAAGACCTCTGTCCAGCTGTGGACTAAGTGAGGCACAGCTGACTACTCCCTATTGTGGTGCCCCTCACGCTGTGCTGTACAGGCGCCTCAGGGCAGCCATGGGCAGCGATCCAGCTCCCACACACTAACTGGATATGTCCTGGGGCCTCAGTCTCCCTGGCTATAAATGAGCTCAGGAGCCCTGTAGCCAAGAGTGGTCATGGGCACTCGATGGGATGATATCCAAGAGGCATCCAGAGTGGCTGGGGCAGGGGCTCCACGCTCCCTGTTCCTGGCCTCGCTGTGGCCGCCCATGCCAGTGGCCCCTGCTCCCACCTGGTCCAACTGCAGGAAGTCTGTGTCCTGCCATGCCATGGCAGTATTCTTCTACTTCCCCCAAGGACACCACAGACGTACTCTTCCCAAGTTGTCTCCTTCACTGAGACATCACCCCCGCCCCTGTTCAGTGAGCATCTCCCTCAGTGGCCTCAGGGCCCCAGCCATGCCCAGCCTCAACAGTGCAGAGTCTGGAACTCTATCTCTGGAACAGAAGGCTTGCCCGGCATTACTCCCAGGAATCCACAGCCATACCCTGCCCGTCAGGCGTAGTTGGTGACAAAGGCAAAGCAGCCACTGTCCGCCATCTCTAGGGTGAGCCCTGCCTTCCACAAGGTAACCACTCAGCCTGCTCTACTCCCACCTCCCAACCCAATCTTTGAGATGGATCTTGTTCTGCTGCCCAGGCTGGAGTGCAGTGGCGTAATCTTGGTTCACTGCAACATCCATCTCCCAGGTTTAAGCGATTGTCCTGCCTCAGCCTCTCAAGTAGCTGGGACTACAGGTGCCCGCCTCCATGCCGGCTAATTTTTGTATTTTTCGTAGAGATGGGTTTTTTGCAATGTTGGCCAAGCTGGTCTTGAACTCCTGACCTCAGGTGATCCGCCCACCTCGACCTCCCAAAGTGCTGGGATTACAGGCCTGAGCCACCACACCTGGCCACTTTTTTCTGACTCTAGAACAACAGATGCTTGTGACAAGAAACTCAGAAAAGTTCATGATCACAACACTTAGAGGTGATTGATGTTAAGATGTCATTGCCGGCCGGGCGCGGTGGCTCAAGCTTGTAATCCCAGCACTTTGGGAGGCCAAGGCGGGTGGATCACGAGGTCGAGAGATCGAGACCATCCTGGTCAACATGGTGAAACCCCGTCTCTACTAAAAATACAAAAAATTAGCTGGGCATGGTGGCGCGTGCGTGTAATCCCAGCTACTCAGGAGGCTGAGGCAGGAGAATTGCCTGAACCCAGGAGGTGGAGGTTGTGGTGAGCCGAGATCGTGCCATTGCACTCCAGCCTGGGTAATAAGAGTGAAACTCTGTCTCAAAAAAAAAAAAAAAAAAAAAGATGTCATTGCCACAAATCAAAACAAGCAGAACTGGTAATTGGAAAAAATATCTTTTGCCACCCCAAGTCCTGTGGAGGAGAGAACTGGACCTCTGTGTTCGGCAGACTCCTGACCCAGAGGACATCCATGGAAGCGCAGCTCTGCCTCACGGTCCCTGTGCCGGAACTGCTAGCCCCCACTACCCTGAGCCCCTCTCGCCTGGGACCCCTAAGGCTGAGCTCCAGGGGTGGGAGGGACCTGCTCTGCAACCCCAGCACAGATGTTTCTGCTGCCTGCCCCTTGGAGAGGAGACACTGCAGAGCTGAAACTCATGGAAGAGGAGGCAGACACACAAGCTGCAAACACAAAAGGCCACGGCCAGCACGTGCCCAGGAGGGGCTGCAGCTGCAGGTTGGGCCCTGGTGGGCACGGGGGACAGATGCATGTAGGTGCGCCCGCTGCTGCTGCAGAGGCAGGACAGAGCTCTGACCCTGCACAGGACACTCACTTCACACTCTCCTCCTGCTCCCCAAACTCCTCATCATTGAAGCCAAAGTGGTCAATGAAGGCGGAGGTCATGCGCTGCATCTGGAAGTCCATGAAGGCCTGTCGGGGTGCAGAGGTCAGGGCTGGAGAGAGCCGGGAAGATCCCACCCCAGCAAAGGCCAGCACATCCCACACCACCCCAGGCCCACCTGCTGCAGCACAGCCTCCTCAGGGAAGTTGAACTCCTTGAGCCGGTCGTCCTCATCATCACTGGAGGAGTGTAGGTGGTGGGTGTTCACCTGGGGAGAGGAGGGGGCATCAGGGCCTGCTCAAGCCCCCAGACGAGGGTGGGCAGGCAGCTATGAGGAGGGGGAGGCTAAGACTGGACCGAGAGAGAGAACAGCAGGAGGAGTGCAGGAGGAGGAGAAGCCGGGCCTCACCAGGTCCACCATGTTCTTCTTGTTGGTCTCTGCCAGTGGTCCCGATACGAAGGCTTCCCACTGCTCCTGCTGCTCACTGGGCAGTTCTGCTTAGGTAAGGGGGTGAAGACGTGAAGCACCCCCTGGCCTCAAGCCCCCCATGTACCCCTCAGGCTGGCCCGGGGACCCTCACCCTTCAGCAGCTGCCCCAGCTGCTCCACATTGGGCCCCTTCTCCATGTTCTGCACCAGGGCATTGGCCACTCTTGTCAGGTGGCCCATGTAGCCTTTCCGAGGGCCCCCTGCAGACCTGGAAAGAGTGAAGGCCAGGATGGAAGCAGGACTGGACACCAGGAATGCCCAGCCCCGGCCCAGCCCAGCCCCAGCCCCTGGAGACACGAAGGGGCAGCAGGTGCTCACTGTACACGGTCGTTCTCCTCCCAGGAGGTCAGGATCCGCTCCACCAGGCGGCACTGCCGCAGCAGCTGTGGGAGAGCAGGGGATGACCTTGGGGGTCGGTACACACGTGAAGAGTTCTGCACTGCAGCAGGGGACCCTTCCTCAGACCCCAACTCATCCAAAGACAGGGGTGGGAAAGAGGGATGGAAGCTGGGGCTCGGGACTCCACCATCCACCCAAGTCTCTCTGGTCTGTCTACAAAGCACATGCAGTGCATACACACACACTTATGCGTGTACACACACGGACACACTCATGTATACACGCTCACACTGTGTGCACACTCACAGACACCATACATGCTCACATACACACGCCCACACACTCAGCTGCTGGCCGGCCTGCCCCACCCACCCCTCACTCTCCAGCTCAAGTTGTGGGTCCACTGCTTCCCTGCACCTGCATGTTTCATCCCATTTCTCCCTGGCCATGGTTCCCACACCCTGTCTGGGCACTGGCACCTGACCCTACCCAACAATACTTGTAGGAGGAATGAATGATGGGTAGGCCTCTGGGGAGGGTGTGCCCACAGGGGACAGGCCCAAGAGAAGGGGATCAGGCAGCCCCAGCTCACATGTTTCACAACGGGGTTTTGGCTGGGCATCTCGGGGCTGCTGTCGGGAGGTGGCCCCAAACTCAGCATGGTGCTCACACATCCCTCCACTTGGGCATGCAGGAAGTTGTTGAAGACATAGTGGAAGAAGAGGTCCTATGGGAGGACACAGTTGGCACTGGAAAGGACCCGCCCCAGCCCCCAAACCCCAGCCCCCAAACCCCAGCCCGAGTCCCTAGCCTAGTCCAGTCCCCGCACCAGCATGGTGTTGGGCACGTCCAGTGCCAGGAGCTCCTGCGTCAGGGCCAGGTCATTGGCGCTCAGGGCGCTGGCCAGGAGCTTGACCACGTGCAGCCGCGTGTTGCCAAGAGGTGGAGACAGGGTGCCCCACGTCATCTGTAGCGGTTCCAGCTGCAGGTACAGGGAGGCCTGGTTCCCGAGGGCTGCCCTTCCTGCTTCCCTCGGCTCCCTGAGGACAACCCCCACCCCTGACCTTGGGAGGCTCCAGTAGGAGCTGGTGGAAGCAGCTGAGCCGTGGGCGCAGGGCATGCAGGGCGCCCACACTGGACACAGCGCTTTCCAGGGCCCCCTGGGCCAGGAGCTCCAGCTGTCCATCCACACTGCTGAAGAAGTTGTTCACGGTCATGGACTCAGACCTGCAGCAGAGCAGGGTTGAAGGCAAAGTGAGCCTAGGTGGCCTGCACACCCACAGAAGAGCAAGCAACAAGACCGAGTCTGCATCTGGAGGAAAACGAGGAGCCACGTTCCCCTAGCACTACTCTCTTTTGAGGCCCTTCAGACAAGGCCCGTCTCGGGTGGGGTGAGGAGCTGGTCAGGCCACAGCCCTGGCAGTCCACCATGGGGCACAGGCACAAGTGCAGGGTGGGGGCAGGAAGGCAGAGCCCAACAAGGTAGTGGCCTGTGCGCTAAGGGTGGGGCAGGGTGACCTGAGGTACCTCCCAGCACTAGCTGTGGCAGTGGCCTCAGCCTCAGTGCCCTTGCTTGTCAAACCAGACAGGAAGACTCCTCTCTTGGCACCCTGCTGTCCACTGTGCAGGGAGCACAAGCAGCCACCAAAGAGCGAGGCGCCGTGGGCAGGGGCTTCACTTGGTGACACTGAGATCTGCCCCTGAGGGGCCACAGAGCCCCTGCAGAAGGGCATCATGCACGGTCTGTGGCCCACACCCCTCACCTGGGCCTCTTGGGCTCAAGCAGGGTCAGCAGCACCTGGATCCCACTGACGATGACGGACTGGCTCTGCTCCCCCTCAAACATATTGCTTAAGAGCTGCTCGATCGTCTCCTGCCTGTGGAGGCAGGGGTGGGGGTGATGGTGGGGGTCAGGGTGACAGTCCAGGAGCCCAGGACTTCCCCAAGTCAGCTCCCCCCGGCCTTAGCCTCGCCCGCACACCCACTTCTCCAGGGTGGCCAGCAGCTGGTCAGGCTCTGGGCTGTCCTGGACTTGGATCATCTGCTCCCGGCTCAGGCGGATGATGTCGCACAGGGATTGAGATGCGTTGGAATGTTGCTGGGAACGGGGGGAGACAAGTGAGCATCCTGGTCGGGCACTGGGCCCTCTGCAGCCTGATGCCAGGAGCCCCTTCCACAAGCTGACCATCCAGCCCTAGCCCGGATAAGGAAAATCGGTCACCCAGACACAGGGACACGTATCACAAAGGAGGGGGCACAGAGGCACCAACTGCTAGAGGGAAGATGGTGGAGAGAATGGGAACCCAGGAAGGCTTCCCAGAACAGGAGACATCCACACAAGCCCCGCACACCCACATACAGGGCCGGCAGTATCACCCACAATGACCCAGATGGCTGCAACTGGGGAGCGAATATGCCCAACCTAGTCTGTCCACACAGGGGAGTATCACTCAGCTAGGAAAAGGAGTCAAGCTGATATATGCAACCACACGAATGGGCCGCAAAAACATCATGCTAGAGAAAAAAACCAGACACAGATCATGTGGTGCACGATCCCATTTATATAAAATGTCCAAAGATAAATTCAGAGAGCAGAGTAGTCTGGTGGTTGCCAGAGGCTGAGAGGGGAAAGAGGAAAACTGGGAGGGGCTGCTAATAAACACAGGGTATCTTTTTTTCCTTTCTGGAGAAAGGGTCTCGGCTGGGTGCAATGGCAGATACCTATGATCCCAGCACTTTGGAAGGCCAAGGTGCGAGGATAACTTGAGCCCAGGAGTTTAAGAGCAGCCTGAGCAACATGGCAAAACTCCATCTCTACAAATACAAAAAAAATTAGCCAAGAATGGGTGCATTTCTGTACTCCCAGCTACTCAGGAGGCGGAGGGGAGGAGAGCTTGAGCTCAGGGGGTTGAGGCTGCATTGAGCCAAGATTGCGCCACTGCACTACAGCCTGGGCAACAGAGCAAGACCCTGCCTCCCTCAAAAAAAAAAAAAGAAAAAGATACAGCCTCTCCAACTCACCCCTGGCTTGAGTGCAGTGGTGCAATCATAGCTTACTGCAGCCTTTAACTCCTGGACCCAAGAGATCCTTCCACCTCAGCCTGAGGAGCTAGGTCTACAGGCGTGCACCACCAATACCAATTAATTCTTAAATTTTTTTGTAGCAACGATGTCTTGCTATGTTGCCCATGGTTGGCCTCAAACTCCTGGGCTCAAGTGATCCTCCAGCCTCAGCCCGCCAAACTGTTGGGATTACAGGTAGGACTTGTTTTTTGGAGTGACGAAAAATAATCTAAATTTGACATGATGATAGTTAAACAATGCTGTGAATACACTAAAAGCACTGAATTGTAAGCTTCAGTGTGTGAGTCGTATGCTGTGTAATTTATATCTCAGTAAAGATGCTACAAAAGAGAAAAAAGAGAGAAGCACAAGCAGAGCTGAGTCTAACCCAACCGGCAGTTGCCAGGGCTTGGCTGTGTGGCCCCTGGGTAAGCCCTCACGGGGACAGGCCCCAGCCTGGGTAAGCCTAGAGCCATGTCTCTGCTCTGCAAGCCTGTGCACTCTGAGGCAGAAGCTAGCACTGGGACCTGTTACTCTCAGTGGCCTCGAGGATCTGAGGCTCTTGACAAACACCCACTCTATACTTGGCCCTGTGCTGGGCACCAGGGCAGAGATGGAGACCTAAGCTGGAGAAACACATGGACGTAGGGCCCCCTAGAGCTAAAGGGGAGGAAGAGAGGGCCCTTGAAAGCAAGACCACTAGATGGACTCTTGGAAGGACAGAGTTTCAATTAGGCAGGAGACAGGGAAAAGGCTGCCAGGCCCAGCAGTCAGCACAGTCCAGGGTGGGAAGGGAAGCATGTGGGACTGGGGCCTGGTACGGTCAATGAGGAGGACCCTCCCTGCAAGCCATTATGTGCCAAGTTCCTGGTTCATGCAAAAAATCTTTCCAGCACTTTCAGAGGCTGAGGTGGGAGAATCACTTGAGCCAAGTGTCTTCCCTTTTCTCAAAGGGAAATCTTCCTTTTCTCAAAGGGCATGGATATACCTGGTTCTCAGTGCTCTCTTTTCTCACCGTTTCATTTTTTTTTTTTTTTGACACCGGGTCTCACTCTGTCACACAGGCTGGAGTGCAGTGGTGTGATCATGACTCACTGTATCCTTGACCTCCCGGCTCAAGCAATCCTCCTACTTGAGCTTCCCAGGTAGCTGGGACTACAGGTGTGCACCACCACACTCAGCTAAATTTTTGTAGAGACAGGGTGTTACTATGTTGCCCAAGCTGGTCTCAAACTCATGGGCTCAAGCAATCCTCCCACTATGGCCTTCCAAAGTGCTGGAATTACAGGCGTGAGCCAGTACATCCAGCCCCAATTCCTTTTTTAAAAGCAGGGAGATGCCACGGGGAACAGACTCTAAGGGGAAGCTGCAGGGGCCCCGCAGCACTCACATTCTCATCCTTCGACGGGTGGATCTGCTCAATCAGCCGCTGGACGATCTTCTCCTCGTTGAGCCACTGAGGGAGAGAAGGCAGGGGCTGCATCACCATCCACCAGGCCCAGCCCTCCACCCCCAGAGGAGCTGGCCCTGCTCACGTTGACAACGTCCTGCCTCAGCTGGGGCCGCTCCACACAGGTGAGCAGGCGCAGCAGAAGGTCCATGATGGCTGAGGTGCCGATGTGCTGCAGCAGCAGGTCCACGAAGTCGTCCTTCTTCCGCAGAAATGACACGAGCTGGGGGTACACGGGCCGCGTCACACATGCGACCTGGCCCAGCCACCAACCCCACCCCACAGTGGGACCCAGGTTGGGGCCAGGGCACCTGGTCTGTCTTGCGGTTGATGAGGATGCCCATGACCTTGCTGAAGAAACTGGCCAGCAGCGGGTTGAGGCTGCCACTACTCTGCAGGAAACCGTAGAGCCGGTTCAGGAGGGACTCGTCAGCACCCAGGGCGTCATTGATCTGGGGCACGTCTGAGGTCAGAATCTCACAGGCCACACTGGGGTATCTGGGAGGCAAGCACAGGTGGGTGGTGGCTCGGGTCGGAGACCAAGGCTCCACCCTCTTCTCTGCACCAGGCATTGGGTTCCTGGAGCCACAAAGACACCAGTCCGGGAATGAGAAAGGGCATGAGGGGGCAGAGGACAGGGTCAACGCAGAAACCAAGAGCCCACAGCTGGCCTCTTCCCACTGCTAACACCTGGCCGTCCCATCCTGGGCTCCTCACCACCCCAAGACAAGCCTGGTTCTGAAGCTCCGGAGCTTCCTGGTTCCCCAACTGCAATGCTTATCCCTTCTGCCTCTCAGCGGCTTCACTTGCAGACCCGTACACTGCCCCAGCTCCAGCTGACTCCTGGGATCTTGCTGAACTTCCAATCTCACCTCCTGCCTCCCTTCTCCAAACTCTCACCCAGTACCTGACAGCTCCAGGACAAGAGCTGCCGCATGAGCATGCCACTCAAGGTCCTGCTCCAGGTCTGACCTGTCAACTGTGGGAAGGTAGCCCTTGGGAGGTCGAGGCGGAGAGATCACTTGAGGTCAGGAGTTGGAGACCAGCCTGGCCAACATGGCAAAACTCCACCTCTACTAAAATACAGAAATTAGCCAGGCATGGTGGTGAGCACCTGTAATCCCAGCTACTTGGAGACTGAAGCAGGAGAATGGCTTGAACCTGGGAGGCGGAGGTTGCAGTGAGCCACGATTGTGCTACTGTACTCCAGCCTAGGCAACAGAGTAAGACTCTGTCTCAAATATTATAACAGGCCAGGCGTGGTGGCTCACACCTGTAATCCCACCACTTTGGGAGGCTGAGGCGGGCAGATCACAGGATTACGAGATCGACACCATCCTGGCCAACATGGTGAAACACCATCCCTACTAAAAATATGAAAATTAGCTGGGCACGGTGGGGGGTGCCTATAGTCCCAGCTGTCAGGAGGCTGCAGTGAGCCAAGATCATGCCACTGCACTCCAGCCTGGTGACAAAGTGAGACTCTGTCTCAAAGTACAAAACAAAACAAGCAAAAAAACACAGTCTTTTGAGTCTCACTTGGATTAAAAAGTAATTTTAGCCAGGCATGGTGGCTCACGCCTGTAATTCCAGCACTTTGGGAGGTAGAGGCAGGCAGATCACCTGAGGTTGGGAGTTTGAGACCAGCCTGACCAACATGGAGAAACCCAATTTCTACTAAAAATACAAAATTAGCCAGGTGTGGTGTCACATGCCTGTAATCCCAGCTACTCAGAGGGCTGAGGCACCAGGATCGATTGAACCCAGAAAGCAGAGGTTGCGGCGAGCCAAGATCCCACCATTGCACTCCAGCCTGGGCAACAGGAGGGAAACTCCGTTTCAAGAAAATAAAAAAGTAATTTTAAAGTGTCTTCAATAGCAGATAAGTGTTTCACACCCCAAAAATATTTTTTTGTTTTTTGGTTTTTGCTTGTTTTTGAAACAGAGTCTCGCTCTGTCTCCAGGCTGGAGTGCAGTGGTGCAATCCTGGCTCACTGCAACCTCCACCTCCTGGGTTCAACCAATCCTCCTGTCTCAGCCTCCCGAGTAGTTGAGACTACAGGAGCGTGCCACCACATCCAGCTAATTTTTGAATTTTTTAGTAGAAATGGGTTTTTACCACGTTGGCCAAGATGGTCTTGCTCTCTTGACCTCATGATCTGCCCGTCTCAGTCTCCCAAAGTGCTGGGATTACAGGCATGAGCCACGTCACCTAGCCAAAAAAAGTTAATAAAAAATTAGGAAAAAAAAAAAAAGCATCAAATAAAGAGAAAAAACAGCTGGGCATGTTGTCAAACAAATGTGGTCCCAGCTACTAGGGAGACTGAGGCGGGGGGAATCGTTGGGGCCCCAGCGTTTGTTCCTTCCATGACCCGTGACTGTGCCACTGCCCTCCAGAGCCCAGGATTGGTCTGTACCCGGTGAGCTATGTGGCCTTGTGCAGGGGCCTGGCTGGGCCCTGCCTCGCTTTCCTCAAACCCAAACTGGAGTTTACCGATACTGATGCATTTCAGGGCAGCTGTGAGGCTTATGTAGTGATGGTGTGTGTGATGCTGATATGGTACCCGCTGGCCCAAGAGCTGGGGAACTCACTTGTAGCGCAGCCGCTCCTCGCCGCTAGCTGGCGGCTCCTGGGTGACCCAGGCCACCATGGCCTGCAGGTGGGGCGGCTGCAGCAAGAAGTCCAGCAGCTTGCGGTTGACGACCTTGCACTCCTGTAGCACGTCTTCCTCGTCCAGCAGCTCAGGCAGGCTCAGGTCCTCCCGCTCCAGCAGCGTGTCCAGGTGCGAACTTGTGTGCAGGTCAAACTTCCAAAACATGGCGCCCTGGAGGCATGGACATAACTAGCGCCGGGTCAGAGGCCCCAGGGAGTCCCCGTGGAGACTGATGAGGCACTGACCACAGGGGCTGAATGCCCACCTTGAGCACAGCCTCTCCCCAAGACCCAGCCCTCTCCCTCACACTGAGCCTGGCCCCACCCCAGAGCTGCCCAAAGGGTCAGCCTCCACCACTCATGCTCAAGGCTCTCACCAAGCACCAGGGCCCTGCAGGTGCCCTCTAGCCCGCCCCTCTTCCCCCATCTACAGCCTCCAGGCCGCCATGCCTAAGGTCCAGGGGGTCACTTCACACCCGAGGCCTAAGGCCTTAAGTCCTTAGGTGTGGACCGTGTGCAGGGCCTGTGAGGAGGGGCTGGACACCGTGCACTGAGGGGCCTCAGGCCCTGTCCCCCCATGAGGGTCTGGGTCCACTATCCCTACTTTTGGGCGGGGCACTACAGGGTGGGGCCTGATCCTCTGGCTTCAAATTTGCTTCAACCTATATTTGTTGAGCAAACTCAAATGCCCAATGACTTCCAGCGCACAGCTGCTGCTTGGCCCAGCAAATCATCCAAGGCTGCGTGGGAGGCATGGGGTGGTGGCAGGGGGAAGAGAGGAAGTCTGTGCGTCTCCAGGCTGTGGCCGTTGCCTGGACACCACTCACACACAAACACACGCCAACCATCCTCTCACCCAGCACCTGGGCTGGGACAAGGAAGAGGAAAAGCTGGAAGGGAGGGGCTCCCAGAATAGTCACTGACCAGGGCCCGAAGGAACCCAGGATGGGACAGACAGGCTCTGTGGAGGAAGAACAAAGTGAGCTGACAACACCCGGCCCTGCCCCTGCCCCTGCCCCTATCTGGAGCTGACTCCTGCCCTCGGGAGGACAGTGCCTGGTTCCTCAGCCTGGTTCCAGCCCCCAAACACTCCTGCGCAGGTAACTCACTGGCAATAAGGGAACACACAAAGAGCATTAACTAGATGCCAGACAACACCGTCCTGAGCCCCTGCCCTGCACTACGCCATGCTCCGCAGAACTACAAAGCCTCCACACAGGCCTTGCACTGCAGACCAGACCTGGACCTGTGCTCTCAGCACCTGACGACGATGGTCCTGGCTCTGCACGTGTGATGTGCACACGATGTCCAAGCTCACAAGCAGCCCTTCGCTGTCATCAGCCCACCACACAGGACAAGGGGCAACCGAAGCCCACATAAGTCAGGTAGCATCCTGGAACCTCGAAGGCCATCTGGTCCCAACAGACAGTCTTTGTGGAGCTCTCACCACAGTTAAGGCACTGACCAGAGCTCACACTCGTCACCTGCCTCCTGACAATCACCTCACCAGCTAAGGCAGAGGCCACTGCTACCCCCAAGTCACCAGAGAGGATGTTGAGAACAGAGCAGAGCCGGCACAGGAGGCCAGGGTGCCTCTCCCACAGCCCCTCATCGCTGTTGCTCCCAGGCCAGAGGTTTGTCCCTCTCCAACAACGCCTTCTGAACCTTCTTCAGGTTCAGTCACCCCCTCTGCACAGGCCTCCCATCTCCTCGAGCCCCTCTGACCTATCACCTCAGTGCCCACCAACCCCCAGGCCTGACTCGGCCCCAGGGAAGAGACAGGGACACATGGAGCACCAGGCCCAGGGAAGAGGCTTCACCAGCACTTAGGGGAGCAGCGTGTGCTGACAACAGTCAGGACAGAGCCCCACACATGGCCTCCGGCAGGTCAATCACCTCCTGGGCCTCCCTTCCTCTCCTTCCCACCGTCGCTTGAAGCTAGGCCAGCCTAGGGCAAGGATCTCCTCACCCATCCACCTATGACTGCCTCAGTGACTACCCTAAGGCTGGGCTCGGCTTGGGGGGTTGTGGTCCAACCCTCGCTCCCAGGCTGCTGGTCTGCCTCGGAGAGTCTAGACTGGCAACAATCCTGATGTTACTATGGGTCCCTAAACCTGGCCAATGACAGGTGAAGGTGAAGCAGAGCAAAGAGTTCTATGACCAAAACAGTCATGGCAGCAGGTGGGGGACTGGGGGAGGCAGCAGCCGACTCCAGGCATTTGAAACCCTGCTCCTCTGGGGGCTGCCAGGTCCCAGTCCACAGCACCCAGTGACTCAGCCCTTACCCTCCACCAGTCCACTTTTGCCAATAATCCCTTTTTTCTTTTTTTGAGATAAGAGTCTCGCTCCGTCGCCCAGGTTGGAGTGCAATGGTACAATCCAGATTCACAACTCCGCCTCCTAGGTTCAGGCGGTTCTCCTGCCTCAGCTTCCCGAGTGGCTGTCACTATAGGCACCTGTTACCACACCTGACTAATTTTTGTATTTTAGTAGAGATGGGGTTTCACCATGTTGGTCAGGCTGGTCTTGAACTCCTGACCTCAGTGATCCGCACCTGAGGTCAGGAGGTCGAGATCAGCCTGGCCACCACGGTCAAACCCCACCTCTAATAAAAATACAATAAATTAGTTAGGCATGGTGGTGTGTGCCTGTAGTCCCAGCTACTCGGGAGGCCAGGTGGGGAATCACCTGAACCTGGGAGCGAAGGTTGCAGTGAGCCAAGATCACGCCACTGCACTCCAGCCCGGGTGACAGAGCAAGACTCCATCTTGGGGAAGGAAAAAAAAAATCCTTCTAAAGCACAAACATGAGTGCCTCTATCTGCTCAGTGATGTGCACTCCACCAAGCCCACATCCAGGCTCTGGTGCCCCTGCCCAGCCAGCTCACTGACTGATCTCCATGCCCACTGTAAGTGCCCCAGGGATGCAGTGCCCCCCATGCCACCTCGGCACTGCTCCTGGGACTGCCACTTCAGGTGTCTCCTGCACAGCCTGTGGCTGCCTGAGGCACAGTGTTGGACAGATGTCCAGAAGGCCCTATGGGTCTGGGTGGATGGGGGCATTCCAGGCACTCCAAGCAATGATGTGGATGGTATCAGCTCCTGGGCTCCGGCACCTGCACTGTGCTGACTGCTCTTCTGAGGACTTCATACCTTCACAGCCATTACCTCTACCACCTCTCACAACCAGGGAATGGCCCCATTTTACAGGAGAAGAAACTGAGGCACACCAAAGTAACTGCCCATGCTCTGATCTAGGGGTTGGTGGGCAGCAAAGCAGGCACTCTCAGTCTTCAGAAGTTGAATTCTCGGGGTTTGTCCTTGTCCCCAGCACAGGGCCTGTGTAGTGGACGCTTGCGGGATGGACGAGCTGGTTCTGGCCGGGCTGGCTCCCACACTTGCTCTGCCTGAGGGACCAGCCCTGGCCAGAGCGACCCTGACTCTCACCTGAAGGAGGAGCCTATCATTTCCAGGCCCACCCTGCACAGACCTGTCTGGATGATAAGCTCCCAGTCTGCCTTGTCCCCAGCACTTAGTGCTTACTCAGCAGACACCTATGGATTCGGGGTGGAGGGCTGCGGTCCTCAGGTCCCTCCTGGCCCAGCTGTGACAGCACAGCCCACTCCCAGTCCATCACCACCAGAAATTTAGGGACTTCTCAGGCCTCCCTTCCCGACCCAGGCACTGCTGACCTCCCCAATCATAACCAGAACCCACCTCTTCTGCCTGTATGACCACCACCCGACTACAGGCCCCCCCCACTCCCTGCACCTCACCCCTCCCTGCAGCCATGCAGAACCAGCTGAAGGGAAAATCAGACCTACTCACTCACTGGGTCAGCACCTGGGACCCTCAATAGCCTCCCGCTGCCTACTCACTCCAGCCATGCTGGCCTTCTGTCTGTTTCGAGAACATACCAAGCTTGGATACACCTCGGTGACTCTGTCCTAGTAACTCACTTCTTCTCATCCTTGGATCTCTTGCCAAGTGTTCACCTCTCAGAAGGGCCTTCCCTGGCCTGCCTGGCTCAAGGAGCCCCCAGCCCCGCCTTTGTCTACCACTGTCTCCCTGAGCTGTGCACTCTGACCTGCCGCCTGGAAGCATCTCTGGGACACAGCACACTTGTGGTCCTACAATGCCTCCTCTAGAACCTTCCCCCTAGGTTACCATGAACACCTGAGGACGGCAGCTAGCGTGGAACCTGGCCCTGGCGGGTTCATAAATACTAGCTGCGCCGGGCGCGGTGGCGCAAGCCTGTAATCCCAGCACTTTGGGAGGCCGAGGTGGGTGGATCACGAGGTCAAGAGATCGAGACCATCCCGGTCAACATGGTGAAACCCCGTCTCTACTAATGGTGCAAAAAATTAGCTGGGCATGGTGGCGCGTGCCTGTAATCCCCGCTACTCCGGAGGCTGAGGCAGGAGAATTGCCTGAACCCAGGAGGTGGAGGTTGCGGTGAGCCGAGATAGCGCCATTGCACTCCAGCCTGGGTAACAAGAGCGAAACTCCGTCTCAAAAAAAAATAAAAATAAAAATAAAAATAAAATAAATAAATACTAGCTGCAAAGCGAACCTCACAAGGCCCCAGCTCCTCCCAGGCAGGAGGCTGCCGTACCTGTCAGGGCATGGGCAAAGTGAAATCACTCCTACCTCAGCCCCTCCCAGCCACTCCTATGGGCTCCTTAAATCAGGAGGTGGCGGAAAGTGCAACAGCACCCAGGACAGGCTGGGGAGCCCTGGACTGGCCCTGGGGGCTGACCCAGGCAGGCAGTGGGTGTGTTTTTTTCCCATATGTCAAGAGTGACGAAGCACCACCACTTCATGAGGAAACAGACCTGTGTCCCCTCCTTGTTCCAGGAACCTCCGTGTGCACAGTGGTAACTCCCCATGTCTCCACTTCTGTCCAGATGCTAGACCTCCCGGAGGGACTGTCCCCTACTTTCCATTCTGCTCAACAAGGAATGCAATGGGCCGACCACCAAGTGCCCATGTCACACATGAGAAAACTCAGGCTCAGCAAAGGTGACTCACCAGCATGCTGACAGCAGGGGGAGGGGGCATAGATTTCCTGATCTGGGTGTACCTGGGACCAGAATAATCTCAAGGGGCAACCGCCAAATTAATCATGACTCTGCCAATTTCCGGCCTAAGGCTGTAGCGAGCAAAACACCGAGACGTGGCAAGCACAGATACAAAGCCTTTTTCTCCACGAGAGATCAGGCAGGCTGACAGGCTGCCTGCACCATGCCAGCAAAGCCAGTCCCAAGGAACCACATGCTGCAGGCTTTCACTTATGTGAAGCGTCCAGAACAGGCAAATTCATGGAGACAGAAAGGAGACCACAGGGTCCAGAAGCTGGGGGGGATTAGGGGAAGTTCCCGAAAGGAAAGGGTGATTTAAAAAAACGTTTCAAAATCAATTGTGATGTTTCTACAATGTAGTGAACATACTAAGAACTACCGAACTGTAAGCTTTATTCATTATTATTATTTTTTGTTGAGACAGTCTCGCTCTGTAGCCCAGGCTGGAGTGCAGTGGCACAATCTGGGCTCACTGCAATCTCCAGCTCCCAGGTTCAAGCAATTCTCCTGCCTCAGCCTCTGCAGTAGCGGGGGACTACAGGCATGCACCACCATGCTCGGCTAATTTTTGTATTTTTTTAGTAGAGACGAGGTTTCACCATGTTGGCCAGGCTGGTCTCGAACACCTGATCTCAAGTGATCTGCCTGCCTCAACCTCCCAAAGAGCTGGGATTATAGGCATGAACCACCGTTCCCAGCTATATGCTCTAAATGGATGAAATGTACGGAATGTCTCAATAAAAACTATTGGAAAAAAAAAGAAAAAAAAAACCTGCCTCAAGCCATCATCACCCATGGCAGGGCCAGGGCCAGGCTCAGGCCTTGTACGGATGTCTCAGCATCCCCAAAGCTGATGAGATGACAGCCAGCCTGGCAGAGCTGAAGCTGCCAAGGCTCTGCCCTGGGGCACTCACCCAGGTCACCCCTTCCCCATCCCTCACCACCAACAGTCCTAAGCCAAGTGAGCCCCAGCCACAGTGAGGGCAGGATAGGAGCAGCACCAAGCCAGCATCTGCAGAAAATCCTTGTATCCACACTTTCAGGTGTTTGTCTTGTCTCCACGTCGAGACCAAGTGAAGAATTCTTATTATTCCAACAGAGTCTCCTGCGGAAAAGGGGCCCAGAGGGGCAGAGCCACAGGGCTACCAAGTGGCGGAGTCAGGATTCTGTCTGTTTCAGTATGCCCTGGTCTCTAAACAAGAGGTAGAAATTCTAATACCGAGGCCCATTGCTCACTTCTAAGATACCTGATTAAAGGGTGCACTCGGCCCCCAAGCCCCCTACCCCTGCTACAGCCCAACCATCTGCTTCAGGGAATAGGTCAGGCTTCTTCCCCAAACCCAGCTTCCCAGAGAACTGGGGCAGGGGCTGCCAGAAGGAGACATGAGGGTACTTACTAAAGCAGGAAGCCCCAACACCACAGGAGCCTGGCAGGTACAAGTCCCTTCCAGTCCATCTGAGGCCATGTCCAGACACTTTCTGGCAGAACAGGTAGGGGACCATGACTACCCCAAAGGTGACGGTGCTAAACGCAGAAAAGCAGGAGAAAGACACTACCCATCTGCCTAAGTGACTCAAGTACTTTTCCTCAGACCACTCAGATACTATGGCAGGCGCCATGTACCCCGCCACCCCCATTCTTAGCAACTTTTAGCAACTTCAAGAAAGCGGAAGTGACTACCACTGGTTTTAAGCTACCGTTTGAAAACCATGAGGCTGGCTGCAAACGGAAGAAGGGGAAATTGTAAATGAGAAAGGAAGCCATTAAAAACGAAAACTAACTCTGCCGCTCTGCCTCCGCCAGCTCTGCACTATCGCCTCTGGTTTCTTGTTTTGCTGTGGTGTTCTAGGGCCTTCAACACCAGCCACCCCTCAGAAGCTTGCCGGCCCCTTCCTTCCCCCACTTGGACGGCCACTAACTGCAGCTCCCACAGAGCCGTCCCACTGCTGCCAGCATTTGTCCAAACGCAGCCCTGCTGCCAGGGAACTGGTGGGCCCAGGCTTCATCTGTCACCCCTTCCTAATCTACACTGACCCACAAGCACCCAGAAATGGAGGTCAAGGGCATGGAGGTCTCTGGGGCCACCTGAGCTGCCTCAAGGCTCAGCAGAAGCTCCAACATCTGGCCACCTGGCTGCTGCCCTAGGAAGGGAGAGAGCCTGCCACCAGCAGCAGGCTGGCCAGCGCCCAGCTCCTTAAAGAGCTCAGAGTCCCAGAGGACAGCATGACCGTCTCCCTCTAACATTCCCCAAGCCTCTGTCAGCCCTCGGCCAAATCTGAAAGGGGGCTGGGAACACCCAATTCTAGGGACACAGTAACAGTAACGGCAACAGCAACCCCACCACCTCTGACCAGGCCCTATGGTGTGCGCCAGCTCAAGAACCCAGCACCACCCAGCAAGGAGGAATCGGGAACACCAATTTGGCAGAAGGGGCCACTGGGGCCAGAGAAGAAGGGGGACCTGTCCAAGGCCCAACAAGATGATGAGCTAGGGCTTTCCTGTGGCTTGGGAAAGCCTTGGGGAGGGTCCCCAGTTAAAGAGGATCCTCAGTGCCTCCCCCTCTCTGACCCCAAAACCACACCCTCCCAGGGGAGCTGGTAGCCCTGGTCCAACATCAAGGGATGGAATAATTAGGAAACAGAAGACTTTAGAAACACTGGCCAAGGACTGGGACGGGGACTTACCGCCCACATTCAGAACTCGTCTCCTGAAATGGCCACAGGTTTAAAGAAAAAAAGCACAAGATCAATGAACAGATTTTGAAAAAGCTCTTGGAAAAACAGAATGGGGCAGAGTGAATGTTAGTGTGATCCGAAATCAGAAAGGCTTTCGTTCACATTTTACAAGCCCCCAAACTGAACTCTCTGTGGCCTAGACCAAGGATCTCACCCCACCAAGCCTCAGTTTCCTTATCCGGGAAATACCTCACAGATGGGGTTCCTGCAAGGCAGCACTCCCTGGAGAAAGACCCAAAAAACTGATGTGCAAAGGGAAAACCACAGTTTGGCATGGAAAGGCAGGTCAGCCCCCACCAAGGCAGTTGCCAAGTGATTCCTACTCTGGAAAGGCCCCTCACTCTCACCAAAGCTCCCAGGCCTCTCTCGCCTCATCTCGTGCTACCTCCTGTGTGGGTGCCACACCTGACTGCCCTCTGCCGGGCTGGGCTGCTCCCTCTACCCTCCCTGAGCCCTACGAGCCTCACTAGCTCCTCCTGGGTCCTTCAGGCCTCCACACAGACACCACTTCCTCCAGGGAGCCCCCGCAGCTGCATGCATGTTAGAGGCCTGCTCCATGCTGCTTCCACAGCATCCTGCAGTCACCCTAGGACAGCATGTGAGCCTCAGCTCTGTGACAAGATGTGCCTGTCCAGTAATCTGCCTCCCCCTGAAAGACGCTGGCTTCCCGGGATCTAGCATAAGGTCAGGCCCAACCAAAGCTACTTGTTGAACTAATGAAAACTGAAGCCAGCGAAAGGTGCTCTGCTAAGGTCACTGGACCACACATCCCAGAAAAAAAAACAAACTGGGGAAGGGGACCAGACAAGCAAGTTCTTCTCTAACGGAAAGAAACAGTAGATGATCCAACAAAAGCTAACAGCCACAAAGATGGTAGTAACTCGCAATACACAACTCACAACACACAGCTCATGAGTCACAATGGAACAAATAAGCCACAACGACACACAATATCCCAGCAATGGAGCAAAGTTCTCTGCGCTGCTAACATTTGGGCCGGACAGTTCTTTTTGGTGTTGGGACTGTCCCACGCATTGGAGGACACCTGGCAACATCCCTGGTCTTCACCTCCACTCACCAGATACTGGCAGCCATTCCCTCCAACTGTAACAACCAAAAACACCTCCAGATATCGCCAAATGTCCCGCAGGGGACACAATCACCCCCAGTTGGGAACCACTGCAATAGCCACTCCCAATGAAATAACAAACAAAAGAACGGCCAGGTGTGGTGGCCCACGCCTATAATCCCAGCACTCTGGGAGGCTAGGCAGGAGGATTGCTTGAGCCTACGAGTCCAAAATCAGCCTGGGCACCACAGGAGGGCACCATAGCAAAACCCAGACTTTACAAAAAAATACAAACATTAGCCAGGCATAGTAAAAAATATACAAAAATTGACCAAGCATAGAGGCACATGCCTATAGTTCTAGCTACTCAGGAGGCTAAAGTGGGAGGCTCACTTGAGTCCCGGAGTTCAAGGCTGCAATGAGCAATTATTATACTACTGCACTCGAGCCTGGGTGAAAGAGCAAAACCGTCTCAAAATCATCATCATCATCGACAGAGCTACCAATTGCAGAGTGCTTACTGTGCCTTGCACTCTGCTACAGGCTTCCACAAACCTTGCACTGAATCCCTAGAACCACCCTCAGAGGAGGGCAGGCCTTGTCCAGGGTCTCACCACTGGGAAAGGCAGAAGCAGGCTTAGCCTAGGTCTGTCTGACAAAAGGTCCTCTAACAATGAGCTGTACGGCCTTGTCATGAACCCAGTCCCAGAACTAGAGTTAGGTGGTTTCAGGTACCTTAAGCAAAATAAGTTGGGCAAAAGTTAAAGAGAAAAAAGAAAAAGCGTAAAATTTTAAACAGCACAAGCAGCTCCAACAGCCATTCTACCACTAGTAAGCACACGTGGCCAGGCGCTGCGAGCATTTCCATATGTACTGTGCATGTAGGCACACCAAGTACTCATCATGTGTTTTTCAGACAATCTCAAGTCCAGTGCACGCTGATGGTTAGGCCCTGGCCGGCCCTTGGGCTGGATGACATCCAACCTCAGTTTCTATACAACTGTGAACTCAGCAGTGCACCTGACAGTCTAGCAGCTTCCTTTCCTGAAACATGTTGCCTTTCAGGCGGGTGTTTAGGGTAACGTCTGTGTGTACAACAGCGAGCAAGAAAGACCCCAGGGTCACACTGGCCGCGACAAGCACCCCAGGCCAAGCTACTCTGCCCCTCACCCTCCCAACACATCTGCTCTCAAGGCTCCAGCGTTCCCACCTTGACATATCCGCACGTGCTGCTCCTTCCCCCGGGAGGCCCTTCTTCCCACTCTCCATCTGTCACCTCCTACTCATCCTTCCTGGACAGAAAAAGCCATCCGTCCAGCCAATCTCACCAGTGCCTGCCGCTCTGTGGCCCCCTGCAGCTCCCTGAGTTATCTCGATCACAACACACAGGACTTGCGACTGTCCGGCTCTGCCTCTGTCCCCCCTCCAAGGACCGGCCCCACCTCCAGCAGGGCCTGGGGCTAATGCCCTCTCCTCAGTGCCCAGCGCCAGGCGCCCTGTCTGCCCTCAGCAGGCTTCATGTCACTTTAGCAGGCCAGAATGGTGGCTGCTGCAGAGAAGTCCCGCTCCCAGCTCCCTCTGCACAAGAAGCCGGAGGCGGGAGAGGCTCGGTCAAGGTGGAGGCAAGCCCCGCTCCTCCCGCCCTGTGCCCCAGGGTGACAGGCAACGGAGCTATGGAGGCTGCGCCACGGAAGGGGTGGCCGGGCAGACATCGGGGCGAGAGGGAAGGGTGCAGGCGGGCAAAGTCCAAGGCAACCAGGGGGAGACTCCCGGGGGGCCGGGGAACCGGCCAGAAAGACCAGAGAGCGGAGAGGAGGCTCGGGGGCTGCGAGGAGAGCGGGTGCGGAAAGGCCGAGGGCAAGAGACTGAGACGCGGTGGCGGGGGAGCCGAGGGGAAGAGATTAAGACGCTGGGACGGACGAGGGGGAAGCAGCGGGGGGCCGTGGCGAGGGGACCCGAAGGAAGGAGGAGGAACCGAAGGGGAAAAGAGCGACCGAGGTCCCCCCCCAGGGGGAAAAGCCTCAGGGGACGCGGAGAGGGAGAGACGAGGGGGCCAGGCCCTGGGGGCAGGGTCGGGCGACGCGCCGCTCACCTGCGCGGGGGGGCGGCGGCTCCTCGCACTCGGGGCTCATCGGGGCGCCCCCCCCGCCCCGCCGCCGGCGGCTCCGGCCCCTGCTGCGGGGCCCGGTAAGTGGGGGCGGGGGCGGCGTCGGGGGCTCGCGCAGGCGCCGGGGCTCGCGGGGTCCGCGCAAGCGCCTGCGGGTCGTGGGGGGCCTCGCGCGCCGGGTCCCGCAGAGTTGAGGGGGTCAGCGCCGGGTGGGGTGGCCGGCGGGCGGGGGGAGTCGCGAGTCCGCGTAGGCGCCTCCGGGGTCCGCGGGCGAGGTGGGCGCGCGGGCCAAGGCGGGTTGCGGGCGAGCCGGGTCGTGAGGCCCGCGCAGGCGCCTCAGCCGGGAAAACGGGGGAAGTCGCTCCGACCCAGCGCCTGGCGGGAGGGGAAGACGTCCTCCTCCGCGGGCCAAACCGGCCGCAGAGCCGAGCAGCGACCGACGGAAGCCGAGGCCGACTTCCTTAACCACCCCTTCCCCAGAACCGCTCAGTCTCCAAGCTCTGCGGCCCCCCTCAGGGCCTCCGACGCCCGGCTCCCTCCGCCACTATCCCACAATCCCCCCAGCGCCGGACGACGCCGGAGGCCCCGCCCTCCCGTGGTGGTTTCGCTGCGCAGGTGCGGGAGGGGCCGCACGCTTGGGCGGAGCAACGCGCGTGCGCCGGGGCACTCCCGACCCCGCCCACTCTTGAACACCGCGGCCTCAGACGCGCTTGCGCCCGTTGGCGCCAACGGTCTGGCCCGGAATAAACCCAGAAGGCTCAACGCGCAGGAGCTGCTGTGCACTAGGGGCCAGTTTCTCTACGACTCCGTTCCAAGGCCCAGTCGATAATCCGCTCCAGGATTTCCCTTCGCAGTCGCTCCGTTTGGAAATGGGTTCGCTGTTCTGTCGCCTCTAATCAAGTCCGGCTTCGGCTCCAGGGTCCGGCTCTTGTGGAATCCAGATCTGGTTATCGCTCCAGCCATAGCCAGGCGCCTTCGTCCCGCCTCTCTTACTTGGCCGCCCTGGAACCTCAGGAGCCTCAGTCCTTTCCATCTGCAGACGACTGTCCCGGCCGGGTCGTTATTGTTGCCAGTTCCGCCCAAAGCCTCCTCTAATAGCATCAACTGAAAGACACAACCTTGTGTCTTGATTGATGAAGGTCCCATCTGGCTTTGAGCCTCAGTTTCCCCAACTTTAATAGCCCCCCCACCTGCTAACCATGTTAGAGGCTTCCTGTTAGAATCGCGTGCGTGCGAGGAGCTTGTTTTTTTAAGACAGCAAATTGGCTGGGCGCGGTGGCTCAAACCTGCAATCCCAGCACTTTGGGAGTTCCGAGGCGGGAGGATGGCTAGAGTCCGGGAGTTCGAGACCAGCCTGGGCAACGTAGGAAGACCACCCTCCCCCAGTATCTACAAAAGAAAATTTTAAAAGTTGGTTGGGCATGGTGGCCCTCGCCTGTGTTCTCAGCTATCCGGGAGGAAAAAAAAGAATTCCAATCATGAATTTGTGTCCTTCACATCTGTTAGCTTCTAATTGCTTTTTTTTTTTTTTTTTTTTGAGGCGAGCTCTCACTGGGTTGCCCAGGATGAAGAGCAGTGGTACAATGTCGGCTGGCTGCAACCTCCGCCTCCCAGGTTCAAGTGATTCTCCTGCCTCAGCCTCCCGAGTAGTTGGGGTTACAGGCGTGCACCACCACACCCAGCTAATTTTTGTATTTTTAGAAGAGACGGGTTTCTCCATGTTGGCCAGGATCCTCTCGAACTCCTGACCTCATGTGACCTGCCTTCCTCGGCCTCCCAAAGTGCTGCAATTACAGGTGTGAGCCACTGTGCCCGGCCAGAATTGCTTTAATCTTTGTTGCCTTCACCAGCATTCCCTGATGAACAGTTTTGGGCAGTTTGGTTTTTCAGCCCTGTCTCTTCTGGTCCCTGCTGTGTCTAGTGTTTGTGTTGCATACGGTGTTGTTTGGTCCCTGTGCCCTGTGTCAGCTAATGCTGCATGACAGTCTCAGTAGCTTGTATCATGTGCACAGGTTGGAGCTGCAGGTATGAAGGTTGGTAAGACCGGTTCTGCCCCTCATCTTTCATGCTCAGTGGGCTACTCAGGGCACCATCTCTTAATAAAAGGCAGGTACACAAGCAGTCAAGCCCAACTGTGTTAGCCTATTTCAGGTCTCCGGTGGCCTCCCATCTGCCACTATCCACTGACCAAAGAAAGACATAATCCTCCCTGGCTCAGTGGCACACACCTATAATTCCAGCACTTTGGGAGGCTGAGGCAAGAGGATCATTTGAGGTCAGGAGTTCGAGACCAGCTTAGCCAAATGGTGAAACCCCATCTCTACTAAAAACAAAAATTAGCCAGGTGTGTTGGCATGCACCTGTAGTCTCAGCTACTCCAGAGGCTGAGGCAGGAGAACAACTTGAACCCGGGAGGCAGAGGTTGCAGTGACCGAGATCACACCATTATACTCCAGCCTGGGTGACGGAGGGAGACTCTGTCTCAAAAGAAAAAAAAAAAAAAAAAAAAAAAAAAGCAAATTTACCCCTCCTTTGCCCTTTTTGTTCTGTCTGTTCAGACCCTCAATGGATTGAACAATGCCAGCTCACATTGGTGAGTGAAGATCTTTATTCAGTCTGCTAATTCAAATGCTCCTCTCTTCCATAAATACTCTGCTAGACACATCCATGTTTCACCAGCTATGTGGACACCTCTTAGCCCCGTCAACACCTGAAATGAACCATCACAGAGAGGCATTCCTTTTCCTTTTTTTTTTTTTTTTTTTGAGACGGAGTTTCGCTCTTGTTACCCAGGCTGGAGTGCAATGGCGCGATCTCGGCTCACCACAACCTCCGCCTCCTGGGTTCAGGCAGTTCTCCTGCCTCAGCCTCCTGAGTAGCTGGGATTACAGGCACGCGCCACCATGCCCAGCTAATTTTTTGTATTTTTAGTAGAGACGGGGTTTCACCATGTTGACCAGGATGGTCTCAATCTCTCGACCTCGTGATCCACCCGCCTCAGCCTCCCAAAGTGCTGGGATTACAGGCTTGAGCCACCGCGCCCGGCCCATTCCTTTTCCTTTTTATCTATAGGGATGTTTTGTCTTCTACTCAGCATTTGGCTTCCTTGTTTTCCCCACAATATGATGGCATTATTGCCACACTGTTTTAACACAGAGGTCAGGAACCGAGGGGTAGGGAGGCAGCTATATTCCCTACCCTTCAAATGGAAGCTGGGCAGCTTTGAGGGCTTTAAGAACTGAAGTCTGGCTTTCCACCCAGCAGACCTCACAGATATACAATTGTGATTGCATTAGAATTGGAACTGTTTTTTTTTTTTTTTTTTTTTTTTTTTTTTTTTTTTTGAGACGGAGTGTCGCTCTTGTTACCCAGGCTGGAGTGCAATGGCGCGATCTCGGCTCACCACAACCTCCGCCTCCTGGGTTCAGGCAATTCTCCTGCCTCAGCCTCCTGAGTAGCTGGGATTATAGGCACGCACCACCATGCCCAGCTGATTTTTAGTATTTTTAGTAGAGACGGGGTTTCACCATGTTGACCAGGATGGTCTTGATCTCTTGACCTCGTGATCCACCCGCCTCGGCCTCCCTAAGTGCTGGGCTTACAGGCTGAGCCACTGCACCCGGCTGGCTTCTCTCTTAAAAAACAACAGCAGTCAGCCGGGCACGGTGGCTCAAGCCTGTAATCCCAGCACTTAGGGAGGCCGAGGCGGGTGGATCACGAGGTCGAGAGATCGAGACCATCCTGGTCAACATGGTGAAACCCCGTCTCTACTAAAAATACAAAAAATTAGCTGGGCATGGTGGCGCGTGCCTGTAATCCCAGCTACTCAGGAGGCTGAGGCAGGAGAATTGCTTCAACCCCGGAGGCGGAGGTTGCGGTGAGCCGAGATTGCGCCATTGCACTCCAGCCTGGGTAACGAGAGCGAAACTCCGTCTTAAAAAAAAAAAAAAAACAACAGCAGTCAAGGCTCTTGCCTGCATATGACAAAATTTCTTGTGGCTAAACAGAAAAGGAATTAAAGGAGATGAGGCAGCCCCCTGACACCCCACCTCCCGCCCCAATCCCACATCTCTGAGAAGGCTACGGAATCCGCTTGGTGCTTTGCAGTCAGGAATGAAGCCCACACCCAGCCACAGGCTTGCTCCTGAGACAGTACAGCCTCCATCACAGGCACCTGGCTCAGACACCCCCGCCAGATCCTCTGCCGGCCTCCAGAAGCCAGGTGTGTCTGTTCCTGCGCTAGCCAGAATGGAACCTGGGCAGATGGGTCCAGACAACCGGCAGCTCTGATTGGTGAAGGAGCTAGACCACCAGCGGGTTCTGATTGGTGGACAAACCAGATTCCCATGGAGGGTTCTGACTGGTGGAGTTAAAGTCACTTGACTATCCTACAGCAAAAGATGCTGGGAAGGGAAATGGCTGCTACTCTAGGGAAGATTTAGATACACAGCCTCGGGAATTCCTCAAACCTAGATTTAGGTTTGCCAGGTGGCCGAAAAAGGACAGATGTTCCACACACTCTTGCTCAAGAAAGGCAGCGAAGATTAAAGGACACACAGCTCTGTAGATGACAAACAGCAACACTTTTATTATTCCTCCAGTGGCTCCTCAAGTCCCTTAAACTCGTGCCCCTCCTCCCATCCCCCATGCGTCCTCCAGAGGAGGTGACAAAGGTGGCAGTGAAGGAGGGAGAGGAGGAGAAACACCTTTATTGGAAAAGTTGTGTAGACAAGAGAACGGGGATGAGAGTGAGAGCATGGGCGGTGGGGTCCAAGAACCTGGTGCCCTTCTCAGCGCCCCTTCCAGGGGCTACACAGAGATGGGCTGGCATGCCCCGGGTCCAGGCGCCTAGGTCCTGCGATCCCTTGGGAGAGGGCCTTGTAGGTGGGGAGGGAAGCAAGAGGCCTGGGGTCCCCACGGAGAAGGGGGCAAGAAGCCACCTGGTTTCACCGATCCATGCTGTCGTCCGTCGGGCTGGAGAAACACGTCTGTAACAGCTTTTCACAGAACTCCAGCTCCTCCTGGATTGGGCAGGGGCAGGGAGCAAGAGACCTGAGTCCAGAGGGAGGACCCTGCCTCCAACACTCTTGGCACCCAGAGCTGATGCCTCTTCTGGCCACCACCCACCCACTCCAGAGGTTAGGCTTCTCTAATCACTGCTCAGATGATTCACTGTCTTCACACTGGTGTCTGAACTACTTCAACAAAATCCAGGGTCTCCCACCCTCATCTCACTAAATTTGTCTGCCTTATATCAGCACTCTTAGGCTCTTTCTAACTCCCAGGTATTGGCCACTGCTCAAAACTTTCTGCGGACACAAACCCCAGAAACCGTGAAAGAAAGCACTGACAGGTTAAACTATGTAAATATAAAAGATACTTCCACGGCACAAAAAAGAAAAAAGAAAAAACGAGGTTGGGTGAAAAATATTTGTGGTTCATAGCACAGATGGCTAATACACTTAAAGAGCTTAAAAAAATCATTTGCAAAAACCATCACCCAATAGATAAATAGGAAAAGGACTGAAGAGAATGCAGAGTTCACAAGAGAAAGGATGCCAAATTTCACTCATGGGAGACATGTGAACTGCACTGGAGTACTACTTTTCAACAATCAGCTTGAAAAGAAGATCAGAGGTGACTATTTGTTTTACTTTCTTGGATGTTAACATTACACTACTCACTACTCAAAAAAAAAAAGAAAAAAAGAAGATCAAATGGTTTGTCAAGCCCACTTTGTCCTGGCCAAGATTTGGGGAGCTGGGTGCCCTCATGACTGGAGTGCCAATGGTTGAACTTTTATGGAGAGCAGCTTGTGACAGCTAATGAAATGGTCCTTCACCCTTTATCCTTGGCCTTTAACATACCTGACCCCAGCCATTTCCCTTCTAGAAATTGTTCTACAGACATAGGAAATAACATATTAAAAAGGTTATTCTTTTAGCAGTGTTTGTCACAGCGAAAGTATAGTAGAAACAACCTGTATATCTGTGTTACAAAAAAGAGGCCATCTTGGCCGGGCACAGTGGCTCACATCTTTAATCCCAGCAATTTGGGAGGCCAAGGCAGGTGGATCACGATGTCAGGAGATGGAGACCAGCCTGACCAACATGGTGAAACCCCGTGTCTACTAAAAATAGAAAAATTAGCTGGGCATGGTGTCGTGCGCCTGTAATCCCAGCTACTCAGGAGGCTGAGGCAGGAGAATCACTTGAACCCAGGAGGCGGAGGTTTTGGTGAGCCTAGATTGTGCCACTGCACTCCAGCCTGAGTGACAGAGTGAGACTCCATCTTTTTTTTTTTTTTGAGACGGAGTGTCGCTCTTGTTACCCAGGCTGGAGTGCAATGGCGCGATCTCGGCTCACCACAACCTCCGCCTCCTGGGTTCAGGCAGTTCTCCTGCCTCAGCCTCCTGAGTAGCTGGGATTACAGGCACGCGCCACCATGCCCAGCTGATTTTTTTGTATTTTTGGTAGAGACGGGGTTTCACCATGTTGACCAGGATGGTCTCGATCTCTTGACCTCGTGATCCACCCGCCTCGGCCTCCCAAACTGCTGGGATTACAGGCTTGAGCCACTGCGCCGGGCCTGAGACTCAATCTTTAAAAAAAAAAAAAAAAAAAAAAGCCTGTGGCCGGGCGCGGTGGCTTATGCCTGTAATCCCAGCACTTTGGGAGGCCGAGGCGGGTGGATCATGAGGTCAACAGATCGAGACCATCCTGGTCAATGTGGTGAAACCCCGTCTCTACCAAAAATACAAAAAATTAGCTGGGCATGGTGGCGCGCGCCTGTAATCTCAGCTACTCAGGAGGCCGAGGCAGGAGAATTGCCTGAACCCAGGAGGCAGAGGTTGCGGTGAGCCGAGATCGCGCCATTGCACTCCAGCCTGGGTAACGAGCGAAACTCCGTCTCAAAAAAAAAAAAAAAAAAAAAAAGCCTAGGCATGGTGGCTCACTATAATCCCAGCACTTTGGGAGGCTGAGGTGGGTGGATCACGAGGTCAGGAGTTCAAGACCAGCCTGGCCAACATGGTGAAACCCCATCTCTACTAAAAGACAAAAATTAGCTGGGCATGGTGGTGTGTGCCTGTAATCTCAGCTACTCAGGAGGCTGAGGCAGGAGAATCGCTTGAACCTGGGAGGTGGACATTGCAGTGGGCCAAGACTGCACCACTGTGTACCAGCCTGGGCAGCAGAGCGAGACTCCATCTCAAAAAAAAAAAAAGAGGCCATCTACATTGTACAGCTGTAAAATGAAAGACCTACTGATAAGACATGCAATGCACACAAAGCAAGGGGCAGAAGAGCCATCACAGCATGGCAGGTTTATTTTGCATAACACAGAGAAAAAGGCCGGGCACGGTGGCTCACGCCTGTAATCTCAGCACTTTGGGAGGCCGAGGCGGGTGGATCACGAGGTCAAGAGATCGAGACCATCCTGGTCAACATGGTGAAACCCCGTGTCTACTAAAAATACAAAAAATTAGCTGGGCGTGGTGGCGCGTGCCTGTAATCCCAGCTACTCGGGAGGCTGAGGCAGGAGAATTGCCTGAGCCCAGGAGGCGGAGGTTGTGGTGAGCCGAGATCGCGCCATTGCACTCCAGCCTGGGTAACGAGAGCGAAACTCCGTCTCAAAAAAAAAAAAAGAATCTCCAAGGTCTTGTCTCCGTGCTGTCTCTCCTGCACTGACACAGCACGGGACGAATGCTAGGCCTGAAATAAACGTCTGCTGAATGGAGGATGAGTGAAACTCTCGAACACAAATAAAAGCCTGCACCAGCACACCCGAGAGCCCTCAAGGGCTGGCTTTCCTCTTACTAGGGTCCCCACTACCATACCTGGTCTAACCTGGGGAATTCCTCACCCCCCAGGCCCCTCCCCCTCACACCTGGTCCTCCTCACACCCTGTCCCTTCCCCAACTCACCTGGTCTTTCTGGAGCCCCTGTCCCCTCCCCTGGCACCTGATCATCCTCGAACCCCATCCCCTCCCCACGCACCTGGTCCTCCTTGTGCCCCGTCCCCTCCACGTGTACCTGGTACTCCTCATGCTGCTGTAGCAGCTGACAGCGGTGGCGGAGGAGCTCCTCCAGGCCCAGTTCTGGCTCCCGACACTCACGCACACCCTGTGGGAAGTCTGTCACCAGGCTGTGGAGGACACGAGAGCAGCCCTGAGGACCTCCCTCTATAGGCATCACTGACCCCCCATCCCCCACCCGGTTCCCTGGCTCACTCAGAAGCCTGGGCAAGTCGCTGCCTCACAAGGGGCCTCTGTTTCCCCATCTGCGGAACAGGCCTCATGCTGCCCCTGGCCCAGGGTGGGTGCTGAGGGGCTCAGCGACGGGCCTGATGTGTGTCAACTCCAGTGTGTTGTTCACAGCTGCAGAGTCATCTGTTTAGACACTAATCCACTGATGGGGGCATGTATAAAAGCTCTCTTCCTCTTCTGGGGCCTCTGTGCCAGCCCTGGTGAGGAAACTGAGGCTTCCTGACTCCTTCTCCTTTCTGGCCCCACACCCTTCTTCTCCACAGGGAAGGTCCCGACTCCTGGGTCCCTATGGGCTGATTCCTGAGCCACCCCCACCCTGGGGCATCCACCTCAGGCCCCGTCCTCTCAAGGCGCCAAAGTACCTGCACAGGGCTCCAAGCACATGCTCGTGGAAGGGGCTGTGCTCTGTCCGCACCAGGGCCACCAGCTGCTGGACCATCCCCATGGAGCACAGGGTCCCTGGGGGGAGGGCTGCAGGGGTCAGAGAGGCAGCCCCATCCGTCTCCTATGCCCTCCCCCTCTCCCACACCTGTACCCACCCCAGGGCGTCTGCTCCCCCAGTCCTGCCCTCACTCAGTGCCTGCCATACCTTTGTGTTCGGGGTGGCCCACCAGCAGGTTCTGTAGCAGGAATGCTGATTTGACCTTGAGCTTCTGCACCTGCTGCTGCATGGCCCGCATCAACACAGAGAAGCCATCCAGGCGGAGGAACTGCAACAGCCCAGCCTCCTGCTCTCGGACCAGACCTGGGGGAGGGGGACAGAGTCCTGAGCTTGCAGTTACCACCGCCAGCACTGTGATCACAACCACTACCACCACCATCATCATCATCATCACCACCACCACCATCATCATCACCATCCTCACCGAAACCATCACCATCATCACCATCATCATTACCATCCTCACCATCACTATCACCACCATCACCACCACCATCACCATCACCACCATAACCACCATCACCACCACCATCATCATCACCATCACCACTACCATCACCACCATCATCATTATCACCATTAACACCATCACCACCATAACCATCATCACCATCACCATCACCATCATCACCATCACTACCATCACCACCATAACCACCACCATCATCACCATCACTACATCATCACCATAACCACCACCATCATCACCATCACCACTACCATCACCATCATCACTATCATCCCCATTACCAACACCACCATAACCATCACCACCACCACCATCACCACTACCATCACCACCATCACCATTACCATCATCACCACCATAACCATCATCACCATCACCACCATCATCACCATCACTACCATCACCACCATAACCACCATCATCACCACCATCATCATCATCATCACCATCACCACTACCGGCACCACCATCATCACTATCATCACCGTTACCACCATCACCACCATAACCACCAACATCACCACCATCATCATCATCATCAGCATCACCACTATTGTCACCACCATCATCACTATCATCACCATTACCATCATCACCACCAAAACCACCATCATCACCACCATCATCATCATCATCACCACCATCACCACCATCATCCTATCATCACCATTACCATCATCACCATCATAACCATCATCACCATCACCATCACCACCATCACCACTACTACCATCACCATTACCACCATCACCACCATCACCATCATCATCCCATCACCACCATCACCATCACCACCATCATCACTATCATAACCATTGCCACCATCATCATCACTACCATTAACAATGTAATCATCATCAATCAGCTGGGCACGGTGGCTCATGCCTGTAATCCCAGCACTTTGGGTGGCCAAGGAGGGCAGATCATGAGGTCAAGAGATCAAGACCATCCTAGCCAACATAGTAAAACACCATCTCTACTAAACCACCATCATTAGCCATGGGCCTGCATATGCAAGCATTATCTTTTTTTGAAGTATGTTTATGAGACATAATTCACAACCCACACGGTTCAACCTTTTAAAGATATTCACAGGGTTGTAAAACCATCCCCACTAACTAGGAAATTTTCCAGAGCCCCCCAAAAGGAAAACCACATGCCTATGAGCAGTCATTCCCAATTTCCCCTCCCTCTGCCCCCTACAACCACAGATGTATTTTCTGCCTCTATGGATTTTCCTGTCCCAGACAAACATACGTCACATATGTTCATAAAATATGTAACCTTATGTGTCTGGCTGCTTTCACTCAGCATGATGTTTTCAAGGTCCATTCATGTTATAAGTGGTATCAACACTTCATTCCTTTACATGACTGAATAATATTCCATTGTGTGCATATACCACATTTTATCCATTCCTCCAGTGATGGAGGCATCATCTCTTATCTTATTTTATTTATTTACTTATTATTTATTCATTCATTTTGAGATGGGAGTTTCGTTCTGTTGCCCAGGCTGGAGTATTCAGTGGAGCAATCTTGGCTCACTGCAACCTCCACTCCCAGGTTCAAGCTATTCTCCAGCCTCAGCCTCCCAAGTAGCTTGCATTACAGTAACCTGCCATCACACTCAGCTAAATTTCGTATTTATGGTAGAAATGGGGTTTCACCATGTTGGCCAGGTTAGTCTCAAGCTCCTGGCCTAAAGTGATCCACTTGCCTGGGCCTCCCAAAGTGATAAGATGACAGGTGTGAGCCACTGTGCCTGGCTGCATCATCTTTTTTTTTTTCTTTTTGAGATGGACTTGCTCTGTCACCCAGGCTGGAGTATAGTGGTGTGATTTCAATTCACTGCAACCTCCACTACCTGGGGGTCAAGTGATTCTCCTGCCTCAGCCTCCTGAGTAGCTGGGATTATAGACACATACTACTATACCTGGCTAATTTTTGTATTTTTAGTAGAAACAGGGTTTCACCATGCTGGCCAGGCTGATCTCGAACTCCTAACCACGTGATCCACCCACCTCAACCTCCCAAAGTGCTGGGATTACAGGCGTGAGCCACTGCACCTGGACACTTCCCCCTACCAGATAGAGTCTCACTCTGTTGCCCAGGCTGGAGTGCAATGGCGTGATCTTGGCTCACTGCAACCTCCACTCCCAGGTTCAAGCCATTCTCCTGCCTCCGCCTCCTGAGTAGCTGGGATTACAGGCAGGCACCACTACACCCAGCTAATTTTCATATTTTGAGTAGAGATGAGGTTTCACCATGTTGGCCAGGATGGTCTTGAACTCCAGACCTCGTGATCCACCCACCTCAGCCTCCCAAAGTGCTAGGATTACAGGCATGAGCCACCATGCCCGGCCAGCATCATCTCTTTTCAATCCTCACAATCATCCTGGAGGTATGTGCTTTCAGAATTCCATTTTACAGATGAGGAGGCCCAGAGAGCCACCCATGCATCACCTTCACCCAGAGGGCTCTCTAGAAGGCCTCCCAGCAGGATGAGAGCTGACCTTTGGGGTGCACTTCCAGTAATGTGCCCACTCCTGGGTAGGCTCTAGGCCTGCGCTACTCAAGGACAGAAGCCACTAGCAGCTTTTGGCCACTGAACATCTGATATGTGGCCAGTGAGACTGAGGAAAAGAGTTATTCATTTCATTTAAATTCAATTCATTTAAACTTAATGTGAAAAACTGAGGCAGTGTAAACTATCTTCCATTAAACACAACATTGCCTGGGTTGGTGGCTCATGCCTATATTCCCAGCACTTTGGGAGGCCAAGGTAGGTGGATCACTTGAGGTCAAGAGTTCAAGACCGGCCGGGCACGGTGGCTCAAGCCTGTAATCCCAGCACTTTGGGAGGCCGAGGCGGGTGGATCACGAGGTCAAGAGATCGAGACCATCCTGGTCAACATGGTGAAACCCCGTCTCTACTAAAAATACAAAATATCAGCTGGGCATGGTGGCACGTGACTGTAATCCCAGCTACTCGGGAGGCTGAGGCAAGAGAATTGCCTGAACCCAGGAGGTGGAGGTTGCGGTGAGCTGAGATCGTGCCACTGCACTCCAGCCTGGGTAACAAGAGTGAAACTCTGTCTCAAAAAAAAAAAAAAAAAAAAAAAGAGTTCAAGGCCTGAAAAATAAAAAATTTTAAAAATTTTTAAAATAAAAAATTTTTAATTTTTAAAATTAAAAATTAATTATCATCTCTACTAAAAATAAAAAATTAGCTGAGCATGGTGGTGGGCACCTGTATCCCAGCTACTCGGGAGGCAGAGGCAGGAAAATCACTTGAATCCGGGAGGCAGAGGTTGCAGTGAGCCGAAATCGTGCCATTGCATTCCAGCCTGAGCAAAAGGAGCAAAACTCCATCTTAAAAAAAAAAAGGCACAGCATTGTTGCTCTGGTATACTGCACACCTACTGAAAACTCAGCATCTGAGTTGTGATGTGCTTTATTTGTAAAATGCACACACTAGGTTTTGAAGACTTAGCATGACAAAAATATAAAGTATCTCATCAATATTCCATTTTTTTTTTTTTTTTAGATGAAGTTTCGCTCTTGTTACCCAGGCTGGAGTGCAATGGCGCGACCTCGGCTCACCGCAACCTCTGCCTCCTGGGTTCAGGCAATTCTCCTGCCTCAGCCTCCTAAGTAGCTGGGATTACAGGCACACGCCACCATGCCCAGCTAATTTTTTGTATTTTTAGTAGAGATGAGGCTTCACCACGTTGACCAGGATGGTTTCGATCTATTGACCACGTGATCCACCCGCCTCAGTTTCCCAAAGTGCTGGGATTACAGGACATGTTGGGTTAAATCAAATGTTATTTATTTATTTTTTGAGGCAGAGTCTTGCTCTGTCACCCAGGCTGCAGTGCAGCAGCAGTTGGCTCACTGCAATATCTGCCTCCCAGGTTCAAGCAATTTTTGTGCCTCAAAAGTAGCTGGAAATACAGGTGTGCCCTATCATACCTGGCTAATTTTTAAAATATTTTTTTTTTTTTTTTTTTTTTGAGACGGAGTTTCGCTCTTGTTACCCAGGCTGGAGTGCAATGGCGCGATCTCGGCTCACCGCAACCTCCGCCTCCTGGGTTCAGGCAATTCTCCTGCCTCAGCCTCCTGAGTAGTTCGGATTACAGGCATGTGCCACCATGCCCAAGCTACTTTTTTTTTGTATTTTTAGTAGAGACGGGGTTTCACCATATTGACCAGGACGGTCTTGATCTCTTGACCTGGTGATCCACCTGCCTCAGCCTCCCAAAGTGCTGGGATTACAGGCTTGAGCCACCGCGCCCGGCCTTAAAATATTTTTAATAGAGACGGGGTTTCCCATTTGGCCAGGCTGGTCTTGAACTCCTGGCCTCAAGGGATCCGCCCATCTCGGCCTCCCAAAATGCTGAGATTACAGGTGTGAGTCACTGCGCCCGGCCAAACGTTATTTAATTAAAAAAAAAAAAAAAGAGGCCAGGCGCGGTGGCTAAAGCCTGTAATCCCAGAACTTTGGGAGGCCGAGGCAGGTGGATCACAAGGTCGAGAGATCGAGACCATCCTGGTCAACATGGTGAAACCCCGTCTCTACTAAAAATACAAAAAATTAGCTGGGCATGGTGGCGCGTGCCTGTAATCCCAGCTACTCAGGAGGCTGAGGCAGGAGAATTGCCTGAACTCAGGAGGCTGAGGTTGCGGTGAGCCGAGATCGCGCCATTGCACTCCAGCCTGGGTAACAAGAGCGAAACTCCATCTAAAAAAAAAAAAAAAAAGAACAGGCAGGCTGGTAGTAGAAACACGAAGAGTGGCCTCATTCAATGTCAGTGCGGCTTGTCAGTTCTACCTTCAAAGCGTACCCGGAGTGATCTGTCCCCTTTATGCCAAGGTTTCTCCACCTGGTTGGTATCTGGGGCCAGATCACTCTGGGTTGGGAGGCCCATCTTGTGCGTTGCAGGATGTGGAACAGCATTCCTGGACTCTACCCAGTAGATGCCAATAGTTCCTCCCTCCCAGCTGTGACAACTAAAAATGTCTCCAGACACGTGTCTAAATGCCTTGTGGAGGACACGAATGCACCCGTTTGAGAACCACTGCTCCCTACCACAACCTTGATCTCTTGCCTAGGTTATCACCATAACCCCCAGCTCGCCGCCCACCTTCCACCCACCCTCGCTGCATTCACCCTCTTCTCTGTGTAGCAGTTGGGGGCAGGGATCGCAGCACGGCTGCCATCATTTTTGGAGCAAAAGCCAAAGTCATCACTGCAGCCCACACAACTCCCTTAAAAAAGTTACGCTTATTCAGCGCTAAAAAGAAATGAGCTATCAAGCCAAGAAAAGACATGGAGGAACACTAAAAGCATATTACTAAGCCAAAGAAGCCAGTCTGAAAAGGCTGCAGATTGCACGGTTCCAAGTACATGACATTCTGGAAAAGGCAAAACTATGGAGACAGTAAAAAGATCAGGGTGGGATGACGGGCTGGAGCACAGAGGATTTGTAGGGCAGTGAAATGACTCTGTGTAATACCACAGTGGGGGATCCATGTCACCACACAGTCGTCCAGGCCCACAGCATGTACGGCTCCAAGAGTGAGCCCCAGTGTCACCTACGGACTCTGGGTGACAGTGACGTGCCCATACAGGTTCATCGATTGTAACCAACGTGCCACTCTGGTGGACAGTGGGGGATGCAGCAACAAGGAGCCACTCTGGAGTGGCTCAACAGAGGGTGAGCGCGTCCATCCCCTCCTGGGAAGGGCAGGGAATGCAGGGACACCAGTGCCTCAGGCGACAGGAGCACACCCTGCAAACGGCTGCCAGCACGGAACTCACCTAATGGTATTGGACGGCCACACAATGGCATACCCTACGGCCACCAAAAAAAAAAGGACAGATGCCATTGAATGGTATACTTTAACATTTTCATGTGAATTTTAACCCCCAAGCAAAAAATAGGCGTCCGAGCTCCCAGAGCTCTTGCCCTGCGTCGTGGACAGCTTTCGCTGGGGAGGCCAACCGCCATGTTGTGAGGCCGCTCAAGCAGCCCGAGCTTCTGGCCAATGGCCAGCAAAACTCAGCCAGCCCCACAGGAGCCACAGTAGAAGCCCATCTCTAGCACCCCTCCCTCAGAGGGGGATTGTGAGGGACTAACACGGTGCAGTGCACAGGGCTCAGTGCAATCACACCTTCAGGGAAAGTGGCCCGGCTGACAGCTGACCACAGCCTCGCCAAGACACAAAGCCAAAAGTGGCCCTCCTGGCGGGGGTGGGGGAGCCCTCCTGCATTGCTGACCCACAACAAGGGGAAAGACGATAGCTATCGCTGCCTGATAGGACACAGGCAGGTCAAGGTGCGCAACAGTCAGGATGGGGTGCCCCGGCCATGCACAAACGAGGAAAAGAGAAGCATCTGTGTGTGTCTGTGTGTACACACACCACACACCACATACCCACACCCACACACCCCACATACACACCACGAACACAATTCCCACACACCCCACACACATCCACGCACTACACATATGCACCACACATACACACACTGCACACCCCCCACACACATGCATAGCCTCCCAGCACACACATCCACACACATACACATGCAACACACGTACCACACACATACAACACACTCCCCATACCACACACCTCCACCTAGCTACCACACACCCCAGGTACACACTCCACACATACGACACACCATACACCCCCACATACACACCCTACACACGCAACACATACCTACACCACACCCACACCACACACACGCTTGCAACACCACACACACCCGCATTTGTCCTTACAGATTAAAATCTCTGGAAGCAGAAACTGGTATAACAGTGGTTTTCCCTGGAATGGGGACCAGGTTTGGGGACAAGGACCTTTTGCTATGTACTCTTTTGTACCTATTAAACGATGTGATTGTCTCACAGATTTTTTAAAATATGTAAATACTTTTTTTTTGAGACAGGGTCTCACTCTGTCACCCAGGCTGAGAGTATAGTGGCACGATCTCAGCTGACTGTGGCTTCCGCCTCCCAGACTCAGGTAATCCTCTCTCCTCAGCCTCCTGGGTAGCTGGGACCAGGAATGAGCCACCTGCAACCTCCAGCTCCCGGGTTCAAGCGATTTTCCTGTCTCAGCCTCTCAAGTAGCTCAACTACAGGCACGTGCCACCATGCCCCGGCTAATTTTTGTATTTTTAGTAGAGGTGGGATTTCACCATATTGTTCAGGCTGGTCTTGAACTCCTGACCTCATGATCTGCCCACCATGGCCCCCCAAAGTGCTGGGATTATAGGTGTGAGCCACCGCGCCTGGCAAAACTTCTTTTTTAATGTAAGCTATTAGAAGAAAACTCTGCCAGTCCCTCCACACCCTGCTCTGGCCCTCAGGGACACCATGCCTTCTCTCTGAGCTTTGTGGCCGAGCTACCCCATGTCTGTCTGTCCCTCTGTCTCCCTCGTTTTGGCTGTGACTTTCCAAGTGCCACCTTCTCCAAGGCTCCTTTCCTCGCCTCATCAGAATGCTTCCTTCTTCTAGAATCTCCTCCTACCCAAACCCTCCCTGTTCTCCTCCCAGTCTCTGCATGGCTGGGGCCACCATCTGCTGGGAACATAACACTCCAATTCCAGGGCTCAGGATACATGGGGTGAGGGAGAGAAAGGAGGTGCCAGACCCACTTGCACTCCCCATTTCAATGACCACATAGGCTGCTGGAGTTTAAAAATTGCCAACCTCAAGGCCAGGTGCGGTGGCTCATGCCTGTAATCCCAGCACTTTAGGAGGCCGAGGTGGGCAGATTGCCTGAAGTCAGGAATAAGACCAGCCTGACCAACACAGAGAAACCCTGTCTCTACTAAAAATACAAAAAATTAGCCAGGCATGGTGGTGCATGCCAATAATACTAGCTACTCGGTAAGCTTAGGTAGGAGAATCACTTGAACCCAGAAGGCAGAGGTTATGGTGAGCAGAGATCATGCCATTATACTCTAGCCTGGGAAACAACAGTGAAACTCTGTCTCAAAAAAAAAAAAATAGCCAATCTTGAACAGTTTTTTTTCTTTTTTTTTTTTTGAGACGGAGTTTCGCTCTTGTTACCCAGGCTGGAGTGCAATGGCGCCATCTCGGCTCACCGCAACCTCCGCCCCCTGGGTTCAGGCAATTCTCCTGCCTCAGCCTCCTGAGTAGCTGGGATTACAGGCACGCGCCACCATGCCCAGCTAATTTTTTGTATTTTTAGTAAAGACGGGGTTTCACCATGTTGACCAGGATGGTCTCGATCTCTTGACCTCGTGATCCGCCCGCCTCGGCCTCCCAAAGTGCTGGGATTACAGGCTTGAGCCACCGCGCCCAGCGAATCTTGAACAGTTTGAACGCAGAGTTGCCATACAACCCAGCAACTCCACTGCTAGGTATACACCCAAGAGAACAGAAGACAAATGTCCACAAAAAGACCTGAGCAGCCATGTTTATAGAGAGAGAATAGAGAGAGTCCGGAGGTAGAAGGAAAGCAGTGTCTGTCAGCAGACAGGTGCAGGTACAGGCAGGGCGTGATGGATCCGCACAACGGACACATTCAGCCGCAAGCAGGAGCGCAGCACCGACACCCACCACCATGCGGGGACCCTACACATCATGAAAGGAGCCAGGCACAAAAGGCCACACAGTGTGGGGTGCCCTTTGTACAAATGTCCTGCAGAGGGACATCCTTGGACGGTAAGCAGATTCACGTTACAGAGGCTCGGGGAGAAGGCAGTTGCGGACTGACTGCTTGATGGGTACAGGGTTTCTACTTCCAGAGGAGGAGAAAATGTTCTGAAATTGGCCAGGCGCGGTGGCTCACGCCTGTAATCTCAGCATTTTGGGAGGCCGAGGAGGGTGGATCACCTGATGTCAGGAGTTTGAGACCAGCCTGGCCAACATGGTGAAACCCGATCTCTACTAAAAATACAAAAATTAGCCCTGTGTGGTGGCAGGCACGTGTAATCCCAGCTACTTGGGAAGCTGAGGCAGGAGAACTGCTTGAACTTGGGAGGCAGAGGTTGCAGTGAGCCGAGATTGCGCCGCTGCACTCCAGCCTGGGTGACAAGAGTGAGACTCTGTCTCAAGAAAAAAAAAAAGAAAATGTTCTGAAATTAGACAGTGACTGTCGACAGCCATACCACCCCGAACACGCCCGATCTCAACTAAAATTAGATAGTGATAATGGCTGCACAACATTGTGAAGGTACTAAGAAATACTAAGTGGTTTTTTTCGTTTGTTTTCAGACAGGACTTGCTCTGGCACCCAGGCTGGAGATTCGATCATGGCTCACTGCAGCCTCAACGTCCCAGGCTCAAGCAATCCTCCCACCTCAGTCTCCTGGGTAGCTGCAGCTACAATCACACGCCACCATACCCAACTAATTTTTTAATTTTTGTAGAGACGGGGGTCTCCCCATGTTGCCCAGACTGGTCTCAGACTTACTCCTGGGCTCTAGAAGTTCTCCTGCCTTGGCCTCCCAAAGTGTTGGGATTCCAAGGGTGAGCCAGCATGCCTGACCAAAAGTACTAAGCTATACACTTTTAAAGGGTGCATTGTATGGCCTATGCATTACGTCTCGATAAAGCCGTTAGGGAAAAAAAAACGAAACAGTCCAATGGAGGCGCCAGCGTAGCACAGGCGGGCGGGCAGGCATCCAGCACACACAAGGAGCCCCGCGGGGCTCGGACCCTGGTTCTGTGTGCCCTCTCCGCCCCGCTGGCCCGCCCCCTCCTATGTGGAGGAGACACAGTCGGCACAACTTCGGCAGGTGCGCAGAGGGATTCAGCAAGTCAACACCTGGCATGGAGAAGCTGCCCCGCAGATGTCGGTTTGTCCCATCCCCCACCCCGACCTGGCCCTTGTGTCCCAGGAGGCAGTGTCTAGGGAGTCCCGGCCAGCTCTGCCCCTTGGAGCTGCGCAACCCTGGCCAAGTCCCTCCGCCCATGCCTCCGTTTCTTTCCCTGTCAAATGAGGATGCAAACGGTCCCTACTTCACAGGCCATCAGGATAAAAAGAATTTGTGACTGGACATGTTGGGGCACACCTGTAATCTCAACACTTTCAGGGGCCAAGGCAGGAGGATCCCTTGGGACCAAGAGTTCAAGACTAGCCTGGGCAACAAAAATAAGAAGAATTCACATACAGCAGGGGTTCTTGACCAAGGGGTTTTCTGTGACGTCTGCGGGCACTGGTGCTATGGTAGGTGGGGTGACAGTGTCTCTCCACTGCATGGAGGCAACCCCCTAGATGCTGCTCAATGTCCTTTAGTTTTTGTTTTGAGATGAAGTTTCGCTCTTATCACCCAGGCTGGAGTACAGTGGTACAATCTTAGCTTACTGGAACCTCTGCCTCCCGGGTTCAAGCAATTCTCATGCCTCAGCCTCCAGAGTAGCTAGGATTACAGGCGCCCGCCACTACATCCAGCTGATTTTTACATTTTTTGTAGAGATTGGGTTTCACCAAATTGGCCAGGCTGGTCTTGAATGCCTGACCTCAGGTGATCCGCCCACCTCAGCCCCCCAAAGTGCTGAGACTACAGGCGTGAGCCACTGCGCCCGGCCTCAACACCCTGTAGTACACAGGATGGCCCCCAAGAGAGTGGATGAACACCAGTGTGAACAGTGCCCAGCTGAAACATGGCTGTGTGCCAAGTGCTCACACCGAAGGCTTTGCAATGGTCATGTCTGCTACCTGGCTAGCAGGAGGTTTGGCCGAGTGCATCGCTCACTCTGCCCACAGCACTCAGCTGCACAGAGGCCCAACAAGCACAGGAATACACAAGTGAAGGAGATGTGTCCCTCTGCCCCGGTAGATCCAGGGGGCCCACCTGGTGCCACCCAGCACCCCTGCCCCTAGCCCGCCGGTACACTCACAGGAGATGGCGAAGAGGGCCTTGACGCGCACTGTGTCACAGGCGTCGCGGTCCAGCAGCCGCAGCAGCTTGCGCAGGGCACCGAGGCCCAGCACCTGCTCCTGGATGGCAGCCACGTTCTGGCTGCACGTGCCGATGAGCTGTGCCGCCCGCCACCGCAGCCCTGCGGCCCCTGCCTCCAGGTACCGGCCCACCAGCAGGTGCATGCCCGACAGCTGGCAGAAGTCTGTGCCACAGAGAGGGGAGCAGAAAGAGGCCAGATGTTAGGAACTGAACCATGCCCCCCAAAATGCATGGGTGGATGTTCTGACCCCCAGTACTTTGGAACGTGACTGTTTCTGGAGATGGGATCTTTAAAGAGGTAATTAAGGTAAAATGAGGCCCTCAGGGTGGGGCCTCATGCAATCTGAGTGGTGCCTTGATAAGAGGAGATGGAGACACAGACGCCCACAGAGGGACGACCATGGAGGGAGGACACAGAAGCGCCTTCCACAAGCCAAGGAGAGGGGCTCAGGAGAAAGCAGCCCTGCCCACACCTTACTCTCAGACTCCCAGCCTCCAGAACTGTGAGAAAATAAACTTCTGCTGTTAAAGCCAGTAGTCTGTGGTGCCTGGCTAGGGTGGCCCCAAGCTGACCACTAAACCTGCTGAGGCTGGGAGAGGCAGGCTGGCTCCCAGAAGGACCCAGCTCTCTCCAAACACCCAACCAGAGGTCCCTCCAAGCCCAGTGCAACTCTATTCCGTCGGCATTTGGGGCATTAGGGCCCCAGGCTCTAGACTACTAAATTCCAGGACTGATCCTGGTCTTGGTGACAATCTGAATGTCCCCAAGGTCAGCAAACCACAGCCCACCTCCTATTTTTGTAAACACAGTGGTACTGGAGAGCGTGGCAGTTCCTCAAAAACTGAAACAGAGTCCCCGTGACCCAGCAATTCCACACCAAGGCCCAGACCCAACGGAACTGAAAGTAGGGACTCAGATACTTATACACTCAAGTTCACGGCCGTCTCATTCACAAATGACCCCAATGTCCTCAAAGGATAAAGGGATAAATAAAAACTGGTCTAGCCATACAATGAAGTATTACTCAGCCATAAAAAGGAATGAAGTAGCCCAGCACGGTGGCTCATGCCTAGAACCCCAGAACTTTGGGAGGCTGAGGTGGGTGAATCACTTGAGGCCAGGAGTTTGAGACCAGCCAGGGCAACAGAGCAAAACCCCATTGCTACTAAAAATACAAAAATTAGCCAGGCTTGGTGGCATGCACCTGTGCAGTTTGTGGGCTGAGGTATGAGAATCGCTTAAGCCCAGCAGGTGGAGGTTGCAGTGAGCTGAGATTGCACCACTTCACTCCAGCCTGGGCAACACAGCAAGACTCTGACTCAAAAAAAAAAAAAAAAAAAAAGAGAGAGGGTGGGGGGAATAAAGCTCTGACACTGACACATGCCACCATCTGGGCAAGCCTTTAACACACTGTGCTGAGTGCAGACACAAAAGGTCACATGTTACAGGCGTCTATACGAAATGTCCAGAATAGGCGAATTCATAGAGAGAAAACACTGATGAGTGGTTGCCAGAGGGCCGGGGGAGGGCCTGCTTAATGGGTGCTGGGTGTCCTTTGGGGGCGATAGAGAAGTTCTGGAAATAGAGGTGGTGTTGCACAACATTGTGAATTGACAGTAAGTGGTATAAACAGCCATGTGGGAGGATGCTCCCCTCAGCCCATCTTCATCAGCACTGGGCATCTTTACTAAGAAAGAAAAGATCCACATATATATTTATATTAATATAGAGAGAGCGCTCAAGGCCAGGGAGGAAATGGTATCTTTGGCTTTCATTCTCATTTGATTACTAATAAGGTGTAAAATTGCTGCTGCTGTGATTGGACACTCAGCACCATGCTTAGCACACAGCAGCTGTTCAACAGATATTTCCTGAACAAGCGAAAACCGAATGAAAGAGCAAAGTCGTTAAAAGCCATCCTGCGGATTGGAGCGGGCTTCTCTGCCCGGATAAGCCTGGGAACCACTGGGGAAAAGTAAGCTGGGGGTCGGGGGGCAGCTGCACTGCGGGTCTTCTCAGGGCGCTGAAGGCACTCACAAAGGAGGGTTTCCCAAACTCCATCCAGCCCCCGCCCAAAATGAAGACACCTGGACTCCCATGCCTGACACGTTACATTTACTCTATGACTATGCGGGCCTGGGGGTTTCTCTCAGCCCATCCTCACCAGCCTGTGCACAAGAGGAAGTAACCGGGAACTGCCCAAACCAGACTGCCATGTAGCCGCACAGCCTGAACCAAGAACCAAGGAAATGACACCCCAAACCCACGCCCTCAATGGCTACACCACACCACCCCTGCAAATGGAAGTGGGCTCTCCTCAAACCTTCTGTCAGCTCTGCTGCTGGGAGAAAAACAGCCTCTACCTGGGTCTGTGAGGCCCTGCCCACCCCAGTGTTGTTTCTTGCACCTGGCCCCTCACTCACGCTGCTCCGCCTCCAGGGCCCGGCTGCTGTTTCTGAACACACCAGACACATTCTGGCCTCACTGGCTTTTCCCACTGTCTAGAATGCTTTTCCCAGAGACCATCCCACAACTCTCACCTCACTTCAGGTCTCTGATCAAATGTCGGCCCTGGGGAGGCCTTCTCTGCTCACATCACCCCACGCCACTTTCTCTCCTGCACTCTAGGGAGTGGCAGTGGACACCCAGAGGACAAGGAAAGAAAGGCCATCTCCGAGCTTATCAGGGAAGCTGGGGACCTGACCTGCCATTGGTGGGGAGGAAGAGCCTTGCTCCTTATGACAATGGAGGCGAGGTGGCTGGTGGCAGAAGGCCAGCAAGGAGGCTGATGGTATGATCCCCAAGAGTAGGGAGAAGAGCTGAGTGGCAGCAAGACAGGTGCAGAGGGGCAGGACATCCTGGCAGGGGAAGCAGGGTACCTGCGGCATTGTCCATGTTCTCACACAGGTCGGCCAGCAGCTCCAGGGCCCCCTCTCGCTCCTGCTGGTCTGCCACCTGCTCCGCCTCACCGGCGGCGGGGGGCATGGGCTGTGACAGCACGCGGAGGCAGCTCTTCATCTGCTCCACCTCCTCCCGCTGGCCTCGGAAGGCAGCCGACATGGCCTCCTGAAGCCATTGACGCCTCTGGGGGACCAAGGCAAGGAGGAAAGGAGAGATCTATCAGTCATTAATCAAAAAGTAACAGCCATTCACAAAGACAGCCAACAACTGAGAGCTGATGTTCCTTTGGTCAATAAATATTAGCCAGGCATGGTGGCTCACGCCTTTAATTCTAGCACTTTGGGAGGGAGAGGTGGGCGGAGTGCCTGAGCTCAGGAGTTTGAGACCAGCTTGGGCAACAGGGTGAAACCCCATCTCTACTAAAATACAAAAACTTAGCCAGGCATGGTGGTCTGAGCCTGTAGTTCCAGCTACTTGGGAGGCTGAGGCATGAGTTGCTTGAACCTGGGAGATGGAGGTTGCAGTGAGCCGAGATCACAACATTGCACTCCAGCCTGGACAACAGAGCAAGACTCTGTCTAAAAAAGAAAAAATAATAATCTACTGAACATCTGTTTTATTCACAGACACTTTTCTAGGTACTACAGGCAGCCCAGGGCCAGACAGAAAACCCTGCTCTGGGGGTGGGGGTGGGGCTCACATTCAGGTTTAAGAGCAGTCAATAAAGGAAATAAGCTCACATCTATAATCCCAGCCCTTTGGGTGGCTAAGGCAGAGAGATCCCTTGAGCCCAAGAATTCAAGAGCAGCCTGGGTAACAGAGAGAGATCCTATCTCCACAAAAAAATGTTTTAAATTAGCTGGGCGTGGTGGTGCATGCCTGTGGTCCAAAAAAGCTGAGTTGGGAGGATGGCCTAGTTACTCAGAAAGTGCGGAGAAGGCTGGAGCCCAGGAGTTTAAGGCTGCAGTGAGTGAGACCTTGTCTCTGAAAGAAAAAAAAAATGGGGAGCCGGACGCGGTGGCTCAAGCCTGTAATCCCAGCACTTTGGGAGGCCGAGGAGGGTGGATCACGAGGTCAAGAGATCAAGACCATCTTGGCCAACATGGTGAAACCCCGTCTCTACTAAAAATACAAAAAAAATTAGTCGGACGTGGTGGCACGTGCCTGTAATCCCAGCTACTTGGGAGGCTGAGACAGGAGAATTGCTTGAACCCAGGAGGTGGAGGTTGTGGTGAGCCGAGAATGCGCCATTGCACTCCAGCCTGGGCAACAAGAGCGAAACTCCGTCTCAAAAAAAAAAAGAAAAAGAAACAAAAAAAAAATGGGTTGGTCACTGAGGGTCCCAGGGAGGCAACTGTGAGAAAAGCAGCAGGTGAGGGACTGAGCCAGGCCACACCTAGAAGAATGTTCCAGGCAGAAGGAACAGCCAGGAGGCCAATGTGGTAGAGGCAGAGTGAGCAAGGAGAGACAGAGAGGTGAGGGGAGCAGATGACATCAGGTCTTGCAAACTTTTGTAAAAACCTGGCATTTCCCTCTGAATAGGTGTGGGAGCTGCCAGAGGGCACTGATCAGAGAAGTTGGGGACACCTGCGTTGCTGTTGATTGAGGACAGACTCAGGAGAGGTGAGAGCAGGTGCAGGAAGATACATCAGGAGGCTACGGCTGGGATCAGGCAGGAGAGAAGGTGGTGTGGAGCAGGGAGGAGAGAGGGAGTGGGGAGAAATGCCCAGATCCTGGACTTACTTTGAAAAGAGAGCCAATTTGATGTAGTGAGATATGAGGTGTGACAGAAAGAGGTCAAGGATGACTTCAAGGTCTCTGTTATGAGCAACCAGGAGAAGATGGGAAAGATGGTGCGAAAAGCAGGTTTGGAGTGGGAAGAGCAGGGATTAAAGCTCATTTTCAAATGTGTCATATTGGAGGTATCTATTACACATCCAAGGTAAAGGACTGAGGAAGCTGTCTGAAGCCCAGAGTCGAGGGCCAGCCTAGACCAGAATTGCTCCGCTTTAGCGCTAATGTCACTTTGAGCTGGATAGTTCTCTGTGGTGTAGCTGTCCTGTGCACCGGAGGATGGTGAGCAGCATCCCTGGCATTCACCCACTGGTTGCCAGGATTCCCCTCCCTCCAGCTGTGACAACCACGAATGTCTCCACACCAACTGTCCCCTGGGGAATAAAAATCACACCCAGTGGAGAACTACTGGCCTAGAGATATAAATTTGAGACTCGTCAGAGTAAAGCCTTACAACAATATGAGGCCGGGCGCGGTGGCTCACACCTGTAATCCCAACACTTTGGGAAGCCAAGGTGAGCAGATCATCTGAGGTCAAGAGTTGGAGACCAGCCTGGCCAACACGGTGAAACCCCGCCTCTACTAAAAAAAATAACAATTAGCCAGGCATGGTGGTGTGTGCCTGTAATCCCAGCTACTTGGGAGGCTGAGGCAAAGGGAATCGCTTGAACCTGAAAGGCAGAGGTTGCAGTGAGCCAAGATTGCGCCACTGCACTCCACCCTGGGCGACAGAGCCAGACTCTCTCTCAAAAAAAAAAAAATAATAATAATAATAATAAAATGTAAAAGAAAGTGAGAGCTAAAAAGTGAGCACTGGAATTTTTTGGGGGGAGGGAGGGGAGCGGACCCTGTGTAGAGTACTCATAAGAGGTCTCCTTAGTCACAGTTCTAAATAAATTTGAGTGAGCTATTTAATGTTTCTGTGCCTGTTTCCTGCCTCACTGTATTGTAAAGGTTCAATGACATCAGGAATGTAAGTGGGTTAGCACAATGCTCTGTATACAGTAATTGCCAATTAAACATTATATATAACTATTGCTATTATTCTGCAAAACAATTCTGAGGTATGTATCATTGTTATCCCTACTTCGCAAATGAGAAAGTTGAGGCACAGAAAGGTTGTGACTTACTCAAGGTCACACAGTCAGCAATTAGCAAAGCCTGAAAACAAACCCAAGCCGTCTAGGCCAGGTGTGTCGGCTCACACCTGTAATCTCAGCACTTTGGGAAGCCGAGGCAGGTGGATCACTTGAGTACACGTGTTCAAGACCAGCCTGGCCAATGTAGTGGAAACCCTTCTCTACTAAAAATACACAAATTAGCCAGGGATGGTGGCCCATGCCTGTAATGCCAGCTACTTGGGAGACTGAGGCACGAGAATTGCTTGAACCTGGGAGGCAGAGGTTGCAGGAAGCCAAGACTGCGCCTCTGCACTCCAGCCAAGACTCTGCCCACCACCCCCCAAAAAAAACAAGCAGCCGGACTACAGAGCCTGTGCTCTTCATGAAAACATACTGCTGCCTTGAGAAGCACTGTCTGTATGCTGGGCACTGTGTGCAGCCCTACTTAAAGTGGAAGCTCAGAACTACCCTATAAAGTAGTTATTAACAATTTGTAAATGAAGAAAACTGAGACTCATAACGATTAAGTAATATACCCAAGGTCACACAGCTGTACAATGCTGAATTCAGGTCGGGCTAGCTCTTGAGAGGATCTGTCCCTCAAGCACTCTTGAGATCTGACCTTCAATCAACGATGACCCCATCTAGCACAAAAATTATAGCCCACAATGCCAGGTGTGGACCTGGACTCCTACGTCCCACCCAATTGCTCAGCAACTCACACTTCACAAGGTACCTCTCTCTGTCCCCAGGCCCCTCACGCCAGCTTCTTGGGTCCCCATCCTTTACCTCCTCACTCATGGGCTCTGGAGGAGGGTCTGGCTCTTCAGAGCCCGCGGTGATAGCCATCTGCAGCAGGCCTTGGAGGTTGCGTGGGGGCCGGGAATTGCCCGACCCCCCGGCCGAGGAGGAGCCGGAGCCGGAGCCGCCGCCGCTGCCGCCGCCGCCGCCGCCACCACCCCCTGAAGAGCAACCCTGGGAGGCCGGGGGCAGCGCCAGGGGCAGGCGGCTGCCCCTTGAGCCTTCGTCCGCCATGGGCCGTTTGTGAAGAAGGGAAGAATATGTTAGGGGGAGAAGGTGTTCACCGCTGAAGCAGCTCTGGTGTCCTGACGGGTCGATTCTTGAGGGTCTGCTGAGAAGGCGGCGTTTTAGGGGCGCTCGGTGCCCCCCCATCACCCCAAACCACTCTGCCCCCAGTCCCCTTAACCACAGCCCCTTTTCCTTCCTTCATACCCACAAGACCCTTCCCCAAAGTCATAAGCCCCTCCTTTCTCCCTGGCAACAGGCCCCACCCACTCTCCCTGGCAACAACTCCCCTTCCCCATCTCCACTGCGTGCGTCCCGTCTCTTAGCAACCCCACTGCTCCGCCTCCGTAGCAACAAGCCCGCCCTTTGGACGCCTTAACAACGAGTCTTCTCCCTCCTCTCCGAAGAGGGGCGCCGGAGTGGGTAGGATCTCACCTCCCCGGGTCCTCAAGCCGTCGCTGCTCCTACAGACAAAGTCGCCCGCACCTGACTCTCCTGGGCGCCGCCATCTTAACCGGAAATGCGCACGGTTTCACCCGGAAGTCCAGGTGTACCCACCCAACGGGCCGTGGATGAGGCTGAAGCCGCTTGCCCGGCTCTCGGCCCCTTCCCACTTGGCCGAATACTGCATTCGGCCCCGCCCCTCCCATCTAGGACCCGCCTCCAACCTCGGACGCGCCTTCATGCAGGCCCCGCCCCTTCACGCTACGTCACCGGCCGAAGCCCCGCCCCTGGCCCTGTTTTTGCACCTCAGCGAGCCCCGCCCCCGATCCTTATTGCAAGCGCCACCCCTGTCCTGACTCGAGCCCCGCCCCCAGATCGGACCCATCCTCCTAACCCCGCCCACACCAACATTCCCGCCCCTGTTCTAGACCCATCACCTCTCACAGTTAGGCCCCTCCCTCTTTCCTTGCCCCGCCCACTCCATTGCTGTCATGCAGGTACCCCATCCTTAAGAGGATTTGGGGCTTTGCCCCCTAATCTGACTTTCCCCTCCACTGGGGCCATCACCCCATCTACTGGGGCCCTGGGGTCGCAACCGTAACTGCTGGCCTGTGAGCCTTAGGTCCCCCCCCAACGCCTCTCTCGGTCTCAGTTTACCCATTCGTCAAATGGAGCTGCAGCGTGGACCCCTCTCATCATCCAGCCTCTCCTTTATGGACTCTTTCCGATGTCTTGCCAGGTACAGAGGAGAGGATTCGTGAGCCCTGGGGCCGGAAAGTAAAGTGCCCCAGAGCCTGGCAAGATCCAGAGCACCAGAAGAGCCAGCTTGGTGGGGAGGCCAGAGGACTCTGCACTCCAGAGCGGGATTTAGGCCTGGGCACGTGCTGGTGCAGGCCTGGTCTGCAGAGGTGTCGGCCCTGGGCTGGGCTTAAAGAAACTCTCTTGTTGGTCCTGGATAGGAGGCGTTTTCTTCCAGGAAAAGGTTGTGCTCAACGCAAAATGGGCCCACAGTCACAAATGTTATCAACCACCTGCTGGGAGTGGTTGTACAGAGGGATATTTTGGGTAGAAACGGGAAGACCAAACAGATAGGCTGTGGGTGTCCGCGTGCATGTGTGTGTGTGCCTGTGTGCATGTGTATGTGTGTGTGTGGTGTTTCCAGTACTGTGTTGTTAGATGCGTCTGGGCCTGTGGATGTCCTATTATATTAGTTTCCTGTTGCTGCTGTTAACAAATTACTAAAAATGTGGTGGTTTCAAACAGCACACATGTATTATCTTGCAGTTATGGAGGGCAGAAATCCACAATGGGTTTCATGGGGCTGAAACCTAGCTATCAGCAGGATTGCATGCCTTCTGGACGCTCAGGGGAGAGTGTTTTTCTTGCCTTTTCCAGCTTCTAGAGGCCACATTCGTTCTTTGACAGGTGGCCCCATCACCCTGAGCTCTACTTCCATCTTCCGACTCTGTCACTGACTGCTCCTGCATCCCTCTCACAAGTACTCTTGTGATTCCATTGAGCTCACCCAAATAACCGGGATCACCTCCCTATCTCAGTCAAATGGACCAAGTCCCTTCAGCCATGCAAGATAACCTGTGCACAGATCCTGGGAATTCGGATGTGGACGTCCGAATACATGCCCAGATGCAGTGTCTTAGGCCTATAATCTCACACTTTGGGAAGCCAAGATGGGAGGATCACTTGAAACCAAGAGTTCAAGATCCCCTGGGCAACATAACGAGACCCCATCCCCACAAAAAAATAGAGGAATTAGCCATGTGTGATGGCATCTTCCTATAGTCACAGCTGCGTGGAACACTGCAGGAGGATCACTTGAGCCAAGAAGGTCGAGGCTGCGGGAAGCTCTGATTGCCCCGTGGCACTCCAGCCTGGGCAACAGAGGGAAGACTCTGTCAAAAAAAAAAAAAAAGAGAGTGATCATATAATTTTTCATCTATAGCAAGATATTTGAGAGCACAAAGGGATCCATTAATAGTTACAGAACCGGCCAGGTGCGGTGGTTCACACCCGTAATTGGGAGGCCAAGGAGGGTGGATCACGAGGTCAGGAGTTTGAGACCAGCCTGGCCAATGTGGGGAAACCCTGTCTCTACTAAATATGCAAAAAAAAAAAAAAAAAAGAAAAAGAAAAAAGAAAAAAAAAAAAAAGGCCTAGCACAGTGGCCTACGCCTGTAATCCCAGCACTTTGGGAGGCTGAGGTGGGCGGATCATGAGGTCAGAAGTTCAAGACCACCCTGGCCAACATGGTAAAACCCCATCTGCACTAAAAATACAAAAAGTTAGCTGGGTGTGGTGGCGTATGCCTGTAATCCCAGCTACTTGGAGGCTGAGATGGGAGAACTGCTTGAACCTGGGAGGTGAAGGTTGCGGTAAGCTGAGATCGTGCCACTGCACTCCAGCCTGGGAGACAAAGCGAGACTCCATCTCAATAAATAAATAAATAAACAAACACACAAAAAAAATTCACCAGGTGTGGTGGTACACTGTAATCCCAGCTATTCAGGAGGCTGAAGCAGGAGAATCAATTGAATCCAGGAGGCAGAGGTTGCAGTGAGCCGAGATCATGCCACTGCACTCCAGCCTGGGAGACAGAGCAAGACTCTATCTTAAAAAAAAAAAAAGAAAAAAAAAAAAAGAAACTTACAGAGGATCGGGCATAAACCAGGACATATGGCCACTCTGCTTCTGTGGGTCCATATGATCTGCTTCCTGGGCTCCTTTCTTCTTGCTCTCCCTCGCTCGCTCCTCTCCAGCCGAACTGGCCCCTTCAATGCTCCCACAACACACCAGACACACTCCTGCCACAGGACCTTTTCACCTGCTGTTTCCCTGCCTAGAATGCCCCTTGCCCTTCATGGCTCAAACTCTCATTTTGCTTCCTGGCCAACAAACTGCACCCTGCTCAACAGGCCCCTCTTAATCTCCTTCCCTGCTGTAGTCACCTCCTCAGCATGGACGTGATTATCTAACACACCATGCATTTTGCCCATCGACCTTGTTGATCATCTGTTTCATCCACCAGCATGGAAGCTCCACAGGACAGGGCTTTTTGCTGATTTAGGTCACTGCCATGTTCTTACTGATAGGTACAGTGCCTGGCTGAGATTTGGCACTCATTAAAGATTTGTGGACTAAAGGTTTTGAATAGGGGATTTGGAAATCTCACAGGAGCCAAAGGGCTCCTGGGTGCATTTTGTTTTCTTTTTGTTGGAGACAGGACCTCACTCTGTTGCTCTGTTGCTCAGGCTGGAGTGCAATGGTGCAAACATAGCTCACTGCAGCCTTGAACTCACTGGCCCAAGCCTCAGCCTCCCCAGTGGTTGGGACTACAGGCACATGCCACCATGCCTGGCTAATTTTTAAAAATATTTTTAAAAATAGGGATGGGGTCTCACTGTGTTATCCAGGCTGATCTTAAGCAATCTTCCCACCTTGGTCTCCCAAAAGGTTGGGATTACAGGCATGAGCCACCTTGCCCAGCCCTGGGTGCTCTTTACAGGGGACTTGAGAATTAAAGGGTTGTCTAACACTTTCGGGTACGTTATAGAGGGACCTATGGCTTATGGGGAAAGCTAATGGGGGCAGCTGGCTTACTCACAGGAAGAGCATATGCTGGGGTATGAGCTGCAGTGGGGATGTATGGGGCACACCAGGACCCACATGAAGATGTAAAGGACCCTGTGATGAGGACAGAGAATACATGGGGGTCTAAAAACATACACAGGGGCCTCAGGGGGTTCTGGAAGCTTCTCTGTAGAAGCAAAGAGAATCCTAAATCACTCTGGGCTGTGGGTAGATATGCAGCCTTGACATCAGCGGGGACACAGCCCGTGCCCACAAAGACCTGGGTGGGTGAGCTTAGGGGGCTAGCGAAACAGAGATGAGTTTTGGGTCAGCATCTCCAAGAATTCTTTCCCTTCTCTGTCTGTCTCCCTCAATATATCCCCACCTCTCCCCAGCACGTGTCCCTCCACCTGTGTGTACCCTCGGTCCCCCTGCGGCCTCCCCTGCCCCCGCCCCCCCCCCCCGTGCCTCTCCCCCACCTCTCTGGCTGGCCTTCCTCTCTCTGTCTCTCCGAGTCTCTGACTCTCCATCCCTCTGTCGGCTTCCAGCAGCTCTCTCTCCCTCTCCCCGTCTGTCTGCCCGGCCTGCCATTCCCTCCTTCTCTTCTGTCCCTGCCTCTCTGCCTCAGCCTGTCTCTGGCGGTCTCTGCCAATCTCCGGTCTCTGTCAGCCAGCATCTCTCTTTGTGTATCTCCATCTCTGCCCCATCTGTTGGGTCCTCTCTCTCTCTCTCTCTCTCCATCCTTCCCTCCATCCTCTCTCCTGCATCCTCCCACCTCATCTCCATCCCTCCAACTGGAGGCCCGCCCCCTCCCCCCCCCGCGCTCCCCCTCCCCCCTCCGAAAGGGTTAACTTTGGGGAAGGGCCCGGAGTCCCCGGATGGTGATGTCAGCGTGCCGGAGAGAAAGGACGAGGTGGCGGGGGGAGGCGGAGAGGAGGAGGAGGCGGAGGAGAGAGGGCGCGTGGGGGGGGCGGGGGGACCTCGGCCTGCAGCATCCGCCGGCCCGCACCTCAGACCCCCCCGGTGGGGGGAGGCGCAGGAAGCGGGGGGCCGGCCAAAAAAGGGCTGGGGAGGGGGGGCCCCGCAGCCCCCCCGGGCCATGCTGACTCCCGGGGCCTGACCCCCCGGGCCAGCCCCCCCTCCCCCAGCTCCGCGGCCCGCCGACTGGGGGGGGCCAGCCCAGCCCCCTGGGGACCCCCGGAGAGGTGGGGGGCAGCCGGGGGGGCCGGGACGGAGCGGTCGCCGGCCCCCACCGGAGAGACGGGACGACCGGCCGCAGGGGGGGCGGCCGGGGGACCGCTCGGGCCGGGACCAAGGGCACCATGTCGTCCGGGGCCAAGGAGGGAGGCGGGGGCTCTCCTGCCTACCACCTCCCCCACCCCCACCCCCACCCACCCCAGCATGCCCAATATGTGGGCCCCTATCGGCTGGAGAAGACGTTGGGCAAAGGACAGACAGGTGAGCCTAGAAGAAGGGGACACCTGGGGCGGGAGCAGGGTGGAGGTGGGGGCAGAGTAGGGATTCAGGGTATTCAAAGGGCAGGGGCTGGCTGCCCAGACCTCTGGGCCCTTCATAGAGAAGGGACTTGGAATTCAGACCCCTGAGACCCAGGGTGGAGGGGGTGGGGGCACAGACTCTGAGGTCCTGGAGGAGAGGAGCCGGGGGCCTGGACTCCTGGGTCTGAGGTCGGAGGAGCTGGGGAGTCTGGACTCCTGGGTCTGAGGGAGGAGGGGCTGTGCCTGAACTCCTGAGTCTCAGGGAGGAGGGGCTGGGGTCCTAGATTCCTGGGTCTGAGGGAGGAGGACCCGGGGTCTGGACTCCTGGCCTGAGGGAGGAGGGGCTGGGGGCCTGGACTCCTGGGTCTGAGGGAGGAGGGGCTGGGGTCTGGACTTCTGGGTCTGAGGGAGGAGGGTCTGGGGTTCTGGACACCTGGATCTGAGAGAGGAAGGTCTGGGGTTCTAGACTCCTGGGTTTGAGGTAGGAAGGGCTGGGATCTGGACTCCTGGGTCTGAGAGAGGAGGGGCTGGGGTCTAGACTCCTGGGTTTGAGGGAGGAGGGACTGGGGTCTGAACCCCTGGGTCTGAGGGAGGAGGGGCTGGGGGCCTGGACTCCTAGGTCTGAGGGAGGAGGGTTTGGTGGTCTGGACTCCTAGGTCTGAAGGAGGAGGGGCTGGGGGCCTGAACTCTTGGGTCTGAGGGATGAGGGTAGTCGGAACCCCGAGTGTTGGGACATGGAGTTTGGGGCCCCAGTGTTCCAGCTCTCATAGGGACAGAGGCTGGAGGGGCTCCAGGGCCGGGGAGGGGAAGGAGGCGGCCTGCGGAGTGGGGTCGGCTGGAGCTGAGGCTCTTGCTGCAGTACAGCTGCAGACGGGTGGAGTGCCTCTGTCCTGGGGAGCCTCTTCCCTCTCCACTGTCCTCTGGCCTCCGGCTCTCCAGGCATCGAGTTGGGGTGATGGGGCTGTGGGGCCTAGGTTGCTCTCCCCCTCTGTGGTGTGCTGGCTCAGAGTGGGAAACAGGAGGGAGGGGGGGAAGGTGGGCTGCAGCGGGCGAGTCTCCCGGAGCGGCTGTGGAAAGGGCGTTCATCCTCTGCTGCTGCTGAACGCTGGCCACTGGCCGGCGCGGCCGCCTTCCTGCCGGATGGATGGTGGGTGGAGGTGACATGGGAGCAAAATACCCAGGGTCTCTATGAAGCTCAGGGCCAGAGTCCACAGGAGTGGGGACCCGGTCATGACTAGGAGCTGAGACCCTAGGGAAAAGGAGAGGGCCAGAACCCCAGATCCTGGTGGTAAGAGTGTGAAGGTGTTGCTGACCTGAATTCCTGAGTTTCAAGACAAGAAGCGGTCAGACCTAGACTGGGTCTGAGGGAGGAGGGGCTGGGGCCTGGGCTCCTGGGTCTCGGGGAGAAGGGGCTGGGGGCCTGGGCTCTTAGGTCTGAGGGAGGAGGTGCTAGGGGTCTGGACTTCTAGTCTGAGGGAGGAGGGGCTACGGGTCTAGACTGCTGGGTCTGAGGGAGGAGGTGCTAGGGGTCTGGACTCCTAGTCTGAGGGAGGAGGGGCTAGGGGTCTAGACTGCTGGGTCTGAGGGAGGAGGGGCTGAGGGTCTGGACTGCTGGGTCTAAAGGAGGAGGGGCTGGGGGTCTAGACTGCTGGGTCTGAGGGAGGAGGGGCTGGGGGTCTGGACTCCTAGTCTGAGGGAGGAGGGGTTAGGGATCTAGACTGCTGGGTCTGAGGGAGGAGGGGCTGAGGGTCTGGACTGCTGGGTCTGAGGGAGGAGGGGCTGAGGGTCTGGACTGCTGGGTCTGAGGGAGGAGGGGCTGAGGGTCTGGACTGCTGGGTCTAAAGGAGGAGGGGCTGGGGGTCTAGACTGCTGGGTCTGAGGGAGGAGGGGCTGGGGATCTGGACTGCTGGGTCTGAGGGAGGAGGGGCTGGGGGTCTGGACTGCTGGGTCTGAGGGAGGAGGGGCTGGGGTCTGGACTCCTGGGTCTGAGGGAGGAGGGGCTGGGGTCTGGATGCCTGGGCCTGTAGCTTTAGGGGCTAGCCAGGGATGGGTCTGTGGCTCTGGGGGCTCAGGTCCTGCAGTTGAGAGTCCTGGGGAGAGGTGTGGGCTGGGAGACTGGGCATACCCTTGGGGTCTGCGTGCTGTCTGTTTTGGCTGCCACCAAGAGAAGACCCAGGAAGGCACTTGGGGCTGCAGAGTAGGGAGGAGGTGAGGGGCAAATGTGAGATTATAGTCGTTGGGAGTCATAGGGTCTCCAAAACACTGAAAGGCAGAGAGTACAATGAAGCGATGGGGAGAGAGACAGAGAAGGAGAGAGAGGGCTTGGAGGAGACAGACGGGGGAGACACGGTGAGGAGGCAATGCGTGGCAGGCAGGCTCCCCAGGACTGGGAGGGTGAGGGCCAGGTGGCGGCCAGTGGAGGAGAGGGGCACATGGGCAATGGGCAGTCAGGAAGAGCGGAAGTGGCGGCAGGGAAGGAGGAAGGGGGAAGGGGTGGCTTTGTGGGAGTGTGGGCTGTCAGCCCCAGGAGCTCAGGTCTGATGCGTTTGGGCCACCGTGAAGCGGCCAGCCAGGGAAGGAGTGAACAGGGTGGCCAGGAGGGGACACAGGCGCTGAGGGGGAAGGGGACCTGGCAGAATACCCCACAATTTCTGCTTCCCCAGGGCTGGTTAAACTCGGGGTGCACTGCATCACGGGTCAGAAGGTCGCCATCAAGATTGTGAACCGGGAGAAGCTGTCAGAGTCGGTGCTGATGAAGGTGTGTGTGCCCGCTGCTCCCCGTGCCCCTCAGTGTTTTAAAGTGTGTGACTCCGTGTGTCTGCGGGGGAGGCCTCTGGGCTGAGGGCAGGGAGGGGGCCGTGCTGACCTCTGTTCCCGTGTCCCCGCCCCTCTTGGCCCTCAGGTGGAGCGGGAGATTGCCATCCTGAAGCTCATCGAACACCCGCACGTCCTCAAGCTCCACGACGTCTACGAGAACAAGAAATATTTGTAGGTATTTATAGACACCCAGCCCTGCCCCAACCTCCCTCCCCAAGTTAGATGGTGGGACTTCAGAAACAGGGCCCAGGCGGGCCTGGGGAACCTGGAGCTCTCCAGGCTGGACCACTGGAGGCCCAGTCCCTTGCCTGTTGCACAGGGGAATCCCCGACACACTGGGAACCCCACCGTTCCCACACTGTGTTGGGCCCGAGGCTAAAGACAGGGCGGGTGAGCTCCAGCTCCTCACCCTGCTGTACTGCAGGGAATGCCCTCTGCTAGATAAGCAGGGTGCTTGAGACCAGACCCAATTTACCATGGGCAGATGCCCCTGTTTGTAAGGCAAGGGGCCTAGCAAAGCCCAAAGGATCTTCCCAAACCCCCACTCTGGAGCACTGGAGAGTCCCCCTCCTCCTCGGCATAACTTCGGGTCCTATGGCTGGACACCCCAACAATGGGCCGCCTTAGGAGTTCTGAGTCAGTTTCTCAAAGTCAGTCACCCACCAGGAAGGATGGGGGTGGGGGCCCAGCTGTCCAAGCTCCAGAGAATGGGCCTCTTTGTCCAAACTCTGGTGACCCAAAGGACAGCTGGGCTGGGTGGCGGGAGAGGGGACAGCCCCCCCACCTCCTGCACCCAGTGCCCAGGATGAACTGACATCAGGTCCATCCATGCTGAGGCAGGTTTTACACACAGGAAGCTGCCTTCCCTGATGCTCATGAGACTTGCTTTCAGGCTTTCCCACGTGTGGTGGTAGGGTGGAGTATTGTCCAAACCAGGGCACTGTCGCCCCCACTCCACCCTTGGCATAGGGAGGCAGGGCCATGGGAGTTCAAGCTTTGGGCAGGAATCTCAGCCATCTAAGAGCTCATAGAAATTGACCGCTTGGGGCCAGGCACAGTGGCTCACATCTGTAATCCAGCACTTTGGGTGGGCGGATTGCTTGAAGAGTTCAAGACCAGCCTGGGCAACATGCCAAAACCCTGTCTCTACAAAAAAATACAAAAATCAGCGAGGCGTGGTGGTGCGCACCTGTAGCCCCTGCTACCTGGGGAGCTGGGGTGGGAGGATTGCCTGATCCTGGTAGGTTGAGGCTGGAGTGAGCTGTTTTTGTGCTGCTGTACTCCAGCGCGGAGTGAGACCCTATCTCAAAAAAAAAGGAAACTGAGTTTTGTTTCCCAGAAGCTGATGGGAATTAGCATTAACCTCCCAGAGCCTGACGGGATTTGGAGTCTAGAATCCAAGTGGTTGATGGAGGCTGGGCGCTGGTGGCTCACGCCTGTAATCCCAGCACTTTGGGAGGCCAAGACGGGTGGATCACTTAAGTTGGGAGTTCAAGACCAGCCTGGCCAACATGGCAAAACCCTGTCTCTACTAAAAATACAAAAATTAACTGAGTGTGGTGGCATACACCTGTAGTCTCAGATTCTTGGGAGGCTGAGGTGGGAGAATTGCTTGAACCTGGGAGGCAGAGGCTGCAGTCAGCTGAGATCATGCCACTGCATTCCAGCATAACAGAGCAAGACTCTGTCCCAACAGCAACAACAACAACAACAAACACAAATGGTTGATGGAAACTGGGATCCCCTGTGTCCCAGAGGCTTATGGGAAGTGGGAGTTTTTAACTTCTAGGCACTGATGGGAGTTGCCATCTGTTGCCTCACAGAAGGTAGCTTGGACTGGTGCACCTTGCAATCATTAATGCCCGAAATTAATTCAAATTTGAGTTTCTTTATCCCAAAGGGAGAGGCTTGGCTTCCTAGGGGCTAATAGGAGTAGGGGTATCTTTACTTCCCAGGCTCCTATATGAATTGGGGTCTTTGTCTTTCAGGCGCTAATAGAGTTGCCTTATCTCCTGAAACCATTAGGAGTCAGAGTGTTGATTCCCCTCCAAAGTGGGCATGGGAGGCTCTGCTGCCCAGGGCTAATGGGACTTGAGTTTGGTTTCCTAGAGGCTGGTGGAAACTGGAGTCACTTCCTCCCAGAGAGTGATGGGAATTGGAGTCTCTTTCTCCCAGGGACCCATGGGAATTGGAGTCTCTTCCTCCCAAGGATAACGGGAATTGGAGTTCTCTGCCTCCAGAGGCCAATGGAAGAGGGAGGCCAGGCCCTTTGGTCATCCACATGCCCCTTCCAGCCCTCTGCCCCCTCTATATCTTTCAGGTACCTGGTTCTGGAGCACGTCTCAGGGGGTGAGCTATTCGACTACCTGGTAAAGAAGGGGAGACTGACGCCCAAGGAGGCCCGGAAGTTCTTCCGCCAGATCGTGTCTGCACTGGACTTCTGCCACAGCTACTCCATCTGGTGAGCGGGCAGCTTGAGGGCGAGGCGGGGCTGGGGGCTGCCCAGGGGACATGCCCTTGGGGGTATGTGGAAGTCTGAGCAAAAGCCATGTGGTCAGCCCCCAAATCATTTATCCCATTGAGACATAACCCACGCACCATAAAATTCCTCCTTTTAAAGTGGTTTGTGATATATTTGCAATGGTCTACATCTGCTACTATGGACTTTTAGAATTTTAGAACATTTTAGAACATTTTCATCACCCTGCATGCATTAAGTGAGCAGTCACTCCCCATTTTCCTCCTGCCTCCAGGCCTTGGCAACCTACTTTCTGTCTGTATGGATTTACCTATTCCAGACACTTCATATAAATGAAATCATACCATACATGGCCCTTTTTGTCTTGTTTTGTTTTGTTTTTGAGACAGAGTTTTGCTCTTGTCAGCCAGCAGGAGTGCAGTGGCATGATCTTGGCTCACTGCAACCTCCACCTCCCAAGTTCAATTGATTGTCCTGTCTCAGCCTCCCAAGTAGCTGGGATTACAGGTGCACGCCACTGCACCTAGCTAATTTTGTATTTTTTTAGTAGAGATGGGATTTCACCATGTTGGCCAGGCTGGTCTTGAACTCCTGACCTCAGGTGATCTGCCCACCTTAGCCTCCCAAAGAGCTGGGATTACAGGTGTGAGCCACCACGCCAGGTTGATACATGGCCCCTTGTGACTGGCTTCTGTAACTTAGCAAAGTGTCTTCTGTTTTCATGCGTATTATAGCACTTACCAATACTTTCATTCCTTTTCATGGCTGAATAATATTCCATTGTATGGATAGGCCACATTTGTTTATCCGTTCATCTGTTGATGGCCAGTTTGGTTCTTTTCTCTTCTTGATCATGAATAACATAGATATGAACACTCATGTACAAGTTTTCATGCATACCTACGTTTTCAGTTCTCTTGGGCACATACCTAGGAGTGGAATTGCTGGGTCATGTGGCAGTCTCTATTTAGCCTTTTGAGGGACTGCCAGCCTGTTTTCCAAAGTGCTTCACGATTTGATTGTTCTAATCTCTGCCCACCCTCATCAAAACCTGTTATTATATCTCTTTGATTAGAGCAATCTTAGTGGATGTGAAGTAGCATCTGATTGGGGTTTTGCTTTGCATTTCTCTAAGGATTTCCTATGTTGGGCATCTTTTTATGTGTTTATTGGTCACGTATAGATTTGGAGAAATATTCATTCAGATTCTTTGGCCCCTCGCCTTTTTTTTTTGAGACAGAGTCTTGCTCTGTTGCCCAGGCTGGAGTGCAATGGCGCGATCTCAACTCACTGCCACCTCCGCTTCCCAGGTTCAATTGATTCTCCTGCCTCAGCCTCCCGAGTAGCTGGGATTACAGGCATGTGCCACCAAGCCTGGTTAATTTTTGTATTTTCAGTAGAGACGGGGTTTCACCACGTTGCCCAGGCTGGTCTTGAACTCCCAACTTCAGGTGATCTGCCCACCTCAGCCTCCCAAAGTGTTAGGATTACAGGTGTGAGCCACCGCGCCCTGCCTCTTTGCCCATTTTTAATTCAGTTATTTTTTTAAATTTGATTTAGTATTTTTATTATTGCTTTGTAACACTTTTTTATTCTAGAAAGAAAAGATAACTCTAGGAATAACTCCTAAAACTTATTTATTCTGGGCTGGACTCAGTGGCTCACACCTGTAATCCCAGCCCTTTGGGAGGCCGAGGCTGGTAGATGATGAGGTTAGGAGTTCAAGTCCAGCCTGGCCAACATAGTGAAACCTCATCTCTACTAAAAATACGAAAATTAGCCGAATGTACTGGCACGCGCCTGCAGTCCCAGCTACTCGGGAGGCTGAGGCGGTAGAATTGTTTGAACCCAGGAGGCAGAGGTTACAGTGAGCCCAGATCCTGCCACTGCACTCCAGCCTGAGTGACCGAGTAAGACTCTGTCTCAAAAAAAACCTAAATATACAACATTTTTATAACTGATAAGGTACAAAATGAATGCTTTCATCTTTTAGCCTCCTTTATCTGCATATCTCTCCCACTAAGATGTGTTTCGGAAATGGGGTGAGGATCAGGGTGAAGGGGCTCAGACCTGAGGTAAAGGCTGCTGATAAAAAGGCTGCCTATTTAAATTTTCAGTTTTGGGGTTTTTAAAAAACATTTTTTGAGACAGAGTTTCACTGTCACCCAGGCTGGAGTGCAATGGCACAATCTTGGTTCACTGCAACCTTCATCTCCTGGATTCAAGCGATTCTCCTGTTTCAGCCTCCCAAATAGCTGGGATTACAGGTGCCCACCATCATGCCCAGCTAACTGTTGTATTTTTAGTAGAGACGGGGTTTCACCATGTTGGCCAGGCTGGTCTCAAACTCCTGACCACAAGTAATTCGCCTGTTCTGCCTCTTGAGGTGCTGGGATGACAGGCGTGAGCCACAGCACATAGCCCTGTTTAAATTTTGACACCTTCCTATTGACAAGATTGTCAAAACCCTGATATTAAAACCCTGGCCTCTAGGGGAAGATAGTCAACATATTTAACAAGTACGACCCAGTTAATGGCCAGGCAAATGGAAACTGCAGAATCCTACACTCCCTCTTGCCCCAGACATCAACCCTTAAATCCTGAGGAGTTTGGTTCAGCGGTGGGAAGGTCTGAAGAGAGGGACCAAGGATTTTAAGAACCAGCTTCGTATCAGCTTTACCTCAAAATATCTTGCTTTGTACATATTCAAATACTTATGGATAAACGAATATGACGTCCAAGATGTCCTATAAATAAATGTGGGCAGCAGGGGGCGGGGGGGAGTACGTAAGGAACAGAAATGAGATAAGACTGGACCTAAGTTGATAATGGATGACGCTGGGAGGTGGGTAAGTCAGACTTCCTCATACTTTCTCTCCAGTTTTGGGCACGTCTGTGATTGTCTGTTACAAAACGTTTCCAAAGCCAGATGTGATGACGCACACCTGTGGTAGCGGCTTCTCAGGAGGCTGGGGCCAGAGGATCACTTGTGCCAGGGAGGTCGTGGCTGCAGGGAGCTATGATTGTGCCACTGCACTCCTGGCTGGGCAACAGAGTGGGACCCCACCTCTAAAAATACAGTTGATCTTAGCCAAAAGGCGGAGAAGTGATGCCCATTTCTAAAATTAAAAAATTAAAAAGGCTGGGAGCGGTGGCTCACGCCTGTAATCCCAGAACTTTGGGAGGCTGAGGCAGGCAGATCACCCGAGGTCAGGAGTTTGAGAGCAGCCTGGCCAACATGGTAAAAACCCCGTCTCTACTAAAAATACAAAAATTAGCCAGGTGTGGTGGCGCATGTCTGCAATCCTAGCTACTTGGGAGGCTGAGGCAAGAGAAGCACTTGAACCCGGGAGGCGGAGGTTGCAGTGAGCCGAAATCATGCCACTACACTCCAACCTGGGCGAGAGTGTGAGACCCCATTTCAAAATAAATAAGGCCAGATGTGGTGGCTACTCCAGAGACTGAGGCAGAAGAATCACTTGAATCCAGGAGGCAGAGGCTGCAGTGAGCTGAGATGGTGTTTACACACCAGCCTGAGCAACAGAGCGAGACTCCATCTCAAAAATAAAATAAATTAAATTAAAAAGAAAATTTAAAAACAGACCAAAATAAATGAATGATAATTAATGGTCTCTCACCCTCTGAAAAATCAAAAAGTATGCAGAAGTGTTCCACTGTGAGAGCCAGTGAGTGGGGCCTGAGCCTCCTGGAAGGAAGGAAGAGGCCTGAGCCCCACCTGGCTGTCTCAGCCACAGAGACCTAAAGCCCGAGAACCTGCTTTTGGATGAGAAAAACAACATCCGCATTGCAGACTTCGGCATGGCATCCCTGCAGGTGGGGGACAGCCTCCTGGAGACCAGCTGCGGGTGAGTGGGAGCCCGGCTCCCAAGCCCCTGGGCAGGGGTGTAGAAGCCGGCTGGAGGCTCACATCAGCTCTCTCCCTCAGGTCCCCCCATTATGCGTGTCCAGAGGTGATTAAGGTGAGTGAGGGGTGGGTGGAGGGGAGAGGGGTGGCGGTGGCAGTGAGGGCGGTGGAGTCCCAACTGGCCTTCCCTTCCAGGGCGAGAAGTATGACGGGCGCCGGGCAGACATGTGGAGCTGTGGAGTCATCCTCTTCGCCCTGCTTGTGGTAAGGTGCCCTCACCTGTCCTGCCATTTCTAGACCAATCCCACCTGCTGGGAGCACAGGACAGTACATTCCATCCTCACTGGGGGTCATCTGCATTTATGTATGTATGTATGTATGTATGTATTTATTTATTTTTTGAGACGGAGTTTCGCTCTTGTTACCCAGGCTGGAGTGCAATGGCGCGATCTCGGCTCACCGCAACCTCTGCCTCCTGGGTTCAGGCAATTCTCCTGCCTCAGCCTCCTGAGTAGCTGGGACTACAGGCACGCGCCACCATGCCCAGCTAATTTTTTGTATTTTTAGTAGAGACGGGGTTTCACCATGTTGACCAAGATGGTCTCGCTCTCTTGACCTCATGATCCACCCGCCTCGGCCTCCCAAAGTGCTGGGATTACAGGCTTGAGCCACCGCGCCCAGCCGATTTCGCTGTTTAAAAATGACCAGGAAGCCAAATGCTTCTGAAGTGCCATCTAGCATTTCTGAGCGCAGGAGGCTGTGACGTCCCTTATGGAGAAAACCCCTGCTTGTAGCGCAGCTGGCCGTGAGTTCAGTGTCAATGACACAGTATATGGGAAAGGCGTCTTTAAACGGAAACACGTACAAACAAGGTTATGTAATGACTGGTTGACAAAAATGTGACCAGAGGGTTAAAGGAACCTAACTATATTTCCTTCAGTAGCCATGACTAACAACGTTCACTAGTCGAGAGTTTGCGGCGGCTTTATAGAACAGAACTCTCGAGAATAACAAGAAGCAACTGTGTTGTTGTTGTTGTTTTTATAATTTATTTTTTGAAATGGAGTGTTGCTCTGTCACCCAGGCTGGAGTACAGTGGCATAATCTCTGCTCACTGCAACCTCCACCTCCCAGGTTCAAGCAATTCTGCCTCAGTCTCCCAAGTAGCTGGGATTACAAGTGACCGCGATCATGCCTGGCTAATTTTTGTATTTTTAGTAGTGACAGGGTTTCTCCATGTTGGCCAGGCTGGTCTCAAACTCCTCATTTCAAGTGATCCTTCCCACTTCGCCTCCCAAAGTGCTGGGATTACAGGTGTGAGTCACCGCTGGCAGCCCGTTGTTGTAATGTTTAATCCATAGCATACCCTTCCTGGGAGGATCATTATGTCCATTTAACAGAGAAAAGGAAACTGAGGTTCCATGCTAGAGCATCAGGCAACCAGAAGTCAAGCCCAGCGTTCTGTACTCCAAGATCAGCATTCCGAGGTGCCTTCTCTGTATCTCCCTATTCTCCGTCCACAGGCCTCAGATACCAGGGGCCACCAGGAGCTTGCCACACACAGAAAAGCCCTCAAAGGCTCACAACATCACCTCCCATGAGTCTCTCCAATGCCTACTCCTCCATGGTTGGTCACTCTGCCTCCCCCTCCAACCTTTGCCCTGCTGATTGGAAGCATTCTCTCAATCTCATATGCTATGTTCATTTGTTCGTTACCTGTCCCCTCTGGAATGCAACTTCTCTGCTCATTCCATTTTTGCTTACTGAGCATCAAGTGTGTGTCAGGCAGCGTCCTAGGCCAAGCTTCAGGCAGGCGGGGATGTGATTTTGCTCCCTGCTTCATTGCTAGTGGCTATATCAGAATGCAGGATGCAGTAGGGGTGTGATCAATTACACACTGGCTACAAATGCATCACATAGCCAGTGTGTAACAGCCCTAACTGTGGGCCCAGCACTGTAATGTATTAGGTCAGGTCATTCTGATGCAGTCTGTGAGGTGGGTGCTGTGACGACCCATTGCCAAGCAGTGACTTGCCTAAGGTCATGCTGGTATAAGCCCCAGAGTAAGGGTTCAAAGCAAGGCAAGGGGCCAGGCACACTGGCTCATGCCTGTAATCCCAGCACTTGGGAGGCCAAGGCAGGTGGATAATTTGACGCAGGGTGTTCAAGACCAGCCTGGCCAACATGGCAAAACCCGGTCTTTGCTAAAAATACAAAAATTAGGCTGGGTGCAGTGGCTCATGCCTGTAATCCCAGCACTTTGGGAGGCCAAGGCGGGCAGATCACGAGGTCAGGAGTTTGAGACCACCCTGGCCAACATGGTAAAACCCGGTCTCTACTACAAATACAAAAATTAGCCGGGCATGGTGGTGTGTGCCTGTAATCCCAGCTACTCAGGAGGCTGAGGCAGGAGAATTGCCTGAACCCAGGAGGCGGAGGTTGCGGTGAGCCGAGATCGCGCCATTGCACTCCAGCCTGCATAACAAGAGTGAAACTCCGTCTCAAAAAACGAAAACAAAAACAAAAAAGAAGGAAAGTATCAGCAGGGCCCTGCTTCCTCTGGAGGTTCTGGGGAAGGATGCCTAGAAAGGATGCCTAGGAAGAATGTTCTAGGTCCTTGCCTCTCCCAGCGTCTGGTGTCCTTGGTGTTCCTTCAGTGGCAGCTGCGTCACCCCCATCTCTGCCTCTACAAAAATACAAAATTGAGGGGCCGGGAGAGAACAGTCCATCATCACATGACTGTTCTCTCTGTGTCTCTGCACCCTCCTCACCTCTTATAAGGACACCAGTCATTGATTTAGGGCTCAGCTGCATTCAGGTCTCTGCTCCCGTTTTACCTTCTGGGATAAGCCTCGCTCAGTGGCTGTCATTGTATAGCTATTTGTTTGGAGCTGTGCAAGGGCAGAGGCCTGTTTTGTTCACTGCTGGATCCTTGACCCGTAACGGATGCTCACCTTTTGTTGAATGAGTGAATGAGTGACAACCCTTGGAAAACTGCAGTAGGGGGAAAGCCGTCTAAAAGACAGCCTCCACCCTGCAATTCTAGCCTCGTAAGCGGGGCTCCAGCCTGCTCTGCCAAGGACGAGCTAGGGGCCTTGGGCAAACTGCTCAGCCTCTCTGTGCCTCAGTTTCCCTGCCACTAAGGTGGAGATCACCGAAGTTCCCCACCTCCAGTGCTCGTGGTGAGGGTGAAATGTGCTAATGGGGGTCCTTGTTATCTCGTGCCTAGGGGGCTCTGCCCTTTGACGACGACAACCTCCGCCAGCTGCTGGAGAAGGTGAAACGGGGCGTCTTCCACATGCCCCACTTCATTCCTCCAGACTGCCAGAGCCTCCTGAGGGGCATGATCGAAGTGGAACCCGAAAAAAGGCTCAGTGTGAGTTGGGGGGACCGGCGGAGGGGAGAACAGTAGGCGATGGCGACAGAAGCCCCACAAAAGTCACGGGGATGGGTTTTCAGAACCTACCCGTCAGTCCTAGGGGTGACTGGGGTCTCCAGCTGAGCCGCAACCCAAGGTCCAACAAAGCTGCCGCTCCAAACTGGGGAGGGGTCTACGCCAGAGTGAAGCGGGCGCCCCAGCGGGAGGGCGCATGCGCGTGGAGACTAACCGGCTGCCACTGCGCATGCGGCAGAGGAATGCGGCGGGTCCTGGGTAGACACGGCGCGTGCGGAGGGCGATGCGCTCAGTCGCCACTAGAGGGCGACGTGAGACGTCATCCTGCCCCTGCTGGGGTGAGCCGGAGAGATGATCAGGGACCCCGAAACCACCCGAGTCAACTTTCATTGCGCGCCTGCATATGCATACGACCTCACTTCTGCTTCTCTACGACTCACCACCCTCACAGCTGGAGCAAATTCAGAAACATCCTTGGTACCTGTGAGTATGGGGTGACTGGACTCTTGGGTCCCTGGCGGAAGCAGGTGTGGGGACCAGAGCAGTAGAGGCAGCTGCGGGAGTGGGATGCCAGGGTTCCTGAGTGGCAAGGGGCTAGGGACTCGGACTTATGGGTCCTGGGGGAAGAGCACACAGCTGGAGAAGGAGTCTAGGGGTCAGAGAGAGGAGGGGTTAAGCTAGGAGTCCAGATCTCCCGGAGGAAGGGGCTGGGGGCCAGACTTCTGGGTCGGAAGAAGGAGGGGCTGAGGGTCTGGACTCTGATCTGAGATGGGAGGCAGTGTCTGGGGGTCTGGATTCCTGGGTATGAAAGAGAAGGGCTGGCGCCTGGACTCGGATTTCTAAGCCTGAAGGCTGTTCTCCAGGATGCTTGAGTCTAAGATAAAGAATGCTGAATCTCGGAAGCCTGGTTCCCAATGATGTTTCTCCACTTCCCCAGAGGCGGCAAACACGAGCCAGACCCGTGCCTGGAGCCAGCCCCAGGCCGCCGGGTAGCCATGCGGAGCCTGCCATCCAATGGAGAGCTGGACCCCGACGTCCTAGAGAGCATGGCGTCACTGGGCTGCTTCAGGGACCGCGAGAGGCTGCATCGCGAGCTGCGCAGTGAGGAGTAAGACCCCAAGACCCCTGCACCCGTGTACCCACGTGGGGCGAGGTGCGCCAGCTCCCTGCGGGCACGCAGAGCTCCGGGCTTGGCACCCTGGCCTCTCCATGGGGCGTGGTTTGAAGCTCCCGCCTGGGAGTGATGGAACCCGCGGGGAAAACGGCCCAGAAACGCGCTGAGAATGTGTTAATAGATGCTGCGAGAGACATAGACAGTTCCTTAAATACTACTTACAAATAGTACGTGTCCGGATATTAGATGTTACAGTGTTAACACAATTGAGTAAAACACGGCTGAGATGTACCCTAAAGCAGAGGAAACTGACCATACTGATAACCTAGAAAAGTGGAACCGTGCGCAGAAATACTGGAACGGAGGAGACCTCCTCTGGGCACTGATTTCTGACCTCAGCCCTCTTTTACCTCCTTCCACCTTTCCCACCCCCTGTCTTAGGGAGAATCAAGAAAAGATGATATATTACCTGCTTTTGGATCGGAAGGAGCGGTATCCCAGCTGTGAGGACCAGGACCTGCCTCCCCGGAATGATGTTGGTGAGAAGAAAGCAGGGCTGGGGTGGGGGGGCAGTCACCTGGTCTCAAGAAGGAAAGAGGCTGAGCGCCCAGACCCCAGATTCCCAAGGGAAGAAGGGGCTGCAGGCTCCGAGCTTCCAGGTTTAGAGTGCTTGACTTGCTCTTTGACATTTATCGAAACCCCTCTCCACTCTAGGGCTGTTTCCCCTCTGTACAGTTTCTAAGGCAGTGTGCACAGTGTGCACAGCTAGGTGAAACCATTTCTTGATTGGGTTGAAATTGTCCTCCCTCAGACCCACCCAGAAAACGTGTGGATTCCCCCATGCTGAGTCGTCACGGGAAGCGGCGTCCAGAGCGGAAGTCCATGGAAGTCCTGAGCATCACGGATGCTGGGGGTGGTGGCTCCCCTGTACCCACCCGACGGGCCTTGGAGATGGCCCAGCACAGCCAGAGGTGGGAGCCCCTGTCCCTCTAGGAGGATCCCCAGTCCCTGGGTCTAGGAGTTCAAGAATCTAACCCCCGTTCTACTTCAAATATGCTGTGTCCTTGGGACAATTCACCTCCCCTCTCTGGGCCTCATTTCCTCACCTGGAAAGACTGTAGAAGTGAGGAAACATCTGTGGTTTCTGAAATCCTCCCATCTGATTTTTTTTTTTTTTTTTTTAATCTATCCTGGAAACAGATCCCGTAGCGTCAGTGGAGCCTCCACGGGTCTGTCCTCCAGCCCTCTAAGCAGCCCAAGGGTAAGGCCAGGTCCCCAGTGGGATTGAAGAAGGGGAAAGCGGGGAGACATGGAGCAAAGATTGAGTAGCAGAAACAATTCCTATGCAGCCTTGAGACTTGCTTCCTTGTCCCTGGAAGGCCAAAGACCCAAGGCCTCCAAAGTATTTTGGTCCATTGGCCATTTATTTCTACCTCCTTAGGATTGCGTGCCTGAAGGGTTCATTAACTGATTTTACAAAAGTTAGTTGAGTGCCTGCTGTGTACTAGCCTCCGCACGGGCTGGGTTTTCAGCCAAGAAACATGATAGAAAGTCTTTGCCATCCTTCACTGGGGCCTGGGAAAGAGGGTAATTGGACTACAAGTTCCAGTATGCAACGGGCCAGCCTCCGTGAGTGTGCGCGAGTGGGGCTCCTAGAAACTCCTGGGAGTTGTAGTCCGCCCGCTCATCAAGGTCTCCACTTCTTTGCAGAGTCCGGTCTTTTCCTTCTCACCGGAGCCCGGGGCTGGAGATGAGGCCCGAGGTGGGGGCTCCCCGACTTCCAAAACGCAGACGCTGCCTTCTCGGGGCCCCAGGGGTGGGGGCGCCGGGGAGCAGCCCCCGCCCCCCAGCGCCCGCTCCACACCCCTGCCCGGTCCCCCAGGCTCCCCACGCTCCTCCGGCGGGACCCCCTTGCACTCACCTCTGCACACGCCCCGGGCCAGTCCCACCGGGACCCCGGGGACAACACCACCCCCCAGCCCCGGCGGTGGCGTCGGGGGAGCCGCCTGGAGGAGTCGTCTCAACTCCATCCGAAACAGCTTCCTGGGCTCCCCTCGCTTTCACCGGCGCAAGATGCAGGGTATGGGGGCACGAACTGCTGAGTCGTAATGTGGGGAGTGGGCTAGGGACTGAAAATCTGGTCCCAGGGATGTCCCTCTAGTGTGTATAGAGAGGAAGGAACTGGGGACCTGGATTCCCCCGTTCTGGAGAAGAGGGGGTTTGGAGCAGACGTGCCCCTGTTGGGGAGAGAGGTGGGGCCTCTAGCTCTGGAGTAGGACACTGAAAGGCACGCCCCCCGGGGCTCCGGATCACCTCCCGTTGGCCTGTGGTTTGTGAGCCCCGACCAGGGGGCATGGCTTGGCCACGGCTGCACCCAGGCTCTGGAAGCCCTGGGAGGAGGCCAGTGTAGACCTGTGTGCTGGCCACTGCGACGATGGACAGGTATTGACCACGTTCTCTGCCTTCCCCCTACCAGTCCCTACCGCTGAGGAGATGTCCAGCTTGACACCAGAGTCCTCCCCAGAGTAAGTCTAACAGGGAAGGAAAAAGTGGGGATGGAGGGGGTGCCCTTGGCGCCCTCCTAACCCTCCTCCAACCATCCCTCCCACTTAGGCTGGCAAAACGCTCCTGGTTTGGGAACTTCATCTCCCTGGACAAAGAAGAACAGATATTCCTCGTGCTAAAGGACAAACCCCTTAGCAGCATCAAAGCAGACATTGTCCATGCCTTTCTGTCGGTGAGGGGCCTGGGTCCCTGTCGATCATGGCCACCACAAAACTGCAAGTCCCAGCAGCCTCTGGGGCTAACCACTTCAGCACAGGCCTGGCGTCCTCCTGGGTCTCATGAGATTTCGTTTCATGGCCAGAGTTGGGTAGAGGTCAGTAGGCAGGAAAGATTTATTGTGGCCAGAGGCCTGGAAGTGGTGAGATAGGATCCTGAATTGCAATATACCAGATAATAGTGTCCCTGAGGATGGGTGAGTTCCCATTCCCCTACTGCGAGGTTTTAAATTAGCAGAAGAAACTTCCCAGCCAATTTTAAGGCTGCCCCATTGCTGGTCTTTGGTGTTTTGCTCGGGGGCCAATGGGACTTAGACTTTCTGTAACAGATACGGCTATGCGCAGCATTTGTAAAACGAGCAAGCAGTGTTTCACGTGGTCTTGGAGGCTGAGGCTGTCACCCAGACATCAGAGCCACGTTAGGATTGAGTCGTCTGACCATTCCTCCATTAATCGCTGATAGGACAGAGAAAGCTACAAGTCCTTGCAGGCAAAGGGGTCTCCCAGTGCGTTTTCTGTCCGTCTTTCCCTCCAGTGGCTCATGAGATTTGTAGTTCCTCAGCCAGAGCTGGTTGTGGGGCTGGGTATCCATTCCCGGAGCTCACCTCTTCCTGTGTTCTCACCTCGCTCAGATCCCCAGCCTGAGTCACAGTGTGCTGTCACAGACCAGCTTCAGGGCCGAGTACAAGGCCAGTGGCGGCCCCTCCGTCTTCCAGAAGCCTGTCCGCTTCCAAGTGGACATCAGCTCCTCTGAGGGTCCAGAGCCCTCCCCGAGACGGGACGGCAGTGGAGGTGGTGGCATCTACTCTGTCACCTTCACTCTCATCTCCGGTGAGTCTCTTGGCTAGGCTGCCCTCCGCCCAGTGTTGGGACCGTTTACGACAGCTGAGATAGTGTAGAGGCCCGGGAGGGCAGCAGCAGGAGGAGGAAATGGTGTTCAGCTGGGGCTGACTCCCTGCGATCCTCCTCCCCACACAGAGCCCCCCACAACCCCATCTCTATTTCCCCATTCTCTCATCAGTATTTCCCCAGGCATTTACGGTGAAAATAATGAATGCATTATCTCCTTGAAGCTCCCAGGCAGCCTCTGAGGTGTTAGTAATCACCTATTTTACAGAGGAGAAAACTGAGTCATAGGGAGGTCAGTGGGCTTGGCCAGAGTCACAGAATACACTGTGGCTGAGCTGCAGCCCCACCCAGGCCTCTCGACCTCAGAGGAGAGAACCCAGCTCTTCCTATTGCTTTAAGATGGTAGAAAGGGCAAAGACACAGCACTGCTGTCTAATATCTGTCTGACCAGAGTAGACGTCACCAGTTGATGGCAGTGCTTGTTCCTGCCGGCAGCCCCAGGAACTTTAACTCCAGGCAGCCATGACCAATCAAGACTTGGCACAAGAATGGAAAACCACCGAAATGCCTTACTGCCAATTCTACTTTCTGCTTAGCTCCTCAGTCGTGATAGTGAGAGTTTGAATAAGGAGGGACATCTCAGATCTCTGTCATCAATATTAACATGTCACAGGTGGTAGAGGGGCTTGCCCCAAGGATTTCTAAACCAGGCAGCTGTGGAACTCTGTGTGTTCCATCTCCAAAACCAGTGATGACTCTTTTATTTTTCTGTCCCCCTTAAAGTCTAATATGCAGGCTGGGCGCGGTGGCTCACGCATGTAATCCTAGCACTTTGGGAGGCAGAGGCCAGTGGATTACCTGAGGTCAGGAGTTCGAGACTAGCCTGGCCACATGGCAAAACTGGAAAACAAAGTTTTCCTCTGTTGCCCAGGCTAGAGTGCAGTGGCACAATCTGGGCTAACTGCAACCTCCACCTCCTGGGTTCAAGAGATTCTTCTGTCTCAGCCTCCTCAGTAGCTGGGATTACAGGCATGTGCCGCCATGCCCAGCTAATTTTTGTATTTTTAGTAGAGACAGGGTTTTGCCATGTTGGCCAGGCTGGTCTCGAACTCCTAACTTGAAGTGATCTGCCTGCCTTGGCCTCCCAAAGTGCTGAGATTACAGGCTGGAGCCATCGTGCTCAGCTCCAACTTTTTTTTTTTTTTTTTTTTTTTTTTTGAGACGGAGCTTCGCTCTTGTTACCCAGGCTGGAGTGCAATGACGCAATCTCGGCTCACCGCAACCTCCGCCTCCCAGGTTCAGGCAATTCTCCCGCCTTAGCCTCCCGAGTAGCTGGGATTACAGGCACGTGCCACCATGCCCAGCTAATGTTTTGTATTTTTAGTAGAGACTGGGTCACCATGTTGACCAGGATGGTCTCAATCTCTTGACCTCGTGATCCACCCGCCTCGGCCTCCCAAAGTGCTGGCATTACAGGCATGAGCCACTGCACCCAGCCTGGCTCCAACTTTCTTACATTTCTGGTCCTTCCTGGGGTCAACCAGAAACTAACAAGAAGCAATAGTATCTATTTAAATAGAAATCGACACCTGTTATTTGAAGTTGAAGGTATGTGAGCCTGACCGTGTTTTTTAAAGAGCAGCACAGACCCATTTGCAAACCGTGGATTAATGTGGCCACAGCGGACCAGGGGAGGTGGAGACGTGGAGGAGGAGAGTTGTTTGCTGGGTGGAGGGACGGGGTTCTGCAGGCTGGGAGGCCCTTCCCGTTCCTGGACCCCCAGTCAGTGTTTTTCTGCCTACCTGTCCCCCCAGGTCCCAGCCGTCGGTTCAAGCGAGTGGTGGAGACCATCCAGGCACAGCTACTGAGCACTCATGACCAGCCCTCCGTGCAGGCCCTGGCAGGTGGGTGGTGGGGGCCGTGGGTGGCGGGGAGAGGTCCAGCGTGAGCAGGTGCTCTGGGGTTTGGTTTGCAGAGGAGGCCCAGCTGATGGGCTCCTTCACCATTGTGTTAGCTGAGGGCTCATCAGCAGAGTTGTGAGCAGGTTCCCGGAGAGGCTGGGGGCTGAGGAGGGTCTCCCTAGCAACCTGAGGACTGGCTTCCGGGGGTCCCTAAGAGGATGACAGGCTCTGTGTTGGGCGTCATGGAACATTCTGCCAACAGAGGTTCTGAACCTCTGTCCAGGAAGAGGGTGACCCCCTGTCCTGGTTTGTTTGGGACTGAAGGGTGTTTCTGGGATGCAGGGCTTTGAGTCTAAACGCAGGACAAATAGGCCACCCTTTTTACAGGTCTCAGACTTCACCTCACCCTGGGGCTAGGGCCTGATGGTCTGTACCAATCAGAGTTCTGAGCTGAATTCATGGGAATGTGCAAGATCTTGCTGTGAGGAATCAGGCCCCAGGCTCACCAGTCCTGGTTGTCAAAGAGTCGAATTCTCTAGCCATCAGGGAACAGCAGAGGCCAGGCCCCCGGTGGGATTTGCTGCAAAGATCTTAGTTCATTCAGGCTACTGTAAGAAAATACCAACACTGGGTAACTTACAAACAACAGAAATTTATTGCTGACAATTCTGGAGGCCGGGAAGTCCAGCCACCGGCAGGTTTGGTATCAGATGAGAGCTGCTTTCTGGGTCACACACAGCACGTTTGTGCTGTGTCTTCACACGGCAGAAGGGGTAAGGGAACTCGCTGGGGCATCTTTCCTAAGGACTCTGATCCCATTCATGAAGGCCCCACCCTCATGACCTAATCACCTCCCAAAGACCTGACTTCCTGATACCATCACCTTGGGGTTGGGTTTCAGCACATGAATTTCGGAGGATGCAGCATTCATTCCACACCATAAGGTATGCCTGCCCGAGCAACCAGAGGTAGCCGGAATTCTGGAGGAAAGAGAGCGCCTGCCCTGGAAATCAGCCCTCATTCCTGAGACATGGCAGTCCCTCCCCTAGGAACCAGGTGAACCAGGGTGCCGGACTCCATTGCAGGGCACGTGGACAGCCATCTACTCTGGGGGAGTCAGGCAACATCCTCACAGGACCCAGGCTCCTTCCCAGACCCCTGGCCCACCCCCGTTGAAAGGAAACAGGGCCCAGTGTTGGGCAGGAGCCACGGCAGCCTTGGCCTTGTCACCAGAAACCCTGAGTCCCAGGGTCAGGTCTTTGCTCGGGAGCCGTGTTTCTCAACGAGGGGAGCTGGTTTCACCCGTGTTTGTTTCCTATGGCCGCCATCCACAAATGACACAGCCTCGGTGGCTGAAACAACACAAGTGACTTTTTTGTTTTGAGTCGGAGTCTCGCACTGTCACCCAGGTTGCTGCAACCTCCGCCTCCTGGATTCAAGCGATTCTCTTGCCTCAGCCTCTCGAGTAGCTGGGATTACAGGCACCTGCCACCATGCTCAGCTAATTTATTATATTTTTAGTAGAGACGGGATTTCACCATGTTGGCCAGACTGGTCTTGAACTCCTGACCTCGTGATCTGCTTGCCTCAGCCTCCCAAAGTGCTGGGATTACAGGTGTGGACAACCTCACCCAGCTTTTTTTTTTTTTTTTTTTTTTTTTTTTTAAGACGGAGTTTCGCTCTTGTTACCCAGGCTGGAGTGCAATGGCGCGATCTCGGCTCACCGCAACCTCCGCCTCCTGGGTTCAGGCAATTCTCCTGCCTCAGCCTCCTGAGTAGCTGGGATTACAGGCACGTGCCACCATGCCCAGCTAATTTTTTGTATTTTTAGTAGAGACGGGGTTTCACCATGTTGACCAGGATGGTCTCGATCTCTCGACCTCGTGATCCACCCGCCTCGGCCTCCCAAAGTGCTGGGATTACAGGCTTGAGCCACCGCGCCTGGCCTTTTTTTTTTTTTTTTTTTTTTTTTTTTAGATGAAGTCTTGCTCTGTCACCCAGGCTGGAGTGCAGTGGTGGAATCTTGGTTCAAGATTCTTTTGAACACCTCCCGGGTTCAAGCAATTCTCCTGCCTCAGCCTCCCGAGTAGCTGGGATTATAGGCGTCCGACACTACGCCCAGCTAATTTTTGTATTTTGAGTAGAGACGGGGTTTCACTATGTTGGCCAGGCTGGTTTTGAACTTCTGACCTTGTGATCCTCCCTCCTTGGCCTCTCCAAGTGCTGAGATTACAGGCGTGACCCACCGTGCCCAACCACAAGTGACTGTTACGCAGTCCTGAAGGTCAGAAGTGCCCCATAGTCTCCCCGGGCTAACATCGGGGGGCCTGAGGGCTGCATTCCTGCCCGGAGGCTCTCGGGCAGCCTGTTTCCCTGCGTTTCCCAGTTCCTAGACGCTGCCTCATGCCTTTGGTTAGGGCTCTTCCCCCATCTTCAAAGCCAGTGACGCTATATATTCCTCCGACCAACCTTAGCTGGGAAAAGGTGACTCAGTGGGACCTACACAGATGCTCCAAGATAATCTCCCACCTCAAGGTTTTTAACCTTCCCCACAGCACAGGGTGTCTTCTGCCCTGTCAGGGACATCGTCACACGTTCTCAGCATCTGCATGTGGACATCCTTGGAGGGGCCGTCACTCAGCTTAGCACGGCCCCCTGGGGAGACACTTAGCAGCGTCTGGAGACCTTTTTGCTCATCTCAACTGGGGAGAGCAGGGGGATGCCAGGGGCGTCTTGTGGGTGGAAGCCAGGGATGCTGCAAACATCCCACAGTTCACCCAACAGCCCCCCCGCGGCAGCTGGGTCCCGAATGGCAGTCGTGCTGAGGTGGAGAAACAGGGTTTTCTGGTTGCTAGGGGCAACCGGAAAGCAAATTAGGTCCCCTGGACCCCGTTGCCAAGGAAAGCTGGACTGAACAACCAGGGGTCCCAAAAGGGGCACACCCTCAAAGATGTAGGGCTAACAGGCATCCCGGGGGCTCAGCCACCTGTCTCATAAAGGAGAATGGAGTGGGGGGCCTGGCCTCCAAGTCATATGGGTTGCTATGACAACAAGCCCTCCAGTTTCTCTTTTGTTTTTGAGGTGGAGTCTCCCTATATTGCCCAGGCTGGAGTGCAATAGCACAATCTCAGCTCACTGCAACCTCTGCCTCCCAGCTTCAAGCGATTCTCCAGCCTCAGCCTCCCGAGTAGCTGGGATTACAGGCACCCACCATCATGCCTGGCTAATTTTTGTATTTTTCGTAGAGACAGGATTTCACCATGTTGGCCAGGCTGGTCTTGAACTCCTGACCTCAAGTGATCGCCTACCTCAGCCTCCCAAAGTGCTGGGATTACCGGCATGAGACACTGTGGCCAGTCCCCTCAGTTTCTCTTAAGAGAGAAATGAGGTCTCTGCCAGGGAACCTCAGGTCATTCTAGGCCCCATGGAACTTGCTAGAGACCACCCAGCAACCAGTGTTTCCACCACAGTCCCCAGGAGGAGGTGGCCTCAGGCCCCACAGAAGAGTGAGCTGAGTCAGGCTGCCCCAGCGTGAGGGGTCTGAGGCCCCCCACCAGTAGGCTCCCGTGAGCCCCGTTCCATAGTACATTTCTCCCTAACATCCAGACTAGGAAGGAGTCGGGGGCCTCTGGCTGTTTCTTAGCAAATAGTATCATAGCCAGAATCTGAGGCTCTCCTGAACCTGGTCCCGGTCCAGGTCTCCCGTGGACTAACCCGGCCCCTTTTCCAAAGCCACAAGGGTTACAGGGGCCTAGGGTGCAGCCCCCATCCTAGGGAAGCCAGGTGCTGTCACTCACCGTGTGTCCTCTGAGTAACCAAGTCTGGAGGCTTCCAGCAGGCGGTGGAGGGACTAGGCCTTCTCGGAGATCCGGAGCTGGAGCCGTGGGGCTACTGAGACCTACTGATAACAGACTCTGCCCCCATCCGTGGTCATGGGAACCTCAGCCCTGGGCTGTGGAAACCAGGAAAAACCTCTTCCTCCCTCACAGATGAGAAGAACGGGGCCCAGACCCGGCCTGCCAGTGCCCCTCCCCGAAGCCTGCAGCCCCCGCCTGGCCGCCCAGACCCAGAGCTCAGCAGCTCTCCCCGCCGAGGCCCCCCAAAGGACAAGAAGCTCCTGGCCACCAACGGGACCCCTCTGCCCTGACCCCAGGGGGCCAGGGAGGGAGGGGACCCCCCCACCCCCTTCCCTGCCCCCAACTGTGAATCTGTAAATAAGGCCCAAGGAACATGTCGGGAGGGGGGTGGACGCAAAACCCGGCCTTGCCCTGCAGGGATGGGGCTCTGTGGGCCGTGCCCAAATGGGGGTGGTTCTAGGGGAATGGGGGCGGGGGAGCTGTTTCTATTTTATTTATTAATTTATTATTTTATTTATTGATCAATCTCTCTGCGGGGTGGGGTGGGGGAGGGACGGGAGCTGGTTGGGGTGGCTTAGCAGATCCGGACAGGGCCCTCTGTCCCTGTGTCGTCCCCAAGCCCCTCTCCCCGGGCCCCCTCCTCCCCTGGTCCTCTCCCAACGACCTTCTGTACGGATTTGCTCTCCGGAAGGAATTCTGGTTTCGCGTGATCCTGCCTGCGTCTGTGTCTCTGATTCCGCCGGCGGCAAAAAAAAAAAAAAAAAAAGATAATAATAATAAATAGCCTTGATCAGGGACAGCTGGCTGGCCTTGGCCTCTCGCTTCCTGGGTGCCCGACTGCAGGGGCAGGGCCCAAAGGCGGGGACAGGGATGCTGCTGCGACCCGCTGTTCAGAGGCCCTCCGTGCTGGCATGCATGTCCTCCAGCACCAGGTCAGTCGGCGGCAGCCCCAGATGGTTGGAGAGATCCCCCATGGCTCATCTTTCGGTGTGCAGGGTGCTGGGTCTGGCCCCATCTTTGCTGCTTCACTGGTGAGGGTGAGGCCCGGGTCAGGATGCCTGCGACAGCCGGACTGGCAGGGAGATGGGAGAGGCTGGCGGGGGACTGAGGCTGGGCCACGGCTGGACACACAGGGTGCAGCTCTGCAGGGTGGAGAAGTCCACGGCCAAGAGACCGAAGAGCGTGAACAGCAGCATGGCCACGACCCACTCACAGGCCGCAGAGACGCCACGCAGCGAGTAGGTGTGGAGGACGAACACTGCCCCAGGGTCAAGGGCCACGCTGCTGCCGTGACGGACGCGGAGCCTGGCCTGGTCTCTGTGCCACCTCAGGCTGAGCTGAGGCCGTCTCTGGGTGTCCCATCCTCAGCTCCCACCTTCCTGCATGCCTCCTCACAGATGGCGTCTAGCCTAGATCCCCAGTGCTCTCCAGCCCTGTCTCCATCTCAGGGTGCCCGACCCGCTTTCCTTACTATTGCATTCCGGGTATCCCAAACGTTTTCATTCTGGGCTCACTGCAACCTCTGCCTCCCGGGTTCAAGTAATTCTCCTGCCTCAGCCTCCCGAGTAGCTGGGACTACAGGCACGCAGTACCATGCCCAGCTAATTTTTGTATTTTTAGTAGAGATGGGGTTTCACCATGTTGACCAGGATGGTCTCGAACTCTTGACCTCGTGATCCACCCCCCCCCCCAGCCTCCCAAAGTGCTGGGATTATAGGCGTGAGCCATCGCGCCCGGCCAAGTCAACCATTATATGGTGTGCTAGTAAATGTTTAACAACTGGCTCTGGTTGGTGGCATTTGCCAATTACAGCAGTATAAATACTTCCATGATGGTGACTTCAAGCTATTAACATGCTATCACAGGACCTGGAGTTACGAAGAATGCACGCAATGCCCTCCAGAGCCTGCACAAGCCACCTGCAGCCCACCACCAGCTCCGCTGCAGAACTTCCTATGCGTCTCGGCCAACAGACCTTTCCTGTCTGAACCTGTTTGCACTTGTAAACACCCACCATGATTCCTGGCACAGAGCGGGTGCCCTGAAGGGACTGTTACTGGTCTGTCATTCTTCCAGTAGTTACTGGTCACTCACTGTATCTCAGGCACACATCTAAGCACCTTAGGCACATTATCTTATCTACTCCACAACCCTGGGGTCAGCCCTGTCATTATCTGCATTCATGATGAGGAAACCATTGACACCAAGAAGCAGCAACCAGCGGAAGTTTCCCTCAGCTAGGATGTGGCAGACAGGGGATTCCAACTCAGGTACCATGACCTCAAAGTTGGCACTCTCGACATAATGCCGTGCAAAGACTGAGATCCAGAGGAAGGAAGAGACGTCCCCAGTGACACACAGCCAGGCAGGAAAACCAAGGAAGAGCTCCAAGGAAGAGCCGCCTCCAAACCTTTCCCGCAACATAAGAAGGATACTGGCTATAATAAGGATGGTGCAGAAGCTGCAGAGGCCCAGGCGGAGCGGCCCAATCCAGGCGGCCCCGGGCTGGGGCAGGCCCTTCAGCCTCCACAGGAGGAGCTGCAGCCAGAAGTAGACGTTACCCAAGACGAAGGCAAGGAAGGCTCCTGCCAAGTGCGTAGGCCTCTGATTCCTTTCCTGGGAGGAGAAGGGAGGAGTTAAGAGGGAGACTCCGGGCGCGGTGGCTCAAGCCTGTAATCCCAGCACTTTGGGAGGCCAAGGCAGCTGGATCACGAGGTCGAGAGATCGAGACCATCCTGGTCAACATAGTGAAACCCCGTCTCTACTAAAAATACAAAACATTAGCTGGGCGTGGTGGCGCGTGCCTGTAATCCCACCTACTCAGAACCCAGGAGGCAGAACCCAGGAGGCGGAGGTTGCGGTGCGCCGAGATCGCACCATTGCACTCCAGCCTGGGTAACAAGAATGAAACTCCGTCTCAAAAAAAAAAAAAAAAAAAAAGAAAAAGAAAAAAGAGGGAGACTCTGGAGGGAAAGAAAGGGGCCCCAAAGGGGTCCGGGCCCTTCACCAACACAGTAGACAGTGATGGCAAACTTTCCATACCCAGCGATGGGCTCATTAAGTACGTTGGCTACTGTCAGCTTCACAAGGGCAGGCATTTAAATGCTGTAGCCTCAGTTCCTAGAACAGTAGTTGCTGAGTAAATATGAGTGGGATAAATCTCGCATTCTGAAGGCAGGGGACAGATATTGCCCTCAAAATTGGTCTTGCGGGCAAAAAATTCTTAAATGTTACAATTGCATGTGACTCACAGATATATAGCATATATTCTATTAAAATTTTTAAATAGCCGGGCGCAGTGGCTCAAGCCTGTAATCCCAGCACTTTGGGAGGCCGAGGCGGGTGGATCACGAGGTCAAGAGATCAAGACCATCCTGGTCAACATGGTGAAACCCCGTCTCTACTAAAAATACAAAACATTAGCTGGGCATGGTGGTGCGGGCCTGTAATCCCAGCTACTCGGCAGGCTAAGGCGGGAGAATTGCCTGAACCTGGGAGGCAGAGGTTGCGGTGAGCCGAGATCATGCCATTGCACTCCAGCCTGGGTAACAAGAGCGAAACTCCATCTCAAAAAAAAAAAAAAAAATTTTAAATACTTGAAATTTTAGCCTGGCATGGTGGCTCACATCTGTAATCCCTGCTCTTCGGAAGGTGAAGCAGGCAGATCGCTTTGAGCTCAGGAGTTTGAGACTCACCTGGGCAACGTGGCAAAACCCTGTCTCTACAGAAAATAGAATTATTAGCCAGGCATGGTGGCTCAGGCCTGTAGTGCCCGCTACTCAGGAGGCTGAGGCTGGATGATCACTTGAGCCCAGGAAGTGGAGGGTGTAGTGAGTGGAGATGACACCTTATCTCAAAAATAAATAAAAAATAATATAAATAAAATACTTAAAAATTTATGGGAAGAGAGGACAACCAGGGGGAAATGTCTAAAAAGACTCCTTAGAGGAGCAAGATAATAGGTTGAGGGCTGGGCGCAGTGGCTCACACTTAGGGAGGCCAAGGTCTGCAAGTCACTTGAGGTCAGGAGTTTGAGACCAGCCTGACCAACACGGTGAAACCTTGTCTCTACTAAAAATACAAAAATGAGCCAGGTGTGGTGGTGGGTACGTGTAATCCCAGCTACTTGGGAGGCTGAGGTAGAAGAATCACTTGAACCCAGGAGATGGAGGTTGCAGTGAGCTAAGATCTCACCACTGCACTCCAGCTGGGGCCACAGAGCAAGACTCTATCTCAAAAAATAAAAATAAAAAATAAATAAATAGGTTAAGAAGTACTTTGGAAGGCTGAGGCAGGTGGATCATTTGAGGTCAGGAGTTCAAGACCAGCCCAGCCAACGGTAAAACCCTGTCTCTACTGAAAATACAAAAAAAAAAAAAAAAAAAAAAAAAAAAAAAAAATTAGGCATGCTGCCAGGCACCTGTACTCCCAGCTACTTGGTAGGCTGAGGCAGGAGGATCAACTGGACCCAGAGGTGGAGGTTGCAGTGACTGAGATCGTGCCCCTGCACTCCAGCTTGGGTAACAGAGCAAGATTCCATCTCCTTTTGCTTGTTTGTTTGTTTTTGTTTTTTGTTTTTTCTTAGGACTCCATGTCCAAATAAAATAAATAAATAAGGTTCAGAGGCAATAGGGACTGATCTAGTTAAAATCTTTATGGAGATAGAATGAAGTCATGAGCAAAATGGAAAACCTGCTGCCAAATGGCTCAGTCACTTTTTTTTGAGACTGAGTCTTGCTCTTGAGCCCCAGGCTGGAGTGCAATGGCATAATCTCCGCTCACTGCAACCCCCACCTCCTGGGTTCAAGCGATTCTCCTACCTCAGCCTCCCAAGTAGCTGGGATTACAGGTACCCGCCACCACCCCCGGTTAACTTGTTGTATTTTTAGTAGAGATGGGGTTTCACCACGTTGGCCATGCTGGACTCGAACTCGTAACCACAGGTGATCCACCAGCCTCAGCCTCCCAAAGTGCTGGGATTACAAGTGTGACCCACAGAGCCCGGCCAGTAATTCCAGCATTAAATGAGCTGGGGAGAGGAGCTGGCAGAAAATTATCCAAATTATCCCAACCGCCTCGAGGTCAACGAAGTCCTGCGGAAAACAGCCTCACCCAGAGCCCCTCATTCAGAGAGGAAAAGAATCCAGCCGGTCCGCGGCCAGTCGCCAAAGAAAAATACAAGTCCCAGAAGGCTACGTGGGAACAATACCCCCGCTACAATAAGCCTATGGCCGCAGGGCATGCTGGGAGTTGTAGTCCCAGACGCCGGCCGGGGCAGACCCTGGGCGCCGACAGGGTCATACCTGGAAATTGCCTACCACGGAGGTGCCCAGGGCACAGAGAAGACCCGTCCATAGGATTAACTGGTTAGGCCACTTTCCGACGCCCCAGTCCCGGAGCTGGTGGTAACGGACAACGCAGATCCACGCGGCTGGGAGAAGGGAGAAAGAAGTAGGAGGGAACCCGCCCCAGACTCCTGGAAACCAGTGAGGGAGGCGAGGGGGGCAAGGTGAGGGAGAAGGCGGCGGACTCCTGGATTCTGGGGAAGGAGGGGTCTGGGGCATGGACCCCTGGGTTTGAGAAAGGAGGAGTTTCGGAGCTCGCTTGGCTAGGCTGGGGAGCACAGAACCAAAGAGACCCGTGCAATATTTACCCAGAGCAGCTCCCACGTTGAGCACCTGGCTGAAGATGCAGCTCTGGGGGGGGAAGGATCCGCAGAAGCTGAGGAAGACAAAGGGGTCATCCTGGGTGCTCCAGGCCAGCGCCCCCCGCCGCCACCCTCGGGCATAACTACCTGATGTAGGGAAAGCCTTTGCTGAGGTCCACAGTCCTGTTGGCCACTGCAATGGCAAACCTGGGGGGAATCAGAGTGAGTGGGCGGCTCTCACCAACTTTCCCTCGGTTGACCACGCAAACAAGCACTTCGGCCGGGCGCGGGGGCTCACGCCTGTCATCCCAGCACTTTCGGAGGCCGAGGCGGGTGGATCACCTGAGGTCAGGAGTTCAAGACTAGCCTGGCCATCATGGTGAAACCCCATCTTTAAAAAAACGAACAAGGACTTCTAGCCCCCTCCACCCTCATAACAGGAGTCCAGGCCCCCAGTCCCCTCCTCCTTCAGACCCACAAATTTAGGCCCCCAGCCCCTCCTCCCTCAGACCCAGGAGTCCAGACCCCAGCCCCTCCTTTCTCAGACCCAGGAGTCCAGACCCCCCAGCCAGCCCCTCCTCCATGAGACCCAGGAATCCGGGCCGCAGCCCCTCCGCCCTCAGACCCAGGAGTCCAGACCCTCAGCTCCACCTCCCTCAGCCCCTCAGCCCCTCCTCCCTCAGACCCTGGAGTCCAGACCCCAGCCCCTCCTCCCTCAGACCCTGGAGTCCAGACCCTCAGCTCCACCTCCCTCAGCCCCTCCTCCCTCAGGCCAAGGAATTTAGGCCCCCCACCCCCTTCCTCCCTCAGACCCAGGAATCCAGGCCCCAGCCCCCTCCACCCTCAGACCCAGGAGTCCATGGTGCCTCTGACACTCACACGATCCAGACGCCGGAGATAGCCCACACAGCAAGGAAGGCAGGCATCAGGGACAAGTGGCCCCACATGCTGGACTCTGCAGGGGAAGGACAGGGGCTGAGGCTGGGCACGTCTCTCCCACACCTGAAGAAACAGCCCTCAGCAGGGTCCAGGTGTATGAGATTGTGGCCCCAGCCGCTGGGCTTCCTTCGGCTCTCAGGCGGAAGTGATGAGGCTCTGATCTAATCGGCCAGCTCTCCACTCCAGGCCATATCCCTATCTTTCCTGCAGCGTTCAATCCTGTCACAGATTCTCCTGCCTGGGGAATTTCTCCCTGTCCTCCCTGTCCCTCCCTGCACCTCACAGCCTCCGGGGCCTCCCTGGGATGCTCACCTCTCTAAGCTCCCTGGGGCTCTCAGTCCTGGGACTGGGGCTGGGTGAGCCTGGGGAATAATGGCTGGCATTTCAGGACGGGGCTCAGTCAGGCCGAGGCTGAGGCAAAGTCCAGGCTGGAGCGCTGCCTGGGACCTTGGGTCTGTCCACCACTTCCGGAGGGCTCTTTACCCAAACCGCCACGTCCTGTCTCCTCAGAACCTAGCAGGCCGCGCCTTAGCTTCAGGGGCCCCTAATCTCCTTCCTCCAGCTTTGTGGGTTCAACGTCCAAAGTCTCAGCCCTTCCCTCCCCAGGAACCAGAAATCAGAGCCTGCAGCTCTCTCCAGCCTGGAAGATCCAGAATTCCAGGGCCCCAGTTGCTCATAGAATGCAGATATTCTTCTGTACCTCCTGGTGTCCAGACTCCCAGCTCTCACCTACTCGGGCACCCAAGAGTGAGGGCCTCAGGTCCGCCTGCTCTGGGTGCAGCTTCTGTTTTTGGGCTGAGATATGGAGCCCTGATGACCCCGCCTCCTCCCCTCCGCTCTCCTTCCTCTCACCCTTCCCCTTTCCCTGCTGGAGTTCCCCAGGCAGGCTGAGCATGGGTGGGAAGGGAGCTCTTGGTGATGACACCTCCATCCAAAAATCCCCCCAGCGGGACAAAGACTGCTTCTGCTGCGTGACCGTTTCCTTCTTTCTCCCAGTAGCCTCCTTCAGCTTCTGACCTCTTCCCGGCTTGGTGCTTGAGTATATTGGGTCATGGCCTCCTCCTTCTTCCTAGGACCCAGGGGTCCAGTCCCTCACACCCTCCTCCCTCATCCCTTAGATTCGGGAGTCGCTCCTGCCTCTGACACTCACGAGGTCCAGACCCCAAGTAGGGACAGGGACAGGCAGCATCACGTGCTGGGCTGTGCAGGGGAATGAGAGGGGCTGAAGCTGGGCCCGTCCCTCTTTCCTCTCTCTCTCTCTCTGTCTCTCTCCTACCTTCACACCTGAAGAACCAGCCCTCAGAAGGGCCCAGGTGCCTGAGATTGTGGCCCCGGCCTCCGGCCCCCCATTGGCTCTCAGGCAGAAGTCACGGGTGGGGGCTGATCTAGCCAGCAGTCCAGCTGTCTTCCACTCAGGGCGATGTCGCACCCATCCGTCAGTGTTCAATCCTGTTTCACAGATTCACCTGCTTGGCGAGTTTCTCCTGCCCTCCCAGACCCTCCCTGCTCTCCCAGCCTCCGGGGACTGGGGCTGGGTGAGCTTGGGGGAAAAGAGTTGACATTTATGGGGTGGGGCTCAGGCATCCTGCAGAGGCTAAGTCCAGGCTGGAGGACTGCCTGGGTCCTTGGGTCTGACTGCCACTTCCTGAGGGCTGTCTACCCCCAAACTACCATGTCCTGTTTCCTGAGAACCTAACGGGCAGCACTTCAGCTTTGGGGGACCCGAATTTCTTCCTCCAGCTATGTGGATTCAACATCCAGACTCTCAACCCTATCCTCCCCTGGAGTCAGCTCTGAGCCTCTCTCCACCCTTCGGGACCCAGGAGTCCAGGCTCCAACTTCCTCCTTCCCCAAGATGCAGGAGTCCAGACCCCAGAACTCTTCCCTTAGACACAGAAGTCCCAGCCACCTCCTCCCTCAGTACCTCGCCTCTTTTCTTTTAATGGAGGTAAAATTCACATAACATGAGCCATTTGAAGGTGTATGACTCAGCAGGGCGCAGTGGCTCACGCCAGTAATCCCAGCACTTTGGGAGGCCGAAGTGGGCAGATCACCTGAGGTCAAGAGTTTGAGACCAACCAGACCAACATGGAGAAACTCCACGTCTACTAAAAGTACAAAATTAGCCGGGCCTGGTGGCACATGCCTGTAATCCCAGCTGCTTGGGAGGCTGAGACGAGAATTGCTTGAACCCAGGAAGCAGAGGTTGCGGTGAGCTGAGATCGCGCCATTACACTGCAGCTTAGGCAACAAGAGCAAAACTCCAGCTCAAAAAAAAAAAAAAGAAAAAAAGAAAAAGAATGCAAAAATTAGCTGGGTGTGGTGACGCATGCCTGTAATACCAGCACTTTGGGAGGCTGAGGCGGGCAGGTTACCTGAGGTCAGGAGTTCAAGACTAGCGTGACCATCATGGAGAAACCCTGTCTCTACTAAAAATACAAAAATTAGCCGGACATGGTGGTGGGCGCCTGTAATTCCAACTATTCGGGAGGCGGAGGCAGGAGAATCACTTGAACCCAGGAGGCGGAGGTTGCAGTGAGCCAAGATTGCAGTCCAGCCTGGGCTACAGAGTGAGACTGTGTCTCAGAAAGAAAACAATAACAATAATGAATTAAAAAAATAGGCCAGGCATGGTGGCTCACACCTGTAATCCCAGCACTTTGGGAGGCTGAGGCCGGTGGGTCACCTGAGGTCAGGAGGTTAAGACCAGCCTGGCCAACATGTTGAAACCCCGTCTCTACTAAAAATACCAAAATTAGCCAGACGTGGTGGTGGGCACCTGTAGTCCCAGCTACTCAGGAGGCTGAGGCACGAGAATTGCTGGAACCCAGGAGGCAGAGGTTGCAGTGAGCCAAGATCGTGCCATTGCAATCCAGCCTGGGTGACAAGAGCGAAACTCCATCTCAAAAATAATAATAATAAAATAGTAAAGATGAGAAAGTCCAGGTGACCCTAAGTAAGACTTGCTGCCGCTCTGAACCTCCATACCCACCTTGGTGTACTGGCACAAAGCAGGGTTTGGCTCACTGCTGTCCCCATGGTGCTTATGTGACCTGCTTGGGCCCTCCCTGGGAGGATGGGGGACAGGGCTCCAGCTTGGCGGGCCGCTTTCAAGTTGAAAATTAGGCCCCACTCACTGGCCACGGGTAGGTGGGGTGTCTGGAGCCCTCAGGATCCTTCCAGAAGCTGGGGCTGCCGGCCTGGTTCAGCCGAGGGATGGAGGCTGTGCTTCTCCTCTGAGCAAGATGACAGTGAACTTTCTTTTTCTATTTTTTTCCTTTTCTTTTATTTATTTATTTATTTATTTATTTGAGACGGAGTTTCGCTCTTGTTACCCAGGCTGGAGTACAATGGCGCGATCTCGGCTCACCGCAACCTCCGCCTCCTGGGTTCAGGCAATTCTCCTGCCTCAGCCTCCTGAGTAGCTGGGATTACAGGCACGCGCCACCATGCCCAGCTAATTTTTTGTATTTTTAGTAGAGACGGGGTTTCACCATGTTGACCAGGATGGTCTCGATCTCTTGACCTCGTGATCCACCCACCTCGGCCTCCCAAAGTGCTAGGATTACAGGCGTGAGCCCCCGCGCCTGGCCTTATTTTTTATTTTTAAAGATGGGGTTTCACCATGATGGCCAGGCTGGTCTTGAACTCCTGACCTCAGGTGATCCACCCGCCTAGGCCTCCCAAAGTGCTAGGATTACAAGCGTGAGCCATCGCACTCGGCGACAGTGCACTTTCACATTGAGGAAAGCGCTTCTGGTTTTTGTATCCCTAGACGTCTGCATCCCCTGCCTGGAACCTTCCCCAGGGAACGGAAAAGAGCGCCTGGCACGCAGCGAGTGCGGTGCGGACGAGTTCTTCATGTGAGAACGTCCTCCTGTTTCTGTGCAGTATTTCCTGGCGCCTCCAGCACAGCTCGAGTGCCACTGCTCTGAGAGGTTGGCCTGCTTGGTGGAGTCAGTAACTGGAGCTCAGGAAGAGTCCCACGGTGTCAGTAGGCGCTGAGGAGGAGTTAGAAATGCAAAAGGACCGGGCGCGGTGGCTTGTGCACCACTGCACTCCAGCCTGGGTGACAGGGCGACACTCTGCCTCAACAACACAAGAGCAAAGAAAGAAATGCAGGAGATGGGCCAGGCGTGGTGGCTCACACCTGCAATCCCAGCACTTGGGAGGCTGTGGAGGGTGGTGGATCACCTGAGGTCAACAGTTTGAGACTAGCCTGGCCCATATGGCGAAACCCCATTTCTACTAAAAATACAAAAATTAACCGGTCGCAGTGGCAGGCGCCTGTAATCCCAGCTACTCAGGAGGCTGAAGCAGGAGAATCACTTGAACCCAGGAAGTGGAAGTGGCAGTGAGCCAAGATTGTGCCATTGCACTCCAGCCTAGACAACAAGAGCGAAACTCCATCTCAGAAAAAGAGAGAGAGAGAGAGAGAGAGAGAGAGAGAGAGAGAGAAAGGCAAGAGATTGAGTGGGAACGAGGTTGGTGAAGGATAAAGGAGGAGAAAGAGCACAAGTGGCTGGAAGAGACATCAGTGGGTCTGACACTGGGGAAAGAGACGGGGAGGGTGGGAAGAGTCACAGACCATATGCAGTTTCGAGAACCCCAGTTAGGTCAGCTGGGAGATGTAGGGTAAAGATCACCCGTGCTCAAGCCCATGGAGACTGCAGGCAAGAAGAGGTGGCAGGGATGGAAGGAGGGGAGCATGAGAAACGATTGCTTAATTGGAATTTCCTTATGGGTTATGAAACTGTTTTGGAATTACAGAGGGGCAATGATTGCACAACATCCTGAATGTGCTAAATGACACTGAATTGAACTTTCAAATGGTTACAGTGAATCTTTTCTTTCTTTTTTTTTTTTAAAAGGAGTCTCGCTTTTGTTGCTCAGGCTGGAGTGCAATGGCAGGATCTCGGCTAGCTGCAAACTCCACCTCCTGGATTCAAACCATTCTCCTGCCTCAGCCTCCCAAGTAGCTGGTACTACAGGCATGTGTCACCACACCCGGCTAATTTTTGCATTTTTAGTAGACACAGGGTTTCACCGTGTTGGCCAGGCTGGTCTCGAACCCCTGACCTCAGGTGATCTGCTCACCTCCACCTTCCAAAGTGCTAGGATTACAGGTGTGAACCACTGTGCCTGGCCCTAGAGTGAATCTATGTGAATTTTACCTCAATTTAAAAATAGGGTTGGGCATGGTAGCTCATGCCTGTAATCCCTGCACTTTGCGAGTCCGATGAGGACGGATCACTTGAGGTCAGGAGCTCGAGACCTGCCTGGACAACACGGTGAAACCCTGCCTCTATTTAAAAAAAAAATAGCCGGAGTCTGGCTCTGTCATCCAGGCTGGGGTGCAGTGGCTCCATCTTGGCTCCCTGTAACCTCTGCCTCCCGGGTTCAAGCGATTCTCCTGCCTCAGCCTCCAGAGTAGCTGGAATTATAGGCGCATGCCACCATGACTAACTAATTTTTGTGTCTTTAGTAGAGATGGGGTTTCACCATGTTGGTCAGGCTGGTCTTGAACTCCAGGCCTCTTGGCCTCCCAAAGTGCTAGGATTGCAGGCATGAGTGACCGCACCCAGCCTGAAATTCTTAATAATTTTTTTTTTTTTTTTTGGAGACGGAGTTTCGCTCTTGTTACCCAGGCTGGAGTGCAATGGCACGATCTCGGCTCCCCGCAACCTCCGCCTCCTGGGTTCATGCAATTCTCTTGCCTCAGCCTCCTGAGTAGCTGGGATTACAGGCACGCGCCACCATGCCCAGCTAAATTTTTTGTATTTTTAGTAGAGGCGAGGTTTCACCATGTTGACCGGGATGGTCTCGATCTCTTGACCTCGTGATCCACCCACCTCGGCCTCCCAAAGTGCTGGGATGACAGGCGTGAGCCACCGCGCCCGACCAATTTTTTTTTTTTTTTTTAGACAGAGTTTTGCTCTTGTCACCCAGACTGGAGGGCACTGGCATGATCTCAGTTTACAGCAACCTCGCCTCGTGGGTTCAAGAGATTCTCCTGCCTCAGCCTCCCAAGTAGCTGGGATTATAGGCATGTGCCACCATGCCCAGCTAATTTTGTATTTTTAGTAGAGATGGAGTTTCACCAGTCTGGTCTCGAACTCCTGACCTCAGGTGATCTGCCTGCCTTGACCTTCCAAAATGCTGGGATTACAGGTGTGAGCCTCCAGCCCGGCCCTTAATAACTGTTGAACAAGGGGCTCTGCACTGGCTGGCAGTGAGTGGACTCTTGTAGTCAGAGCCGTCAGGTGAGACCTCCCAGAGGAGGTGACATTTCCGCAGAGACCTGAGGGAGGCGAGAGATGAGCTCTGCGGGTGTCTTTGCACAGAGCTTCCCATGCAGAGAGAACAGCGGAGGCCTTGAAATGCACAAAGTGCAGCTTTCCGTGAGGAGGTGGATGGGACCCCCCCTTAGCAGGCTGAGCGGTGGGGAGAACAGTTCCAGATAAGGTGAGAGAGGTGACGAGGGGGCAGGGCCGGGAGGCCATTGTAAGAAAGTCAGATTTTAATCTAGGTCTGTACTAATTAACCACAGCAGTTCCAGAAAGCAATACACATTTACTTCACCTGGTTTTCACGGTGCACAAATTTCGGAGCTGTTTAGCTGAGTGACTCTGGCTTCAGTTTGCTTGTAAGGTGGCAGTCAAGGCGTGGACCAGGCTGCGCAGCCTCCTGAAGACTTGATGCACAGGGGAAGATTATTGCCAGGGTGGCCTGAGCACATGGCTGACAAGCTAGAGGGCGGCCTCGGCTCCTCTCTGGCTGCTGGCTTGAGGCTTCAGTTCCTCAACACATGGACCTCTCCACAGGCGGCTCCAATATCCTCTTTTTTTTCTTTTTTTTTTTTTTTTTGAGATGGAGTTTTGCTCTTTGGCCCAGGCTGGAGTGCAGTGGCGAAACCTCGACTCACTGCCACCTCCACCTGCCCCGGGTTTCAGCGATTCTCCTGCCTCAGCCTTCTGAATACCTGGGATTACAGGCACCCGCCACCACAGCCGGCTAATTTTTTATTTTGTATTTTTAGTAGAGATGGGGTTTTGCCAGGTTGGCCAGGCTGGTCTTGAACTCCTGACCTCAGGGGATCCACCCACTCAGCCTCCCAAAGTGTTAGGATTACAGGTGTGAGCCACCACGCCTGGCCTGCAATGTCCTCTTGACATGGACAACCCAGAGAGAGCAAAGTGAAAGCCACAGAGTTTTTTCAGGATCTAACTTTTGACACGCCATTATTTTTGCAATATCCTGTTGGTTACATAACTTAGCCCTATTCGAGGTGGAAGGAGCTACACAAGGATATGAATCCCAGAAGTGGAGGATGGGGGGTCATTGAGGGCCATTTTGGGAGCAGTCTACCATAACATATTAATTAATTGCAGAATTTTGAGCAGGAGAATGATGGATGAGTGTGTGTCTGTGTGTGTGTGTGTGTGTGTGTGTGTGTGTATGTGTGCAATTATATGTGTATATTGATATAGCTATATAGATCTATGTGTGTGTATAAATTAATATATAGTATGCAATAAGTATACTTATAGGGCCAGACACAGTGGCTCATGCCTGTAATCCCAGCACTTTGGGAGGCTGAGGCAGGAGGATTGCTTGAGCCCAGGATTTCAAGACCAGCCTGGGCAACATGGCAAGACCCAATCTCTACAAAAAATAAAGAAGTTAGCCAGATGTGGTGGTGCATGTCTGTGGTCCCAGCTGCTCAGAAGGAACAGGAGAACAGCTTCAGCTCAGGAGATCGAGGCTGCAGTGAGCTAAATCACACCACTGCACTGTAGCCTGGGTGACAGGGTGAGACCCTGCTTAAAAAAAAAATAAGGGGCTGGGCACAGTGGCTCACACCTGTAATCTCAGCACTTTGGGAGGCTGAGGTGGGTGGATCGTGAGGTCAGGAGTTCGAGACCAGCCTGATCAACACGATGAAACCCTGTCTCTACTAAAAATACACACAAAAAAATTTGCCATGCATGGTGTTGTGCACCTGTAGTTCCAGCTACTCAGGAGGCTGAGGCAGGAGAATCACTTGAACCCAGGAGGCAGAGTTGCAGGGAGCTCAGATTTCGTCCCTGCACTCCAGCCTGGGCAACAGAATGAGACTCTGTCTCAAGAAAAAGAAAAAAGAAAGAATAAAACCGTGGAAGTGGAATTGGTGGGTCAAAATTTTATTTATTTATCTTTTTTTTTGAGACGGAGTTTCGCTCTTGTTACCCAGGCTGGAGTGCAATGGCGCGATCTCGGCTCACCGCAACCTCCGCCTCCTGGGTTCAGGCAATTCTCCTGCCTCAGCCTCTTGAGTAGCTGGGATTACAGGCACGCGCCACCATGCCCAGCTAATGTTTTGTATTTTTAGTAGAGACGGGGTTTCACCATGTAGACCAGGATGGTCTCGATGTCTTGACCTCGTGATCCACCCGCCTCGGCCTCCCAAAGTGCTGGGATTACAGGCGTGAGCCACCGCGCCCGGCCAAATTTTATTTCTATTATGAAATATTTCTGACTTGTAGAAAAGAACAGGCGGCAGGCCGGGTAGAGTGGCTCATGACTGTGATCGCAGCACTTTGGGAGGTCAAAGCAAGCGAATCATCTGAGGTCACGAGTTCAAGACCAACCCGGCCAACATGATGAAACTCCTTCTCTACGAAAAATATAAAAATTAGCCAGGCATTATGGCAGGTGCCTGTAATCCCAGCTACTCCGGAGGCTGAAGCAGGAGAATTCCTTGAACCCAGGAGGCAGAGTTTGCAGTGAGCTGAGATTGTGCCATTGCACTCCAGCCTGGGTGAGACTCTGTCTCAAAAAAAAAAGAAAAAAAAAAAAGAAAAAGCAGTAAATCGTTAAGTCATGCTGGTAGGATTAAAAATCAGATAACTTTCTAAAAATGCAGTTTTGTTACAGATAAAAAAAAATAGAGAAAAAAGAAAAGAAAAATATAATAAACTCCTGGATTCCACTGCAGGGCTTAAACGGGACACCAGTGTCCGATTGCATTCTTTCCTCCATACCCTCAGGGGCCACCATGTCCCTCCCCCATCCTGTGTTTGCCATGCCCTTCACATGTGTATCCTTTTGCAACATGTATCCACATGCATCCATTGTTCGTTTTTGTTTTTGTTTTGAGATGGAGTTTTGCTCTTGTTGCCTAGGCTGGAGTGTACACGATCTTGGCTCACTACAACCTCTGCCTCCTGGCTTTACAGGATTCTCCTGCCTTCCTGCCTGAGCCTCCTAAGCAGTTGGGATTACAGGCACCTGCCACCACGCCTAGCTAATTTTTGTATTTTTAGTAGAGACAGTGTTTCACCATGTTGATGAGGCTAGTCTCGAATTCCTGACCTCAAGTGATCTGCCTGCCTTGGCCTCCCAAACTGCTGGGATTGACAGGCGTGAGCCACCACGCTCAGCTATTTACCTTTTTAGAACGTCTTGTAAGGCCGGGCGCGGTGGCTCAAGCCTGTAATCCCAGCACTTTGGGAGGCCGAGGCGGGTGGATCACAAGGTCAAGAGATCGAGACCATCCTGGTCAACATGGTGAAACCCCGTCTCTACTAAAAATACAAAAAATTAGCTGGGCATGGTGGCGCGTGCCTGTAATCCCAGCTACTCAGGAGGCTGAGGCAGGAGAATTGCCTGAACCCAGGAGGTGGAGGTTGCGGTGAGCCGAGATCACGCCATTGCACTCCAGCCTGAGTAACAAGAGCGAAACTCCGTCTCACAAAACAAAAACAAAACGTCTTGTAGGCCAGGAGTGGTGGCTCACGCCTGTAATCCTAACACTTTGGGAGACCGAGGAGAGTGGATCAGAAGGTCAGGAGTTCGAGACCAGCCTGGCCAATATGGTGAAACTCCAACTCTACTAAAAAAAAAGTACAAAAATTAGCTGGGCGTGGTGGCATGCGCCCGTAGTCCCAGCTACTCGGGAGGCTAAGGCAGGAGAATCACTTGAACTTGGGAGGTGGAGGTTGCAGTGAGCGAAGATCGGGCCACTGCGCTCCAGCCTGGGTGACAGAGTGAGACTCCATCTCAAAAAAAACCAAAACAACAACAAAAAACTTTGTGTAAATGGCATTGTAGACTTGGGCAATGAGGGATGGTCCTGGGTGATCAATGGGTCACTGGTTGATCTACTCTTACTGACCTATGGTATTTCCCTGTATGGATATACCAGGATCCCCTGTATCTATTCTTTTTTTTTTTTTTTTTTTTTTTTGAGATGGAGTTCCGCTCTTGTTACCCAGGCTGGAGTGCAATGGCGCGATCTCGGCTCCCGGCAAACTCCGCCTCCCGGGTTCAGCTAATTCTCCTGCCTCAGCCTCCTGTGTAGCTGGGATTACAGGCACGCGCCACCATGCCCAGCTAATTTTTTGTATTTTTGGTAGAGACGGGGTTTCACAATGTTGACCAGGATGGTCTCTATCTCTTGACCTTGTGATCCACCCGCCTCGGCCTCCCAAAGTGCTAGGATTACAGGCTTGAGCCACTGCGCCCGGCCCCCACCCCCACCCCCGTATCCATTCTTCAGGTGATGGACACAGAGACCATTTCCAATTTCTCACTGTTACAAACACTACAGCAAGCATTCTTGGGTTTATCTCTTTATTCCAAGTCGAAGAGTTTCTCTACAGAGTACATCCACCCACTAGTAGAAGGACTGCAGTTCATGCACACTGATATGAGTTTTCCAGTTGAGGTTTTTTGTTTGTTTGGGTTTTTTTTTTTCCAAGACAGTAGTCTCTCTTTGTCCCCAGGCTGGTGTACAGTGGTGCAATCTTGGCTCACTTCAACCTCTGCCTCCTGGGTTCAAGAAATTCTCCTGCCTTAGCCTTCCAAGTAGCTGGGATTACAGGCACTCACCACCACACTCAGCTAATTTAGCTGAGATTTTATTTATTTATTTATTTATTTATTTTATTATTATTATTATTATTATTATTATTTTTTTTTTTTTTTGAGACGGAGTTTCGCTCTTGTTACCCAGGCTGGAGTGCAATGGTGCGATCTCGGCTCACCGCAACCTCCGCCTCCCGGGTTCAAGCAATTCTCCTGCCTCAGCCTCCTGAGTAGCTGGGATTACAGGCACACGCCACCATGCCCAGCTAATTTTTTGTATTTTTAGTAGAGACGGGGTTTCACCAAGTTGACCAGGATGGTCTCGATCTCTCGACCTTGTGATCCACCCGCCTCGGCCTCCCAAAGTGGTGGGATTACAAGCTTGAGCCACCGCGCCCGGCCAATTATTATTTTTTAAAGACGGGGTTTCACCATGTTGGTCAGGCTGGTCTTGAACTCCTGACCTCAGGTGATTCGCCTGCCTTGGCCTCCAAAGTGCTTGGATTACAGGCGTGAGCCACCACGCCCAGCCTATTTATTTATTAATTATTATTGTTATTATTTTTAGATGGAGTCTTGTTCTGTCACCTAGGCTGGAGTGCAGTGGCGTGATCTTGGCTCACTGCAAACTCCGTCTCCCTGGTTCAAGCAATTCTTCTGCCTCAGCCTCCTGAGTAGCTGGGATTACAGGTGCACCACCATGCCCAGCTAATTTTTGTATTTTTAGTAGAGATGGGGTTTTACCATGTTGGTCAGGCTGTTCTTGAACTCCTGACCTCGTGATCCACCAGCCTCGGCCTCCCAAAGTGCTGGGATTACAGGCCTGAGCCATGGCGCCCGGCGTAGCTGAGATTTTTATGGAGTCCTTTATGTTTACCATTTCCCCTCCCTGGGTAAGGCTGCTTTTCTCTTCGGGAGCTGGTCACCTGCCTCTCCCCACTGATGACCAGTGACCTGCACCTTGGTCTGGTGAGGCCACTTCTGTCCACCTGTGTCTCCTCCGGCTGCTGCATGGCAAGTCCCCAGGCCGATTCCCTTCTGCCGGCATGGTCCTAGCCAAAGTGATGTTCCTGAGAAAGGTGTGGTCGACTGTAGCTGTAGCAATGCCTGGGTCAGGGGGTATTTCAGAGCTCGGAAGAGATTACGGAGGTAAAGCACAGGGCTCCGGGTAGTCCTTGTTGGAAAGAAATAGAATGAACCAGGTGGGAAGCTGGAAGCCAAACAAGTGTGTGGTCTTGGTTTTTTGTTTTTTTTTTCTTGTTTTTTTCTTTTGAGACAGAGTTTCGCTCTTATTACCCAGGCTGGAGTGCAATGGCGCGATCTCCGCTCACCGCAACCTCCGCCTCCTGGGTTCAGGCAATTCTTCTGCCTCAGCCTCCTGAGTAGCTGGGATTACAGGCACGCGCCACCATGCCCAGCTAATTTTTTGTATTTTTAGTAGAGACGGGGTTTCATCATGTTGACCAGGATGGTCTCGATCTCTTGACCTCGTGATCCACCCGCCTCGGCCTCCCAAAGTGCTGGGATTACAGGCTTGAGCCACCGCGCCTGGCCGGTCTTTGTTTTTTCTTTATGAGATGGAGTCTTGCTCTGTTGCCCAGGCTGGAGTGCAGTGGCGCAATCTCGGCTCACTGCAACCTTCGCCTCACTGCAACCTCTGCCTCCTGGGTTCAGGCGATTCTTCTGCCTCAGCCTCCAGAGTAGCTGGGACTACAGGTGCACGTCACCACACCCAACTAGTTTTTGTATTTTTAGTAGAGAAGGGTGGTCTCTGGACCAGGCTGGTCTCGAACTCCTGACCACATGATCCACCCACCTCGGCCTCCCAAAGTGCTGGGATTACAGGCATGAGCCACCGCACCCAGCTGGTCTTTGTTTTATAGATGGAAACCTAAAGCCCAGAGATGGAAAGTCACTTCCTCAAAGTCATGAAGCAACATAGAAACTGTTAGCTTCATTCTCATTGGTTGGTCATTCATACATTCATTCAGTACATATAAACAAAGTGCCTAGGTCATGCATGGTGGCTCACCCCTGTAAATCCCAGCACTTTGGGAGGCCGAGGGTGGTGGATCATCTGAGGTCAGGAGTTGGAGATCAGCCTCACCAACATGGTGAAATTCCGTCTCAACTAAAAACAAACAAAAAAAGTTAGTTGGGTGTGGTGTCGCATGCCTGTAATTCTATCTACTGAGACAGGAGAATCGCTTGAACCTGGGAAATGGAGGTTGCAGTGAGCCGAGATCGCACCACTGCAGTCCAGGTTGGGCAACAAGAGCGAACTCTGTCTTAAAAAAAAAAAAAAAAAAAAAAAAAAAAAAAAAAAAAACCCATTAGCTGGGCATGGTGGCGCGTGCCTGTAATCCCAGCTACTCAGGAGGCTGAGGCAGGAGAATTGCCTGAACCCAGGAGGCGGAGGTTGCGGTGAGCCGATACCGCGCCATTGCACTCCAGCCTGGGTAACAAGAGCGAAACTCCGTCTCAAAAAAAAAAAAAAAAAAAAAAACCCAAAACACAAAAAACTCCCCCCAAATTAGCTGGGGATGGTGGTGCCCCTGTAATCCCAGCTACTCAGGAGGCTGAGGCCGGACAGTCGTTTGAACCTGAGAGGCGGAGGCTACAGTGAGCCGAAATCACTCCACTGCACTCCAGCCTGCGTGACAGAGCAATACTCCGTCTCAAACACACTGACACAGACACACACACACCCCCACCAAAAACAAAGCACCTATTCTGTGCCAAGTATTGTTTAAGGGCCAATTTTTTTTTTTTTTTTTTTTTTTTTTTGAGACTGAGTTTAGCTCTTGAGGCCCAGGCTGGAGTGCAAGGGCGCGATCTCGGCTCACCGCAACCTCTGCTTCCCAGGTTGAAGCGATTCTCCTGCCTCAGCCTCCCGAGTATCTGGGATTGCAGGCATGCGCCACCACCCCCAGCTAAATTTGTATTTTTTGTTAGTAGAGACGGGGTTTCTCCATGTTGGTCAGGCTGGTCTCGAACTCTCGACCTCAGGTGATCCACCCGCCTCAGCCTCCCAAAATGCTGGGATTTACAGGCATGAGCCACCGTGCCCGGCCAGGCCCCAAGATCTATAGCTACACAGTGGACCGCATGTCTGACGGCTATCCTATAAAATTATAATACCCAATTTTTACGGTACCTTTTCTATGTGCAGACACACAAGCGCCTACATTGTGTAACCGGACGGTAACGTGCTGCACCGCTGTGTGGCCCAGGAGCCCCGGGCCACCTTCCAGCCCAGGTGTCAGCAGCCCTGCCACGTAGGTGTGAGTGAGTGAGTGGCTGTTGGCAGGATGACGACATCGCCTGAGCACGCTGCTCAGATGGTATCATTGTGGTTAAGCGAACGATGGCTGTGGCGAAACAAACAAACAAGCAAACAAAGACCGCCTGTTCTGAGTGCGGAGCTTTATTATTCTTGGCGGTAATTATGATGAATTGTTAGCTACGTTTGCCTCCAGGGTAGAGGTGGAGAGGTGATCCCAATTAGGGGGTGCCCCAGAGACAGCGCTTGTCTCCAAAGCCCCCACTCCTCCCTCAGCCTCCGCTCCATCCGACCCCGTTCATATCGCTGGAAAGTCCCACAGAGTTCCTGTGGATACTCCCAAAACGAAACGGCGTCAACGGGGAGGGAGGGAAAGAGACAGCGGTCTGGGAGGGAGAGAGACTGAGGAGCCCTTTGTAGCCAGGTAGAGCTGTCAATAAAGTTTTGTCGCCTTGGCAACCGCAGGCCTCGCGGGGCGGGAGGGGAGAGGGCCGGCGGTGCGCGCGCATTCCCCGCCTCCCTCCCGCCCCGCTCTGGCTTTCTCCCTCCTGCTGCTGGAGCTTTCCTCTGGGAAAGAGAATAGGGAGGCCGCGACTCTATGGTGATGGACAGAGGCCACAGCTAATGGAAAGAGGAGCTGTCCCAATGCCAGCCAATCACATACGAGTACCGGAGTTGGCAGAGCCCGCCCTCTCTCCACTTGGACCTGAATAACCCGACCCAATCCAAATTTCGCCCGGAGCGACTGCGCTTTCGGCCAATGACTGCGTCCATTTCGGGTCGCGGTGGGACAGGAGGCGGGACAAGTCTCTAGGGCAGCGGCTGAAGGACAGCGATGTGAACCACTGGCAAGAGTTCGCGGCGTTTGACGGCAGCGGGGGCGTGGCGGGTTTTTATATGGGCACTGACGAGAGCCGGGCGGGGAGGGGAAAAGTAGGGCTTGGCCAATGAGAGCGCCGTGAGCTTCATAGCAACGGAGAAGTGGCGGCGGCTTTGGCCAATAGATAGCCTTAGTGGCCTTGGCGGGGCGGGCCCAGCGATCAGATGGGAGGTGCGGCGACAGTGTTTGACGAGAGCTGAAGGAGGCAGTGGGAGGTGGTGGTGGTGGTGGTGGTGGTGGTGGCAGCGGCGGCGGCGGCGGCGGCGCGGGCGTCTGAGGAGGAGGAGAAGCGGGTGAGGGGCGGCGCGGGGCCCGACCTCTGAGCCCCCCTGACGGCCCCAGCCCCGCGCCGCCTTGGCTTCCAGTTGCCCCCTGCCCCGGCTGCCCCCCACCCCGCCCGGCCCCTCCTCGTGTCCAGGCGCCCACGTCTCCTGTCCCCTCGCCAGGCCTCGGGCTCCGCAGCATCACAGCCTCCTCCCTGTGCTTCCTCACCCGGGCCTCTGCCTGACCCCCTTTTCACGTCCACCGCCCTCCCTGCACCCCCAGGCCGCCTCCTGCACCTCCTAGGGCCTGTCCCTGATCTCACCCTCCAGGCCTCTTCCTGCACCCTCAGGGCCCTCCCTGCACCCCCAGGCCGCCTCCTGCACCCTCCAGGCCGCTTCCTGCACCCTCAGGGCTTCCCTGACCCCTTTCTCACCCCTGGGACCTCCCTGCACCCCCAGGGCCAATCCCTGCCCTCCCCTCACCCTCCAGGCCTCCTCCTGCCCTCTCTAGGTCTCTCTGTCCCTCTCCTCGTTCTCCCTGGACCCTGAGGTCGGCCTCTGACCCTCCAGGTCCCTTGCCCTGGGCTTCCACCGCCTGCCCAGGCCCTTCCCTAGGGTCCCTCAGGACCCCACCGAGCCCTGTCTGGTTCCCTGGGTCTCTGTCCGCCCTCTCAGGGCCCTCACCCACTGGCCTAGGCACTTTGCCGTCCCTGGACTGCCCTCCTCCCCACGGGTCCCCCGTCTGGCTCCTCCCTGGGTCCCTAGGCCTTCCCCCGGCTCTGTCCTTCCTGGCACCTCTGAGCACCCCCAGGCCCGGCTGCAGCCTTCTCCCTCCCACGGTCCCCTGCCGTCCCCACCAGTGTGCGTCTCTGCCCTTGCCCCCAGCCTCCTTTCCAGCTCCCCCGCCGTCCCTGGCGCCCTCCTGCAGCGCCCCCTCTTTCTCCCCCGCAGCCTCCCAGTGCGTTCCCGACCCCTCTCCCGCCGTCTCTGCAGCTCCCGCTCCTTGCCCTGCCCAGTCTCATTTTATCCCGGGCGCAGATGAGCCTTGGGCGACCTGGTGCGGGGACACGGCGGGCCCTCTGTCCGCGTTAGGGTTTTGGGTTGTTTTCTTCATCTCTCTGTTCTTTCCTTGCTCCTGTTTAAAAAAATTTTTTTGTAAATGTTGACCTGTGCTGCCTCGCCACCCCTGCTTTTGTCCTCTGAGTCCCCCTCCCCTGGAATCCTTGGAGAGGGAGCAGGTGCTGGGATCCCTCCCCCTGCTCTCCCTCCCCTCACCCCCCTCGGGCTGCCTGGGGTTTCACCCGGAGCCTCCTGACCACTCCCGGAGGCTGCCGGGGAGGCAGGGGGCGGAGACCGAGGCAGGGCCGCGGAGCGGGTGGAGGGCGGGACCTCCGGCTGGCGGGAAGCTTTGACTTTTCCTCCTTGAGGGCTAGAGGTGAAGCCGCTCCCCAGCGTGCTAAGCCTTTAGGGTGATCCTGGCTGCCAGTCAGCCTTTCCTGGGCCCGTAGAGTTGTGTGTGTGGAGGGTGTCTCTGTGCACATGGCCAGGGTGTCCGAGTGTGTGTGAGTGCCTGGGTGTGCCTTGTGCCGTGTGCACGTGGGGGTTGTGTGTTTGGGGGGCTGTAGTCTGCGGTGCAGGAGAGGGGACAGAGACGCTAAGGTGATGACTGACATCACTCCGGGTTTCCCCACTCTCAGAAGTACTTGCTGGGTTCCATCTTTGCCAACAGCCTGGCAAAGTCAGCACTGCTTTTCTCCCCATTTTGCAGATGAGATCCTGGGGCTCGCTGGCATCCCCCACCACTTCTGAGTAGCGCAGGAGTGGAGTCGGCACCAAGACAGGCTCCCCACGCCCACCTTGCCCTCACCTGCCCCTGCTCTCTGCCAGAGGCAGCATGGTCCGAGGGGCACCATGGGGCCCGACAGAGTGACAGCACGAGAACTGTGTGAGAACGACGACCTGGCCACCAGCCTGGTCCTAGACCCCTACCTCGGTTTCCGCACCCATAAGATGAATGTCAGGTGAGGCGGCCTGGGGGCGAGGGTGGGCCTGAGGGGTCAGGACCCCTCCCCTTGTACCACGGCCATCCCTCAGCCCGCTTCTCAGCCTGCTCCTCCCCTCAGCTCCAAGTGGGGGTTGGGGCCGGGGCCCAGAAAGGCCCTGGGACCCAGGCATGCCCTCTCCCCCAGCCCTGTGCCCCCCCTGCGGCGACAGCACCACCTGCGCTCAGCGCTGGAAGCTTTCCTGAGGCAGCGGGACCTGGAGGCTGCGTACCGGGCCCTGACGCTGGGAGGCTGGATGACCCACTACTTCCAGAGCCGGGGCCCGCGGCAGGAGGCTGCCCTCAAGACCCACGTGAGGGAGCCCTCCCCTCCCCCGCCCTCGCCGCGTGTCCTTCCCGCTCACCCGGCCTGGCCCCACCTGGCAGATGCTCTAGAGCCCCTCAGGGCAGCCCCTGGGGCCCCCTGACTTCCTAGCCCTTGGGACCATCTGAGGCAAGGCTCAGAGAATCCTAGGAGAGGAGAGTTGGGGGGCCCCTCTGAGATGGAGTCCAACCTCTTCGTTTGACAGATAAGGAAACTGAGGCCCCCAGAGGGGACGTGAGGCCCCTGAGACCACACAGTGAGTCAGTGGCAGAGCAGGCCTAGAGTCCTGGAGAGAGAGGGCAGAAGATGCCCCTGCCCCGCCTCCTCACCCCCACCCTCACCCTCACCAGGTCTATCGCTACCTCCGAGCCTTCCTGCCGGAAAGTGGCTTCACCATCCTGCCCTGCACGCGCTACTCCATGGAGACCAACGGGGCCAAGATAGTGTCCACTCGTGCTTGGTAAGAGGGCAGGACGTCCTCTGGGTCTCCTCGGGGGGATAAGAGAGCCCCGTTCATAGACAGGCCAGCCAGGGAGAAGAGAGGTGCCTGGTCCTCTGGGCATCGTAGGAGGGTGTCGGGGCTAATCCCACAAGACCTTTGTGGCTACCCTGGTGCTGCTGAGCAGGAAACCCCAGATGTGACCCCAGGGTTCCTGGGGCTTCCAGGAAAGAAGTAGGCTTCTGTTCAGGCTGTCCTTACCTCGTCGTGACCGGAGCCCCCACCATGTGTTAGAAACCCCTGAGTGCGGTGAGGAGACCCTGCCCCTGCAGGGTTCACAGTCCGGTGAGGAGGTGGGCTGCAGACAAGTCAGCATGCAGCTGCTGGTCCCAGCTGGTCCCAGCTCATTCCGGAGGTGCTGGGAATGAGAGTGGCTCCCACGGCGAGGCTGCCACTGAGGGGAAGCACCGGGCTGAGTGTCTGGTGGGGCGTGCAGAAGGAGGTCTTGGCAGGAGGCAGTTGGGGCAGGAGGTGCCGTGAGAGCGAAGGGAGGGGATGGGGCTGTACCTGCTGTGTCTGTGCTATCCTGAAGGCTTTCAGCCGAAGGGTCCTGTGAGGCTGTGGGCTGGAACAGGGAAGCTGACCCAGGCGGGAGGGAAAGAGAAAGATGGAAGAAGAATCAGTCAGCAGCAAACAGCACACGGGAGCCCCTGCTTCCCGGGTGCCTCTGAGCCCCAGTTCCCCCCCCCCCCCCGCCATGCATTGCTCACAGCCCTGCCCCCTGGCCTCTCGGCAGGAAGAAGAATGAGAAGCTGGAGCTGCTGGTGGGCTGCATCGCAGAGCTGCGGGAGGCAGACGAGGGGCTGCTGAGGGCCGGCGAGAACGACTTCAGCATCATGTACTCTACCCGAAAGCGGAGTGCTCAGCTGTGGCTGGGCCCTGCCGCCTTCATCAACCATGGTGAGGGGCAGGACGGGTGGGGCCAGGTGGGGCTGGAGGGGTGTCGTGGGAGGGCTCTGTGACTGGGCCGCGGAGCTCACCCACCTCTCTTCTCTCTCTTGCCCTGACCGGATCCAGACTGCAAACCCAACTGCAAGGTGAGACCCTGGGACTCGGGAGGAGTGGGCCTTCGGGAAGGATGGTACCTGCAGCCCAGGGCAGGGGGCTTCTGGTCAGTCAAGAGCCAAACGCTGTCCCATATCCCTGTGGCTTCCCACCGACCCTGGAAGGGGCAGAATGGGTGTTTGGTCACAAGGCTGCTGCAAAGGAGGAACGGGCTCCAGCTTGGCCACTGCTGCCTGGCTTTTTTGTGCAGTCGAACTGGAACCCTGGCTGCCGGCTGCTGGCCATCTTTCTTCTCTGAAAACCAAGCTGGGAGCTGTGCAAGTTTGAGCAGGGAGTGTGGGGACAGGGAGGCAGGGCCCTGTGCTAGGGGCCCCCGGCCTTGCAGGGAACAACGCAGGCCACTGTGGTGGCAAGAGCAGGGAGGCCAGAGAGCCCTGGACTCAGGATGGTGTCTGTCCTGTGGCTGGGAAGTGGAGGGAGGGAGGAGGGTCGGCTCCAGGAAGGCATTGAGGGGCACCCTCTGGAGCGCAGACGTCGGTGGGGCACCCGGGGAGGCACGACAAGAGAATCCAGGTCTTTGGCTCCAAAGTCAGAACTGAGGTGGGGCCCTGGCTATGCCGCCCTGGCTGCCCTGGCCATAGATGGGGCTGCTGAGGATCTGCCCAGGGGCTCTGCAGGCTGGGCAAGTGTGCTGGAGGGTTTTGGACAGCGAAGTCTGGGCTCGGTCTGGCACCACCCACAGACACTGTGGGGATGGAGTCAAAAGGCAGCCCTCAGAGACGCTCCGCAGGGCGAGTTGCACCAGTTACCTTAGCACAGGAGAGGGCAGCCAGCTTGACAGCGATCCGGATCCATCTGGCTTCACAGAAGCGATGCCATGCTGGGCACTGATGGAGAAGCAGCAGAATTTCCCTGGGAAAAATTGGGGGCAAAGGAGGGCATCTAGCAGGACATGGCACACCAGAGGGCTGGGGGTGCCCAGTGACGGCTTTGGTTGGGCAGCAAGGCCTTGTGGCCTGGGCCAGGGTGCCACATACTCCCCCCAGGGTGTATAATGGGAGGCTTGGTTTTTAGATCACCCTGGAGGCCCAGGTGCAGGAGGCTTGGCAGGAAGGGGAGAGGCTGGAGGCAGGGTGGCCACAAACAGGTGAGGAGGGGCTAACCCCCCAGGGGTCGCAGGGATGGGAGGAAGACGAGGATGCAGGAGGTGGCACACTCAGGAGGCAATGGCTGGTTGCGCTGGGGGCCGTCAGGTAGGCAGGTGGCGAGGCCACTCCCAGGCAAGTGTCAGGCTTGAGTGGATGGGTAGGTGGACACTTAGGTGGACAGTGGTCATACCCCCTCCTAGACAGGGAACAGGGAGGGACGTGTGGCTGTGTGGGGCCCGGGAGGAGCCTGTGGAACAGCACCTGGGTGAATGATCCCAAAGGCAGGGCCAGAGCACACTTGGATTGGGCTGCGGAGTGGAGGCATAATGGGAGGTGGCCTTGCAGGCAGAGGCCGGGCCTCGGCGGGGAGCAGGCAGCTGAGGAGGGGAGGGGATTGGGTGTGGCAGAGGAGGCGGGGCTTGGCTTGAGACCACAGGGGCTGGAGGGAGTGGTCACCACTGCTGGCACTGCACACTGCCAGAAGGTCAGGTTAGATCATCCTGCTGCAGGGAGGGGTGGAAAACAGCCAGTGGGTGGACTGTCTAGGGGCTACAGGCAAAGGACAGGCCATGGGCAGGGCAGCCACCTTGGAATGGCACTTTTTGGGGCTCAGCTGTTGCCCCATTCCAGGAGAGGACACTCAGGGCCCGGGTGCCTGGCCAGGCATGGGGAATGGGTCAGTCCAAGCCTGGGCCCAGGTCCTGGCACTGAGCAGGCTTGGCCCTCAGTTTGTGCCCGCAGATGGGAACGCAGCCTGCGTGAAGGTGCTCCGGGACATCGAGCCAGGGGATGAGGTGACGTGCTTCTATGGAGAGGGCTTCTTCGGTGAGAAGAATGAGCACTGTGAATGCTACACCTGTGAAAGGTGAGGGCTGGGGAGAGGCGGGGGAGTGAGGGGCGGTTCGGCACAGGCTGTCTGCCCCAAGCGTCTGGGGTCCTTGAGCCCGGAAATGCACCCTCGGGGCCCATCCCTGAGTGTGTCCAACCCCAGCATTGAATCTCCCCTCTACCTGGCCTCCCCTCCCCTCCACCCAGCCTCCCCTCCCCTCCACCCGGCCTCTCTTCCCTCCACCCGGCCTCCCCTCCCCTCCACCCAGCCTCCCCTCCCTCCACCCAGCCTCCCCTCCCTCCACCCAGCCTCACCTTCCCTTCACTCGGCCTCACCTTCCCTTCACTCGGCCTCAGCTCCCGTTCACCTGGTCTCCCAGGAAAGGTGAAGGAGCTTTCCGAACGAGGCCTAGGGAGCCTGCGTTGCCACCACGGCCCCTGGACAAGTACCAGCTACGTGAGACCAAGCGGCGGCTGCAGCAAGGCCTGGACAGCAGCAGCTGCCAGGGCCTGCGGGGCCCTCGGGCCTGCGCACACCTGTCCTCACTGCGCCGGGACCCATTCTGCGGTGAGCGCCCCTCCTGGCCGGCCCGGCAGCCCCGCCCCCGTCCACTCCTGCTCAGCTGTCTCCCATCTCCTGAGCTCTGCCTGGGGTGGGCAGTTCTGCCTGCAAGCTCCTCTGGGAAGTGCGGGCCGGAGCTGCCTCGTCCTGGGGGTACCTGCTTGCGCTGACTTTGTCTCTGTGTTTCTCCTCCCTGCCACCTGGGCCTTCACAGCTGCCTGCCAGCCCCTGCGCCTGCCACCCTGCAGTGCCCGCCCAGACACCTCTCCCCTCTGGCTCCAGTGGCTGCCTCAGCCCCAGCCCCGAGTGCGGCCCCGGAAGCGCCGACGCCCCCGGCCCCGGAGGGCCCCAGTGCTGTCCACCCCCTACAATGCCCGAGTCTCGCTGCACCAATGGGGAGGCTGTGGCCCCCACTGCCGCTTAAGAGGAGAGGCCTTGGTGGCCCTGGGTCAGCCTGCCTGCACCCACTGGGGCCCCCAGCATGACTGGCACTGGGCCCAGCGCTATGGGCTGCCTTACGTGGTGCGTGTGAACCTTCACCGCCTGGCCCCAACCCCACCAGCCACCCCAGCCCCTGCTGGGACCCTAGGCCCCCCCATCCTGATCCCAAAACAAGCCCTCGCCTTCGCCCCTTTCTCCCCACCCAAGCGCCTACGGCTGGTGGTCAGCCATGGCTCCATCGACCTGGATGTCGACGGTGAAGTGCTGTGACAGATGAAGTGCTGTGACACACCGGACGGGGATGCCCAGCAGGGAGGGAGCGTCTCTCTCCTAGCCACCCCAGGACCTCCAGAAGGAGCCCTTGGGCCTTTGTGAGGGAGCTGACCCTTGACCCCAGCACAGCTCTGACCCTGGAGCAGGGTTGGTGTGGATACCCCCAGGGAGCTGACCCCTGACCCTTTGTGACTGCTGACCCCTGAGCCACCCCCACCCCCACAGGGAGCCCTGGCCATTTGCTGCCCTCCCCACCCCTGCCCTAGCCTCAGGACTGCAGGAGCCACTGACTCCCTCAGCCCCTTCCTCCCCAGAGAGCAAAGCCATAGGGGGCAGGGGCCACCCATGGCGTCTCCCCAGAAGTCCAGGCCTCAGGAGGAGGTAGAACTGACCGAGGGGTGGCACTTCCCAGAAACTGCCCCAGGAAGGGGACTGGGTTCGCTCTCAGCTCTGCAACTGTCTGCGGTAGGGGGAAGGGTGGGGGATGTCTGGAGGCACGTCCTCCTCACCACCCCCATGGGTCTCAGGGAGGCCGGGTGCGACCTCATCTTTCTATGGTGCTATCCCTGGTGCTATTGGGGTGGGGGGGGCTCCCTCCCCTTCCCCCACACCAGAAAGGGGTATGTTGGGGGATTGGAAGCACTTGAACTTTTTATTTTATTAAAACCTTGTTATAAGTAGCACTCTTGACAGTTTTCTGTTTTGGCTTATGTTTTGAAGGGATGTCAGGAGGGTGAGACCCTCAGCTGTGCTGGGGAGAGGGGAGGAGGCAACCCGGGCCTGCAGCGCTGAGAGCTGTGGGAGAGGGATTTGAGGGGTGACGGACTACAGAGGACTGAGTCTGGAACCCTGTCACCATTCAGGCTGTGCTTGTAAAAATGCCTTTAGATCCTGAGAGGCTGAGGCGGGCAGATCACGAGGTCAGGAGATTGACATCATCTTGGCCAACATGGTGAAACCCTGTCTCTAGTAAAAAATACAAAAATTAGCCGGGCGTGGTGGTGCACACCTGTAGTCCCAGCTACTCAGGAGGCTGAGGCAGGAGAATTGCTTGAACCCAGGAGGTGGAGGTTGCAGTGAGCTGAGATTTTGCCACTGCACTCCAGCCTAGTGCCTGGCGACAGAGCAAGACTCTGTCTCAAAAAAAAAAAAAAAAAAAAAAAAAATTAGGTTAGTTTCAGCTATTTGGGAGGCTGAGGCAGGAGACTCACTTGACCCCAGGAGGGAGAGGTTGCAGTGAGCCAAGAGTGTGCCACTGTACTCCAGCCCAGGTGACAGAGCAAGACTCAGTCTCAAAAAAAAAAAAAGGCCGGGCATGGTGGCTCAAGCCTGTAATCCCAGCACTTTGGGAGGCTGAGGCGGGTGGATCATGAGGTCAAGAGATCAAGACCATCCAGGCCAACACGGTGAAACCCCGTCTCTACTAAAAATATAAAAAATTGCCGGGCGCGGTGGCTCAAGCCTGTAATCCCAGCACTTTGGGAGGCCGAGGCGGGTGGATCATGAGGTCAAGAGATCGAGACCATCCTGGTCAACATGGTGAAACCCCGTCTCTACTAAAGGTGCAAAAAATTAGCTGGGCATGGTGGCGCGTGCCTGTAATCCCAGCTACTCCGGAGGCTGAGGCAGGAGAATTGCCTGAACCCAGGAGGCGGAGGTTGCAGTGAGCCGAGATCGCGCCATTGCAGTCCAGCCTGGGTAACAAGAGTGAAACTCCGTCTCAAATAAATAAATAAATAAATAAAAAATTAGCTGGGCATGGTGGCGCGTGCCTGTAATCCCAGCTACTCAGGCGGCTGAGGCAGGAGAATTGCCTGAACCCAGGAGGCAGAGGTTGCGGTGAGCCGAGATCGCGCCATTGCACTCCAGCCTGGGTAACAAGAGCGAAACTCCGTCTCAAAAAAAAAAAAAAAAATGCCTTCAGAGCCAGTAAGCAGTTCTCCCATTGTCCAGGTGAGGTCAACAGGGTTTAGCAAGCAGAGTAACTTGCCCAAGGCCACATGAGGACTTCAGGGCCCTTCTTGAACTTCTCAATCAGGTGTCCCCCCACACACATACCTCAATCCAAACAGAGAAGCTGGCGGGGGCCTGGCTGAGTGGGGATGTGGGGCTGCCCAGCACACCAGAGCTGGGCCTGGGGGAGGCAGCGCTGATGGGCTTTCCTGCATTGCAGCATCTTGGGCTTTGTTGTGAGACCAGGATGACGAATCTTGTTTCTTCAGGTCCAATCCGGTATCTGGATTTTGCCAGGACATCTTAACTCTCCGTGTAATCTTGTTTTGCAAAAGGAAATAACAGTGGCTGATCGCAATCCCTGTGTGGGTAACCCCCCCATATAGTCACCAAGGAATGAGAGCTAAGCAGAACTCTGGCACAGTTAGGGCTTGAGGAATATCTCACTTTATAGTGTTACTACTCAGCTATTTCCTTTTATATAATCCTTTACATAATCATATATTAGTTTATAGAAATAGGGCTTGAAGAATCCCCTTATATAATCCTCTCTCTACATAATCATATAATAGTTGATAGTATGAGTGCCTAAAGAATATTTCCCTACATATATACCTATAATTATATCTTAGTTCATAATCGGAGGAATGCCTAGAGTGGACACAGTGCAGAGCATGAATTAAGGAATAAGCAGCTTATAATAGGAGGAATGTCTGGAGCAGACACACTGCAGAGCATAATTTAAGGGAAAACAGTTAGACCAGGACAAGAATCCATGGCCCAGGTGGCAGCGTTCAGTATTGTAAAGATACCCGCTGTATAGCAGGCTTGGGGCGAGAGCCACTCCTCCTGATAAAGGAGTTGTAGGACCTTGCTCCAGTTCCCGTGGAAGGCTGCCCTCAGACCCGCAATCCACCTTGGTGACCGTGAACTTTATCAGCTCTTGCTACTGTGCTGCTTGAAAAGCATCTTCCCATAGAACCCATTGGAAGCTGCCAGAAGGTGGCGGTAGCCTTGACAGCTCTGTCGCTGCTATGTGACTTAAAGCATCCTCCTATAAATCTTCTTAGAATTAGTTTGCCCATAGATAAAAGTATAGCACACTGTACCCTCTTCACTGTGCATGGCCCACCTTCAAGCCTCGGTGACCTAATGGGGTGGACCCCTTACTACACATGGCCCTTGCCTTTGTGGGAACGGGCCCCTTGCTGTGTACTGTCCAACTCCTGGCCTAGGTGCCCTAATGGGGGTGGACCCCATGTTTTATTGCTCACGACCCTATCACTATCCTTAAAGATGATTTCACTCACTGCCCTGCCCCCTAACCCATACACAATAAATATTCATGCTTCTGGACATTTGGGGCCTCGCCTGACTCCGCTTATAGGTGGCGTGGCCCCCTGAGCCCAGCTGCGCTTTCTTTGTACTTCTGTGTCCTGTCTCTTTATTACTCGTATTCTGCGCCTCAGCACAGCCTAAGGCTCACCCCACGACCCTGTGGGGCACTCAGCCCTACATCTGGCTCCCAGCTTGCCCTCCATCCCTGGTTCCAGGTTTCGCCAGCATCTCACAGACAATTTTCTCACTGGGGCCACAGAGCCCATCTCACTTGGGCAGCTACAGGTCACCTGCTGGCTCCAGGCCCGCCGTGTGCAACTCCACGTCCGCCAGCCTTGAACAAGCTTACCGTGGAGGTGGATGAGGCTAGGCTGCAGATACCAGGAAGCCCTCCTTCGCCCTGGTGGAGAGGGGACAAGCGGTGGGCAGGGGGAGGCCACAGTGAGACCCATGTGAGCACCTGAGCAGTGGGCCTGGGAGGTGGGGGCAAGGGAGCTGTTGAGAACAGGTAAAACCTTGTTTACTTTAAAACACATTTATATACATTGGATAATATGGCCTGTACTATTTCTTTTACAGGGAGAAAATTCCTCTTTGTTACAATGCAAATCCTGCCAAACCCTGTTTTCTTTCTCATGTTAAAAGTAGGGAGGGACGGAGCTCCAGGTCATCAAATGGCAGAGATATGGCTCCTGTGGCAGTCCCCAAGGATGTGTCTCTGAATGAGCCAAAGCCATGCCGTTCCTTTCTTTCTTTCTTTCTTTTTTTTTTTTGAGACGGACTTTCGCTCTTGTTACCCAGGCTGGAGTGCAATGGCACGATCTCGGCTCACCGCAACCTCTGCCTCCTGGGTTCAGGTGATTCTCCTGCCTCAGCCTCCTGAGTAGCTGGGATTACAGGCACGCACCACCATGCCCAGCTAATTTTTTTTTTTTTGTATTTTTAGTAGAGACGGGGTTTCACCATGTTGACCAGGATGGTCTTGATCTCTTGACCTTGTGATCCACCCGCCTCGGCCTCCCAAAGTGCTGGGATTACAGGGTTGAGCCACTGCGCCCGGCCTTCTTTTTCTTTTTTTTTTTTTTTTGAGACAGGGTCTCCCTCTGTCACTCAGGCTGGAGAGCAGTGGCGCCAGCTCGGCTCACTGCAACCTCCGCCTCCTGGATTCAAGTGATTCTCCTGCGTCAGCCTCCTGAGGAGCTGGGACCATAGGCACATGCCACCACATCAAGCTAATTTTTAAATTATGTCTCACTACGTTGCTCAGGCTGGTAGTGAACTCCTGAGCTCAAGCGATCCTCCTGCCTCCACCTCCCAAAGTGCTAGGATTACAGGTGTGAGTGAGCCACTGCACCTGGCCTTTTGTTTCTGAAATTCAGGTGCTGTTGCCACAGCTGTTAGAGGACAGCAAGCAGGGATTGTTAGCTGAGGATTCATAGGCAGACACTGGAACTTCTAAGAGCCTTCTGAAATCTTGTCTTAAATGTTGAGAGTACATATTCACATGCACGTTTTTTTCAGGGGATTCAGAGCATTCATCACAGTCTCACAAGTTTCTGTATCCCCCCCAAAACCAAAAAGGGCTAAAAACGAGTGGTGTGCCACGCATGGTGGCTCAACGCCTGTAATCCCAGTACTTTGGGAGGCTGAGGCAGCTGGATCGCCTGAGGTCAGGAGTTAGAGACCAGCCTGACCAACATGGAGAAACCTCATCTCTACTAAAAATACAAAATTAGCTGGGTGTGGTGGCAAATGCCTGTAATCCCAGATACTCAAGAGGCTGAGGCAGGAGGATCGCTTGACCTGGGAGGTCGAGGTTTTGGGTGAGCCAAGATCTCGTCATTGTACTCCAGCCTGGGCAACAAGAGCGAAACTGTCTTAAAAAAAAAAAAACAAAAAAAAAAAAACTGGCCGGGCGCGGTGGCTCACAGTGTAATCCAGCACTTTGGGAGGCCGAGGTGGGTGGATCACGAGGTCAAGAGATCGAGACCATCCTGGCCAACATGGTGAAACCCCATCTCTTTTTTAAAAAAAACAAAAAACTGGCAATGGGGCTTCCCAGCCTCCGCACTGCTGCTGTGCTGAGCTGGTGTTTCTGGGCGGGGCCTGTCCTGTGCACTGCAGCAGCTGCCGTGAATCTTCACCCACTAGATGCCAGGAGCATCCCTCCATCCCAGCCAAAAATGTCTCCAGACACTGCCTGACGTCCTCATGGGGACTAAAGTTAGACTCTGGCTTGATCTGGACATCACCGGATGGTGGAGGTGGGGAGACACCAGGACCACAGTGAAACGTTCCCTGTCCTTACAGCGTGGATGGTCAGGACAGCCTTAAAGAGCTTGGGCGCTATCAGGGTCATCTTGCCCATACAGACAGGAGCTGCCTGGACTACTGACCTCTGCTGGAGGTCCTTCAGCTATCGGGGACAGAGCCTAGCAGGCTGCCTGTGTTTCCACCTTGAAGCCTAGCTTCCATGAAGTTTGAGGCATTTGTGCTGGCACTACCCAGCTGGCAGGACTTGGGGGGCATCCTGGTGGAGCTGGGGCCTGGGGTCGTGAGTTCACCAAGGGGGCTCAAGGACAGGAAGAAACAGTGGTGGCGGGGGGGTCCTCTGGTTGAAGCCTGGGCCTGAGAACCCTGCCGTACACATGGAGGCCAGAGCAAGAGAAACAGAAGGAACTCAGAGGCTGGTGGCTGTAGGTCGAAGTGGAATGAAGTGTTTTTGTGGTTTTTTTGTTTTGTTTTGTTTTTTTTGAGACGGAGTTTCGCTCTTGTTACCCAGGCTGGAGTGCAATGGCGCGATCTCGGCTCACCGCAACCTCCGTCTCCTGGGTTCAGGCAATTCTCCTGCCTCAGCCTCCTGAGTAGCTGGGATTACAGGCACGTGCCACCATGCCCAGCTAACGTTTTGTGTTTTTAGTAGAGACGGGGTTTCACCATGTTGACCAGGATGGTCTCGATCTCTCGACCTCGTGATCCACCCGCCTCAGCCTCCCAAAGTGCTGGGATTACAGGCTTGAACCACCACGCCCGGCCAAGTTTTGTGTATTTTTTGAGACAGACTCTCACTCTGTTGCCCAGGGTGGAGTGCAACGGCGTGATGGCGGCTCACTGCAACCTCAGCCTCCCGGGTTCAAGCGATTCTCCTGCCTCAGCCTCCTGAGTGCTGGGATTACAGGCGAACGCCATCACTCCCAGCTGTTTTTACTTTTTAGATAGTGTTTCTCCATGTTGGTCAGGCTGGTCTTGAACTGACCTCATGGTCCGCCCACCTCAGCCTCCCAAAGTGCTGGGATTACAGGTGTGAGCCACCACACCTGGCCCTCCCACTTTTTTTTTTTTTTTTTTGAGACTGAGTTTCACTCTTGTTACCCAGGCTGGACTGCAATGGCGCGATCTCGGCTCACCGCAACCTCCGCCTCCTGGGTTTAGGCAATTCTCCTGCCTCAGCCTCCTGAGTAGCTGGGATTACAGGCACGCGCCACCATGCCCAGCTAGTTTTTTGTATTTTTAGTAGAGACGGGGTTTCACTATGTTGACCAGGATGGTCTCGATCTTTCGACCTCGTGATCCACCCGCCTCGGCCTCCCAAAGTGCTGGGATTACAGGCTTGAGCCACCGAGCCCGGCTTTTTTTTTTTTTTGAGACTAAGTCTCACTCTGCTGCTCAGGCTGGAGTGCGGTGGCGCGATCTCGGCTCACTGTAACCTCTGCCTCCCAGTTTCAAGCCATTCTCCTGCCTCAGCCTCCCGAGTAGCTGAGATTACAGGCACCTGCCATCACGCCTGGTTAATTTTTATATTTTTAGTAGAGGCAGGGTTTCACCACATCGGCCAGGCTGGTCTCAAACTCCTGACCTCAGGTGATCTGCCCATCTCAGCCTCACGATTACAGGCGTGAACCATGGTGCTCAGCCAGAAGGAAGTTTAACGAAACAGGAAATACAACTAGAGCTGACTTGGGTGCCTGGCAGTAGAACTTCTGTCAGACTTTGGCAGGCAGGCAAGGCCCTGGCCAAGCACTCGCCACCCTGACTCCGTGTCTCCCTGTGAGGGAACTCTATGACCTTTTATTCAGCAAGCTAGTCAATCAGATGCCTCCCAGAGCTCCAGGACTGGTTTATGGGATCGCCCCTGAGCTGTCTGTCCTGCTGATCAGTTGTCTCTATGGCTAGAGACACCCCACACACAGAACAGCTGGGCCAGACCCCATTCTGCTTTCTTTTTTTTTTTTTAGACGGAGTTTCGCTCTTGTTACCCAGGCTGGAGTGCAATGGCGCGATCTCGGCTCACCGCAACCTCCGCCTCCGGGGTTCAGGCAATTCTCCTGCCTCAGCCTCCTGAGTAGCTGGGATTACAGGCACGCGCCACCATGCCCAGCTAGTTTTTTGTATTTTTAGTAGAGACGGGGTTTCACCATGTTGACCAGGTTGGTCTCGATCTCTCGACCTCGTGATCCACCCGCCTCGGCCTCCCAAAGTGCTGGGATTACAGGCTTGAGCCACCGCGCCCGGCCCGACCCCGTTCTGCTTTCTAGGTTTTCATATTGCCATCCTCCCCACAACCCTAGGAAGCAGAGGTGTCATGATTATGTCATTGTTACCAGATTTCAGATGAAAAGACCACAGTGTGGAGGGGCCAGGGAACTTGTCTCAGGCCACATGGTTAATAAGCTTCAGGTCCTAGACTGAACTCCTTCTCAGAACTGTTCCGCTCTGACACCTTCGGGATGGGAAAGAGGGAAACCCAGAGAGGTGGTGAAGCTGCAGCCCCTAGGAGCCAAGGGACAGTGAGCAGGGGAGGCAGAGCAGGCGGCCTTCAGGTCCATGATCTGGAGGCTGGGAGGACGGAGCAGGTTCTGAGGAAGAACCGCAGAGGGAGGGGAAAGTGGACGATGGAAGGATTGGAGAGACGGGGCTGGAGGAGGAGGAGGTGAAAGAAGAGGACAGGAGAGGGAAGCAGGAGGAGGAGGAGGAGGTTGAGCAAACAAGGATGCAGTTATTCTGGGGCGGGGACGGGAATAAGTGGAGTGGCCTTGGTTTTCTCTGAGCTGGGAGGCTGCTGAGACTGGAAGGCTGGCATTGGGGGGTCTCAGGAGGCGGCTACTGGACACCAGGGAAAGCCAGTCGAAGCACCTGGAGGAGGCGTTTGGAGTTGGCACAAGGGATGATCCATCAGGCTGGAGTCCAGATCTGGCCCTGCCCATGGCTCAGGCATCAGTGGGGCAGTGGCGGCTGCAGAGGAGGTGGGAAGTGTGAGAATGTGCTGAGGTGAGGTCTGGAAGCAGTGAACTGAGGATGCGGGGGAGGATCAGGAAGGAGGAAGGAGGAAGGCTGCCCAACAGGGCAAAAATGGGTTTTAGACACTGGGTTCTGGGGAGGTCAGGAGGCTGTTGGGGCTTGCATGGGCGTGGGGCCCTGTGCCCAGGACGTTACCTGGGTGACCTCACCAGGTTAGCTCCATTCTGTGACTCAGAGAGGGGTCCTGGCCCTGTGGTTCTGCCAGCGTTTGTTCCTGCAGCTGTGCTGCTTCTGTGCAGGCGTCCAAGGCTCTGGGGATGTTGCATGTACAGGAAGCCTTCCGGGAGCTGAGTCCACACCCTGTGCCCCCACCCCATTCTCAGGTTGTGGTCAGAGACAGAGCCAGGAGGCCAAGATCTCAGAGTTGGTATCATCCTGAGGGATGGCTCGTCTAGGGTGTGCCCTGGGCAGTGTGGAGGGCAGGTGATAGGTCATCATGGGGCAGAAAGCAAGATGGAGTCCTCTGAGCTCACCCAGCCCCGCCTCTCCTGGTAATGGGTCCCTGAGCCATCTTGGTTTGCCTTGGGGAACCTGGGTTCACATAGGTCAAGAAGCTTGTCTAGAGTCACCCTCCAAGTTGTCATGATTAGTTGTTCCATCTGGGTTGAACATGGCCTCATAGGGACACTTCAGGTGGAGGTTGGGGCTTCCCCATCCTAAGAACCCCTCTGGGAGGCTGACAGCTCAGGGAGCACCAGCTGGGAAAACCAGCACCCCAAGCTGACTGGTCTCACGGCTCCCTATGTAGGACCAGGCTAGAACCTTAGGTAAGGGTCACTCCTTGGCCTGGGGAGAGGCAACACTTCAAAGGGCACCTGGAACCAGAATGCGGTTCCGTGTTACTGATGGGATAGGGGAGGAGTGAAGAATGATTCCAAGGGGGCTCTGATTCCCTAGGTGCCAGCACGCTAGCGGGGGTCACGGAAGAACCTGCAGTGATGTGTGTGGTGGGCGACTGACAGCGGCTTCTGCAGGGTGGGGGTGTGGAGCTAGCCCAGTGCATTGGAGAACTGAGCAGGCTGCTGCTCCTGGCTGTGGGTGTGGGTGTCGAAAGGGTGGACACCAGGGGACCCTGTTGGCAATAAGCCGGCTGACATGATGGGGACCTCAATGTTCTAGGAGGGAAAACGAGCCAGGTGGGGAGTGCAGTCATGATGGAGAGTAGAGAGGGAGGGATGGAGTCAGTGCTAGGTAGTTCAAAGAAGACCCCTCAGGACCTGAGATGGGATGGATCAAGGTTGGGATGGGGAAGGAGCCTGGGGAGATGGTCCAGGCATGAGGGGAGTGGGGGAAAGGCTCGGGTGAGAGGTAGGTGTGGGGCGTGGGCACTGACAGGCAGGAGAAACTTGGAACCATCTGAGTGGAACACTGTTGAGAACTGGAGACCCTGGGCTGGTAGGTAGCTGTCAACACGAGGCATCTACAGAGGGGGGATGGGAGGTCATCGGCTTCCTACCTTAGGGACCTGACTGCCGTCTCTACCTGATGGAGCAGCAGTCCTCCTGCCGCCCCTTAACAGAAAAAGCAGTGTCATCCCAGACACAGCCACAGGGAGGATCCCCCACCACCACCAAAACGCATCGCTGGCTGGGCATTAAGAAGAAACATCAGCAACAACATAACATTATTCGTGGCTTCGAGACTGGGACGTGGGGGTGGATAACCGAGGCACGGGCTCCGCGAGACAAGAAAATGCAGGGTCACTGCGTCTTCGGAGGAAGCCGCGCTCGGGCAGTCAGATTTTGCCAGCGAAAGTCCCATCCTTAATCTGCTCGTTCCAGTTCTGGACCTGGGAAGCAGGAAGGCGGGGAGCGGGACGCCGGCTCAGCCTCGGCCAAGCCCTCCCCATGCCTGGCCCGGCCCTCCCCCGCCGTCGACTCACCCAGCTGGTGGGGCACAGCGAGTTGTACACGCGGAAATAGTACTCGCAGGGCTCGCTGTTCTTCCCGCGGCGGCTCATGGTCTTGACGCAGCGCTGGTAGTCTGTGGAGGGCGGGGTCACGCCGCAAGCCACGCCCACCCAAGGACAGGCCCCTCCCCTCCACGGCTTGCTCCCTCTCAGTTCTTCCCTGCTTTGCCCCGCCTACCTCTCCCCTCGAGGTCTCCGACCCCTACTCCCACCCAGCCAGGCCCCGCTACCTCCGTCACACTGCCCCTTCTGGCCCGGCTGTGCTCCTACCTACCTCGCCCCGCTCCTTCAAGACTCGGCCCCACACCTTCCAGATCAGTCCTCGCCCCTACCAACCTCGCCGCGCCCCTCTGGGCTCAGTCCCGCCTTCTCCCGTCCAGGCCCCACCCCCTACCACCTCGCCCCGCCCCTCCCGGCGCAGCCCCTATTTTTTTCCCCGCCGCTACCAACCTCGCTCTGCCCGTCCCGACTCACCCACCCCCTACTTTTCTCGGCCATGCCCCACTGCTACCAACCTCGCCCCGCCCTTCCCGTCTCAGTACAGTACCGTCTTCTCCAAGCAAGGCCCCGCCCCCACCAACCTCGCCCCGCCCCTCCCCTCCCGGCCAGGCCCCTCCCCTTCCCGGCCAGGCCCCGCCCCTCCCGGCCAGGCCCCGCCCCTCCCGGCGCAGCCCCTACTTTTTCCCGCCGTGCCCCGCCGCTACCAACCTCGCCCCGCCCCCCAGCCTCAGTCCCGCTTTCTCCGGCCAGGCCCCGCCCCCACCAACCCACACCCTCCCTGCCTCCCACCCTAACGGTCTCCGCGGGGCTTCGGGTGGGGCTGCCCCTCCCTGCCTTCCCTCATCACAACCTGCTCCCCTAACCTGGCCGACCAGGTCTCACCCAGGAAGTTCTGGTAGCAGTTACGGGTCTGGTTCTGGTTGGGGAAGCGCGGGTCGAAGGGCGGCGTCCACCATTTCTTTCTGGGGGGCTTCTTGGTATCCAACATCCACGGAGGAGGCAACTCCTGCGGGACGGGGCGGGGACTCTGTGGGGCCGAGGGGGCGCCCCCGCTCCGACCCGTACCCCGATCCTGACCCCCGCCCCTCCACCCCACCCGTGGGGCCCTCAGCAGCCTTGATCCTCACCAGCTTGGCCACCGGATCGGCTGTGCGGTGGTGCCCGGGTGCCGCCGGCTTCTGAGTCCGCGGGGTACAGTCCCACGCGGCTCAAGTGAAACGCACCCCGCGGCCGCATTGGCTAGGACCCCCGAGCCCCAGCCAATGGGAGCCGTCGTGCTCCGCAGGCCCGGTAAGGGCGCCCCCACCCCACCCCTCGCAGCCCCAACGTCCCCTCAGGGACCCGCGCGCACACAGGCACCGAGGTGCGACCCGCTGAGTCTGAGACTCAAGCTTTAATCTCTGCGAAGTTGGGTGGTTCCATGGGCTCGCCCCCGCCCCCCCCCAATATATAAATGCGTAGCGATAGTTCTGGTCTCTGTATGACAGGGCGAATCCCCCAATGGCCTTTCAACATTCCGCTTCTGGCAGTCGGGGGCGCACAGCACCCTGGGGGCCTGTGGGGTTAGAGGAATGAGCTGCGGTGGGGTCTGGGCTCCTGGGACATCCGCCTCCCCCTCGCCCCCAGGTCTAAGGCAGGTCTCAGGGGGTACCTGGCCGAGCTGGGCTCCTCTGGACAGTTTCCGACTGAGGCTGAGCCCAGCATCCGGCTACTAAAAGTGCTGGGAGGGCAGGCTGCAGGGAGAAAGCAAGCCAGAGAGGGCTTTGGGGGACAGGGCAGTGAGAAGGGGTACCCAGGACTCTGAGAGCTGCAGGTGCCTGGCTTAGGGGAGTCTGCGTCTCCGAGAACGGGGCTTGCTGTGTGTTTGGTTCATTGTATCTGCCTGGGGCAGAGCCTGGCGGCAGCAAATGCACATTAAATAGAGGAGGAGGAATGAGTGAATCCTGGCTCTAGGACCAGACAAATAACTGGAATCTGGGCAGGTGGTTTCCCTTCTTGAACCCTGCTAAGCTTCTCTCCCTCCTGCCTGGTTAATATTAGGCCTGACTCAGGATTGTTCACACTGACAGCCAAATGTACCGAGGGAGAAGCCTGGCCAGGTGCAGTGGTGTACGCCTGCAATTCTAGCATTTTGGGAGGCAGAGGTGGGAGGACTGCTTGAGCCCAGGAGTTTGAGACCAGCCTGGCCAACATGGTGAAACCCCAATCTCTACTCAAAATACAAAAGTTAGCCAGGTATGGTGGCATGCACTTGTAATCCCAGCTACTTGGGAAGCTGAGGCAGGAGAGTCACTTGAATCTGGGAGGCGGAGGTTGCAGTGAGCCAAGATCATGCCATTGCACTCCAGCCTGGGCGACAGAGAGAGACTGCCTCTCAAATTAAAATAATTTTTTTTCTTTTTTTTTTTTTTTCTTTTTTTTTTAAGATGGGATTTCACCACATTGGTCAGGCTGGTCTCGAACTCCTGACCTCAGGTGATCCGCCCACCTCAGCCTCCCAAAGTGCTGGGATTACAGGCGTGAGCCTGTAATAAAATAAATAAAATAAAATAAAATAAAATAAAAAATAAAAACCTTAGCTGGGTGTTTGGAAGGTGAGGCAGGCGGATCGCTTGAGCCCAAGAAGGTTGAGGCTGCTGTGAGCCATGATAACACCACTGTACTTCAGGCTAGGCAATAGAATGAGACCCTGTCTCAAAAAAAAAAGGCCCACTCTGTCCCCACTTCCTGCAGCAGCTACCTCCCCGTCTCTTTCCTCCTGTTACAGCAAATGCTTGTATGAAGCTGGTCTACCCCTAGCTTCCACCTCCTCACTTTGCATACACACACATGCATGAGTGTTTACAGAGGGAAAATACCCTCAGAAAAGCTCAGGGCTGTCACCATTTTATTTCAAATATTATTTGAGGCCAGGCGTGGTGGCTCATGCGGGAGGCCAACGCCAGCCTGGCTAACATGGTGAAACCCTGTCTCTACTAAAAATACAAAACTTAGCCAGGTGTGGTGGCAGACACCCGTAATCCCAGCTACTTGGGAGACTGAGGCAGGAGAATCACTTGAACCTGGGAGGCGGAGGTTGCAGTGAGCCGAGACTGCACCACCGCACTCCAGCCTGGGCGATGAGAGCAAAACTCCATCTCAAAAACAACAAACAAACAAAGAGGTTGACAGGAGAATGCCCTAAACTCAGGAGGCGGAGGCTGTAGTGAGCCGAGATGGCATCACTACACTCCAGCGTGGGTGACAGAACAAGACTCCACCTCAACAAAAAAAAAACAAAAAAAAAAAAAAAAGGAGAAAAAAGAAAGCTGCAACCCGTTAGCAGTCACTCCCATTGCCCCACACCAGGCCCCTGGCCCATCAGAACTTCACCCCACACCCCCACATCACTTCCACACTGGTAAATCCAGAGGTCGGGCCCCAGGCCCTGCTCCTCCACCTGACCCCAGCATTTGACACGGATGTTCCTTCCCTCCCTCACATCTCCACGTGGTTCTGGGGATGCCCAGCCTCTGGCTGCTCTGCCTTCCCTGACTCTGGCTCCTCTTCGCCCCAACACCTCGGCCTTTTCTCTCTCTCCAATCACTCGTCAGTGAACTCCTCCAAGCTCACAGCCTGAGCTAGCCTGTCCAGGCACCAGTGACCTCACATGGCTTCCTGAGCTCCAGACTCATGTCCAGCTGCTTACCCTGCGTCTCCCCCAACACCTCAGAATCAAGATGTCCAAGAGAGATGTCCTGAGCATCTCCTGGGACCCACATCCTCCCAGCCCTCTTCAAGTCAGCCTTTCTCACATCACAAATTCCAATCCTCGAAGCAATTGATTGGTTCACTCTTCAGGCATCTCCAGAGGCCCCTGTTTCTCTCCACCGCCATCACCCCACCTTGTGCAAGCCACTGTCGTCTCCTACCTGGGTTCCCGCGGCAGCCCTGCTACCCCCTGTTCTCCAGGTGCCCACTCCTGCCCCTCCACATCCCTGACGGAGGCAGCCTCTTCACACAGCAATCAGTCCCCACCACTCTTCTGCCCCAAACCCTCCAGCTCCCTCAGACTCAAAGCCAAAGTCCCAGGGCCGGGCGTGGTGGCTCACGCTTGTATTCCCAGCACTTTGGGAGGCTGAGGCAGGCAGATCACTTGAGGTCAGGAGTTCAAGACTAGCCTGGCCAACATGGTGAAACTCAGTCTCTACCAAAAATACAAAAATTAGCCGAGCATGGTGGCTCATGCCTATAATCCCAGGTACTCAGGAGGCTGAAGCAGGAAAATCACTTGAACCCAGGAGACAGAGGTTGCAGTGAGCCCAGATCATACCACTGCACTCTGGCCTGGGTGACAGAGTGAGACCCTGTCAAAATTTTGTAAAAAAGTGAAAGGAGGGAGAGATCACCTCTGCCTCGTAAATAGCAGGGCTCACAGTAAATGCCAGCCGCTAACCCCAGCTACCTGGGGGGAAGACTGAAGACACCCGGTTCCTCCTGTGTCTCCTCTGCCTTGGTGGTCATGCTCCTCACAGTCTCAAGTTCTAAGAGCACGGGCGAAAGAATTTCTGAAGATGACCCCACAGTGGCCAGGGGGTGCTGGGCTGGCATCGTCAGGGGCTCCTGCAACACTCTCTTGGGCTGCTGGGACGTCCTGGCCGTGGCCTCCATCTTTGGGATGGGGGTCTCCGAAAGGGGCGATGGCGGTGAGTCCTCCCACCGTGAGGCAGGCAAGGGGATGGTCGCCTGGGAGATTCCTTCCGTCTTCAGACTGGCAGAGGTGGGCCTGGAGCAAAGGGGCAGCTCGGGCAGCCCCTCGGGGTCCCAGGGTGGTTCCTTCACCTCGGCCCATTGCTGCTTCCTCTTCTTCGCCCAGGCATGTGACTCTGGCTGCTCTCTAACCACCACTGGCTTCCCCTCCAGCGAGGACAGCTGGCTGGGGTGGAAGGGCATTGAAGCCATCACAGGCGTGGCAGATGACTGCGAGAGCCAGGAGGGGAGTGAGCCCAAAGCGTGTCTGGAGCGCTGCTCTTTGGAGTTGGCCATGATCATGCGCCTGGCGAGGGTGAGCCCTTCCACAGAGAAGGGCCTGCTGTGCTCCCGGGAGGGGCCCCCGATGGCACGCTCCTTCATCTGCACCCATCCCTTCCGCTGCTCCATCTCCTTGGATCTCACAGCAGGCTGGTCCAGGGACCTCTCCTCCTTCGCCCAGTGGACTCGGTCCTCCGACTTCCTCCAGCCCCTGAAGGCCTCCAGGCTTGCCTCCTGGGTTTTGCTCACCAGGATGTCCCTGGACTCCTTCTTGGTCGTGGTGAAGGGCCACTCCAGGGATGGGACCTGAGTCATCTCCACCACACCTGTCTCCCGGGTGCCCACTACCATCGCCGGCTCAGGTTCCCGCCCGGACTTGCTGCTCTCCAGCGCAGCCCTTCCAGGAATTCCTGTTGGCACCACGTCGAAATCGCCAGGGATCTTCCCCTGTGAGGCCGGCGAGCCCACTGCCATCCGGTATCGGGTAGGTGAGGTTGGCAGAGCCTTCTGGGATGGGGCAGGGAGGACCAGAGATTTCCTCTTTGGAGCAGGGGGGGACATGGCCTTCTGGGGAATGGTAGGTACTGCGGAGGCCTTCTGAGATGAGGGTGGGACTGGTACAGCTGGGGCCTTCCGGGGAGCAGCTGATGCAGATGGGGCCTTCCACGATGGAGCAGGTACTGCGGGGGCCTTCTGAGACGGGGGTGGGGTCTTCTGGGATGGAGCAGGAACTGCTGGGGCCTTCTGAGATGGGGGTGGGGCCTTCCCAGGTGGAGCAGGTATGGCTGGGGCCTTCTGGGGAGGAGCTGATACAGCTGGGGCCTTCCACGATGAAGCAGGTGCAGCTGGGAGCTTCTGGGACTGGTCAACGAGGAATGGTGCCTTGCAAGATGTGACAGGGACAGATGGGGCCTTCTGGAAGGGTGGTGGCCCTGGCCCCTGCTGGGAGCCCATAGGCCCCGCCCTGTCCCTGCCCCTGGGGATGGAAGAGTAGAGTGTGGAGAGGCAGGCAGCTGAGGGACAGGGAGCCAGGTCGAGGGAGGCAGACGACAAGGTGCTGCTCTCAGAGCCCATGAGGTCTCCCATGTCCTGATGCCACAGGCAGGGGTCCCAGGGAGTGCAGGAGCCCAGAAAGAAGCAATCAGGGCTGTTGGCTGAGACGCAGTGGGAAGGGGCCTTCACTATGTGTCCCTGGCCTGTGGTCTCATTACACTCAGATGTACAGGCCTGTAGGTGAGTGGAGAGAGTGCATGGTCAGGGCCTGGGGAGACCCCAGACGCAAGAGGACAGAACCCATCCCTCCTCCCTCAGACTATGGAGTCCAGGCCCCCAGCCCCTCCTCCCTCAGACCCAGGAGTCCAGGCCCCAGCCCCTCCTCCCTCAGACCCAGGAGTCCAGACCCCAAGTCCCTCCACCCTCAGACCCAGGAGTCCAGGCCCCCAGACCCTCCTCCCTCAGACCCAGCGGTCCAGGCTCAGCCCCTCCTCCCTCAGATCTGGGGCCTGGGCCCCGCCCCGGGAGCCTGGCCTTTGGAGAGGACTGTGTCTGCTTGGTGGTGCTGGAAAAGACGCTGAAGATGGTCCGGATGGTGATGCTGGTCGTCTCTGGGTGGGGGAGCAGTCTGAGCCCTTTGGGGCGGGGACAAGACGACACAGCGTGGCAGGGGTAGGGTGGGCTGATCTTACCAGAAAAGCGGGTTTGGGTATGAGGTCTCTCAGGATGGGGGTCTGGGTGGGACCTGCAGGAGCAACACCGTGGATGGAGGTGGCGTCTGGACGGGGTCTCCCTCCTCCTCCCACCCACTGCAGCAAGACCCATGCCCACTTCTTTTCTGCAGGTTTCTTCTTGGCATGCTCCAGCTGCGACCAGATGAGGGGCACGGAGTCGCCCACGGCCTGAGACTTGAATCTGCGCTTGAGCGGCTGGCGCAGGGGAGGAGGGACGTTACACAGGGCAGCCCTCAGCCCGCAGCCTCCGCCCGCCCCGCCAGCTCACCTTGGCCTTCCTCTGCCTCTGAGCGGCCACCATCTTGTAAGGAAAGGTGTGCTCGGCAACCCTGGCTGGAAACAGAGGAGACATTCCGGGTCAGAGACCCCAGGGGAGGTCGCGAGGACCTGCCCCAGGAGCTCGTGGAGGGCCCTGCGGGGGGCGGGGGCGGGAAGAACCAAATGGTGCAGCTCTGTCCCCGCCTGGGGAGAACCCCACACCCTGAGGTCCTGAAGAACAGCAGGGCCTGCTCACCTGCTTGTCTGCTGACTGACTGGTCCTGCAGAGACGGGTGTCAGGAGGGGCCGGGTTTCCACATCTCCATAACCTACCCAGTCAGAGGCCTAGGCCCCTCTGCTCCCAGGAGCCAGCATTGCAGCCCCTCCTCCCTCAGACCCGGGAGTCCAGACCCCAGCCCCTCCTCCCTCAGACCCAGGAGTCCAGGCCCCAGCCCCTCCTCCCTCAGACCCAGGAGTCCAGGCCCCAGCTCCTCCTCCCTCAGACCCGGGAGTCCAGACCCCAGCCCCTCCTCCCTCAGACCCGGGAGTCCAGGCCCAGCCCCTCCTCCCTCAGACCCAGGAGTCCAGGCCCAGCTCCTCCTGCCTCAGACCCAGGAGTCCAGACCTCAGCCCCTCCTCCCTCAGACCCAGGAGCCCAGGCCCCAGCCCCTCCTCCCTCAGACCCAGGGGTCCAGGTCACCAGCCCCTCCTCCCTCAGACCCAGGAGCCCAGGCCCCAGCCCCTCCTCCCTCAGACCCCAGGAGTCCAGACCTCAGCCCCTCCTCCCTCAGACCCAGGAGCCCAGGCCCCAGCCCCTCCTCCCTCAGACCCAGGAGGCCAGGTCCCCAGCTCATCCTCCCTCAAATCGGGGTCCAGGCCCCCAGCCGTCCTCCCTCAAATCAGGGGTCCAGGTCCTCGGCCTAGACTTTGGGCTCTTGCTCCCAGTCCCCCTCTGGATCTGGCCAGTGGGTTCCTGGGCTGCCATGCCTGGTCGGTGAAGCTGGGGCCCCACCTGCAGGTGCCAGGTGGAGGCGGGCGCTTCGGCCAGGGGCACATCTGGGTGGGCCGTGCGCACGGTCCTGGGGGCCCAGGCGAAAGCCGGCTCCCGGAGCAGGTGGGTGAGGCGGATCCAGCAGTCGAACAGGAAGCCTGCCTCGTTATCCGGGGCATCCAGCGCCAGGTAGTAGTTGTGGCCTGAGACCAGGCGTAGCTTCAGGCACCAGGAGGAGAGGTCATGGACGCAGAGCTGGGTGAGGTCCAGGGGGATCATCCTGGGAGAGCAGGAGGGGAGTGTCTAGAGCAGGAGGGGTGGAGGGGGTGGCCACGGGGCTGGTGGAGGCGGCACCTGGTCAGCACGAGGCCCGAGCAGTCCCTGCCCTCAGCAGGCTGGCCGATCAGCAGGATATCGGGCACCAGCAGGCCTGGCAGGGAGGCGGCTGCGCCCATGGTCAGCCGGTTGGTTCTGTGACTCACAAACACCGGGCTCCCTCGACTCGTCACCTGGGCAGCCAGGGAGAAGGGCTGGGACCACTCCTTCCTCCAGCACCCCCAGCCTGAGCCTCCCTCCTGACTGCCCCCCACATAGGGACTGCCAAATCCCAGTGCCTTGCAAAATTCCCCCGCCCAGGCAGCCTCTCTTCCCTTCTCAGCCCCAGGGCACTGGGAGCTGGGGACCTGAACAAAGTTACTCTCGAACATGGGCATCGGACGCAGGGGCAGGTACTCGCCCTTCTGGAGGGTCTTTTGCAGCTCCCCCAGAATGGGGACCCACTTTGGGGTGCCCTGGAGCGGCTCAGGGCGCCTCCTGTTTCGAAGCCGGATCATGGTGGCTGTGGTGGATAGGTACTGGTTTAGGGACCCGGGATCCAGGCGTGCAGGCCTCCCAGCCCCAGCCCACCAGCGTTGGCCCTGGGGCTACACAGGTGCCTGGAGCTCAGCGTTGTAGAGCGAGGAGATACCCCGGGCTGGGAGACTCGGGTCTTGGCCACGGCCCTGCCAGGGTGGACAGCATGGGCCTGGGGGAGGAGCCTCCCGTGGAAGGGCTTTGTGACCTCATGGACACACAGGGGACTGTTCCAGGAACTCTCCGGGACCCTGGGCTCTCTTCTCCAGGGATGTAGCCTTCAATCTTGAGGGCTGAGACAGGTGAATCGAAATTCCGGGCCCAGGGCTGGGCACCCCCACCCCAGACCCAAGCTAGTGACAAGACAGGGCCGCTGGGAGTCTGCCTGCTGACTGTAAAGGGACGGTTATCTAAAGGGCTTGATCATCGTCCCTACTCTGCCATTGACCCTTCTCTAGGCCTGGGTAAGACCCAAATCCTTACTGAACCTGTTTTTCCAAATCTCACGTGTGTGCCTGTGGCAAGGGGTCCTCAACACCGAGTTGCAAAGAGAGCTGTGGGAACGAGCCGGACGCAGTGCGGACCCCAGGTCCGCCTCTCCCTAGCTGTGTGACTTTGAGCAACAGAGTCCCCACCCCCTGCCTGAGCCCCAGTTGCCCTTGCCTGTGAAACGGCATAGTCAAGGCTCCAGGAGAAGTGTGTCGGTGAAGAGCCCACACCGCGTGTCCAGCCCTAAGAGGCTCAATCATCTACTTTGTCCCCTCCTGAGGGCTTATTTTTGGAGGGGAGGAGGCTGATATTCTGTTATTCTAAAAATAGTGTTTATTATTTTTAAAATGTGTCATGCAAAATACACAGTCATGGCAGAAATTCTGAAAAATACAGGCAATCATAAACATTAAACGTCACCCACAATCCCACCTCTGTCCTTTGACCCAGAGACAGTCATTGTCAACATTTTGGTGTATTTCCCTTTAGGATTTTTTTGTTTGTTTGTTTGTTTGTTTTTTGAGATGGAGTCTCCCTCTGTCGCCCAGGCTGCTGAGTGCAGTGGTGCAATCTCGGCTCACCACAACCTCTGCCTCCCAGGATCAAGCGGTTCTCCTGCCTCAGTCTCCTGAGTAGCTGGGATTACAGGTGCACACCATCACATCCATCTAATTTTTTTTGTATTTTTAGTAGAGACAGGGTTCACCATGTTAGTCAGGCTGGTCTTGAACTCCTGACGTTGTGATCCACCCGCCTGGGCTCCCCAAAGTGCCGGAATTACAGGTGTGAGCCACTGCGCCCAGCCCCCTTTAGGATTTTTTTTTAAAAAAATCCATATGTAGAAAGAAAAACACAGAAGTGGACGGCACCATGCAGTGGTTTTGTAACCTGCTGTTTCATGTCAGGAGATCGCTTTTTCTTTTCTGAGACAGGGTTTTGCCAAGTCTCCCAGGCTGGTCTCGAACTCTTGGACTTAAGCGATCCACCCGCTTTGTCCTCCCAAAGGTGCTAGGACTACAGGTGTGAGCCACTGTGCCCCGCCAATGTCAGGACATCTTTCTATGTCCAAAGCTGGCCTCTCTCCCTAGCTTCCCTGAACAATAGCCCATGCTCCGGGTGACTGGCTGGAATTCCACCTGCAGATGCACCATGAGGCTTAGCCCTCACTGGTGGACGTCTAGATTGTTTCCAGTTTGCTATGGTGAACACAGCCACAATGAACCATCTTGAGCTTGCAGCTTTGTCTAACACGGGTACTGTTAATCACGATGACCTTCTAGAACCTTCCATTAAATATTTATGGAAGACCTATGGGTCAGGTGTGGTGGCGCACACCTGTAATCCCAGCACTTTAGAAAGCCGAGGCAGGAGGATCACCTGAGGTCAGGAGTTCAACCAGCCTGGCCAACGTGGTGAAACCCTGTCTCTACTAAAAATACAAAATAAAATAAAATAAATTAGCTGGGTGTGGTAGCAGATAACTGTGATCTCAGCTACTTGGGAGCCTGAGACAGGAGAATTGCTTGAACTTGGGAGGAGGAGTGTGCACTGAGCTGAAATTGCCCCACTGCATTCCAGCCTGGCCAACAGAGGCCGGGCATGGTGGCTCACCTCTGTAATCCTAACAAAAAGACCTCTGCAGTTCGGGGGCCTGGGTGAGGCTCAGACCCTGCCTCCACAGAGCTGTCGGGGTGACCAGTCGTCTCCCCTCCCCTGCCCTGCCCACCCACCTCCACCTGCCCTGCCCCAGGGACCCCAGCATCCAGTCTCAGCTCCCACCCAAATCACCCTCAAGTGGATGTGTATGACAAATTTAATTCCCTGTTCTCTGTCTCACTAAGGTTTCTCACATTTTTGTACAAAAACCCAGGCTTCCCTTCCCCTCCCCGTACCCCAACATGAAAAGTAATTGTCTAAATAAATAATATATATGCCTGCCCAGGCCTAGAAGGGGAGGAGCCAGGGCAGAAGTCTGTGGACAGACTTCTTGGAGACCCAAGAATCCGGAACCCCAGTTCCCTCCGCCTTGGGGACCCAGGAGTCTACCTGCCTCCCTTCCTCCCCAAAATAAATAAGTATAAATAAGGCACAGATGCCCCCCAGGTCTCACGGAAGGACTGTCTCTAACTAGGGGGAGATAATGGCGGGGGATTACCTGGCTGTTAGGCCCCCAGTACTGAAATAAATAAATAAATAAGATCTGGCTTTGGAAGGACGGTGGTGGCTCTAGGCCCCGGGGTCACAGCCGGGTCTTCAGCAGCAGCAGCCCCCGCACAGCCCAGTCAAGTGTCAGGTGCAGCCCCCCCAAGATGGCGTGGGCGGCTCTGATGCCCCCCCAGGCTGAGGAAGGGGGTGCCAGTGGGGGGGCCGGCGGGTCTGGGGGCGGCTGCGGCAGGGCCAGGTGGGACATCTGTGGGGAGAAGAGAGAAGGTGAGCGACAGGGACAGGGTGCAGTGGGGAGCAGGGCAGGGGCTATTTGGAGCTTCCACTGAATCGAGGTGGGGGAAGTCCAGGCTACACGTTCCCAGGGTGCCTGTGGTGCGTGGGTTGAAGTGGTTAGGCTGAGAGCTCTTCAGGGTGTGCAGTTCAGATAACTGAAGCTGGGGTCCAGATGGGCTTCGAGAGCTAAGTGTGGGGGTTGGGGTGAATCTGTAGAGTCAGGGCGGGTGTCTTGGTTCTGGGTGAGGGATAGGGCCAGGCTGTTTGCGTTGCCAGGGCTGGAATCTTAGAGCTGGGTTTTTATCATTGGTGTTGTTTTTTAAAAAATTTAAGAGACGGGGTCTTGCTATGTTGCCCCGGCTGTCTCAAACTCATGGCCTCAAGAGCTCCTTCTGCCTTGGCCTCCCACACCTTGGGATTAAGGAGTGAGCCACTGTGCCCGGCCAGAACTGGGGTTTTAGAGACAGTGTCTGGGATTTGGGGGCTCAAGTCTAGGGTTGGGGGGGCTCTGGGTTCAAGTTCAGGAAGTCATGGGTGAGGGCTGGAGTCTCAGAGCTAGAAGGTGGAATTTGAGATCCAAGGTCTAGGCCGGGCGCGGTGGCTCAAGCCTGTAATCCCAGCACTTTGGGAGGCCGAGGTCGAGAGATCGAGACCATCCTGGTCAACATGGTGAAACCCCGTCTCTACTAAAAATACAAAAAATTAGCTGGGCATGGTGGCGCGTGCCTGTAATCCCAGCTACTCAGGAGGCTGAGGCAGGAGAATTGCCTGAACCCAGGGGGCGGAGGTTGCGGTGAGCCGAGATCGCGCCATTGCACTCCAGCCTGGGTAACAAGAGCGAAACTCCGTCTCGAAAAAAAAAAAAAAAAAAAAGAAAGAAAGAAAAAAGAGATCCAAGGTCTTTGGGGTTGGGAAGCAGGGTTTGAAGTCCCCTGGTCTCAGGGCCTTGTGCCTGGCTTTGGAAGTGAGGGGCTTGGGGTCGCAGAGGCACAGGCTCAGGATCTGAGGCCTCAGGGTTTTGGATCTTGGGCGTGAGACACAGGGCCTCAGGGCTCCGGTCTGTGTCCTCGAGGTCTTGGGTTGCAGAGCCAGGCTCCCAAGGCTGGCTTTGGGTCAGGGTCTTGTGTCTTAGGGTCTGCATCTGGGGTCTTTAAGGTGTCAGGATCGAAGGGTTGGAGCCTGGGTCTCAGGGTCTGGAGGCCCATGATTTTCTTTTTTGTTGTTGTTAGTTTTTTGGTTTCTTTTGAGACAGAGTTTCACTCTTGTTGCCCAGGCTGAAGTGCAATGGCGTGATCTCAGCTCACTGCAACTTCCACCTCCCAGGTTCAAGCGATTCTCCTGCCTCAGCCTCTGGAGTAGCTGGGATTACAGGTGCCCACCACCACGCCCAGCTAATTTTGTATTTTTAGTAGAGATGGGGTTTTGACATGTTGGCCCGGCTGGTCTCGAACTCTTGACCTCAGGCGAAGCACCCGCCTCCGTCTCCCAAAGTGCTGGGATTACAGGCGTGAGCCACAGCGCCTGGCCAGGTCCATGGTTTTCAATGTCATGGGGCCAGGGTCTCCAAGTCTTGAGGTGAGGATTTGAATTCTCAACTCTTTGGGCTTCAGGGTGGGGTACTGGGTCTTAGGGACTGGGATTTGGGGACTTTGAGGTCATGGACGATGGAGTCTCAGGGTCTTAGGGTGAGGATTTGGATGTCTGGGCAGGATTTGGGCTCTAGGGCCTCAAGGTCTCAGGGCACAGGGTCTTGCGGATGCAGGGTCAGGATCTCAGAGCAGGGGTGCTGCATTTAGGTCTGGGGTCTCAGGCTTCAAGGACTCAGGCCACAGGTTCTCGGCACCAGGGCTTGGGGTCTGGGGTGTCAGGTCTTGGAGCCAGGACATACCAGGAGCTGCAGCCGGCGCAGCAGCCGGTCCAGCCGGGCCTGCAGGGTGCCCAGCTCGGGCTCCAGGGTCTTCAGGGAGGAGCCGCCTGCCCGGCGCAGCCACTGCACGTGCCGCAGGTAGGACAGCAGGTCTGCCCGTAGCCTTGTCAGCACGCCCGGGAGCTGGGGACAGACAACGCTGGCCGTGACCGCCTGACCGCCGTGGCCCTGTCATCCTGCCCCCTTCATCGCCTCGGCCTCACCCACTCCCACCCTTACCTGCAGAGCTCCCAGCGCCCCCGCACTCATGGCCAGGGTGGGCAGGGAATCCAGGTTGTGGTCCCCGTCAGCTGGGAATTTGTCCCTCTGGTGGGGAAAAAAAGCTGTGAGGGGCCCCTGCCCAGCCTCCAGGCTCCCTCCACCCCCAACACCAGGCCCCACACTTGACGCCTCCCTGACTCTGCCACCTGAGAGCCCAGAACCCCTCCAGGTGGCCGCCCACAGGCCGCTCTCAGTTCCTCTCTGCCTCTCACTCCGGGGCCGGCCCCAGCCCAGCCTCTCCTACCAGCTGTGCAGCCAGCTGCCGCGTGTCCGCCAGGAGGGAGCGGGTCAGGAGCACGGTGCTGTCCAGTTCGGCCCGAGGGTCTGGGGAAGCTCGAGGGGGGCCAGGTGGTGGCCCAGGGGCAACAGCTGTATCTGGCCACAGGCTGAGCACGACCAGGACCAGGTGGCAAACCCCTGGGGGCAGGATGAGGCAGAGAGCTCAGTTTGGACTCCGGGTCTGAGGGAGGAGGGCTGGGGCCTGGACTCCTGGGTCTGAGGGAGGAGGGCCGGGGCCTGGACTCCTGGGTCTGAGGGAGGAGGGCCGGGGTTCTGGACTCCTGGGTCTGAGGGAGGAGGGCCGGGGCCTGGACTCCTGGGTCTGAGGGAGGAGGGCCGGGGCCTGGACTCCTGGGTCTGAGGGAGGAGGGCCGGGGGTCTAGACTCTTGGGTCTGAGGGAGGAGGGCCGGGGTTCTGGACTCCTGGGTCTGAGGGAGGAGGGCTGGGGTCTGGACTCCGGGCCTTACGGAGGAGGGAGTGCAGGTCTTAAGCCCCAGGGTGGAATGCCCGCGGGCAGGTCGCAGGGCCGGGCGGGCTTCCCTCTCCCTCCCTGGCTCTGGCTGCCCCGCCCGTCGGAGCAGACGCGGCCCGGGGCGGGTAGACGGGCCGGGCGTCTCCCGTCCGCCCCCGGACGCCGGAATCTGGGCCCCGGGGCGGGGCATGGGGGGGGAGACACAGGCCAGAACCTGCCCCCTCCCCGGGCCGCGGGAGCCGGAGCTGGCTGGGAGCAGGGGAAGGAGCGGGAGGCCACGACGGAGCCCGGGAGACACGGAGCCCCCCGCAGGAGACCCTTAGCCGCGCTCCCGGGAGCCCCGCGGGGCGGGCCGCGGAAGGCCAGGCCGCAGCGCACCTGGGCGGAGAGGGGCAGAGCCCCGGCCCGGCCACCGGCGGGAGCGGGAGACCCGGCGGCGCAGGGGGCGCGGGGGGCGCGGGGGTCCGGGGCTCGCTCCCCGCGGCCCACCCCGGCCGCCCCGCCCACCCGGCCTCCCGCCAGCCAATCAGCGCCCCCCGGCCGCCGCGCCGCGCACACCCCCAGCCCGCCCCCCGGCCCCGCCAGCCGTCGGTCTGTCCGCGCGTCGGTCGGCCGTGCCGGGCTCACCCTGCTTTTCGCCCGCGCCCAGTCTCTCTCCTCCCCCGGCCGGGGTCGCCGCGCCCAGGCTTGCTCTGCTCTCCGCGGACCCTGCCTCAGTTTCTCCCCGTAGCCTCTCTGCCGGGACCCCGGGGAGTCCGCGTCGCCCGGTCCCCGCGGGCCCCCTGGGGCCTGGGCCGATGGGGACCACCCCCTCCTGGCACGGGTCCCTCCGTCCCTGCCCGGTCTCCGCGTCTCGCTCCCTCGCGGGGCCCTGTCTGGCCTTCCCTCCCGGCGCGTCTGATTGGCTGCCTCCATCCGCGCCTGTCTGTGTCTCTCCGTGCCCATCTCCTCTGGGCCTCCCGGCTCCCAATCTGCTCTCCTCCCCTTCTCTGACTCCCCGCTGCCTCTGCCCGGGTCCCTCTCCGTGCGACCTCCGCCGTGGGTCCCTCCCTCCCTGCCTCCCTGTCCCCTCCACCCACCCCATGAACCAACTTACAGTTCATGTCCCCACAGGGCCAGGGGTTCCCCAGGTCAGGGGCCAGGGAGCCGGGGGCCTTTAACCCTTCCCTGTCCGCTGCCGGGGGAGCCCCGGGGGTCAGCTGGGCCTCGGCCTGGGGAGGGGAGGCATGTGCCCGTGAGCAGCAGGGCCGCCGCAGTGAGGGAGTGTGGACGCCTGGGGGGTTATATAGGGGGCTGGGGCGGGCGGGCAGGGGGCAGGCTGCAGGGGAGGGCGGCCTGACACATCCTGACTCACCCTCCCTGCCTGCCTTTTCCATTCAGACGGAGCGGCTGCCTTGCCGGGCTCACGCCGCCACGCTCGGAGGAGGGCACGGAAGGAAAAGTTGGAAAAGTTGAAAAGGGAAAGGGGGGGTGGTCTGAGAGGGGCTGGTGAGGTCATTGGCGTCCCCTCCCTCCACCTCCACGGGCCGGAGCAGACACTCAGGCTCAGGCGCTGAGGCCCGACTGTGGGTGGGGGTCCAGCTGGACCAGGACTGGCAGAGAGGGATGGGGAGGCAGGAGAATGGAAGGGCAGAGCGAGGCCGGACGCGAGAGAGGAGAGGGGCCTGGAGAGATGGAGGCAGGAGGAAGAGAAGAAGGGACACACACAGAGTGAGGGAGAGACAGACAGAGACAGGGAGATGGAAATACGCGGAGATGGAGGCAGCCAGAGAGACACGCCGCCAGAGAAGCAGACAGGACCACAGGGCCAGCCCTGCAGACACAGGGAGACGTTCTGGGAGTCAGAGATCAGAGCGGGATGAAGACAGAGGGAGGGACTCGGGGGAGACCCAGGGAGACGCGGAGGGGAAAGGAACAGAAACACCAAGACTCAGAGAGAGGACGCAGCCACCAGAGAAAGGTACCAGGTGAGCAGAGACATGGGACAGAGAGGCCCCAGGGACAGAGATGGGGAGACAGATGTTAGAGAGACAGAGATGCTGAGATGGTGGGGACTCAGCAATGGGGGCAGAAGTAAAAGCTTTCCTCGTTTTGGTTTTTTTTTTGAGACAGAGTCTCACTCTGTTGCTCAGGCTGGGGTGCAGTGGAATGATCTCGGCTCACTACAACCTCCACCTCCTGAGTTCAAGTGATTCTCCTGCCTCAGCCTCCTGAGTAGCTGGGACTACAGGCACCCAGCACCACACCCGGCTAATTTTGTATTTTTAGTAGAGATGGGGTTTTGCCATGTTGCCCAGGTTGGTCTGCAACTCCTGAGCTCAGGTCGTCCGCCTGTCTTGGCTTCCCAAAGGGCTGGGATTACAGGTGCGAGCCACCACACCTGCCAGAAAAGCCTTTCTCAAAGGGGCAGGCGGAGACAGGAAGAAGGGAAAGAGAGGGAGACTGGGCACCTCGAGAAAGAGTTGCTGAGACACTCCATACAGGCGAGACCTCGATTCGAGACTCCCGGTCTGTGCCTCAGTTTCCTCATCTGCGAAGGGGGGGACAATGAGCACCGCCATTCCCCTAAAGCCCATGATGAGGATAAAGTGAGCTCATTCACGCTAAGCACGAAGTCAGCACTCCGTCCGTGCTAACCATCATTATTCTCCTGGTTCATTTTTATGAGCACATCGGGGACACAGAGAAAAAGATGTGGCCTTTGAGAGAACCGGGGTGATGAGGGAGAGGCAGGACCAAGATGGGGTGAAGCGGGATGGCAGGAACACTGAGACCACGAACCAGAGCCCTGGGCGCCGATGCACAGAGGTGGAGGCGGGAGAGGTGTGCACGGGGAGGGGACCCACAGGCCGGGGCGGAGGCAGCCATGCCCACCGGGGCACACAGCAGGCCAGCGCCAGGCATGGAGCAGAGGAGAGCTGGGATTCGCAACAGAGCAAGTGAGGGGCAGAGATGCCAAACCATGTCCTCAAGAGCGCCCAGACCTATAAGGCAGGGAAGGATGGATCAGACTGAGAGCTCAGAGGTGGTGGGGGCCTCTGAGGCTCTGTGCAGACCCCCTTATGCCAGCCTCCGAGACGATGCCCAGCTGTTTGGAGGGCTCCCCCTCCCAATCCAGCACCACTGGAGGGGCAACTGCTCAGGTCCCCAAGGAGGTGAGGTCACAGCCCCCCCACAGTGGGAATGACCTCATCGCTCAGGTAAGAGCTCTTACTCCCCCTCTCTGGCCTGTCACAGCCACCCCTTTCAGGGCCCCCCAGGGCCCTCCCTGGCACTGGTTCCCGCTGGGACCCAGGCCTCTGACCACTGGGTCTCCGCCCCTCAGGGGGCCTGCTTCCGGCTGAGTCAGTGTGGGGGGCCCAAGGCTGCGTCAGTGAGGGGAGAGCTGACGTAGCCCCCCCAGACCGGCGGGGCCAGCCAAGGTGACTCAGGCCACCAGCTTGGGGGATGGACTAGCCCGAGGGGATAGGGGACTGGCCGGGGGCCAGCTGGGGAGTAAGAGCAGGGTTCCCGTAATGCCAGCCCCGTCCCCACAGGGACCAGAGTCCAGACCCCAGCCCCTCCTCCCTCAGACCCTGGACTCCAGACCCCCAGCCCCTCCTCCCTCAGACCCTGGACTCCAGACCCCCAGCCCCTCCTCCCTCAGTCCCAGGAGTCCAGGCCTTAATTCTAGTTGAAGAAAGGCAGCAGAGAATCTTGTGGCCCTCTACACTTTGGGGAGCATGTGTGGGGAAGGTCATGGGTCTGGGACAAGTCTGGGGTCCCGGCTGCTGCCAGTTTCCTGACTCGCCTTGGTCTGCAGCCCGGGGTTGTGGGCTCAGACTTCATCCCCGAAGTGTGGCAGCGGAGGTAGATGGGGCCGGTGCAGAGCAGCGGGGCCAGGAGTTATTGGCAATCCCTGGGTCTGCCCAGGCTAGGGCTGGACACGTTGGGTTACTCTGTGAAAACCAGAGAAGGAGAGAGAGAAAGAGACAGAGCGAGAGATGAAGATCAGCAGGGACCCAGAGGCAGGACTGGGGAATCCCAAAAGAAAATGACAGATGACAGAGACAAACAGCAGGAGAGACAGGGAGAACAAAGGCCCCGGGAGGCAGCCGGGCCAGCGGAACCCCGAGCAGGCTACAGACCAGCCTAGAAGCGCGGAAACAGACTGGGCAGCCAGGACCCAGACCCGGGGTGACCACAGACACTGGGGAGAAGCTGAGGGGACGCGGGGGATGGCCAGTGATTCCTGGCTCCTGCCAGAGCTCCGGAGGGAAGCGGAGCCGGCTGGGTGTGAGGTCAGCAGGTCCCAGGCTGTGTGTGTGTCCGTCTGTCAGTCCCTGGGGGGTCCTGTCTGGCCTCTGGGGGGTGACGGGGCAGGCTGGCCACAGAGGCAGCCCAAACCTGTCATTAGCGGTGAGGGCCGTGACGGCGTGGGCCCCCCCAGTCCCAAGCCGCGGTCCGGGGCCAGGCAGCCCCACCCCCCACCCCCTCTTTGATCCCTGAGGAATCCCGGGAATTGGGAAGTGGGTCCAGATGATGTTGACACAGGAAACGGTCAGCAGCTGCCCAACCTCAGCTCCACAACCCCTCTGACCCCCACCCCCGGCCCCCTGCAGGGCCCCCTCTAACCTGTGTCATCTCTGACGGAGGCAGCCCGGGCCCACTCAGCACCCACCAGGATGTTTACAGTAGAGATGGGTAGGACAGGGAGTCACCCCACGAGGCTTCCTGAGAAATGGGGTCTGGCTCCTGAACCATCACATTCAGGCCCCCAGCCCCTCCCCCCTCAGACCCAGGAGTCCAGACCCCCAGCCTCTCCTCCCTCAGACCCAGGAGTCTAGACCCTCAGACCCTCCTCCCTCAGACCCAGATCCAGCCCCAGCCCTTCATCCTTCAGACCCAGAAGTCTGGGATCCCCCATAGCACTCCTCCCTCAGACCAAGGAGTCTAGACCTGTCGTGGACCGTCCGGGACGGGTAGGCACGTCTGCCCGGGGGTCTCTCGACCTGCAAGAGGGTCCCAATACCTGGAAGAGGGAGTGCACCTGGAAAATTAATAAAGACAGAGAGAAAAAGCGAGGTGTCTGGAGGGCTGATAGGCTGTGCCTAAACAGCAAATTTTATTTTTCAAAGGCCGGGAATAAATACATTTTCTTGGCTTTGGTTTACGTCATAGTAAGAGGAATGTAAATGTATGCCTCACGTGGCCTATACAATAGAGAAGTCAGATATGCGATCAATGGTTGTAAAAAGTAACAAAATTTTCTACAATCACAAAGTTTGTTTGCATCCAAACATTATTCACAAAGCTTGTTTATATCCAAACATTGTTCACGAAGACTTGTTTATATCCAAACATTGTTCACAAGGCTTGTTTATATCCAAACATCATTCCTCCTGGCTGCAGGTATCTCTGGTTTGACCTTGTTTTAGAACTGAGATGTGAAAAGGTTTTTTGGTTTTGCTCATCAGAATATCTTTTTTTTTTTTTTTTTTTTGAGACGGAGTTTCGCTCTTGTTACCCAGGCTGGAGTGCAATGGCGCGATCTCGGCTCATCGCAACCTCCGCCTCCTGGGTTCAAGCAATTCTCCTGCCTCAGCCTCCCGAGTAGCTGGGATTACAGGCACGCGCCACCATGCCCAGCTACTTTTTTGTGTTTTTAGTAGAGACGGGGTTTCACCATGTTGACCAGGATGGTCTCGATCTCTCGACCTCGTGATCCACCCGCCTCGGCCTCCCAAAGTGCTGGGATTACAGGCTTGAGCCACCGCGCCCGGCCCAGAATATTTTTTAATCAGATTCTCCTTTGTCTACTCCTGACTCAACTTAACTCAACTTCCCCATTCAGGAATCTCTGAGTCAGGAATCAAAGCCATCCTTTATGGTGGCATTTTGCTTTGCAAATATGGACAGTTAAACCATTATCTAGGGTACAAGGCAGTTAGGTAAGTAAAGGTTAAAACTTATTCTTTTTTATTTTATTTTATTTTATTTTTTTATTGCATTTTAGGTTTTGGGGTACATGTGATGAACATGCAAGATTGTTGCATAGGTACACACATGGCCGTGTGGTTTGCTGCCTTCCGTTCCCTCACCTGTATCTGTCATTTCTCCCCATGCTATCTCTTCCCACCTCGCCACCCCCCGCCCCTCCCCCATTTCCCCCCAACGGACCCCAGTGTGTGATGCTCCCCTCCCTGTGTCCATGTGTTCTCATTGTTCAACACCCACCTATGAGTGAGAATATACGGTGTTTGATTTTCTGCTCTTGTGTCAGTTTGCTGAGAATGATGGTTTCCAGGTTCATCCATGTCCCTACAAAGGACGTGAACTCATCGTTTTTGGTGGCTTCGTAATATTCCATGGTGTATATGTACCACATTTTCCCTATCCAGTCTATCATCGTTGGGCATTTGGGTTGGTTCCAGGTCTTTGCTATTGTGAACAGTGCTGCAATGAACATTCGTGTGCACGTGTCCTTGTAGTAGAATGATTTATAATCCTTTGGATATATACCCAGTAATGGGATTGCTGGGTCAAAAACTTATTCTTAAAGTCATAAAAAGGTTAAAAGCAGGAACTGGTTGCTGGTAGGGGGTTACTCGGTTTAGCAGCAACGCATAGTTTTAGGCCCAAACGATATTGTGGTTGATATTAGAAACTGATCACTCATCTTTCAGTTCCTATATTTCCGGATAGCTCGACTGCCTCCAGTAGGAAACTGTGTTTGGGATCAAACTCACCGTATAGTGAGACTCACGCCTTTTAGGGGTCTCACACGGGAGTGTTCCCCACAATTCCCTCTTTTTTTGTTTTTAAATGCAGCTCAAAAAGTTTGAGCTGAAGGCGCTGGAGGGAGGAGAACACAAGGCGGAAGAGGAATGGCAAGAGAATGAGGAGTACAAGGAGAAAACCTCCCATGCCAATTAAGGTGGAAAGGGAAGGTAAATGAAAACCACGAGTCCAAGAGGACAACCTGTCCACAATGTCGCGGACAATAGTGGCATCCTGCGGCAGCTGTCTGCGAGAAAAGTCAATAGCATGAATTTGATGCTGTAAGTGAAAAATGTCTAAAGACAGATTGTTGTGACTCCAAATGCCTTGTAGATGGGCACGGACCAGAGGCCAGTCCCATTCTGAGTCATTATAAGGAGCACTAGTAACACAAATGGAATTATAATCAGCATGACAACGGAAACGAAGACGAGACTGAAGATTATGAACCTTGTCACCCAAAACAGTAACAGTTTGTTCTAAAGCATTAAGCTTGGCCTCCAATTTAGAATCAATATCAATTTGAGTACCCAAAGAAACAGAAACATTGTGGGCTAGATGGTTAACAAATGTGGCAGCTTGAATACTGTGAGCTAAACTTACAGCTGCTGTGGCAGCCGTGGCCACAACACTAACAATAGTCAAAATACTAGCAATAAGAATACCCAGAAAACGCCGGGCGCGGTGGCTCAAGCCTGTAATCCCAGCACTTTGGGAGGCCGAGGCGGGTGGATCACGAGGTCGAGAGATCGAGACCATCCTGATCAACATGGTGAAACCCCGTCTCTACTAAAAAGTGCAAAAAAATTAGCTGGGCATGGTGGCACGTGTCTGTAATCCCAGCTACTCAGGAGGCTGAGGCAGGAGAATTGCCTGAGCCCAGGAGGCGGAGGTTGCGGTGAGCCGAGATCGCGCCATTGCACTCCAGCCTGGGTAACAAGGGCGAAACTCCATCTCAAAAAAAAAAAAAAAAAAAAAAAGAATACCCAGAAAACGTTTGGGGCAGACAATTAAATCGCGGATGTCATGTAAAATTTGCAGGCTATATTCATCATACCAGGGGCCAGAAACATTAACAGGAAGCATAACATAAGGGGGTTGATGAACGACGAGAATAGTATGGGCAGGAAAAATAGATCAATGCAGTTGGTAAGAGTGCAAGAAGGACAAGAAATATGGTAGTGACCAGAAGAGACGGAAATGTTAACATGACCATAGAGTAAGGCGTAAGGAGAAGCAACACAGGCTTGGACATAATGTTGGGAGCGAGAGGGCTAAGAAACACTGCGGGTACCGGCCTTCCAATAACTAGGGGTAAGAGCAGTAAAAAGACGCCAGAGAGACGTGTAGGTGCGGCCAGAAGAGGTAGAAAAAATAGGAGTGGCCCAGCCGCCAGGGGACTGGTACCGATCAAAGGAGGTAGAGAGCGGCGCAGGGAGAGACCAATCATAAAGAGTGAAACCAGTAGAAAGGGTATAGGTAAGGGCAGTGCGGTGTTTAGGGTAGCAGAGTTTCCAGGGGGAGAGGGGTCAAAAGAGGAGTTAACAACATGGCAGCGAGAGCGGGGAACAGATGGGAAATCAGGAGAGGAAGAATTCCATGACTCTTTGATACCAAGATAGGTGAGAAGCCAGTCCCTAGCATAGAAAGAGGTTTCGCCCTTAAGGAGGGCAGAAGGGCCTTCGAATGTGGTGAGATGCTTCATTCCTAATTCAAAGCAAAAGGGACCATTGGTAGAGGGGAGAATAGGTAAGAGGGGAATGAGAATACCGAGAGCAAGTTGGTCCCATATTTTCGACGCATAAAAACACATGGGGGAGAAGCAGCTTGGGCAAAACAGGAGTAATCGGCAGTTTGAGGGGTAATATGAGTGGAGGAAGGGAAGCCAAAAAGAGAAGTATCATTCAAATAAACAGGAAAAGCAGGGTCAGTCCAGGTAACAGGACAGAGGATAGGAGGGTCTGGGACATAAGCCCAAAGGATTTGAGAAGAATCAGCAGAGTGAGCTTGGGAGGGGGAAACCTGGCAGGACAATATGGCCATCATGGCAATAAACATGACTGCAGGGGAACGGGAGTGTCCTTGTTCAAGAACGAGCTGGGTCGCTTCGGCAGTCAGACGGCGACGTTGAGACCAGGTCGGCAGGGCATTGCCGTGGAGCGGTGTGCAGATTCGTTGTGTCCGTCACAGGCGGCGGCGTCTCCGGTGGGGTGGCGGTGTCAGTGTCAGGCGACGAAATCGAGGAATCAGGGCGTTTGCTCTGCCGTGGAACTGGTCCATGCTTGACGAGACGTTCAGGCACCCAAATTGGCGAGGCAGCAGACCTGGGAAAAACACAAACATGTCCTCGTCCCCAGATGAGGACTGGATCTGGTCCATGCCATTGGTTGGCTAAAGGATCTTTCCACAAGACCTCAGCCGTAGCCTTATCCTGAGGGTGCCAGAAACGGTCGGCGGCGGAGAAGCCATTGGCATCCAAAGTTAAGAAATTTAGGACATATAAGGCATGACGCAACCAGTTGTGCGGCGTCTTATGAATAAAGTGAAGGGTACTGCCCTGTTTGAGTTTATGTAGTAAAGTTTTGAGGACAGCGTGGGAGCGTTCCACAACGCCCTGACCCTGAGGATTAAAGGGAATGCCAGTGCGATGACAAATCTGAAACTGAGAACAAAAGTTAGCAAAACCTTTGCTGGTATAGGCAGGACCGTTATCAGTCTTTAAAATCTTGGGGGGTCCTATAATAGAGAAAACTTGTAAACAGTGAGAAATAACATCCTTCACAGCTTCACCTGTATGAGCAGAGGCCACAACAAAATGAGAATAGGTGTCAATGGTAACATGTACATATTGTAATTTACCAAAGGGTGCAAAATGAGTGACATCCATTTGATAAATATGGCCTGCCTGCAAGCCTCGAGGATTAACCCCGTAATGTTGGGTAACAGGCAGGTGAGGCAAACAAGACGTACAGGTTTTAACAATTTGTCGAGCCTGCTCTCTGGTTATCTTAAATTGCAAACGAAGGATGTGCGCACTTTGGTGATGCAGCGCATGAGAAGCCTCGGCCTGTTGGATAGAAGATAAAACAGGGAAAACATGTTGAGTAAGTTGGTCAGCAAACGAATTACCCTCAGTCAGGGGGCCAGGCAGGGTAGAGTGAGCCCTGATATGTCCTATAAAGAAAGGATGAAAACGTTTTTGCACCGCTTGCTGCAAGGGAAGAAGGAGATGAATTATTGGAGAGGAGTCTGAAAAGGAAAGAGGAGCAGTTTCTAAATTTTGTTATCAAATTAACCACATACTGACTGTCAGAATAGATATTTAAGGGCGTATCCCAATTTTCTAAAACATACTGGACTGCCAGTAACTCCACACGCTGTGCCGAATGTTCATTTGTCTGGAAGGAACATGGCTGTTTGTTGACCGTTCCAGCTGCAATCCCAGAAGAGGAACCATCAGTAAAGGCTAAAGAAGCAGAAGGCAAGGGCGATTTAACGCAGGTTTGTGGAAAGATAAGAGAGAATAAAATTGTAGTAGTTTATCAGCAGGATAATGACACAAAATTTGTCCAAGAGTCAGAAAACTGCCACAGCCACTGCTGTTGGGCATTAGTATATGGGACAACAATTTTCAAAGGTTCAGTGCCAAACAGAATTAAGGCACGTTGCCTGCCCTTGGCAACCAACGTAGCCACCAGGTCAAAGTAAGGGGAAAGGATTTTACCACGACTGGCTGGAAGATGGATCCATTCCAAAATCCCTTGTTGCCAAAAAACTCCAGTAGGGGTGTAAGCAGTGCGAAGAATGCAGTAACACCATGGCATATTGTCTTTCATTCTGATCAATTTTTGTTGACGGAGGGCATCATGCACAAGTTGCAGAGCCTGTTTAGCAGGATCCCATAACGATCTACGAGAGGTTGGTTTGGAAGGACCCTTTAACATATCAAAGAGGGGCTTAAGTTGACCCGTGGTAAGTTTTAAACTAGGGCGAATTCAGTTAATATCACCCAAAAACTTTTGGAAATCATGTAAAGTCTTAAGATTACCTGTGGACAAAAGTGGAGTTTTAAAGGAGACCTGGTTAGACTCAATGAGTCTTCCAAGATGATGGTAAGGAGTAACAGTTTGAACCCTGTCTGGAGCAATGATAAGATTAGCTCTATTAAGACAGTATTTTAGGAGTTCATATGCCTGAAATAAAAGAGACTGCGGGCCGGGCGCGGTGGCTCAAGCCTGTAATCCTAGCACTTTGGGAGGCCGAGGCGGGTGGATCATGAGGTCAAGAGATCGAGACCATCCTGGTCAACAAGGTGAAACCCCGTCTCTACAAAAAATTAGCTCGGCATGGTGGTGAGTGCCTGTAATCCCAGCTACTCGGGAGGCTGGGGCAGGAGAATTGCCTGAACCCAGGAGGCGGAGGTTGCGGTGAGCCGAGATCGCGCCATTGCACTCCAGCCTGGGTAACAAGAGCGAAACTCCGTCTCAAAAAAAAAAAAAAAAAAGACTGCGAAGGGGCAGCCAGCAACAAATCATCCATATAATGCAATAGCAGAGCATCAGGAAAGTCCTGACGCAGTGGGTAAATGGCCTTGGCAACATAGGATTGACATAAAGTAGGACTATTTGCCATTCCCTGTGGGAGAACAACCCATTCATATCTATCATAAGGCCTCTCAAAATTGGTAGATGGAATGCTAAAGGCAAAACGTTTGCAATCAGCCGGAGCCAGAGGGATGGTGAAAAAGCAGGCTTTTAAATCAATAACTATAAGATGCCACTCCTGCGGCACCACAACAGGAGAGGGCAAGCCTGCTTGTAGCGGCCCCATAATTTCCATGGTTTCATTAACTTTCCTTAAGTCCTGTAATAGTCTCCATTTACCAGAACGCTTTTTAATGACAAAAATAGGAGAATTCCAAGGACTGTTGGTAGGCCGAATATGACCCGCATCAAGCTGTTCCTGAACCAACTCTTGAGTGGCAGAAATCCTTTTTTTATTTTGAGACAAGGACCATTGCTCTACCCAACCTGGGGAATCAGACTTCCAGCAAATAGGATCAGCATGGGCATCGGGAGAATCAGTGGCCCTTAGGAAAAATACCCTAAACCTCGTTTGTCATATTTTGGAGAAGGAGAAATAGGCTCCGGTACTCCCTGTAAATTTTTACCTAAGCCTTTTCCTTGTCTTTTCATAATCTGCCAAGCAAAATTTCCAGTAGTAAGTTTTGCTTCCATCGCTTCTAAAACATCTCGACCCCACAAATTAAACAGGAGTCCTGGAAGGATATAAGGACGAAAATATCCCTCATGTCCCTCAGCATCAGTCCACTTTAATAAATTAGTAGATTGTTCAGGATTATTACTCATTCCAATTCCTTGTAAAGAAGTCATAGAAGGGGAGGAAGGCCACTGTAAAGGCCATTGATTAGATGAAATAACAAAAATATCAACTCTAGCATCTAGCAGACCCTTAAAAGGCTTGCTAGCAATCCATATAGTCAATTCAGGGCGAGTCAGTAATAGACTGCACCCAATAAGCGTGATTTGAGGATCCAAAAGCGGAGCAACCTCGAGTCTCAGTGGAAAGGGGTTTGCCTATAGAGGTATTCACAGGTATGACAAGAAGCTGCGCTATAGGCTTATCAGGAGTTAGAGTAAATATTCCACGAGGTGCCCAAACAATAACTTTAATTTTTCTAAAAGACTAGATTTACTGAGGACTTGAACCAACAACCTTGCAGTTGCAGGCCTCACACTTTAATGAGCTAACAAGTCACTTGCTTTACAAAAAGTTAGAAAGCTTTCCTTAAATTGTATTTTGGATGCAAATTTGGCCACCTGAGGTGGTGTAGCTTGCCTGAGAGCTGAGCGGGTGGGGCTTGCAGTCGGCAGAGAAAGGAAGAAAAATGTCAGTTTAAAACTGAGCTAGCAGTTTCTGGGCCTTTGGCCCTGCTGCGAGTACCCCCGCCCCAATCATGCGGAGGCAAAGCTTCTGTGGTCAAATTTTCTAAGAGAGAAACAGAAGGACAAACACATTCTCGTAGCTTAGGCCAAACAGAAAGCAAAACTTCACATTGAGGCAAAGGCTTATTGAGAAAACAAAATTGATGGATTTTCTCTCCTATGACGTTCCATGTGGCTTCATCGAGAAAGCCACCTTCAGGGATCCATGGACACATTTCCCTAACAATGTGCACAAATTCTTCAACAGTTTTTATCTTAATATCATAACCATGCAACTTAATCATGGACTGTAAAAGCTGTACAAACATATTACATTCCTTAGACTCTAAATGCCCCATGTTTTACTCCAGACTGAAAACTTGAAAATCAACACTTGTATATACACGATTAAGAAAACAACTCAAAAACTTACTGCTGCAGCCTCACTACTTAACTGATGTGCGTCACTGTAATCCCTCATGTCCAGGCCCCGTGTTGTGGTCGCCAGATGTCGTGGACCGTCCGGGACGGGTAGGCACGTCTGCCCGGGGGTCTCTCGACCTGCAAGAGGGTCCCAATACCTGGAAGAGGGAGTGCGCCTGGAAAATTAATAAAGACAGAGAGAAAAAGCGAGGCGTCTGGAGGGCTGATAGGCTGTGCCTAAACAGCAAATTTTATTTTTCAAAGGCCAGGAATAAATACATTTTCTTGGCTTTGGTTTACGTCATAGTAAGAGGAATGTAAATGTATGCCTCACGTGGCCTATACAATAGAGAAGTCAGATATGCGATCAATGGTTGTAAAAAGTAACAAAATTTTCTACAATCACAAAGTTTGTTTGCATCCAAACATTATTCACAAAGCTTGTTTATATCCAAACATTATTCATGAGACTTGTTTATATCCAAACATTGTTCACAAGGCTTGTTTATATCCAAACATTGTTCACAAGGCTTGTTTATATCCAAACATCATTCCTCCTGGCTGCAGGTATCTCTGGTTTGACCTTGTTTTAGAACTGAGATGTGAAAAGGTTTTTTGGTTTTGCTCATCAGAATATCTTTTTTTTTTTTTTTTTTGAGACGGAGTTTCGCTCTTGTTACCCAGGCTGGAGTGCAATGGCGCAATCTCGGCTCACCGCAACCTCCGCCTCCTGGGTTCAAGCAATTCTCCTACCTCAGCCTCCCGAGTAGCTGGGATTACAGGCACGCGCCACCATGCCCAGCTACTTTTTTGTGTTTTTAGTAGAGATGGGGTTTCACCATGTTGACCAGGATGGTCTCGATCTCTCGATCTCTCGACCTCGTGATCCACCCGCCTCGGCCTCCCAAAATGCTGGGATTACAGGCTTGAGCCACCGCGCCCGGCCCAGGATATCTTTTAATCAGATTCTCCTTTGTCTCAACTTAACTCCTGACTCAACTTAACTCAACTTCCCCATTCAGGAATCTCTGAGTCAGGAATCAAAGCCATCCCTTATGGTGGCATTTTGCTTTGCAAATATTGACAGTTAAACCATTATCTAGGGTACAAGGCAGTTAGGTAAGTAAAGGTTAAAACTTATTGTTAAAGTCATAAAAAGGTTAAAAGCAGGAACTGGTTGCTGGTAGGGGGTTACTCGGTCTAGCAGCAACGCATAGTTTTAGGCCCAAACGATATTGTGGTTGATATTAGAAACTGATCATTCATCTTTCAGTTCCTATATTTCCGGATAGCTCGACTGCCTCCAGTAGGAAACTGTGTTTGGGATCAAACTCACCGTCTAGTGAGACTCACGCCTTTTAGGGGTCTCACACGGGAGTGTTCCCCACATAGACCCCCAGCCCCTCCTCCCTCAGACCCAGGAGCCCAGTCCCAGCCCCTCCTCCCTCAGACCAGATTCCGGACGCCAGCTCTCCTCCCTCAGACCCAGCAGTTCAGACCCCAGCCCCTCCTCCCTCAGACCCAGCAGTCCAGTCCCAGCCCCTCCTCCCTCAGACCCAGCAGTTCAGACCCCAGCCCCTCCTCCCTCAGACCCAGGAGTCCAGTCCTAGCCCCTTCTACCTCTAGTGCAGGTGTCTGGGTTTCCAACCCCCTTTTCCCTCAGACCCAGGAGTTCTAGCTCAGAGACAGTCCCAGGCGAGTGGAGACTCCCTGGTCACTGTGCTGTGAAGCTGATGGATGAGCTGGTGTGCACTAGGGATTACGGTCCCAACCTGGCCCCCCAGTCCCGCTTCCTCTTCTTGAAAGCCAAGTTTCCTCCCAGCCACCTCCCAGTCACCTTGGGGGAAATCATGGGGAAGTTTCAGGATCTCCACTTTGCGGACTCCCCCCCTTCACCCTCTAACCTCTGTTCACAGGAGGGAAACTGAGATCCAGGAGGGAAATGGGGGCTCCCTGCCCAGGGGCCACTGTCACAGCCTCCGAGCAGCTCCCGCCCACCAGGCCCTCAAATCTCAGCAGGGGCCCATGTGGCCTGTCCCCTTCCCTGTTTTTTTTTTTCTTTTTTGGACACAGTCTCTCTCCTTCACCCAGGCTGGAGTGCAGTGGCATGATCTTGGCTCTCTGCAACCTCCGCCTCCTGAGTTCAAGCGATTCTCCTGCCTTCGTCTCCCGAGTAGCTGGGATTACGGGCAAGTAACCACCATACCAGGCTAAATTTTGTAGTTTTAGTAGAGAAGGGAGTTTCACCATGTTGGCCAGGATGGTCTTGAACTCCTGACCTCAGGGGATCCGCCTGCCTCGGCCTCCCAAAGTGCTGTGATTACAGGTGTGAGCCACTGCACCCTGCCTATCCCCTTCCCTGAGAAACGTTCCCTAGACAGCAGGCCTGGCGTGCCTGAGATGAAAAGCCTCTCTCAGGACCCCTGGACCTGGAGACCCTGACTCAGGCTCCGGCCTCCATTGTCTCACCTCTTCCCAGTCTCCTTGTTGCCCGGGGGACCCTCCCCAACAATGGGGCTCAGTGATGGGTCTCTGTCTCCTTCCCCTGGTTGCTAAGGCCAGAGACTCCCTAGCTACAGAGTCTCCTGGGCCTTTGGGCCACCTGAATCCACCTTCTCAGGCATCAGTTTCCTAAGGAAAGGAATCCCTAGCAAGTTCTCCCAGTTCCGCACCCCTCAGGGCACCGTGGGAGATATGGCCGCAGACCCCCAAGCCCTTCCAGACATCTCTTTCCTGCCAAAAGTTGCCAAGGAGGCTTTTTGTTGTTGTTTTTTTCTTTTTTTTGAGATGGAGTCTCGCTCTGTCGCCCAAGCTGGCGTACAGTGGCAAAATCTCTGCTCACTGCAACCTCTGCCTGCCCGGTTCAAGTGATTATCATGCCTCAGCCTCCTGAGTAGCTGTGACTGCAGGTGCCCGCCACCACGCTCAGCTCATTTTTGTATTTTTAGTAGACAGGATTTCACCATGTTGGCCAGGCTGGTCTTGAACTCCTGACCTCAAGTGATCCCCTCACCTCAGCCTCCCAAAGTGTTGGGATTACAGGCGTGAGCCACTGCTCCCGGCCTGCCAAGAGGCTCTTCTAAACCTGAGATGCCCCCCTCTTCCACCAAGTCCCTAAAGAATCAACGCCATGGACCAGGCATGGCCAGGCTGGTGTGAAGCCCCCACCCCCCCATCCCCATTGCTTCGGGGACTCCCTAGCAACAGAACTCAGAATCCTGGGGCTGGGGGGCTGGGGGGTGGGGCCTGGCCGGTTGCTAGGGCGTGGTCCTGTGAGGCCTCTCCCCACAGCGGCCCGGAGGTCTGGGGAGGCGACATGTTGGGCTCTGGGATCCCCGCACTGGGTCTGCTCCTGCTACTTCAGGGCTCCGCAGGTGAGGCCAGGAGCAGAGGAGGGCTCTGAGGAGGGCGCCTGGCCCCACACAGCCCAACACTGCCCTTTCTCTCGCAGATGGGAATGGAATCCAGGGATTCTTCTATCCATGGAGTGAGCAGCGGATGAAATCCTGGGTCTGAGGGAGGAGAGCCCAGATCGGACCCCTGGGTCTGAGGGAGGAGGGGCTGGAGTCTGGACTCCTGGGTCTGAGGGAGGAGGGGCTGGGGCCTGGACTCCTGGGTCTGAGGGAGGAGGGGCTGGGGTCTGGACTCCTGGGTCTGAGGGAGGAGGGGCTGGGGCCTGGACCCGTGGGTCTGAGGGAGGAGGGGCTGGGGGCCTAGACCCCTTGGTCTGAGGGAGGAGGGGCTGGGCCTGGACCCCTGAGTCCCGCAGAGTAAGCACCAGGAAGGCAGCCTGGGAGCGTGGCCTTGGCATCCTGTGTCTGAGGCCTTTGAGGCGGGGCGCTGTGAAGAAGCCAGCCACTGGTGGTTGGTCTCCAGGCTGTGAGGGTGACGTGTGGGATCGGGAGAGCTGTGGGGGCCAGGCGGCCATCGACAGCCCCAACCTCTGCCTGCGCCTACGGTGCTGCTATCGTGATGGGGTCTGCTACCACCAGCGTCCAGATGGTGAGGGCCCCGGGTCCCAGCTCCCTGGGGGGTGGGTCTGGCGCAGGAGCCCCGGGTCTTAACCCTGCCTCCCTTGTCCAGAAAACATGCGGAGGAAGCACATGTGGGCGCTGGGCTGGACGTGCGGCGGCCTCCTCTTCTTGAGCTGCGGTATCTGCTTGTTCTGGTGAGTGGGCCTGGGCTGGGGTCGGTGCCTGCATCCCCAGGGAGCCCGGGGGGGCACCCTGCCGGGGCTGAGCGGTTCGCTCTCTGCAGGTGGGCCAGGCGCCGGGACCTGCTGCACACTCCCAGCTTCCTGGCGAGTAATTGCGACCTGTCCCGGAGGGTCTCGCTGCTCTCCAAGGAACGAGGGAGCAAGAAGACATCCATCTCCACGGCCAAATCGGGCAAGGACACGGAGGGGGGCACCGAGGGGGAAGGGACAGAAGAAGGCGAGGAGACGGAGGGCGTGGAAGACGAAGATTAGGGGTGTCCCCAGGGGAGCGCTCAATACAGATATGGTGTGTGGACGCATGGTCTCTTCTCTGAAAGCTGTGGGGAGCAGAGGCACCGTGTACACAGAAGTGGGGGTACAGGTGGGGGCTGCCGGGGTCTTGGGGATGGGAGCTCCGGGGGCCCAGGCTGTGGCCATGGGGGTGTAAGCTGAGGGACCCTGGAATGAGAGAGGTCTGGGACGTAAGTAGGGGATCTGAGCTGAAGGAGAGCTGGGCTCACAGGGGCCCTGGACTGGCGGGGCAGAGGTGTGTGAGGGCTGGAAGGAGGGTCTGAAATGCGGTGACTAGGGGCATGTGGGGGTGGCGGGGGCTAAGCAGTGCCTGGACTGGCGGGGAGGGGCATGGCACAGCTGGGGAAACATCCCCCTCAGTCTCCTGCCACATGAAGTGTCCCTGCCCCCACCCTGGATGCACCTAGGTGACCATGGGTGGCTCTCCACCAGTAACTGAGCTTGGCGAGGCAAGGGGTGGGGGTTCCGGATACAAGGTGCCTTCTTGAAGGGCAGGGGCCTCCTCCATGGATGACAAAGCAAGCTCCCAGCTCCTAGTGGCCAGGGCAATTTTCCTGGAGGGCGCTGGGGTCCAGGACTCACCCTCTCCATCCCTCCATCTCCCTGCACCAAGTTATCCTTCAAAAGTGTTTCCCCAATAAACATCTCACAAATCCAATTTGCCTCTGTGTCTGCTTCTCAGAGAATCCAAACTCACCCAGGGAGGTCTGGGTAGAATAGAGGGGTCTGGGCTGAGAGCCTTCCCCCCACCCCCTCCCTGGTCCGCTCTGAGAAGGGGCAGCATAAGCCTGGACGCCTATATCCCCAGGGCTCCCGGGCTCCCCAGGGCAGGGGCAGCCTCACCTCGGGTGTGGCCAGGCCCACCTGGGCCCTAGAAGGAAGCAGGCCACCTCGTCTCCGTTCCCACCCCAGCAGGTCCCTCTCCGAGACAGACAGGCAGTGCTGAGGCGAATCTGTTTTTTATCCAGGTGAGGAGGGAGGGGGGCAGGGGGCATCCTGCTGGCCGCCGATGTAGGGGCAGCTGCACATCTCATTCTGGTCCTGACAGCTGGGGCCGAGGGGTTGCTGTGGGAGGGAGGGTGGAGTGAGTGACTGCTCAGGAACCCCTCCTGTCCCTGTGTTCCGGGTGCACCTGGTGGGCAGAGGCAGGGAGCCCCTTCCACCCGCCCTTGCCCCTCACACACTTGCTCCTTCATCCCTGCATGCCCTTATTTGCTGAGTTCGTGCATAAGTGTGTGCCTTTTACCCACTGGAATCCATGGGAATGTGAGCCAGGGACAGGCAGAGGGGGAGACGCAGAAGGAGAGAGGGGGAGACGCAGAAGAGGGGGAGACACAGAGACGCAGAAGGGAAAAGACAGAGGCACAGAGACAAAGAAAGAGACCTGGGAGACAGAGACTCAGAGGGAGAGAGGGAGACAGGCAGACGCAGAGAAGACAGAGGGAGGCCGGGCATCGTGGCCCTCATTTCGGACCTTCACTATAGCACTTTGGCTGCAAGCAGGAGGATCACCTGAGCCCAGGAGTTTGACACCAGCCTGGGTGACATAGGGAGACCCCGTCTCTGGTACCTGTAGCCCCAGCTTCTTGGCAGGCTGAGGTGGGAGGATGGCTTGAGTCCAGGAGATGGAGGCTGCAGTGAGCCATGATTGCACCACTGCACTCCAGCCCGGACGACAGAGCGATGGGGATGGCTCTGCTCTGCTACTCATGGTGTTCTCGGAGGCTGTGGGGGCTACCAGAGCTAGAATCCGTGTGTCCCTCTGCTAAAATGCAGGTTCTCTGTCCTTCACATGCCAGAGACTGCTCACTTTCCCCAATAAGGGGGAGTCCTGGGTTTGAACAAGCTCATTGTCCCTGTAAGTGGGGCCTGCGTTCAAGTCAGTGTGGTCTGAGTCTTTGGTGGAACCTCCAAGAGTGGAGGCCTGTGCAGCTGTTAGACGTTTAACCTACGTAAAGGATTTTCTTTTTATTTTTTTGAGATGGAGTCTCACTCTGTTGCCCAAGCTGGAGTGCAGTGGTGTGATCTTGGTTCACTGCAACTTCCGTCTCCCAGGTCCAAGTGATTCTCCTGCCTCAGCCTCCAGAGTAACTGGGATTATAAGTGTCTGCCACCATGCGCAGTTAAATTTTGTATTTTTAGTAGAGATGGGATTTTGCCATGTTTGCCAGATTGGTCTCAAATTCCTGACCTCAGGTTATCCACCTGCCTCAGCCTCCCAAAGTGCTGGGATTACCACTGTGCCTGGCCTCATAAAGGATTTTCCTTTTTTTTTTTGAGATGGGTCTCGTTCCGTCGCCCAATGGTGTGATCTTGGCTTATTGCAACCTCCGCCTCCCAGGTTCAAGCAATTCTCCCACCTCGATCTCTCAAAGTGCTGGGATTATGAGCGTGAGCCACCGTGCTCAGCCAGGATTTTCAAAGGAGAGAGTAACTGCAGGTGCTTATGTTGCATTCCATGCCAAGCTCCATGCCAGCTCACGCTTCACCCGAGCAAGCGGTTGTTCATGCTCTTTTACCCCACCCCCTGAACTGAACCACAGCACATGGAGTATGATTGGGGCGACTATTTCCTCACATCTCAATAAAAATAATATATAAGTGGTAACATTCTGGATGCATAGGAGAAAAGTTAATTCTTTACCTACATAGAATGTCCTTGGATAGGAAGGTTTTTTTTTTTTTTTTTGAGACAGAGTTTCGCTCTTATTACCCAGGCTGGAGTGCAATGGCGCGATCTCGGCTCACCGCAACCTCCACCTCCTGGGTTCAGGCAATTCTCCTGCCTCAGCCTCTGGAGTAGCTAGGATTACAGGCACGCGCCACCATGCTCAGCTAATTTTTTGCACCATTAGTAGAGACGGGGTTTCACCATGTTGACCAGGATGGTCTCGATCTCTTGACCTCGTGATCCACCCACCTCGGCCTCCCAAAGTGCTGGGATTACAGGCTTGAGCCACCGCGCCTGGCCAGGAAGGTTTAATTCTTTTACAAAACCCCTATTTGAGAGATGGATTCAGTCACCCATCCATCCATATTCCAATAAATGCATTCATCCACTCATCTGTGTATCCATCAATCAGCCCCAACGATCCATCCAACCTCCCATTCACCCATCTACCTATCCAGAGCATGCACAGAGGCTGGGCAAACCCCGACTGTCTATGGATAGTCCTATGGACCAGCCAAGGCCCCTGCCCCAAGGAGTTCCCAGGTGTAACCGCAAGGTAAGGTGCCGCAGGGCAGTGACACCGGCACCCTCATTCCTTTTGTTCACTAGGAGTCTCTGAGGCCTCCCCAGTACCATGCTGCATGGTGAGGCCAAAGATACAGAGAAATATCAGGCAAGGTTCCCTCCCCAGCCATATCCATTCATGGTTCATCCACCAATCCACCACCTACCCACATCTACCCACAAAACAACCCATCCATCCATCAATTCAACCACATCTCTGTGTCAACCAACCCATTAATTCACCCATCCACCCCCTACCCATCTGTCCATTCATCCATCTATCCATCAAACAACTCATCCATCCATCCACCCATCCATCTACCCATCCACCCCCCACCCATCTGCCCATTCACCCATTCATCTGTCCATTCACCCACCCATCCATCAAACAATTCATCCATCCACCCATCCATCTACCCATCCACCCACACACCCACCCACTCATCTACCCATCCACCTACCCATCTACCCACCCATCTGTCCATTCACCCATCCATCCATCAAACAATTCATCCATCCATCCACCCATCCATCTACCCATCCACCCCCCCACCCATCTACCCATTCACCCACCCATTCATCTACCCATCCACCTACCCATCTACCCACCCATCCATCCATCCTACAATTCATCCATCCACCCATCCATCTACCCATCCACCATCCATCTACCCATCCACCCACCCACCCATCTACCCATCCACCCACCCATTCATCTACCCATCCACCTACCCATCTACCCACCCATCTGTCCATTCACTCATCCATCCATCAAACAATTCATCCATCCATCCACCCATCCATCTACCCATCCACCCACCCATCTACCCATCCACCCACCCATCTACCCATTCACCCATCCATCCACACATCCATCTATCCATTCACCCATCCATCCATCAAACAATTCATCCATCCATCCACCCATCCATCTACCCATCTACCCATCTACTCACCCACTCATCTACCCATCTACCCACCCACTCATCTACCCATCCACCCACCCATCCACCCATCCAGCCATCCATTCTTCCATCCATTCATCCATCCATCCTTCCACCTTCCTACCCAACCACCAACCTTTCCTGATTTCACCCTTTTTGCTGGGCAATGCTAGGAACAAGGGCACCAGGAATCTGGTCTTACCCTCGAGGCACTCTCCGTCAGATGGGAGAGACAGTACCAACACAGACCCAGCAGATGGCCATACACGCAGCAAGAGGAGTCACTCAGACAATATGAAGATCCAAAGAAAGCCAGAGAAATTGAGTTGGATCTTAAACACGTGAGAATTTTTCTGGGTGGAGTGGAGACAGCCAAGGGCACTCCTGGTATAGAGAAGAGCAGGAACAGGGACCAACTGGCTATCTGTAGACTGAGAGACATCATTACTGTGGAAAGGCAGGAGAAATGGGGACAAAATGTGAGGCCTCCACAGCCCAGTGAGTGCTTCAGTTTAACCAAAGGTGAAGAGGGAGCCACAGCAGGTCTTTGAGCAGAGGCAGCAAGCTGGAGAGGTGTGTTTAGGAAAGAGATAGAAGGTAGAGGGGAAAGGCGAGTGAATGTGTGGTGGCTTCACTTCTTCTGCCTCGGTTGGTCTTTCTTACTCCTCCTCTCCTAGGACTACAGGTCAGGAGAATCCCAGATCCTCCACCTACGTGTTGTGTGGCTTTGGGAAAAAGTGGTGCCTTTCTGTGCTTCAGTTTCCTCCATTGCAGAATGGAGATGGTTAATAGTAGTGACCTCAGAGACCCAGTTACATCAAGGGGATTAAACGGGGACTGGGCCAGGCTGGATGGCTCACACCTGTCATCCCAGCACTTTGGGAGGCCAAGGAGAGGAGATCCCATAAGCTCAGGAGTTTGAGACCAGCCTGGCCAACATGGGAAAACCCCGTCTCTACTAAAAATACAAAAATTAGCCCGGCAAGGTGGTGCACGCCTGTAGTCCCAGCTACTTGAAAGGCTGAGGTGGGAGGATTGCTTGAGCCTAGGAGGTCCAGGCTGCGGTGAGCCAAAATCACGCCACTGCTCTCTAGCCTGGGTGACAGTGAGAGACCCTGTCTCAAAACAACCCGAAAAGACAACAACAAAACCAAACCAGAACGAAACCAAAAAAAAAAAAAAAAAAAAAGGGGGGGGGGGCCTGGTGCGGCTGGAGCGAGTGCGGATCTCCCCGTGGGGGGCCTGTGACTCGGCCGCCACACTTCCCACCTCACCTCCAGGGCAGGGTCTCACAGCCTCCCCCACTTCCGCACCTGTGCCTGCTGTCTGCGGTTCTCGGCTAGTCTCCCCATCCGGTCTCCACTGGCCCTGGCACTCTACCTCCCCTTGGCCGCTCTCAGTCTCCACCTGTCCAACGCTCCCCGTCTGTCTCCATTCCCCCACGTCCCTCCCTCCGGCCCTGCGTCTCCCCCGCCGCCCCGCCCGCCTGCCCCTCACCTGGGCCTCACTCGCTGCCCGCGCCCGCCGCCCCGGGCCCGGCCTCGAGCGTGGCGAGCTGCAGGCGCACGCGGCGGGAGCCGGCGGCAGGCGGCGGGGGCGCGCGGGTGGCTCGACGCGCTCTCCGGGAGCCGGGCGTGGGGCGCGGGCCGGCGGCGGCGGGCGCCGACCAGCGGCGGGAGAGCTTGCGCGCCAGGCGGGCGAGCGCCGAGGGCCGCAGGCCGTAGTCGCGCTCCAGCTCCTGGCGCGAGATCTCGATGTTTCCCGTGTACCAGAGGATCCAGCCCAGCAGGCTCAGGAACACCAGCAGCGCGCCCGAGTAGATGAGCAGGTCCCCGAAGTCGCGGCCGCGCACCTGCAGCTGCGCGAACACGCCGGTCAGCAGCGCCGCCATGCCCGCCACGTCCAGCGCCACGGCCAACAGCAGCGCCATCCGGCAGCGGCCCAGGCCGGTCGCCGGTGCGGGCGCGGCTGCCGGCGCGGACGGTGCACTCGGTGGGGGCCCCTGCGAGGCGCACACCGCTGGAGCCGCCGCCATGGCCCTGCACCGCCGCCGCTGGCGTCCGGAGAGAGCGTTCCGGGGTGCGGCCCAGCCCGGGGCGGGGTCAGGGGACGGCGCCAGGTGTGCCAAGTTCCCGCCCGGCCACCTAAGCTGGGCTGGGCGCGAACCGACCCGGCCGGGATTGCCCCGGCCGTGGTTTCCGGGCAGGGGCTGTTGCTCAGAGGCCTGCGCTGGGATAGCCAGGCGCACAGCCACGGGTGGCTCAGGGCCCGTGCCACTAGGGAGGTCACACATGGCCAAAAATCAGGGCATTTTAGTGGTTGTTTCTGCTCAGTGTCCGCCTCCCGGAGCCTGTGCGTATCAGACAAGGCCCCTAGACCTCAAGGATATCTGGGACGCAAAAACCAGTAGTCGGGGCGGTCTAAGGGGGGAAACTCGGGGTGGGAGTTCACTCCGCGCATGTCTTCTGGGGTCTCCTGTGTGCCCAGCGAATGAAGCCAAGGGCACAAAGAAGGACCCATCAGGTCCAGAGCGCAGCCGTGGAGGAGGCTGGGCAAATCCCGACTGCCTGTGGATAGTCCTATGGACCAGACGAGGGCCCTGCCCCACGGAGTTCCCAGGCGGAACCGCAGGTTAAGGCGCCCTGGGGAGGTGACACATGCACCCTCAGTCGTTTTGTTTAGTAGGAGTCTCTGAGGCCTCCCCATCGCCATGCCTCGTGGGTGAGGCCGAGGACACACAGAAATATCAGGCAAGGCTCCTGCCCTTTGGGTGGCCCTGACAGCGGATCATAACCTCCCAGGGAGCTGATGGGGTGTGACAGGCACACTGCAGGCTCGAGGCACAGGTGGAGAGCAGGGAAGAGGACCGGCGATCTGTGGAATCCCTAAAGGGAGCCAAGAGCAGCCACATGCAAATCTCCCTTCCTCCAAATAACTCTCCCTTAGAGGGCATCGCGCTTCCCCGGGCTGGCAGTCTGCGAGAAGTATCCGAGTAGGTTCTCGCCAGGCTCGAACAGTTTTAGGGCTTAAAGAAAACCCTGGGGAGGGCGAACTGCAAGGGGGCTGCCGAGATTAGCCGAGGGATTCCGAATGAAGACGGAGTGTTTCCGAACAGGCACACCTCTCCGAAGAGCGTTTCCGGATGGTTCCGAAAATACCCGAGCGGGCCTCGGCGCCTTCATCGGCCGTCACCGCTTGGGTTTACGAAGACCGGAAATATCCAAAGGTGCCGGGGCTAGGCTTACATAGGTCTTGCATTCACAAGTTCGTTCATAAAACAAAAGTTTATTGAGCGTCCATCATATGTCTATTACAGTGACAAGCGCTGGGAGAGCAATACCGGAGAAACAACGGGGAGGAATGGGTCCCGGGACGTCTCGAATTGGAGCCATTCGGAAATCAGCCGTGGAGTTCCGAAAGCTTCCGGACTTTCTGTCGGTCCTCTAACCAAAGAGTTCCGAGTATTCCCGAGCGTTGAGCGTTTGGTCGGCGGAAGTAGCCGAACATCCTGGAGCCGCCTCGGAGGCGGGGACCGACGACCCCCGTCGTGCCCGCCCAGAGAGGAAGCGGAAATGCGTGTCCGATATTAAAGTCGTCGCCCCGCCCCCTGCCTGTCTCTTTCCGCCTCAGGTCGTCGCCGCGATAGGAGGTGAGCGTGCGCTCTTCGCCGGCCCGGCGTAGCCGCCATCTCGCGCCCACTCTGTCAGCCCCCTGCCTGCTTTCTCCCCTTGCGCCTGAAGAGCCCTTGGCGGATCCCCATCCCCGCCTCCTGAAGTCGTTGTGGATTCTCACGTTATTTTCCCCTCGCCTTCGTTGCCCGCAGATAGTCTCGGCTGTCTGAGTTCGGGCGCGCCGCCTTCGGTCACTGAGTCCCGCCTGTCAAAGTTCTGGGTCGCTGTCTGCCCTCAAGTGTCTCCCATTCACCCAGGTTCCCAGTCGCTCTCTTCCTCTGCTGTCCGCACGGGGCCCAACCCCGGTTCAGTTCTCCGCGTCTGACGCCTTCCACGTGCCCGTTTCCCCGCAGCCGCCATGTCTGCGCATCTGCAGTGGATGGTCGTGCGGAACTGCTCCAGCTTCCTGATCAAGAGGAACAAGCAGACCTACAGCACCGTAAGTGGGGCCCGGATGCGGGGCTCCTGCGGGAGGAGGGTCCTGGGCCCCGCTCCGGGTCGGAGGGCGGGACCTTCGCGTGTCTCCGTGTCTCCATGCCCTGCGCCGCCTGCTTCCCAGGAGCCCAATAACTTGAAGGCCCGCAACTCCTTCCGCTACAACGGGCTGATTCACCGCAAGACTGTGGGCGTGGAGCCGGCAGCCGACGGCAAAGGTGTCGTGGTGGTCATGAAGCGGAGATCCGGTGAGTTTTAACCGGCTTGGGCCAGAGCGGACCCCTTCCTGGGGCAAGGAGCTGTGAATTTTTGCTCTCAGGCGGGAATAGTGACCCTGCCATGGCGGCGAGCATCCCTGGCGCCAGGATGTCGGCCTGGGACCTGACTCCCCTCGGCCGACTTGCCAGCTCTGGGAGCCGCGCGCGTTTAGCCGGTGTCCTCACTTGTTAAGTGTTGAAACGAAAAAGGACCTGAACTTCCCCGGCGGTTGAGAGTTGAGGGACGGGGTTGCCGTTTTCAGATGAAATCCTCAAAGCAAGTCAGGGTGGGGATGGAAGGCTACATCCCACGGGTGGGAAAATTGAGGCACAGCAGGGGAGGGGCCCTCGCTGCCACGCGTAGCAAGCTGGCTTGGTCGCAGCCATTTGACTCCCATTCTGCCCGTGTAGGTTGGAGAAGAGGTCTGGAGGACCCTGCCCTATACACTGTGCTGTGAGGCACAGGCCTTTCTGGGAATTCCTTGAGTTTGTGTGAGAGGGGGGTTTCTGACAGAGGAGTCCAGCTTCACACGTGTTCTTGGCGAGGGCTGTGTTTGGTTTTTTTAGAGTGAGTTTTTCTCCGGTCCCTGATTGGAACTGCTTCAGAGCCAAAGGCCCTTTCATTCAATGGGAGCACAAACGCAGCCTGCTGGCTAGTGGTCCTCCTGTCTCAGGGATGCGCAGTCCAGGGAGCAGCCAATTGCTTGCGCCTGGGGACCCCGTTCTGAGGCATCCTGAAAGCACTTGAATTGGCAAATAACGGGTGGCCCTTCCTGGAGTAAGGGACTGGATGGAGTCAGGGGTAAACCCTGCTCTGGGGTCAAGCCCCTCTCAGCCGATGAGCTGATGTTTAATGCCCACTGCTGTGGTGGTGGGCCTGGGCTTCTTGGGAAGCTGCTCATACCCATTACCGGAGCTCAGGCTCTGGCCGGACCTGGATCAGATCCTGACTGAAGCAGCAGCTTCCTGGCATAGGTAAGGGGTGTTTTCCTGGTGGACAGAATTGGGCTATGAGTGTGACAGAAGCTGTCTCCTCAGTACCCTGATGATGAGTGAGCTTCTGTTAAATGGACAGGTGGGGAGACAGCTACCTGCCGGCCTGCCCAGGCGTCCACCATTGGCCCAGGGTGCTCATCTTAGTGTGAGACTGTGTCCACACCTGTGAGGTGCCCTTAAGGCGCAGGTTAGGTTGACTGACTCCAGGACCTCCCTCATCCTCAACCAGGCCAGCGGAAGCCTGCCACCTCCTACGTGCGGACCACCATCAACAAGAATGCTCGCGCCACACTCAGCAGCATCAGACACATGATACGCAAGAACAAGTACCGGCCTGACCTGCGCATGGTGAGCCGGCGTTGGGGGTCAGGTTGCGGGAGGCTGGCCAGTGTTGTGGGGAAGGGCCTCCCACTTCTGGTTGCATATGTGCTGGGGAGGGATGGGTTCTTGCTTTCAGCCTACTCCCCCCTCCCCCAGCATGAGCCTGGGGGTGGCTAGTGGTGTGTGAGCTGAGCCTTGCTCTGCCCTCCCCGCCCCCTAGGCAGCTATCCGCAGGGCCAGCGCCATCCTGCGCAGCCAGAAGCCTGTGATGGTGAAGAGGAAGCGGACTCGCCCCACCAAGAGCTCCTGAGCCCCCTGCTCTCAAGCAATAAAGAGTCAGCTGGCCTTCTCAACCTGCCTCGACTGTGCCTCCTTTTTTGAAGAGCTCTGGGGAGCTCTGGCCTTGTGTGTTGTCATTCAGGCCATGTCATCAAAACACTGCATGTCGGCTTGTCCATCTGGAGGTGATGAGATGGCTGGCCATGCAGGAGGGGTGGGGTAGCTGTCTCGGCACTGATGGGTGCGAGAGTCACTGTTTCACAGAAGAAGCTAGCTGACCTGTGATCTAGACCTGTCCCATTGAGAGAGGGTCTAAAGACGCCCAGCTGGGGTTGTGGCTTCCATTCAGAAGAAGACAGGCCTTTTTTTTAGCCCAGAAGGGTGCGGACTGAGGCCTGGATCCTGAGCTGCCCACAGCCCTGTTCTGGGCCCTGGTGCTGCAGCAAGGTTTGAGGCCTTGTGGTGTTCCCAAGATCTGGGGGACAACAGGCGTGGCGTGAGGAAGACCACTTTCACATCCAGGGAGTGGGCACAGCCACACTAGGAGGGGATGGGCTTTGAGATGGGCAACTTGGTAAGTGGTGGCTGATACCTGTAAGCGAGGTGACAGCCCCAAGTTGCAGTGCAGCAGCAGGCATTGAACAGCCTGAGCATTGTTCCCCCACTGCCAGCCCTTCAGCTGTCCCCATCCCTCCCCAATCTCTCTGAGCTGGCTCCTGTCATTCAGGTCTCAGTGGTGGCTCCTGGGCCACCCTTTCTAAAGTACCTTCTCCTCATTGCCCAGCCCTCCTGTTTTCCTTTGTACTGTTTCCTTCCTAGTGTTTATTACAGCTTGTGAGGCTAGGGGTTTGAGACCATCCTAGGCAAGATAGTGAGAGACTGTCTCAAAGATAAACTTAGCTGGGTGTGGTCCTGTGGTCCCAGCTACTCAGAGGTTGGGTAGAGGCTGATGTGGGTGGAGCACCTGAGCCAGGAGCATGAGGGTACAGCGAGCCCATGATGCCACCACTGCACTCCATCCTGGAAGTCACCATGAAACTCAAGAGAAAGGCTTGGATGGGGAGAGTCATGCTGTTGATCCTGACATGTTTCCTGGGCACCTACTCAGCCACTGCCAGGAACCAAGGATCCAACATCCAGGGCACCCCTGGTTCCTGCCATCCTGGGGGACCCAATTCAGAAGCCTCTGCTCCCTGTCTGAGACCACCCATGGCATGTCTGAATCACACCTCCAGTGGTCCCTGCTCCCACAGTAGCAAATTGATCTTTACCAATGATAAATCAGACCTGTGCCCACCTCCCAAGAGGAATAAAAGCCTAGGGCCAGCAAGGCCTCTGATCTGGCCCTGTCTTCCCAGCCTCCTTAGGCTGCAGTCTCTGAGGCCTCTCCTCGTCGACGCTCCTAGCTGGCCCCTAGGCTCAGTAAGACACTGTCTCCAAAAAAACAAAACAATTCACATAACATAAAGTCCATGCTAAAATGTATAATTCACTGATTTTCAGTCTTCACAAAGTTTTGCAACCACAACCCCTATCTTATTCCAGAACATTTCATCATCCTGAATGGATACTCAGTATCCATGAAGCAGCCACTCCCACGCACATTCCCTCTAGCCCCTGGCAATCACCAATCCTTTGGATTTTGTTTTTGTTTTATTGAGACAGAGTATTACTCTGTTGCCCAGGCTTGAGTGCAATGGCATGACCTTGGCTCACTGCAGCCTCCACTTCTGGGGTTCAAGTGATTCTCCTGCCTCAGCCCCATGTAGCTGGGACCACAGGTGCCTGCCACCATGCCCGGCTAATTTTTGTATTTTCAGTAGAGACTGGGTTTCACCGTATTGGTCAGGCTGGTCTTGAATGAACTCCTGGGATCAAACAGTCCTTCCACCTCAGTCTCCCAAGTAGCTGATGCCACAGGTGTGTACCACCACACCCAGCTAATTTTTATTTATTTATTTTTAGAGATGGGGTTTCAACATGTTGGCAAGGCTGGTCCCTGACCACAGGTGATCTGCCTGCCTTGGCCTCCCAAAGTGCTGGGATTATAGGCATGAGCCACCGCACCCATCCCTAATTTTTAAATATTTTTGTAGAGACAGGGTCTCACTATGTGAGATGCACTCCAGCATGGCCAAAGAGCAAGACTCCGTCTCAAAAAAGAAAAAAAAAATAAAGCAAACACCTATGTAACCAATACCCAGGTCAAGAAATTGAAGACTACAGACCCTCAAAACCATCCATGGCTGGAGGTGAACATTATTCTGATTTTTATGGAAGTTACTTGTTTTCTTTTCCTTTTTGAGGCAAGGTCTGGCTCTGTCACTCAGGCTAAAGTGCAGTGGCACGATCTTGGCTCACTGCAACCTCTGCCTGCCATGCTCAAGCCATCCTCCCACCTGAGCCTTCTGAGTAGCTGAGACTACAGGGCATACACCATGATACCCAGCTGATTTTTGTATTTTTTGTACACAGAGGGTTTTGCCATGTTGCCCAGGCTGGTCTTTAACTTATGAGCTCAAGCCATCTGCCTTCCTTGGCCTCTCAAAATGCTAGGATTACAGGCGTGAGCCGTTACACCCGGCCTCCTCATTTTCTTTTATAGTTTACCACCAACATATGTATGAGAATTTATTTTTGCTTATTTTTGAATTGTGTATGAGGCATTCAAGCTGTAGTATCTTTTGTGACTTGCTTAGTTTTGATTATGTTGTGCTGTGAAATATTGTTTCTTGAATATACAAGCATGTTTACACTGTAATTGGGACAAATGTTTTAAACTTGTTGTGTATGTGCAAGTACATGAGAGATGGGCATGGTTGTACGTGCCTATAGTCCCAGCTACTCGGGAGGCTGAGGTGGGAGATGGGAGAATCAGTTGAGCCTGGGAGTTTGAGGCTAACTTGTACAGCATAGTGATAACCCATCTTTTTAAAGAAAACAACCTGTGTCCTGTAGAGTCAGAAATGGGAATGGGAGTCCAGGTGCGGCGGCTCATGCCTGTAATCGCAGCGCTTTGGGAGGCCAACGCAGGCGGGTTACTTGAGGCCAGGAGTACGGGACCAGTCTGGCCAACGTGCTGAAATCCCGTCTCTACTAAAAATACAAAAGTTAGCCCAGCTTGGTGGCACACGCCTGTAATTCCAACTACTTGGGAGGCTGAGGCATGAAATCACTTGAAATTCCTGAGGCGTAGGTTGCAATGAGCTGAGATTACACCATTGCACCCCAGGCTAGGTGACACAGCGAAACTCTATCTCAAAAAAACAAAAAGAAAAGAAATGGGAATGCGAATTTCTAAAGTGGCATTTGGGCTTGAGCCACAGGAGGGAGTTACCCCGGCATGGATGGTTGTAAAGAAATAAAAATAAAGGGAACCTTGATGTAAATGAAAACCAAACCAAAACAAAAAAGACGGTTGAGTAGTAAGTTGAGTTCTTAACTACAAAGTTTCAAAACGGGCTTTACCATCTCACTCTTCCAACTGGAGTCTATAGCAATTCCTAGTGCTCTGCCACTTTGCCCACACTTGGTATTCTCAATTTAATTGTTGTTAATCTCCAAGGAATATAATGGCATCAATCTTGTCTACATTTGCGTTTTTCCAATTACTAATAATGTCGAGTACCTTTACATGTGTTAAGCAGCCATTTGTATTTCCTGTTTTGTGAAGTGCTTGTTCGTGTTTTTACCAATTTTTATTTTGCTTTTTTTTTTTTCTTATTGACTTGTAGGAACTCTTTATACATTTTGTTGTGTAAGTGGGGAGGTGCAGGGTTGGGGGGCTGAGACAGAGTCTCGCTCTATTGCCCAGACTAGAGGGCAGTGGCACAATGTCAGCTCACTGAAACCTCTGCCTCGCTGGTTCAAGCAATTCTCATGCCTCAGCCTTCTGAATAGCTGAGGCTGTGGGCATGCACCACAATGCATGGCTAATTTTTTTATTTTTTAATTTTTTTTTGAGACGGAGTTTCGCTCTTGTTACCCAGGCTGGAGTGCAATGGCGTGATCTCGGCTCACCGCAACCTCCGCCTCCTGGGTTCAGGCAATTCTTCTGCCTCAGCCTCCTGAGTAGCTGGGATTACAGGCACGCACCACCATGCCCAGCTAATTTTTTGTATTTTTAGTAGAGACGGGGTTTCACCGTGTTGACCAGGATGGTCTCAATCTCTCGACCTCGTGATCCACCCGCCTCTGCCTCCCAAAGGGAGGGGATTACAGGCTTGAGTCACCGCGCCCGGCCTCATTTTTAAATTTTTACTTGAGATGGGGTTTTGCCCCATTGGCCAGGCTGCTCTTGAACTCGGTCTGAAGTGATCCGCCAACCTGGGCCTCCCAAAGTGCTGAGATTATAGGTAAACCACCGTGCCCAGTTTATTCTGAGGAAGCATCTCTGTCACCCAGGCTGGAGTGCAGTGGCACTATCATAGCTCACTGCAGCCTCAACCTGCCTGGCTCAAGTGACCCTCATTCTTCCACCTCTTGAAGCACGAAGACTACAGGCCCACACCACCATGCCTGGCTTATTTTTTTTGAGAAGTCTTGCTCTGTTACCCAGGCTGGAGTGCAGTGATGCGGTCTTGGCACACTGCAACCTCCGCCTCCCAGGTTCAAGTGATTTTCTTTGCCTCAACCTCCCAAGTAGCTGGGATTACAGACAGGCACCACCACGTCCAGCATAATTTTTGTATTTTCAATAGAGACAGGATTTCACCACGTTGGCCAGGCTGGTCTCAAACTCCTGACCTCAGGTGGTCTGCCCGCCTCGGCCTTCCAAAGTGCTGGGATTACAAGTGTAAGCCACTGTGTCCCTCCTCGTTTAAGGTTTTAATGGAGGTTTCATTAGATGGCATATTAAACAAATCATTGACCATCGATCACTGACCTCAACCTTTAGCCCCTCTTCCCAAAGGTTGGTAGGGGTGGGTGGGGCTGAAATTCCCAACTCTTAATTCTGCCTTGGTATTTCCAGTGACCAACTCCCTTCCTGAAGCCACCTAGGGCCCATCAAAGATAATTCATTAGAACAAAGACTGCTTCTATTACCCGGGAGATTCCAAGGGATTTAAGAACTCTGTCAGAGTCTAAGACCAGAGCTATTATTTTTACTATATAATTGGTTAAATTATTTCAGTGGGTTCCCCAAGGCCAAGAAGGCATTCACCTTCCTTCAGCAAGGACTGTCTGCTTCTCTTATGAGAAATGCTTGATGATAAACACAGGGCTTGAGATTTCTTGGAAGGCCAGTGATGTGAATCTGGTCTGAAAATCTGTAGGGTTTTTTCCCCTTGTCTTTGCTCCCCGCACGGCTACAGGTAGGGAGGAGTGCAGGTTTTTCGTTCCTTTTCTCCCTTAGCTTGGGGGATCATCACTGGGGGTAAGGGATCAAAGAAGGATCAGACCCCTTTTAGAGACTGAGCCCTGGGTTTCAACCTCAGCTGTTTTATTAGAATAGGCAAATTCCTTCGGGACAAAAGCTACCTTTGAGTTTTCCACTCTCCTATGGGTCAGAACTTTTAGATTTTTTATTGTAAATCTATTTTTACTTTTTTTTTGAGACAGTTTTTTGCTTGTTGCCCAGGCTGGAGTGCAATGGTGCTATCTTGGCTCACCGCAACCTCCACCTCCTGGGTTCAAGTGATTCTCCTGCCTCAGCCTCCTGAGTAGCTGGGATTACATACAGGCATGTGTCACCATGCCCCGCTAATTTTGTATTTTCAGTAGAGGCAAAGTTTCTCTATGTTGGTCAGGCTGGTCTCAAACTCCCGACCTCAGGCAATCTGCCTGCCTCAGCCTCCCAAAGTGCTGGGATTATGTGAGCCACGTATTTTTATTTTTTGTAGAGATGGGATCTCACTGTTTCAAAGCTGGTCTTAACTCCAGACCTCCAGTGATCCTTCCACTTCCTAAAGATGGGATTACAGGTGTGAGCCACTGTGCCTGGCCTATTTTTTTCTTTTTTAATTAGAGACATTAATGGGAAGTTTACTTACCCCCTGGTGTGCACACCCCAAATAATCCCTTTCCTCCAGGGCAGCAACTTAAGACTATGCTGGGATCCTACCCTGTGATTTGGATCACTTCAGTATCTGGATGGGCCTGACCTGGTTGGGTGAGCAGTTCAAAGGGAATGGGCCCTTAAATCAGGCCTGCCAGGGCCCAAGGAGGGCAGCTTCTCTGAGCTAAGAGATGCCAGCTCTACAAGAACTGAAATCAACCAATAACCATGAGCTTGGAAGACGACACAGACTAAGGAACACAAACCAATACCTCAATTTCAGCCTGCAAAGCACTCACTGAACAGAGATAAGCTCAGCCGTGTCCAGACTTCCAAGAGGAAGTCTCAAGTGGGTGTTGCTTTAAGCCAGTGGCTTTGTGATCTGCTATGCAGAAATACACATGGGGACAGGCTTTGTTGCCCACAAGGGAAAAACCAATCCTTAGTGCAGAGCTGGGATCAGATGACGCAATGGGAAGGAGCCTTGACCCAGTCCAGAACCAGATGCCTCATGCCAGAATGCTTACACCTAGCTGTCCTGAGCAGGAAGGCCACTGCCACACCAACATATCCATTACTCTAGAGCCAGGTCCCCACCCCATTTTAGACTGGTAATCTTGACTCCAAAGAAGGGTTGTGACTGCTCTCCTCCCACAGAACAAAGAGGTGGATGCAGTCCTCACACAGGAGGCCTGGTGAGCTAGATGGACCCACTGCTGCAGTCCATGAGGCTTTTAACAAAGACCCATGGCCCATGGAGGGGAGCCAACCTCCTGGAGCCAGGTGGCAGAAGCAGCGGTCCTGGGCACCTGTGAGACATAGAAGCTGCTTTTCCAACTTTATTTAGAAAAACAAATCCAGGTCCCAGTGCCCCCTGTACCCTCCCAGACCCCAGCCATAATTTAAATAACTTAGAGACAGAGTTGGAGGGAGGGGACAGGAGAGGTTGGGGTTGCGGCGGAAGGAGGAGGACAGCCCCCTACAGCCGCCGCAGTGCCCGCTTCTTGTCCGTCTTTTTCTTGGCTGCCAGCTTCTTGTCACGCTCGCCAGCATGCTTCTTGGCCATGGGACCCTCAGACCCTCCTGGGCCCCCTGGGGCCCCAGGATCGGTGGAGGAGGCTGCAGTGCCACTGGCCAGGGCACGACCAGCTTCGGCCCTGCCACTGGGCCCACCAGCGCCCCCGTGGATCTCTGTGAGCAGACGGGCCCGAGCCGCATACTCCTCATAGTTCTCGAGGAGAAGGCGGCCCGCCTCTTCGTTGAGTGCAGACTCAGGGTTAGGGTGGATCAGCAGGCACTTGATGGTCTGTGGGAAGAGGCCCAGGGTCAGGGAGGGTTGGGCAACCTACAGGAACCCCAGACCTGCACAAGAGGGTGCTTTTGCTCTGCCTGTTCCTTCTGCTCCCAACTCAGCTGCCTGGGAGATCAGACTGAGGACTCACCGATGCCGCACCCTCCCTCATCTTTGCTCACTGTCTCCCTCAGAGGCCACGTTCCTGTTACCCGACTCACAGATGTTCCCAAAAGGACACAACACCATGGGGCCAATGGTTTAAAATGTCCCTGGTTCTCAGTGGGACTTGCTGGGTGATGGGGGGAAGCCAAGGCCCCCTCTGAGGAGTCCATTACTTGCCTGAGCCCCAGACTTGAGTCCTATCATAGTTTTGAATTTGCCTTTGTGCTGTTCATCACCACCTCAGAGGCTCTCTGGTTCAATGAGTGAGGCCCAGAGCCTGGACAAAGGGAAGAGGCTTGCCCCAAGGCCACTGAGGATGTGGGGACCTCACACCTGCCTATTGGACTCTAAAGCTCCCATCTTTCCAGATACAGCAGAAATCCTGACCTGTCACTGTCTAAGACTATAGCTGGGTTGGACCCTACTCCACAGGGCAAGACACCAGGACTGGTGGCCTGAGGTTTACCTCGAGGGTGGCCCTCAGGAGAGGGGGGATTCCTCTCAATGCCCCTACATCAGCCTGTCCTGAGGAATACACTGGAGTGCAGAGGTGTGACATGCAGCCAGGCCTCCAGCAGCCCCTGGTGCAACCTCTTAAGTGGGCTGGGCAAACTAGCCAAGGCTGTTTGCTCCCTGGGGCCACTAGGACACATACACAGCACCTGGCTCAGCAGACATCACTGATGGTGACCAGGACGCAGGTCCCCACCCTAATTCTCACCACTGCATGCAAACTGCAGGCCTGGCTGCCCTTCTCGCGGCTCTCTTGCTGGCTGAGTCCCCAACAGGTCCAGATGCAGACCCAGCAGCCAGCAGGCCTGGAGCTCAGTGCCAGTGTCCCCATTAGCCTCCAATGACCTCCAGGGGGAGGGAGTCAGTGCATGTGTGAGGGAAAGGTTGGGGGTCTGTTAATCTTGGAGCTCAGTCCTCTCCCTGTGCATAGCAGGAAACCCCAATTTCCCACCCTCTCTGCCATGTGCCCCAGGGGCTCATTAGAAATTAAGTTAAAAAAATTTTTTTCAGCCTGTAGGGAGGACGGGGGAGGCAGCAGGCTGTGAGCAGCCTGTGGAGAACGTGAAGCACCGGCCTAGACCAGGACGCCTCCACCTTGTCCAAGTCGTTCTTCGTCATGGGGCCACCCCGTGCACTGCAGGATGTGAGCAGCACCCTTGGCCTCCACCCACCAGATGCTAATGGCATCCCCACTTGTGACAACATTTTTGGTCTCTTGACAATGCAAAATACCCCTTGGGGGGCAAAATCACCTCTGGCTGAGAAACTCTGATTTATGAACTCTATCACTGTTAAAAAACCACTGAACTGTATACTTTGGAACAGTGAGTTTTATGGTATGTAAATTCAGCTTTAGCAAAAAAGCCTCTAATGGGACCCCATCTCTGGAAACCATAAAAATATAAAAAATTAGCTGGGTATGATGGTGCATGTCTGTAATATCACCCATTCAGGGAACTGAGGCAGGAAGATCACCTGAGCCCAGAGTTCAAGGCTACAGTGAGCTATGATTGTGCCACTGCGCTCCAGCCTAGGAAACAAAGAGCCTGCCTCTTTTAAAAAAAAGAGAAAGAAAAGCTTCTAACCAGACTCTTGACTTCCACCTATCAGAAAACTGTCCTACAGGCTAGGTGCAGTGGCTCACTTCTGTAAGCCCACCACTTTGGGAGACTGACGTGAGAGGATCACTTGAGTTTAGGAGTTTGAGACCAGCCTGGGCAACAAATGAGACCCCATCCCTGTTTTATTTAATTAAATAAAAATTTCACCCAGGTTGGAGTGCAGTGGCGTGATCTCGGCCCACTGCAACCTCCGCCTTCCGGGCTCAAGTGATTCTCCTGCCTCAGCCTTCCTAGTAGCTGGGATTACAGGTGGGCACCACCACTTGTCGCCCAGGCTGGAGTGCAGTGGCACAATCTCAGCTCACTGCAATCTCCACCTCCTGGGTTCAAGCGATTCTCCTGTCTTAGCCTTCTCAAGTAGTTGGGATTACAGGTGCCTACCACCATGCCCAGCTCATTTTTATATTTCTAGTAAGACGCGGTTTCGCTATGTTGGCCAGGCTGGTCTCGAATTCCTGACCTCGTGGTCTACCCACCTTGGCCTCCCAATGTGCTGAATTACGGGCGTGAGCCACTGCGCCGGCCTAATTTTTCCATTTTTAGTAGAGAAGCTGGTCTCCAACTTCTGACCTCAAGTAATCCGCCCACCTCAGCCTCCCAAAGTGTGGGATTATAGGTGTGAGCTACGGCCTACCCATCGATTTTTTTTTTTTTTTTTAAGAGAAAACCATCCTACAATAGGAACCCATCACCTGCTGCATGGCAAGGTGCCCTTGGGCACTTCTCAACAATACTTGGTGTCCTGGGTCTGGCACCGTTCAACTTTCCAGGAAAGCTAGCAACCTGGATTTTTACATGGAAACCTTCAACTACTTACAGCTGATTCAGAAAAAACTAAAGAAACCACGACGGCTCAGACACCAGTGGACCTCCAGAGGCTGGAAGCAGGAGGCCCAGCCCCAGCCCAGAACTCACCAGCAGCACGTGTCGGATGCCCAGCTCAGCTGTCCAGTCCCTCTTGAGCACGTTGACGCAGATCTCACCATTGGCGCCCACGTTCGGGTGGAAGATCTTGGTCAGGAAGTAGCCCCTGGGGGGGGCGGCAGGGAAGTCCTTCCCCAGCCGGAGTTTCATGCGGAACAGGCCTCCGGCATATGGGGTCCCCTCTGCAGTGGAGAGAGGGGGAACAGGGTCAGAGCACTCAGGACTCCCAAGGCACCTCAACGCCCCAGAGCCCAGTCTCCATGGTCTGGCTGTGACACAGGTGGGTGTCCTGCCAGCTCTGCCATCAGGCTGGAAGATTTTTTTCTTTTTTTTAAGTAGGGTCTCCTGTGTCACCCATGCTGGAGTGCAGTGGCACAACCTCAACTCATTACAGCCTGCCGATTCTCGAGCTCAGGTGATCCTCCCATCTCAGCCTCCCAAATAGCTGGGACTACAGGCTTGCCACCATGCCTGGCTACTTTTTTTGGAAAGACAGGGTCTCACTATGTCACCCAAACTGGTCTTGCACTCTTTGGCTCAAGCAATTTGCTTGCCTCAGCCTCCCAAAGTGCTAGGATTACAGGCATAGACCACCACGCCCAGTCACGCTGGAGAATTCTTAAGAGGAAGAAAGGCGGGGTCCCTAGGGGACCACAGGACCTCCCTTAGAACTCAGAGATGATGCCATCTTGCAGCTCCCAGCTGTGTCACTATCAAGCTCTAGTCTCCACCCCCTTGGATATCCCTTCTCATGGCCCAAGTGACCACCCCAGTCACAGGCCGTTCCCAGCCCAAGCACCTACTTACCTCCCTTTAAGATGCCTACTTACATGACTTTCAGATAAAGGATCCAACAGTCTGTCAACTCCAGAGCCTCCCACCTCAATCCGCATTCTCCCACTCACCCACTTGCTTGTCCCTCCCCTCGCCCATCAGCTGCTTGACCACGGCCCAATACGTCCTCTCATGCATCTCATCCCACCTCGGAGTCTAGCTTCCTGGCTGGCCCGTTTCTTCCCCCTGCCAGGCCCACTCTACTCACTCCAGTTAACAGGAACTTTGGAGGGATCTGTCATACCCCTGCTTTAAACCTTCCACCAGCTTCCCCTACAAACTGCTTACAGAGGCCTACAAGCCCTAAAAGATCTGCCCTCAGCAGCTTCACCATCAACTTACTTCATGTGTTTTTCTTTTTTTTAAAATGTTTGTTTGTTTATTTATTTATTTATTTATTTAAAGAGATGGGGTTTCTCCATGTTGGCCAGGCTGGTCTCAAACTCCTGACCTCAGGTCATCCGCCCACCTTGGCCTCCCAAAGTGCTGGGATTACAGGCTGGAGCCACTGCGCCTGGCCAAAACCAGCACCCAGCTCCACCCACCTCGGGGGCTTTCTGGGAGCCTTCCCATCTTCATGATCCCGTGCCCCTCGATCACCCCATGCAGCAAGGCATGAATGACCTCAACTGTCACCACAGCCAGGACTTCCCTGGCCATCTACCATCACCACCACGAGGACTAGACCATTCCTTCACATGCTCTTCTCAAATCCTGACTGGCTTTGTAGGAATTCTGGTGATAACATAAACGTAGCTTGCATGAAACCATATTCTATCTAAATAGCTCTGCAAAATCACGTGGTTATTTATGACCTGTCTCTCCATGATACTGCATTTGGCTTGTTTCCTCATCCCTGACACTCACAGCAGGATGGAGTTTGAGATCATCTGGCTCACCCTCCCAGACCTTTCCTGACACCATTCCCACCACCTGCAACTCTTTCCCCCTCTATTTATTTCTATCCATTCTCAAGTCCGGGGAAGCCATGTCTGAGAGCCTTGCTTCAAATCTAGGGTACCGCCCCATGATAAACCCTCTCAATGACCAAGTATGTGTCAACTCTTACGAAAAAAGGATATATAACTGTCATTTGCAGCATCTTGCCCTGTCCACCACTGCACCCCCAACCCCTGACACAAGGCCGGCCTGTAATGGGTACTTCCGGTGGTCTGTTCTAGAGCAGGATCTAAGCAGCAACCCCCTCCCATCTTTCCTTCCAAACTCACCAGGGCCCTCGATGGTGACTTGGAGGTCGGTGAGGTCCTCCTCGTTGGGAAAGACCTTGATGCCATCTGGTGGGTCTGTGGTCAGTGTCGTCACCTCCTTGTACACCAGGCGGATGATGTGCGGGGGCAGGTTCTCCACGTTGGAGTTCTGGGCACGGTGGGAGAGAGGGGCGAGCGGATGTTCAGAGTTGGGCTTCCCGGAGGACCTAAAGATGCTGAGACTGCCCGAGTCTTGACCCAGTGGCCCCAGGCTGGCAACCAGCCTTGAACTCCCAAGAGAAACGGGGGCGGGTTCCCGAGGGAGCTTCCAGGTAAGTCCAACCGCCCCAGAAACCCCCAAAGCCCGCTCCTAACCCTGCATGGGCCCCAGTGCTTCCACGTGGGCCAGAGATCAACCCTCTCCTCCTCCTCCACTTATTTTTGGTTAGTGCATCCTTGAAACCCCGGCTCAGGTCTGGAGATGGAGGCGGGGCGTCCTTGCTCCCGGTAACACCCATCGGCGGGCCGCAAAGCGCCCCGAGCCCTCGCCGCCAGGGAGACTGCGGGCCGCCCAAGCGCCTGCTCCGCCTGCAGCAAGGCCCGAGGGCCCATTCCGGGTCAGGGATCCCCAGGCTGGCCCTCAAACCCCACAAGGCCTCCGGTCGGAGGCCCCTGAGACTCCGCCTCCTCCCTCAGGGGTACCCCCGACCACCCTCTCGGGCCTTGCCGCCCGCGCTCACCATGGCTGCGGCCGGCCGGGGGCGGGTCCCCCCGGCCCCCTTCCTGCGTTCTTCGGCCCGCCGGCCGGGGCGGGGGGCCCAACTGCTGCCGCTACGGCTCTGGCGAGACCCCGGCGGCCCCGCTCAGCTCCCCGCTGCCTCCGACACCTGGCGCTCACAGCGTCCAACGACGCACCGTCCCGCTGCCCGGCCGAACTGAGCCGGCCGCGCGCGCACCACAGCTTCTTTATAGCCGCCCGCAGGCCACGCCCCCCGCGGCCCCTCAGCCCCAAGCCTCAGCCGTGACGTCAGCGCGCACGTTCCTTGGTGTTCGACGGGCTCGCTCCCTTCCCCGCAAACTGTGGTCAGAAGCGAGGGAAGTGGCGGAGAGGGCTGGGCGGCGGGCCGGCCAATGGGGGTCCGCGAGGGTCGGGGAGGGGTCTCAAAGAACGGAGGTGCTGAAAAAGGAAAGAAGAGAGGAAGGGGACGCGGAAGGCGACGCGGCCGCTGATTGGGCCGTTTGAATGAGACGCCGCCACGGTCCGGCATACGCGCGCACGCGCGCGCGCCCTGACGCTGAGGAAGTCGCGCACGCGACTAACGGTCGTCTTCGGGGCTGGAGCGTGGCGAGGAGAGGCGGGACTCGGGGTTTTAAACGCGTGATGGAAGGCGCTCAGGCCAATAGGGATGCGTCTTAGTGACTAGAGCGTCACGAGACTCGCACGGGCCAATGGCTGACAGAGGCCGGTCAGGGGGCGGGCAGGAATGGATAACGACCAATACAGACCCAGTTTCTTGCAGATCAAACCGCTCCCAGCCAACGAAATCCGTTGATTTTTATATATGCAAATGAGTTGTGCGCTGCCGCGCGCGCCCCCCCCTCCCAGCGGTGGTGGAAGTGGGCGCTGGAACTCCCGCTACGTTTTTCTACGAGGCGCCATTTTGTGCTGCAAATGGTCTTGGGTCCACGTCTAGTATTGCGAAGGCTCAAAGATGAGTCAGAATGACCTCGAAGGCTTGGACAGCCTTGCCTTTTTTTTTTTTTTTTTTTTTTTACTTTTTTTTTTTTTTTTTTTTTAGGACGGGGTTTCACCATGTTGGTCAGGCTGGTCTTGAACTCCCAACCTCAGGTGATTCGCCTGCCTTGGCCTCCAAAGTGCTTGGATTACAGGCGTGAGCCACCACACCCAGCCTTTTTTTTTTTTTTTTTTTTTTTTGAGACAGAGTTTCGCTCTTGTTACCCAGGCTGGAGTGCAATGGCGCGATCTCGACTCACCGCAACCTCCGCCTCCTGGGTTCAGGCAATTCTGCCCCAGCTTCCTGAGTAGCTGGCATTACAGGCACGCGCCACCATGCCCGGCTAATTTTTTGTGTTTTTAGTAGAGATGGGGTTTCACCATGTTGACCAGGATGGTCTCGATCTCTGGACCTCGTGATCCACCCGCCTCGGCCTCCCGAAGTGCTGGGATTACAGGCGTGAGCCACCGCGCCCGGCTCAGCCTTGCCTTCTGTATGTGACCCCGACCCCTGCCAGGCTTCATGGAAGACTCCAGGCCTCAGTTTCCTTATGTGGCAGATGGGCTCTGGAGTTCCTTGTGATGCCAGGGAAAGAAGTCAGGGAGACCCGCTTTGCCTTGTTCCTTTTTCAGGGCATAGTTCTGCCTGTGACTGACCCATGGCCTCCAGCCACACCTGCCTTCTCTGGGATTCCGTTTCCCTCTCTGGGAAATGGACACATAGTGGCCTGGAAAGGTGACCGTCTCCAGCCCTCAGTGTCAGTAAAAAAAAGTCACGCAGGGCCGGGCGCGGTGGCTCACGCCTGGAATCCCAGCACTTCGGGAGGCCGAGGCGGGTGGATCACGAGGTCAAGAGATCGAGACCATCCTGGTCAACATGGTGAAACCCCGTCTCTACTAAAAATACAAAACATTAGCTGGGCATGGTGGCACGTGCCTGTAATCCCAGCTACTCAGGAGGCTGAGGCAGGAGAATTGCCTGAACCCAGGAGGCGGAGGTTGCGCTGAGCCGAGATCGCGCCATTGCACTCCAGCCTGGGTAACAACAGCGAAACTGCATCTCAAAAAAAAAAAAAAGAAAGAAAGAAAGAAATCTACATGGCCAAAGCTAGGCATGATAGCTCACGCCTGTAATCCCAGTACTTTGGGAGGCTGAGGTGGACAGATCACTTAGGGTCAGGAGTTGGAGACCAGCCTGGCCAACATGGTAAAACCCCATCTGTACTAAATATACAAAAATCAGCTAGGTGCGTTGATGCAGGCCTGCAATCCCAGCTACATAGGAGGCTGAGATGGGAGAATCCGTTAAAGCCAGGAGGTGGAGGTTGCAATGATCTAAGATCTCGAGGATCCTCAGCCTGGGCAACAGAGCAAGACCGTCTCAAAACAACAACAACAAAACTAAAAAAAAAAAAAAACGGCCGGGCGCGGTGTCTCAAGCCTGTAATCCCAGCACTTTGGGAGGCCGAGGCGGGTGGATCACAAGGTCGAGAGATCGAGACCAACCTGGTCAACATGGTGAAACCCCGTCTCTACTAAAAATACAAAAAATTAGCTGGGCATGGTGGCGCGTGCCTATAATCCCAGCTACTCAGGAGGCTGAGGCAGGAGAATTGCCTGAACCCAGGAGGCGGAGGTTGCGGTGAGCCGAGATCGCGCCATTGCACTCCAGCCTGGGTAACAAGAGCGAAACTCCGTCTCAAAAAAAAAACAAAACCCTACGTGGTTGGGTACAGTAGCTCACGCCCGTAATCCCAGCGCTTTGGGAGGCCAAGGTAGATTGCTTGAGCCCAGGAGTTCGAGATTAGACTGGGCAACATAGTGAGAGACCTCTCCCACCATCTGTACCAAGAAACCGCCCCCCCCCCAAAAAAAACGAAAATAGCAAACAAAACAGCTATAGAATAAAAAGTCATCATCATAACTAGTTTATGGAGAAATGGCGACAGGTGATCCCTTCCTGCTCCCCCTCACTCCAGGTCCAATCTATACCAGTTCCTGTTGACATAGTCTACTGAATCTCATCATTTCCCCCCATCCTCAGTGCCACCAATCCTGCTTCGAGTCACCATCATTCCATTTTGCTGATCAGCATTTTGCTGATCTTCAATTTTAGGCTGCTGGGTGTGGAGTATTCCAGCCCAATTAATAGACAAGGAAACTGTTATCCCAGCTACTCAGGCGGCTGAGGCAGGAGAATCACCTGAACTCGAGACATGGAGTTTGCAGTGAGCTGAGATTGCACCATTGCTCTCCAACATGAGCCACAGAGCAAGATTCCATCTCAAAAAAAAAAAAAAAAAAAAAAAAAAAAAGGCCAGGCATGGTGGCTCCCAACACTTTGGGAGGTTGAAGCAGGCTTGATCACATGTCGGGAGTTGGAGACCAGCCTGACCAACATGGAGAAACCCAGTCTCTACTAAAAATACAAAATTATCAGGGTGTGGTGGTGTGTACCTGTAATCCCAGCTACTCAGGAGGTTGAGGCAGGAGAATCACTTGAACCTGGGAGGCAGAGGTTGCGGTAAGCTGAGATTGCACCATTGCATTCCAGCCTGGGCAACAAGAGTGAAACTCTGTCTCAAAAAAAAAAAAAAAAAAAAGATACAGTGGACTTTCGGGACTCAAGGGTAAGGGTGGGATGGGTGAAGGGTAAAAGACGACACACTGGGTGTGGTATACATTGCTCAGTGATGGATGCACCAACAGCTCCGAAATCACCACCAAATAACTTATCCAGGTAACCAGACACCACCTGTTCCCCAAAACCTATCGAAATAAAAAAAAATTAACATTGTGATCCTCACAAAACTGTGGATATACTAAAAACCATTTAATTATTTAGTTTAAATGGGTGAATTCTATGATATGTGAATTGCATTTTTTTTTTTTTTTTAAGACAAGGTCTTGCCGGGCGCGGTGGCTCAAGCCTGTAATCCCAGCACTTTGGGAGGCCGAGGCGGGTGGATCACGAGGTCAAGAGATCGAGACCATCCTGGTCAACATGGTGAAACCCCGTCTCAACTAAAAATACAAAACATTAGCTGGGCGTGGTGGCACATGCCTGTAATGCCAGCTACTCAGGAGGCTGAGGCAGGAGAATTGCCTGAGCCCAGGAGGCGGAGGTTGCGGCGAGCCGAGATCGCGCCATTGCACTCCAGCCTCGGTAACAAGAGCGAAATTCCGTCTCAAAAAAAAAAAAAAAAAAAAAAAAGACAAGGTCTTGGTGTCACCCAGGCTGTAATGCCATGGCATGATCTCATCTCACTGCAGCCTCTGCCTCCCAGGCTCAAGCAATCCTCCCACCTCAGCCTTCTGAGTAGCTGGAACTACAGGGGTTCACCACCATACCCAGCTAATTTTTGTGCTTTTTGTAGAGATTGGTTTTTGCCATATTGCCCAGGCTTGTCTCACTCCAGGCCTCAAGCAGTTCACCTGCCTCAGCCTCCCAGAGTGCTGGGATTACAGCTGTGATCCACTGCACCTGGCCTAAGCATTTTTTTTTTTTTTGGTAAGAATTTAAAAAATTATTATGATGGAGGAAACTCAAAGGGATGAGAGAAAAAGAGAGAGAGACGTGTTGCAAGCTGGGAGAGGTAGCCAGGAAGGGCTAGGCTCTGCAGACTCCAGCAGGCCACCGTGAAGAGTGTAGGTGAGATCTAGGGAGCTATTGAGGAGTTTTGGGCAGAGGAGTGACTGGATTTGGGACCGTAGCTCAGGGCTGCTGGTAGAGACTGGTCTGGATGGTCCTGGGTGGAAGCAGAAAATCCAGCAGCGAGTGGACTGTGGCTTGGCGAGAGTGGCGGCCATCTGGGGAAGGGGTGGAGATAAGGGAGCAGATTTGAGAACGGATCAGGAGTTGGCCTAGTGATGGACAGCCTTCTAAGTCCTTTGGGAGACAGGAATTGTCAGAAGATGGGATAGGGAAGGAGCCCTTTCTTTGCTAAGTAATAGTAACCCATGACCTTACTTTTGTGGGTTCAGTGCAGTGGCTCACACCTTAATTCCAGCACTTTGGGAGGCCGAGGTGGCAGATCACCTGAGGTCATGAGTTCAAGACCAGTCTGGCCAACAAGGTGAAACCCCATTTCTACTAAAAATACAAAATTTAGCTGGGCATGGTGACACAGCATTGCTTGAGCCCAGGAGGTTGAGGCTGCAGTGAGTCACGATCATGCCATGGCACTCCAGCCTGGGTGATAGAGACCCTGTCTGAAAAACAAAATAATAATTGTTGGCCAGGTGCAGTGGTTCGCAGCTGTAATCCCAGTGAGCCGAGATCACACCACTGCACTCCAACCTGGGTGACAAAGCAATACTCCATCTCAAAAAAATATATATATATATTAATTGCTGTAAATATTAGTGTAGGCTAAGGAGGTTCAGGAATGTTGGAGGGGGGACAGTTTTAAATAGGGTAGAACTCATTGAGAAGGTGACATCTGAATAAAGACTTAGAGGAAATGGCCAGGTGCAGTGGCTCATGCCTGTAATTTCAGATCCCAGCACGTTGGGGCTGAGGTGGGGGGATCACTTGAAGTCAGGAGTTTGAGACCAGCCTGGCCAACATGGTGAAACCTCATCTCTACTAAAAACACAAAAGTCAGCAGGACGTGGTGATTCGTGCCTGTAGTCCCAGCTACTCGGGAGGCTGAGGCAGGAGAAGAATCACTTGAACCTGGGAGGCGGAGGTGGAGGTTGCAGTGAGCAGAGATCATGCCACGGCATGTTAGCCTGGGTGAGAGAGCAAGACTTCGTCTCCAAAAAAAAAAAAAAAACGGGATTTAAAGGAAGTAAGGGAGCAAGTTTTGTGGGAATACAGAGAGAGAACATTATAGGCAGAGGAAACAGCCAGGGCCAAAGTTCTGTCACAGGAGTGAGCCTGAAGATGAGCAGTCTTCAAAAGATTTACCGTCATGGGTGAGTCAAAGTGCCCCGTCTTTTATTTGTGTCTTCTTTCTTCCTAGTGAGGCTGAACATCCTTTCCTGAGTTTCTGAGTCTGTTAGTCTGTGGTTGGTAGCAGGTTCTCTGCTCCTTAGTACCCAAATACTTCTGAGCAGACACTTGTGACCTTCCCAGCTTGAGGTGTCTTTACACACTGGGGTAGGTAATTGACCAGAACTACTTTCCTCTGTGCCTCTGGAGCCGAAGGTGGAACTCTCCTGGGTGGGAGAGGCCTTCACCAACGCGAAAATAGGCCCTTAAGTGGATCGGGTGCTCCCTCTAGTGACAGACATGCCAGTAATTAAATGCATTGCCCAGCTGAATCCCACTCCGCAAATCCCCGAGCGCAAGGCGGAGACTTCTCGAACGCACCAGGAATTTCCTGTAATGACTGTACAACCAACACCTGTGATTCACACCAAGCTTAAACAGAAAGATGCCCAGTGCTCGGGAGGGTGGGAACACGCGCACATTCTCACGTACACAGACTTGGCACAAGCCCTCTGAGTTGTCGTTGGCATTGTCTTGCAAAAGTCTTCACAATGCACCTGCCACTCACCTCCTGACAGCTCATCCTAAAGAAAATTAAGGCAATGCACCAAGTGGTTGTTTAGAGTAGTAAGAACTAGGGAAACCTAAACATCGATTGATAGTGACGGCACAGGCCGGCTGCAGCAGGGAGGCACAGCTAGGGACGCACATTTTATGGAGCCCGCAGGAGCCCCTCCCCTTCTGAGTTGAGGTGGGAGCTCCCTGGGTGTTGCTGCTGTCCCCCAAACTGTGGCTGTGGATCTGAGCCTCCCTGTGCTCTTGGGGATGAAGGGGTGCTGGGAACAGGCAGGATCTGCCCTCCTGGGTGCAGCTGCAGCCACCAGACCCAGGGCTGCAGCTCTGGGCCTCTAGCTTCACGGAGCAGGCAGGAGCAGGGACAGGCGAGAGCCCCACCCCTTCCGAGTTGGTGGGGTGGGATTCCTGGATGCAGTGGCAACTGCCTTCCCAGGCACAGGACCCAAGAGTCTCTGCAGCCTGCACCCTTGGGGGCCCCAGGAAAGACCCTCCCCCAATCCCTTCAGTCTCAGGGGTGCCTGTTCCCACTACCTGGCTTCTCACCACTCCTGGCTCCTGTTCCGATCTTGGATCAGTGGTTAGGGCAGAGCCCGGGGACCATGAATGGCAGTGGGAGACTTGCAGAGATGGGGGTGGTCCTCAGTAAGGCCCCACCTTCAGGCCAGGGAGGGCCTGAAGGCTGGGGGCCAGGCTGCCAGTCCTGAGGACCAGTGTGGGGATATGTGGTGCCTATTCTGGGCCCATGACTGCCCATGGACCAGTCAGCATGCACTTTCTTCCCTCTGAGGTCCATGAAAGGCCTGGGCCCAGCCAGAGCAGGGCAGAGGTCTGCCAGAGAACAAAGGAGTGGAGAGACAACAGGACGACCAGCTGCAAAGAGGAGCTGCTTTCTCTCCTGAGAGCTGCAGAGATGATCTGCTGGCAGAGAGTGGCCATCCCCACCAGGGCCTCCTCTCTGCTGAGAATCGTAGACATTAGGATGACCAGATGTAGGGAGGAGCTACCCTCTCCAAAACCTCCTGTCTGCTGCGAACTGAACACTCAACAGATGATGTGCCTGCAGAGAGGAGCTAAGCACTGTGGGTCTCCTCTGAGCTGTTGTAACACTAAATCAGGTTCTTCCTTGTCTTCTTCGCGCTTCACTTCTCTGCGTACTTCAGTCTTCCTGGACTCAAGACAAGAACGCGGGCAAAGGCGCCACTGGCAGCAGAGGTTTCCAGGGCGAAGAAACTCAACACCCCAAAGATCCTATAATGGTCGGGACTGGGAAAAAACTATGCTGCATCCATAGGACAGAATATGCTATAGCCATTGAAAATGAGGGAGGATTTGCTGTTGTTTTAATGACTGGTGTCTCGAAGAATCTGATGAAAGTACAGGAGCCATTTCCCTGAAAAAAAAAAAAAAAACAAGTACAAATGCTAACTAATAAGCATAAAAAGAATAATGAGGTTGAAAAATTACCATCTGAAGATTGCTGTTCAACTTTCGGAGACTGATATTCAGATGTTTTGAAGATTTGAAGATTGCCAATATTCAAACATCGTTGTAATAATTGATTCAGCCAAGGCCGGGTGCGGTGGTTCACACCTCACATCTGTAATCCCAGCACTCTGGGAGGCCGAGGCAGGCAGATCATGAGGTCAGGAGTGTGAGACCAGCCTGACCAACATGGTGAAATCCTGTCTCTACTAAAAATACGAAAATTAGCTAGGTATGGTGGCATGTGCCTGTAATCCTAGCTACTTGGGAGGCTGAGGCAGGAGAACCGCTTGAACCCGGGAGGCGGAGGTTGCAGTGAGCTGAGATCATGCCGCTGCACTCCAGCCTGAACAACAGAGCAAAACTCCATCTCAGAAAATAATGATAATAATAATAGTAATTGATTCAGCCAAGAGAATCATCAGTGGAGGCCAAAGCAGAGGTGAAAATTTGAGAAGAAAAAAAGATAACTACAGAGCATCAGGCTACGTGTGGTGGCTCACGCCTATAATCCCAGCACTTTGGGTAGCTGACACCTTCGTCTGGGACTTCCAGCCTCCAGAACTGTGACGAAATAGAGTTCTGTCGTTGGATGGGTGCAGTGGCTCACACCTATAATCTCAGCACTGCTGAGGCAGGAGGACAGCTTGAGCCCAGGAGTTTAAGACCAGCCTGGGCAACACAGTGAGACCCCCATCTCTATTAAAAAAAAAAAAACTTAAAAATTAGCCAGGCATGGTGGCGTGCACCTGTAGTCCCAGCCATTCAGGAGGCTGAGGTGGGAGGATCGCTTGTGCCCAGAAGGTTGAGGCTGCAGTGAGCCTTGTTTGTTTCACTGCACTCCAGCCTTGGTGGAGTGCACTCAGAGCATAGGAGCTCTGAACATATGAGCTTCCTGAACTTCAGGAAGCATAAGAGCATGGGTTCCTTCAGCTACAGGGCTGAGACTCTGGCATCACTTCTGTGGTTTTCCTGTCTCACACATATAACCCAGATCGAATCATGAGGAAACATCAGATACACCTAAATGCAAGAGAGACATTCTATAAAATGGCCTACCTGGATTCCTTAAAAAATCAGCATTAAGAAAGACGAAGTCTGGACTGGGCGTGGTGGCTGCCACCTGTAATCCCAGCACTTTGGGAGGCTGAGGCAGGAGGATCGCTTAAGGCCAGGAGTTCCAACCTGGGCAACATAGCAAGACCCCCATCTCTTAAAATAAAACAGTCTCCCTAATCTCTGCATGAATTGTGTACAAGAATAGAAAATAAAAATAAAAAAGAAAGACAAAGACTGTGTAACTGTTTTTGTTTGTTTGTTTGTTTGTTTGTTTTGAGACAGAGGCTCCCTCTATTGCTCAGGCTAGAGTGCAGTAGCACAACCTCGCCTCACTGCAACCTCTGCCTCCTGAATTCAAGCAATTCTCCTGTCTCAGCCTCCTGAGTACTTGGGACTACAGGCATGTGCCACCACACCTGGCTACTTATTCTGTATTTTTAGTAGAGATGGGGTTTCACTATGTTGGCCAGGATGGTCTCGATCTCCTGACCTTGTGATCCACCCCTCTCCGCCTCCCAAAGTACTGGGATTACAGGGGTGAGCCACCATGCCCAGGTAAGACTGAGTAACTGTTTAAGGTTGAAGGCACCTCGAGAAGCATGATAGCTGGATGCAATACTGAATCCTGGAGTGTCACAAACCAAAAGCTTCTCTAAAGGACACTGGCAGGATGCTCGATGAAACTCACACATAGACTTGGTCAATGCTAAATTCTTGACCATGATAATTATGCTGTGGACATATAAGAGAGTGGCCTTGTTCTTCAGAATGTCCTCTAGGGGCAAAGGGATGTGATGGATGGAACTTACTTCCAAATGTTTCCAAAGAAAAAACCATGAATTTTTTTTTTTTTTTTTTTTTGAGACGGAGTTTCGCTCTTATTACCCAGGCTGGAGTGCAATGGCGCGATCTCGGCTCACCGCAACCTCCGCCTCCTGGGTTCAGGCAATTCTCCTGCCTCAGCCTCCTGAGTAGCTGGGATTACAGGCACGCGCCACCATGCCCAGCTAATTTTTTGTATTTTTAGTAGAGACGGGGTTTCACCATGTTGACCAGGATGGTCTCGATCTCTCGACCTCGTGATCCACCCGCCTCGGCCTCCCAAAGTGCTGGGATTACAGGCGTGAGCCACCGCGCCTGGCCATTTTTTTTGTTTTTGTTTTTGTTTTTGTTTTTGTTTTGAGGCAGGTTCTGGCTTTGTGGCCCAGGCTGCCCAGGCTGCCTAGGCTGGAGTGCAGTGGTATGATCTTGGCTGACTGTAGCCTCCACCTCCTGGGCTCAAGCAGTCCTCTCACCTCAGCCTCCTGAGTAGCTGAAACTACAGGCACATAGCACCATGCCCGGCTAAGTTTTTGTATTTTTTTTGTAGAGACGAGGTTTCACCATGTTGCCCAGGCTGGTCTTGAACTCCTGAACTTAAGCGATCCACCCACTTCAGCCTCCCAAAGTGATGGGATCACAGGTATGGGCCACTGTGCCCAGCCGAGATGAATATTTATATGGAAGGAAAACCATACAGAGATGCCAGATAATGGTAACAACTGGTGAGTTGGGGAACACGACACAGAAGTTCTTTGACTTATTCTTGTAACTGTTCTGTAAGTTTGGAATTATTTCAAAATATAAAGTCGAAAAAAAAAAAGAAATTAAAAAGCATGCACACAACATCTGGCATAGATATCAGAAGTTCCTAAGCCCACCCGTCAAGCTGCAGAGAGGCTGCATTTATTGGCACAGTGGGGGGTGCCAGTTGAGCAAGTGTTAGGTTACAAAGGCGAACGTTCCACGCAGATTGCTCATGTCAGATCTCATCCTTGACTTGCCCACCCCACATATAGTGGGTGTGGAGCAGATTGCTCTGCTCTTGTTGAACACAAATGAATCTGTTGGCTGGCATGTGGCGTCCATGAGGAATGAAAATACATACACTGAAGCACTGGTGTTCCAATTCAGAGTGGGAAGCTAATCGCCCTCTGAGGGAGAGGAATGAGATTCAAATCGCCCATCTCTCTCTGGCTTCTTGGCATATGCTGAGTGAGGGGAATGGCAGGAAGAGTCTGCACCATTCGCATTTAAATCTACAATATGGGAGGCTGAGGTGGAATTGCCTGAGGCTAGGAGTTCAAGACCAGCCTGGTTAGCATAGCCAGATTCCCATCTCTACATTTACATATATATATATATATATATATATATATATTTTTTTTTTTTTTTTTTTTTTTTTTTTTTTTGAGATGGAGTTTTACCCTTGTTACCCAGGCTGGAGTGCAATGGCACAATCTCGGCTCACTGCAACCTCCATCTCCCGGGTTCAAGTGATTCTCCTGCCTCAGCCTCCTGAGTAACTGGGATTAGGTGTGCACCACCACGCCCGGCTAATTGTGTATTTTTAGTAGATGAGGTTTCTCCATTTGGTCAGTCTGGTCTCAAACTCCTGACCTCAGGTGATCCACCCATCTCCGCCTCCCAAAGTGCTGGAATTACAGGTATGAGCCACTGTGCCCAGCCTACATTTATATTTTTAAAATTTATTTTTTCTTTTTTGAGGCAGTGTCTCACTCTGCCGCCCAGGCTGGAGTGCAATGGCATGATCTCGGAGATCTCAGTTCACTGCAACCTTCGACTCCTGAGTTCAAGTGATTCTCCTGGCACTGAATTTAACAATTTTATTAAAAAAAAAAAGAGTAGGGTCAAGCATGGTGGCTCATGCCTGTAATCCTAGAACTTTTTTTAATTTTTTTTTTTGGGACGGAGTTTCACTCTTGTTACCCAGGCTGGAGTGCAATGGTGCAATCTCGGCTCACCGCAACCTCCGCCTCCTGGGTTGAGGCGATTCTCCTGCCTCAGCCTCCTGAGTAGCTGGGATTACAGGCACGCGCCACCATGCTCAGCTAATTTTTTGTATTTTTAGTAGAGACGGGGTTTCACCACGTTGACCAGGATGGTCTCGATCTCTTGACCTCGTGATCCACCCGCCTCAGCCTCCCAAAGTACTGGGATTACAGGCTTGAGCCACCGCACCCGGCCTTATCTTGCTTTCTTAACAATAAATCTTGGAGATTATTTCACACTGAGTGATGTGGGCAACATCAAAGACAACCTCATTTTCTTTTATACAGCTTACTTGCACTATTGAATTCCTATTTCTCTTTCTATATATACAGTTGGGTGCAGACAAGTTAACTGTATGTATGACATGACATCCTTGTATTATTAGACAAGAAAAGCAGGGGCTGGGTGCACTGGCTGACACCTGTAATCCCAGCACTTTGGGAGGCCGAGGCAGGAGAATCACCTGAGGTCAGGGGTTTGAGACCAGCATGGCCAACATGGTGAAATCCCATTTCTACTAAAAATATAAAAATTGGCCAGGAATGGTGGTTCATGCCTGTAATCCCAGCTACTCGGGAGAACGAGGCAGGCAGCTCACCAGGCCAGGTCAGGAGCTCAAGACCAGCCTGGCCATTTGCCAAAAGATGAAACCCCATCTCTACTAAAAATACAAAAATTAACTGGGCATGGTGGCGGGTGCCTGTAATCCCAGCTACTTGGGAGGTTGAGGCAGGAGAATTGCCTGAACCGGGACCTGGGAGGCAGAGGTTGCAGTGAGCCGAGATCACGCCACCGCACTCCAGCCTGGGTGACAGTGAGACTCCATCTAAAAAAAAAAAAGAAAGAAAAGAAAAGAGGTTACAGAGAGGTCTATGTATAGGAAGCTTGATTTGTATATATAAAAAAAAATTGTTTTCATGAGGAAAAACCTGTAAGAAAACATAGCTAATGCAAACAGCATTTGACTCGGAGCAGCATGAAATCAGGAGATCTCCATTTTGTTCTCTCCTTGCGTCTCTGGATTTTCTAATTTTTTTCCCCCATATAACAATCACTGTCATTTGTGTGTAAAGCTTGGCAGTGAAAGATTAAAACACACACACACACACACACACACACACGCAGAACAATCACCGTTATTGTCAGGGTATATTTGATTGCCAGGAACAGAAGCCAAGAGAGGTTTATAGGAAAACCCAGAGACTTCCATGCGTTCACTTGTCTCTGAAGAACAAGGACTTTGTGCCGTTCACTGTATCTTGTTGATTAAATCAGTGAACTAGCATAGCAGAAAATAAAATTCAACCATGACCCTTGGAGTCTGAAACTACAGATGGGTAGTTGCTGCCCTGTGGTCTTTTCCTACCTCTCTTTTATCTCTGTTTCTCCAATTCTCTTTCCAGAGTGATGTGCAAACGAACCTCAGATGCAAGGTGAAAGCCTGCAGCTTAGGGACAAACATTTAGTTGCATCTAGGAAGAATTTTCCTAAAGTTCATAAAATTGGTACATAGAGGCACCTCCTCTCCTGGCCAGTTTGCATCCAAGCACTAAGGCAAGGCAACTGCAGTCAGCACCACGCAAATATTTTAACGCACCTGGTGGGAGAGGGAAGCAGGTAGGGGGAGTGCTTCCTTTTTTATTTTTTATTTTTGAGACAGAGTCTTGCTCTGTTGCCCAGGCTGCAGTGCAGTGGCTCGATCTCAGCTCACTGCAACCTCCACCTCCCCGGCTCAAGAGATTCTCTTGCTTCAGACTCCCTAGTAGTTGGGATTACAGGCACCCGCTACCACAACAGGCTAACGTTTGGATTTTTAGTGGAGACAGGGTTTCATTATGTTGGCCAGGCTGGTCTAAGAACTCCTGACCTAAAGTAATTCACCCACCTCGGCCCCCCAAAGTCCTAGGATTACAGGTGTGAGACACCGCATCTGGCTATTTTTTATTTTTGAGACAGGGTCTCACTCTGTTGCCCAGGCTGGAGTGCAGTGGTGCAGTCGTAGATCACTGCAGCCTCGAACTCCTAGGCTCAAGTGGTCTCCCGCAGCCTCCCAAGTATCTAGGACCACAGGCACACACCACCATACCTGGCTAATTTTTACTTATTATTATTAATTTTTTGAGACGGAGTTTCACTCTCGTTGCCCAGGCTGGAGTGCAATGTCACGATCTCAGCTCACCACAACCTCCACCTCCTGGGTTCAAGGGTTTCTTATGCCTCAGTCTCCAGAGTAGCTGGGATGACAGGTGCCTGCCACCACGCTTGGCTAATTTTTTTTGTAGTTTTAGTAGAGATGGGGTTTCTCCATATTGGTCAGACTGGTCTCGAACTCCTGACCTCAGGAGGTCCACCTGCCTCAGTCTCCCAAATTGCTGGCATTACAGGCGTGAACCACCGCGTTCGGCCGGCCTGCCATCTCCTTGATCTCAGACTTTCAGCCTCCAGAACCTTGAGCCCTAACGTTCTGAGAAACTAGTATACCCCCACCCCCACCCCACCCTTTAATGCAATTCAGCCAAATAATTTGAATATAAGGAGGTGACCTCTAGAATCTACAAACAAACACTCACATGCTCAGAGGACAGAGGGCTTTCTAGGACAAAACCCAGAGCTTAAAACCACCCCACAGTGCACCCCACCTCCACCCCGACTCCTCAGCTTGGTGGTGGGCCCTGGCCTGGGAACGAACGCTTAGAAACCCATCCTTTGGCAAATGGCCCACCTCCTACACCCAGCCACACGTTCCAGGTGGGAGGATTCCCCATTGACCCATAAATGTGGGTGGAAATCCACCCTTTCCACACAGTGAACCTTGAGACCCTGGATCAGGAAAATGTCTATTTATTCCAAAAAATACCAAGTCGCAGCAACTCTGGCTGTCCTCACCAGGGGGAGGGGAAGGGACCAGTTTTGGAGAGGGGAGTGGCGAGAGGAGGGATGAGGAGGGAGGCAGAAGCTGTTGGAGGGTCTTCGGGTGTGGAACTGTTTTATCTTCTCCCTGTGAACCACCCCCTCCCTAGCTCCCCCACCCAGAAGGGGAGATGCCTCTGTGTGTGTGTGTGTGAGTGTGTTTGTGTGTGTGCGTGTGTGCGCGCGCTTGTGTATGCATGGGTTTGTGTGCCTTTGTTGGGGAATGGGGAAGACTCAGATGACGAGACCCCAGCTCAGGAAATGTGGAGGGGAATTGGCAGTACACAGCTGCTCCCACCCCTCGAGACCTCTCCCCTCTATGGCTTATTCTAGAGCAAATCAAGGCCCCAGGGTCAGGCAGCCTGTGCTGACTGAATGGGGACAGGGCTGGGGGCAGGATTCCTGGAACCAGACTGGGCTAGAGCTAGTGAAGGGGGGCATACAAAAGCTGAAAGGCCCAAATCCCCAAATCCTGGGGGCTGGAGAAAGCTGAGTGTTCTGTGGAGGTGTTGAGCAGAGGGAAGGGACTGGGAGGCAGGGGTGCTCAAGGTGGCTCCTTCAGGCCCCCGGAAGGGATGGGAGGAGCCCCTCAGAGCAGCTAGAAGCCATGGGGTTGAAAACCTGGCACCGAGGCCTAGGTAGATTTGGGTAACCCGCCCCGTTTCCTCAGTGTGGTGGGAGCCAAGGGCCACTTGCCTGCCCCAAGCTCCTGACAAGAAGGAGCATGAGGTGCCAGTGTTTGAGGGGAGACAGAAGAGGGAAGGGGACGGCCCAGGGGAGGAAGAAGAGGCCCCCCCACCTCGCCCTGGGGGCTGGGGGAGGGGCTTGTAGCCCTTTAAGAGTTGGGGAATGGCCGCCCCCGCAACATGGCTATGTACAAAGAGAATCGAGGGGAGATTGTGCATTGGGTGCTGGGGACTTCCTGCCACCCCGGGAGGCTCCGGGGGTGTTCGGGCATTAGGGAGGGAGGTGAAGGAGCACCCTGGCCCTGCCAGATGTGCCGGCAGGGACCGTTGCTCTGCAGTGTTCTGCTGCAGGATCAGGCCAGCAGAACAGCATGGAAGGCCCCAGGTCGGTCACCAGCTTTGGCCCGTCCCGTGGGGATCAGGGGTCTCTGAGAAGAATTTGGCAGGAGCCAGCAAAGTGCTGATCCTAGTAGGGGCCCAGGTGACAGGGATTGGGCAGGGGTTAGTGGTGTCACCCGAGGGTTGGAATGCTCCCCTCTGCTGATGATGAGAGGTTGCTGGGTTGACCCTGTCACCAATCAGTTGGCTGGGTGAGGGGCAGCGATGCTGTCAGGAGGGGCCTGGGGGCCGAGGTGAGGCTGGCTGAGGCCACATCTGTGGTGGGGTTGATCCAGGCATCATCCTTGGTCAGCAGTGAGGCAGTGAAATAAGGAGGGCCAGAGTGGGGGTGAAGTCACCAGAGGGAGGCAGGTGGCCCCACCCCTGTCCACTTTGTAGAAACGGGAATATGGCCTTTGTGCTGGTTCCCCTTAAGTGAACAAATGTAAGTACCATGTGGCTCCAGAGGACAACTGAAATACAGCTTGTCATGGTACTTGGCTCCTAAGATGATGGCTCTTGGGGGATGATGGCACGTGGTTGCAGTGGACTCTGGAATGACACCAGGGTTATGGGGGATCCTAGTGGGTGGAGATCCTAGTGGGTGGTGACAGCATTGGACCCCATGGATCCCAGGAGATGACACCAGGGTTATGGGGGATCCTAGTGGACGGTGACAGCATTGGACCTCATGGATCCCAGGAGATGAAGACACCAGGGTTATGGGGGATCCCAGTGGGTGGTGACAGCATTGGACCTCATGGATCACAGATGAAGACACCTGGGTTATGGGGGATTCTAGTGGACGGTGACAGTATTGGACCCCATGGATCCTGGGAGATGAAGACACTGTGGTTGAAGTGGATCCTAGGAGATGACACCACTGGCTCTCATGGATCCTGGGAGGTGACAACACCACAGGTGAAGCGGATCCTGGGAGGTGGTGGCACATGGTTGAAGTGGATTCCCGGAGATGATGACACCATGGCTCCCATGGATCCTAGCAAATGCTGATGACACTATTGGGCATCGTGGGTCTTGGGAGGTGATGACATCATGGTTGGAGTGGATCCTGAGAACTGATAACACAATAGCTACGGTAACTCCTGGGACATGAAGACACATGGTTAAAGCCGATCTGGCGGGTGATGACACATGGCTCTCATGAGTCTTTGTAGATAATCATGACACTATTAGGCGTTATGAATTCTGGGATATGCTGACACCATGGTTGAGTGGATCCTGGGAGGAGATGATACCACAACATGAGGGATTATGGGAAATGGTAGCATCGTCAGTCCTAGTGGATTTCAGTAGAGAATGTCTCTGTCAGGCATAGTGGATTCTGGAAGGTAATGTCATCCTTGGTCACGGTGGGATCTAGGAGACGATGGCACCATCAGCTGTGGTGGATCCTGAAAGTCGATGACACCATGGTTGTGGGGAATCATGGAGGATGGTGACACCATTGGCTATGGGGAGTCTTGGGAGATGGTGATACCATTAGTCATGGTAAATTCTGGAAGGGGATGATACCATAGTTGTGGGTCACAGGGAATCCTGGGAAAGGATTCCATCCTCAGACATGGGTAACACTTGACCCCAGGTGCAGTGCCATCATGAGCAGCGGGTGTTGCGTGGTGCTGACATTGTCAGCGAGGGCAAGAACAGGTGCACTGCAAACACCTCCCCTCAACAGAAGGCTAGGACTTTGTTGCCAGAGTGACTGTCTGTAGATATGGCAGAAAGAAGAGGGAGGCCAGGCTAAGGGACACCTATGAGTGCCAGGACTCCAGGATCCTGGTGACCCAGAGTGGTCTCCTGGGAGCACAAGGCCACCCGCAGGTTCTGTCTCCCAGGAGTCACTGCACAGGCATGGGATCCAAGCCCCATTTGCCCTCAGCGGCTCTGGCAGAGATCCTGCTGGGTATGTCCCTGGGTCTGGGGAGGGAGCCACCAAGCTAAGTCACGGTGGGTCAAGGCAGTAACTCTGGTGATGGCCAATAGCGACGGCCTTCCAGAGTGGGCAGTGCCTCTGAGGAGGGAGCTCTGGTGATGCCATCACAGCCCTGGGGGCAGGGGGATCACTGCCGACAGCCTACACAGACCATCATCTCAGGAGGACGCCCTCCACGTGGGCGGCTCCGCAGCGGGGCTTCCCTCAGACAACATCCTTGGACAGGGCCCCTCTCTGCTCTCTGGCATCTTCTCTGGGGTGGTCCTGGACTCCAGGCCTGCCCTGCCTTCTAAAACATGGTGGCAGCAGTGGAGGCATCTCCTCGTCCCGTCTCAGAGCACGTAGCATCTGGGTGACATCGCAGAAGGGACCTCCTCCTGGAGGAGAGGTCCCAGAGTGAGTTGTCATCTCTGGTGATGACATCACGGGAAGAGGCACGGTCCCTCTGATGACGTCATAGGGCAAGGCACCTTCTCTGGTGATGGCATCACAGGAAGGAGGCAGGGTCCCTGTGACGATGTTGTGAAAAGGAGGCCTTATGTTAGTGAGTACACAATTAGTGAGGCATTTTCCCCTGTGGCATGTCCCAGGAAGATGGCTTTGTCTGTAAAGATGACATCATAGGACAGAGGCATCTTCTCAGCTGCAAAGACACAGGGAGAAAGTATCTTCCCCATGGCGATGATGCCAAGAGGCCTTGGAGTTAGAGATGGCATCATCCAGGTGAGATTGTCTCTGCAGTGACATCACAGGAACGAATGTCATGGGACAAGGCGTCGTCTCTGTTACTACACCACAAGAAGGAAGCCTCTGAGGACATCATAGAACACGGACGTGGCCTCCAGCGATGACCTCATGGCCGGCCTCTTCCTCTGTGATGACCTCATGGGAAGGAGGCTTTGTCCCTGTGATGACATCACAGGACACAGACATTTTTGCTAGCGATGACCTCACGGGCTGGCCTCTTCCTCTGGGATGACATCATGGGAAGGAGGCCTTGGCTCAAGCAGTGACGTAATAGAAGGAGGAATCTTGTCTGCCAGGACATCCTGGAAGGAGGCTTTGACTCCTGTCCAAGGGCCTTTCTGGGCCCCAGGCCCCTGGCGTGTGTGTGCCTGTGTCGGGGGATCCAGGCTGGGACAGGGGCCCGGGAAGCCGCAGCCCCCCAGCCCCGGCCCTGGCCTCAGACAGTCACCTCGTTCTTGCTGGCGGTGCGCAGGTGCTGCGGCAGGTGGTGGCCCGGGATGAACTGCAGCTGCTCCAGCGTGCCCTGGCGCTGGAAGGGCGGCCTGCGAGCCAGTGTGCCCCCGCCCCCGCCGGCGTCGGACATCCAGGCGGGCTGTGGCGAGCCGTGCAGGGCGTGGTGGTGGTGGGCGTGCAGGCTGGACGGTGGCGGCAGCCCACGCAGCGGCGTCGGGGGGCCCCCAGGCCCCAGCAGGAGGTTGGAGTGCGAGGCGGCCAGGCTGGCCCGCGCGGTGGGGTCTGGGGGCAGCGCGGGGCTGCGCGGGGGCGACAGCAGGTGCTCGCGGCTCTGGCGCAGGGCCTCGGGCGAAGACAGCAGCAGGTGCTCCTGCGACACGAGGCGCGCGCGCGGCAGCGTGAACTCGTAGCGCGAGCGGCCGGCGTCGCCCAGCAGGTGCTCCTGGGACATGACGCGCCGTGGGTTGGGCGCCGGCGCCAGGCCCAGCTCCTCGGGGCCGCCCCAGGCATCCATGCGGTAGCCACCCCCGGTGCCCGGCCGCCGCAGCGCGTGCAAGGGCAGCGTGCCGCGGGGCAACTCCAGAGGCCGGCGCTTGAGGTAGGCCTCGTCCAGATCCTTCTCGGCTGCGGGTAGAGGGGGAAGAGCCACAGCGGTGGGTCCCCGCGCATCCAGAGCCCTCCTCTCCCGCCTCCTCACATCCCGCTCCCATGCAGGTCTGTCGCCCCCCACAGTACCCCGGGCATCAGGCTAGCTGTGTAGCCAAAATACAGATTCCCAGGCCCAGCCCACAATGCTGGGTCAGTAGATTTTTTTCCCCCCTGCCTCTGCCTAAACCTTCTTTTTGGAGTAGAACCCAACTCTTGCTTTTAGGGAACCACTGACCCCCTCCCTTTCATCCTGTAGCAATGTTATTCACATTTGGAGTTGTGACCTGTTGCATTGTGATGTTGATTTCATAGGTAGTGAGCAGCGTTTAGAAAAATAAAATCAAATAGAAGAGAAAACTATCAGAACGTGTTTATATACTAAGGGAATTGGGGTAAGTGCTGGTTCATAAAATTCTTACTTCAGATGTGTGTGTGTGTGTGTGTGTGTGTGTGATTGAAATATCAAATCATGAGTGAGATTTAGTTTAAAAGAATCCACCAAGGCCGGGCAAGGTGGCTGGCTCCTGAAATCCCAGCACTTTGGGAGACTGAACAGGAGGGTCGCTTGAGCCCAGGAGTTCAAGACCAATCTGGGCAATATAGTGAGACCCCATTTCTACAAAAAAAAATTTAAAAATAGCCAAGCATGGTGGTGTATGCCTGTAGTCCCAATTACTCAGGAGGCTGATGTGAGAGGATTGCTTGAGTCTGGGAAGTTGAGCCTGCAGTGAGCCATGACTGCACCACTGCACTCCAGCCTGGGTGACAGAGTGAGACCTTGTCTCTTTTTCTTTCTTTCTTTTTTTAGACTGAGTTTCACTCTTGTTGTCTAGTCTGGAGTGCAGTGGAACAATCTCGGCTCACTGCAGCCTCCACCTCCTGGGTTCAAGCAATTCTCATGCCTCAGCTTCCTAAGTAGCTGGGATTACCAGGCATGCACCACCATGCCTGGCTAATTTTGTATTTTTAGTAGAGACGGGGTTTTACTATGTGTCAGGCTGGTCTCAAACTCCCGACCTCAAGTGATCCACCCACCCTGGCTCCCAAAGTGCTGGGATTACAGGTGTGAGCCATCCTGCCCAGCTGACCTTGTCTCAAAAAAAAAAAAAAAATCCATCAAAAGGTGGGGTGGAGGGAGGACAGATTAACAAAATGTGGCTAATTATTAAGACTGAGTGATGGGAACATGGGGCTCATTTTATAATTTCCTCTACTTACATGCATGTTTGCAAATGACCATAATAAAAAGTTTTAACGCTTTCCTGTAATTAAAAATATATGTGTGTATGTATATGTGTGTGTGTGTGTCTCATGGGTCACAATATGAAGATCATTGCTGGGCTGGGCATGGTGGCTCATACCTGTAATCCCAGCATTTTGGGAGGCCAAGGTGGGTGGATCATCTGAGGTCAGGACTTCAAGACCAGCCTGACCAACAAGCAGAAACCCTATCTCTACTAAAAATACAAAAATTAGCTGGGCATGGTGGCATGTCCCTGCAATCCCAGCTACTCCGGAGACTGAGGTAAGAGAATCACTTGAATCCAGGAGGCAGAGGTTGCAGTGAGCTGAGATGGTGTTTGCACTCCAGCTTGGGCAACAGAGTGAAACTCTGTCTCAAAAAAGGAAGAAGGAGAAGGAGAAGGAGGGGAAGAAAGAAGAAAGAAGGCCGGGTGCGGTGGCTCAAGCCTGTAATCCCAGCACTTTGGGAGGCCGAGGCGGGTGGATCATGAGGTTAAGAGATCGAGACCATCCTGGTCAACATGATGAAACCACGTCTCTACTAAAAATACAAAAAATCAGCTGGGCATGGTGGCATGTGCCTGTAATCCCAGCTACTCAGGAGGCTGAGGCAGGAGAATTGCCTGAACCCAGGAGGCGGAGGTTTCGGTGAGCCGAGATCGTGCCATTGCACACCAGCCTGGGTAACAAGAGCGAAACTCTGTCTCAAAAAAAAAAAAAAAAAGAAAGAAGAAAGGAAGAAGAAGGAGGAGGAGGAGAAGGAGGAGGAGGAGGAAGAGAAGGAAGGGGAGAGGAAGAGAGAGGGAGAGGGAGAAGAGGAAGAGGAGGAGGAGGAAGAAAATCATTTCTGGCTGGGTATGGTGGCTCATGCCTATAATCTCAGCACTTTCAGAGGATGAGGTGGGTGGCTTGCTTGAGCCCAGGAGTTTGAGACCAGCCTGGGCAACACAGTGAAACCCTGTCTCTACAAAAAATACAAAAATTAGCCAGGCATGGCAGCACGAGCTCTTAGTCCCAGCTACTCAGGAAGCTGACGTGGGAGGATCATGCTTGAACCTGGGGAGGTAGAGGCTGCAGTGAGCTATGATTGTGCCACTGCATCCCAGCCTGAGTGACAGAGTGAGACCCTGTCTTGAAAAAGTAATAATAATAAAGAAGAAAAACTGTTTCCTGGTGAGGCTTTCACTTTAAGATGTTTGAAGGCTGCTCCACTGCCAGAGGTGGGCCACAGACTGGAAAATGTCCAGTCGGAGTCACAGGAATTGGTTCAGGGATGGCCATGTGACCCAATGTGGACCAGTGGCAACCAGGCCTGGGATTTTTGCTGAAATTGTTGGGAGAGACTCTTTCCTGCCAGGGCCCCTGAGCTTGTAGAACGGTAGCCTGAACATCTGCAGGGTGATCGTTGCCACCACGAGGGGAGACTGTCTGAAAATGAGGCCCGCCGGTCGCCTAAATTGCTGAGAGACAGCTCTTGAACTCCCGAAACAGCCACATCCCAATTTGGTGACCTGCAAACTTTCCGTTATCAGGTCAATGAATATTTTTCCTTTAGCCTAAGTTGCATTACTATTGATTGCAAGTCCAAGTTCTGATGAATAAAACAATAAGTCCTGGGAGGAGACATCAGAAGGTTGCATTTTAAAAAAGCAAACCAGAATGATTCTGATACAAAAGTACCTCAGGTAACTCTGCAACAAACTTGGAGTAAAACCTGAGAGACAATCTAACCGCGGGAAGGCGCTTGGGCTGCTGTCCATGGTCCTGAACCCAGGCTCTGGCCCTGCCCGCTTCCCTTTAGCGCCCCGCTGCCCCTGCTAGGACTCACCCAGCCTCTTGAGAGAGGAGTAGCGATTCAGCTCGGACTTCACGGCAGCCTCGTAGGACGGGGGCAGATGCGAGAGGTTGTGGAAGGACCGAGAGCAGGACAGCGTGGAGTAGTGCAAGGAGGGGCTGGGCGGCGGCAAGGCTCGCCAGTCTGGTTAGAGGGGGCAAGGCCAAGGTCAGTCAGACTCCTCCCTCAGACCCAGGGGTCTAGACCCCAGCCCCTCCTCCCTCAGACCCAGGAGTCCAGACCCCAGCCCCTCTTCCTTCAGGCCCAGGAGTTCAGGCCCCAGCCCCTCCACCTTCAGACCCAGGAATCCAGGCCTCAGCTCCTCCTTCCTCAGACCCAGGAGTCCAGAACCTAGACCCTCCTCCCTCAGACCCAGGAGTTCAGGCCCCAGCCCCTCCCTCAGACCCAGGAGTTCAGGCCCCCAGGCCCCACCTACCTCAGACTCAGGAGTCCAGACCACAGCCAGCCCCTTCCTCCCTCAGACCCAGGAGTCTAGGCCCCAGCTCCAGGAGTCCAGACCCCAACCCCTCCTCCCTCAGACCCAGGAGTATAGGCCCCAGTTCCCTCCTCCCTCAGACCCAGGAGTCCAGGCCCCAGCCCCTCCTCCCTCAGACCCAAGATCCAGGCTTAGCCCTCCCCTCTCTGACCCAGAAGTCCAAGCCCTCAGCCCCTCCTCCCTCAGACCCAGCAGTTCTTTGGGGAGTTAGAAATCTGAGACTGTAGCCCATCAGAATTCCAGCAGTTTCGGCTCCCTTTTCTCACCCCACCCCCTCTGCTCCAGGAGACAGGCTTGATGCTGGGGAAGAGGACCCCAAGAGGGGGGCACTGGGCATTCATCAGCACCCACTGAGTGCCTGGCCCCAGGCTCCATGCACCTTCCCCTCAACCATGTGGGAGAGAGATGACCACTTTCGGCGTCCACACGAGGAAACTGAGGCTCACTTGGTGACCTGGCCAGACCATGAGCGCCATGAGGACTGGGCTCACAGGGGCCTTGCTCCTGCTCTATACTGGGCACCTGGCATGGCTGGCCCAACACAGAGGGGGAAGGGAGGAGCCCTGCTCCTCCCCGCAGCCAGGCCCTCTTCCGTACCCAGTGTGGCGGCGTGGTGCTTGGGGCTGTTGACGTTGAGGTGCAGGTAGTTGTGGTGCAGATTATCTGGGGGGACCGAGAAGGGAGGTGATGTCACTGCCGTCGCTGACTCCCAGCTGGCACCGCGGCCCTGATCTCTGGGAAGGACTCTGGCCTCAAGGTCAGCCCCACATGCAGGTCCTTGTTAGAGCTTCACAGATCAACCCATGCCATTGGCCACATGGGGGAAACTGAGGCTGGGGGACTTGAAGATGGAAAGTGTGGGCACAGGCTCAGGGCTGGGTAAGTGGTCTGTCCCAAGTTCCTACCATTTCCCCCGCCCCGTGCCCAGGCTAGAAATCTGGGGGTTCTCCTTGCTACCTCCTTCCACCTCCCACTCATGTCCACTTGGTTCCTCCTGACTACTGAATCTCTGCCCCAATATGTCCTCTCCCTCCTGGATTGCTGAAGCAGCCTCTGGTCATCCCGTCCATCCATCTCCATTATCAGCCTCACCGAAGTAACTGCCCCTCCACTGTTCAACAGCCTTCCCATGGATCGCCGTCACGGGACAAAGTCGAACCCAGGAACAGTGTTTGAGGTGTCAAAACCTGGACCCACCGGATGTCTGCAGCTCCATCTCCCAGCCCTTCCCTCAAGCCACGCTGCTGTCCCCAGTGAGCTCAGTGTGGTCCTGCCACAGGCCCTTTGCACACGTCACCATGCTGTTCTCACTGCCTCGAAGCCCTTCTTCCTGTCTCAAGATCCAGCTCCCATGTCTCTTCTCTCCATCCCTGACCCCAGCTCCGTCCCCGTCCTCTTGCTGCCTGGACCATCATCCCAGCCTCCTCCGGGGCCTCTTTCCTCTCATCTCTCCCCTTCACATGGGTTCCAGAGGATGAGTTCTTCCACCCACTGCTGACTGTGTTGCTCCCCTGCTCTAGCTCCTCAGTGGCTCTCTATCGCCATCAGGACAGAGGCAGAGCTCCTCAGCCCAGCCTGGCACTCAAGGGCCCTCTTTGAGGTCACCAGCCACTCTCTCCCTGGCCTCAAGTCTGGCCACCTCACAAGCTCTGCCACCCAGAGCTTCCCAGTCCCAGTAATTCCGCTCCTCCTCCAGGCCTTTGCTCAAACACCTCTCCCTCAGAGAAGCCCTCCTGCCCCTAAACCAGACCAGATCTTCTCAGTCCCCCTGACAGCTCCCTGGACTTCTCCACTGATGCACTCATCATAAATTATAATATAATGATCTATATCATATGTAAATGATATATAATATTAAATATGATATATGTCATATTTTAAGTATACAATTATAGATTAAACAATAGCAATAGCTCACAGTTACTTAGCACTTTTCTTTTTTTCTTTCTTTCTCCCTAGACTGCTCAGCAGAATGCTTAGCATTTTTTTCTGTGTTGCACATTACTCTAAATATCTGCTTCATCAATTCATTTGCTCTTCACCATAACCCCATGAAGTGAGTACTGTTATGTTTCTCATTTTACGGATGGAGAAACTGAAGCCCAAAGAGATGAAGTCACTTGCTCCAGGTCACGCAGTGGCAGAACCAAAATTCAAACCCAGTCAGTCTGGGTCCTGACAAATTAGAGTTTGGTAGTTGTGTCCTTGTGTGTAGTTGGTTGTTGGGTGGTCTGACACCGAGCGCAGGGGCTTGAGAATGTCTAAACCTACATCACCAAGGTGTCCATGGAGCCCACCCAGGGGGGTTCACAGGAGGGGAGGGAGGGGGTCTGGCTCTCTACGGATTGTGCCCCTTCGGCATTGCGCAGGACAGGACCCTACTGTGCAAGGGTGACGTAGAAGAGCGGGGGTGGGGCCTGGGCGATGGGGGTGGAGCTGCCATGGAGGGCGGGGCTACAGCATGATGGGGCCTGGCCAGAGACGGAGTCTGCGCCGTATCCCACATCCCACTCACCGAGGTTGGGGGTCTTCACGGTGTTGTAGAGGTTCTTGGGCGTCCTGGGGGGCATGCTGTCGGGGCCACCGATCCCAGGGGTCAGGGAGCTGCTTCGGGCCCGATCTGGACGGGTCCCAGGCCCCGCCTGATGCCTCAGAATGTCCACCAGAGCTCTAAAGGTGGCAGAGAGGTGGTCAGTGGTTTGGGGTCTAGGGCTGGCAGCGGACGCAAGGAGGGCCCAGGCTGCTTTCCACTCCCTGTTCTAGCCCTTGGGGCATCTGTCACTCAGCCTGCTTTCCGCCACTGGCCACGCCCCTTTCGCGTTGGCCACGCCCCCTCCAATGTCCCGCTCTCTCGGGCCACACTTTCTGCTTGAGGCGTGCTGCCTTACTTAACTCGCGTGGACCCCACCCCTTCTGTGGTCCCTCTCATTTTCCTGTGGGCTCGCCCTGAATCTGGGACCCCATTCCCGTTCCTTTTGCAGCCTTCCCCATGGCAACAAAGGGTGCTCCATTCACCCAGTGATGTGGACCTCCAAACTTAAATCGCTTTGACTCCTTTTTTTCCTCCCTTCATACCTTTCAGCAATTCTACGGATCGAATCTCCAAAACGTATACCCACTACTCACCACCTCTGCAATCTCTCACCTGGATCGTGGCAACAGCCTCCTTCCGGGCCTCCCCGCCTCCACCCTAACCCGGTACAATCCAGTCTCACGCACAGCCCGAGCTCAGACCCTGCAGTGGCCCCACCACACTTAGAGTCACCCCAGGCCTGCCCGCTTCTCCTCGCGTCCTGCTGCCCTGCCCTGCAGGCCACTGAGGGCTTCTGCATGCGGTTTCCCCTGCCCAAAATCTCTCGCACACAGATCTCTGTGTGGCTCGCTCCCTCCCTTCGGGTCTCTGTTCCGAGGCCTTTTCGGATCGCTTCCTGTAACCCAGCATCCTCTCCCTCAGCACTTTCCACTGACTTACGGACTCGGCCACTGACATTTAATCAGCACTTACGGTTTGCCAGGACTCTACATGAATCAACTCAGTTAATCACAATCCGAACAGGTGAGGACGATGATTAGTCACACTGCGCGGACAGGAAACTGAGGCACGGAGAGCTTAAGCAACCCGTCTACAGTCACACAGCCTGGAGGCCGTGAACTTGGATTTGGAAGTCAGCCTTCTCTACCAGGGCAGATACCTTGTTTTGTTCACTGCTGTATCCCCAGCTCCTGGCCCACAGAAGGTGCTCAAGAAGTATGTGTGAATGATGAGAGCCTGAGCTTCTGCCCCTCCCTGCATCACTCCGCAATAGCCAGATCCGCTCTGGCGCGGCTTTCTCAGCTCCTGTCCACCTCCAGCTCCCCCGACCGCCGCCACCGGGGTCTCTGACCACGCCCCATCCCTGCAGCCCCGCCTCCTCGGATGGCCCCACCTCCCTCGCCGGGCCCCGCCCCAGGCTCCCAGTCCTTCGGCGCAAAGCACACGCACCTGGGCACGTTGATCTCCCGGTGCGCCCGCGGGGCCCGGGACGCCTTGCTGAAGGCCACTTTGGCGCCCACGCCCACGGCCAGGGCGAAGCTGATGACCCCGCACACGACGTAGGCTGTGCTGCCCCCGGGGC